>NC_059178.1:54079306-55279306 GCF_019923935.1 Bubalus bubalis | reverse complement strand
ACTAACACGAGGTCAAGATTGCTATTGAAAAGTGGAGCCTTATCTGCATTTCTGAAAATTAGGATCTTCAGGTTTAATTACATAAGTGGTTTCATTTTAATCTGTGTAGAAAAGATGCCTTTTATTTAAAAATTGATGATACCTAATGAAAACTAATATAGGGTTGGTGGAAGTGAATACCAGAGGAAGTCCCTCTGTATAAAAAAAAAAGCAAAGGAAATTATCACTTTACATAGACAGCTGGGTATGCTTTTAATTTGTATTACTGAATTAGTTTTAATCCATGGACTCTTCATATTTCTTTGTGTCATTTTCTAATATACAGAGTAGTTAGGCACACACTACTGTCACTAAAAATCAAAGGTATATAAAGTGCTTGAACAAATATGTAAAAACATATAAAATAAAATATGTAAAATAAAATGGTGACGTATTTATAAATATATAGAATGTATACATAGTAATATGTTGTGGGGTTTTGTTCTTAAAATGTATCTCTAAGTCATCTTTGTATCTGATAATTATAAACCCTATTTAGTTAGAGAAACAGAACTAGTTACAGAGCAAATAAACCACCTATAGACCTCCCAGTTGGGAAGCCCTGGTGGCTCAGTGGTAAAGAATCCTCCTGCAAAGCAAGAGACACAGGTTTGATCACTGGGTCAGGAAGATCCCCTGGAGGAGGAAATGCCAACCCACTCCAGTATTCTTGCCTGGAGAATCCCATGGACAGAGGAGCCTGGCGGGCTACAGTCCATGGGGCAGAGAGTCCCCAGTAGGACATGTCTGAGCATGCATGCACAAAATGAACATGGAGTGAAGCATGACAGCTACCGGTCTGAATGATGTTTAAAACATGAGACCAAATGAGACTGGCAAGAGATTGATTATTGATTATAGACTGGAAAGAGGAGAAGACATCCCAGCATTTAGGGAGATTGGAGGGATACGGAAACAGTCACCAGTGCTGACAAGAAACCACAATGGCATTCCAGGAAAACCAGCAGAGGATGGCGTCTCAGGAGCCAAGCGAAAGAAGTGTTGCAAGGAGGAGGGTGTGGTTACTCGGGGCAAATGACAGGTCAGGAACCCAAGGACTGAGAATCGACCATTAAACTTAGCGAAACAGAGGATGCTGGTAACCTTGACAAAGCGGTTTTAGTTGACTGAGAGGGACAACGTTTTATTCAGTTCAGTTCAGTTCAGTCGCTCAGTCGTGTCCAACTCTTTGCGACCTCATGAATCGCAGCACACCAGGCCTCCCTGTCCATCACCAACTCCCGGAGTTCACTCAGACTCACGTCCATCACGTCAGTGATGCCATCCAGCCATCTCATCCTCTGTCATCCCCTTCTCCTCCTGCCCCCAATCCCTCTCAGCATCAGAGTCTTTTCCAATGAGTCAACTCTTCGCGAGTCTGTTTAATAAGCAAAAATAGGAGAAATGTATATTTTAAAAATCTTTCAAAGAGTCTTATTATAAATAGAGCAGAGAAATGGGATAGGAACTGAGATGTAGTGTCAAGGAAAAGATATTCTTGATGGAACATGACATCAAGCCTGCATGCTGACAAGAATGATGCGGGAAACGGGAAGAAAGATAATGTAGAAGATTGAGGGACAGTTGTTTGAATAATGTCCTTGAGTTATATATGGCTTTGATGGCTCAGTGATAGCTCATATACTGGAGAAGGAATGTAATAGGGAATAGAAGCATGTAGGTCAGGAGACTGGAGGGGATTAAAGGAAATGCTTTTTGACTGCTTCTGTTTTCTCTGGGAAGAAAAAAACAAGGTCATCAGCCTAGAATACCGATGACAGTGGTGCAGATGGAGATTTAAGTCGAGAGAAGATGTGAAAAAGGCCCCTAACAGAGACAAACATTAAATGATCTCTGTAAATGGACATCCCCCACCAGGACTACCATATTTTTCATAGCAGACACTCAATATTTAAGAAACAGACTTTTCATTGTGAATTGTTCCAGTGTAGGCTACACAACCTTTGATAATCTAGATCTTAGCTTAGTATCTACCTAAAATATCAGAATGATGCCTATTTAGACTGTATGTTCTTGTTGTACCTGAATAAGTGTTATTCGCTCAGATGTGTCCATCTCTTTGTGACTCCATGGACTGCAGCCCAATAGGCTCCTGTGTCCATGGAATTCTCCAGGCAAGAATACTGGAACGGGTTGCCACTTCCTCCTCCAGAGGATCTTTCCAACCCAAGGACCGAACCCAGATCTCCCACATGGCAGGCAGATTCTTTACCATCTGAACTACAGGGAAGCTTTGTTCTAGCTGAATGACAAAGAATTATCATACACTAAGTTTTTAAGGGGGGGAAATAAAGTAATGGACTTCCCTGGTGGCTCAGCTGATAAAGAATCCTCCTGCAATGCAGGAGACCTGGGTTTAATCCCTGGGTTGGAAAGATCCCCTGGAGAAGGGAAAGCCTACCCACACCAGTATTCTGGCCTGGAGAATTCCATGGACTATACAGTCCATAGGGTCGCAAAGAGTCGGCTACGACTGAGCGATTTTCACTTCACTTCACTAAAATAATAGCCCCTTCCTCATTAGAGGTTTTGGGCTTTTGTGTTTTTTGAGGACATTACCCGTCAGTTGCTTAGTGCCTTTTGTATAAAGCTCCAACTGAAATTTTTATTTTGGAAATGTCAGAAAAAGCCACTCATATCTCATATGAAAATAAGCAAAGTGTACCTCATTAAGCAATTTCCCTAGTGGCTCAGGAGTAAAGATCTGCCAACCAATGCAGAAGACAAGAGTTCGATCCTTGGGTCGGGAAGATCCCCTGGAGAAGAAACTGGGAACCCACTCCAGTACTCTTGCCTGGGAAACTTCATGGACAGAGGAGCCTGGTGGCTACATTCCATAGGATCATGAAAAGGGTCAGACACAACATAGCAACCAAAAAGCAACGACAACCACCATATTAAACAGTACTGCTGCTGCTGCTACTGCTAAGTCGCTTCAGTCGTGTCTGACTCTGTGAGATCCTATAGACGGCAGCCCACCACCAGGCTCCGCCATCCCTGGGATTCTCCAGGCAAGAATACTGGAGTGGGTTGCCATTTCCTTCTCCAATGCATGAAAATGAAAAGTGAAAGTGAGGTCGCTCAGTCATGTCCGACTCCTAGCGACTCCATGGACTGCAGCCTACCAGGCTCCTCCGTCCATAGGATTTTCCAGGCAAGAGTACTGGAGTGGGGTGCCATTGCCTTCTCCATATTAAACAGTAAGATCTATATAAATGAATATCTCCATTTTTATATATCAATGAAACTCAGAAACAAACTGATTTCTCAACCAACAATTGTTAGGCGCATGTGGCCAGCAAACTGGGATCCACTTTTCCCCTGAGATCTACTTCCTATTTTAATTTAGGAATTAAATTCTAAATTCTCATTTTATTTAAATTTACATTTAGCCATTTCTTCTAAACCACCATGAATTTATTTATGATTCAAAGCAGTGTATAAACAGAGGTAAACTGGTACAGAGGTTGGAACTACAAGCATGATTTGTATACAAAATATTGATGTATTACTATATTTACATAGCTCTTGGATTCTGTTAGATTTATGAGTGCGTTCCAATGCTCCCCTTAATCCTCTCATTATACAGTTTCACAGCTAATGAACTATGATTTGTGTTTGATTTAAGATCTGGCCGATCATTGCTGGTCTTCCCTAGTGGCTCAGAAGGTAAAGAATCTGCCTGCAATGCAGGAGACCTGGGACTGATCCCTGCGTTGGGAAGATTCCCCTGGAGAAGGGAATGGCAACCCACTCCAGCATTCTTGCCTGGAGAGTTCTATGGACAAGAGAAGCCTACTGGGCTACAGTCCATGGAATCGCAAAGAGTCAGACACGACTGAGCAACTAACACACACACACAACTATCAGGGCAGCCAGTGTGATAAAAGTGTCACAGAATCAAGATATTCAGTCCAAATTTTTACATCACACTGACTGTCTCTGAAATGTAAGTATACTTGCTCCTTGGAAGAAAAGCTATGACAAACCTACAGCACATTAAAAAGCAGAGACATTACTTTGCCGACAAAGGTCTGTAAGGTCAAAGTTATGATTTTTCCAGTAGTCATGTATGGAAGTGAGAGTTGGACCATATGGAGAGCTGAGCACCGAAGAATTGATGCTTTTGAACTGTGGTGTTGGAGAAGACTCTTGAGAGTCCTTTGGACTGCAAGGAGATTCAACCAGTCCATCCTAAAGGAAATCAGTCCTGAATATTCATTGGAAGGACTGATGCTGAAGCTGAAACTCCAATACTTTGGCCACCTGATTCGAAGAACCGACTCATTAGAAAAGACGCTAATGCTGGGAAAGATTGAGGGCAGAAGGAGGAGGGAATGACAGAGGATGAGATGGTTGGATGGCATCACCGACTCAATGGACATGAGTTTGAGTAAACTCCGGGAGTTGTCGATGGACAGGGAGGCCTGGCGTGCTGCAATCCATAGAGTCACAAAGAGTCGGACACAACTGAGCGACTGAACTGAATGTCTCTGAGCAAAACAGTTTGGAAATTGTGTTCTCCAACTACAAATGGCAGGTAGTTTCCCAAAAAAGTTTTCTTAGGTCATTTTTTTTTCTTTTCAATAAAAAGTAATAAGCCAGCAATTCTATCCTGCCCGCACTGACCCATCAGTATAGATTTTCTTCTTTGTAACTCTTTCTTTATATCAATGGCTAGTTTTTCCTACCCACATTTTAAATGATTTTATATTTCTGGCATTTTCTTTCATTTCTGGTGTTTGCATCCACATTATACAAAGAGATTTACAAATATGCTCCTCGTACTGCAAAATTATCTGCTTATGTTTACAGAAATATCTTGAGGAAGAATGAGAGGGCTTAGAAAAGAAAATCTCTCCCAAGTAGAGGTAGATATATAAATACCAATAGAAAATGACACTGTCCTTTCAATTTTGTTGACATTTAAAGGACTATATTTCTTTCAGTGACCCCCTGAAGGCTTCCAACCCACAGTTTCATAGACCTCCATCAAAAGATGTTATCACGTTGTGTTGACTGACAAAAATAGCACTATCACATATAAAATCAGGCTGCACAAAACTCGCTCAGCCTCAAGGGCACAATAAATCCAGAGCATTTTTAATATTTAAAATTCCAAACAATATTTTCATTCTAGGCTGTAAGCATGTATTTTTATGGTTATGAGTTTAGCACTTCTTTTTACAACTCACACAAACAGGGCTGTCTTCATCAACCCCCAAAGGAACAATTAAGACAGTGATGTCAAACTGGGCCATGGTTGTTAATTCTTAGTGTCTGCAGAGAGAGTGCGGGCTTCAGGGTGAGTCCTTGGACTTGACCATGGAAAATGATACAGAAAAGGAGTGGAAAATAGGGGACAGAAGAGATAAAAAAGAAAACAAACATGAAAATTAGTGTCAAAAACTTCAAGCTAGAGGGAGGTTAAATTCCTTCAATAGACAGCTGATAGACCTAGGTGAGACAGTTACCAAGATTGATCTGAGGCCACAGGGTTAGTTTCTGTTGAAACCAGGCCTGTTTTATAATTTACAGGTCGACCACCTTACATCACATAGTCATAACCGAAAGAGTTAACTCACTGAAGGATTAAAAATGAAAATTCAAGTGTTACCATCATTATAATAATGGAAGTTTCATGGTATAATTAACATTTTCTCTGAAACACGGTTGTTGAATGGTAAGTCATTATAAGACTACATTAAACAGACTGGATTTTTAAATGAAATGAAATTTTATTCCCAATGAGAAAGTCCTCAATAATGGGGAAACAACTGAGAACTAGACCATAAACATCTCCAGGTAAAGCAAGGATACAACATAAAACAATAAATACCAGCCAAGGAACTATCCAGATTATCAGAAAGACAAAAATAAAAAAGCAATTCCTAAGGTAGGAAAAGTCATAAGAAAACTGAACTATAATGAAAATGCTCTGCCATGGATAATATCTTAATTCCAGCATTCTGTACTTGTTTAGTTCATTCTGATACTCATTTCTCTCCATATTATGAATGTTAGCTTGTGTGTCAGATTCTCATCATATCTAACAAAAGATTCATATAGAAAGGAAAGCAAAAGTGCCCCTTGTCTTCCAACAAAATATTTTCCAAGATGAGAATTGAATCCCATGTGCCAATATCATAATACAATGGCATGTTTATGTAAATTTTCAAAAGGTTGAAGTATAAGAAATTTTTAGTCACAAGAGGCTTTCTTTAAACTTATGCACTTTAGAATATGTATAACAATAGCTTGAAAATGAAAATTAAGTAATAAATGAACAGTGTCACGGTATGAAAAGACATGATTACCCATGAAAATGAAAATTTGTAATGAAAATGCAATATTACACTGACTTTAATAAAGCTAGCAGTCACCTCAACTTAACAATAAAAGAATCTCATAAAATGATGAATTGGCAATATAAAATAATTTTCAGCTACTCGTAGTCAATAAAAAATTTTCCAGAAGCTAAGATATTTATATTCCTTGATATTATTAATTATAACAGTTATTTTATTACTGTTTTATAACAGTAATTAGTTTCTGTTAAGCATATAGATTTCCCCTTCTAAAAAAAAAAAAAGGACTTCACATAGTTCCATGTGCACATGTGTGTGCACACATGCTAAGTCATTTCAGTCGTGTCCAATTCTTTCCAAACCCATGGACTGTATGTAGCCCACCAGAATTCTCTGTCCATGGGATTCTCCAGACTAGAATACTGGAGTGGGTTCCCATGCTGTCCTCCAGGGGAATCTTCCCAATCCAGGGATTGAACTCATGTCTCTTTGGTCTCCTGAATTGGCAGGTGGGTTCTTTACCACCTGGGAAGCCCCTTCAATGTGCATAACAAACAATTATTGAGAACATAATGATAAGATATAATGATATATAGATGTGAGTGGCCCCCTGATGCAAATTCTTTGGCATAGAGAAAGCACTTCAAACAGTACCTATTATTAGGGTTTCTCATCTCCTTTACTGGATCGAGCAGGATTTCCTATTCATTAGAATAATGAGAACAAAGGAAATTATACCATCATCTAACATGACACAAATTCTCTCTTATGGAAACTGGATATCATCACATTTTACTGATATGCTGGTTCTCAAAGTAACCCAGGAAGGAAAATAATCCTATGTATTCCCTAAATAGGAGGATCAAAAAAAGTTTACATTTATTACAGAGTCCTGAAGAATCTAGTGATTGACATAAAAAAGTAGATACTATACTGAGAGTGCTTTACTGTATTCTACTCTTTCCTTGTGGACAGCCTCGTTGACTTCCATAGTTTTAACTGCAAACAATATGTAGACGATGCCCACATGTCTGCCCCTGACCCTGACCCTGGTCTTCTGCAGGTTCTTAGGCCCAGTCACAGCTGGGTGTACCTTCCTCAACACTCCACAGGCACCTCGAGCTTTCTTTATTCAAAACAGAACTCTCTGCCCCAAACACCTGCTTCTTCTCCCACCTTGTACTTCCTGCCACAGCATCACCACCTAATCTGTTGGTCAAGCTAGAAGACTTGCTCTCACCTCCACTTGAATCTCTGCCTCAGACCCATACCCAGTCAAGCAGCAAGTCTGATAAATATTTCTCAAAAGCATTCCTTCAGCTGTATTCTCAGCACCATCTTCCCAGGCCATGTCCTGGATGTTTTTTATCTGAGCTCCTCCACTGGCTTCTTCACAGGCGTCCTGCTTCCTCTCTAAACAGCATCCCCAGGGTCTCCACCTTGCTCTCTCTGCAGCTCTGGGCATCATTTCTCTGTTGCAAATCTCCCTCTCACAAGAGGGCAGAGCCAGACCCCTAAGCATGGCCCCGACTTGTCACAATCCCGCCCTTTCCTGGTTTATTAAGTTTATCTCATCACTTCCAGTGACATCGTTCTTCAGAGTTTCGGGTTTATTTCTGTTTTGTTTTGTTTACCTTTATCATGCTCCTCATATCTCCCAGGCCCTCCTTGTCATCAATCTGCACTCACACTTTGGACTCAGCTCTTCCTCTCCTGAAACCACAGGCTCACACAAATGCCTGAGCAAACACTCAGGATCATACTGTCATTCCAGACTCAAATGAACCACAGATCTGATTTGCTAACAGGTTCTTACCTGGAGAATCCCAAGGACAGAGGAGCCTGATGGACTACAGTCCACAGGGTCGCAAAGAGCTGGACATAACTGAAGTGATTTAGCACACACACAAGTTACTTATTAAATAATATCAAAGATTGTTGTCGTTTAGTTACTAAGTCATGTCTGGCTCTTTGTGACCCCATGAACTGTAGCCTGCCCGGCTCCTCTGTCCCTGGGATTTCCCAGGAGAAAATACTGGAGGGGGTTGCCATTTTCTTCTCCAGGGGATCTTCCCCACCCAGGGATTGAACCTGTATCTCCTGCTTCACAGGCGAATTATCTACCACTAAGCTACCTGGAAACATAATCAAGAGGATTAAAAAGTGCCTGGGGTTTTAAGGGTGGTTCCCAAGCCCATCCTGCCACAGACAAGCATTTTAGGCCCCAAAGTAAGAAGTTACTTCCTCACAGTAGGGTTGTTGTGCTTACGGAACATATCCAATTTATACCCCAGCTTAGGTGCCATTATTTCAGGGAACTTATTTACTATAGTTAATCTTTAAATAGAGACATCCTATTAAGAACATTCCACAGATAAGAATATTCTAGCAAATATCATGGATCTATTTCCCAGGAGGTCCAGTTATCATATTAACAAAGTCATCATCTCTTTTTCTCCCCCTCCAAGAGTTTACACTAACATCCATTCCCACCATGGAAAAAGTGTGAGTAAAAATATTATGCCAGCATATTTACCTCTTTCCTGTCCATTGTCCTTAACTCATATTCCAATAGGAATGCCTGAAATTTTGTCCGAGTTCCTTTGATGTGACTATATTCACAGAGCTGTTCGCATGAGGAGAATGGACATCTTCACATAATCTATTTTTTTAATGTAAATCCTTAGCCTTTTAAAAAGCTCATTACCTTATAAATGTATGTGTCAGACACTATCTTCAACTTCAATCCAATATTCCTCAATGATTGTATTTCTGAGTGGGAGAGGGCTTAGAGAAGAAGGCAAAGTTAGGATCAAAAGGGTCAAAGATGCCTGCTGTACCCACTGACAATTTTTTAAAATCACCAAAATAAATATCAAAAGAACAAAGTCAAATTGCTTTTATATTCAAACATAGCATTTCCTGAATCATTAAAAATCTGATTGAAACTTTCTGATAATATGTGTACTTATGCTTACCCTATAAGTTTCTGAATCTCAGATATTTCCAGAATCACATTTCTCTCTAACCCCTTTCCTTAAATGAAACAGAACTTTCCTCTATTGGCACAAGTTTCCTGCCACTCTATCTAATAAAAGAGTATTCATGAGTTCATACCTCAAAACCCTTAAGTTCCAAAGGTCGTATTAGCACCTTTCTACTTATAATGCAAGTCACACACTCATTCTTTCAAGAAACACTTGTTCTTTTAGGTCTCAAGCTTCTCAATTATAATATTTTATGTCCCTTCAGTTTATTATAAAAATCTTCTAGACACTCCCTCTCTTTTCATTTTAATGGATTCAATTATATAAATACAGAATTATTCAATCTTTTCATTTTTGATAACACACATTTTTCTTGAACTTCCTCCATTTCCTCTAAATTAAAATTTTGTCATCATAGAGTTGTTGGTAATTTCTGTATGATCCATACTGATGTCCCTTTTAAATTGCCAATATTAGTCATCTGTAATATTGACTTTTTTTTATTAGTCTTGCTATGGGAAAAATCAATTTTATTAGTCTATTTAAAAACCCAAATTTTGTCTTTGTCAGTTATAGCTATTGGAATTTTGTTCTCTATTTCACTAAATGTTTATCTTATTTTTTTACTATTATCTTCTGCAAACTTGCTTAGGACTTATTTTTTTTTTTTCTTCTAAATTCTGGGTAAAGATATACAGGTCACTGATTTTTCAATTTTTCTTCTATTCTAATAAAAGTAAGAAAGTAAATACTCCACCAAGTGCACCACGTGCTACATATCACAAGTTGTGATGTATAATAATTTTTTATAATCCTTTAGCTCTAAATATTTTCTAATTACTATTGCATTTTTCTTGGGTTACTTAGGGGTGAACTAATTTAGAAATTTCTGCATATTTCCTACTTAGCATTTGTTTTCATGCCTAGCTTATTTCATTGTTGTCAACAGACATACTCTGGAAGGTTTTAATTGTTTAAAATCTGTTACAACCTACAGAATGGAGGAAACTATTTGCAAATGATGTGACTGACAAAGGTTCAATCTCCAAAATATACAAACAGTTCATACAGCTCAAAATCAAAAACAAACAAACAACCCGAATAGAAAAAATGGACACAAGAGCTAAACAGATATTTCTCTCCAAAGAAGACATACAGATGACCAAAGGCACATGAGCAGATGCTCAACATCACTAATTATTAGAGAAATGCAAATCAAAACTACAATGAAGTATCACCTCACACCAGTCATAATGGCTATCATCAAGAAGTCTACAAATAAAATGCTGACGAAGGTTTGGAGAAAAAGGAACCCCCTACA
Source organism: Bubalus bubalis (assembly GCF_019923935.1). Lineage (NCBI taxonomy): Eukaryota > Metazoa > Chordata > Mammalia > Artiodactyla > Bovidae > Bubalus > Bubalus bubalis. The sequence continues at coordinate 55,268,630 of NC_059178.1, read as the reverse complement.
CTGTTGATGGGAACATAAATTAGTACAGCAACTATGAAGAATATAGAGGTTCCTAAAAACAATGAAAATAGAGTTACCATATGATCCTTCAATCCCACTCCTGGGCATATATTCAGAGGAAATCATAATTTGAAAAGAAAACTGTAATTTGAACAGATGCAGTTCTGTTCATTGCAACACTACTTCCAATAGTCAAAACATGGAAACAGCCTAAATGTCCATCAACAGATGAATGAATGGAGAGCATGTGGGATACAATATACTTCATTCAAATACAATATACTTCATTGTATTTATACAATGAAGTATTAATCAGCCATAAAAAAGAACGAAATATCATTTGCAGCAATATGGATGGACCTGAGTCACAGTCCATCTGAGCGAAGTAAGTCAGACAGAGAACGATATATATCATGATATCACTTATCTGTGGGATCTCAATAATAGTACAAATGAATTTATTTACAATACAGAAACAGACTCACATACATAGAAAACAAATGTGTGGCTCCCAAAGGGAAAAGAGAGGAGAGGGATAAATTAGGATTTTAGTATTAACATATACACACTACTAAATATAAAATAGATAACCGCTGAAGACTATATAGCACAGGGAATGATACTTAATATTTTGTAATAAACTATAAGGGAAAAGAATCTGAAAAATAGATATATACATATATAGACAACTGAATTGCTTTGCTGAACACTTGAAACTAACACAACATTGTAAATCAACTATACTTCAATTAAATACATGCACAAATAAAATAAAATTGGTTGCCTTGCTTTATGGCTCTAAATATAAGGTTAAATAATCTATGAGTACCTGAAAGGAGCATGCATTCTAATTTACAGGTGATGTGTTTTATATATGATAATCATACTATTATTTAAGACGTTGCGCTCTTTTATATCTTTTTCAATATTTTATCTCTTTGTGTTATTTTCTTAGAGAAGTGTGGGTTTGTATTTTTTCATTTTATTTTGGTCAGTTTGGACTTCAATTTTCCTTATATATTTATAATCTTTGAACTGTGTAATTAGATTAATTGAAAATTATTCAGTCTTTCTGGTCCTTTTACCGTTTCAGCATGATAAGATGCTGATGTTTATTTCTGTGCCTGTTGCATTCATATTCATTTACTCTAGTACCGGCATATCTATATATCTTTTATGAGATTTCCTTGGATATGCTTTTTTATCCTTTTATTCTTAACTCTTCTGGTTTCTTATATTCAAGATATATTTCTAGTAAACAGCATAGGGTTGGATTTGCATTTTTACCCAGTGCAATAGTTTTTGAATTTGTTTGTATGCAAAGTAATCCATCATATAACTGGGTTTAACCTGAATTACTAAGAAATGTTTTCTGTTTGTATCAATGCCTCCCCCACCTAGTGGCTGTACCATTTGGAACATGTGACCTTCTTGGTCAATGCTCCAGGGGGAAAATACACAGAGAATTGTAAACTGATTCTTAACTTCTTTCACCTGGAAGTTGACATGTCATTTCTGATTACATGTCACTTGGCAAAGATGTTATGTGGCCACGATGAAACTGACAGGAGCCAAAAAAGTATTTCCTTGTCTTCCCAGAAGGAGAGATGAAGAAGATACATCAGGGAATACCAGCAATATCTCACAAATTCTACATAAATTTTTTAAACTTCCGTATGTCAGCAAGCACCATAAGTGTATTAAAAGTCAAGTGACAACTGGGGAGAGACTATTTCTAAAATGTATTATATTTTTTAAAAAGACTACTGTCCAGAATACACTGAGATCCCTCTTTTGATTTCCTACAGATTCAGCTACTTAATTAGAGGTACAAATTATTCAGACTTTCTTCTTAGGTCAGTTTTGGTAAGTTGCATTTTTCTTTAACTTTCTCCATTTCATCTAAAATTAGAAATTTGTTGTCACAGATTTCAGACATGTGAATACTGAAAACATTTATTCTCCCCATACCTTTGCTCTGAAAGTTATTTAAGTATTTTAAGTATTTCAGAAAAAATGAGAAGTTAATCAAATATTTCCATAAAAGAATAGGAATTAAGGAATATTAACAAAATTTTAATTTTACAATTTAAATTGTAGTGTAGTCAAAATGCATTGATATACTATCAATTCATTTCAGTCGCTCAGTCCTGTCCAAATCTTTGTGACCCCATGGACTGCAGCACACCAGGCCTCCCTGTCCATCACCAACTCCCGGAGTTTACTCAAACTCATGTTCATTGAGCCAGTGATGCCATCCAACCATCTCATCCTCTGTCGTCCCCTTCTCCTCCTGCCTTCAGTCTTTCTGAGCATCAGGGTCTTATAAAAGAGTCAGTTCTTTGCATTAAGTGGCCAAAGTATTGGAGTTTCAGCTTCAGCAAAAGTCCTTCCAATGAATATTCAGGGTTGATTTCCTCTAGAATTGACTGGTTGGATCTCCTTGCAGTCCAAGGGACTCTCAAGAGTCTTCTCCGACACCACAGTTCAAAAGCATCAATTCTTCAGTGCTCAGCTTTCTTTATAGTCCAACTCTCACATCCATACATGACTACTGAAACAACCATAGCTTTGACTAGACAGACTTTTGAGGGCAAAGTGATGTCTCTGTTTCTTTAATATGCTGTCTAGGTTGGTCATAGCTTTTCTTACAAGTAGCAAGCTTCTTTCAATTTCATGGCTGCATCACCATCTGCAGTGATTTTGGAGCCCCCCAAAATAAAGTTTCTCACTGTTTCCCCATCTATTTGCCGTGAAGTGATGGGACAAGATGCCATGAACTTAGTTTTCTGAATGTTAAGTTTTAGGCCAACTTTTTCCCTCCCTTCTTTCACTTTCATCAGAGGTTGTTTAGTTCTTCTTTGCTTTCTGCCATAAGGGTGGTGCCGTCTGCGTATCTGATGTTATTGATATTTCTCTCGGCAATCTTGATTCCAGCTTGTGCTTCATCCAGCCAGGCATTTCTCATGATGTATCCAGCATATAAGTTAAATAAGCAGGGTGAGAATACACAACCTTGACATTCTCCTTTTTCTATTTGGAACCAGTCTGTTGTTCCATGTCCGGTTCTAACTGTTGCTTCTTGACCTGCATACTGATTTCTCAGGAGGCAAGTCAGGTGTTCTGGTATTCCCATCTCTTGAAGAATTTTCCACAGTTTGTTGTGATCCACACAGTCAAAGGCTTTGGCATAGTCAATAAAGTAAAGGTAGATATTTTTCTGGAACTCTCTTGCTTTTTCGATCATCTAGCGAATGTTGGCAACTTGATCTCTGGTTCCTCTGCCTTCTCTAAATCCAGCGTGAATATCTGAAGTTCATGGTTCATGTCCTGTTGAAGCCTGGCTTGGAGAATTTTGAGCATTACTTTACTAGCGTGTGGTGCTGCTGCTGCTATATCACATCAGTCGTGTCTGATTCTGTGCGACCCCATAGACGGCAGCCCACCAGGCTCCCCCGTCCCTGGGATTCTCCAGGCAAGAACACTGGAGTGGGTTGCCATTTCCTTCTCCAATACATGAAAGTGAAAAGTGAAAGTGAAGTTGCTCAGTAGTGTTTGACTCTTAGCGACTCCATGGACTGCAGCCCACCAGGCTCCCCCGTCCCTGGGATTTGCCAGGCAAAAGTACCGGAGTGGGTCACCAGTGCCTTCTCTGTACTAGTGTGTGAGATGAGTGCAATTGTGCGGTAGTTTGAACATTCTTTGGCATTTCCTTTCTTTGGGATTGGAATGAAAACTGACCTTTCCAGCCCTGTGGCCACCGCTGAGTTCTCCAGATTTGCTGGCATATTGAATGCAGCACTTTCACAGCATCATCTTTTAGGATTTGAAATAGCTCAACTGGAATTCCATCCCCACCACTAGCTTTGTTCATAGTGATGCTTCCTAAGGTCCACTCCAGTTCACAAACCAGGATGTCTGGCTCTAGATGAATGATTACACAGTGATTATCTGGGTCATGAAGATCTTTTTTGTACAGTTCTTCTGTGTATTCTTGCCACCTCTTCTTAATATCTTCTGCTTCTGTTAGGTCCATACCATGTCTGTCCTTTATCGAGCCCATCTTTGCATGAAATGTTCCCTTGGTATCTCTAATTTTCTTGAAGAGATCTCTAGTCTTTCCCATTCTATTGTTTTCCTCTATTTCTTTGCATTGATCACTGAGGAAGGCTTTCTTATCTCTCCTTGCCATTCTTTGGAATTCTGCATTCAAATGGGTATATCTTTCCTTTTCTCTTTGTCTTTAGCGTCCCTTTTTTCTCAGCTATTTGTAAGGCCTCTTCAGACAACCATTTTGCCTTTTTGCATTTCTTTTTCTTGGCGAGGGTCTTGATCACTGCCTCCTGTACAATGTCATGAACTTCTGTCCATAGTTCCTCAGGCATTCTGTCTATCAGATCTAACCCCTTGAATTTATTTGTCACTTCCACTGTACACTCATAAGGGATATAGTATGGCAGTATATTAATTTCACCCTCTGGAGGTAAAGATTTGAGAAAACAGGCATTTTCACATACTCTATGAGACATTACTTTGCCAACAAAGGTTCATCTAGTCAAAGCCATGGTTTTTCCTGTGGTCATGTATGGATGTGAGAGTTGGACTGTGAAGAAGGCTGAGCGCTGAAGAATTGATGCTTTTGAACTGTGGTGTTGAAGAAGACTCTTGAGAGTCTCTTGGACTGTAGGGAGATCCAACCAGTCCATTCTGAAGGAGATCAGCCCTGGGATTTCTTTGCAAGGAATGATGCTAAAGCTGAAACTCCAGTACTTTGACCACGTCATGTGAAGAGTTGACTCATTGGAAAAAGACTCTGATGCTGGGATGGATTGGAGGCAGGAGGAGAAGAGGATGACAGAGGATGAGATGGCTGGATGGCATCACCGACTCGATGGATGTGAGTCTGAGTAAACTTTTGGAGATGGTGATGGACAGGGAGGCCTGGCATGCTGCAGTTCGTGGGGTCGCAAAGAGTCGGACATGAATGAGCAACTGAACTGAACTGAAAGTTATAGTTATGTAAAATATTCTATTAATTACCTGAGTAGCCTTGAGTAATATATTTAAATATTTCCCATTCCATTAACTCTTAACAATGTCAGTCAATGTTCACTCTGAGAAGGTGCAAATATTATTCATAGCACCCTCACCACACTTTGCACCATTCACACAGCTCCTTCTCTCATCTGCTCTCTGCACGCTTGGACTTTCAGACTTTCACAATTTAAAACATGGATATTTTGCTTTTTAACCAGGATCAAGTTTTCTGTGCTTTCTTCTAGCACTGTATTTTGGAGATAAAAGTCAGCTATCAGTCCGATTCTAATTTCTCTAGGTAATCTGATTGGGTTTTGTTTGCTTTTTATTCCTAAAATTTTAAGAACTTCTCTTTCTCCTTGTTATTCTAAAAACCCTGAGGACATGTTTGGCCTAGGATTATATTCACTTTCTTCATCCTTTAGACACTGTCTTTATGAAGATTTGAATTCACATCCAGCAGCAAGACCAAGAAATTATTATTGTTGATAATTTATTTGTAAAATCACTGCAGATGGTGACTTCAGCCATGAAATTAAAAGACACTTGCTCCATGAAAGTAAAGCTATGACAAACCTAGACAGCATACTAAAACGCAGAGATATCACTTTGCCCACAAAGGCCTGCCGAGTCAAAGCTATGGTTTTTCCCAGTAATCATGTACAGATGTGAGAGTTGGACCATAAAGAATGCTGAGCACCAAAGAATTTATGCTTTCGAATTATGGTTCTGGAGAAGACTCTTGAGATCCCTTGGACTGCAAGGAGATCAAACCAGTAAATCCTAAAGGAAATAAACCCTGAATATTCATTGAAAGGACAGATGCTGAAGCTGAAGCTCCAAAACTTCAGCCACCACATGTGAAGAGCCAACTCATTGAAAATGACTCCGATAGTGGGAAAGACTGAAGGCAAGAGGAGAAGGGGATGACAGAGGATGAGATGGTTGGATGACATCATCAACTCAATGGACATGAGTTAGAGCAAACTCTGGGAGATGGTGAAGGACAGGGAGGCCTGGCATGCTGCAGTCCATGGGGTCACAAAGAGTTGGATACAACTTAGCAACAGAACAACAATTTCTTTGCCAATGTGCCCTTATCCGTTTTATCTTCCTTCTCATTTTGGAATGATTGTAATCATTTCCTAACCATCAATATCTCTGAGGACAGACAACCTAAATGACCCTGGAGGGCACTTCCTCCACCCTGACAGCTTAGCAGAGAACAGACTCAGGATGTCAGAGTGAGATCCATTGAGGAATAGGATGACAACAGCCAGTGTGCTCCCTAGGATCCAGCTTCCTACCAAGACCCTTTAGTGACCAGGATGATTCCTTGTTACAAAGTCACACAGACATCCCCGTGATGCACCCATAAAGGAATCTTCATCGGACTTTAGGGAACAGCCCCTCTCGCCAGACCCCTGACACCATCACACAGACCCCCGACAGCTGGCCTAGGTGTGGACAATGAGAGGAAGGGGGATATACAGCCTCTACTACTTCTCATGTGGTAAAACCCTCCTCAATAAATTCCATTCCACATCTGTGCTACACAATGGTCTGATTGTCTTTGTTAAGTCACTAAACCTTGTCTCACTCTTTGCAACCTCATGGACTACAGCACACCAGGCTTCCCTGTCCTTCACCATCTCCCGGAGCTTGCTCAAACTCATGTCCAGAGAGTCGGTGATGCCATCCAAGCATCTCATCCTCTGCTGCCCCCTTCTCCTTTGGCCTTCAATCTTTCCCAGCATCAGGGTCTTTTTCAATGGCCTGATAGTTTCATTTTTTACGTTGTTGCCCTACATTAAGGAGAAGGCAATGGCAACCCACTCCAGTACTCTTGCCTGGAAAATCCCATGGACAGAGGAGCCTGGTAGACTGCAGTCCATGGGGTTGCTAAGAGTCGGACATGACTGAGCGACTTCACTTTCACTTTTCAGTTTCATGCATTGGAGAAGGAAATGGGCACCCGCTTCAGTGGTCTTCCCTAGGGAATCCCAGGGACGGGGGAGCCTGGTGGCCTGCCGTCTATCGGGTTGTACACAGTCGGACACGACTGAAACAACTTAGCAGCAGCAGCAGCGCTACATTTGGGGGAGTTCCTCAAATTTAACCTTTTTAGTGTCTGTGAACGGAAGTTCTTGAAATATTCATTTTCCATACCATTCTGTCCTTTTTACATTGATTGCAGTATTTTCTTACATCTCTCTGGATATAATAGAGAAAGAAAGGTTTACGTTGGTTTCTTTTATTTTAGCTGTCTTTCCTTCTCTATGTGAATTCTATCTCTGCAGCACCCGCTTTCTTGTTCACCTGTCTTCATTTTTCACTTTTATGCTCTTGGTTCCCTCATGTGTTCAGTGATCCTTGAGATCTGACATGGATTTCCTCTGCTGATTTGTAAGTAGGTCTGTTTCCACTTGAGGTCTTTTTCCTGGGAGAGGATTCTAACAAGAGCTCTGGGGAGGAATATGGGTGGCTGGCTCTCAAGACGTAAGTCTGTCACACCTTTTTCTTAAGAATTATCAGGTTGGCAGCAAAATAGGAGACTCAGCCTAACAGTAGTATGCCTGCATGTGTGCTCAGTCGCTTCAGTCACATCCGACTCTTTGTGACCCCGTGGACTGCAGCCCGCCAGGCTCCTCTGTCCATGGGATTCTCCAGGCAAGAATACTGGAGTGGGTTGCCATGCCCTTTCTCCAGGGGATCTTCCTGCCCCAGGGGTGGAACCCACATCTCTTGCATTTCCTGCATTGCATGCAGATTCTTTACAGCTGAGCCACCAGGGAAGGCCCTGACAGTAATGTATAAGCAGCACACAAACTCAGGCCAGCCAGGCAAGACCCAAAGGCCCCGGTGCCCAAGAGGACCATACTGAGGGGTTAGAAACCAGCTGCAAAGCCAGTCTATCAGCAAAGTCATCAGCTGAAGGATGCTGCTCTGGGGGTGGGTGGGGGGTTGTTTGGGGGTGTGTGTGCATGTGAGCACTCAGTCATCTTTGGGACCCCGTGGACTGTAGCCCACCAGGCTCCTCTGTCCATGGAATTCTCCAGACAAGAATAGTGGAGTGGGGTGCCACTTCTTACTGCAGGGGATCTTCCTCACCCAGGGATCGAACTCACATCTCTTACATCTCCTGCATTGGTAGGTGGGTTCTTTACCACTAACCCCACTTGGGCTGTTCTAGGGGTGCTTTCTTTTCACAAAGGTACAAACTGCTGTACCCGCATTCACCCAGAGGGGGAGACTGTTCTAATCTATTCAAAGATGTCTTAAAGATGAACAATGCACTTGCTGGAGTTTGGGGGGAATAAATGACAGAAAGGGGAACAAAAGCTCAAATCCCAAATGCAGCTTTAAAAAGAGGGTCTCTAATCAGATCAAGTAAATTAATATCAACTATTTCCTCTCTTTATTTTGCATATGAATCATTTTTTCTTTCTGAAACCTTTGAATTTTAAGAGACTTTCATAAAGCCTGAGGAATTGTGACCATTCTTTTTTAGACATCCTGTTTGTAACAGCTCCATGAAAATTGAAATCAGCTCTTCAGTCTCTGGCACTAAAATGATGAGGCTCTTAGAGTGATTCCATAAAATTGTCAATTTTTAAATCTTCAAGAAAAAAAAACCTTTTTTGGCCACACTACACACTTTCTTTTTTGAAAATTACAAACTGAAATCTACAAAAGAAATGGGAAACTTAATTAGCCATGATACTTTCTTCTTCTAAACAATCTTATAAACCTATTTGCTGAGCATTTATTAATAATCTGCAAGTAATGAATTAATTCTCATATCAGTGGGATGTCCACAAAGCCTCCTTTATATAACTCCCAAAATATTAATTTACTGCTGCACGGCAAGGCAAAGAGAGCTCTCTGCTTCCCCATTCAACAGCCTTGACCTATGGGGCCATCCATAAATCACAGCAGGGAGCGGAGAAGGGGAGACTGCACACAGCGTGGGAGACTGATTGTCCAGGTGCCTGGTAACCCGGAGGCTGGACTTGAGGGCGTGTCTCCACAGCTCTCCAAGACCAGTCTGCAGCTTGACAAAGTAAATAAATAAATTCATCACTTTGCAAACTAAGAAAATGGTAGAAAAGCAAGTTATAGACATGGAATCATTTTTAGAAAAATAATGCAGGGTCTCCATAATGATTCTGACACAACTTGAGATTTGAAAAATCAGGAGCCAATAAAGCGTGAAAGGACGATGTTCAATCATCTGCCATAAAAGGCAAAGCACTGAAAACAGATGTCATGGAGAGAATACGCGCTTAGAGTGCAACTCAGCTCCACGCACACCCAGCTGTGCACAAGCACACACACACACAGGGACCTTTATTAGCATTCCGTAATGTCAAAGATGGCAGCATTCGACTGGCTTCCTGGCACAAAAGATGTTCTATCTGCTTCAAATGATGTGTCTCGGGTTTATGGTAGGAGAGAAATACATTCAGGCATCGAGGAAATGTAAAAGGGTCATGTGTAAGAGTGTGGGTTAGTGACTTGAAAATAACAGCCGATTTGACAGAGAAGAGGAAAAACAGGCAATTACTGGGCTTAGAATACAAGGCGAAAAATGTAAAATGTTACCACCATTTAAAAATAATGTGGAAAAATAAACAAGGTTCAGGTATGAAGGAGAAACAGTCACTCTGAAAAACCCCTAAACAAATAAATAAACACCAAAAAAACTTCACAAATACTACTGAATCTTATAAATGTATGGGTCTCTATCCTTGTGTAATTTGATTTCCCAAATGCTACTGAAAACAGTGGAGTAGCTTTCCTATTCATAAAGTTCTTTTAAAAACAAGAAAGAGAGGCTTCCCTGCTGGCTCAGTGGTAAAGAATCCATGTTCCCATGGCATTCTCTCCCTGCAAGCTTGTGGCTGCTGCTGTCGTTTAGTTGCTAAGTCGTGTCCGACTCTTTTGCAACCCCATGGACTAGTAGCCCGCCAGGCTTCTCTGTCCATGGGATTTCCTAGGCAAGCACAGGAGTGGGTGGCCATTTCCTTCTCCAGAGGATCTTTCCAACCTAAGGATCGAACCCACCTCTCCTGCTCTGGCAGGTGTGTCCTTCACCGCTGAGCCATGTAGGGAAGGCCCTCTGCACACCCACCTGTGTCCAAAACTCCGCCTCTTATGAAGACACCAGTCATACTGCAGTAAGGGCCCACCCTGCTCCGGAATGACCTCGTCTTAACTAATTACATTTGCCATGACCCTTTTTCCAAATAAGGTCACTTTATGAGGTATTGGGAGGTTGAAACTTCCACATAAAATTTTTGAGATGGAAACAATTCAACCCATAACAAATTGATAAATGATAATGCTTTCAATTAAAAATTAAGTATAAAATATTTTCATAACATAATTCTTTTGAGATACATATCCTTAAGTATTCTGGACTAGAATGAGAAAGAATTGCAGATAAAGAACATGGAAGATAATTCTTGCATAACCATCCAAAGGAATCTCTCATTTACTCCTTAAAGAAAGCTGTTCTGGTAAAAGTCAAAAGGCCCAATTTCACAGTTAATTATTCCTAGAGTAAAAGATCAGATCAGTCGCTCAGTCATGTCTGACTCTTTGCGACCCCATGAATCGCAGCACGCCAGGCCTCCCTGTCCATCACCAACTCCCGGAGTTCACTGAGACTCACGTCCATCGAGTCAGTGATGCCATCCAGCCATCTCATCCTCTGTCGTCCCCTTCTCCTCTTGCCCCCAATCCCTCCCAGCATCAGAGTCTTTTCCAATGAGTCAACTCTTCGCATGAAGAAGTCCAACCTAAATTTTTTCCAAAACAAGCATCTATCTCCTTAATATCAGGAAAGCTTAACAAGATGTGTATGTTCCAGAATTAAATTATTCCTGTGCAAAGAACTGCGTTGTACATCCTTGCTAGCTCTCAAGCTGGTAGGATTCCTTGATTTTGCAGGTACCACCCCAGTTATCCTCCGACATAGCTTACAAGTTAGACGTCCTTCGAGCACAACCCTAGGTCAAGTTCCTCATGAACATCTCCACAACCTGGGAAACAGACAGCTGCTTGAAGGGTCCCTGCTCCCTTGGCTTTAGAATAAATCCTGCACTTCAGCGATGTGTGCATTGTTTGTAGAACAAGAGCAGAAGCTTTTCTAAGAATGAGAAATACAGGACATTGCCCTCCCGTGAAGTACAGATATAGTGCTCCCAGTGACATGAAATATTATACCTACTAGGCTTCCCTGCTGGCTGGGTAAAGAATCTGCCTGCTACCACAGGAGACGCGGGTTCGATCCCTGGGTCGGGAAGATCCCCTAGAGGAGGAAATGGCAACCCACGGCAGTGTCCTTGTCTGGGAAATCCAAGAGACAGAGGAACCAGGTTTGGCTACAGTCCACGGGGTTGCAAAGTCAGACATGACCCATGACTTAGCAACTAGGAAACAACATTATACATACTGTGCCTAGCACAGGGCAAGGCAAGTTTATGGAACATTTTTTACATAAAAATTGGACTTCAGCCATCAAAGACACAGCCCACAAAACTTAAAGTAAAATGACTGTCATGACTCCCTCATTTTACAGACCTTTACTGAGTCCTGCGAGTCAAAGTACCACCATAAGAGAAGGGGGCACCCATGGGTTAACGCACATGCGATTTTCCAGATGGTTCTATTTGGCCCCAGGGGCCTGCAGGGAAACCTGGCCGAAGCAGCCCTCTCTTGTCTGCAGCTCTGTTTGAAATTAAAAGGACCGATTCAGAAAAACAATAATCCTTTTTGTCAACAGCCTGCCTCTTTTTATGCTTCCACTGAACAAAACGTTCAAGGGCAAAAATCTGTCGCCAAGATAATAAGGGCAGAGGACAGTGACGCAGCAGGCGTTAAATGAATGGAAGCGTGACGGGGTTACCTGCGGCTCCCACTTTCCCAGGGAGGGTTTTTCTGCCTGGTTAGGCGAGAAAGTAAAGGCAGAGATGGAAGGACACGTCTTGCCAAGTTTAAACTGTCTCGGAATATATGTCTTCAAGATTTTCAACACAGTTCAAAGCGTTTCGAGTCTAAGGTTTTTATGGGTTCCCCCCCCAACTGAGAGACTGGAACATTCTGTAGAAAATGAACCCTGGAAACAACAAGATATGTGGATGGAGGTTTTCCATAAAATATTTTACACATTGATGCATTTAATAAGACACCTAATCCATTAAATCCAAAAAGGGCAAGAATATAGTGTGCTTAATTAATCAGAGGCACTTGGCTCTAATGTCGGGGTGAACTGTGTAAGCAAACTGAAATCTGAACATGTAAATGCCTCAAGGTCTCGCAATCAAAATGAAAGCACAACGAATCACCAACAGCCAAGTGAGCTTTGAACTCTGGCCAAGCTCCAATTTCATTATTGTTTCTACCCTTTCTCTCTGTAAGTCTTTCCCCCTGGCTCCTGTCCACTGATGCACTGCCTTATTCCAGGCTATTTTTGCTCAGATAAACTCTTAAAATCTTTTAATACACCTCAGTTTATCTTGTCGGAGAAGGCAATGGCATCCCACTCCAGTACTCTTGCCTGGAAAATCCCATGGACAGAGGAGCCTGGTAGGCTGCAGTCCATGGGGTCACAAAGAGTCGGACACAACTGAGCGACTTCACTTTCACTTTTCACTTTCATGCATTGGAGGAGGAAATGGCAACCCACTCCAGTGTTCTTGCCTGGAGAATCCCAGGGACGGGGGAGCCTGGTGGGCTGCCATCTCTGGGGTCGCAGAGTCGGACACGACTGAAGCGACTTAGCGGCAGCAGCAGCAGTTTATCTTGTACCACGCGCTGGCCTTCTATTGCCACCCTAACTGCCACAACTTTAGTGGTGTCAAACGACACCCGGTTTTATCTCCCAGTTTCATCAGAATGACTTCAGGGTCCAGCCTGGTCTTCTGCTGGAGTCTCTCAAGGTCAAAGTCAAGGTGCGGATAGAACATTCCAGGTGTGTTCTCTCCAAGGCTCCAGGAAAGATCCCACATCCCATCTCATTCAGGTGATTGGCAGAAAGTAGCTTCTAGAAGCTCTGGCACTGAGTTCTGTGGCTGGCTTGTCCTCCCGGAGTCTTTCCTGCATTCTTCCATATGCTTCCCTTCATCTTCAAAGCAGCAACCATGCGTCCATGCTTCTTACACTTTAAATCTCCATTTCCCTCCACAACTTAGCGCCTTCTCCTCTGCCACAGCTGTCGCTTGATTTCAGATAGAGAAAATTCTGTGCCTTTAAGAGCTCATGGGGGAAAAAAAGAGCTCATGGAATTAAATCGGGCCCACCCAAACAATCCAGGAAAATTTCCTTATTTTCAGGTCCATAAACTTATTTGTACCTGTTAAGTCCCTTTTGCCATAGAACTTAACATACTCCCATGTTCTGGACATTAGGCTGTAGGCATCTTCAACAGGGCATTTTGCCTATGACAAACATATTTACTGGGGCAAGCTGCTGTGTGATATTTCTCTTAGAGTTGAAAAGTTAGTTAGTTATAAAAATATGTCCATAATACAATGTGTTTCAGACATATATTTTCAAGCATTCTTGGTCATGAGAAAAAAAAAAAAAAAAAATAAGGAAAGCCAACAATCTTGCTTTGGGCTCATATTCACTCAACAAACTCAAAAAAAAAAAAAAAATTCTCATGGGCTGCCTTTATATGAGTTACTACCCTCCAAAGAAGGATGTAGAATGTACCATGAGCCACATTCTTGAAATTCATTATCCATTATGACCCATCTTGGCTACATGATAGATTGTGTTCATACTTAATTGCTCAGTCCTGTCCGACTCTTTGCAACCCCAAAGACTGTAGCCCGCCAGGCTCCCTGTCCATGGAATTCTTCATGTGAGAATACTGGAGTGGGTAGCAATTCCCTTCTCTGGGGGATCTTCCTGACCCAGGGATCAAACCTGGGTCTCCTACATTGAAGGCAGATTCTTTACCCTCTGAGCCACCATGGAAACCCTGTTGACACTGATTAATATGAAAATGAACTCATACTGTTTTTCTTGGTAACCAAAAAGAAAACATTAGAAGCAGTGAAAATAGCTTCTATTAATTAAAGGTTACCCAGAGGAAAAGAGTGGATGGTAGCAAAGCTGTGATTATTCTACAGACTGGACATTCACTGATGACCAGTGAAAGCAGATTCGATATATGTTTTCCCACTTCTGGGCTTAGCATGTGCTTCTATGATGGAAGGATGTATTTCCAGACAGTTGAAACTCCAAGCATGATATAATCAAGGAATGTATGACAATGACCTCATTGCTAGTACGTGTGGTATTGGCAGTAACTCACCAGCACTCTGTGGGTTACAAACGTGTGTGTTTGTGGATGTTGCCTGAAGCTGTAAGAATAAGCTTCACTACATTAGCAAGTTGTCAAGAAATTCATTAACCTTTTTGTCTTTAGAGAGAACTGTGTGAAGCATTCCTATATATTAGAAACCACGGGAACAAATACAAATTGGATCCTTCAGATACTTAGGTTTCCAGCTTTTGTCATATTGACAATAAAGAGCACCATAGGATTTCTGATACCCACCTCCCTCCACTTGACGCAGAAGGCATTTTGATCCATAATTAAATTTGCTCTTTCTTGGTAAGAGAATTGAAATATCCTACAGTGTGTTATAAGAAGTTTTGACATTATCTTTCCATTTAGAGCCATGTTTTGACAGCTCACAATTTTCCCTCTAAAAGGGCATGAAAAACACATCACATACTAACGGAGGCCCTGCCGGATCAGGCAAAAATCAGATCTTTCAGCCAGACTGGAGCTTTTGATAATTCTAGACGCATGATGAACGAAGTCAAATCACCTCCAAATATTACTAATATAGTGCGGTGTTAGTCGCTCAGTCGTGTCCGACTCTTTGCGACACCATGGACTGTAACCCACCAGGCTCCTCTGCCGTGGGATTCTCCAGGCAACAATACTGGAGTGGGTTGCCATTTCCTCCTCCTACTAATACAGTAAGGAAATATAATTTATTCTACTGTAAATATTTCTCATTATGAAAGCTTCCTCCTCCTCCCCCCTCCTTCTCCCCCTCATGAGAATAGACTTGTAGACAAGGAAAGGGGGGAAGAGAGGGTGGGACAAACTGGGAGGCTGGGATTGACATAGATACACTACCATGTGTAAGACAGAGCTAGTGGGAACCTGCTATCTAGCACAGGGAGCTCAGCTCAGTGCTCTGTGATAACCTAGAGGGGTGGAATTCAGGGGGTAGGAGGGAGGTCCAAGATGGAGGGGATACATGGATACATAAAGCTGATTCATGCTGGTATACAGCAGAAACTAACACAACATTATAAAGCAATTATATTCCAATTTTTTAAAAAAGAATCTCACTTTTATAATCAAAATAAAACCAACAAGAGAGAAAAAATGAGAGTCAGGAAGAGGAAAGAGAGGGACGATGTGAGAAGGGAGTGGCCATCAACTGCTCCTGGCATTCATGGGTTTTGATCTGAGGCTCTTGAGAAAGACAGCTGCTTTATGATGCATCTGCATGGAGAACTCCAGGACGTTCTCAGCACTTGAGCTTACGGGCACGGCTGTCTGGGAGGCGGGTGTAGGCTGCCTCTCAGACAAAGAGGCGTGAATTCAAGGGGCAGTTCCCAGGTTTTTGGTTAAGGGTCCCCTGAACTAAGGTCTAAGGGTAATCTGCTATGAGTCTCATATAGAAGAGGAAGTCTTCACGCTGAACCTCATGCAGTGTCATGCACAACTTCTCTTTGGCTAAAATCGCATGGGCATCAGGGGAATAAGCAAGTCCTTAAGGTTCTGCGATACAGGGCTGCATTGGCCTGTGAACCAGCGCAGTCAAGGATGGACGTGACATCCCCGCGTGCACAGGCAGCCAGCCCACACAGGAATCGTGTCTAAGTTCCTGTCACAATGGGCCTAACGGTCAAGGAGCCAAGAGTAAAACCTCTGGCCACAGCAACTGAGAGGTTTGCAAGTTTTCCTTTTAACAGGTCATCCATTTCACTTGATGATTCTGAAGCCTGTGGATAGTCGGACCAGTGAGGTTGGGTGACAGGCAAAGCCTTACAGTCTTTTCATCAGTGTTCTCTTTCGATGGGTATAAATGAGAATTACTCCAGTGGGAAATGCAGAATCTCCAAGTTTCTTTGCTACTGTCAGAAACGAAATGATTCCAGGTAGCCAGAAAATAGATAATAGCCTACGGTTAAGAACATATTCTGGAGAAGGAAATGGCAACCCACTCCGATATTCTTGCCTGGAGAATCCCAGGGACAGGGAAGCCTGGTGGGCTGCCGCCTATGGGGTCGCACAGAGTCGGACACGACTAAAGCAACTTAGCAGCAGCAGCAAGAACATATTCATACTCACACTGGGAACAACTGAATGAAACCTATTTGTAGATGGATTTGATACTCACAGATTTGTTCTAAATGGCCTAAAAGTTTTGGTTCATGGCCTTGCCCCCACCTTTAAAGTTTTCAAATGGTTTGGGGTTTGATGGCTTGAACATGCACTAAAGATAAGTTCTGCTGTGTCATTGAGATTTCCCTGTTAATACTTCTTTAGGACATCTTTAAATTTTCTTTTCCATGGATGGTTGTAGCTTGTTTTGGAGATACCTCACCCAGATGGGTGAAGCAAGCAATCAGATCTTTTCCAGTGTGCTATTTCCAAATCAGATGCTGGACTCGAGTTGAAGAAGGCTTGATTCCAAAAGTCAAGAGTTCATCTTGGCTTTGAGTCTTGGACGTGTTGGGCAGCCTGGATGTGTTAACATAGCTCATTTTATATATTAATCTGCTAAAAGATGAACCTTTGCTTCTTGAAACTGCTCTTATATGGTGGCTTGTTTAACTGGAGTATACCAGCTACAGTTAGAAAGGGCTGTTTCTTACAGAGCAGACCAAAATCTTGACCCACTCCAATAGCATCTTTACATACGTTTGTTCCCTTTCTCTAGCTAACTGGCAGGCCTTAGGGCTACAGTTTTGGTAACTTACATGGATTTCATGTCTCAGAGGAGGTGGGATGTGAACAAGTCTTAAGGGATTCTGACTGCATATTCAGATCGATAGCTTCCTTCTGTCCCCAAACAGAATGCACTCACAATCGGGGTTGTTCCAAGGGGTTTCCAGGAAGTCAGACAAAACCAGAGGAAGCTCCCAGATAAATTCACAGCAATGATGAGCACTTCTATCTTCGTGGAAAAGAACAGTGGCAGGGTTTCAGGGTGTTTCAGCAATGGATAGAAATATGTGCAGCTAAGAGATAAAGGATTTCAAAGGAAGTCAGTCTAGAAATAGAAAAAGACCCTGTGCTTTCAATCAAAAGGCAGCTCCCAGAGGCTGGAGGGGCCAAGGGTTAAGTGGCGATCCTAAGACTAAGTCAGCAGGACCCTCTGTTGACCTTGAGCTGCTGCCGCTGTGTGCAAACAAGGAGGGCAGGCTTTTGTCGTGAAATCAATGCGGAACTATAATAAGCCACGGGTCTCCGTTATGTGTTTTCTTGTTAAGGTAGAATCCGCAGAACTTGTCTCCATGCACAAACAGAAAGAAAGATTTATGATCACTGGAGAATCCTTTAAGCTGTAAAAACCATTCTCTGGTGAGTCCTGTAATGCAAGGGTCCAAGGGTGTCTGCTTTCATTAGCTTCTAGGAATGAGAAGCTAGTCCAGAAAAGTCAGGAATCCAATGTTACAATATCCTATGGGAACAGGTAATCCTCTAAGTCACCTCTTGTTGATTGGCCAGAAAAGTCATGGATAGATTGCAGCCTTTAAGAGGAAGGAGACTCTTAATTTTTGTTTGATGTTGTGGCCAAGAAAATGCACTTGGTCCTGCAGAGACTGGAGTCTGTCCTTAAAAGACTTGGTGTCCCTGTACACTAATAATGTCATTGGAAGGGCTGATGCTGAAACTGAAGCTCCATCACTTTGGTCACCTGATGCGAAGAGCCAACTCATTGGAAAAGACCCAGATGCTGGGAAAGATTGAGGGCAGGAGGAGAAGAGGGTGGGAGAGGATGAGATGGTTAGATACCATCACCGACTCAATGGACATGAATTTGAGCAAACTCCAGGAGATAGTGAAGGACAGAGAAGCCTGGCATGCTGCAGTCTATGGGGTTGAAGAGTCGGACCCGACTTAGCAACTGAACAACAATCACAACACTAATAATGTCAGCAAATGGAAGAAATCAGTTCTGCAAGATTCTCAGTCTGGAGAACAAGCAGATGATCCATGTATTAGAGAAGAATAGAGTCCTCTGGAAACTGGATGTCTCTAATGACTTAGGCATAGCTGAGTATCTGTAAGAAGAAAGAGGATGCTTCTATAAACCCTTAGGCACAAGTGCCCACATGTGCTGTTGATTCTCCCAAGTGAATGCAAATGCGTCTGGTGAGTCTGAAAGGAAGGATATAGAATGCCTAGAATAGTTTTATGACTGTAAGTTAAGCAATGGTCTCCAGGATTGAGGATAAGGGGGTATTAGAATTGAATAAAAATAGACAAGCAGGGAAGTAACATCTCATTAATGGCCCTTAAATCCTGAACACAGTGGTATCCATGCCGATTTATCCTTGTGATGGAAAGAACAGTGGTATCACCAGGGCTCATGCAGGGATAATAAGCACATGGACATAATGGGTCATTGCCCTTCAAAAGATTCCTTTGGGGGCCTTCCCAGGTGGCGCTGGTGGTAAAGAACCCACCTGCCCAGGCAGGAACCACTGGAGATGGGGTTCAATCCCTGGGTTGGGGAGATTCCCTGGAGGAAGAAATGGCAACCCACTCCAGTATTCTTGCCTGGGAAATCTCATGGATGGAGGAGCCTGGCGGGCTACAGTCCAAAGGGTCACCATAAGTCAGATGCAACTGAGAGCACACACACACACACAACTCCATTTTTTCAGTGGGTATCAGGCAGTTTCAGCAAAGATATAGCTAGATTTACTGAAATATTTACAGATTCAGCTTCTTTTATGTGTCCCACATCTGAACCATCTTTGGGAAAGGACACATCCAAAGTCTGGGACATCCCAAATGAGCCTGTGTATGAAACAATCAAACTCCTGGACACAGAGAACAGACCCCCGCACGTGGAGAACAGACTCCTGGTTTCCAAGGGGGAGGAGGTTGGGAGAGGGATGGACTGGGAGCTTGGGATTGGCAGATGCAAACTGTTAGATACAAAATGGATAAACCAGGTCCTATAGTACAGCACAGGGAACTTTACTCAATATCCTAAAATAAACCATAATGGAAAACAATATTTTAAAAAGAACATGTGTGTGTGTGTTAGTTGCTTAGTCATGTCTGACTCTTTGGGACACCCAGACTGTAGCCCGCCGGGCTCCTCTGTCCATGGAATTCTCCAGGCAGGAATACTGGAGTAGGTTGCCATTCCCTTCTCTAGGGGACCTTTCCGACCCAGGGATCGAATCCAGGTCTCCTGCACTGCAAGCAGATTATTTACCATCTGAGCCACCCTGTAATAAACCCATAAAGGAAAACAATATTTTAAAAAGAATATATAGCTAAATAAATGAAACAAAGTCTGTGATGTCCACACAGGAGCCATCAGAGAGTGGTCACCAAGCTGCGTCACTCCCAGGATGTGAGTCACAGACTCTCCCGCTTTGAGAGTCCCGGAAATGCTCCACCTGGTACATATATAGTAACACCACCCCCTTCACAAGAAAATCTCATCACAGCAGATTCAGCTGCAGCTCCCAGGACTCCAGTGCGCCAGCACCCCAGGGATGAGACTGGCCTGTTTCTGTGGGTCTGCAGAGGAGGGCCTCCACGGACCTCGGGGATATTGCAGCCCCACTGCCAGTGAGTCGCCAACGCCTCTCCTGAATGGTGTGCCCTCTGGAACTTCCTAGGGTCTCCTGGCCTTGCCTGAGACATCCGAGACTGCCAGCCCCTTCTCATCAGCCTCTTGATTCCTACCTCTGCCATCTGCCAGAATAACTCGGGCATTCCCCCTTCCTTGGGCACTGGCCTTCACTTTTTTCCAGGATTCTAAAAGCTGTTCTAGCAATAAGTTCATCCCATAGCCTGGGTTCCTTGCCAGAGGGCTAAATTCCAAGGCTTGAGAATGTGTCCTTGAATATATCATGTGATGGTAGACATCAGTTCAGTTCAGTTTAGTCGCTCAGTCGCGTCCGACTTGTTGAGACCCCGTGGACTACAGCATGCCAGGACTCCCTGTCCATCACCAACTCCCGGAGTTTACCTAAATTCATGTCCATTGAGTCAGTGATGCCATCCAACCATCTCATCCTCTGTCGTCCCCTTCTCCACCTTCCTTCAATCTTTCCCAGCATCAGGGTCTTTTCAAATGAGTCAGCTCTTCGCATCAGGTGGCCAAAGTATTGGAGTTTCAGCTTCAGCATCAGCCCTTACAATGAACACTCAGGACTTATCTCCTTTAGGATGGACTGGTTGGATCTCCTTGCAGTCCAAGGGACTCTCAAGAGTCTTCTCCAACACCACAGTTCAAAAGCATCAATTCTTCGGTGCTCAGCTTTCTTTATACTCCAACTCTCATGCCCATACATGACTACTAGAAAAACCATAGCTTTGACTAGATGGACCTTTGTTGGCAAAGTAATGTCTCTGCTTTATAATATGCTGTCTAGGTTGGTCAATGCTTTTCTTCCAAGGAGCGAGTGTAGTTAATAATAATTATGCAGTTCAGTATTGTCCTTCAGGGTGACTGTCACATTTGAACGTGCAGTTGAATAGATAGGAATGTCAGAAAAGGGTCCCTCTACACACATTGTCCTGTGTCTTTTCTCTGAACATTGCATCTTATGTTTCTATCTCAGATATCTTCAGATATGCAGTCATCCAAAAGCCTGCACTCAGAAACAGTAGGCATTTTATAAGTCATGTGAACTATAATACTACTAATTTCCCACCCACTCAAGGATTCATTCTTCCATCTTTTCATTTATGCAATGCCACCATTAATCATCTTCTACGTACCAGACGCGGCTAAGCTCTGAGAGCCCGTGAAGC
This sequence comes from Bubalus bubalis, assembly GCF_019923935.1. Classification (NCBI taxonomy): domain Eukaryota; kingdom Metazoa; phylum Chordata; class Mammalia; order Artiodactyla; family Bovidae; genus Bubalus; species Bubalus bubalis. Next base: position 55,247,536 of record NC_059178.1, on the reverse strand, counting down.
TCATCACATGTCTTGGTGGCTCAGTGGTAAAGAATCCACCTGCTGATGCAGGAGACATGGGTTTTATCCCTGGTCCAGAAAGACCCCACACGCTGAGGAGCAACTAAGCTCGTGGGCCACAACTGTTGAGCCCATGCTCTAGAGCCTGGGAACCGCAACTACTAAAGCCTCCTGTCCCTAGAGCTCCTGTTCCGCAACAAGAGAAGCCATGGCAATGACAAGCCTCCCTTGCCACAACTAGCAAAAACCTGCACAACAGGGAAGACCCAGCACAGCCAAAAATAAATACATGAATAAAATAAAAAGGCTGATAGCACATAATTATTGAAAACACAGAAGGAACAGCTACTTCTAGCAGTCTTTTCCCCCATCCTCAGTTTACCACTGACAGGACTATACCCTCTACAGATGATGTAAGCTATTCTACATGAGACACACCAGAAGAAAACAATTTCCAACTGCTTTTCCCACAAATAACACATATGCATATTTGGCCATCAAACCCCCAGCAAATGAATGAAAATCTTCCCTGTCTCAGGAGATATTTTCTAAAGCACTTAACTGGGTCAATGTTGGAGGGAGTCACAGCACACTCAAGAAAAGAAAGTTTCATATCAGAATAACCTCAGGGCAATTTAGAAGGTAAAAAAATATTTCTGAAATGATCAGATGGATATTCAAAGAAACGGGCTACAATTAAACCTCACCTTGTACAGGGCCAAGCTGAAAACGATACGTTTACAGAATGCAGATACTACGTTAGCATAACAGAACTGTGAGCTTGCTGATGTTTTGACATTAATTGAAAAAGAACGTTGTGTGTGCTGGCGTTGAAATTTCCGAGACTGTCAACGCACTTACTGGAAATTCATTTGAGAATTCCCTTCTGAAGTTGGTTTAACCTGAGTTTCAAACCCCCAGGAAAACCATGATCTCTTCATCTGTATCTTATACAGCAGGCGGCGAGACACTTAATAAACTGAACAAGACTTTAGAAAGACGGGAAGTCTTCAATTTGAATTCAACCCATGCCTTACTTGCTACAGACGCTCTTTTTTTTTTCCCAGAGAAACCTCAGGCTGTTACAAATGAGATGCAGAGATTGTGCCTCCCCGGCACATACAAATGCTTCCTATCCGTCTGAGGGCTGTGGCTGATTGATTTGTTTGCCCTAAGGCAGACCGTGAGCGGTATCTTTCCATAAAGCAGTTGGATGCAAAGTGGTGATGGGTCAGAATGACGACACCACCACCACCACCACAGGGCAGAAGAGGACCAGTTAGCAGGAGAACCCATCGCTATGAAATATATGAGGGATTTAATTTTGTAATAAGTTGCTAAAATTTGCAGGAGAGGTATACTTTTATTTTGTCACTTATATACTATTTTTAAATACTCTCAGAACTTTTGAACCCATGTTCATAAAAATAGTTAAAATGTCCACTGCTCAAAGATGTTTATTCAATTTTTTAAAACACAATCTAAATTGAGTATTCTATTTGAGAAGCCACTATTGTCTCACTCATCTTTGAGTTTCTTTTTTATTCATCTTTCTCTGTAGTCATACACACACACACACACACACACAGCCCCACTTCACATCCAGCATTTCAGCAAATCCTGCCAGTTCTATCTCCAAGTATGCAAGAATCCAACCACCTCACCCCAACAGCATCACCAACACCAGGCCACCATCATTCTTCCCAGTATTTCTATGACAGATCCCCATACCCAGTCCTCTTCCAGGAGAGGTACATTTTTTTAATGGGGCTTCCCTGGTGGCTCAGCTGATAAAGAATCCACCTGCAATGCAGGAGACCCTGGGTTGATTCCTGGGTCAGGAAGATCCAATGGAGAAGGGATAAGTTACTCACTCCAGTATTCTTGGACTTCCCTGGTGGCTCAGCTGGTAAAGAATCCACCTGCAATGCGGGAGACCAGGGTTCAATCCCTGGATTGGGAAGATTCCCTGGAGAAAGGAAAGGCTACCCACTCCAGTAGTCTGGCCTGGAGAATTCCATGGACTGTATAGTCCATGGGGTTGCAAAGAGTCGGACACAACTGAGCGACTTTCACTTTCACCAAATAAATCCAAGTTTTCCCTAACTCATGATCCTTAATTTCACAATCGCTTAAACTTCTGTTTATGCAAATGAGTTGGTTTACATATTCACTCACTCGTTCACTAATGCATTCATTCATTGCATTCTTTGGATGTGTAACTCATGAAGGATGGTACTCTTAAATGGCTGTCACTTTTATAAAATTTACTTTTAATTGGAGGATAATTGCATTACAGTGCTATGCTGGCATCTACCATACGACAATACAAACCAGCCACAGGTATACACATGTGCCCTTCCTCTTGAACCTCCCTCGCACCCCCAACCTCATCCCACCCTTCTTGGTCATCACAGGCACCAGGCTGAGCTTCCTGTGCTTTCCAACAACTTCCCCTTAGCGATCTCTTTTGCATATGGTAATGCATATGTTTTAATGCTATTCTCCCAATTCTCCCTACCCTCTCATTTTCCCCTACTGTGTCCACATCTCTCTTCTCTATGTCTGGGTCTCTAGCCCTGCCTTGCAAACAGATTTATCAGTACCATTCTTCTAGATTCCACATATATGCGTTAATATATGATACGTGTTTTTCTCTTTCTGACTTACCTCACTCCATATAACAGGCTTTACATAACATTCTTTTTTATGGATTGCCAGTTTCTAATGCTCAAAAGGCAGTGAGATTTGCAGACTTTCTTCAAATGTGCAAATATAGGCAGATGCTAGAATAAGTTTTTGAAACAATAGGACCAAAACCAGCCTATTTTACTCTCACAATCCTACTGACAAAATAAATCTATGCTATGATGTCAGGTCAGACATTTTGTCTCTATTCAATAGCAATAGACTGGAAACACTTCTTCAGTCATTGTTCAGCGGATAAGTCTTGTCTGACTCTTTATGACTCCATGGACTGCAGCACGTCAGGCTCCTTTGTCCTTCACCGTCTCCCAGAGTTTGCTCAAACTCATGTCCATTGAGTCGGTGATGCCATCCAACCATCTCATCCTCTGTCGTCCCCTTCTCCTCCCGCCCTCAATCTTTCCCAGCATCAGGATCTTTTCCAATTAGTTGGCTCTTCGTATCAGGTGACCAATGTATTGGAGCTTCAGCTTCAGAGTCATTTCTTCCAAGGAAAATTCAGAGTTGACTTCCTTTAGGATTGACTGATTTAATCTCCTTGCTGTCCAAGAGACTCTCAAGAGTCTTCTCCAGCACCACAGTTCAAAAAGATCAATTCTTTGGCACTCAGTCTTCTTTATGGTCCAACTCTCACACCTGTACAGGACTAGTGTTTCAGGTTTAAAAATAAAATTAAATTAAATTAAAATTAAAAAAAAAAAACTATAGCTTTGACTATACAGATCTTTGTTAGCAAAGCGATACCTCTACTTTGTTAATACGCTGCCTAGGTTTGTCATAGCTTTCCTTCCAAGAGGCAAGATTTTATTGAGCCAATGGTCTATAAATAAGCAATAGCATTTGATGCGTGTATGTATGCCTGTGTGTGTGCATGCTAAGTCACTTCAGTCATGTCCAACTCTGTGTGACCCCATGGACTATAGCCTGTCAGTCTCCTTTGTCCATGAAATTCTCCAGGAAAGAATACTGGAGTGGTTTGCCATGCCCTTCTCCAGGGCATCTTCCCAATCAAGGGGCTGAACCCATGTCTCTTATGTCTTCTATACTGGCAGACAGGTTCTTTGCCACTAGCACCACCTGGGAAGCCCAATAACATTTGGTAGCTGTAAACAATGTGTAACATGAACATTTAATGCCCCAAATCTGCAGCAGGAAGACTGGAAAACTGCACCTCACTCGGTATTGTCAAGGTCAAAAGAATAAATCAAATCCAAATAAAATTTTGTCTAAAATCCATATGCACCAAGAAAGCCTAAAAATCCTAGGGTAAAAAGAGCTCTTTCTAGTCTGGCTTTGTACTTCCTCTCTGTTTCTAACTGTTCCGAAACATACCCAAACGATTCAATATCATCACAGACCACTCACCTCCACATCCCAGGCTTTCAAATAGTTTATACCATGAAATCACAAAGGCACTGATTGTCATTCTCAAAAGACAGAATCACTCTACTATCACATCAAAAGCATTTGAATAGTTCCTCTAGTTATGGAGAAGGTTAAAGCTAAAATGTTGAAACTGTTGCATTATTATTTTGAAATGAAATAGCAAACCACATCAGACAGCTCAATAGGCATTGAATCATGCATGCCCAGAAAACTAAAGGCAACTGCTCAGATGACACCCAGTATCTCTTACACTTGATTTATGTTTATTTTCCTTGTGCAAGTCTCCATATGTTCTAGTTTTCCATTAAGAAACAATAGAGGAGTCCTTCCAAAGCTAATTTAACACCTGTGAATTCCCATCAGTGGTAACCAGAGAAAGGTCTCTGTTTGATTAAGTGACTGCCTTAAATTTCAAAGGTGCTAAGTTCAGCCTCTGGCTTCCCTGGTGGCTCAGTGGTCAAGAATCCACCTGCAACGCAGGACATGAGGGTTCTATCCCTGGGTTGGGAAGATTCCCTGGAGAAGGAAATTGCAACCCACTCCAGACTTCTTGCCTGGAAAATCCCATGGACAGAGGAACCTGGCAGGCTACAGCTCATAGGGTAGCAAGAGTCAGACACGACTTAGCTGCTAAACCACCACTAAATTTGCTCTAGGACTGCAATTTAGCTACTAAATCACCACTATCCTCTGCACTAGGATTCTATTTTCATGAGAAGCTCATTTTTAATTTTAATGATGATATGAAATGGGACAGAGGTTAACAGATGTGCAGCTTAAATTTTCCAATAAGGAAAGTTATGAAACGTTCCTCAACTTTGACATCAATGTGACTTTTTATTTTTTTAGACTTTTTTGTGTGTGAATGTGGACCATTTTTTAACTTTTTTATTGAATCTGTTACACCATTGCTTCTGTTTTGCGTTTTGGCTTTTCGGCCAAGAGGCATACGGCATCTTACTTGGGATTGCATTTGCACACCTTGCATTGGAAAGTGAAGCATAACCACTGGACCACCAGCAAGTCCCCGGTGTGGCTTTTTGGAATTGGCACATCATCACAAGAGTGGTAGAACAAGCAATACTTGATTAAAGATGAAAAGATCTTGTATCACAAGGCTTCCTCATGGGTCCTTCACACCTTGGGCCCCTTGAACACGTGAATAATACATAAAATACAACATACTTCATTTTCTGGATCTATCTTCCGGCTAAGAGTTAGGCTATTTTCCCCAAACTTTTAACAAATTCAAACAACAAACCTCTAGAGTAAACTCCCAAGTAAAGTAGGCCACTGTGAGTCTCGGAAAATACAGATTACTTTATGAGTAGCATGAAAACATATCAATTTTTCCCCAAGTAATTCAGTACTGGGTCAGGCTGGGTGGACTGCTAGGAGAACTTAAAGAATTTATACAACTGCAATAAAATACTAATGGTTCTGACTGTATAATTCTTCCAAGGGAGTACTCATTGGTTTAGGAATTTTTCATGAAATAAATCTAAGAGAATGACGATTTGTTTGAGGGGGACGATATCATTGTTCCTCAGCCCTTTTAATCCCTTGCCCCTTCTGCAAAACCAATCATTAATACAAATCTTACTTTGTGATTAATTCTGATCTGGAAATAAATTAAAAGCTCACAGTGCAAGTACACACCTTTTTTACTTTACACATCTGCCTACCATGGTGCCCACTCCCACCCTCCATCACAAGCCATCCCCCTGGAAAAGGAAATCACAGACATTATAATGAGAGTGAATAGATCTCATGGTCAAAATGAGAGAGAAATTTGCAAGCTGTGATCTAAGGAATTTATTGCCAACACAACGTAAGCCAACAGTATAGGTCCCAAAATGATTCACCGAAGCTCAAAATATAGACTCATGAGAAAGTAGGAAAGAACATTAGAGGTAGGGTGCAGTTATGATCTTTTAGGTTAAACCACAGGAAGCCAATCTTCTGAGAAAATTTATTCCCCGGATCTTAGAAAAGCATTCCTTCCCTCGCTCCAGTCCCATTTCAATGAGATAGGCTTGCCCTGAATATGGGATCAAACGTAACACCTCCCCAACCACACCACTCTCCAGGCCCTGGGCTTTCCTTCTAGCTCTGATTATTTCCTGACTTTACGTTATGTATTTACTTGCTTTCTGGTTGTTTCTATTGCCCACTGGAATGCAAGCTCCATCCGAGCTTGGTCTGCTGTATCCATCTCTGTCCCCCCGCGGCACTTGATAGACACTCCATAAATGGATATTAAATGAATGAATGTGCCCTGAATTCCAGCTGTAAAAACACTCACACAATTACAGCAATCACGAAAGATGGGGGAAAACAAATTAGAAAGTGAAGCCCTAATGGAGGACTTCTTAAAGAATGAAACAAATACCACAAGGATAATGCCTCCAAATCTCGAGATGCAAATAAAATTAAACTTCACAGCTTCTAAAACATACATAGATTTCTTCAGCTGTATTCATTTTTTCCCACAAACATAGAAATCCATAGTTTCAAAATCACTAATCATCACTTTAGAGTACATAATTATTTTAGAAGGGGTTTCCTTGATGGCTTAGATGGTAAAGAATCTGCCTATAATGTAGGTGGCCCACTCCATTATTCTTGCCTGGAGAATCCCAGAGACAGAGGAGCCTGGAGGGCTACAGTCCATGGGATCACAAAGAGTCAGACACAGCCGAGCGACTAACACACACACACACACACACACAATTATTTTAGAAACAATACTTAAGACATGAATAGGCTGACTGCAGCAATTAAGCACCTCTAGCTTCTAGTATACTCCAATATTCTTGCCTGGGCAATTTCATGGACAGAGGAGCCTGGTGGTCTACAGTCCATGGGATCGCAGAGTCAGACACAACTCAGTGACTTAAGCACACCTGCATGCAGCTTATAGTATGTGTCTGAGCCTTTTTTGTCTCACTGGTTATCAGGCTGATTTTAGGCTTCCAAGAAAGGAAACTATCATAGGAGCCTGAGAATGAAACCAACTGAGTCCAGGGACCAAGCTGTAGAATTCCCAGCTGCTTCTCTATGCTTTGAGGGTCAAGGCACCTGAGTCATTCTCTGTAGCACGCTTGCTAAGGCTTTGTGCCTTGGAAGTATGGTTATGCTGATCAACACCCCCTTGGCCAAGCAGAACCATGCCCTCCTTCAGTGTTTCCCCCCAAGGGGCTGCACCCACAGTTCTCTTGGACCAGGGATTATTATCATGCCCCCTATTTCATAGCTTCCTGCATGAGCATTCCCAGCTTTTAATGTTGGGCGGGAACACAATTGGGAAAGATACAGACAGTAGCTTTTGTCCTTTTATTTAAGTGTCTCCTACCAAAAAAATGAAACATAGAATGCCGGCACACTTTACAGTTTCTTTTGCTGGTGCTGTTTAGTCGCTAAGTCCTGTCTGACTCTTTGACTCTTTGCAATTCCATGGACTGCAGCACACCAGGCTCCTCTGTCTTCCACTGTGCTGTGCTTCATCCTCCACTATCTCCCTTTTATTTGTCAGTATTATATAGAAACTCAGTATCCCTGAGTAAATAAAATCATTAGCAGCAATTATAAGTTACTTCTTAGTCTCTGACTAGATACATCATAGGTTAGTTATCTTTTTATAGTGATATTCAACTACTCTAAAGGATACTTCCTAACACGGTCCTGAGAAGGACCTTCCTTCCTCCCAATTTATGTCTTCCCCTAAACACTCCATTTGTGCGTAACAGCACCCTTGCCCCGCCTCGTGGTTCTTCTCGTCCTAATTTTTCTTCATCAGTGGGTCAGGTTAACCTTTAGCGAGTGCCTTATCGCCTCTGGATTGCTCTTCCATCATTCCCTGAGCGCTGTCTCCTTTAATATCTCCACTTTTATCACCTCATTTTATTATTTGGTGTTAAAAGCAATCCCGCTCGCCAGCACCTGGCAAGTGGTCACTTTGATGGCTGTCACTCACACTGCACCTCAAAGCAGACTCTGATCGTCCACTTGAAATAGACGCCAGCCCCATTTATAAATGAACGAACACCCCACATGTCAGGTCACCACTGACCACTCGCGGTGGTCACTCATCCCTTCAGATGCCGGAGGTGGGCATGAAGGGAATGGGCCGCCTGAATCTAGAGCTGCCAAAACCTAGATATGTGTGTGCATGCTCAGTCATGTCCGTGACCCTATGGACAATAGCCCCCCAGGCTCCTCTGTCCATGGATTTCCCAGGCAGTAGCTTGCCAGTCCCTTTTCCAAGGGATCTCCTTGATCCAGGATTGAACCCCCGTCTCCTGCATCTCCTGCGATGGCAGGCAGATTCTTTGCCACTGAGCCACCAGGAGCAGTCTCCAATTTCCTAGAGTATATTCTTAAGAAAATTCTTTTAACTATTTTTTATGAAGGAGGAGGGTAATACAAAAAAGTAAAGTGGTGATGAAGTTGGAGGCCGTTTACCTAGAGAGAACCTGTTTCCATTGTTTAATTAAAAAAACACCCATTTTTATAGGTTCTATACCAATGATGTGGCAGTACAGGCACAATAAAATCTTCCTGAAAAGGTTATAATTATACTCCAGAAGTACCTGGGGTTTCTACAGGCAAAAGGAATGCATTCTTATCTCTTTGACACCGTAGAAGCAAAGACAGTTTCTCGCTTTAAAATATCTCTTTGAATTGTTTGCTGCCTTTACAGTGAAAGCCAGACCCAGCTGCTGTATAAACACGCATCTTTGTTTCCAAGTCTCCTGTCTTACAGCACATACGAGCACCATTAATGAAATAAAATAGAAGACCATTCACACAAAGAAGGCAAAGGAGCAACGAGCATGTAGCAAATGATTCCTGACAAACAGGCAAAATAATTAATGACCGATGACCAACAAGGCACAATTATGTGGAGTGGTGTAATGATTACAAGTCATGCGGGTTACAGGGTTTTTTTTTTTTTTCCTTTCTTGACCCCTGGGCAAGCACACAAAGGCATCTGAGGAAAAAAAGCATCTTTAACACAATTCTCTTCCATGTGCCCATCACCACGTCTCCTATTGTCATGTCTTCTGGGTCCTTGGGGGGAAGAGCCTCCCAGAAGCAACGCGAGGTTTCTAAATAATACATCACAACTGAGCTCATCATTTACCTTCATCGTTATTTTTCTATGTCACCAAGTCAGAATTCTATTTTCATATTCATTTCGAATTTCCACAGTCATCCTGGGTTGCAATGTAGAGGAAGAAAAAAGGGCCCGGTGAGACGGAATGTCAGGTGGGAAGGATTGTTTGCGATCAACAGGCAAACAAAGAACTGCAGTGAAAATTGCAGGTGGAAAGAAAGATGCTCATTACTCCCCGACATAAAAATGTATGTTCTTCCTCTCTGCACCGGCATGGTCCACGGGGACTTGAGACCATCAGTGGAGGCTGACACCTTCTTCTGTCACAGCTGCAGAGAAACGGCTGTAATGCAGAACCCGCACAGGGAATGGCATCTGATAAATGGAAATGAAAGATCCTATGAAATAATACTCGGAAAGCCAAGCCCCATCGGTGATAGCTTTGGGTGTCATTTGCATCCCAAACCCTGCATTAGTCCGTATTTTCCAACAGTTATTTTTAACTATGTCATGAAGTATTTACTTGACAAGAAAATCATTTGACTCTCTACAGAAGAAAGGTCTTGATAAATCTTTGAAATCACCCTGTTCTTCTTATGGATGGGATTCTCTCAAGAACAGTGATTCTATCAGGAAATTGAGAATCTAATGAAATGCTCAAAACAATAATTTTCGCTTCTATTAACTTACTGAATATTTTCCAGTAATGGTGCTCCCATCAGGAAATCTAGAGTATAATCAAAATAATGATTCATTTCCTGAAAAGTTTTTATGTTAGTGCTCTTTCATGCCAAATTTGTTTTCTGCTAAGAGATCTTAAATAATATATTTATCACTATTAATCCTGACTAGGATATAGGGAAGAGCAAATGAGAAAACCTGCTACTATTTGGCAAACCTAATATCTGGATAATAGTTGCTTTTGGCTTTTCTTAGAAAATGTCACAGCTTCTGGCTTAGCTGGTCACACAATTTCAACAATTAATTTCAAACAACATTAATTGCAAAGAGTACAAAATCTCTCAATAGCAAAATTATAGTAAGAATTGAGCAGAAATCTCAACTTTTTCTAGATGCAAGCTATTATATACAGTATGGAAGAACAAGGTCCTACTATATAGCACAGGGAACAATATCCAATATTTGGGGATAAACCATAATAGAAAATGATATGAAAAAGAATGTATATGCTTGCATACTTGAATCACATTGCTGCACAGCAGAAATTAACACAACACTGTAAATCAACTGTACATCAATAAAGAATAAACAAAGAATTTCAACAGTTTTAAGTCGTCACTCCATTTTACCAGCCCGGCACTCTCACTCTGTAATATCTAAATCAGAACATTACCGTAGAAAACGCTTTGTAAAAAATAATGGTGGGACTTCCCCAGTGTCTCAGTGATGAAGACCTCACCTTTCAGTGCAGGGGTCGGGGTTCAATCCCTAGTCAGGGAACTAAGACCTGACATGCTTCAGAGCCAAAAATCCAGACCATAAATAGAAGTAATATTGTAACAAATTCAATGAAGACTTTTCAAAATGGTTCACAAAAAGAAATCTTTTATTTTTTTAATATAAATGTATTTATTTTAATTGGAGGCTAATTTCTTTACAATATTGTATTGGTTTTGCCATACGTCAACATGAATCTGCCACGGGCTTTTAAAAAATGGTCCACATCAAAAAAAAAAATCTTTAAACTTTAACTTAATTAACTTTTTTTTAAGTAAAGGAATTTTGACAGCCAAAATAAATACCTGTCTGGGTGCCTCTCACTCTCTTATGCTCTCAAATGCTTAGTATCCCCCAGGATATAAATACACTGGCCCCAACCAACCGAAAACACCAACATGCTGTTCTTGCCTAGAATCCAAATGTCCTTTGATGTCTATCCTCTTTATAATTTAACTCAAAATCTAAACAGGCAATCCACATGTAAGTAACAGATTGTGTGTAAGTCACTTCAGTCATGTCCACCTCTTTGTGACCCCATGGACTGTAGCCCACCAGGCTCCTCTGTCCATGGGATTCTCTGGGCAAGAATACTGGAGTATTCTTGTATGGGTGGCCATGCCCTCCTCCAGGGGATCTTCCAGACCCAGGGACTGAACCTGCATCTCTTGCATTGGTAGGTGGATGCAGGTTCCCACTTGCACCACCTGGGAAGCCCAAGTAACAGATTAGTCAATTTGTATTCACTATTCAAAGTTACACTGATATTGGTGGGTAGTGAATTCTTTAAGAATTTTCCAAATTATGGAAAATTCTTGCTTTTTTTTTTAATTTTTATTTTATTTTATTTTATTTTTAAACCTGAAACACTGTATTAGTTTTGCCAAACATCAAAACGAATCCGCCACAGGTATATGGGAATACCAGACCACCTTATCTGCCTCCTGAGAAATCTGTACACAGGTCAAGAAGCAACAGTTAGAACCAGACATGGAACAATGGACTGGTCCCAAATTGGGAAAGGAGAATGTCAAGGCTGTATATTGTCACCCTGCTTATTTAACTTATATGCAGGGTACATCATGTGAAATGCCAGACTGGATGAAGTGCAAGCTGGAATCAAGATTGCTGGGAGAAATATCAAAAACCTCAGATACTCAAATGACACCACCCTTATGACAGAAAGTGAAGAGGAACTAAAGAGCCTCTTGATGAAAGTGAAAGAGGAGTGTGAAAAAGTTCGCTTAAAACTCAACATTCAGAAAACTAAGATCACGGCATCTGGTCCCATCACTTCATGGCAAATAGAAGGGAAAACAATGGAAGCAGTGACAGGTTTTATTTTCTTGGGCTCCAAAATCACTGCAGATGGTGGCTGCAGCCATGATATTAAAAGAAGTTTGCTCCTTGGAAGAAAAGATATGACAAATCTAGACAATATATTAAAAAGCAGAGACATTACTTTGCCAACAAAGGTCTGTCTAGTCAAAGCTATGGTTTTTCCAGTAGTCTTATATGGATGAGAGTTAGGCCATAAAGAAGGCTGAGGGCTAAAGAATTGATGCTTTTGAACTGTGGTGTTGGAGCGGACCCTTGACAGTTCCTTAGACTGCAAGGAGATCAAACCAGTCAATCCTAAAGGAAATCAACCCTGAATATTCAATGGAAGAACTGATGCTGATGCTCCAATACTTTGGTCACCTGGTGTGACAAATTGACTCATTAGAAAAGATCCTGATGCTGAGAAAGATTGAAAGCAGGAGGAGAAGGGGACGACAGAGGACAAGATAGTTGGATCTTTCACCAACTCAACAGACATGAGTTTGCAAGCTCTGTGAGATAGTGAAGGACAGGGAAGCCTGGTGTGTTGCAGCCCATGGGATCACAAAGAGTTGGATGGAACTGAGCGACAGAACAATGAGCCCCATTGAAGATGAGATACGTGAATGTTATTATCATGCACTGACATCCGTCCCTCAAAGAAGATTATGTCTTGCAAAGTTATACAGGAAATGCACATACTATCACCTTCATTAAACACAAACTGTTATATATGTCAGATTCTAAAGCCTTTAAGAACCTTACAGGTAAATCCATATACTAATTCTCTTTCATTTCTACATATGAGAACATAATGGAATTGTCTAGAACCTTGAGAAAGATATATCATTGATAAATATTTGCTGAATTGACTTATGTTTGATGTTTAGTTTTAAGTGGGTCAAAGATGGAGTTAGCCTGGGTTTAAAACCTGGTACCATCAGCTACTCTGTGTGTGGCCTGGAAAACTTACCTGCCCTACTGTGCCTCAGTTTCCACCTCTGTAAAATGGGCTGGATACCAGAGTCTGGTTTGCTTAGTTGGTGTAGTGACCAAATGAGCTCATGTGTAAACTGTGCTGAGAGGGAGGCCTGGCCAGTGAATGCAACCTCTGGTTCTTCTTGTTATATTATATACTGACTTTTGCTTTAAATAGGGTATCAACGTATTTAGCTCTTAGTATGCTGCACACATTGACTTTGAGGTGATCTTGCTCTGACAAGACCTTTAAAAATAAGAGTCTCCCTGCTTTACGCAATAAAGAGAAATACTGCAAAGAAAACAAGTGACAGAAATTTTAATAGACTTCAAATTTCTTAACTTCAGAACCAAAATCATTAAACAGTATTGGAATTAGTACTGCTGCTGCTGCTGCTGCTAAGTTGCTTCAGTTGTGTCCGACTCTGTGGAACCCCATAGACGGCAGCCCACCAGGCTCCCCCGTCCCTGGGATTCTCCAGACAAGAACACTGGAGTGGGTTGCCATTTCCTTCTCCAATACATGAAAGTGAAAAGTGAAAGTGAAGTCACTCGGTAGTGTCCGACCCTCAGCGACCCCATGGACTGCAGCCTACCAGGCTCCTCCGCCCATGGGATTTTCCAGGCAAGAGTACTGAAGTGGGGTGCCATCGCCTTCTCCGTTGAATTAGTACTAGATTAGCATAATTTCCCCTGTTACCATACCAAGAGAACATACCAAGTTTTTTATGATGCTGGGTCATTATATAAAATTAATAAATATAGCAAATATACATTGTGCTTTCTGTTGAGTAGATTGAAGTACAGACAGTTTAGCATTTTGTCTAAGGTCACACAGCTAGTCAGTTCTAGACCAAGCATTAAAACCTAAGCAATATGACCCTAGACGTCTCACTGTTAATCGTTATACTTCCTGGTTGCCTTTCTTTGCCTTGGTGACTTGGTGACAGAAACGTCCCTTTGTAAATGAACTATAAATACATCAACCTGTTTCCACTACCTGCAAAGAAAATGGAGAACCTTGAGACATTTGCTATGACAAACCATCATTCCCAGGAAAATAAGTGCAACTTTTCTGATAAGAATTGCATTAAAATTCCATAAAGCTTTCAATTACTCAACCTCTTTGGAAATTTTTAAACACAAAAATAAATTTGCATATAGAGTAACAGAAACATATCTTTAGACCTTAACTTCAAGACACAACCTTGAGGAAGAAAATAGCTGCTGATATCACAGAAAATATCAAATTTAAAACTTACTACCATGATAGAGAGTAGTAATAGTTAGGTTAGGAAATATTTCTATTCCAAAGCCTTAAAGGAAAACTGGAAGTGTCAGAAAGCTAGCTAACTTTGGTTTGGGGGAAATTCTTTCTGAGCTGTGCAAATAGAAATTCACCGTGTCAGTGCCCCAAATGTGGAGGACTTCCCTCCCCAGAATTGGCTCTCTGCTCACCCAGAGCAGATGTATCAACTCATTTTACTATCATATTAAAACTAAAACTTTAAACTCAGAGGAGAAGACTTAAAATTGTACTTCCTTCCCTCCCAGAGATGTTTCACAGGTGGCTCAGTGGTAAAGAATCCACCTGCCAATGCAGAAGCTATAACAGACGTGGGTTCAATCCCTGAGTTGGGAAGATCCCCTGGAGGAGGAAATGGCAACCCACTCCGGTATTCTTCCCTTGAAAACCTCATGGACAGAGGAGCCTGGTGGACTAGAGTCCATGGGTTTGCAAAGAATAGGACAAGATTGAATGCCTAAATAACAACAAATTGTAGCCTTAATCAAGCACAGAACTAGTTGGGAGGCTTTGGGTTTTCAGAGGCTTTAACTCTGACCCCCTTGACGGGCGCCTTTTATAGGAGATGGAGCCTCTGTCACCATAAGATCCTGGCCCCTGAAGCAGAATGAATAAGATGCAGAACCATGTCCTATTTGACATGGCTAATGTATGACAGCATGAGCTAAGCCACACAAGTAAGAATCATTACAACACTCAGATGGTGCTAAAGGCATTTAACTACAAGAATAAAAATGACTCTTAGTAACATTTTCACTATAGAAAAATCAACATGAAGGGGATGTTAGTCTTTTTTTATATAGGTCTACAAAATATCTGAATGTTGAACTGATTATTTGGTTTCTTAGGAATATGTGTTATTATTTTAATTGGAGGATAATTGCTTTACAGTATCGTGTTGGTTTCTGCCATACATCAACATGAGTCAGCCACAGGCACACACACGTCCCCTGCTCTGGAACCGCCCTCCCACAGCACCCCTCCCCCATCCCGTCTCTCTAGGTCATGACAGAGCACCAGGCTGAGCTCCCTGCTAGACAGCAACTTCCCACTAGCTATTTCACACAGGGTAGTGTGTGTCCATGCGACTCTCTCAATTCCCTCCACCCTCTCATTCCCCCGCTGTGTCCACAAGTCTGTTCTTGATGTCTGAGTCTCCGTTCCTCCCTAAATGGTATTAACACTACCAAGAATTGCTGCTGCTGCTGTGTCGCTTCAGTCGTGTCTGACCCCATAGACGGCAGCCTACCAGGCTCCCCTGTCCCTGGGATTCTCCAGGCAAGAGCACTGGAGTGGGTTGCCATTTCCTTCTCCAATGCATGAAAGTGAAAAGTGAAAGTGAAGTCGCTCAGTCGTGTCCGACTCTTCGCGACCCCATGGACTTCAGCCTACCAGGCTCCTCCACCCATGGGATTTTCCAGGCAAGAGTACTGGAGCGGGCTGCCATTGCCTTCTCTGACCAAGAATTGGGCCTTCTGAATACCCTGGTCAGTAATTTCCTTCTGGAAAGACAAAAGATAGACATATTTCTATACCAAAAACTAGCGGAAAACTTAGTCCACAACATGAGAGTCACTTGGTGGGTTTCTCCTGACCCCAAGAGAGATGCAAATAAATTCACATCTGAAGAATATTATACTCTATTCTATTTTTTAAAGTCGCCTTCAGTGCAGTCTGCCCCAAGGGAAAATGTGACAAGCTACACAAAACTGAATATATTGTCATTCTCATCTGCTAGTTCATTTCTACCTCTACAGAATTATTCTTACATCCTTAAAAGACCAGCAAGTTATTTTAGGGTGTTACTGATAACAGTGACCAGGGTAATGAATGCTCTTAGTGATTCACATGTTGGAAAATCTCCTTACAGGAACTTCAAGTCCAAGTTTTCTATGCCAAGAGGCAGGTATTAAAATTAGGCACGTTATTTTCAAAATGCTGAAGATCGGGTTTCCCTGATGGCTCAGGGGTAAAGAATCTGCCTGCCACTGCAGGAGACTTGGTTCAATCCCTGGTCCAGGAAGATCCCACATGCCTCGGGGCAACTAAGTCCATGCCACACCTATTAAGCCTGTGCTCTAGAGCCCAGGAGCCGCAACTACTGAAGCCCGCATGCCCTAGAGACCGTGATCTGCAACAAGAGACACCACCGCGATGAGAAGCCCGCACGCCGCAACTAGAAATACCCCTGCTCACTGCAGCTAGAGAAAGTCTGGGGCAGCAATGAAGACCAGCTCAGTCATGAATAAACAAATAAACAATCAGATAAATAAAATATTTTTTAAAAAATACAAAGTGCCTAAGATTAATGGATAAATGACAACACGCCATAAAACAGTTATAGCATCACAGATCAGGAGTCAACAGAACAGACGTCTGGTCTTGCCACCAGGAAGCTAACTAAACACCTCTCTGCCCCTTGACAACCATTGCCATGCTGGTACAGACACCCATCATCTCCCACAGGTACTAACGTGGTAACTGCCAGGCTTCCCAGTCTAACTATCTCCCTCTTACAACATCATGGCTCTTCCTACTCAAAACCCTTTGGTGGATTTTCCTTGCTCTTAAGATAAAATTCAACATAAGGACCTGGGTTTACAATAAGCCAACGCCTCCAGATTCATCTTCAGTTTCAGTTCTGGATTTCTTAGCACAGATTTTATTCTCAAGATGCACTGAAATTCTTTCACTTCCTCCATCTCACTAAACTGTTCGTGTTCTTTGCCAATAATCTTCTTTCTGCCAAGAACATCTCTCTTCTCATCACTTTCTTCTGGCTAATTCCACTGCTTCTCCACATCTCAACTTAAGCATCAATTTCTCAGGGAGAACACTTCTAAGCCAGTGATTAGCATAGATCCCTCTTGTTTGCCTGCTTATCACCACCCTGCATGACTTCATTAGAACACACGCACCAGTTCATCATAATTACTTCTTCACCATCTGCTTCCTCGTTCTAACATAACTTCATAAGTAAAAGAATGATGACTAGATTCTCACTGAGGTTTACCAAAGACCATCCTTACCCCAATACAAAGTAGGCATTCAAAAAATAGTTGATGAATAAATGATTTTTAAATTATGGCAAATCACATGTCCTAACATTTTCCCACTCTTTCTTCCATAAACAAGGCATGGACTAGACTCATGGAATCAATGAATTACATTGGAAGGAAATGTAAGCATAAATCACAAAGCCTACAACTTGAGATTCTGGATTGCTGGAGCAGGGAGGGGGAACTGTTTGAATAGGGACCCTCCTTCCTTGTCTTTAGAATAAGAATGTGATGTTTATTTGCTTTTCCAGTATCTTTACTTGTTCTTATTGACCAGTGCAATATTTAACGAGGCAATACAAATCATTTTGAAACTCTCTGGAAATCAAAAAAGCTGAGCTTATGTATGAAGGATTTTGTTTAAATTGTTTCCAGGTAATCCTGCTTAAAAGCCAACCTATTTTAAGGAGAATCAACCATGAGTAATGTGGGAATTAAAGTGAGGAGATGGAGTCTTAAGCTAAACACAGAGGAGGGGATTTAAAAGGAAATTAAGGTAAGGTGCATCAGTCTGGTGCAAGAGTTTCCTTTTTTTTCCTGGTAAATTTAAAGGCAGCCTGACAATAAACATTTTAAATGGCTCTGAGTACATCACTGAGGAGACTGGTGCTATTTATCCATTTCTATAACCACTGTCTGAGCAGTTTCCCAAACAGGGGAGCTCTAATGGATTTAAATTGGCACACCTGGAACTGGGATTTATGGTTTCTGGTCCTACCCTCACACCCCTTTACATCACACTCTGCTTCTCTGCACTGAATAACATTCAGTGAGCCAAGTAGGTATTGCTCATTTCCTCCTGATTTATCTGTGGTTTCGTGTTTCCTGAAATTAAAAGACACTGGCTCCTTGGAAGAAAAGCTATGACAAACCTAGACAGCTTATTAAAAAGCAGATGTATCACTTTGCCAACAAAGGTCCTTATAGTCAAACCTGTGTTTTTCCCAGTAGTCGTGTACAGATGTGAGAGTTGGACCATAAAGAGGCTGAGTGCCAAAAACTTATGCTTGCAAACTGTGGTGCTGGACAAGACTCTTGAGAGTCCCTTGGACAGCAAGGAGATCAAACCAGTCAATCTTAAAGGAAGCCAGCCCTGAATATTCATTGGAAAGACTGATGCTGATGCAAAGAGCCAACTCAATGGAAAACACCCTGATGCTGGGAAAAACAAGGGCAGGAGAAGAAAGTAAGAGGGTGAGATGGTTGGATGGCATCACTGACTCATTGGATATGAGTTTCAGCCAACTCCAGGAGATAGTGAAGGACAGGGAAACCTAGTGTGCTGCAGTCCATGGGGTAGCAAAGAGTTGGACATGACTTAAGGACAAACAACAACAACAACACAAATGTGTCATCTGCCCCTTGACATTTCCCAGCCTCAGGACCACTCACCCACCTGAGCTTATCAAATAGTTGATGATCCTTAGGGAGAATCCATGTCCCACGCTGACCATAACTGACCACAACTGCCACTGCTCAGAACAGCTTCCCTGAACGCCCAGGCATCCCAGCTCTGTGACCTTAGGATCCACTCTATGCCCGTCTCATGAGCACTTAGATCCAACTGCAATTATGAAATTGTTCTTCTACTGTCTTTATTTATCATCAGGCTGAGTGTGCAATGAGTATAAGTGGGCCAGGCAACTTTCATTCTAAAGAACACATGTCCATCATTTCATAACAATAATTAGGCAATTTCTTTTGGTATACAGAGATGCGTTCAAACCAATTGTTTCTGCCTTTTCATTTTTGTTTACAAAACAGAAAAAAATCCTCAGGGTTTAAATTTGACTAATGGGAAGACAAGCACTCTCTTCACAGCTAAAATATTTCTACATTCTTCCTGACATTCTTGATCTTAGTAGTTAGTAGTAGTGTTAGTTACTCAGTCTTCTCTGACTCTCTGCCACCCGCAAGGACTGTAGTCTGCCAGGCTCTTCTATCCATGGAATTCTCCAGGCAAGAATACTGAAGTGAGTTGCCATTCCCTTCCCCGGGGGTTCCGACCCAAGGGATGGAACCTGGGTCTCCCGCCTTGCTGGCAGATTCTTTACCATCTGAACCCTGGGGAAGCCCTTTCTTGATAAAGCACATAAAACTATTTCCAGGTTCTCTTTCCTGGACTTCCAGGAAAAGTTCATTTTGGCCTCAAACTAAGATCACAAGATTAATCTTCTAAGAATACTACTTTATTATGTCAGCAAAGTTTCACTTTTTAAAAAATATGTGTATGGCTAACCTTATAAAATCAAAATATTCATCCAACTGTTAAACGTCTTCCACAACCAGGCTCAATCCTATCCTCCCTGCTTTGAACTATTCTTAAAATCTTTCATCTTTGCCCAAACTGATTTGTTTGTAGCCCTTCCAAACCTATTTGCACAAGAAGTTCTTTTTGATTTCTGTTTTGTATTATCATGTATCTTGAA
Source organism: Bubalus bubalis (assembly GCF_019923935.1). NCBI lineage: Eukaryota > Metazoa > Chordata > Mammalia > Artiodactyla > Bovidae > Bubalus > Bubalus bubalis. The sequence goes on along the minus strand of NC_059178.1, from coordinate 55,227,775 downwards.
TATCCACCCCTACTTCAACCAATTCAAATCCTTCCCTGTCTTTCACGATCCCATTAAAATTCACATCTTCCAAAAAGTGAACTTGAGAATATCCAGCCTGAAATAAACGCTTACTGTGGTACTGTGTCAACCAGGTAAGCTATCAACTAACAATGTTAATGGTTTAAACGTGAAAGTCTGTTTCTTGCTCAGGGAACAGTACCGAGCAGACACAGGTGGGGACAGGCCATCTCAGCACCGAGAGTCACTGACCAGGAAGACAAAGGGCTTCGGTGCATCGTTTCCAAGGTGACCTCAGTGGTAGTCTCCACTCCAGCCTAACAAACACAGATGCACTAATAGGAAACCTAGCCAGAATTACGGGCTTCCCTGGTGGCTCAGCTGGTAAAGAATCTGCCTGCAATGCAGGAGACCTGGGTTTGATCCCTGGGTTGGGAAGATCCCCTGGAGAAGGGAAAGGCTACCCACTCCAGTATTCTGGCCTGGAGAGTCCCATGGACTGTATACACCATGGGGTTGCAAAGAGTAGGACACGACTGAGCAACTTTCACTTTCAACCAGAATTACAGGTAGAGGCATCATATTTACCCACAATTCCCTTGGTTAGAACTCAGTCACGTGCCATTTCTAACCTCATGGGAAACTACAAACTGTAGCCTAGCCATGTGGCCAAAAAGAAAAGGATGTGAACTTCTCTAAACAGCTAGGTTTCTCGCCCATAAAAATAGCGCTTCTTCAGACACATGTAACATTTCTCCTTTAATTACTAATCATATTATTTTGGGATTTAACATTTTATATATGTATAGTATATGTATTGTATATTGTATATGTATTGTATACTGTGTATGTAGTGTATAGTATATGTATTGTAATTTAAGTATTATCTATTTAAGTATTTAAGTATTATCTACTTAAATATACAGATCTTTGCAAATACTAACGATCTTAGTTAAACTTTGTCAGATCCTGGCTTGTTGTCAATCCTTATTGGATTCACTAACAGGGGCTTCTAAAGCAGATATTTTGGGATGTGGCAAAGAGCCGGAACTGTACGTTTTATGCACCAGATGTAGAAAGACAGAGTTGCCACACCGTTGTGAAAGTTGGAGAGAGAGGCTTGTATTCTCAGCCGAACAGAAGGCTTACCCGCTCCAGCCAAGAGGTGGAATTTAAGGGACAAGGTAGATAGAACTGCACTATAGTTCATATAAAGTGTTCAAGCTCTTTCTTAGGCACAGAAACGCAGCACTCAGATCCTACCAAAAGCATCCACTTTTAAGAAAAATGATGTGTCCTTACATGATACGAATCCGTGTCAGTGGTGCTGAATAGTTGCATGAATCAAGGCAGCTTGATGGGGTGATTTGTTTACATTGGTAGGAAGATGATCGATGATCATCTGTTACTTATGCCTGATCATGAAGAGTCAGACAGAGAAGCAAGAAAGAACCACTTGAGTTAAACAACAGGATGGGGTAACCAGGAAGCAGCTGGAAGGTGATTAAAAGGCATGTGAACATACCTGAAACCTGATGGGTAATGATTCAAGTCTACATGATAGTTGACTTCAGGAGGGATATGAAAATCAAGAACAAAATCCCAGACATGGACATGTACTCAGAAGCAAAACATCTTCCTCTCAAATATTGGAAACGCAATGCTAAGAGCCAGGGCAGACACAGGTCTGAAGGCAGCAATAGGGACAATTACAGGCAGGAAATTAATTCAAACAGCACCCCCCCTCAGCACGCAATCAGTGCTGTGAATTCCATCCCTAGAATTGGCCCTGGGTCAGTCACAACCCTAACCTAAACCACCAGCTTCTTTGACCTGGATGACTAATGCTTCCCTTACTGGCCCCTCTACCCCTTCCACTCGATATCCCATTGCAGCTAGAAGGACCTTTTCAAACACTGTGTGAGTGGGGATTCACCATCTAACCCTGAAACAAGGACCTAGGTGTAGGTGGGTTGTTTGGGAAGTGATCATAAGAAGCACAATAACGAGTCGGCCTGCAGTGTGGGAGACCTGGGTTCCATCCTGGGTTGAGAAGATTCCCTGGAGAAGGAAATGGCAACCCACTCCAATATTCCTGCCTGGAGAATCCCATGGATGAGGAGCCTGGCCGGCTCCATGGACTGTGGCCCACCAGGCTCCTCTGTCCATGGGATTCTCCAGACAAGAAAACTGCAGTGAGTGGCCATGCCCTTCTCCAGGGGATCTTCCCCACCCAGGGACCAAACCCGGCTCTCCTGCATTGCAGGCAGATTCCTTACCATCTGAGCCATCAGTGAAGCCCAAAGTTATCATAAGTCCCCCTCCCAAAGTCCTCACCCCATGTCTCAGGGTCTTATTACTTTATTACTAGGACCCTGACTTTTCCATTAGCAAACTACAGTGCGTTCCATTTCCATCAGGCTCTCATCTCCTGTCAGATTTGAAATATAATCTGACCTGTGGCTGCAGGAGTTTTCAAAGTGCTCCCTGAATGACAGCTGTTGATCTGAGCCTGTTAGTTTCTTTCTTTAGCCTTCAGGGGATGTTAGCGAACAGAAGACAACTCCACAATCCGTGTAATTACCATGGCCCCCATGCCGGCCTCAGGCACAGGGGTCATGGCGTAAGTTACTGGTTCTGCTTCAGCCTCTACCTCAGTCAATGCGCAGGGATGACGGGGTAATTATGATGATACAACTCTGTGGGGATTATTACTGTCCCGTTTCCTACCACCCAGCAACGTTCTTGATGCCCTATTATCGGTGAATGATCCAATTTCCAGAGCCCTATTCTTAGAGTCTGCTTTTATTGTAACTTCCAGTCTTAACCCTCTTCATTCGAGCTCCTTAAATAGAAAACACTGAGATAAGAACGTTCACGCAGGCAGTGTATTTAGAATGTGATTCTGAAAGTACAAGTAAAGCTATAGAGAAAGGAGAAATCAAATAAGTAGATTACTCAGAGGAGGAACTGGAGCTCCGTCCCTTTAGGACATCCCTGTTGAACGGATCTTGCAGTGATTCCTCTGTTTCTTCTCTCTGAAGGATGAAAAACTCCGCTCTCTGTCTCCTTTGTTGAGAATTGATGGTTATGGCATGAAATGCTCCAATGCCTGCTGACTGGCACACTGGCTGAACAAGATACTGTGCTGCCAAAGAGGTTCCCAGGCAGGAGAGCCACTCAGGAAGGGGATGGAGCCTGGAATGCACCAGGGAGCCTGGGAATCCCCCATCCACCAAGAGCTGCCAGTGAATCTGGAGCAGGCAAGGGACCAGTGGCGCCTCACTGATCACGCTCTCCTCGTCTCAAAAGCTTCAGTGGCCTCCCATGGGCAAGTCAAAACCCTTGTGCTGAGTTATAAACCCTCCACCCCAAGACCCCCTTGTCTCTGCTCTTCCATCATGCTTGTCTTCCAGCCGGTTCCTCTAACACGCAAGGCTGTGGCTATGGCACCCTGACCCTTCTCTCCACTTTGCTGTTTCCTACACACCCTGCATGTTTCTGGAACACCATTTCCCTCCAGATGCCTTCCCTGAAGCTTCAGGTAAGGCAAGCTCCTGTAATTTACCTCCCCAGCATCCTTCATGTCCACTTTGATAACACTTGTCATCCTTATGATTACATGGTCCCTGTCTGTGGACTTGGTTAGATGCTCCCTGAGAAGAGAAACTGTACGTGTTTTGCATCTCCAGAATCTAGCCAAAATCCATCACACAATAAAATCTTACTAATATATGTTGACTAAATAAAAAGAGAACATAGAGTTGAGCTGTTCTGATGTGACGCATTGAGCTAGTGACTACAGCTTGATTTCAAAGTCACAGGGGACACTGAGACACAGGAAAGAGTAACGGGGCCAGATACAGGGGTAGGAGACGTCAAACCTGGGCCAATATATTTAACACACATTCTGGCAACTTTCAGTGGACATGTGCAATCGTCATTAACACTCCTCTTTGGAGAGACGATATCAACATGTCATTAGCATAAGCAAACACATCTCACCTTCCCACTCACTGTGACATTAATTCAATATATGTTCATTGAAGGCCAACATAGTGGATAAAAACACTTTGAGAAAACTTGCTGATAGTTCTCAAATAGTTTGCAGTCTCTTAACATAGCAATGGTTAGTAATATTGCCATGTCTCCATCGCTTTTTCCCAGTGCATGGAGGTATGGAATGTTACTCAGTCATTAAAAAGCATGAAATAATGCCATTAGCAGCAACATGGATGGACCTACACATTGTCATGCTGAGTGAAGTAAGACAGAGAAAGAGAAATGTCATATAACACCACTTATATGTGGAATCTAGAAAGAAATGATACAAATGAACTTACTAGCAAAACAGAAAGAATCTGACAGGCTTGGAGAATGAAGTTATGGTTACTGGGGAGAAGGAACAGTTAGGGAGTATGGAATAGGCAATCAAACCAGTCCATCCTAAAGGAAATCAATCCTGAATATTCATTGGAAGGACTTATGCTGAAGTTGAAGTTCCAATACTTTGGCCACCTGATGTGAAGAGCTGACTCATTTGAAAAGATCCAGATGCTGAGAAAATTTGAAGGCGGGAGGAGAAAGGGACGACAGAGGATGAGATGGTTGGATGGCATGACTGACTCAATGGACATGAATTCGAGCAAGCTCTGGGAGTTGGTGAAGGACACGGAAGCCTGGCGTGCTGCAGTCCATGGGGTCACAAAGAGTTGGACACGAATGAGCGACTGAACAATGACAAATGGGATAGGCATGTACACACTGCTATATTTAAAAAGGATAACCAACAAGGAACTACTGAGTAGCAGATGGAACTCTGTTCAATGTTATGTGGCAACCTGGATGGGAAGGGAGGCTGGGGGAGAAGGGATCCATGTATATGTATGGCTGAGTCCCTTTGCTGTTCACCCAGAACTATCACAATATTGTTAATTGACTATTTGTTGTTGTTGTTGCTCAGTCACTAAGTCATGTCTGACTCTTTGCCACCCCATGGATGGTAGCCCACCAGCCTCCTCTGTCCATGGGATTTCCCAGGCAAGAATACTGGGGTGGGTTGCCATTTCCTCCTCCAGGGGATCTTCTCAATCTAGGGATCAAATCCGCATCTCCTGCAGTGGCAGATGGATTCCTTATCATTGAGCCACCAGGGAAGCCCCACCATTGCCATGCTGATTAGTTGTAAGTTGTGTCCAATCCTTTTGTGACCCCCTGCACTGTAGCTCACCAGGCAGGCTCCTCTGCCCGTGGGATTTCCCAGGCAAGAATACTGGAGTGGGTTGCCATTTCCTTCTCCAACCATTGCCATAGTCAAGGTTAAAAAAATAAGGAAACAGTGGCCAGAGATGATGGTATATTTATAGCATATTATAGTAATAGTAGACTCCATGAGGAGAAAGCCCTTTCTGTAATTTAATTTTCTTTTTTTGTAAAAAGAAATAATGATAGCACCTACGTCATAGGTTTACAGTGAAAGTTAAACTAGAGAATTACAGGTAATTCAGTAAAATTGTGCTTTAGTACATATTAAGTAAGCCCACAAATGTTGATGATTCTCATTATTATTATTATTGCTATTGGTGTTAGTTTCTTATTAGAAAGAGGAAGAGTATGAATTTTCTGGGAATGTGGTTTTGCAGGGGAAGTAACTGCCTGAGAGGACGATGCAATATTAAAAGGGCATTTACATAAATAAGAAAAGCAGTGTCTTAGAGAAACACTCGGAGAAGGCAATGGCAACCCACTCCAGTACTCTTGCCTGGAAAATCCCATGGACGGAGGGGCCTGGTGGGCTGCAGCCCATGGGGTCGCTAGGAGTCGGACACGACTGAGAGACTTCACTTTATTTTTTCACTTTCATGCATTGGAGAAGGAAATGACAACCCACTCCAGTACTCTTGCCTGGAGAATCCCAGGGATGGGGGAGCCTGGTGGGCTGCTGTCTATGGGGTCGCACAGAGTCAGACACGACTGAAGCGACTTAGCAGCAGCAGCAGAGAAACACTGGAAGATGGGCTGGAAATCTGACACCCCTGCTGGCAATTAGAGGCCATAAATTAGTCCATCCTAAAGGAATTCGACCCTAAATATTCATTAAAAGTACTGATGCTAAAGCTAAAGCTCCATTACTTTGGCCACCTCATGTGAAGAGCCAACTCACTGGAAAAGACCCTGATGCTGGGAAAGATTGAAGGCAGGAGGAGAAGGGGACAACAGAGGATGAGACGGTTGGATGGCATCACTGACTCAACAGACATGAGTTTGAGCAAACTCCAGGAGATGGTGAAGGACAGGGAAGCCTGGCATGCTGCAGTCATGGGGTCACGAAGAGTCGGACATGGCTGAGCAACTGAACAACAAAGTGGAGAAAAGTAGGAGCTTGGGGTGGGATGATCAAGAGCAAGAATCAGGAAGCACAGAGACAGAGGAAGGACCAAAAGGCAGAGAACTCGGAGTCTGGCGAGAGGGTCTGTAGTTCCTGGACTTGAAGTTCCCATACGGTAAGAAGCAAACTGGACTCCTGGTGGGTATGGGTTGAATTTGTCTTCTAGGGCTTTAAACATATACAAACACATATGTTAGAAAAGCAAATTATACATAATGCATATTATCCAACATTAATATTAATATATATATTATTAATATATATGGTTATATATTTAATGCATAATTGTATAATAGATATAGATAGATAGATACATACACACATACATTCTCAGTGTATAAGTTGGTAAAGATGTGTTAAAAATACAATGTACTTAGTCTCTCAGTCATGTCTGACTTTTTGTAGGCCTAAGGACTGTGTAACCTGCCAGGATCCTCTGTCCATGAGATTCTCCAGGCAAGAATACTGGAGTGGGTTGCCATTTCCTACTCCAGGGGATCTCCGAGACCCAGGGTTCAAACCCCAGTCTCATGTCTCTTGCATTGGCAGGCAGATTCTTTACCACTGAGCCACCTCGGAACCATGACTGCAGCCACAAAATTAAAAGACGCTTGCTCCTTGGAAGAAAAGCTATGAAAAACCTAGACAACATAGTAAAATGCAGATACATCTGCTTTGCCAACAACAGTCCATCTAGTCAAAGCTATGGTTTTTCCAGTAGTCATGTACAGATGTGAGAGTTGGACCATAAAGAAGGCTGAGTGCCAAACTGATACTTTTGAACTGTAGTGCTAGAAAAGACTCATGAGAGTCCCTTGGACTTTAAGGAGATTCAACCAGTCAATCCTAAAGGAAATTAACTCTGAATATTCATTGAAAGGACTGATGCTGAAGCTGAAGTTCCAATACCTTGGCCACCTGATGGAGGAGCCATCTCATTGGAAAAGACCCTGATGATAGGAAAGACTGAAGGCAAAAGGAAAAGAGGGTGGCAGGGGATGAGATGGTTAGATAGCATCACTGACTCAATGGACATGAGTTTGAGCAAATGGGAGACAGTGAGGGAGAGGGAAGCCTGAGGTACGTGGGGTAACATGTGCATGGCTACAGTCCATGGGTAACAAAGAGTCAGCCACGAGTTAGGGACTGAACAAAACAACACCTGGAAAACCCCCCAAAAATACACAACGGTCAACCTCACAGTTGGCATAAGTTCAATGGATTTTTTTAGATACTGTTATTTATACCTAGAAGCAAGATTTCTTTCAATGAAACTTTTAAACCTAGATTCACATTTTCAAATTGATGCAGAAAACCATAAATGAATATGAAAATAACAGCATATATTATAATGAATATACATGTGCTTTTCCTGGTTTTTCTCATTCATGGAGCCTCTATTTTTCGTCATTATACCCCTCACTCAAATAACAGGTGTTCATGGCTGTTGCTTATCTCTATCTTCAAAGAAACAATAATTGTTCCAGGTTGAATAACAAGATATTGAGCTCTGACTGAGCCTTAAGATCTCTATCTAACAACAGTAAGGCAGCCATGCATCTGTTCTTAGTTGTCATAATAAACTACACGGGGCAATTTGATATAGTATAATTGACTTTACCAGAAGTTGAAAAATAGGAAATGATGTTATGTTTCACAACTAGTTCAGTTACAGCTTACATAAAATAAGACGACTTGGCATTCCATTGCTTACCTCCTTCCTTCAGGCTGAAATAACCCCCTATTATCCAAAACAAAGCACTTTATCAGAAGATCACAATTTGTCTTGGTAATACAGCTAATTGCATAATCAATCACAATCATATTGTTTGAATATGGTGATTCTAAGTCTAGGCAACAATTCAGTCCTTCACATGAAAATGAGACAAATTATGTAACACATTAACAAAATTTGTTTTGTCTTCCTAACTTCCAAGAATCTACTGATTAAGCCATTATGCTGCCTAAGAGAATGGATTAAGTATACATACTGAAGTTCATGATTTTTCTTTAATTTCTAAATCATTGTAACTGGTTTTCTGGGCAAATACTATTGCTGAAGGCTTCTTTACCACTATTGCTTGTGCTAAAGAACCCACCTACCAATGCAGGAAATGTAAAAGACCCAGGTTCAATCCCTGGACTGGGGAGATCCCCTGGAGGAGGGCATGGCAACCCACTCCAGTATTCTTGCCTGGAGAATCCCATGGACAGAGGATCCTGGTGGGCTACAGTCCTGGGGGTCGCAAAGAGTCGGACACAACTGAAGCAGCTTAGCACACATGCTTGCACTATTGCCAAATTGAAATACCTATTAAAATAATCTATGAGTTATGATCACTAAACTTAACCTAGAAACCCATGTTTATATTTTATTGTACATTTATAAGGAGCTATTGCTCACCTAATTCAAATGTGTTTAATACAACCTTAAAAATAATATAACAAAATAGTAATACTAACCAACATTTTCACAGGTCTGAAAACTGGCATAGCCTATGCTCATTTTCCACAGTTTATTGTGATCCACAAGGTCAAAGGCTTTGGTGTAGTCAATAAAGCAGAAATAGATGTTTTTCTGGAACTCTCTTGCTCTTTTGATGATCCAGCGGATGTTGGCAATTTGGTCTCTGGTTCCTCTGCCTTTTCTAAAACCAGCTTGAACATCTGGAAGTTCACGGTTCACATATTGCTGAAGCCTGGCTTGGAGAATTTTGAGCATCTCTTTACTAGCGTGTGAGATGAGTGCAATTGTGCGGTAGTTTGAGCATTATTTGGCATTGCCTTTCTTTGGGATTGGAATGAAAACTGCCCTTTTCCAGTCCTGTGGCCACTGGTGCATTTTCCAGATTTGCTTGCATATTGAGTGCAGCACTTTCACAGCATCATAGCTTAGGGTTTGAAATAACTCAACTGGAATTCCATCATGTCCACTAGTTTTGTTCATAGTGATGCTTTCTAAGGCCCACTTGACTTCACATTCCAGGATGTCTGGCTCTAGTGAGTGATCACACCATCATGATTATCTGGGTCATGTGAAGATCTTTTTGTACAGTTCTTCTGTGTATTCTTGCCACCTCTTCTTAATATCTTCTGCTTCTGTTAGGTCCATACCATTTCTGTCCTTTATCGAGCCCATCTTTGCATGAAATGTTCCTTTGGTATCCCTAATTTTCTTGAAGAGACCTCTCGTCTTTCCCATTCTGTTGTTTTCCTCTATTTCTTTGCATTGATCACTGAGGAAGGCTTTCTTATCTCTCCTTGCTATCCTCTGGAATTCTGCATTCAAATGGAAATATCTTTCCTTTTCTCCTTTGCTTTTCACTTCTCTTATTTTCACAGCTATTTGTAAGGCCTCCTCAGACAGCCATTTTGCTTTTTTGCATTTCTGAAAAAGATGGGAATACCAGACCACCTGACCTGCCTCTTGAGAAACCTATAGGCAGGTCAGGAAGCAACAGTTTTAACTGGACATGGAACAACAGACTGGTTCCAAATAGGAAAAGGAGTTCATCAAGGCTGTATATTGTCACCCTGCTTATTTAACTTATATGCAGAGTACATCATGAGAAACACTGGGCTGGAAGAATCACAAGCTGGAATCAAGATTGCTGGGAAAAATATCAATAATCTCAGATATGCAGATGACACCACCCTTATGGCAGAAAGTGAAGAAGAACTAAAAAGCCTCTTGAGGAAAGTGAAAGAGGAGCGTGAAAAAGTTGGCTTAAAGCTCAACATTCAGAAAACGAAGATCATGGCATCTGGTCCCATCACTTCATGGGAAATAGATGGAAAAACAGTGGAAACAGTGTCAGACTTTATTTTGGGGGGCTCCAAAATCACTGCAGATGGTGACTGCAGCCATGAAATTAAAAGATGCTTACTCCTTGGAAGGAAAGTTATGACCAACCTAGATAGCATATTCAAAAGCAGAGACATTGCTTTGCCAACAAAGGTCCATCTAGTCAAGGCTATGGTTTTCCCAGTGGTCATGTGTGGATGAGAGTTGGACTGTGAATAAAGCTGAGCACCGAAGAATTGATGCTTTTGAACTGTGGTGTTGGAGAAGACTCTTGAGAGTCCCTTGGACTGCAAGGAGATCCAACCAGTCCATTCTCAAGGAGATCAGTCCTGGGTCTTCATTGGAAGGACTGATACTGAAGCTGAAACTCCAGTACTTTGGCCACCTCATGTGAAGAGTTGACTCATTGGAAAAGACCCTGATGCTGGGAGGGATTGGGGGCAGGAGGAGAAGGGGACGATAGAGGATGAGATGGCTGGATGGCATTATCAACTCGATGGACATGAGTTTGGGTAGACTCCGGGAGTTGGTGATGGACAGGGAGGCCTGGCATGCTGCGATTCATGGGGTTGCAAAGAGTCAGACACAACTGAGCGACTGAAATGAACTGAACTGAACTGATGCTCATTTTAATGTGTTTCTGCACAACAGTCAACCACACATTCATATACACATTTATTAATGTATTCAACAAAGATTTATTCAATTAATTATGTCCTAGGCACACTGCTGAGCATTAAGAAAACAACATTAAATGAGATACTCAAGTTCTATGTCGTCCTGGAGTTCAAATTCATAAACACACTGGTGTCAGAAGAGTTTTCTCAGCAATAGGGCTAATTTGCTAAATTCACCAATTTACTGATTTGTCAAGAATATATAAACATATTGGAGAAGGAAATGGCAACCCACTCCAGTATTCTTGCCTGGAAAATTCCACGGACAGAGGAGGCTGGTAGGCTATAGTCTATGGGGTCACAAAGAGTCAGACACAACTGAGCAACTGAGCATATAGACATATTTTACACATTTAGAAAATCAAAATTTCTTACTAAAGCTCTTAAAACCTTGTTTTAAAGTCAGTAACAATCTTGTCAAAACCATTAAAAATCACCCTTTGTTAAGTCAGTATGTTTTGTAAATTTGGTGATCTGGCCCTTAGACAAGTTAATCATTAAGTGGAGAGTTGGGTGTCACTGAATAGACCTTCAGATGCTTCTTCCTACCCTTGTTGTTGCTGTTGTTGTTTTAGTCACTAAGTTGTGTCCAACTCTTTGTGACCCAGTGGACTGTACCCTGCCAGGCTCCTACTGTCCATGGGATTTCCCAGAAAAGAATCCTGGAATGGGTTGCCATTTCCTTCTCCTGGGGATCTGCCCAATACAGGGACAGAACCCAGGTCTCCTGCATCGGCAGGAGGATTCTTTACCACTGAGCCACCTGGGAAGCCCTCTGCTACCCTTGTGTGTGTGTGAAGTCACTCAGTCATGTCCGACTCTTTGCAACCCCATGGACTGTAGCCCAACAGGCTCCTCTGTCCGTGGGATTCTCCAGGCAAGAATACTGGAGTGGGTTGCCATTTCCTTCTCCAGGGAATCTTCCCAACTCAGGGATCAAACCCAGTTCTCCCAAATTGTAGGCAGACACTTTACCATCTGAGCCACCAAGGAAACCTTCTACCCTTGCTGATGTCCAATTCCCAAGACTAACTTGTTAGTCCTTTACTAACTAATGCTCCTTGAGCCTCACCAAACACTGTGTCCAACTATTGCAGGAGGAACTTCAATCTGTGTGACTCAGGGCTGTGGAACACTGTCATGCCTACATCCAGCCCCTAAGGTTGGAAATTCAGCGTTGAAACCTGACAATATCCAGTATTAAGCCATGTTTAGATTCACAAATCAGCAACACAGCAAACCAAAGGGAGAAGGGCAGAAGGGTCTTTGGAGGCAAGACACATTCTGGCAAAATCAGTGTGAAGTTGTCACAGTGATAATGCTCTGACTTCATCGAAAGTGGTGAGGCTGAAGCAGGTATCTGACGTGTTATGGGTGAACTTTTCATCTTCTCAGCAGACATTATGGCTACATTGGTTAATTATTAAATTTGAACTGTCTCTACCTTGGAAATTTGAAATCCAGTGGAGAAAGAAAATGCCATATGACCACAGGCACATTTTAAACTTCTCCGCCTACGTCGCCTCAATAACGAGCTGGGAATTATAGTGATAATTATCCCATCCGGCAATGAGGTGGATAAAATGAGATAATAAAGATTAAGTGCTTAGAACCTGCTTCTCAGAGCTGATACCTGGAGCGCTTCCAGAACAGGTGAAAAGGTAAACAGATATTGTCAGTGGCACGTACACAGATCTCAGAGGTCCATCCAGGGAGCTTCCCAGCTTTGGGACATCTTTGTCTTTGTAGAGGAGACAACTGAATCCACCAAGAATCAGATCACAGCCTCGCAGCCCCTCCAAGGGCTCTGCATTTTATCCTCTAGATTCTGAAGATACTCGAGTCTTTTTAATCAGAGAAGTGTCACAATGAAATGTGCATTTTAAACAGAGTGTCGAAAACCCAGGAAGAGCAAAATTAAAAGCATTAGATCAATAAAAAAATAATTAGTAAGAGTTGACCGTGCACATAAAAATAGTTTTCAAACCGGGAGCTCTGAAATCCAAAACCAGCATGACACTCAAGAGAAATAACATTGCAGGATGGCTTAGAAAGTGAAACTAAGGATTGTTTGACATTAACACTAATTCATTTTTAAAAGGGGGGTTTCCATACAGCAGTGCGTGAATGCCAAGTTGCTTCAGTAGTATCCGACTCTTTGCAACTCCTGTACTATAGCCTGCCAGGCTCCTCTGTCCATGAGATTCTTCAGGCAAGAATACTGGAGGGGGTTGCCGTTTCCTCCTTCAGGGCATCTTCCCGACCCGGGGATCGAACCTGCATCTCCTGCGGCTCCTGAATTGCAGGCAGGTTCTTTACTCCCTGAGCCACTAGGGAAGACACACAGCAGGGAATTGGTCAAAAGTGATTATCTTATACCATTTTCAGTAAGAAGACTCAAGTTTCTCTTGTGATTACCAGAGGTATTTATTTATAAGAAACAAGCTAAGTTTCACTTCTGTTCATGCAGTAAACTAGATTTAGTTTACTTATGTGGCTTAAAAGGTTTTGTCTGCTTGGGAGATTTTGAAGCCTGGTCCCCATGTTATTCTAACAGGATCATTCTCCTCATAGTATAGATGATTGGATATCAGTAGGGATTTCAATATGTCTGGAGATAGATCCAGGTTCAAGTAAGTTACCATCTTACTTGAGGATGGCTCTGATGGTAAAGAATCTGCCTGCAGTGCAGGAGACTCAGGTTCAATCCCTGGGTCAGGAAGATCCTCTGAAGAAGGGAATGGCAACCCACTCCAGGATTCCTGCCTGGAGAATCCCATGGACACAGGAGCCTGGCGGGCTACATTCCATGGGGCTGCAAAGAGTCTGACACAACTGAGCAGCCAACACTTTCACTTTCTTTCACAAGTGTAAGTATAGCCAGATACAGGTATAGTAGAAACACGTATAGGTGAGGATGCAGATATGGATGCAAGTGTAGACGTGGCATTTAACCAGTGAAAGAAGTTTCTTCCAAGAACCAGGCTAAGTGCTTCACATATATTATTTCAGAAATTAAGTCTTTTGGTGGCCAAGGAATTCATATTCAGGAGCAAGGGAGGGTTTTGCCGTGAGAAGTTTTAAAGAGGAATAATACTGAAACCCACCTGAGCCACAAGGGAAGCCCCAAATGATTTTTTAAAGCCCCCAGTGATTTTGAAACCCAGCCTGAAGGGGGCAGTAGCGAACCCAGTGCTGTTTCTGGAGAGCCACGTGGCAAAGAGCTGAGCACAAGGGGGCTGGGGCCTTGGCCACATTAATAACAGTGTACTTTCAGGACACAATAGGCACTATATCCATTATCTAACCGAGTGCCCACAATAAATTTGTAGGTCAGCCTCGACTATCCCCGCTTTATAGATAAGAAACCTACAGTCAGTGGGAGGCACTTCATGAGCTCAAGCTGGAGAATCACAGATTCTGATTTTCTTTTTAGAAAAGTAACCCTGGCACAAGTAATCTGAGTATAAATTACATCTCGTTCCCTTTTCTTTAAAAAGACTAGGGACAGATTGTCAGGCAACGAACTTGAAAGCAGAGAGCTCAAACTCATCACTTTCACAGTGGTTTAATGCCAAACGGCAGGGGCTGGAAGTAAGCCATTGACATGACAAAGGTCAACGAGAAAGGTAGGGGAAGGCCAGAGAGAAAAAATCTAGAACTATTCCCAGACAGCTGTTTGCAGTCTGGGGACTTGGAAGACCCTGCAGGTTTAGTGGGGGTCATGGTGGAGCTGATTTCAGTTTTGAATGTTTTGAGAATAAGGCATGACTGGTTATGGAAATGGCACTTGGAGAAATTCATCTGGAGCACAGGAGCAGGACCTGCAAATCAGCTATCATGTAGCTGGTGATGCTGTACTGAGAAGCCCACTGAAAAGGGAATGATGGGAAGCACTTTGACTCGTGACTCCACAGCTGTGGCACCTCCTCCAAAAAGCACTCCGTGATGACACAGCTCAGCAGGACTGGACCTGCTCGTGGAGGGAGAGATCACCAGGGATACAAGCATCAGCTAATATAATGCCATCACAAGGTCTTGCAAGGTATCAGGATAGACAGCTTCACACAATTCCCTGACACTAGGTACCTGAGACTCAAATCTAGGGCAGGAAGTTGTTCTCTGAAAGAAAGGCTTAAAGACTCAGGAACAGAAGAGGCGGCTCTGCCACAGCCATGAAGTCTTCCTGGAGGGCACTCGTGTGACCAGAGCAGCTAAATTCAGTAAATAAGAAAGAATCACTGGACTTCCCAGGTGTCACCAGTGGTTAAAAAAACAAACAAGCAAAAAACCCACCTTCCAATGTAAGAGATCTGGGAGACCTAGGTTCGATCCCTGGATCAGGAAGATCCCCCAGAGGAGGGCATGGCAACCCACCCCAGTATTCTTGCCTGGAGAGTCCCCATGGACAGAGGAGCCTGGTGGGCTACAGTCCATGGGGTCACAGAGAGTCAGACACGACTGAAGTGACTTAGCACACATGCAAGAAAGAACCACTTTGAAGGAGATGTGGCTGTCTCTCCATGTCATCTTCAGGGAAAAAAAGCATCAGCAAAGAAAGCTTTTAAAGAAAGGATCTCAAAAGTTTTATGCAGCATTTTGTTGTCCTCTCCTCCACATGGTCAGAATAATACACTCTACTAAGACACAGCTTGAGACTTCATTTGGCCTTATTCTAAAGATACAGTATCTGTAGCCTGAATAGCCTGCCTTTAAAAATCATTTGGGTCTTCCCTGATGGCTCAGACAATGAAGAATCAGCCTGCAATGTAGGAAATCAGAGTTCAATCCCTGAATCGGGAAGATTCCCCTGGAGAAGGGAATGGCAACCCACTCCAGTATTCCTGCCTGGAGAATCCCATGGACAGAGGAGCCTGGCAGGCTGAAGTCCATGGAACTGCAAAGAGTCAGACATGACTGAGCGACTAACACACAAAAATCATTAAATAAAAAATATTCTAGACCCTTCACTATAAAGTCTGTTAAATTAAGACAGTCTATGTTCAAATGAGAACAGCGGTTGATGACCACTTTTATTTAAGAAGTTAACATTTTTCCCCCTTCGAGTTTAAAACACTCGGAAAACAAAACCAGCATGCTGTCCATAAGAGAACAGGATCCTCCTGGTGCAGAGTGTATCAAGGACTTCTAAGGGAAGATTATTACTCTGTTTTGGATCCTTAATTCAAAGCATGTCTAAATGCTTTGAGGCTTACAGGCAGATTTTCATGATTATGTGGAGAACTGCATATAAAAGATAAAAAATGTGAAATAAACAAAACCACCTCTGTGAGCAAAGAGCAACACACACAGCCCTCAGGAAGAGAGTCAGGAAAAACAGAGGATGACAGATAAATGGCCTCAAGTCTAGTGGAAAGAAAAATGGTTTTCATTCCCCCTGCTATGCAACTCCCAACTCCATTTCAGCCAGTCATTATTAAAGCAATTTAGAATTTAACATTTTTTTTTAATTTATTAACTATCTTTTCAATGTGTTTCCTTAATATTTTGTATCTACCATTATGAGAGTATATTGAAAGCTAAGAGGGATTATTTTTAATAACATCAATCTATATTCTATTAACAACTGCTTCTATTTTTTGATCAACCAGCATACATTTATTTTTTAACTTTTTATTTTATATTGTGAGTTTCAGTTGCACAGTGAAGGGACTCAGTCACATATATACATGTATCCATTCTCCCCCAATCTCCCCTCCCATCCAGGCTGCCACATAACACTGAGCAGAGTTCCATGTGCTATAGAGTAGGTTCTTGTTGGCTATCCATTTTAAATGTAACATCCCAAACTCGCTAACTGTCCCTTCCTCGCACATCCTTTTCCAAGCAACCATAAGTTCGTTCTCTAAGTCTATGAGTCTTTTTCTGTTTTGTAAGTTCATTTGCATAATTTATTTTTAGACTCCACATATAAGCAATGTCATACAATATATTTCCTCTGTTAGACTTACTTCAGTCAGTGTGATATCTCCTGTTTCATCCATGCTGCTGCAAATGGCATCATTTCACTCTTTTTAATGGCTGAGTAATATTCCATTGCATCTGTGTACCACATCTTCATCCATTCCTCTGTCAGTTTATATACTATATACTTCTCTGTTCAATGCCCATTCCTAAATAAGCACATACATGTATAAGCAAACACATACACAATATTTTATGTTTTGCTGAATCCTTTCTGGCTGAATCTTTCAAAGCTGATAGAAATATAACTTGAGAGTCTCACTAAGAGTAATACTGGTTCTAGTTCATATATCTTGCCCTAAATAATTCAGTAATATTAGAATGATACCTTTAAATGATAGAGGTGTTTTTGGCATAGAAAAAAATGTAGCACACAACCAGTATACAAATGTTCTTTTGGTCAAGTAACTTCATCTATTCTCCTGGACAGTATAGTTGGCATAATGAAATTTTACAAATTAAAATTTTAAGGAGCTCACAGCCCAGTCCACACATCTAGCACTTACTCAAGATGTAGCTCAATTCCAGAAACTGTTTCTTTTGTTCCCTCTGTTTTATAGCTCTCTGAAGCAATGTGTCATTCTAGAAGTTGACTGTGTTTTGACCAAAAAGTGGCTGTGATTTCTTCAGATTTCCATATTTGGGTTGGTTATTTATCTAGCATTCACTAAATTTTTAGGAAAAAGTATTTTAAGTATGTCACTTCCGAGCTAGATCAGTATGGAAAAAAAACCTAAATTTGTGATTATATGAATAGCAACTCAGTGCAGTTCCTCTAGTTCTAGTTGTTTGGTCTTAGAAGAACATTTAAATAAAAGGTGAAGTTACATATGACCATCAGTCTGAGTTCCTAAGGGAGCTGTGGATCTTACAACCAGGTTGCCTCATAAATGTTCATGCAGTTCAACAAACCAACAGATACAAGTGAATAACACAAACGTTAAGAAATAACAATGTCATTTAATGGTGATACATGCCGGGAAATAATCTTTAAACACACGCAAAGATGATGCTGACAAAAAGTTTTTAATGTTTATTCTACAATAATAAATTTTAAAGTATTTAACAGCTCATGAAACCAGAAAGTTCAACAAAAGTGTATTCATTTTCAAGTACATATACATATATAACTATTTAAAGTACATATTTATATAGCTAAGCATATGTTTAAATAACTGAGTATACATAAGTAGACATACATATATCTTTCAACCTTTAGTTATAATTTTTAGGAATTTTATAAACAAAATAGAGAAAAAAATAGGTTTGAGACCTGGATAAAGTTAGATTATAGTTCCCATGAGAATTCCACCTCTAACTCCTCTTTTGCTTCCTTCTTGTCTTTTTCTGGGCAGACTGCTTTAACAGAATGCAACAGACTAAGTGGCTTAAACAGCGCACTTTCCACGATTTTGTGGTTAGAAAGTGCAAGGTCAAGGCGCCAGCACATTCCGCTTCTGGAGACAGCTTTCTTCCTGGTCTGCAGACGGTCACTTTCACTCTGCGTCCTCCATGGCAGAGAGAGTGATCTCTCTCTTCTCCTGTTCTTCTCCTGGACTGGTTGGATCTCCCTACAGTCCAAGAGACTCTCAAGAGTCTTCTTCAACACCACAGTTCAAAAGCATCAATTCTTCAGCGCTCAGCCTTCTTCACAGTCCAACTCTCACATCCATACAAGACCACTGGAAAAACCATAGCCTTGACTTTACCCCTTTATAAAAGCAAGAGCTGAGTCAGTAGTAGCTCAGATGGTAAAGAATCTGCGTGCAATACAGGAGACGTGGGTTCCATCTGGGTTGGGAAGATCCCCCGTGGAGGAGGGCATAGCAACCCACTTCAGTATTCCTACCTGGAGAATTCCATGGTCAGAGGAGTTGGTGTGGTATAGTCTGTAGGGTCTCAAAGAATTGCAGATGACTGAAGGATTTAACGTGTTCACTTTTCACTTTCATATTCTTACTTTTATTGTGTGATATCAAAAATATTGTTAAAATTGGGAAATGATGGTATAAATATATTTCTGCATGTTTTCTACTAAGTATTAGAAGATTTGAAACATGAAGAGTTAACAGTTTGTCTCTGATAAGTGCTGGGATGGTGAACTCTGGGAATAGATGGGGAAAAGGAATACAGCTTTTTATCATGAAAGTAATTTCTTCTCTACCACTTGATTTATTATTATGAGGCCATATTACTTGATGGTGGCGGTGGTTTAGTTGCTAAGTTGTGTCCGACTCTTGCAACCCCATGGACTGTAGCCCGCTAGGCTCCTCTGTCCATGGGAGTCCCCAGGCAACAATATTGCAGTGGGTTGCCATTTCCTAAAGCATCTGCCTGTAATGCGGGAGACCCGGGTTCGATTCCTGGGTTGGGAAGATCCCCTGGAGAAGGAAATGGCAATCCACTCCAGCACTCTTGCCTGGAAAATCCCATGGACAGAGGAGCCTGATAGGCTACAGTCCATGGGGTCGCAAAGAGTCGGACACGGCTGAGCGACTTCACTTTCACTTTTCTCCAGGGAATCTTCCTGACCCAGAGATCAAACCTGCATCTCCTGCACTGTAGGAGATTTTTGGCACTGAGCCAACAGGGAAGGCACCATATTACTTGATAGAACATGAAAAATCACTTGAAAATAGTTGGAGTATAAACAGTTCTCTAAACATGAAAAAACTTTGGTTATTATTTAGAATGTATCTTATGAGTTTATATTATTATTTAATATTATTTAGAATATTATTATACAAAACTACTCAATTGTGAAATAGTCAACAGTACTGATATAGTAAAAGTTCCCCTAAACCCTCATCCAATCCTATTCTGCTAATATTCTGTCTTTGGTCCTATGAGACCATTTTCTATACACTTATAATATATGTACTTTGGCCACCTGATGCGAAGAGCTGACTCATTGGAAAAGATCCTGATACTGGGAAAGGTTGAGGGCAGGAGGAGAACGGGATGACAGAGGATAAGATGGCTGGATGGCATCACCAACTCAATGGACATGGGTTTGGGTGGACTCTGGGAGTGGGTGATGGACAGGGAGGCCTGGAGTACTGCAGTTCATGTGGTTGCAAAGAGTTGGGTATGACTGAGCGACTGAACTGAACTGAGGAGCAGAATTTCTGGGTGATAGGATGCATGCATTTAAAATTTAACATTTACACTTTCTCATCAGATCAGATCAGATCAGTCGCTCAGTCTGTCTGACTCTTTGCGACCCCACGAATCGCAGCACGCCAGGCCTCCCTGTCCTTCACCAACTCCTGGAGTTCACTCAGACTCACATCCATCGACTCAGTGATGCCATCCAGCCATCTTATCCTCTGTCGTTCCCTTCTCCTCCTGCCCCCAATCCCTCCCAGCATCAGAGTTTTTTCCAATGAGTCAACCTTTCGCATGAGGTGGCCAAAGTACTGGAGTTTCAGCTTCAGCATCATTCCTTCCAAAGAAATCCCAGGACTGATCTCCTTCAGAATGGACTGGTTGGATCTCCTTGCAGTCCAAGGGACTCTCAAGAGTCTTCTCCAACACCACAGTTCAAAAGCATCAATTCTTCAGCGCTCAGCCTTCTTCACAGTCCAACTCTCACATCCATACATGACCACAGGAAAAACCATGGCCTTGACTAGATGAACCTTTGTTGGCAAAGTAATGTCTCATAGAGTATGTGAAAATGCCTGTTTTCTCAAATCTTTACCTCCAGAGGGTGAAATTAATATACTGCCATACTATACCCCTTATGAGTGTACAGTGGAAGTGACAAATAGATTCAGGGGATTAGATCTGATAGACAGAATGCCTGAGGAACTATGGAGAGAAGTTCATGACATTGTACAGGAGGCAGTGATCAAGACCCTCGCCAAGAAAAAGAAATGCAAAAAGGCAAAATGGTTGTCTGAAGAGGCCTTACAAATAGCTGAGAAAAAAGGGACGCTAAAGACAAAGAGAAAAGGAAAGATATACCCATTTGAATGCAGAATTCCAAAGAATGGCAAGGAGAGATAAGAAAGCCTTCCTCAGTGATCAATGCAAAGAAATAGAGGAAAACAATAGAATGGGAAAGACTAGAGATCTCTTCAAGAAAATTAGAGATACCAAGGGAACATTTCATGCAAAGATGGGCTCAATAAAGGACAGACATGGTATGGACCTAACAGAAGCAGAAGATATTAAGAAGAGGTGGCAAGAATACACAGAAGAACTGTACAAAAAAGATCTTCATGACCCAGATAATCACTGTGTAATCATTCATCTAGAGCCAGACATCCTGGTTTGTGAACTGGAGTGGACCTTAGGAAGCATCACTATGAACAAAGCTAGTGGTGGGGATGGAATTCCAGTTGAGCTATTTCAAATCCTAAATGATGATGCTGTGAAAGTGCTGCATTCAATATGCCAGCAAATCTGGAGAACTCAGCGGTGGCCACAGGGCTGGAAAGGTCAGTTTTCATTCCAATCCCAAAGAAAGGAAATGCCAAAGAATGTTCAAACTACCGCACAATTGCACTCATCTCACACACTAGTACAGAGAAGGCACTAGTGACCCACTCCGGTACTCTTGCCTGGCAAATCCCATGGACGGGGGAGCCTGGTAGGCTGCAGTCCATGGAGTCGCTAAGAGTCAAACACTACTGAGCGACTTCACTTTCACTTTTCACTTTCATGTATTGGAGAGGGAAATGGCAACCCACTCCAGTGTTCTTGCCTGGAGAATCCCAGGGACGGGGGAGCCTGGTGGGCTGCCGTCTATGGGGTCGCACAGAATCAGACACGACTGACGTGATGTAGCAGCAGCAGCACCACACGCTAGTAAAGTAATGCTCAAAATTCTCCAAGCCAGGCTTCAACAGGACATGAACCATGAACTTCAGATATTCAAGCTGGATTTAGAGAAGGCAGAGGAACCAGAGATCAAGTTGCCAACATTCGCTAGATGATCGAAAAAGCAAGAGAGTTCCAGAAAAATATCTACCTTTGCTTTATTGACTATGCCAAAGCCTTTGACTGTGTGGATCACAACAAACTGTGGAAAATTCTTCAAGAGATGGGAATACCAGAACACCTGACTTGCCTCCTGAGAAATCAGTATGCAGGTCAAGAAGCAACAGTTAGAACCGGACATGGAACAACAGACTGGTTCCAAATAGAAAAAGGAGAATGTCAAGGCTGTGTATTCTCACACTGCTTATTTAACTTATATGCTGGATACATCATGAGAAATGCCTGGCTGGATGAAGCACAAGCTGGAATCAAGATTGCCGAGAGATATATCAATAACATCAGATACGCAGACGGCACCACCCTTATGGCAGAAAGCAAAGAAGAACTAAACAACCTCTGATGAAAGTGAAAGAAGGGAGGGAAAAACTTGGCCTAAAACTTAACATTCAGAAAACTAAGTTCATGGCATCTTGTCCCATCACTTCACGGCAAATAGATGGGGAAACAGTGGAAACAGTGAGAGACTTTATTTTTGGGGGCTCCAAAATCACTGCAGATGGTGATGCAGCCATGAAATTGAAAGAAGCTTGCTACTTGTAAGAAAAGCTATGACCAACCTACACAGCATATTAAAGAAACAGAGACATCACTTTGCCCTCAAAAGTCTGTCTAGTCAAAGCTATGGTTGTTTCAGTAGTCATGTATGGATGTGAGAGTTGGACTATAAAGAAAGCTGAGCACTGAAGAATTGATGCTTTTGAACTGTGGTGTCAGAGAAGACTCTTGAGAGTCCCCTGGACTGCAAGGAGATCCAACCAGTCAATTTTAGAGGAAATCAACACTGAATATTCATTGGAAGGACTTTTGCTGAAGCTGAAACTCCAATACTTTGGCCACCTAATGCAAAGAACTGACTTTTTTTTTTAATTTTAATTTTATTTTTAAACTTTACGTAATTGTATTAGTTTTGCCAAATATCAAAATGAATCTGCCACAGGTATACATGTGTTCCCCATCCTGAACCCTCCTCCCTCCTCCCTCCTCATACCATCCCTCTGGGTCGTCCCAGTGCACTAGCCCCAAGCATCCAATATCGTGCATCGAACCTGGACTGGCAACTCGTTTCATACATGATATTTTACATGTTTCAATGCCATTCTCCCAAATCTTCCCACCCTCTCCCTCTCCCACAGAGTCCATAAGACTGTTCTATACATCAGTGTCTCTTTTGCTGTCTCGTACACAGGGTTATTGTTACCGTCTTTCTAAATTCCATATATATGCGTTAGTATACTGTATTGGTGTTTTTCTTTCTGGCTTACTTCACTGTGTATAATAGGCTCCAGTTTCATCCACTTCATTAGAACTGATTCAAATGCATTCTTCTTAATAGCTGAGTAGTACTCCATTGTGTATATGTACCACCGCTTTCTTATCCATTCATCTGCTGATGGACATCTAGGTTGCTTCCATGTCCTGGCTATTATAAACAGTGCTGCGATGAACATTGGGGTACACGTGTCTCTTTCCCTTCTGGTTTCCTCAGTGTGTATGCCCAGCAGTGGGATTGCTGGATCATAAGGCAGGTCTATTTCCAGCTTTTTAAGGAATCTCCACACTGTTCTCCATAGTGGCTGTACTAGTTTGCATTCCCACCAACAGTGTAAGAGGGTTCCCTTTTCTCCACACCCTCTCCAGCATTTATTACTTGTAGACTTTTGGATTGCAGCCATTCTGACTGGTGTGAAATGGTCCCTCATAGTGGTTTTGATTTGCATTTCTCTGATAATGAGTGATGTTGAGCATCTTTTCATGTGTTTGTTAGCCATCTGTATGTCTTCTTTGGAGACATGTCTATTTAGTTCTTTGGCCCATTTTTTGATTGGGTCATTTATTTTTCTGGAGTTGAGCTGTAGGAGTTGCTTGTATATTCTCGAGATTAGTTGTTTGTCAGTTGCTTCATTTGCTATTATCTTCTCCCATTCTGAAGGCTGTCTTTTCACCTTGCTAATAGTTTCCTTTGATGTGCAGAAGCTTTTAAGGTTAATTAGGTCCCATTTGTTTATTTTTGCTTTTATTTCCAATATTCTGGGAGGTGGGTCATAGAGGATCCTGCTGTGATGTATGTCAGAGAGTGTTTTGCCTATGTTCTCCTCTAGGAGTTTTATAGTTTCTGGTCTTACGTTTAGATCTTTAATCCATTTTGAGTTTATTTTTGTTTATGGTGTGAGAAAGTGTTCTAGTTTCATTCTTTTACAAGTGGTTGACCAGATTTCCCAGCACGACTTGTTGAAGAGATTGTCTTTAATCCATTGTATATTCTTGCCTCCTTTGTCAAAGATAAGGTGTCCATAGGTGCCTGGATTTGTCTCTGGGCTATTTTGTTCCATTGATCTATATTTCTGTCTTTGTGCCAGTTGCATACTGTCTTGATAACTGTGGCTTTGTAGTAGAGCCTGAAGTCAGGTAGGTTGATTCCTCCAGTTCCATTCTTCTTTCTCAAGATCGCTTTGGCTATTCGAGGTTTTTTGTATTTCCATACAAATTGTGAAATTATTTGTTCTAGCTCTGTGAAGAATACTGTTGGTAGCTTGATAGGGATTGCATTGAATCTATAGATTGCTTTGGGTAGTATACTCATTTTCACTATATTGATTCTTCCAATCCATGAACATGGTATATTTCTCCATCTGTTAGTGTCCTCTTTGATTTCTTTCACCAGTGTTTTATAGTTTTCTATATATAGGTCTTTAGTTTCTTTAGGTAGATATATTCCTAAGTAGTTTATTCTTTCCATTGCAATGGTGAATGGAATTGTTTCCTTAATTTCTCTTTCTGTTTTCTCATTATTAGTGTATAGGAATGCAAGGGATTTCTATGTGTTAAGTTTATATCCTGCAACTTTACTATAATCATTGATTAGTTCTAGTAATTTTCTGGTGGAGTCTTTAGGGTTTTCTATGTAGAGGATCATGTCATCTGCAAACAGTGAGAGTTTTACTTCTTCTTTTCCAATTTGGATTCCTTTTATTTCTTTTTCTGCTCTGATTGCTGTGGCCAAAACTTCCAAAACTATGTTGAATAGTAATGGTGAAAGTGGGCACCCTTGTCTTGTTCCTGACTTTAGGGGAAATGCTTTCAATTTTTCACCATTGAAGATAATGTTTGCTGTGAGTTTGTCATATATAGCTTTTATTATGTTGAGGTATGTTCCTTCTATTCCTGCTTTCTGGAGAGTTTTTATCATAAATGGATGTTGAATTTTGTCAAAGGCTTTCTCTGCATCTATTGAGAGAATCATATGGTTTTTATTTTTCAATTTGTTAATGTGGTGTATTACATTGATTGATTTGCGGATATTGAAGAATGCTTGCATCCCTGGGATAAAGCCCACTTGGTCATGGTGTATGATCTTTTTAATGTGTTGTTGTATTCTGATTGCTAGAATTTTATTAAGGATTTTTGCATCTATGTTCATCAGTGATATTGGCCTGTAGTTTTCTTTTTTTGTGGCATCTTTGTCAGGTTTTGGTATTAGGGTGATGGTGGCCTCATAGAATGAGTTTGGAAGTTTACCTTCCTCTGCAATTTTCTGGAAGAGTTTGAGCAGGATAGGTGTTAGCTCTTCTCTAAATTTTTGGTAGAATTCAGCTGTGAAGCCGTCTGGACCTGGGCTTTTGTTTGCTGGAAGATTTTTGATTACAGTTTCAATTTCCTTGCTTGTGATGGGTCTGTTAAGATTTTCTATTTCTTCCTGGTCGAGTTTTGGAAAGTTGTACTTTTCTATATTAAACTTGTACAACTGTATGCACGAACTGTATTAAAAGGCATGTACGAAATGAACACTCCAGGTAGCAGTTACGAGCACTGTCTCCAGAGCCATATAGGCAAGGTTTGAACACCTGTTCTGACACTTACTTCCCTGTAAAGGCTTCCCTGGTGGTTCAGAGGTTAAAGCGTCTGCCTCCAATGTGGGAGACCCGGGTTTGATCCCTGCGTAGGGAAGACCCCCTGGAGAAGGAAATGGGAACCCACTCCAGTATTCTTGCCTGGAAAATCCCATGGACAGAGGAGCCTGGTAGGCTGCAGTCTATGGGGTCACAAAGAGTGGGACATGGCTGAGCGACTTCACTTCACTTTCTTTCACTTTCTGCCACTTACTAGCTGACTAGTTGACTGACCTGTCTGTGCACAAATCTTCTCATCTGTAAAAGAGGAACAATGATAGCATCCACCTCATATGATGGCTGTAAAGATTAAATGAGCTCATGTATAAAAAACATCAATATGCATATTATATAAAGAACAATTCTGGTAGATAGTTAATACTGAATGCTTGGTATTATTAGCAATAAATGAAAAGATTGCTAAATATGAAAATGACACCCAAAAATGTACTCTCAGAGGAAATTCAATTCTAAATAAGACTGGAAATAAATATGGAATTCAATATCAAGTCATGGAACACTAACCCTAAAAATGTAGGGAGCTTCTGAATTGGTTAAATCGCATGTCACTGTGTACCAAGGCTAAACATTTATGAGGATAACCAGAACAGCCATCAAATTAAATGAAGATACTTTAGGTTCACTGCTGAATCTACAGAACTCAACCAACATCTGCTAAATACATAAATGGAGAAATGTTAGCGCCAATTTATGCATGAGGAACATTCAACATAAATGGGGGCAATGAACTGAGCCAGTCAGGGTTTCAGGGAAGCACACCAGACATCTGGTCAACAATAAGAAAGGAAACGTTACAGTCCGCTCATTTCTGAAGGCTGCACATTAGCATTAATGAGAGTAAGAAACACGAATGCTGGCTAAATATATCTAGGAATTTAACACCTAAATGCCTTGAACTCACCTACACAGAACTACCTAGGAACCAGCTGTCACAGACATCATGAGAAGTCTAGTAAAAAAAAGCAATACGTAACCACTCACTCCAAAAATACAGACAAGAGAGCTGATACAGATAGACCTATTGCCTGTTCAGCCATTGAAATCACTTCTTTTCGAAACACCACAGGATTTACCATAGAATAAAATGAAAAGTGAAAGTGGAAATGTTATTCACTCAGTCACATCTGACTCTTTGCAACCCCATGGGCTATAGCCCGCCAGGCTCCTCTGTCCATGGGATTCTCCAGGCAAGAATAGTGGAGTGGGTAGCCATTCCCTTCTCCAAGGGATCTTCCCAATCCATGGATCGAACCCTCATCTCCTGAATTGCAGGCACATTTTTTATGACCTGAGCCACCTGGGAAGCTGGAGTCCTCCAAAATAAGAGATTTTATTGTTACTATTAGCAATAAATGAAAAGATTGCTAAATATGAAGAGGACACCCAAAAAATATGCTCTCAGAGGAATTTTGATTATAAATAAGACTGGAAATAAATATGGAATTCAATACCGTTAGCCCAAAAGGTATTACCAAAGGTATTAGCCCAAAAATTGGGCCTATAAGGGAGCTCTATAGAAAGACAGCTTTGCTTTATTAAGAACCAGCTCCTTCTTCGCTGCAAATCACAATCTATGACTTGTAGTCACAGGTCTGGCTTACAGAGTCTTTTGTCACAGTGTGACTTTAATATATAAATAGCTAAAATTTCCAAATCTACAAGCTGCTTGAGGATATCATGAAAGTCCCAATAGGCTTTTAAAGTTCTATTTCTAGAGTAGTTAAGCAACAGAAAGTTTAGTAAGCATTTCTGTGCTGCCCTACACTTTCGGCTATTTCAAAGTTTGCTAGATAGCCATATTTTTCTACATGTTAATATTTCCAATTTTTCATGTTCATGTACTTTCAGTGCGCTAAATAATGTGATAAAATGCTAAAAAATTCCCTGTTTTTTGTCTCAGGACAACTGCTTAATTCGCAAAGACAGACACAAGTATTATTGTGCAGGTGAGCCAAGGAATGAATGGGAGTTGAAAAGAGGAGATGCTGAAAGCTGGTGTTTTATGTTGTTGTTGTTCCGTCACTATGTCACACTCATCGCCACCTCATGGACTGCATCACACCAGGCTCTCTCATCCTTCACAATCTCCCAGAGTTTGCTCAAACCCACATCCATTGAGTCAGTGATACCATCCAACCATCTCATCCTCTGTTGTCCCCTTCTCCTCTTGCCCTCAATCTTTCCCAACATCAGGGTCTTCTCCAATGAGTCAGTTCCTTGCATCAGGTGGCCAAAGTATTGGAGCTTCAGCTTCAGCATCAGTCCTTTCAATGAATATTCAGGGTTGATTTCCTTGAGGATTTACTGGTTTGATCTCCTTGCAGTCCAAGGGACTCTCAA
Source organism: Bubalus bubalis (assembly GCF_019923935.1). Classification (NCBI taxonomy): domain Eukaryota; kingdom Metazoa; phylum Chordata; class Mammalia; order Artiodactyla; family Bovidae; genus Bubalus; species Bubalus bubalis. The sequence goes on along the minus strand of NC_059178.1, from coordinate 55,199,665 downwards.
GAGTTTTCTCCAGCACCACAGTTCAAAAGCATCAATTATTTGGCATTCAGCCTTCTTTATTATATCTAACATATTATGATCATTCCCTTAGCAGTAAAGAATTGTCAGAAACATGATGTGATTTGAACTCATAAGGTCTCTACTGACAGTATTTTAAGTCATAAAACATGTAATCCTTCATTTCTTTGACCACTGTGTCCAATAGCAGCACAGTGCAACACAAAAAATAGTGTAAACAAGAAATGAGACTTTGATATTTACACAAACTTGGCTGGCTCATTAAAAACAAAGTGATTAAACAATAAAAGGCAAGTCACTAATACTTATAGAATACCTACTGAATCTGAACTTCTCGTTACAGAGCTAGAATAAATGTACTTGGAAGAATCATGCCAGAAGGCTCTGAGGAGCAGCTTGGTTTGTGATATGCTAGAATAGGCAAGGAGAAGGCAATGGCACCTCTCTCCAGTACTCTTGCCTGGAAAATCCCATGCACAGAGGAGCCTGGTAGGCTGCAGTCCATGGGGTCGCTAAGAGTCGGACGCGGCTGAGCGACTTCACTTGCACTTTTCACTTTCATGCATTGGAGAAGGAAATGGCAACCCATTCCAGTATTCTTGCCTGGAGAATGCCAGGGACAGAGGAGCCTATTGGGCTGCTGTCTATGGGGTCACACAGAGTCAGACACGACTGAAGCGACTTAGCAGCAGCAGTATAGTCAACCCTGGGAGGGAAGTTAAGGAAGAAAAGATCTGAGCAGATTTAAATACTGTTTGGAAACAACAAGTAGAGGAGAGGCAACAAGAAAAGAGATAAAGGGATAAACGTTGCAAACAAGTTCTCTCCGGGGACACGGTTACACAGAGATAGACACAGAAGACCTACTCAACTGAGACAGCTGAGGAAATCCACGTCTGCACTGGAGCAGAGGGTGAAGGGAGAGTGGAGATGCAATTCAATCCAGAGACTGAGAGGCAGAAAGTTAATGTTTCTAGGCTTTTCTCAAAGCCAAGCTGTCTCCTAAGTGTGAGGGAGGAAGCCATGAGGTTGGATATTCAATGCAAATACAGAAAGCTTGAAGTAGCTGATTGCTTTGTAAATTAAGACACTAAGTGTTCTTCATTCTGAAAAGGTAAATGACGAAACTTCTCATTAGTATCTTATCCATGCCTTAAACTATTACAACTACATAGGATTGATGAATTAGGCTGGGCAATTAGAACAGCTAAAAAGCCATATTGAAAAAAATTTATCAAATTTTCACCAAGGCAGGGTTGACTGTGACAGCCTTTGTAATTGTGGGTATCAGATCACCTGTGATTACCATCCTCTATAATTAATCATTACTATTTCTATATCACAGCTTATTTTCAAGTCATTCATTCTAGGGGAGGATGAAGAATTATTCTCTTGCTATAAACAACCTATTTCTATTGAACTGACCCAGCTCTTTCATTTGTTTTTGGAGGCTCTGGCAAAGGATGCCTTTTCTCAGCTTCCCAGCTTCCAGAACCTGCCCACTTTCTAGGTCCATGTTCAAAGTCAGGAACACTGCATCTCATCTTCCTTAGTCATCTCTCTCTCTGCTTTGGTGAGATTCCCAAAGTTGGACTGAGCTCACCCTGATAATGCAAGCAAACCTTCTCTCATCACATAATCATACCTGCAAAGTAGTTTTTGCTGTGTAATCTAACATATTGGGACTTCCCTAGTAGCTCACTGCTAAAGAATGTGTCTGCAATGCAGGAGATGCGGGTTCCATCCCTGGGTCAGGAAGATCCCCTGGAGAAGGAAATGGTGACCCACTCCAGTATTCTTGCCTGGGAAATACCAGGGACAGTGGCGTCTGATGGGGTCGCAAAAGATTTGGAAATGACTTAGCAACTAAACAACAACTAACATATTTAGAGGTTCTGGGGGTTAGGATATGGACAAATCTGGGGGAAGGAAGCATTACTCTGTCCACCACACATTTATCATTTCTTTTCATTTCGTTTTTTTTTTTTTCTTTTAATGCTACTGTTTTCTTTTTTTTTTTTTTCTTTTAATTGGAGGCTAATTACTTTACAATATCGTGGTGGGTTTTGCCATACATTGAAATGAATCAGCCATGGATGTACATGTGTTCCCCATCCTGACCCTCTCTCCCACCTCCCTCCCCATCCCATCCCTCAGGGTCATCCCAGTGCATCATCCCTGAGCGCCCAGTCTCATGCATCAAACCTGGACTGGTGATCTCTTTCACTTATGATAATATACATGTTTCAATGCTATTCTCTCACATCATCCCACCCTCGCCTTCTCCCACAGAGTCTGAAAGTCTGTGTCTCTTTTGCTGTCTCACATATATGGTCATCGTTACCATCTTTCTAAATTCCATATATATGCGTTAATATACTGTATTGGTGTTTTTCTTTCTGACTCACTTCATTCTGTATAATAGGGTCCAGTTTCATCCACCTCATTAGAACTGATTCAAATGCATTCTTTTTAATAGCTGAGTAATATTCCATTGTGTATTTCTGGTAAGTACTTTTCAGTGTGCTTTTCAAGAAATATGTACCTAATCCAAGTTTGGAAAGATTTTATCATGTTTTCTAATAGATGTTTTATAGTTTTAACGTTTATGCTTAGATCTACATCTATTTCAAGTTAAATCTTATCTGTGGTGTGAGGTATGGGTTGATGTTTATTTGTCTGATATATAATTAGGTGTTATAACATCATTTATAAAAATGATTATAATTTCCTACTGGAATTACCTTGGCAACTTTGTCAAAATGTATTGACCATATTTTCCTTGGTATATTTCTATATTCTCCACTCTCTTCTATTGATGTGGGCTACCTTTTTGTTGATTATACTGTTTTGATTACTGTCACTTTTCAATAAGTCTTGAAACTTCTAGAGCTTTCTCTGGAATTGTTGCTTAAATATAAAAATCTTCATCAATTAAAATTAATGACAGAATTCATTAGGTAATAATAATAATGAATTGCTGTAAGTTTACTATACTTTATCTCTCCTTATACAAAAACTGTGCTATTCTTACTGTTTACAATAGCTAGGGCATGGAAGCAACCTAGATGTCCATCAGCAGATGAATGGAAAAGAAAGTTGTGGTACATATACACAATGGAATATTACTCAGCTATTAAAAAGAATACATTTGAATAAGTTCTAATGAGGTGGATGAAACTGGACCCTATTATACAGAATGAAGTGAGTCAGAAAGAAAAACACCAATACAGTATATTAACACATATATATGGAATTTAGAAAGATGGTAACGATGACCATATATGTGAGACAGCAAAAGAGACACAGATGTAAAGAACAGACTTTCAGACTCTGTGGGAGAAGGAGAGGGTGGGATGATCTGAAAGAATAGAATTGGAACATGTATATTATCATATGTGAAACAGATCACCAGTCCAGGTTCGATACATGAGACAGGGTGCTCGGGGCTGGTGCACTGGGATGACCCAGAGGAATGGGATGAGGAGGGAGGTGGGAGAGAGGGTCAGGATGGGGAACACATGTGCACCCATGGTGGATTCGTGTCAATGTATGGCAAAAACCACTACAATATTGTAAAGTAATTAGCCTCCAATTAAAATAAATTAATTAATAAAAAAAAAACTCTGCTATTGTTTAAGATCCAGCTGAAAACATTACCCAGCTGAGAACATATCCAATAATTGCTCCTTATTAGGATGTCATAATAGTTACTATCTATACCACTCTTGAAATATATTTTATATACAACCTTGCATTTTTAATAATATCTGTAATATTTCCCATTCTAAATGAAAATCCCCTCAAACAAATGAAACAGACACTTGTATCTCTAGTGCTTTACATTTAGCAGGTGTTCAGTAAATAACTATCAGTAACATAGAAGGCTCCTGAAAACAAAAGAAAAAAGAAGAGCTCTTTCTGGCAAGTGGTAGTAGTATATTATCATTTGTGGTTAATAAAAGATGCATCCTATAAACAATAATATTCTATAGCACTCACCAAGCCAAAAGTGAATACGAATGGGGAAAAAATCAGCTGGGCAGTATTTAAATACTACTGGAGAACTAGTTTGCTGCTGCTGCTGCTAAGTCGCTTCAATCGTGTCCGACTCTGTGTGACCCCATAGACGGCAGCCCACGAGGTTCCCCCATCCCTGGGATTCTCCAGGCAAGAACACTGGAGTGGGTTGCCATTTCCTTCTCCAACGCATGAAAGTGAAAAGTGAAAGTGAAGTCGCTCAGTCGTGTCCGACCCTTAGCGACCCCATGGACTGCAGCCTACCAGGCTCCTCCATCCATGGGATTTTCCAGGCAAGAGTACTGGAGTGGGGAGAACTAGTTTAGGCAGATCTAAAAATAGACATGGCTGCTGTCAAACACTGAGCCTTGAGGAATCAGCATGGTTCATCTAAGATACTGACTCTTCTTCTCTTCTTATCTGATTATAAAAGACTGTCCTCATTTCTTTTCCATCAAGTGTTCCTTTATTCTTCAGACAGATTTTTTTCAAACTGCTTGAAATGTACCTAACGAAGTTATCCATGCTGCCAAAACTCTCTCGGCCTTGAGTGAGAAGATTTGGTTCAACATTTCAAAAATGTGTACCATATGCCCACTCTGATCACAGGTGTGGTGTATGAAAAGATAAGGTGCATACACAGCGTAGTGAAAAGGCAGATACACGTGCAAAGGGGAGTCAGCGATGCAGCAGGCTTGTGTGCGGAGCACAGTCAACCTGCGCATCAGTGGCAGAACCACAGGAGACAAAGCTGAAAGCTGGGTGACCTCAAGGACATGTAGGATTTCTCTACAGAAGTCCAAGGAAATGGAATAACATTGGAGGTGGGACTTCTGGAGCTTTCCTTTGGAATAGAGATGCATTTTTTCATATTCTTCCAAAGATATGGTTTTTCCAGTAGTTATGTACGGATGTGACAGTTGGACCAGAAAGAAGGCTGAGTGCTGAAGAATTGATGCTTTAGAACTATGGTGCTGGAGAAGACTCTTGACAGTCCCTTGGACTGCAAGGAGAGCCAACCAGTCAATCCTAAAGGAATCCAACCCTGACTACTCATTGGAAGAACTGATACTGAAGCTGAAGCTCCAACACTCTGGCCACCTGATGCAAAGAGCCAATTCATTGGGAAAGACCCTGATGCTGGGGAAGATTGAGGACAGGAAGAAAAAGGAGCAACAGAGAATGAGACGGTTGGATGGTATCACTACTTCATGAGGTTGAGCAAACTCTGGGAGATTGTGAAGAACTGGGAAGCCTGGCATGCTGCAGTCCATGGGGTCACAAAAGAGTTGGACATGACTTAGTCACTGAACAAGAACATTATTAACATCATCTGTTTCGGATGTTGTTAACATCATCTGTTGGAATTAACATCATCTGTTTTGGATGATCTTCCAGACGGTTGAGTGTTTTTTTGAAGATTTTTAGTGAATTCCTTTACACATTAGTATGAGCTCATTTGTGAAGGTGACAGACACTCGTTCTCATGTCAGCTGGACAAGCTAAGGGCGCTCAGGAGGCATGGCTGTGTTCAAGAATAACCCCAGGAACCAAGGAGTACTGACTAGGGGCTAATTAGGTCCTGATGACTCCTAGAATGTCATGAAAGCTGAATCTGAAGATTCCAAGTGCTGGGAGTGCTTCTTAGCATCTATAGGAAGTAGGGATGGAAGAGCTGAAATAAAATAGGATCGTGTCACACTGATGTCATGACCTTGCTGTATGCTGTGCTGGATTCCCACGGCTGCCATAACAAAGCCCCAACAATTGGGTAGCTTAAAATTCCAATACCTGGAACTTCCCTGGTGATCCAGTGGTGATGAATTCGCCTGCCAAAGCAGGGGACATGGGTTTGATCCCGAGTCTGGGAAGATTCCTCATGCCTCAGGGCCACAAGAGCTGAGCCCCCACACCTATAGCCCAAGCTGCACAACAAGAGAATCACTCCAGTGAAAAGCCCGCCCACTGCAACTGGAGAGCAGACCGCACTCGCCACCACTCGAGAACCCCTACGAACAGCAACCAAGAACCAGTGCAGCCAAAAATAAATAAAATAATTCCAACAGCTGGGCAGCTTAAAACACCATAAATGTATGGTCTTGCCATTCTAAAGGCTGGAAGTCCAAAATGAAGGTGTCAAGAGGGGTATGGCTCAGTGGAAGAGCATTTGACGGCACAGTGAAGGTCTCAGGAAGGCCACGCTCCCCTGGCCGCTCTGGAGGAGGACCTCCTTCGCCTCTGCCAGGAGTCTGCTGACAGTCCGTGGCAGTGCTCAGCTTGCTGTTACATCCTCCAGTCACATGGCCGTCTTCTCCCTGCGTGTCTTTCTTTCATCTTCCCTGGTCCATGCCTGTCTCTGCATCTAAACCTCCCTGTTTATGAGGACACCAGTCATACTGGACCGGGGCCCACCCTAATGACCGCATTTTAACTGAATAGCCTCTAGGAAGACTTTATTTCCCAAAAAGGTCACATTCTGACATTCTGGGATTTAAGACTTCAACATACCTTTTTGGCGGCAAGAGACAATGCAGTCCATTACACATGCCTTTCTGAATCCCAGACATACACTGTTTATGAGAGTTTATTGACCTGTATAGAACATAAGCTTCATTTGGAGTAATTGGTATTTATTTAGCTCCAACATGCTTAAGACTGGTTATCTTTTTCAATAAGTAACAGGAATCCTATGTTTAACAATTTTCCTCAGATCATATGTACACCTATGTATTTGATTATTATTCATACCCTTTTCCTTGATGTAGAAACATCTGACAGTTTCCAAAGACAGTGTGCCTTATAATTTCTCATTGCCATTTCCTGAGATTTAATAATTTTTCTAAATTATACCTTCTATACTTCACAGTGCCTGGTTTCATGTAGTCATTTCAACCTTTTCTTATCCTTAAAAAATTTACATCCAAGCTCTCTTGAAATGGATGGTGCTCTTGCATTCCCAAACCACAGTTTGGAATTTTAATATTTTGTAAGTTTTTTTTAATTTATGGTCAAATGGAATAAATGGTGGTTTAGGGCTTATTTACCCTAAGATATTTCAGCCTTTTGTATACTAATGTGTACTGAAAAGTTTGGAGAAAAGAATAAAATATGCAATTTTACCAGATATGTTAGCACGTGGTGGTAGTGGTTGAGTCACTAAGTCATGTCCAACTCTTTAGAACCCACGGACTGTAACCTGCCAGGTTCCTCTGTCCATGGGATTTTCCAGGCAAGAATACTGAATGGATTACCATTTCTTTTTCCAGAGGATCTTCCCAACCCAGAGATCAAATCCTGGTCTCCGGCAGTGCAGGCAGATTCTTTACCACTGAGCCACCAGGGAAAACATATTAGCCCATGGAATCCTTTTATTATATAATATCACACCAAAAACATACTTAGGAATTACTGTCCTAAGCCATCTACCTACTCTAAATAATTTTTAATCCTATTCCTTAAAATTCCTTAAAATCAAAATAATCAGATACTCAAGTTTTCACACTGTCCTTTCTCTTCAGTGTTATGACCTTAAAGCCATAACGTGAAATTAAAACATTACCTTATTTCCTGTTCCTCCCATCTTCTACTTAGTGAAAATAAATCACCAGTTTTTCCCTCTTTCTCCTGAGCGTTCATCTAAACTTCAGTGAACTTAAGCAGTTACGAGCACATTCCTAGAATCACTTCCTTTGGCAAATCTCCTTTCTCTCACTTGAAAAAAAAGTACTGCCCATTCTATTAGGCTTGTTCAGAGTCAACCCTGCCCTGAAGGGGCAGACTAAAATATTCCACCTTCCTTGGATCATATTTGTACACAGGACACAAAGCAAAACAGACAGATTTATCCCTGGAAGCATTGCATTCAAAAGAAAAAGAAAGAAGAGCAAAAAAGAAAAGTGAAGAAGATTCTTGGTTTGCTTAAAAACTGCAAGCTGTGAAAATAATGTAGTTATTTCATGTTCAGTAATTAATACATGTGTATCCTTTCTGCATCAGGAAGTCTGACTCAACTTTCTCACTTGAGCATATGAAAAAGTCATAACACATGCATTTAGATATTAGCAAGGCATCAGTGATCCCTACGTTGTTGTTGTCCAGTTGCTAAATTATGTCCAACTCTTTGCGACCCCACGGACTGCAGCAAGCCAGGTTCCCTCATCCTTCGCTATCTCCCGGAGTTTGTTCATGTCCATTGAGTCACTGATGCCATCCAACCACCTCATCCTCTGTTGCTCCCTTCTCCTCTTGCCCTCAATCTTTCCCAGCATCAGGGTCTTTTCCAATAAATCAGCTCTTCGCATCAGGTGGCCCAAGTATTGGAGCTTCAGCTTCAGCCCTTCCAATGAATATTCAGGGTTGATTTTCATTAGGATTGACTGGTTTGATCTCCTTGCTGTCCAAGGGAGTCTTCTCCAGCACCATAATTTGAAAGCATTAGCTGATCCCTATAGTTCATATTTACCAAAAAATACTCGGTATAATTAAATATTTTTCCATTTGGAAGAGGTCTTAAATTCACATGGAAATAACAATAACTAGTTCCATGGAACTAACTAGTTTTCCATTTCTGTTTCCTTTAGGAACTATATTTTCAGGTACAACTAGGCTTTTTCTTAGAAAGTCACTTAAGAGCAGAGATAATATGTGGCCTCATTTGCATCTTTCATAAATCTTACCAGAGTGTTCAATAAATATTTGTTAAACTGAATTATTTCTTTGATATCTTAGTAGATCATGCATCATCGAGTCTATTGATTATAATTAATTGCCCCAGCTCCCATTAAGATGCATCTGCTGTATCTCAAACAGCACACCCATCTTAAGATATTTTACATAAATTGTGTTCCCAATTGAATATCATGTTGAGGGATTTCATGAGCCTTTGTTTCTGGCAGCCTGTTTTCCCTTAGTCTGAAATATTAGTCTCTAAAGACTAGTTTCCCTTGAGCAGATTATCAAGATTAACAGTCATTCTGCACTTTCTATTCCAGAAGGAAAGCTTTTTACTCAATTTCTCCCAGGAAACAAAAGCAGTCTCTACCCTTCCTGGTGTGCTGGGTTAACTTATGTTGTTTCTGCTGCTGCTGTTACTGCTGCAATGTCCAAAGTCTAGAGCTAGGGTGTCTAGCTGAGAACATCGGCTTCTCAGGTGGTGTCAGTGGTAAAGAACCCACCTGCCCATGCAAGAGACATAAAGAGATGTGAGTTCGATTCCTGGGTGGGGAAGATCCCCTGGAGGAACAAATGGCAACCCACTCCAGTATTCTTGCCTGAAGAATCCCTTGTTGTGGAGCCTGGCAGGCTATAGTCCATAGGGTTGAAAAGAGTCAGACATGACTGAGTGACTTAGCACGCATGCCACAAAGCTTGGGATTTTTCTTAAGAAAACTGCATTCCTCCGGCAACTATAAAAGCCAGAGGTGCTTTTGATCCCCCTTTATTTCCACTGTGTTGGATTTTAAGATCTTCCTACTTTACCCCTGGGATCTCGCTTAACATAAGCTTTAGCCAATGTTGTTCGAGCACCCACTTTCCACTGGTTTCTGCCTTTGACATTGTGGAAACAGCTGAGAAACACATCTTGTTTTTTCTTTTTTTTTTTTTTACAAAAGATTCTTTTTTCTTTTTTTTTACACCAAAAACACTTTGTATTGGGGTATAGCCGATGAACAACGTTGTGGTAGTTTGAAGTGAACAGTGAAGGGACTCAGCCATACACATACATGGACCCATTCTCCCCCCAGCCCCCCTTCCATCCAGCCTGGCACATAACACTGAGCAGAGTTCCCTATGCTCTTCAGTAGGTCTTTGTTGGTTATCCATTTTAAATATATCAGTGTGTACATGACCTTCCCAAAGTACCTAACTATCCCTTCCACCCCAACAACCATAAGTTTGTTTTCTAAGACTGTAAGTCACTCTGCTTTGTAAGTGAGTTCATCTGTATCACTTCTTTTTAGATTCCACATATAAAATATACCTTGCTTTTGTTTTCAACAAATACTTTTTTCCCCCTTAACATAAACCCCTGTAGCCTGATTCTCTGTTTCATGATGTTTTTGTTTTTGTTTTTTTTGCTCACATTTTTATAACTTTCTGTGTTGGTTAAGATTAGAGTTGTTTGCTAGAAAACAGAATTGAAATAACAGTAGCTTAAACATGATTGAATATTTTTCTCACTCACCCAATAGCCTGGGTAAAAGGCACCTAAGAGATGGCTGGGCGGCTCCTGGGGTCTGGAACATAGGCACCTTCCTCAGCTGGTCACTCTGCCATCCTGAAAGTGTTGCTTCATCCTGGGGGTCTCAGAGGACTCAGCCTCACATTCGGGGTCCTGCTAGTAAAAAGGAAAAGGAAGGATGAAGGGCAGGCCTCATACCTCCCGCTCAAATCCCACTTGGACAGAACATGGCTACACCTCTTAGCCAGAAGAGTTCAGAAAATACCATTCTTATTCTTGGCTTTTAAGACTCAGAGGTTAGACAATTATAGGAAAATGAGAAAAGTTATCAGGTACAATTAGTGACTCAGCAGAGTTAATCTAGACCCATCTTCTCAACAACAATTTGCCAGATTCAACCAAGTCAAGACCTGATTGAAACTATAAGGTATTTCACTCATAAGTTTAACCTTGGACTTCACTGATGGGACAGTGGATAAGAATCCACCTGCCAATGCAGGACACACAGACTCGATCCCTGATCTGGGAAGCTTCCATATGCCACAGAGCAACTAAGCCCATGTGTGGCAACTACTGAGCCCTCGTGCCTAGAGCCTGTGCTTTGCAGCAAGAGAAGGTGCCGCAGGGAGAAGGCCACGCATCACAGTGAAGAGGGGCCCCCGCTCACCACAAGTAGAAAAAGCCTGCAAACAGCATCAAAGACCCAGTGCAACCATAAATAAATAAATAGATAGCTTAAAAAAAGAAAAAAAGAAGTTTATCTTTGGCTACAGAATGGATCCTTAGTTGTTAAGAACCATACATTAAGAGAAGATGTCGCCTGCTGTATTTAAAATGGATAACCAACAAGGTTACTTTATATAGATAACTGTAGAGCACAGGGAACTCTGCTCAATGTTAGGTGGCAGCCTGGATGGGAAGGGAGTTTGGGGGAGAATGGATACATGTATATTTATGGCTGAGTCTCTCTGCTATCCACCTTAAACTATCACAACATTGTTAACTGGCTATACTCCAATATAGAAGAAAAAGGTTTGGTGTTTTTTTTTTAAGTCATGTTGCAGTTAAATTTCCTCTTATCAATAGCCAATAGTTTCTACTGAAGCTGAATTTCTTATTACACATCTCAACTAGCCACCCAGGCACTCCCATGAGGCACGAATTCTATGTATTTTTCTCATTAACTGAGCAGACCATCAGGTGGTGAATAATCCCAGTCTTCAGAATCCAGAGATTGTAAAAGACACCCAAAAATTCATATAAATGTTATCTTTCTTGCTTCCGCAAATAATTACATGTGCCTCCATGGGAAAATAGAAGAAACACACTTGTGTGATAACAATATAATGGTAGCACAATTAGTTCTGCTCATTTCAATCCTGCCTTTATTATGAATGCTTTCTCATTACTTTTCATTTAACACCTGATAAAAATAAAGGAAAAGAAATTAGTGCAGGATATGGTTGAGATTTTTTTTTTTCATGTACTCACACAAAGGTGTTATCACAGAGACACCACTTGTTCAAACGATGTTAGCCTCGACTTTGGGGGAAGTGAAATAATTATCCGCGGCTGGGAAAAAAGCAAGCTAGGAATTGTTTAATGTCCAGAGGCCATCCCAAATAGCAATGAAAAATCAAGATGTAAAAATGAGTTTTGCATAGCAAGTGTGTTTTATGGTATGAAAGCATTGCTTTGAAACGAAGGTACAAGGTACATCAACTCTAAGAGCCCTATTCATCACACGCAAGGCTTCCGCAGTCAGGCGGTATTAATTCTCTGGTTTTGTATTGCGAGTCAGGCCACAAGATACTTATTATTTCACAAGGAAATATTGGAGATGGTCGGAGGCACTTGCAGACACACACACGGGATGGAATAATGATGCCTGGCACGTTTACTCCATGCACAGGATCTAGAGACGGGAAGCAGACGCCTTGCTCATCTTCAAAAATCAGCTCTTTAGGATGACTTGATTGTTAAGGAAGGCTTATGGACAGGTTCAATACACCCACATTAGGGGGAGGAAGGGGGTGTGCACCAAGCAATTAATTCAAAACCTTGCGGAGCATAAGCATCCTGTTAGTGGTCCATCCACAAGAAGGCCGCCCCTCACCATGGTAACCAGGAAGAGCCGTCAGGGTTCCCACAGTTCCAGCCTCCGTCATTGCTCAAGGGGACCTCGTGGATGCCTTCACACCGCCCACTTCTGGACATGTTTTTCAAAGGTGAAGGCACTTTTTAAGAGTTGTGTTTAAGGTTATTTTTTTAGCATCGTGAATAAAATGAAATACAGCAAATCTAACTGGAAACTCGGGCTTCCCAGGTGGCTCAGTGATAAAGAATCCGCCTGCCAATGCAGTGATAAAGAATCCGCCTGCCAATGCAAGAGACACAGGTTTGATCCCTGGGTCAGGAAGATGCCCTGGAGAAGGAAATGGCGATCCACTCCAGTGTTCTTTCCTGGGAAATCCCATGGACAGAGGAGCCTGGTGGGCTACAGTTCATGGATTCGCAAAAGAGTCGGACATGACCGAGTGACTAAACAACAACCAACTGAAAACTCTGTGCAGCACGTCACAACTTACCAAATAGGGTTGGATTCTGTGTCCCATTACCAAGGTGAGAGATGGGGGGAAATGTCACGGAAGGCAAGAATGGGTTGGAAGATGTGGTGCAGATGGACTTCAAGGAGCCTGCTACACATTCATCATTTTCATCGTCTGAGCGAAAAGATGTCTAGGAACTAGAAGTACTTCACAATACTAATGGAGAAGCCATTTCAAAGAGAATGTGCAAATGTTCAATTGCAGCCCAGCTGGATAATGGATCATCATAGCCTGTGCATTAAAAAAGGTTAGGTCATAACTATGAACAGCACGAACCTTGATTGCAGGGAAAACCTACTCACATGATCTACTTATGAATACATGTGCTGCCTCAAAACAATCTGCTCTCCCTCCCATCCCTGCTTTTCTGGCTCATTGACACCTTGTGTTTATCTTCTGTTATTAATCCTTAAGTCGTACATATTTTGGTACATGTTTTCCGCTTGAGCAATTGATATTTTCAAATGTCTATCTCAGTCCCATCACTTCATGGCAAATAGATATGTAAACAGTGACAGACTTTATTTTCTTGGGCTCCAAAATCACTGCTGATGGCCATGAAATTAAAAGACACTTGCTCCTTGGGGGAAAAAAAAGCTATGACAAACGTAGACATTTTAAAAAGCAGAGACATCACTTTGCCAACAAAGGTCCATATAATCAAAGCTATAGTTTGTCAAATATGGATCGTTCTGTCATTTTTAAGTTTGCATCCAAGTACTGCAGTTCAGATTCTTTTGTTGATTATGAGGGCTACTCCATTTCTTCTATGGGATTCTTGTCCATAGTAGTAGATATAATGGTCATCGGAATAAATTCACACATTCCCATCCATTTTAGTTAATTGATTCCTAAGATGTTGATATTTATTCCTATCATCTTCTGCTTGACCACATCCAATTTAGCTGGATTTCGCTGGATCATAGAGAAAGCAAGGGAATTCCACAAAAATATCTACCTCTGTTTCACCTACTATGCTAAAGCCTTTGACTGTATGGATCATAGCAAACTATGGAAAGCCCTTAAAGAGACAGGAATACCAGATCATCTTACCTGTCTCCTGAGAAACCCATATGTGGATCAAGAAGCAACAGTTAGAACCCTGTATTGATTGGTTCAAGATTGAGAAAGGAGTACAACAGGGCTGTCTGCTGTCACCCTGTTTGTTTAACCTGTACACTGAGCACATCATGAGAAATGCCAGGCTGAATGAGCTACAAGCTGGAATCAAGATTGCCGGGAGAAATATCAACAATCTCATATATGAGGATGATCCACTCTAATAGCAGAAAGTAGAGGAACTGAAGAGCCTCTTGATGAGGGTGAAGGAGGAAAGGGAAAGATCTGGCTTAAAACTAAATATTTAAAAACAACTAAGATCATGGCAGATAGAAGGGGAAAAGGTTGAAGTAATGACAGATGTCCTCTTCTTGGGTTCTAAAATCACCACAGATGGTGACGGTAGTCATGAAATCAGACTATTGCTTCTTGGCAGGAAAATTATGACAGACCTAGACAGTGTGTTGAAAAGCAGGGACATTACTCTGCCGACAAAGGTCCGTATAGTCAAGGCTATAGTCTTCCCAGTGGTCATGTAGAGTTTTGAGAGCTGGACTCTAAGGAAGGCAGAATGCCAAAGAATTGATGCCTTCAAACTGGTGCTGGAGAAGATTACTGAAAATCCCTTGTACAGAAAGGAGATAAAACCAGTCAATCTTAAGGTATTTAAACTCTGAATACTTGTTGGAAGGAGCTGATGCTGAACTGAAGCTCTAGAATTTCGGTCATCTGATGCAAACAGCTGACTCACTGGAAAAGTCCCTGATGCTGGGAAAGATTGAGAGCAGAAGGAAAAGAGGGCAGCAAAGGATGAGACAGCTGAATAGTATCGCGATGCAATGGACGTGAACTTGGGCAAACTTCAGGAGATGGTGAGGGAGAGGGGGGCCTGGCGTGCTATAGTCCATGGGGTCACAAAGAGTCAGACTCGACTGAGTGACTGAACAACAATCTCAGTGATAACTGGAACCAGTGGTCTTATATCTAAAGGGCTCACAGTGAAATGCTCTAGATGCAAATGGGAGATGGTTTCTTGTCCTCCAAGGAGGAAAGATGTGGTTTCCAAGGCCCAGTATCCCAGATTCTTATCTTCATTTTATTTATTTTTGTTCGTTTGGGAGGGTTTTTTAAATTAATTTTTAATTTTATTTTTATTTAATTAATTTTTATTTAATTAATAAATTGGAAATTTATTTTAATTAATTTTAATTAATTTTACAATGTTGTGCTAGTTTCTACTATACAGTAAAGTGAATCAGTCATGTATATATATATGTGTGTGTGTATATATATGCTGTTGCTGTTGTTTAGTCACTAAGTCATGTCTGACTCTTTGTGACCCCACAGACTGCAGCCTGCCAGGCTCCTGCATCCATGGGATTTTCTAGGCAAGAATACTGGAGTAGGTTGCCATTTCCTTCATATATATATATATACATATACATATATATCTCCTCACTTTGGGATTTCCTTCCCTTTTAGGTCACCACAATGCATTGAATTCTCTGTGCCATACAGTAGGTTCTCATTAATTGATTTTATACATAGTATCAATACTGTACATGTGTCAAACCCAGTCTCCCAATTCAAATGAGTTATCACTTCATACTGGTCAGAATGGCCATCATCAAAAAAATCTACAAACAATAAACACTACAGAGGATGTAGAGAAAAGGGAAGCCTCATACACTCTTGGAGAAGGGACTGGCAACCCACTCCAGTACTCTTGCCTGGAGAATTCCATGGACAGAGGAGCCTGGCGGACTACAGTCCATGGGGTCACAAAGAGTCAAACACAACTGAGTGACTAACACTTGAATATGTACAGTTTAAGGCATGTCCATTTTAACTCAGTAAAGATGCTTTCTAAAAATTAAAAAAAATCATTTATAAAAAGAAAAATGACTCATTCAAACAAATTCAAGGAGTATTTTAGGCACCCAGGCACCTTGAACACGATCTGGATTTAAAGTGTGAACAGGGTGAGAAATTTCAGTATGATGAGTATGATGGAGGAGACAGATTTGTAAACATAAATGTCAGAGAGTGTGATACTCAAAGCTGACACTCAACGGTGTTGTCCAGCAACACAGAGGCTCATGTTAGCTCTGCCTCGTAACAGACACACATGCCACACTGATTAACATGTGTTCTGAATATCACCTGACCCTAGTGATGAGGTTCTCTAACATCCCTGTGCCTAAAGATGGGCTCAGTTTCTATTAAGGCAGGATCCAGGAAACAACACTGGGGACTAAGTGAGTGATGTAAGCCCAGGCCTAGAGACGTAAGAGTGATGGATTAACACACTGGTCCACATGACTGGTCCACAGAAGGACTTTGATGGAGCCCTGGAGGGGGGAGGAGGTGAGCCCAAGCATGACCTCCGGCACCATAGTTACAAGGACAAGAATGAATGCGATCCATGAGGAGGAGACTGCATAAAGGAAAGAGCAGAAGACCCTATCATATAAAAACAAGATCTGTATTCTAAGAAAAGAAGAAAAAATTAGGAATCACTGAAGTGGGATGGGAGGGGGCAGGGAGGTTTAAGAGGGAGAGAATATATATATGATGATGGCTGATTCTTGTTGTATGGCAGAAACCAACACATCGTTGTAAAGCAATTATCCTCCAATTTAAAAATTAAATTAAAAAAAAAGAAAAAGAGTCGCTGGAGATCAGGGACTTCCCCAGTGATCCAGTGGCTAAGACCCCAAGCCACCAACGCAGGGTGCCTGGTTCGATCTCTGGGGAACTAGATCCTGCATGCCACAACTAAGACCTGCCACAGCCAAATAGACAAAAAGCATAATTTTAAAAAAGAATCACTGAAGATCAATAACATAGAACAGGATGCTTTTGTAAAAAAAAAAGTAGAGGAAAGACAGCACAGTCCTACCTACACCCCACCTCCGTGTCCTGGAGGGGGGTTCTCTGAAGGATGACATAACACCACACAGAACATAAAGTGGTGAGGGGCCTTGATTTTATTTGTCCCTCAACAGTCACCCATGGCGGGGTTCGTGGCTCCAGTGGTAAAGAATCTGCCTGCAATGCAGGAGACTCAGGTTTGATTGCTGGGTTGGGACGATCCCCTGGAGAAGGGAACGGAAATTCACTCCATTCTTAACTGGAGAATCCAATGGACAGAGGAGTCTGGCAGGCTACAGCCCATAGGGTTGCAGAGTCAGACACGACTGAGCAGCTAACACCTTTCAGTCACCCACTTCTGGTCCCATGAGCCCAGATATTCCACTGAAAAATGTAAGATTTCAGTTTGCTAGGGACATATCTCCCAATCACAACCGGGTGGAATTTATTCCTTCTGGGGGCTCTTTGGGCTTCATGAAGGCTGCCTCAACATGTCAGCTGTCTCACTCTGGTTTTCCCAACCCTCTTTTCCCAATAACTTCCTTGGTGACTATGGCAAAGTTTGCAAGATAAAAAAGTGGGAAAAAAAATTTTTTTACAGGATTTAGCTCAGAGGTGGCCAGAATTATAGATTGCAATTTTTGTGGACATGTACAACCGCTGTCTGACTGGAGCACCTTGCTTGGAAAATGAAAGGATTCTTTTCTGTTACACCCCCCACGCCTTCCAGAGACCCCACAGATGTCCTAAGTGTGGGCTCCCACAGCAGTCTCTGCCACTGAATTTAAGGCCAAAACCTGAGAAGACCGAGCACCTGCCTTTCACAGATGAGCATCAGAGTAACGGAACTGCAGCTCTGGCAGGAGGTCACAGCCTGGTAACTTTATTGTTATTATTCAAGGCAGTGAGCAGAACCTCAGCCCTGAACATCACCCTTGACAGAGATCATTCTGAACAATAAGAATTTCATTTTATGGTTCCTCTTTAAAAAAAAAAAAAGAAAAGAAAGAAGAAGACATATCCTTGGGAAATGGCCCTTCTGAAATTCAACACGATCTTGATTCAATGCTTCCGTCCTGTGTGACTGTCTCTGATCGTTGTGCGGTATTAGTGGCAGAAGCTGAAAATATCCTTAAATCAAAATCAGTGATGCCGGTTGCCCTTTTTAAGTTGAAATGGGAAGCATAAGCCCTTCAAACCAACTGTTGGAGCTGAGAGGGACACCCCCACCACAGTCGCCATCTGCTTAGAGAACCCAGGGAAGCCGCCAGTCACAGCGGCCAGCTGGAGGGGGATTCCAGGTGGGGCTGCGACGCCCTGGACCTCGCACGTCTGAGTGGGCCAGCTCATGTCTCACTGAGGCTCACACGCAGTGCAGTGCGTGCGGCACGAGCACTGGGCGTCTTGCAGGGGGCACGTAAAACAAGGTCCAGCTGCATCCGTGTGACAGCCCTCAGGGTGAACATGCAGGGTGTGCTCTGTGAAGAGGGCTTCTTCTCAGTCAATTTCACCTCCTCTGAAGGTCCTGCTCTTGCATTATGTAAAGTCAGAATGTCCTTCAATCCGGGGGCACAGAACCTTGAGGCCACAGAGACACACAAAACTTTCATCCAAACAATTCCCAATTCACAGTGTATTAAAGGATCACCTGTGTATTCTTTTGACAGCTATTACTGAATTCATGCCCGTTAAACCTAAGGTCTATCTTCTTTCCGGTAGTTCTTCTACTCGCCTCTCCAAAGGGCAATTTTACAGCCTATATCATTGCTGGTGAGCTGAGAAGTGTAAAATTATAACATATTAAACAGAGAGGCTGGTCCAACACTTTTACGCCATTTAAAGGTGAAGAAGCTGAAAGAATATCTCACTATTTTTTTTATATAATATTGTATACACGGAGTACTTAGAAAGCAAAGACATCACTTTGCTAACAAAGGTCCGTATTAGTGAAGACTATGGTCTTTCCAGTAATTATGTACAGATGTTGAGAGCTGGACCATAAAGAAGGCTAAGCACTGAAGAATTGATGCTTTCAAACTGTGGTGCTAGAGAAGACCCTTGAGAGTCCCTGGGACAACAAGGAGATCAAACCAGTTAATCCAAAAGGAAATCAGTCCTGAATATTCATTGGAAGGCCTGATGCTGAAGCTGAAACTCCAATATTTTGGCCACCTGATGCGAAAAGCCGACTCATTGGAAAAGATCCTGATGCTGGGAAAGACAGCAGGCAGAAGGAAAAGAGGGCAACAGAGGATGAGATGGTTGAACGGCATCACCAATTCAAGGGACATGAACTTGGGCAAACTCCAGGGCATGGTGAGGGACAGGAAAGCCTGATGTGCTGCAGTCCATCGAGTCACAAAGAGTCAGCATGACTTGGCAACTCTACAACAAATATCTTTTTTCAGCCACTGATATTTTTTAAAACCTCACTGTTTCTAACTCCCTGTTTGCCTGGAACATTCAAGATTTCTGCAAGATTTCAAAAAATAGGTCAGCTTCTTTCTCGCAGATAGTCTTACGATGATGTTCGTTCTGCAACTGCTCTGAAAAAGAGTAAGTGAAGTGTTACATCTCCTTCCTCTCATACATTAGGCCACTTTAAATTAGAGAAACAACACAATGGGCAATCTCACAATGTGAAATTTACATTTTTATACTTTATTTTACCTGCCAGGAGTAACTATAAAGAGCAGGATTCATGGGCAGATTTTAGAAGCCTCGGGTTCTCCAGACCACTGTCTGAGATTAAAGATTTTTGAAATCTCTAATTTACATACAGAACTTCCCCAGTAGCTTAGCAGTAAAGAATCTGCCTGCAACGCAGGGGTCAAGGGTTTGATCCCTGGGTCTGGAAGATCCCCTGGAGGTGAGCATGGCAACCCACTCCAGTGGGTTACAGTCCATGGGGTCACAGTCAGACACGACAGAAGCAACAAGAATGAGCAATTTACATGTAAGTTTGGAACTAAGCAATGAACGGTGGAAACGTGTCCTACTGGGAAAAGATTTCCGGGATGAAAATGTTATGAATGCTCTAAGAACTGCCAGGAGCTTGGACAGGATCTGAATGAAAAACCTGAGTGAGCAGCCAGGGTAGGATCAGTTGACTCACTAACTCAGCCAGGCCCTGAATCTAACACAGGGCAGTCCTTTAGCCACATGACCCACGCTGTTCACTTTTACATGAACAGAGCTGAGCCTGGTAGTTTAGAATGCCACCAGGAAGGCTCACAGGCATCGATGTAGCCTTTGGCACCTGATTAAGGCTGGATTTCAAGACTGGTTCTAAACACCCCTCTCCCTGGTTCAGGTGAATGGCAACAGGCTAGGACATCGTTCACATGGGGACTGTGATGAAAGCATATGTAGAAAAATCTGTGCTTCATATCTGTGCTTCCAGAACATTCACCCAGGGAAGGCTTTCCCTGGCGCTAGGAGACAGGATGCTGTACCAAGGTGCTCTTTCCCTCCAGGCATGGAGTTCTGGGAGTGTGACTGCTGACTTTAGCAGTAGCCTTGATCGTGTTCGTTCTCTGTCTTCATAAACTGCACTGAGAACACCACATCTCAAGTGATGTAGAGACAGATGCTCTCTGTAGCCCTGGTTCCAATGAGGTCATTATTTCCATCCTATTTCCTTTTCAGAGCAATAGACACAACAAAGCCTCAATTTCTGCACATTTCTCAAAAGTAGTTAATGGAACAGTGAAGCTTGAATGCATGCTAAACTTAGGGATAAAAAACTGAATATTTGGGACTTTCCTGGCAGTCCAGTGATAAAGATTTTATCTTCCATGCAGAGGATGCAGGTTCGATACCTGGTCGGGGAGCTGAGATCCCACATGTCTTGCAGCCAAAAAAAACAAAACATAAAAGAGAAGCAATGCGGTAACAAATTCAGGGAAGACTTTAAAAATGGTCCACATCAAGAAAAAAGAAATCTTTTTAAAACTGAATATTGTTAAGGTTCTAACAAGGAGTGTATTCACTGTCTCAGACAGATATCTAGGAGATGGTTCGTTACAGACATGAAGACATGAAAATGAATGCTTTCTGCACGCCAGGACCCATGCCAAGTGTTTTACTGATATAATTCTATTTACTTATTAACAAATATCTTGAAGTAAACAAAGCTATAAAAGCAAAACTAATTGTCCCCAAGTGACAAAGCTGGTAAAAGGCAGATTTAAAAATTCTAATTCAACTTTGTCTCACTTGAAACCTTATCATCTATTCATTCTACCACTGTTTCAAAATGTGTGCTGTGTGCTCAGTCACTTCAGTCGTGTCCAACTCTTTTCAATCCTATGGACTGTAGCCCGCCAGGCTCCTCTTGTCCATGGGATTTCCCAGGCAAGAATACTGGAGTGGGTTGCCATGCCCTCCTCCAGGGGTTCTTCCTGACCCAGGGATCAAACCTGAGTCTCCTGCACTGCAGGCAGATTCTTTACTGTTGAATTACCGGGAAGCCCTCTTCAAAATATGTATTTTTTTAAATTCTAAAACTAGTTACTAAACTTGCAAGAGATTTCACATTTTGTTAGAGATGCTATCATATATTTCAAAAAGTGTACAGAAAAAGCTGAATAGAAGTAATTGAAGATAATTACAAGAAAATATTTGTGTGAAATGTACTAGGATATCAAATGATAACACATGAAATCATTGCCATCAATGCTTTAAAAACTGCATATCTGCACCACACACAAAAATTATCAGATCATTCCATTTTTCTACCAGTTTGGATTTTGGGTTGTTTTGCTTTTAATATCTGACTCCTTAGGTACAAACTACTAGGTATAAAATAAGATACAAGTATGTAAAAAGTACAGCACGGGGACTGTAACCAACACTTATAATAACTTCAAGTGGAGTACAGTTCATAACAATATTGAATCATTATGTTGCACACCTAAAACTAATATAACATTGTAAATCAACTCTGAGACTTCCCTATAGCCCAGATGATAAAGAATCTGCCTGCAATGCAGGAGACCTGGGTTCGATCCCTGGGTCAGGAAGATCCCCTGGAGAAGGAAATGGCAATCCACTCCAATATTCTTGCCTGGAGAATCCCGTGGACAGAGGAGCCTGGTGGGCTACAGTCCATGGGGTAGCAAAGAGTCAGACAGGCCTGAGCACGTAACACAACAACAAATCAAGTCCACTTCAACAAAAAATAAAAAATAACTGCCTCCTTGCTCATGAAATGTTGCAGAGAGGTCTCATCAAATCTCTAAACAAACTTTCTAGAAAGAAATATATCTATCTAACTCTACTAGGATCTCAGAAAACAGATTCGCAGATTTCTCTGCAGTTCTAAACTGTTACCATATTGCATACGAACTCAGTCATGTCCGGTTCTTTATGACTTCAGACTGTAGCCCGCCAGGCCCCTCTGTCCGTAGAATTTCCCAGGCAAGAATATTGGAGTGGGTTGCCATTTCCTTCTCCAGGGCGTCTTCCCCACCCAGGGATTGAACTCATATCTCCTACATTGGCAGGCGGATTCCTTACCACTGGGCCACCTGGGAAGCCCTTCTAGGACTGTTAGACTCTGTCCAAATCTGAGAAGCTGGAACAGCGATCAGCACAGATTTTCTGTAGTCATGGCTGGGGAGTCTGACAGGGGCCCCAGACCCTTGCTCTCTCTCGAGAAAGACAGGGCACTATCACATGAACGTTCCAGAAAGAGGGCATTCGTACAGCAGGGGACCCTACAGGCAAGAATGGGGTGTCTGTTTGCAGGAATAGGCACTGCTGTGAAGGAGGGAGCCTTTATGTTCTTTACTTAAAGAAGACTCTCATATGATATGGAGTTGTTCATCCCTTTGTGATCAGTCCATGGAATCTTAATTTGGAAACTATCCTGAAGGAAAATGAGCGTACACCAAATACCCTATACACAAACCTTCAAGTTATGAACTTTTAAACATGGGAATGTGCATTCCATCAGAGTCAGGCGTGAGTGAAATCTCACCTCACCTTCCTTCAGCTCTACCATCTCCCACCTTGTCTGCCTCTTGCAGCCAGTAACTCTTCTTACCTGTTCACTCGATGTAGCCCTGTATGCCAGCTGCTGTACTGTACTTTTTCACTTTTCAAGGTACTGTAAGATAAAAAAAATGTTTTACTTTTTGTGTTTCCTTGTTTTTATGTATAATCTGTATGAAAAGTATTATAAACCTATTACAGTACAAAACTACATAGCCGATTGTGTTAGCTGGATACCTAGGCTAATGTTGTTGGTGATATGAACAAATTGGACTTACAAACGACCTTTCAGAACAGAACTCAGTTATATGTAGGCATATGCATCCTCAGTCATTAAATCACATCTCATTCTTTGCGACCACATGGACTGTAGCCCACCAGGCTCCCCTGCCCATGGGATTCTCCAGGCAAGAATACTGGAGTGGGTTGCCATTTCCTCCTCCAGGGGATCTTCCAGACCCAGGGACCAAACTGGCATCCCCTGCATTGGCAGCTGAGTTCCTTACCACTGAGCCACCAGGGAAGTAACTTGTATGTAAAGGACTTACTGTAATTGGTATTCTGCAGTAATTTTGACTGAAGCACCACTGTGGAAACTTCTTTCAACTCTAACTTATAAGGAAGGTCACCTACTGAAAGTCATGTAGATGTATAAATTTGCCTAGGAACTACACATGTTGAATATCTTGTAGATCATCACCCAACCTTAAATTTTGGTTTGATTTTATTAAGTCTTCCTATAGCTCCTTGGAAGAAAATCTATGACCAACCTAGACAGCATATTAAAAAGCAGAGACATTACTTTGCCGACAAAGGTCCATCTAGTCAAGGCTATGGTTTTTCCAGTAGTCATGTATGGATGTGAGAGTTGGACCATAAAGAAAGCTGAGCACCGAAAAATTGATACTTTTGAACTGTGGTGTTGCAGAAGACTCTTGAGAATCCCCTAGACTGCAAGGAGATGAGAACAGTCAATCCTCAAGGAAATCAGTCCTGAATTTTCATTGGAAGGACTGATGCTGAAGCTGAGGTGCCCTCCTCCTCCTAGCAGGAAGAAATCCTCTGACCTCATTCTCCTGTTCCCATGGGTCAAGCCTGACCAGGAGCCAGAGGGCAACAGCATCCCTTGATGCCGTGAGTGAAGGTCACACTCTGATAGGACAGTGCAAGGAGCAACGCAAAAACCTCCAGGACAACCCCTAACAAGAGCAGATGACAGTCAGAGCCTCTCCACTAGAACAGGTTTGGGAAACGTGCAAGGAGATCAACAAAAACACAGCCCAGAATGACCAAGAGGTGAACACAGGTACACAGTCAGGGTCAGTTCAGTTCAGTCGCTCAGTCGTGTCTGACTCTTTGTGACCCCATGGACTGCAGCACCCCAGGCCTCCCTGTCCATCACCAACTCCCAGAGTTTGCTCACACTCATGTCCATCGATTCAGTGATGCCATCCAACCATCTCATCCTCTGTCATCCCCTTCTCCTTTATTTTGGAGCTCCCCAAAATAATGTCTCTCACTGTTTCCATTGTTTCCCCTCTATTTGCCAAGAAGTGATAGGACCAGATGCCATGATCTTAGTTTTCTGAATG
The DNA here is from genome assembly GCF_019923935.1 of Bubalus bubalis. NCBI lineage: Eukaryota > Metazoa > Chordata > Mammalia > Artiodactyla > Bovidae > Bubalus > Bubalus bubalis. The sequence continues at coordinate 55,175,315 of NC_059178.1, read as the reverse complement.
TTGAGCTTTAAGCCAGCTTTTTCACTCTCCTCTTTCACTTTCATCAAGAGGCTCTTTAGTTCTTCTTTGCTTTCTGCCATAATGGTGGTGTCATCTGCATATCTGAGGTTATTGATATTTCTCCCGGCAACCTTAGTTCTAGCTTGTGATTCATCCAGCCTGGCATTTCACATGATGTACTTTGCATATTAAGTTAAATAAGCAGAGTGACAATATACAGCCTTGACGTACTCCTTCCCCGATTTGGAACCAGTCTTCTGTTCCATGTCCAGTTCTAACTGTTGCTTCTTGACCTGCATACAGATTTCTCAGAAGGTAGGTCAGGTGGTCTAGTATTCCCATCTCTTTAAGAATGGGTTTCCCTTGCGGCTTGGACAGTAAAGAATCCTCCTGCAATGTGGGAGACCTGGGCTCAATCCCTGGGTTAGGAAGATCCCCTGGAGAAGGGAAAGGCTTCCCACTCCAGTATTCTGGCCTGAAGAATTCCATGGACTGTATAGTTCAGAGGGTCACAAAGAGTCAGAACTGACTGAGTGATTTTCACTTTCACAGTCAGGTTACACTTCACCTAATTTGACATTAATGACTCCCTTGGTGACTCAGTGGAAAAGAACCTGCCTGCCAATGCAGGAGGCATGGGTTTGATCCCTGGGTTGGGAAGATCCCCTGGAGAAGAAAATGGCAACCTGCTCCAGTGTTCTTGTCTGGAAAATAACATGGAGAGAGGAGCCTGGCGGGTAACAGTACATGGGATTGCAAAGAGTTGGACACAACTAGGTGACTAACACTTGCTTTCCACACTTACTAGCAAAAAGATAACATATTATCATTTATTACTTGCTTATATCATGCCTGGAATTTCAATCGTCTGGAAATGCATCCTTCCATTATAGAATCGCATGCTAAGCCCAGAGGAGGAAAAACAAATATTGACTATGCTTTCACTGATCATCAGTGAATGTCCAATCTGTAGAATAATCACAGCTTTGCTACCATCCACTGCTTTCCTGCAGGTAATCTTTAATTAATAGAAGCTATTTCCACTGCTTTTAACATTTTCTTAGGTTACCAAGAAAAACAGTATGAGTTCATTTTCATATGAATCAGTTTGAACTGATGGCTTAGAGGGTAAAGAATCCACCTGCAATGCAGGAGACACAGGTTTGATCCCTGCATCAAGAAGATCCCCTGGAGAAGGAAATGACAACCCACCCCAATATTCCTGCCTGGAGAATTCCATGGACAGAGGAGCCTGGAGGGCTGCAGTCCATGGGGTCTCAAAGAGTCGGACAGGACTGAGCGACTAAACAACAACTTAACATTAACATCGTGCTCCATGCTCCACATAGAAATGATCATTCCAGTCAGATGAGAACACCCAAGATGCAGGAAATGTAAGTAAGTTGCCAAAATTCTTATAGCCGAAAAGTGGCAGAATTGGGATTTGAAGCAAGGTTTCCTGATTTCAAACCAATGCACTTCTAGTAGCAAGTCTTCACCCCTGGCCATATGGGAGGAGCTCTGTGATTCCACTGGCCTGAGGTGCAGCCATAGTAAGGAAGCTTCGATTTTCATCAACCTATTTGCCTCTAGATTAGAAACAGTTGAAGGTCCTTAAGACTTGGGTATCCAAGAAAATCATTAGATGACAGGAAGAACCAGATTAGTCATTGAGAGTCTGTTTATCCTTTGCCTTTTAATCTATCAAAGATACACATACTGAAAGAAAATCTGCCTCCCAGGCATTTTCTTCTCTGCCAGAAGCATTTCCACCACTTGGCAGAAGAGGCTTCCATTTATATAATACTGGAGTGGTTAATATTTATGCTTGTTGTCTGCTATTATCTGCCCCCAAACAATCGGAGCAAATTTTTAGAGCATAAATAGTGATGTTCTTCATAAAAATCAGATAAAAAATACATGTCACCAAACTGGGTTTGATCTGGCCTCAATAAACTTCTCTTCCATTAACCTCCTTCAGTTGTCCAACAATTCTCAAGAGGAAAGATAATTTCTTGCCTGTTCCTTATTTTAAGGAAAACATTCATATGAAATAGACTAGTTCATCACTTAGTGATCAATCCATATAATCTTTTTTTTAGTGAAATATACTTAACAAATAACACTGTATAAACTTAACACATATGTTATTTTGATATATTTATTATGCAATGTCTAATGCTGAAGCTCCAATTCTTTGGCCACCTGCTGTGAGGACCTGACTCATTAGAAAAGACCCTGATGCTGGGAAAGATTGAAGGCAGGAGGAGAAGTGGGTGACACGGGATGAGACGGTTGGATGGCATCACTGACTCAATGGACATGAGTTTGAGCAAACTCTGGGAGAGAGTGAAGGATAGGGAATTCTGGCATGCTGCAATCCATGGGGTTGCAAAGAGCTGGACACAACTTAGCAACTGAATAACAAATTATGTAATGTAATTGCCATTATAGTGATAGTTAGCACCTCTATCACAATACAAAATCATCATTTGTCTTTGGTGGCTGAAATAATTAAGCTCTTCAGTTCAGATGCTTAGTCATGTCCAATTCTTTGTGACCCCATGGACTGCAGCACTCCAGGCCTCCCTGTCCATCACCAACTCCCGGAGCCTACCCAAACTCATGTCCATTGAGTCAGTGATGCCATCCAACCATCTCATCCTCTGTCGTCCCCTTCTCCTCCTGCCTTCAATCTTTCCCAGCATCAGGGTCTTTTCAAATGAGTCAGCTCTTTGCATCAGGTGGCCAAAGTATCAGAGTTTCAGCTTCAACACCAGTCCTTCCAAAGAACACTCAGTATTGATCTTCTCCAGGATGGATTGATTGGATCTCCTTGCAGTCCAAGGATTCTCAAGAGTCTTCTCTAACACCACAATTCAAAAGCATCAATTCTGAAGTGCTCAGCTTTCTTTATAGTCCAACTCTCACATCCATACATGACTACTGGAAAAACCATAGCCTTGACTAGACAGACCTTTGTTGGCAAAGTAATGTCTCTGCTTTTTAATATGCTGTCTAGGTTCTACACGTTAGGTAATATCATCGTCTAAGCACTGTTGGGAGCAGTGGACAAAAAAGTACAATGGATAAAATGAAACACACATGTATGAACACACACAGAGATCATCTTTGGACCAATGGTCATCACCATCTGATGGGATGCTACAAGTTAATAGATAAGACAAACATCCCAAGAACTCACCAGTTTCAAGAACAACATGTTTTTGTAACTAATACACAAGATAGCACTGTCTGTTTTACGTAGGGCAATGTACATGCATATATAAATAGAAATGGCTGTCACCCTGTTTATTTAACTTCTATGCAGAGTACATCATGAGAAATGCTGTGCTGGAAGAAGCACAAGCTGGAATCAAGATTGTCAGGAGAAATATCAATAACCTCAGATGTGCAGATGACACCACCCTTATAGCAGAAAGTGAAGAAGAACTAAAGAGCCTCTTGATGAAAGTGAAAGAGGAGAGTGAAAAAGTTGGCTTAAAGCTCAACATTCAGAAAACGAAGATCATGGCATCTGGTCCCATCACTTCATGGCAAATAGATGGGAAAACAGTGGAAACAGTGTCAGACTTTATTTTGGGGGGCTCCAAAATCACTGCAGATGGTGATTGCAGCCATGAAATTAAAAGTCACTTGCTCCTTGGAAGGAAAGTTATGACCAACCTAGACAAAAAATAATAACTTTAGAGTTATACACACACTCACACAATCTAATCATACATTCTGCTTGCCGGCTACAACTTTTCTATTCCATGCATCATGAAAGAGAGAAATCATATCTAACCTTAAATGTTGATCTATTAATACTGCTTTATTTCCACAGCCAACAATACAAATAAAGCAACTTCCTGCTTACACACAGATTAAAAAAGAGAGATAATACCCAAAGCCAGAGAGAGAATGCCAATTTATCCCATAATCAAATCCAAAGCAATTTTCTAGAAGTTAACTATGCCAAATAAACCAAATATTAATGTTTAAAAATTAAATTTTCTGGGGCATCTGACAAAAGTGACCATCTCTCAAGGAGGGTGTTACACAGGCTTCCTTCTCTGCCAGGTTGGGGCAGCTGTGGATGGTTCTCTGGACGAGTTCTTCCCCATGAGGTGAGCTTCTCTTTCTTTCAATCACTGTCAAGACCATGCCCATGGATAGCGTCCTTAAGGATGAAGCATTTGGCATCACCATATTTTTATCTGTGGCTAGAGCTTATGAAAGGCTATAGGTTTTTCCCTCTCAGTTTCAGGTTCAACATATTCCAAGCTCAAATGTATTTGCCAAATAAGCTAAGCTCTTTTGAAAATTATCATTTGGGGAAGTTTGAAGCCCTCAGTGTTTCCCCGGGTGTTCTAAACCCAGAGCAACTTGGGGTCGTAAATCTAGGCGAGCATGTTTCCCTTTGACAAGACTGCGGCACATTTTCTATGGGCTAATTTTAATAATTTATAAGCAGTTTCTGCCAGGCTTCCTGAGCCAACCTTCATGGCTCACCAAATTAAATATTTTACTAACACTGGATGTTTACAAAAGAAGCCAGTACATTGGATGGAAGGACCCAAAGGGAAGGTTTTGGAATGTTGTCTGTCACCTGACTCCCTCCTTGTCTGATCCCTGAGGGAGGGATTTACAGGAAGTCCGTGCTCTGGAAGAATCTTTGTGAATGAATCCTGGAACCGGGCTCAACTGTGCAGACACCATCTTATCAACTACAAGCAAGCCTGGGGACTGGAGATCATGTCACCACGAGGAGAAAATTATTATGTGAACCACAGTGCTTGCATGCTAGGTCGCTTCTGTCATGTCCGACTCTGCAACACTATGGACTGTAGCCCACTAGATCCTCTGTTCATGGGATTCTCCAGGCAAGAATACTGGAGGGGGTTGCCATGCCCTCCTCCAAGGGATCTTCCCCACCCAGGAATCAAAACCACATCTACAGCATCTCCTGCATTGCAGATGGATTATTTACCACTGAGCCATCCGGGAAGCCCCAAAACCACAGTAGAATGTGGCAAAGGTACAGTTTTTAAAAAAAAAAAATAGTACCTGTTATCTTGCTTATCTAAGAAGAGATAGAAAACCAGATTCGTGTGAGCCACTAAAGTGGTCAGAAGTTATCAACTGAGCTGATGACCTTCTTCTAAATCCCTGACAGAGTAGAGAGGTTCTAAGCATCATTGATGAACTTTAATCTCACTTAGAAAGAAGGGCCAAATAACTCAGAATATTCTTCTTAAAAGTTATCCTTTGATTTGCAATACAAAATACTTTCATCACATCAACCCTAAAAATGAGTCAAACTTTGGTTTTAATTTTTCCTTCTGAGACTAGTGAAAGCATCTTCAGGAAAAAATTCCTGAGGATGGGAAGAAAACAGTTTCGTCTTTTAAAATTTCACATCTAACAGAAGATACTCATAGTCTGAGGGTTTAAAATCCTGAAATATTTTCAAATGATGTCTTTATAGATAACATGCAAATTCTGTTTGTCATTTAGAATCTTTACAACCACATCGTGAGCAATCTACTATTCAGTGTGCCTGTGCATGCTAAGTCGCTTCAGTCATGTCCAACTCTCTGTGACCCCGTGGACTGTAGCCCACCAGGCTCTTCTGTCCATGGGATTCTCCAGGCAAGAATACTGGAGTGGGTTGCCATGCCCTTCTCCAGGGGATCTTCCTGACCCAGGGATCAAATCTGTATCTCCTGTATCTCCTGCATTGCAGGCAGATTCTTTACCGCTGAGCCACCAGGAATATCAGTTTGTAATTAATCACAATGATGGCAAGAATGAACTCTTCATTTGGATCACTAGACAGGGTTTTCAAAGTTAATATTCGGTGGTGAATAATCTAATGCATTCCAGAAAAAAAAAAAATCTGGCTCTTTCCTTTGACTTCCTACTGAAAGTCTCTATTACAAGCCAGCATAGCTGGCATTTCATCAATTAATGCTCCAATAATATTTTCCTAAATTAATTCATTACATCAAATAATTTTTTTCAGCTACAAAACAATCATCAGCTTTATTGTGCTCGTCAGTGCTTAAGACTAACTTGGATATTTTTCATAGTCTTTTTTTTAGTCTCATATGCATAAACTAGAAGTTGGCACAAACTTCTTTGCTGTAAAATTCATCACAATGAATAGCATAAGAGGAATGACATCATCCTTGGCATATTTTATAGCTTGAAGTGCTAAATTATTAATTTGATGCTTGACTATTTGTTGTTATTATTGTTTAGTTGCTAAATTATGTCAACTTTTTGCAATCCCATGGTCTGTAGCCCTCCAGGTTCTTCTGTCCATGGGATTTCTCAGGCAAGAATACTGGAGTGGGTTGCCATTTCCTCCTCCAGGGGATCTTCCTGACCCGGCATCAAACCCGTGTCTCCTGCATTGGCAGGTGAATTCTTTACCACTGGGAAGCTTTACCACCTGGGAAACTTGGCTATAGTGATAGTTAATTTTATGTGTCAACTTTATTTGTTTTCGGTGCCTGGATATTTGTCAAACACTATCTTAGGTGTTTCGGTAGAGGGTATTTTTAGATGACATTAACATTTAAATCAGTAGACTGTGAGTAATGCAGGTTGCTGCCATATTATGGGTGGGCCTCGTCCTATCAGTGGAAGGTCTTATAGACAAAGACTAACAAAAACTAAGAAGGAATTCTGCCAGCAGAAAATGGCCTTCAGACTCAAACTGCAGTGATTCTTTCCTGGGTCTCCAGCCTACTGGATTACCCTGCAGATTTTGGATTTGTCAGCTTCCACAATCCCATGAACCAATTCCTTGAAATGTATTAGATATTTCTTTTTTGTATTTTCATATTTTAAAAAATATTTGCATATACACATACACACACACGTTCTATTGACTTTGTTTGTCCCCAGAACACCAGCTAATGCAACTATACATCCACATGAATTCATATTCTGGAATTCTTTTCTTGGTTTCCCTTTCAGGTAAAATTTGGAAGCCTTTATAACGCTTTTCATCAGCTTTCCTCAAAGATATGACATTGGTTAAAAAAAAAATTACTTGTAATTAGAAGTATATATTCTCAGACTCAACCTTTTATTTTTTATAAATTTATTTATTTTTTAATTGAAGGATAATTGCTGTACAGAATTTTGTTGTTTCCTGTCAAACCTCAACATGAATCAGCCACAGGTATACATATATGTAGACTCTAGGTTTTTAAAGTTTATTTGAGTGAAGACTTGAATATTTTTCAAGTATCAAGAGGGACATATAGTACTGCTTAGAATTTTTAGTCATGAAATATTCTCCACCAAAATGCAATCCTGTTCTTTTCAGTATCTATGAATCAATTCTAGACATAAGCCTTGTAAATTTTTCAATATTATATTTCTGTCATCAGCTACCTAAATGTAGTGACTTCTCACTCTTACAGAGAAAAAAACAGAGCTAATTGTTAATAGCAATTGGTGGAAGTCTTCCAAACACATACTCTTTCCTGAGTCATGAAAAAGGAAGATTTTGCTTATTTTCAGTATACACTTGTATCCACAGTTTATCACTCATCAGCAATTGGTGATCTCCACAATTAAAGAAAGCAACCTAGATGTCCATCAGCAGATGAATGGATAAGAAAGCTGTGGTACATATACACAATAGAGTATTACTCAGCCATTAAAAAGAATACATTTGAATCAGTTCTAATGAGGAGGATGAAACTGGAGCCTATTATACAGAGTGAAGTAAGCCAGAAAGAAAAACACCAATACAGTATACTAATGCATATATATGGAATTTAGAAAGATGGTAACAATAATCCTGTGTATGAGACAGCAAAAGAGACACTGATGTATAGAACAGTCTTTTGGACTCTGTGGGAGAGGGAGGGGGTGGGATGATTTGGGAGAATGGCATTGAAACATGTATAATATCATATATGAAATGAGTCGCCAGTCCAGGTTCAATGCACGATACTGGATGCTTGGGGCTGGTGCACTGGGACAACCCAGAGGGATGGTATGGGGAGGGAGGAGGGAGGAGGGTTCAGGATGGGGAACACATGTATACCCGTGGTGGATTCATGTTCATGTATGGCAAAACCAAAACAATATTGTAAAGTTAAAAAATAAAATTAAATTAAATTTTAAAAAATAAACAAAAACTATTAGACACTGATTTTTTTTTATACTTAGCTGGTAAATCCAACATGAAATATAACTTCTCAGGAAGACAGAATAAGATACAGAGTGCAAAGATGCTTTTTGTGTACCAAATTCAAGTAAAAAAAAATAAATTTTAGCAGGAATAATCAAAAACTTGATTAAAAGCAGCTATGTGCATAAGGGTAGCTCAGCTGGTAATGAATCCACCTCCAATGATGGATTTGGTTTGATCCCTGGGTTGGGAAGATCCCTTGGAGGAGGGCATGGCAACTCACTCCAATATTCTTGCCTGGAGAATCCCCATGGACAGAGGAGCCTGGTGGGCTGCAGTCCATCGAGATGCAAAGAGTCGGACACGACTGAGCAACTAAGCATGTGAGCATGCACACATGTGCATAAGGACATATGATTTACTAAAAAGAAGTCATTTGATAGGAGTCACAGAGTTTATTCAACGGTTCAAGGAGGCCACCAAGCCCAGGCTTCTTCAACTGAGTTTTAAGGTCTTGGCTTTGTCCTCAAGCTTCAATCTTCATTGTCACAAAGTGACTGCCAAAGCTCCAGGCATCATTTCCAAGAAAAAGAAGTAAGGGGAAGTCAAAAATTAAATAATAAAGGATTTCTTACTATAGTTCTTTCATCTAGAAGGAAGATCCTCCCAGAGAAGCCCATCTGACCTGCTTTCAAAGATCACTTCCCAGAACTGGTCCTCTAGAACAATTACCTTCTAGGGCACCCAGAACTGCTATGCTTCTAAGAACAACCAGGATATGTTATCAAAGCTAAACACTTTGCCATCTGAACAAAACTGGTATTTTGTCAGCAAGAAAAAATAGAAACACAAACCCTGGGTGGGCAGCTCACAAGCCAACACCATCTGCCTACCTACATCAGTTGCTGCATTGAGTTCTGTGCATGCTCAGTTGTGTCCAACTCTCTGCCCACCAGGCTCCTCTGTCCATGGAATTTTCCAGGCAAGAACATTAGAATGGGTTGCCATTTCCTCCTCTAGGGGATCTTTCCAACCCAGGGATCGAACTCGGGTCTCCAGTACCTTCTGCATTGACAGGTGGATTCTTTACCACTATGCCATCTGCGAAGCCCACTTACATTAGTAGACACATAATGGCAGATACATGAGAACCTTACCCATGATTAACAAACATGGCCACACTCTCTGTAACAGTAGGGTCTGCATCAAATGCTTTCTCATTTCTCATGAAATTCTCATGAAATAAGCTTTAGTCAGCTTATTTCCATTTGCGGTGAAAATTCTGCCAAAGGTTACTGCTTTTATTTTTATTGAGTACTTATTACTCTATCTAGTTTACATTATGAAATCATGTAAGGTTTTGCATTATAAAATCATGTAATGTTTGACATGTCAAATATAAATTTATCCAATTGAGTGAAATTTCTCAAACTACTCCATACCTTTATTCAGATAGACTCCATGCCGGATAAAGGATCATTAGTTTAGAACCCTGATGGGCTGCCATCTGAGGGTTTAAAGTGGGAAATGGGAAAAGGTGAATGACAGGTGTACAGGGGGACTAGAGACCGAAAGCCAGTTAGAAAGGAAATGAAACTCTCCACTGAGGGAGAGGTCTGACAAGGCTGTCACTGCCCACAGGAGCCCTCATTCCTGAAAGCACTTAAAGCCAGAGACCAAGAGCTACCGCATAAGGAGGCTAAAGATGACCCAGTGATAATCACCCATATTCTGCTGATGAAGATTCTTAAAACTGAAAGAATGAAGCAGAGCAGGACACGATGGTCCTTGTCTGCCCCTCGGCCCAGCATGTCCTCAGTTTGCCCTTTGCCTCTGGAAAAGCTTTAGCCAAAGAGGATTTTCCTTAGAGAAGTGAGAAATTACAGAAACAAATGAAAACAGCCAAAGGAGACCAAATAATAATAATGTAGTCATTAAGCATAGTCAAGGATATTTAGTTCCTTCTCAGGGGCTATGGGCTTCCCTGATAGCTCAGTTGGTAAAGAATCTGTCTGCAATGCAGAAGATCCTGGTTCAATTCCTGGGTCGGGAAGATCCACTGGAGAAGGGATAGGCTACTCACTCTAGTATTCTTGGGCTTCCCTTGTGATTCAATTGGTAAAGAATCTGCCTGCAATGCAGGAGACCCTGGTTCAATCCCTGTGTTGGAAAGATCCCCTGGAGAAGGGAAAGGCTACCCACTCCAGTATTCTAGCCTAGAGAATTCCATGGACTGTATAGTCCATGGGGTCACAAAGAGTCAGACACAACTGAGTGACTTTCATTTTCACTTTCAGGAGCTATAGATAATACTCTGAGCCATATCCCATCAGCTGTCCTGTAGAGACTAAAACCCTAACCAGGTGGAAGAAGTTAGCTACATGCTGATCAGACTGTAGCCATGACATAAGCTGCCACAATTCTGAGAACTGACCTCAAGAAATGGAAATGAACCGACCCTGGAACTGAAGATTAACTGTACTTGAAACCATCAGGATAATGCTGGTCAGACCATCGAAGACCTAGTTCAAGAAGACTGTCAGAGCTGACTGTTGTTTCTGCATGTAGCCTCCTCCCTGGTTGTGGGTTGGGAGAGTCCGCCTTTGGACAAGCATCTGCCTCCCCCACCCCACCCCTAGTTGCTGGCATCCGAAATGAAGCAAACACTCCTTCCGCCAACCTGGCATCTGTATTGGCTTTTGAGTGGCGTGGAGCCAGACCCCACTTTCAATTATAAAAAAACTGATAAATGTACAGTTGTGGATGTTTACATCAGCTAATTTACTGTCTGGTTATTAAATGATACTGATAACATCACTTTGCAGAATACATAATACAGAAGTTACTGAGAATGAAGCTTTGTGACAGCCTCATAGTAGTATGCCTGTTAGAACAGGCCATGTCCCAATTTCAGTCAACACGCTATGAAGACAACTGAATCATTTGGCAAAATAAGGTTTTCACAAACAATTTGAAAGAGCCTCAGAGAATTTCTCCTAACTACACAGAAAGCAGGGCTTCCTAGGTGGCTCAGTGGTAAAGAATCTGCCTGCAATGCAGGAGATTCAGGTTCTATCCTTGGGTCAGGAAGATTCCCTGGAGAAGGAAATGGCAATCCACTCCTGTACTCCTGCCTGAGAAACCCCATGGACAGAGGGGCCTGGTGGGCTACAGTCCATAGGGTTGAAAAGAGTGGGACATGCCTGAAGTGACTTAGCACACGATAATCAAGAGAAGAATGAATCTTAGTTCAGAAGGCACCAGTACAAATGCACCCCAGACAGGAACTAGGCCTGTCATGCGCTCAGGAGCACAGGGCTCAGTTTTAGACTTGGAACGGGGTGGTGGGGGAGCGGGGCAGAGGTTGTCTCCACTTACACAGAGGAACTGCAAGGAGAGCAGGAAGCAGGGAGCTGAGTGTTTTTCACAGGTGTGTCACAGATGTCTGCCCCAAGCCCAGCTCTACACTCTGAGGTCAGGCTGGAATATCACCCGGTTCACAGGGCACAGTATTTCTCAAGCCAAACTTCTGGCCCTGCCAACCTTGCCTTCTCTCAGTGTTTCCCATCTCCATGAATGCCACCAGTGCCCCAAACTAGCACATCGAGATCCCTAGGAATCACCTGCCGCCCATATCCCAGGCACACATCCCAGGCACCATTAGTTCAGTTCACTTCAGTCGTTCAGTCATGTCCTACTCTTTGCGACCCCATGAACCACAGCACACCAGGCCTCCCTGTCCATCACCAACTCCCAGAGTCTACCCAAACCCATGTCCATCAAGTCGATGATGCCATCCAACCATCTCATTCTCGGTCATCCCCTTCTCCTCCTGCCCTCATTCTTTCCCAGCATCAGGGTCTTTTACAATGAGTCAGCTCTTCCCATTAGCTAGCCAAAGTATTGGAGTGTCAGCTTCAGCATCAGTCCTTCCAATGAACACCCAGGACTGATCTCCTTTTGGATGGGCTGGTTGGATCTCCTTGCAGTCCAAGGGACTCTCAAGAGTTTTCTCCAACACCACAGTTCAAAAGCATCAATTCTTCAGAGCTCAGCTTTCTTTATAGTCCAACTCTCACATCCATACATGACCACTGGAAAAACCATAGCCTTGACTAGATGGATCTTTATTGGCAAAGTAATGTCTCTGCTTTTCAATATGCTGTCTAGGTTGGTCATAACTTTTCTTCAAAGGAGGAAGCATCTTTTAATTTCATGGCTCCATCAACCTTACCCAATTTACCCCCAAAGCATCTCTCAAATACGCCCGCTTTTCTGATTCCCGTTATCACCACGGTGGTTTGATCCAAGGTCGCCTTTCTCCTGCAACACACGGTCACTTCTCAACTGATCAAACGACGTCCACCATTGCAACCCTGCTTCCCACGTCTGAGCTCCTCTGCCCAGGGCTGCCAAAGTGGCCTTTACAAAACCCAAACCTGACCTCACTACCCCACCCTGCCCACCTCCATCCTCCTGAAAGCCCTCTGTGGATCGCAGCTGCTCTTAGAGTCAAGATCCACTGCCTCCTGTGGCCTACACTAGCTTCACCATGCTGTGCCCCAGCTGATTCTCACCAGGCACTCCCCCCTTTCTCTTTTTTAAACACTTTTGTTTTTAATTAATTTTTTATTTTAATTGGAGGCTAATTACAATATTGTAGTGGTTCTTGCCATACATTGACATGAGTCAGCCATGGGTGTACATGTGCTCCCCATCCTGAACCCCCCTCCCATCTGTTACTCGTTTATTTTTATTTTTGGCTGTGCTGGGCCTTCATTTGCTAAGTGGGCTTTTCTCTAGTTGTGGAGAGCGGGGCTACCTCCAGTTGCAATGCACAGGCTTCTCACTGCTGTGGGTTCTCTGGGTGCAGAGCTCGGGTTTCAGGAGTTGCAGCTTGCAGGCTCAATACGGTGGCGCTCAAAAGCTGTGGTGCATGGGCTTACTTGCTCCAAAGCACGTGGGATCTTCCCTGATGGGGGATCAAACCCATGTCCCCTCCATTGGCAGGTGGATTCTTTACCACTGACACACCAGGAATGTCCCCTCCTTTCTTTCCCCACCACATTTGTCATTTGTTCTTGACCTACCATGCCCCCCCACAGCCACCAAAGTTTTTTACACATTCTGTGTCTCCCCGTGGAACACATTACTGCCCTATTCACCCAGATAAACCTCTGCCTGAGCTCAGGCTGTCAAGGAAGCAGTCACGAGGTCCCCACTGCAGGCGGATGCTTGATGGAGGTGATGCCCTCGCAGGACAGGAGGGCGAAGGGGAGGGGGAGCTGTGTCAAGCATCACGTGACCATCTTGACCACAGCTCTGCTGGCCACAGGGGACATCTCAGACAGGACCTAAAGCCTTGGAACAGCCCAGAGAGGGAGGAGCAGAGGCAGGGGGTCCGCTCAGCACTCTCCGAGGGCTTTTTCTTTCATTGGTCAAGACATTTTCTCATCAGGAGTTAACTCACTCATGGTTCCAGACTGCAACTTCCAACTTCAATATTCGGGAAGTCAGACCCCAGCCCACTTTGTACCGCTACATTCAAGTCCTGAAGAGATTGGGGGAAAATGGACTCAGGGTGAGACTTGGAAGGCCAAGGAGGAGAGTCTGGTCTTTTTTAGGCAGAGCTGCTCACTCCAGGCAGTAGGTGGTCAGCTTAGGTGGATGACACAGAGGGACATTACATCCATAGTGACACACTCCCAGGGTGTGGCTGTACCTCTCACAACCACAACAGTGCATTTAAAACAGTCCTAGTAGCATTATTCACAACAGCCAAGACATGGAAGCAACCTAAGTCTCCATCGATATGAAATGGATAAAGATATGGGATATATATACAACAGAAGATTACTCAGCCATAAAAAAAGAATGAAATAATGTCATTTGCAGCAACATGGATGGACCTAGAGATTGCTGTATTAAGTGAAATAAGTCAGATACAGAAAGGCAAATATTACAGGTCACTGACATGTAGAATCTAAAAAATGATACAAATGAATTTATTTACATAACAGGAAGAGACTCGTGCATGACAGTCACCCCAGTTTGTGTCTAACTCTTTGCAACCCTATGGACTGTAGCCCACCAGGATCCTCTGTCCACAGGACTTTTCAGGCAAGAATATTTGAGTGGGTGGACATGCCCTCCTCCAGAAGATCTCCCCAACCCCAAGACTGAACCCGTGTCTCTTAAGTCTCCTGTATTGGCAGGCAGGTTCTTTACCACTACTACAAACATATTTACAAAACAGAGACTCACAGACATAGAAAACAAACTTATGGTTACCAAAGGAGAAAGTGGGGTAGGGATAAATTAAGAGTACAGATTAACAGATGCATACTACCATATATAAAATAAACAAGGATTTACCATATACCACAAAGAACTATGTTCAATATCTTGTATATACAGCCAAGTCCCTTTGTTGCACACCTGAAACTAATGCAATATTGTAAATCATCTATATTTAATTTTTTTAAGTTTTTGACAATTTTAATGATGTAAAAAATTTATGTACAGTACAATACTAAGGGAAAACTGAATTTTAAAAACTGTACAAACTCTGTTTCTATGTTATTTTTGGCTCTGTAGGAACTTTTTTTCCAAAGTATTTAATACCTTTATAATTTTGTAAGATGGAAGAAAACAGTATCTCAAGAGGATTCAACAAGCTCCACAGTAATAACTTAGAACCGTGCAAGAGGTGGAGGGACCGGGTAAACCCCTGGGAGGTAGCCAGATACCAGGGTGGGGAGCGGAAGAGCCCAGCCCTGAGGAAAGCCAAGAAGTCAAGGTGATTTTCAGAAGAAATCTATACACCCAGGCCCTGGCTTCCCTATCTGTAAATTTCAAATAAGATCTTCACTTTTTTTTTTTTATTATGAAAGTATAATAACATTTTTACAGGAGAATTGGAAAATACAGAACAAAGTTACATATGTAAGTGCTAAGTCACTTCAGTCCTGCCCAACTCTTTTTGACCCCATGGACTGTAGCCAGTCAGGCTTGTCTGTCCATGGGATTCTCCAGGCAAGAATAATTAGAGTGGGTTGCCATGCCTTCCTCCAGGGGATCTTCCAGACCTGGGATAAAAGTCGAGTTTCTTACATCTCCAGCATTGGCAAGTTGATACTTTACCACTAATAATTCCACTATATATTACAATTATTTTTTAAGTAGATAAATTAAGACTTTAGTTGGAATTTCCATATCAAATTCTCAAAAATCATTAGGATAAATATATAGAAAAGTAGAAGGATATAGTTGACCTGAAAATCACCAAGAACCAAGTCAATATAATTAAGATTTATACAATTTTCACATAACAATAGGATATAAATTCTATTCAAGTTCCTATAGCCTATAAACTAGGAGACACTGGAACATATCCAGGGACATAAAACAAGGTGCAAAAATTTCTAACAGCATTGAAATCATACAGGGTCTGTTCTCTTATCATTGTATCTTCACTTAGTTTTAATGAAGAGAAAGTGAGGGAAAATTGCAGCATTCAAACTTCAAGTTGCGGCATGTGGAATCTAGTTCCCTGGCCAGGGATTGAACCCAGGTCCCCTGCATCGGGAGCTTGGACTCTTAGCCACTGGACCAATAGGGAAGTCCCCAGGTTCCCTTTCTAACTGCTGTGACATGGGAAGATTTCCTCATGTGACTTTCCATCTCAGTGACCACAGACTTTTTCAAATTTATCTTTTTTTCTGAAACTCCTCTCTAACTAACGTTATTTGACATTGCAGTAATAAATAATAGATGTGAAAATTTTCACATCTGTACTGAAAAATATGTCACAAAACAAAGCTGTATAATGCCTCCAGCTATCATTATAGCTGAACGGCAGAGAGTATTTCGAAATATTCTGAAAACAAATTGTTATGGAACATCTGCATCTCAACAAGAGTTTTCTTCTAGAACTGTGACTGTTCTGCACTTTCCAAATTCTTTACCATTGGCACCAATGTCTTGTCTTTCAAGAAATATATGTTCTAATTTTTTTAAATGATGTATCAATTTAAGGTATATTTTTAAAAGATAGTGTACAATGCTGATATACTCTGTCATTTCCATAAGAATGACAAATATATTCAATCTTCCTGAAAAACAAAAGGCATATCTCATTTAAATGATCACACTTCCCTGGTGGCTCAGATGGTAAAGGATCTGCCTGCAATGTGGGAGACCTGGGTTCGACCCTTCTCTTGAGAAGACCCCCAGGAGAAAGGAACAGCTACCCACTCCAGTATTCTCACCTGGTGAGTTCCAGCAACGAAGAAACCTGGCAGGCCACAGTGCCTGGGGTCGCACAGAGTCAGACACAACCAAGTGACTGAAAACACATGGCTGCAGTAATATTACACCTCCAAATCCCTCCCAAGGGAAACATTTTAGATGTGGATGACACTTCATGCACAAAGAAATGTGAGAGGGGAAAAATGTTAATTCTACGTTACATATGATCATGAAAACTCAGAAAATGTCCCAAAACAGCAAATGATCAAATAAATTGAAAAGTATCAATATTGTGAACATCATAAGAACACCAGAATCTAAATCTGTAAAAAATTTCAACTTTTTATGGTGGAAATGTTTAAACATGCACAAAGTACAGAAAATGAATAATATAATGAATATATAATAATATAATGAATTCTCAAGTTCCCATTGACTGACTTCAACAATGATCAACACAGTACTAAATTTACTTCACTTATACTTCCATCTACTTCACCCCCCTCAAACACTTTTTTGTTGTTTGTTTGTTTGTTCCAGTTTGGGGGTTTGGGGCCATAACCGCAAGGCATGCGGGATCTTAGCTCTCCAACCAGGGATCGAACCTGTTCCCCCCACAGTGGAAGCACAGAGTCTTAACCACTGGAACACCAGCGAAGTCCCTCAAACAGGTAGTTTGAAGCTAAACCCTCACATTCATGCCATTTCTTCCACTAAATTCTTCTGTTATGTGCTTCCAAGGTAAGGACTTTTAAAACATCATTGCAACATCATTCGTACATTTAAAAAATTATTAATACTTCCTTAACAATCAAATGCCTAATCAGTGTCGTAAAGAATTTTAATTCTTCTTTGTGATGGGAGAATTTTAATTCTTATAATGTCATGGGAAATGCTTATGCTTTTATTCAGGGGAAAAAGAGGATACAAATCTGTCCATTATTCAAATACACAAAAGCAAGGAATACAGGGAATACAGGGCATGCTTTAATGTAATTTAATATTATACTTCCGCTGTCTACAAGCTGTCTAGATCTAATTATAAGCAGCATATACACAACCTGGCTTTTTTTCCCCCAAGACTGTGGATCCCCTCTATTGTCTTGAGTTTAACCCTCTTAAATCCCTCATGTTCTTCAACTACTTAAAGGCTATTATTTCACTGTTCCACTTCACATTCAAGTAGGAAATCTCTGCCATGCTATGTACTTTCAACACTGAATTAAAAAGCAGTGTGACTAAAGTAAATTTAGTCACTGGAACCGTTTTTAAGCCACTATCCAGATTTCTCCAACACAAACAGGAAGGATACTTGTGTTGCTGGCTAATAATCAATTTAGATAAAGAGATTCTAAATACTTTGGTCACCTGATTCAAAGAGCCGACTCACTGCAAAAGACCCTGATGCTGGGAAAGACTGAAGAAAGGAGAAGGAATCTACAGAGGATGAGATGGTTACATGGCATCACCAACTCAATGGATGTGAATCTGAGCAAACTTCAGGAGATAGTGAAGGACAGGGGAGCCTGGCGTGCTGCAGTCCATGGGATTGTGACGAGCTGGACACGACTGACTGACTGAACAACAACAACAAATTCTAAATATTTACCTACCTACATCTAGCTATGACTCACTGTATTCATGAAAGTAAACTGGTAAAAGATAACTTGGATTTTGAGTCTGAATCTTTTAAAAATTCAGGATTCTGAAGGGAAGTAGGAAATCAGAGGTTGTGTCCCAGCTTTATCTTTACTAGAGGAGAAACCACATCCCAGGAGCCATGCTTCCCTCAGGCCCAGGACTCAATAGTGATTGTGTATGACATGGCCACCCACTAAACAGACTATATTTGGATCACGAAGCAAGTGATGAAACCCGTCAAGTAAGATTCAGAAAATGCTGGTGGTATATAAATGTGATTCTTTAAATAGTGCAAAATAAGTATATTCTTGACAATGCTTGTAAAGATTAAAAAAAAAAATCAAGCCCTCTGTCCTTAGAAAGCATGTGTGTCTCAGATAAATTAATAACAAACAGCTCTAAAGTAAGATTTCCAAGTAATCTCTATAGGGGATGTGCATATGTGCATAAATGTATTTGGTGTGTGTGTGCCTGTATGTGTGTTATACTCATCAATCTACATTATCTCCTTTATTTGCTTATTCCTAATTTTTTCTTCTAATTATTGGCTTGGCCAAAAAGTTCATTCATATTTTTCCATAGCACCATGCAACTAGCCAGAACAAACCTTTTGGCCAGCTCAATACTTCAACAACCCATGCACTAGATTTCATTCTACAAGCCTGAAAGTTTTTTTTAAACTTTTTATTTTGCATTGGGGTATAGCTGATTAACAATGTTGTGACAGTTTCAGGTGTACAGCAAAGGGGCTCAGTCACACATAAACATGCATCCATTCTCCCCCAAACCCCATCCCAAGCCTGAAAGTTTTAAGCTTCTCTTTTTAAAACATAAGTGAGTCTGTTCAGGCATCTGAAGAAAATGAATTTTAACAACACATTTATTTCCCTTGACCATCTTTGGTTTTGCCTTCTTTTTATTTAAAAAAAAATTATTATCTAGAGAAGATTGGCTGTTTATGTGCCTTGTGTGGTGTGCGTGTGCAATACTGACTCACAAAGGGAAAAAATAATAAAAAGAGTCATTATGGAATCGTAACAAGATGGGACTATTCCATTGATCTTGTATTTATTCTCCTTGTAGTCATTTCAAGAATTCTGGAATTGGCTTGTCCTCAATTACTCTAAAGCTAATCAGGAACCAAAAAACAAAAACAGAAAATAAAAAGAAAAAAAAAAAACAAACTACCCACTAAACAAGAGCTCTCAGGGTTTCAAAGCCCCAAACATTCAATATTTTAAAAGTAATCTCCATTTATTTCTTTTTATGCTCTGATTGCTGTGGCCAAAACTTCCAAAACTATGTTGAATAGTAGTGGTGAGAGTGGGCACTCTTGTCTTGTTCCTGACTTTAGGGGAAATGCTTTCAATTTTTCACCATTGAGGATAATGTTTGCTGTGGGTTTGTCATATATAGCTTTATTATGTTGAGGTATGTTCCTTCTATTCCTGCTTTCTGGAGAGTTTTTATCATAAATGGATGTTGAATTTTATCAAGGCTTTCTCTGCATTTATTGAGATAATCATATGGTTTTTATTTTTCAATTTGTTAATGTGGTGTATTACATTGATTGATTTGCGGATATTGAAGAATGCTTGCATCCCTGGGATAAAGCCCACTTGGTCATGGTGTATGATCTTTTTAATGTGTTGTTGGATTCTGATTGCTAGAATTTTGTTAAGGATTTTTGCATCTATGTTCATCAGTGATATTGGCCTGTAGTTTTCTTTTTTTGTGGCATCTTTGTCAGGTTTTGGTATTAGGGTGATGGTGGCCTCATAGAATGAGTTTGGAAGTTTACCTTCCCCTGCAATTTTCTGGAAGAGTTTGAGCAGGATAGGTGTCAGCTCTTCTCTAAATTTTTGGTAGAATTCAGGTGTGAAGCCATCTGGACCTGGGCTTTTATTTGCTGGAATATTTCTGATTACAGTTTCAATTTCCATGCTTGTGATGGGTCTGTTAAGATTTTCTATTTCTTCCTGGTTCAGTTTTGGAAAGTTGTACTTTTCTAAGAATTTGTCCATTTCTTCCACGTTGTCCATTTTATTGGCATATAATTGCTGATAGTAGTCTCTTATGATCCTTTGTATTTCTGTGTTGTCTGTTGTGATCTCTCCATTTTCATTTCTAATTTTATTGATTTGATTTTTCTCCCTTTGTTTCTTAATGAGTCTGGCTAATGGTTTGTCAATTTTATTTATCCTTTCAAAGAAACAAAAGGAATCCAAATTGGAAAAGAAGAAGTAAAACTTGCACTGTTTGCAGATGACATGATCCTCTACATAGAAAACCCTAAAGACTCCACCAGAAAATTACTAGAACTAATCAATGATTATAGTAAAGTTGCAGGATATAAACTCAACACACAGAAATCCCTTGCATTCCTATACACTAATAATGAGAAAACAGAAAGAGAAATTAAGGAAACAATTCCATTCACCATTGCAATGAAAAGAATAAAATACTTAGGAATAGATCTACCTAAAGAAACTAAAGACCTATATATAGAAAACTATAAAACACTGGGGAAAGAAATCAAAGAGGACACTAATAGATGGAGAAATACACCGTGTTCATGGATCAGAAGAATCAATATAGTGAAAATGAGTACACTACCCAAAGCAATCTATAGATTCAGTGCAATCCCTATCAAGCTACCAATGGGATTTTTCACAGAGCTAGAACAAATAATTTCACAATTTGTATGGAAATACAAAAAACCTTGAATAGCCAAAACAATCTTGAGAAAGAAGAATGGAACTGGAGGAATCAACCTGCCTGCCTTCAGGCTCTACTACAAAGCCACAGTCATCAAGACAGTATGGTACTGGCACAAAGACAGAAATATAGATCAATGGAACAAAATAGAAAGCCCAGAGACAAATCCAAGCACCTATGGACACCTTATCTTTAACAAAGGAGGCAAGAATATACAATGGAGAAAAGACAATCTCTTTAACAAGTGGTGCTGGGAAAACTGGTCAACCACTTGTAAAAGAATGAAACTAGAACACTTTCTAACACCATACACAAAAATAAACTCAAAATGGATTAAAGATCTAAATATAAGACCAGAAACTATAAAACTCTTAGAGGAGAACATAGGCAAAACACTCTCCGACATACATCACAGCAGGATCCTCTATGACCCACCTTTTATTGGAAATAAAAGCAAAAATAAACAAATGGGATCTAATTAAAATTAAAAGCTTCTGCACAACAAAAGAAACTATAAGCAAGGTGAAAAGACAGCCTTCAGAATGGGAAAAATAATAACAAATGAAGCAACTGACAAACAACTAATCTCAAATATATACAAGCAACTCCTGCAGCTCAATTCCAGAAAAATAAATGACCCAATCAAAAAATGGGCCAAAGAACTAAATAGACATTTCTCCAAAGAAGACATACAGATGGCTAACAAACACATGAAGAGATGCTCAACATCACTCATTATCAGAGAAATGCAAATCAAAACCACTATGAGGTACCATTTCATGCCAGTAAGAATGGCTGTGATCCAAAAGTCTACAAGCAATAAATGCTGGAGAGGGTGTGGAGAAAAGGGAACCCTCTTACACTGTTGGCGGGAATGCAAACTAGTACAACCACTATGGAGAACAGTGTGGAGATTCCTTAAAAAACTGGAAACAGAACTGCCATACGACCCAGAAATCCCACTGCTGGGCATACACACTGAGGAAACCAGAATTGAAACAGACACATGTACCCCAATGTTCATCGCAGCACTGTTTATAATAGCCAGGACATGGAAGCAACCTAGATGTCCATCAGCAGATGAATGGATAAGAAAGCTTTGGTACATATACACAATGGAGTATTACTCAGCCATTAAAAAGAATACATTTGAATCGGTTCTAATGAGGTGGATGAAACTGGAGCCTATTATACAGAGTGAAGTAAGCCAGAAAGAAAAACACCAATACAGTATACTAACACATATATATATGGAATTTAGAATGATGGTAATGAAAACCCTGTATGAGAGACAGCAAAAGAAACACAGATGTATAGAACAGTCTTTTGGACTCTGTGGGAGAGGGAGCAGGGGGGATGATTTGGGAGAATGGCATTAAAACATGTATAATATCATATAAGAAATGAATCACCAGTCCAGGTTCAATGCAGGATACAGGAAGCTTGGGGCTGGTGCACTGGGATGACCCAGAGGGATGGTATGGGGAGGGAGGTGGGAGGGGGGTTCAGGATGGGGAACACGTGTACACCCATGGTGGATGCATGTTGATGTATGGCAAAACCAATACAATATTGTAAAGTAAAAAATTAAAAATTAAAAAAAATTAATCTCCACAAAATGTACTTAATGGATGACTTAAATTAAAAAGTCACCTAATAATTACACAATTAGAAAATAATACTAAGCAGAGGGACTTCCCAGGTGGTGCTAGTGGTAAAGAACCCACCTCCAAATGCAGGAGACATAAGAAATGCAGGTTCAATCCCTGGGTTAGGAAGATCCTCCCTGGAGAAGGAGATGGCAACCCACTCCAGTATTCTTGCCTGGAGAATCCCATAGACGGTGGAGCCTGGCGGACTATAGTCCATGGGCTCGCAGAGAGTCAGACAGGACTGAAGCAACTTAGCACACAATGCAGGCACGAAGTGGAAACGGCCTGCACAGTCTCTTCCAGTGCTTTCCTCCATTTCCAAGGGCTCAATTAGACCTATGTCTCAACCTCAGTGATTTTCCTTCCTTGAAAGAAAAGAACCCAGCTGAATCCAGGGGGTAGAACTTTACACGCAGAAACCACTGCTCCTGAAGGGGATTTCAGGACCACCAAAGAGAGGCCACAGGTGGTGGAGTAAAACTCAGAAAAACGCCAGTTCATCACAGACCTCGACCATCCATCCTCTCTGTCTAGAGTGAAGGGGACCCTTGCAAAGCCCTGACTGATCAGTTTCTATGTGGATCTCACTGCATCACCAGCCTGTGGGACTACACAGAAACATTCCAGCTCAGTGCTGCGTGGGTACACCGCACAAGGCACGTAAACACAGCCCATCAATGGTCCTGGAGTAACAAAACTTTAAAAATAAAAAGAAAGCAGGCTTCCCTGGTGGCTGCATGGTAAGGAACCCGCCTCCCAATGCGGGAGTATACGGGTTCAATCCCTGATCCAGGAGCCCAAAGGCCACAGAGCAAGTACACCTGTACTCCACAACTATTGAGCCTGTGCTCTAAGCTCGGGAGTGGAAACTAGAGAGAAGCTCGAGCAGCATCAAAGACCCGGCACAGCCAAAAACAAATAAATAAATAATTTAAAAAAATAAATAAATAGAAAGTGAAACCAAAGATGGTAAAGGAAAACAAATGTGTCATTATCATTAGGCAACACTTTCTTTTGTAATTCCACCTGGACCCTTCCCATAGACCAGAAGTAGGTTCCATCTCGAGAGCCACGTTTCTCCCAAACTGGTGATGCCCAGGTGTAGCTGGAGCCAGAGGGAGCGAGCATCCCAGGGATGCAGCCCGTCCCCAGACATCCACACCACGTGCCACACCAGGCAACCCTCCAGACCACTCCCTGACAACTGTAGGGGCCCTTGGAAAAAAGATTTTTTCAAAGAAAATACAGGGGGGCTTCCCGGGTGGCTCAGTGGCAAAGAATCCACCTGCCAATGCAGGAAACTCAGGTACGATTCTCATCCGGGAAGATTCCACTTGCTGCAGCACAACTAAGCCTGTCCACCACAACTACTGAGCCTGTCTGTGCTCCAGAGGCTGGGAAACTGCAAGCACTGAGCCTGTGCGATGCAACTACTGAAGCCCACGAACCCTAAAGTCAGTGCCCGGCAACAAGACAGTAGCCCCGCCCCCACTCACCACAACTAGAGAAACCTGGGCAGCAATGAAGACCCAGCACAGCCAGAAATAAATTTTTAAAAATTGTAAGGGAGACAGTTTGGTTTCCATGATTTAATAAAAGAAAAAAGAAAACCCAAGCAGTGACAATTAGAAGGCAGTGAATGTCTCTTCACTGTACTGCAATTTGAATGTAAATTATCAAATTGTCTACATGGATCAAAGTCTTCACCTGTGCATCCCTTTTCATCAGCGCTTATCTTATGGCTATCATCAGCACGATGCTTGCAGGACTATCAAACATATCTACAAGATGTAAGATTATGGATCTGCTTGAAGGTTTTAAAAACACAATTCATCAACACAAATTTTGCCTCCTATGAATTAAGATGATACAATAAATTAAATGCTAGGCAATGGCACCCCACTCCAGTACTCTTGCCTGGAAAATCCCATGGATGGAGGAGCCTGGTAGGCTGCAGTCCATGGGGTCGCTAAGAGTCGGACACGACTGAGCAACTTCACTTTCACTTTTCACTTTCATGCATTGGAGAAGGAAATGGCAACCCACTCCGGTGTTCTTGCCTGGAGAATCCCAGGGACAGGGGAGCTTGGTGGGCTGCCATCTATGGGGTCACACAGAGTCGGACACGACTGAAGTGACTTAGCAGTAGCAGTAGCAAACTGGGACAACTTTCAATTAGAACTGTATTAATACAACTCAGTTCTTGGTCCCCATTTCACTGTATCTAGTCAGGACAACACACTGTAGTGATTACCTGCCTGGGAAAGGAAGGAAGGGAGAAGATGGACAACACCCAGTGGATTCAGTTACAGCAGGTGAAGAATCGCCATTTGCCATTAGCATGTGTTTCTGCTCCTCTGGTTTATTGCTCCTAATTATTTATTTATTTGTTTTTGCACTATCCATGTGTGTGTTTGTGAGTACACCAGAATTTCATTTTCTATGTATAGAAATACATCCCACGGAAGATTTGAAGCAGGTGTCATTCACAGGTAAGGAATGGACCTAAGTCACTCCTAGGAGAACTTCCTAAATGCAAAAAAAAAAAAAAAGGTAGCTAGTCGCCAGAGTTGCAAAAGATATGCTGACCAATGGATGGATGGTGAGATAACTTACTTCCAGCCACAGTGGTTCTGAGGGGTTAACAAAGAGGAGAAATCTGAGTCGGCATTAAAAGAGGTTAGGATGGGTGTGAAAAAGAAGACAAAAGATGAAGAGTTGGAAAACAAAAAAGGCACATGATTCAAGCACTTTGTGTGATCATGATTAGTATCAAAACTTCTGATACTACTGATGCTTCTGCTGTCACTATGGTGATCATGGTGATGATGATGGTGGTGATGATGGTGATTAGGATGGTGTTGGTGATGGTGATGATGGTGGTGGTGTTGATGGTGATGATGGTGGTGGTGGTGGTGATGATGATGGTGATGATGGTGGTGATGATGGTGGTGATGAAGGTGATGGTGGTGGTGGTGATGATGGTGGTGATGGTGATAATGGTGATGGTAATGATGGTGGTGGTGGTGGTGATGGTGATGGTGCTGCTGCTGATGGTGGTGGTGATGGTGATGATGATAGTGGTGATGGTGATAATGGTGATGATGGTGGTGGTGGTGGTCATGATGATGGTAATGATGGTGGTGGTGGTGGTGATGGTGATGGTGGTGGTGGTGACAACGATGATGGTGGTGATGATGGTGGTGATGGTGATGATGATGATGGTGGTGGTGATGATGGTGATGATGGTAATGATGGTGGTGATGGTGGTGATGGTGCTGCTGCTGATGGTGGTGGTGGTGGTGATGGTGATGATGATGGTGGTCGTGATGGTGATGATGATGGTGGTGGTCATGATAGTGGTGGTGGTGGTGATGGTGATGATGGTGATAGTGCTGGTGGTGATGATGGTGACAATGATGGTGGTAGTGATGATGGTGCTGGTGGTGATGATGGTGGTGGTGGTGGTGATGATGATGGTGCTGGTGGTGATGATGGTGATGATGATGGTTGTAGTGATGATGGTGATGGTGGTGGTGGTGATGGTGATGATGATGGTGGTGATGATGGTGGTGATGGTGGTGGTGGTGGTGGTGATGGTGGTGGTGGTGGTGATGGTGATGATGATGGTGGTGGTGGTGGTGGTGGTGATGGTGGTGCTGCTGGTGGTGGTGATGGTGATGATGATGGTTATGGTGATGATGGTGATGGTGGTGGTGATGATGGTGACGATGGTGGTGGTGATGGTGATGATGGTGGTGGTGGTGGTGATGGTGATGGTGGTGGTGGTTATGATGGTGGTGGTGCTGGTGGTGATGATGGTGACAATGGTGATGGTGGTGATGATGGTGGTGGTGGTGGTGGTGATGGTGGTGGTGGTGATGATGATGATGGTGCTGGTGGTGATTATGGTGATGATGGTGGTGATGATGGTGACGATGGTGGTGGTGGTGGTGATGGTGATGATGGTGGTGGTGGTTGTGGTGATGGTGGTGGTAGTGATGATGGTGATGATGCTGGTGATGGTGGTGGTGATGATGGTGACGATGGTGGTGGTGGTGGTGGTGATGATGGTGCTGGTGGTGATGATGGTGATGATGATGGTTATGGTGATGATGGTGATGGTGGTGGTGATGATGGTGATGATGATGGTTATGGTGATGATGGTGGTGGTGATGGTGATGATGGTGATGATGGTGGTGGTGATGGTGATGATGGTGGTGGTGATGGTGATGATGGTGATGATGGTGATGATGGTGGTGGTGATGGTGATGATGGTGGTGGTGATGGTGATGATGGTGGTGGTGGTGGTGATGGTGATGATGATGGTGGTCGTGATGGTGATGGTGGGTGGTTGGTGGTGGTAATGGTGATGGTGATGGTGGTCCTGATGGTGATGGTGGTGGTGGTGGTTATGTTGGTGGTGGTGCTGGTGGTGATGATGGTGACAATGATGGTGGTAGTGACAATGGTGATGGTAGTGATGATGGTGGTGGTGATGATGGTGGTGGTGGTGGTGCTGATGATGGTGGTGGTGGTGGTGGTGATGGTGATGATGGTGCTGGTGGTGATGATGGTGATGATGATGGTTGTGGTGATGATGGTGGTGGTGGTGGTGATGATGGTGACAGTGGTGGTGGTGGTGGTGGTGGTGATGGTGATGATGGTGATAATGGTAATGATGGTGATGGTGGTGGTGATGATGATGATGGTGGTGGTGATGGTGATGATGATGGTTGTGGTGGTGATGGTAGTGGTGCTGGTGGTTATGATGGTGATGATGATGGTTGTGGTGATGATGGTGGTGGTGGTGGTGATGATGGTGACAGTGGTGGTGGTGGTGGTGGTGGTGATGGTGATGATGGTGATAATGGTAATGATGGTGATGGTGGTGGTGATGATGATGATGGTGGTGGTGATGGTGATGATGATGGTTGTGGTGGTGATGGTAGTGGTGCTGGTGGTGATGATGGTGATGATGATGGTTGTGGTGATGATGGTGGTGGTGGTGGTGATGATGGTGACAGTGGTGGTGGTGGTGGTGGTGGTGATGGTGATGATGGTGATAATGGTAATGATGGTGATGGTGGTGGTGATGATGATGATGGTGGTGGTGATGGTGATGATGATGGTGGTGGTGGTGATGGTAGTGGTGCTGGTGGTGATGATGATGGTTGTGGTGATGATGGTGATGGTGGGTAATGATGGTGGTGGTGGTGATGATGGTGGTGGTGGTGATGATGGTAGGTGATGATGATGACTTGGTATATTAGGAAAAATATTAGAACACACACAAAGAAAATCCTAAAACAGAAATTTTAAAAAGTTGACTGAAGCAAACAGTTCGTGACAAGGAAAACTAATAGAAAACCCAGCTGAATATGGAAATTGGATCTAAACTGTGGAGGCTAAGAATCCCCAAAACACAAGGTGTTTAGATTTTTACCTGTAGGTCACAGGAGTCATGGAAGAGTTTTTGCTGTAATGAAAGCAACGTCTCAGAAACGTTCAGTGGGCAGTGATGTGAGGATGAATCCAGGATGCAGCAGGAGCCAACCTCAATCATTTCCATGAGGTGTGTGCATTCTAACCCAAGACAAATAAAACTTTTATGAAATTCTCTGCTTCCGCTTTGAAAAAGACAAATGAATGTTGACAAATCGAGGCATAAAGGAAAGCATGCAGCATTTGGGTCAGAAGAGTGCCTGGCATTTCCTTTAATCAAACAGTTCAGAGGCAGGGCCCTGTTCAATAATTAAACACATGTTCTCAATTCAATGTTTTAGTGTATCATTGTGGAATATCCAGGACACAGGAAAGGGTGGGAGGAGTCATTTGATGTCAGCCGGGAGGACTGATCAATGAAATAAGCACACATGGAATTCCTCCCAAAATATCACCAAGTAGCTGAAGTCAGGGCTATGAGCACAGCTGGGACCAGGGCGTGACACAGACAGGTGGGTGCTTGGAAGGGAGACACACTGAACACTTCTGTAGGTCAGGATCCCTAACCCACAAATTCTGGAAGGTATGATGATTTACACTAAGAGACCAAAGGCAGCATGGCAGAGTAATGTCCCGTGACTCAGACCCAGATGGCCAGCTGGTGAGGGGCAGAACTGAGATTCCACAGAGGTCCATCAGAGAAGGAAGTATATTTCTATTCCACCACATCAAGAACCTCAAAGAGCTGTGTGCTTATCCAGCCTCTCCCATCCTCCAAGATGGCTTCTCAACACCTCTACTCATATCTCATCAATGTCTGTCTGACTACATTACTCAGGTGTTAGAGAGTAACCTACTTATTTCCAATCACTAAAAGTAATCAGTTATTTATACCATCGTCACATTGCATACAAGACTTGATCCAGCTCCCAGAGATATATACAAGAAAACAGGCTCATAAATAAATAAGTTGGGAGTTTGAAGCAAAGAGAAACGAAGAACAGAAAACCAGACAACTGGAACAAAGGTCATAAAAAGATACATGCTAGAATATCAGAGCGTGTGCTGACGATCAGATATGCAGAACTCCCTGTATCAATCTGAAGAGACTGATGTCAACGCTACAAGAACAAGAAAATGTGGGGCTGATTGGTCTATGGATCCTCCTTCACTAGGGGTCTTTGGAAGAACGGAACTGAAAGCAAAGTGCAAAGTCACTTAAACGCCTGGTATAGAACGAGGTGAACAGTTGAGATAAATGAGAAAAATAAGGCAGAGCCTGCCGCCCTGCTGTGAAGAAAGAGGAGCTACAAAGTTCCCGCTGCTCGAGGGGTCAGGCAGGGACAAGAGTTGCTCAGTCACAGCTCACAAGGTGAATGGGACCAAGTGGGCTTGAAGCTCTACCGAGATGTCTACGGACCCCTTGTCCAGTCCAGAGACAGGGGAATTTAGGTTAAGACCCATGCAAATTTTACCTCTGGGTGGCCAAAACAAGGTAAAGAAGAAAATCACAAAAGTGCAACAGTATTCCTCAAAACAGTATCAGCTTAACACTATTCTGCTGGATCCTCATTGAAAATCACACACACACACACACACACACACACACACACACACACACTTTGTCTCTCTTTCTCTCAGTGTAAGAAAAATTGGCAGAGGCAGGATTAAAACAAAGCTAAGGATGGTTTCTTCTTCACTGCAGGATTACACATGGCCATCAATGTGCTAAGATTCTGAGACTTACGTGGTGTGAGGCACAGAATGCTTTTTCTTCCTCAAGTTGCAATAAAAGTGTTATGCAAAATATGGTTTGGGAAATAATGGTGTAAAATAGTAACAAAGATCAGGAGGGGGGAAAACGCTCAGGAGAAGCTGTGTTTTTCTCCTCTACTGAGACCTGGGAGATATCTCTGCTGTGGACTCCCAGGAAGGTCAGGCTGATCGGTGAAGAGCAAGACCCGCCAGGTCAACCCAAAATAGATGCCGGGAGGGCATTCTCTGACCACATCCCTTCACAGGTTGCTGTTTAGTCTCTCAGTCATGTCTGACTCTTTGCAACCCTATGGACTGGACCCCACCAGGCTCCTCAGTCCATGGGATTTCCCAGGGAAGAATACTGGAGTAGGTATTCATTTCCTCCTCCAGGGGATCTTCCCGATCCAGAAATCAAACCCAATTCTCCTGCATTGGCAGATGAACTCTCTATTACTGAGCCACCAGGGAAGCCCTTCCCTTCACATAAGCACATGCTAAAACCAAGAGCAAACTGTAAATGTAAATGTATCAGCAGTGCTTTTCTAAGGCTAAAGCTATTGTCTATCTAAATACATGGTTTTCTCCTAGCCTGACTTGATCCAAGGCTAAAACTGAAAACAGCCAGAATAGATTACTACACCTGCTCCACGCCATCCTGAAGAAATATTGTATGCTGACATCTAGACAGAGTTCCTGTAGCTTGGGTTACAGCTCTTTGGGTAAAACCTGTAAATAAATCTATGCTACCAATTAAGGACAGGCTGATTTATTTCGTGCATACACAAAGAAAAAGATTAGGGTTTTAATCCTCTGATAAAAGCTAAGGATTTATGCTTGGACAGAAAGCTATGAGATTTATACATGGAGATGAGCGAAAAGGGGTTTGGTGGAAATGGCCACGTTTTCTCAGCAAATGGTCCACAGGTCTGCTCAAAGCAAAAGGTCTCAAAGTTCTGCCCCATGCAGCATATAAATAAGTATTTTATCCTGGAGAATTTTTAAAGCAGGTGTTGCAAATTACCCATTTAAATCATTTAAAAGTTTTTCAATATTGTACCCAAAGGACATCTAATTTTAATGAAGGTAACTTCTTGGTCTACCTCCAAGATAAATTGGATAAAAAATGTAATCCCATGAAACTAAATGAGTCAAATAGGATTTTTGCTAGAAGCCAATTATATCTGGACAAGGTCTGCCAAAAAATAATGACTAGGTTTTCAGAGTAATTGATCTTAAGCTATCCTTACCGAGAGCAGGACCACTCACCAATTGAGGCCATGTCCAGTTTTCCACAGTGATGCCTTGTCTCCCTTTTTATGCTCAATAGCAATAGGGCATCTTTCATTTAAAGAAGCTTCATGTCTTTGAAAAATAAGATAAAAATAAATAATGGGGGCCAAACATGGTTTCATCTGCCCCCTTTTGCAATTGTTCTTATCAAAGAGAATGAATGTTCCCCCTCAGCTAGATACTTGAGGAGGTTTCCTCATGAACCTAAACACCAGACAAGTGTCCAGAAGGGCATCTGGAATGAGTTCTTTCAGCCAGATCTATCCCTCTCTTCTGGTCATGGAGTTAAGCTTGGAGCAGAGAGCCAGACGGCAAGGCAGGCTGTGGTTCTCCACCACCTATAAGGACTAGTCCTACATGTCCTAGGGGACAGATGCCCTCATACATTGGTATGTCCACTTAACAGGAAGCCAAAGAAAATGCAGAGTCAACATCCAATCCCCTTGGGCAGCCTAGATGATTTGGGATCCACGTGGGCTCCCTGGCTACCTCTGCCCGAGCCTGTCATAAAACTATGCCCAAGCCTCCAGCATCCTATGAAGCATAAAAGCATCATTTCCGCCTTCTGAGTGATGGGGACCAATTCTCTCAACCACTACAAGCGGCCTCAGCCCCTGATTCAGTATCCTGTTACTACATCAAAGACAACAAGACAAATAACCAAGAATCTATGTTTTTCTTATATCAATGAACTTCTGTAGCCAAAGACAGCAGGCAATGATACTGGTGCTCAGAAATGGTTTTTGTAACTTGATATCCTGAACTAGACCGTGAGGCTCTTCCTGGATAAGGTTCATGTGCTGGTGTCTGGCTGAGATGCTGCAAACCATTGCAGAAGATATGGGAGGTTGAGACACCAATCTTTCAGCAGTGATAGTGGGCTTCCCAGGTGGCACTAGTGGTAAAGGACTTGCTAGCCAGTGCAGGAGACTTAATAGATACAGGCTTGATCCCTGGGTTGGGAAGATGCCCTAGAGGAGGAATTGGCAACCCAACTGGCACTCCAGTATTCTTGCCTGAGAAATCCCATGGACAGAGGAACTTGGCAGGCTACAGTCCATGGGGTCAAAAAGAGTTGGACACTAGTGAGCACGCGTATGCACACATGTGCACATACACAGTGATAAAGGGACAGAGTCAAAGCAAGCTGCTGCTGCTAAGTCGCTTCAGCCGTGTCCGACTCTGTGCGACCCCAGAGACGGCAGCCCACCAGGCTCCCCCATCCCTGGGATTCTCCAGGCAAGAACACCGGAGTGGGCTGCCATTTCCTTCTCCAATGCATGAAAGTGAAAAGTGAAAGTGAAGTCGCTCAGTTGTGTCCGACTCCTAGCGACCCCATGGACTGCAGCCTACCAGGCTCCTCTGTCCATGGGATTTTCCAGGCAAGAGTATTGGAGTGGGTTGCCATTGCCTTCCCTGTTAAGGATGTTCAAAATAGGTACTAATAATCCTAACAGTATCTACTCTTTCTTTAAGGTCTGCATTATTTTGACTCTAGTCAGAAGAGAAAGAAAATAAGAAGAAGCCTTCCCATTTAAATGTGAAATAAAATAATGCCAAGCATCCTGTGTTCTTTTCATGCCCTGGATCACCCATGATCACTCCAAATGCAGCCGTCAAGATCAGAATGGGGTTTGCAAGAGACAGATTCTCCAGTAGTTCTTCTATGTGAAAAATACAATATGTACATCACATTGAATACAGATGGCAGGGCAACAAAAACTCACCTACCACGTACCTTTTAATGGGTCTAATTCTACCCTCAATTTTTCTTTTTCCAAAGATGAAGCTTAAGTTTCTTCTTCCTCTAAAAATCCTTGGTCATATATCAAGGGTTTCCAGTCAATACTTGGCCTCATTCATCTCCAATTCACCAAACTTTAAACTGACTTTCAAAACTTTCTTCCCATCAGATAAACGTATTTTTGAACTCTTTTTTTTTTCTGAACAACTAACTTTTTTACTCTCCAATAGCTCCTACCAGAGCAGCCCTTCTTACTTGTCTAAGCATCCTTGACATAAATCCCCAGCATCATTTTCTAACAGTTGAAGTTGAATGAATTCCCATTCAATGAATTCCCTTCCTGCAAAGAACTTACAATCTATTTCAGCAGAGAAGTCATACACACATGGTTGTTGTTGTTCAGTTACCAAGCTGTGTCCAACTCTTTGAGACCCCGGGACTGCAGCAAGCCATGCCTCTCTGTCCCTCACCATCTCCGGGAGTTTGCCCAAGTTCATGTCCATTGAATTGGTGATGCCACATGGTACACGTAACAATAACAATACAAACCGGTAAATGTGCCAAAGGCTTTCTGAGGATCCTGTTTACTGTGTAACTGAGGTTATCAAGGAAGACTCCTTTTATAAGAAGTGGCACTTAACTGGGGTCTAAAACAAACGGAAGACTGTTCTAATGAGAGAGGAAAGGAGAGACAGTAACCATACGTGATGATTATTTTTGACTGGGTTCTAAGAAACCATTCTATTTCTAAATTCTGGATACAGCAATGGCAGACATGTGTTATATTTTAGAAAGAGTGGGAGATCCAATCTGACCAGAAGAAAGGGTTTTCTAAACTTTCCTTTTTGAAAAAGGTTTTAAATTGTAGGGTAGTTGCTTAACCACGTTGCATTAGTTTCTGCTGTGCAACAGTGTGAATCGGCTAAATGTGTACATTCATTCCCTCCATCCTGAGCCTCCCTCCCTCCCACTCCCCCTCACACCCATCTAGGTCACAAAAAAGCACTAAGCTGAGCTCCCTGTGCTGTACAGCAGTTTCTAAACTGTCTTAATCACTGAGTTTTATTGACCTTCTTTCTAAAACACTCAGGACTGAGAATCCCTCCCTTCCAGTGACTTAAGTACACTCATTTCAGGGAACTTATTAGACCCTAAGGAAATGTACATTGTTTCTAAACATCATGTCTATAATTCAGAATGTTCAAAATCCAGCTGAGAAAGAATGAAGACCGTATCCACCCCACACAAGTTTTGCCCCATCCATCAGTGCCAACGCACGCAAAACAACCACGATGGAGAAATATCATTGCCATCCCCATGCCAGTGGAATCATGGACTAATTTAAATAAGTAAATGGCAACCCACTCCAGTATTCTTGCCTGGAGAATCCCACAGACAGTGGAGCTGGTCCATGGGGTCGCAAAGAGTCAGATACAATTGAGTGACCAGCACAATTATCTAGGTCTCTCCAGTAGCTTACATGCTTATTGTTTCATCCTCACAATGACCAAACTTTGGGGTCATGTTTAGACCCTGGTAAGGCACAAAACAGTATCTTTACTAAAAACTGGAAGTTAAGTGACATCTGATCCTGGGAAAGATTGAAGGCAAAAGGAGAAGAGAGCGACAGAAGATGAGATGGTTAGATAGCATCACCAACTCAGTGGACATGAATTTGAACAAACTCTGGGAGATGGTGGACGACTGAGAAGCCTGGAGTGCTACAGTCCACGGGATTGCAAAGAGCTGGACACAACTTAGCAACTGAACAACAAGTGACATCTTTGTTCTTCCTGTTGTGAATGTCAGAGGCAAGATTTTACACCTAGCCTTCAGACACCACAAATGCTCTTCCTCCAATTTCATGATCCCTAGTGAAAAGTCCAGACTGGTTTATCAGCACTGCCCATGAGAGTACATTGGTCTTCTCTGCAGGTTATTCCCTAGTTGACATCTCCCATGACTCTAATACACAGCCGAGTTACTCATCCTCACCTACCTACAGGAAACTAAGTAAAAATACTAGAATACTGGGGTTGACAGTTATACACTCCACACTGGATCTATGCCCTTCTCTCTGATCAATTACATGGCACATTCATAACGTTATTCACAAGAGGTTGGATGGCCATAATTCCCCACCAGCTTGGGGAAAGATAAGTTTCCCTGACTTATAATCAGTAGAGTTTTCTAAACACCTGAAGATGCAAATATAAGTATATTTCTACTGAGCAATCTGTTCAAATTGACCTTGTACACATGCAAAAGACTTAGTTTCCTGCACGTTTCAATATGCAATGGCTCACAGAAAAAATAAAGAACCATTCACATTGCTACTATTTTGCAAGATGATTAAACAATCTCAGATTTCTGAAATATTCACCAGCGTACATTAAATCCTCTCTCATCTGAGTTTTGGCCTTGAATGGCCCACACACTAAGGTCAACCCTCAGCATAAAATTAGAGAAATGAAATTCACCCTGAAGCCACTGGCCTTGATCTATGGAGCATGTGCTAGAAACTCAACAGCTCAGCTAAGTCAGGGTGTTTTTCCCCCTTGAAACACCTAAACAACACTTCAAGAGCGAGAAACAGAGACAGAATTGTGGGCTCGTAATTAAAATTTTAAAGGTTTCTTAAAGACTAATAATGTAAGAGGGTCTGATTTTTCAAAGGGGGTCATTAATTTCCCTTAATTTGAAACTGTATCTCAGAGTATATTTTATTCATACTTAGAAAAGGATAAATGGAAGCTCAAGAAGCCATGATGCAGACCTCACCAGCACCCAGCCCCTGAGGGAACCATTATGCTGCATTTTTCACATTAGCCGACCTTTTCCTGTTAGTATTCATGAAAACTCAGCAAATAATCACATTGAGCTGATTTTAGGGACATATATCCTTGGCTTCCTGCCTTAAACGTGAAGCCCCAGCATGGTTATCTGACACAGGAATGCACTTTCATTCCATCTTTCGTAAAAGCAACTGTACAAGACAAGTGAACAAGCTTTTTGATGAAATCACCCATAACAATGTGCACACTCGCCCTGCTATTCATCTTCCCCTGTCTACACTGGGCTCTTCCTCCTGCAAAGCGAGCTCTGGGGCCATGGAGGAAACTTCAGGAGCAAAGACAGAAACCACTTCACTTGTTAGCCGAGAAGATACTTACAGCATTGAAAACTGAAAATACAGTGGACAATTCGGCGTCAGTAAATCACCCTTGAGTTTAATATCTTAGAGATCCTATCAGGCAATGACGCCCTGTGTCGAATGCCATGTAGTGATGGTGGTTTAGTGACTCTCGCAACCTCATGGACTGTAGCTTGCCAGGCTCCTCTGTCCATGGGATTTCTAGGCAAGAATACTGGAATGGATTACCATTTCCTTCTCCAGGAGATCCTTCTGACCCAGGGATCAAACCCAGGTCTCCCACACTGCAGGCTGTCTCCTCCATTGCAGGCAGATTCCTTACTGACTGAGCCACCAGGGAATCCTATTGTCTCCCTAAATCATTCATGAGTTTCTTGGTAACTTGCTGACCAAGAAAAACACCTTGCAAGGCAAGATTGAATGCGACTACCTACTTTCACTTTATGAGACACACAGCTGAGAGAGAAGTCCTTCAAAGGAAAGGAAAGACAACCACATGTCACGGGCTCAAGATAAGCCAGCTGGCACTACCGACCATGCCAGGCAGGCTACTGATTTATAATTCAAACGTTGGAATGTTTATCTTTAGGATGCTCATCATCTTGGGAAAAACATTGACTGTTTTGTCAGCAATATGAGCCAAAGGGTATCATAATCCACTTCGAGGTCGCAAAATGATAAAAGCCTAAGCAACTTATCTAACAGGGCTTCCCAGGTGGCACGATGGCAAAGGATCTGCCTGCCAATTCAGGAGATGCAAGAGACAGGGGTTCGATTTCTGGGTCGGGAAGATCCCCTGGAGGAAGAAATGGCAACCCACTCCAGTATTCTTGCCTGGAGAATCCCATGGACAGAGGAGCCTGGCGGCTACAGTCCACGGGGTGGCAAAGAGTCAGACACAGCTGAGCAACAAACCAACCAACAAACCCATCTGACACAAAGTCCCCTTTTGTCCACAGTTTCCCAGAGTGGGAGCCACTGAAAATAATGAGATGTGCTGTGACCTGAAAGCACAGAATGAGATTTCATTTACCCCCACGGCCAAGAGACCTGAGATTCGTCTAGAATCATTCTTTAAGATGAGGTGTCATTCCCTAAAATGGACATCTGTGCATGACCTGGTACAGTTCATAGCAGACCACATTAAAAGGGACTAATTTGCTATCCCTTAGCAAAAGCAGGACCGACAGATAAGGGTTTATAGAAGACAGCCCACTGGTCACCTTTCAGAACTGAAGATGCCACCGGGAAGGGCACCAGGCCACTGGTCACCACGGGATCCTCGTGTGGCCAGAGGGGTTCAGGAGAACACACAGTTCTGGTGGTCAGAAGAGACTGTGGTAAACAATTTTTTTTTTAATTAGAAAGGCTCTCATCCTTGGCCTACTTTTGAATTTGGTCCCATTCCATAATAATCACGAAATTCAAACTGCCAAGAAACTGATTAGCTGCAAGATTAAGAGAGAACCACATCCACACTGAAAAGCACAACTGCAGGTGGGAAATAAGGAGACCAAAAGGAAACAGCATGTCAGGCAGTGTGGAAATAAAGTGCAGGAAATTCAATATTCACTGTTAATTTTCACATGAATCCCCTATATTGTCTTCTTTGTGTCTCTAGCCAGCTGTGCTTTTTAATAGGACAATTATTTGCTGTTCAGATGGATTCCAATTGTGTCTTAAGAAAAAAAAACTTCCATAGGATGATCAAGATTGTCCATTCGAGAGAATTTCTCATCACTTTTTATGGCTGCATTCATGATGGCATTCATGAAGGTAATTTTGATTTTTGTTGTTCAGTTGCTAAGACGTGTTTGACTCTTTGTGACCCCATGGACTGCAGCACGCCAGGTCCCCCTGTCCTTCACTATCTCCCAGGGTTTGTTCAAATTCACGTCCACTGAGTCGGTGATACTATCTAACGGTCTCATCCTCTGTCATCCCCTTTTCCTCCTGCCTTCAATCTTTCCCAGCATCGGGGTCTTTTCCAATGAGTCGGCTCTTTGCATCAGGTGGCCAAAGTACTGGAGCTTCAGAGTCAGTCCTTGGAATGAATATCCAGGGTTGATCTCCTTTAGGACTGACTGGTTTGATCTCTTTGCAGTCCAAGGGACTCTCAAGAGTCTTCTCCCGCACCACAATTTTTTCTGCAGAATTAAATTATTCATCATGATTAATAACAACAACTTCAACACATAAAATTGGAGACTGTTTATAGCCTTAAATCAGATATAGACAATGATAGCCAAATCAACTGGACATGAACTGAAAATTGGAGGATGTGGGTAAGGCCACTGGATAAGCAGTTTCCACTGAGACTGCCACAGGGTCATCACAATGAGGGGCAGCACAAACAGGCTCCATGAGAAGGAGTTCATTAAATTCCAGCAAGACCTCTAGCTGCTCGTGAGCTGTGAAAACTCCAGAGGAGCACAGGAGCTGCTGCTTTTATTCTTACTTTAAAGAAGTAAAACTATGTTTTTTAATGTGATACATACGGAACACATTGATCCTTTAAGTTTTTTAAATACAAACTACTATAAACAAGGTCCTACTGTATGTACAGCACAGAGAACTATATTCAGTATCCTATGATAAA
Source organism: Bubalus bubalis (assembly GCF_019923935.1). Taxonomy (NCBI): domain Eukaryota; kingdom Metazoa; phylum Chordata; class Mammalia; order Artiodactyla; family Bovidae; genus Bubalus; species Bubalus bubalis. The sequence goes on along the minus strand of NC_059178.1, from coordinate 55,136,903 downwards.
CCATAATGGAAAAGAACATAAAGAAGAAAGTACGCATATGTATAACAGCAGAAATTGACACAACATTGTAAAGCAACTCTACTTCAATACAAAAATTTCAAAAAAATTAAAAATCACAAATTACTTATGCATTTGGGACAAGGCACTTTGAGGTTTTTTTTTTTTTTAGTTTTCTGAGTGTGTGTGTGTGTGTTCACAGCAAAATTCCCCACGATGTGCCTGGCCCTCTTCTATCTGCAAATACAGTCAATGGGTTAAGATACTTGGTGACTTCTGTCTCCAAAATTTACCTCGGGCCACCACATTTGCCTCTCAATATTCTCTCTTAATGAGATGTAAATATGTAAAAATATGTAAAAGTGACTTTCCTGCTTTGATTCATTTTCGCTTCTTCTTTAGATGAGAAAAGCATGGAATCCCTGACATGAAAGCACGAGAATACCATACTGCTGGCACCACGCTTATTCACGCCATGATTCATCATAGGCCCTTGATGAATCCCATGTTTTCTCCTTTTAAAAGTACTCTGGGACAGTCAGGTCAAACCATAAATGCCCATGAGCGCTCACCTGGAGAGAGGCAGAAAGTACCTTTATCATCACAATGCCAGGGAAACCAAGGGAATGACTTGCTTCTCCCCAAATCAAATGATGATTTCTTCAACCTCCATTCTCCTTGACATTTTTTGGCACATCAAACTCTTCACCACTCTCTCCTTGCTGAAAGGCTTCCTGTGGGCTTTATGGGAATAACATGAACTCTTCCTGCATCTACAGTTCCAGCTGCCTCCTCCCTGACAGGCGCCAAGTGACCTCTCGTCCCTTCCCAGTCTCTGCCTGTGCCCTTTCCCCAAAGCAATCACTGATCGACCACTCTCTGTCCTGCCTCTAAGACAACCCATCCGTGAGTGAGTCTCCATTACCACCTCTGTGTATTTGAAAATCAAATTTTTCTTGACAACTCATTTTTCATCCAACTCTAGGACTGTATCTTTATCATTCTATCACATAAATTTTCTAGAAGAAAAGAATGGGGTTGTCATTTTTAACCAAACTACATACAAAAATCATTAGCTTCCTCAATCATTATCTTGCTACGGCCCCCCAGGAAAAGTTGGGACTGGACAGTTAGTTGAAAAGGAATGAAGTGTCAGTTCCATGGGTGACTATCCTGGATTTCTCTCCTGTTGTTCAGTCACTCAGTCATGTCCGACTCTGTGACCCTATGGACTGTAGCTCCTGTGTCCATGGGATTTTCCAGGCAAGAATACTGGAGCGGGTTGCCATTTCCTTCTCCAGGGGATCTTCCTGACCCAGGGGTCAAACCCTCATCTCTTGTGTCTCCTACATTATGCACAGGAGAGATACAGAAAGAAAATGACAAGCTCAGGAGTTCAGACTCTCAGTTCAAAGTATAGTCAGAGAACCAAAGAGCTTCTAGCATAGGCGAGCTTTTTAAAAAGAAAAGAAAAAGAAAAAAGATTCATTTCTTACATCCACAGAGCATACAGAGATGGTGATACCAAAGATGAAACCATAAGTTGCAATACAGATTTGCAAGGTGGACACAATCATCATAGTGGGCAAGTGGGGGCCAGAAAGGCAATCGGAATGTTTCCACCTTCAGGGAACCTTGCTGGTGGCCAGTGGATTGTCATATCCCCTGGAAAGAGGTGCAGCCCTCTCTTGTTGCTGTGACCATATCCTTCCCAAGGACAGGTACCAGGTCTACATGTTCATTGGCACTTGCTCAGCGTGTGTATCGCACTCAGTTAACTTCTGAGTGGATGGATGCATAAAGCATCTGTACAGAAAGTAGAGCTGCCGCATCTAGGGAAGAGAAACCTCATGGACAAACAACTTCAATTTCCTACCTGTTCGTAGAACCTGCTGACGGGAATGCTGGGGCCCTTCCCTCAGTCGGGTGCTGAGTCCAGACCTTAGAGTTGGGGAGCCTGGGAGAGCCTACTCCCCCCACCAAAAAAAGGCTGAAGCCTCTGAGTCAGAGGCTGGATGGCCTGTGATTTTGAATACAAAGCATTTCTGCTGCAAGTGTGAATTTTGCAAATAATTTTATACATGGATTTAATGTCAATTAGTGTTCTTACACTTCAGAGTAAAGACAAGGTTTGCATTGTCAGAAAGCACAAGAAGCCTGGATCATTTTAGTGGGATTTAAAAGATCTGATGAAACTTCCTTCTGAAGCACAACCGGTATTTCACCGTAAGAACCTAATAAATATTTTAGAATGGCATTTCATTTGTTTTACAATGACATTTGGTATTAGAATGAAAGAGCTGGGAAAAGAAATATAAAAAGGTTCCCTCCACTACCCGCCCGATTCCTTATATTTAGAGACCAAACTGATTTATAATGTTCATAGGAGTCGCTTTAAATCATCACCGACGACAGCAAGATGCGGACCACAGTGCAGAGGTGAAGTCCACTGTTTGTCTCCTCAACACACAAATCTACGTTTGACTCTAAGTGGTTCTCAAATGTGTTTATTTAACACGTTCCCCCTGAACCACATCCCAGTCTGTGCTATTCATTCCCCTTTCATGGGACGCCCCTGGGAGAGGGGCCATTTCACATATGAGTAGGAAATCAATGATGTAGAAAAAGTGCATTCTTTTTAATTAACCATATTTTTTTAAGAGCCATTTGCCTTCAGTCCTTGAAGGCCCGAGATATTCAACCTAAGGTCATTCTGGGCACAGCACGGGCCTCTCAGAGCAGAAGCGAGAAGGAAGGGGAGGTCAGCAGGGTTCCGAGGCAGGAGCGGAGATGCTCCAGGCAGTGGTTCACCTGCGAACACCAAGATCACCAAGATCTCGAAAAGACACCTGCACTCCCACGTTCATCACAGCACCAGTCACAATAGCCACGATATGGGGCAACCTAAGTATCCATGGACAGAGGAGCCTGGAGGGCTGCAGTCCATGCGGTCGCAAAGAGTCGGACACGACTGAGTGACTAACACTTTTAGTTCATTTTGAACTATTTATTTAAGGATGAATCAATTATGAAAATGCGGTTTATACACAGAATGGAATATTACTCAGCCTTTAAAAAAGAAGGCAATCCTGCTATATGAAACAACATGGATAAACATGGAGGATATCATGCTAAATGAAATAAGCCAGACACAGAAGGACAAATTCTGCCTGATGCTATTTAAGATGAAGTGTCTGAAAGAATCAAATATATAGAAGTAGAGAGGAGAGTATATGGGTTCTGGGGTAAGGAGGAGCACGTTCAATGGGTTTAAAGTTTCAGGAAAGATGAACAATTTCTAGAGATTTGCTGCACAAGGTCATGGCTTTAGTAAGAATGCTGTATCGGGCGCTTAAAAACATGCATCTCATTTTCCTCTTAGGGCCAATCATTGACCCCTGCTTCATCACTTAAATCATCAATAGCTATCTGGAGTGAAATCAGAGCAGGACAGCCTAGTGGAAACTAATCAATCACTCCTTCCCTCCCCCACTGCAAACCCTCACCGCTAGCAAACTATCACTATAATTTAAGGAATGACTGCTTCCGTTTTCTCTGCTCAGAGGTCACCAACTGGAAGTTCCCTCACTGCTACTAACAAAGCTCTTCAGAGCGGATATAAGCAGGGTTCAGCTGCAAAACCAAATAACATAACATTTGAAGGACATAATTATCCTTAAACAAAGCAACAAACCAGAAATAGATTCCAACAGACAAGATTATAATAGATGAACCAAGAACTTTGACTTGCATTAGATACATATGAGATGGATGTGAAAGGATAATATCAATATCAAGAAGAAAAAAGACAGAGAACCAAGCAGAAGTGTCATGTATGAAAAATACAATCTTGAAATAAGGGGCACAATGGTTTAAGTTGTACATGCCCTTCCCCACACTCTAACGGAGGGAGTGTTATTTCCCCCACCTTGTCTTTTGGCCACATGTGGGAATTGTTTTGGCCAGTGTGGTATTTTTTAGACACCGCCCAGACTTAAAATATGGCGTGGTCGAGTTTATACTCTCGCCCTTCTGATGTTGATGTGCAAAGAAGATGTCTTCGGTGGGTCACTGGCCCCAAGAGGAAAATGAGATGCACTTTCTTACATGCAAAATACAGCATTCTTAACTATAGCCATGACGTTCTGCAGCAAATCTTTAGAAATTGCTCATCTTCCTTAACTGAAACTTCAAACCCACTGTCAGCCAATCCCCCTTACCCCAGCCCCTGGCAACCACCCATATCTTTTCCTCTCTGCTTCTGTGTTTGACTCTTTTAGACAGTTTATCTAAGTAGAATCATGCAGTATTTCCTTTTGTGTCTGGCTTATTTCACTTAGCATACATGTCCTCCAGATTTATTCACGTTGTTTCATGTAGAAGGATTCCCTTCTTTTTGAAGACTGAATAATATTCCATTCTATGTATAAACCAAACCACCTTTTCCTTATTGATTCATCCTTCAATAAATACTAGGTTGATCCCATATCATGACCATTGTGAATAATGTTGCAACAAACATGGGAGTGTAGGTATCTTTTCAAGATCTTGACTTTAATTCTTTGAGATAAATACCCAGAAGTGTGGTTGCTGGATCATAGGGTAGTTCCATTTTTAATTTTTTGCAGAACTTCCACACTGTTTTCCGTAGTGGCTCCACCAATTTACATTCCCAGCAACGATGTACCAGAGTCCAATTTCTCCACATCCTCACCAGCACTTCCTTTCTGTTTTGCTTTGTTTTTATAACAACCATCCTTAGAATTGTGACATGGCATCTCCTGGTGGTTTTCATCTGCTTTTCCCTGGTGATTAGTGACTCGCACTTTGATTTATGGTTGACTTACTGACAAACAGTAGGCTCGGCATTTTGTCTCTTGACCCATCGCAGCTCTGAGCTTCAGCCCCCACCCCTGCGGTCCTTGTGCTCCCCACTCCCCACATCTCTGAGACGCAGACACTGCGCCAGTGAGTACACCCTGCTCCACCCCCAACCCAGAACCAGTGACCACGGAGGAAGTCCTCATCTCGGTCCAGCTGGGGAGACCCCTGTCCTGGAGTCTGGTTCCCACACTCTCAGGCTGAGTCACAGAAAAAGAGGGTCTACTTCAAGTGACTTTGCTACTGTTCAGTTGCTCAGTCGTGTCTGACTCTTTACAACCCTGTGGACCGCAGCACGCCAGGCTTCCCTGTCCATCATCATCTCCTGGAACTTGCTCAAACTCATGTCCATAGAGTCGATGAAGCTATCTAACCATCTCCTCCTCCTTCATCCCCTTCTCCTCCTGCCTTCAATCTTTCCCAGCATCGGGGGGTGAGTCAGTTCTTCTCATCAGGTGCCAAAGTATTGGAGTTTCAGCTTCAGCATCAGTCCTTCCAATGAATATTCAGCGTTGATTTCCTTTAGGACTAACTGGTCAGATCTCCCTGCAGTTCAAGGGACTCTCAAGAGTCTTCTCCAATACCACAGTTCAAAAGCATCAATTCTTCGGCACTCAGACTTCTTTATGGTCCAACTCCCATATCCGTGCATGACTACTGGAAAAATCATAGCTTTAACCATATGGACCTTTGTCGGCAAAGTGACATCTGTAACTTGCTGGGAACATATTCTCAGGCTGAGGGGAGTGAAGGAGGCACACAGAGGAGGAAGGAACAAGGATAGGTTCAGCTGAGGGGCAGCCTGGTCCCCTCTCCAGGGGATGAAGCCCAGTGCCTATGTGGCGCCATGGTTCTGGCTTCCAAGACAGTGAGTCCCCGACTGATGCCCACTGGGGTGGATGGTGAGAAGCCAGTCTCCTGCCGGTGGTACTTCCTGTCTGAGCAGGGACACTGCCAGGAGCCAGGCATCATACAGCAGCTGAGACAATGCTCCATCAGCACTCACCACGACAGGGCGTTGGGGAAGCACACACTTCCTAGCTAAGCATTTCAGTTGAGCAAGCAGGCCTGGGGTGTGTGTGTGTGTGTGGACAGGGGAGGCTCAGGGTATGTGTGTATGTGTGTGTGTTTGTGGACAGGGAAGGCTCAGGGGAGGTGTGTGTGTGTCCGTGTGTGTGTGTGTGTTTGTGGACAGAGAAAGTTCAGAGTGTATGTGTGTACTTGTGGACAGGGGAGGCTCAGGGTGTGTGTGTGTGTGTGTGTGTGGACAGGGGAGGCAGGGGTGAGGTGTGGGAAGGAATAGGAATGGGTCCTGGTCATCACACAAATCCAGACCCCAGATGCCAGTGCCTGTCTCAGCAGGATAGGACCCAAGAAAGTTAAGGCCCACAAAGAGTTGCAAAAGAATATTTTAAGCACGGTCACTTTGTGAAGGCATTTATACAAAGAAATAAAACATAAATGTTGTATCTTCAAGAGGAAGAGACTCAAGTTGCTGCTTTCACCCAGAGCTCATGCCCGTCAGTCCTTCGGGGTGGAGGACAGCATCGGACAGTGGTCCCGACAGGGCGTTGGACTGGCCACCATCTGGAGCTGAGTGGCCTCTCTGGGCCTTATGTGACGTCATGACAAGTGTTGTGACTTCGCTTCACTGTCACCATCACTTAACCATCACTTAGCAGTTTTCCTGATAAACGAACTAAAACCACCTTCGAACTATCATATTGGAGAAGGATCACATTTCAGCCAGTCACCAGCTGTTTCTTCCTCTGCTTGAAGACCACAAAATAAAGCTGGGGAGATATAGACCAGATGGCCTGTATCCATTCCATCCTGGGTATAGACTGGAAAACAGACCTAGTCCAAGCCCACATCTTAGATGGGACATTTTAGACCAGCTGGGAACACTAAATCAAATGTGCCAAACAGATAAATACACACAGCCCAACGTGGACACCCCACAAGACAATGTCTTCTATTTTATATTTTTCATCCAAATGCACAGCAACTACTAGACAGCTTTACTCACAACAGACATCCAAGGCCACCATTAATTCTATTTAACAGCAAGGGTCCTTCTCTTGGGAAATTTCCTACTCGTAATAATTCTTGCCAAAGAAAAATAACAAAAATTCTAATTAGAAAAGAAACATACACTCCAGTGTTCATAGCAGCACTAGTCACTATAGCCAAGACAGGGAAACAACCTCAGTGTCCACTGACAGATGAATGGATAAAGATGTAGTACAAATATCCAATGCAGTACTACTCAGCCATAAGGAGAATGAAATCATGTCACTTGCAGCAACATGGATGGACCTAGAGATTATCATACTAAAGGGAAGTAAATCAGAGAAAGACAAATATCAAATGATATCACTTCTTTACAGAATATAAAAAAATCATACCAATGAACTTATTTAAAAGACAGAAATAGATTCATACACATAGAAAACAAACTTACCTTACACTTACCAAAGGGTAAACAAGGTGGGAGGGGTAAATTAGGAGTTTAGGATTAACAGATACATACTGCTGCTATGCGGCTAAGTCGCTTCAGTCGTGTCCAACTCTGTGTGACAGCCTTCCCCCCACAGACAGCAGCCCAACAGGCTCCCCTGTCCCTGGGATTCTCCAGGCAAGAACACTGGAGTGGGTTGCCATTTCCTTCTCCAATGCATCAAAGTGAAAGTGAAGTCGCTCAGTCGTGTCCGACTCCTAGCGACCCCATGGACTTCAGCCTACCAGGCTCCTCCGTCCATGGAATTTTCCAGGCAAGAGTACTGAAGTGGGTTGCCATTGCCTTCTCCGAGATACATACTACTATATATGAAATAGATAAACAACAAGGACCTACTGTATAGCACAGTGAACTATATTCATTAGCTTGTAATAACCTATACTGGAAAAGAATCTGAAAAAGAGTAGAGCTGCATGTATGTATACGTAAAACTGAATCACTTCGCTGCACACCTGAAACTAACACATTGTACAACTACACTTCAATAAAAAAAACTGTTTACGTTTCTAATAAAATTTTATCTAAATGCCCCATTCTTTCTCGTGTTTCTCTCATTTCTACTGTTAGGAATTCTTGAGTGTCAAAGAAAATTTTCCTGTCTCTCCACCTACTTACATCGTTAAAATAAAACACCACTTCTTTTTTAACTTAGATAGAAAGTTTCTCAGAACACAAGGATGCTAAGGGAACATCAGTGTTCAAAATACAGCCATACAGTAATGTTTCCTGACATGCTGAAATGATGTGTCTAAAAATGATATAAGGTGGTTGTACAAAACTGCACGATCTAGCATCCCTCCTCACCTCCACTTCAAGAAGACTCTGAAATAACATCTCTGTAATAACCTTTAAGTATTCTATTCAGACAGCTGAGTTGAAAAGGACTCTTTAGTTCTGAGTTGAAAAGTTGCTCTTTATTTGCACTTGAGGAAATATCCCAATAAGATTTCTGTGCAGTCCTTAATTAGCACTCAGGTGACTTCAGATAAATGTCAATCAAAACTTTCTCCTTTTCCATCAAATGCTGTCATGTAGGCCCAAGCCAGGGAGGGGAGGTCGAGGATTTGAGCGACCTTCTCCGCAGCTGGGCGCGCTTTCATCAGATCACTCACAAGTGCCAACAGGCTGATTGACAAGGTTACCCCAAACTGAGAAGAGGCACCAGAGAAATCATCTGCATATTATATTAATGACATTCAGAGTACCATTTGGTGTTCCTTGGGGGACAGAAGAACAAATGGTAATTTTCATGATTGTTAATTGTTTAAAGGAAACTGCAGGTTCTTGTACCATTTAGGATGGTGAAGGCATTTCAATTTCATGTAGAATGGAAGGAAAGCTCTGAAATTGCTCCTCAGTGATTTGTTGTTGCTGTTGTCGTTGTTCAGTCGCTTGGTCGTGCCCGACTCTGTTTGACACCATGGACTGCAGCACACCAGGCTTCCCTGTCCTTCACCATCTATCAGAATTTGCTCAAACTCGGGTCCATTGAGTCAGTGATGCCATCCAACCATCTCATCCTCTGTCATCCCCTTCTTCTCCTACCCTCTATTTTTCCCAGCATCAGGGTCTTTTCCAATGAGTCGGCTCTTCACATCAGGTGGCCAAAGTATTGGAACTTCAGCATCAGTCCTTCCAGTGAATATTTGATTTCCTTTAGGAGGGACTGTTCTGATCTCCTTGCTGCCCAAGGGACTCTCAAGAGTCTTCTCAAGCACCATAGTTCAAAAGCATCAATTCTTTGGTGCTCAGCCTTCTTTATGGTCCAACCCTCTCTGGAAGTTAACTCTTCAGCATGCCAAGAACCCTGTGCTCAGATTGACAGTGTTCACAGAAGCACATCAGAGAACGTCTGCTCCTGATGAGGGATGGGGATTGAGAGCAGTGTGGGTGCCAATAAATAATGACAATCATTTGTGCATTTCATCCCTCAGTGAATCAGGGTGGGTACAGGCAGGAGCGTTAGAACTTATGCGATTCCTTGACTCCAAGTTCCTAAGGCTTCCACAACTGGATCTACTTAACCCTGACCTTCTGCCTCATTCGTTCTGTAGCTTCTGGGACCGACTAGACCCCTTGGAGGGAAATATTAATACAAGGGTTGGGTGAGTGTCTTGTCACTTAATATAAGTCTAACTTCAGAGCTTCCCTAGTGGCCCAGTGATTAAGACCTTGCCTTCCAAATGCAGGGTGTGGAGGTTCATTCCCTGGTCAAGAAGCTAAGATCCAATATGCCTCGTGGACAAAAAAAAACAAAACAAAAAAGAAGCAATACTGTAACAAATTCAATAAAGACTTTAAAAAGTGTCCATATAAAAAAAAAAACTTTAAAATATATGTAGTTCCTACTTCATTTTCCCACTGAGTCCAAGTAGGATTAATTTTCTCTGGTTGCCATAACAAAACACCATGAACTGGGTGACAAAAGACCACAGAAATGTATTCCCTCACTCTCCTGGAGGCTCAGAGTCTGAAATAAAGGTGTAGGCAGAGCCATGCTCTCTCTCGGAAGACACTAGAGAGTGCCTGGGGGTCGAGAACAATCCTTGGGCTCCTTGGCTTGTGGCCACCTCCCTCCAGCCTCTACTGACCCAGCCCATGGAGGCCACAGAGGCATCCCCCAGTCTCCAGGCCCGAGCAGTCCTCCCTGCTTTGTCATGAGACCCGGCCCTCCGCGGGTCCTGACACCAGAGCAGGGTTTGCAGATACCTGGTCTCCCTCCCAGAAACATGGGGCTTACTCTTCTGATTAAAGAAAACTAAAAGTGTTGTGCCATTATTTTTACAACAGCATCAGTGTTTATAATTTTTTAAAAAGCCATGCAACTGAGTTCCCTCTGCTCTTGTGTCATCACGTGGCCTTCTTATAAGGACATCAGTCATCGGCTCTAGGACTCTCACCCCCATCTGGTATGTATCAGCTCACTCATTCTACCTGCAAAGACCCTATTTCCAAGTGAGATCACACTCTGGGTTCTGAGTGGACGTGAACGTGGGAGGGAGACTGTTCAACCCACTACACGGGTCTCTGCCTTTTTGCTGCTGACCCAGATCTGCTAATGGATTCCCTGTCTGTTTCTTTGCATCCTAGTTTCTAGCTTGCTTTCTTTAGACAAATATGGCTTTGCTTCTCTAATTCTCTGAGAAACTAAAGAACAGCACTTGCCCATCAGTGCCCAGGACCCAGACCGAGTGCTAATGACTCTCTCTAGTACTGACCACCCTCTGATTCCGAGGTCAGCATCTCCAGGCACGTGCTCCCTCCACGGCCGTGAAGCCCTATGGGGATTGCTGGCATCCTTGGCCTCGAAGGTCAGCCTGTTGGACTCTCATATAATGTCTTATGCTGAGCTCAGTTCCACCATACACCTGCCTGTGGCCACTCTCAGGTGGAAAAGGCAAAATCCCACAAGACACCATTCAGTGCTGTCCTTTCCTGCACTCTTTTATGTGAAGTTCTTCTGTTTTAAGGAGATCAAACCAGTCAATCCTAAAGGAAATCAACTGTGAATATTCACTGGAAGGACTGATGCTGAATCTGAAGCTCCAATACTTTGGCCACCTGATGCAAAGAACTGACTCTTTGGAAAAGACCCTGATGCTGGAAAAGATTGAGGGCAGGAGGAGAAGGGGATGACACAGGATGAGATGGTTGGATGGCATCATCCACTCAATGGACATGAGTTTGAGCAAACTCCAGGAGATGGTGAAGGACAGGGAAGGCTGGTGTGCTGCAGTCCATGGGTCACAAAGAGTCAGATACAACTCAGCGACTGAACAACAACAAATGAACTATTTCAAACATACAGGATATAACAGAACAGAAGAGACCCCAAAATCTCAAAAGTTTTATTTCATGTACAAGCTGCACGTCCTTCGTGTGTTTGCAGAGTGTTGTGCTCTTCATTGTCTTTATTCTGGGAGCCCGATTCCAAGCAGTCACTGTCTGGAACATTGCTGGCCCTGGGTGGTTTCTCACCAGCAGCTAAATGGTCATGTCTGCTCCTAATTCATCAGACAAAACTAATCCCACAGACTTGTTCCACCAAAGGGACTAGAAGCTGCAATTCTGCTATGTGTCCAGATGCCAGAAAGCCCGGGAACATTCAGTGACCTGAATTCACAGATACCCCCTAGATGAGGTGGGCAAGTCCAGAACCAGGTATATCTACAGATCAGTGAAGGAAAGATGAACCACTCAGGGCTTCCCTGGTGGCTCTGTGGTAAAGAATCCACCTGCCAATGCAGGAGACACAAGTGTGATCCCTGGTCTGGGAGGATCCCACACGCCTTGGAGCAACTGAGTCCACGCACCACAACTACTGAGCCTGTTGCTCTAGAGCCTGGGAGCCACAGCTACTAAAGTCCACGCACCCTAGAGTTTGTGCTCGGCAACAAGAGAAGCCAACAGAAAGAGAAACCCACACGCTGCAGTGAAGGGTAGCCCCTGCTCACTGCAACTAGAGAAAGCCCACGCAGCAGCGAAGACCCAGCACAGCCAAAAACAGATAGGTAAATAAATAATTCAAAAAAAAAGCTGAACCACTCAATCCATGAACTCACTGGCAAAGTAAATATCAGAATCAATCAGCCAGGCTGTGTACATTTCTGGAGATTCCAGGGGAAGAACCCACTTCCAGGCGCATGCAGTTTCGTTGGCAGAACTCAGCCGCTTGCAGTCACAGGACAGAGGGCCTGTCTCCTCACTGGCTCTCGGCTGGGACATGCTCTCTGTTCCTGTTCCCTGGGGTCCCTCGTCCAGCGAGAGTGGGCTGGGCCCTTCTCATCATTCAAATCTGAATTCTCCTTCTACCGCCTCTCTCTAATTCCAGCCAGAGAAATTCTTCTGCTTTTAAAGGCTTGTGTGATTAGATTGGACCCACCCAGACAGTCCAGGATAATCTCCTTATTTCAAGGTCTGTAACCCTTAAAAATATCTTCAAAGTCCCTGCAGAACAGGGTAACATATCCCAGGGCTTAGGGCATGGGCATCTTTGGGGACCAGGCTGCCTGTCACATTCTCCAACACTGTATCTTCACTTTCCATTATTTACTTTTCTTACATTTATTATTTTCTTCCTCTTTTGCTCTATTAGGTAGACAGATTTTGAATGTCCAATATATACTTGAAAAAAATCTGTATACTCAAATATTCTAATGTATGCTTCTTCATGGGCTTCCCAGGTGGCGCTAGTAGTAAAGAACCCGCCTGCCAATGCGGGAGACACAACAGACCCAGGTTTGATCCCTGGGTCGGGAAGATCCCCTGGAGGAGGGCATGGCAACCCACTCCAGTATCCCTGCCTGGAGAATCCCATGGACAGAGGAAGCCTGGCAGGCTACAGTCCATGGGGTTGCAAAGAGTCGAACACGACTGAAGCGACTTAGCACGCACGCACCCCTGCGTCTTCACATCTTTACATCATGATATATTGAGAAAATGGAAACATTTATTTGGTACACTCAGGTAAACTGGACGAATCCAGGGGCATCTATATGGAGTCTGGTTCATCCTTGGTTCAAAACTTCATTGTTTGTTGCTGTTGTTTACTTACCAAGTTGTGTCTGATTCTTTGCAACCCCATGGACTGTAGCCCACCAGGCTACTCTGTCCATGGGATTTTCCAGGCAAGAACACTGGAGTGGGTTGCCATTTCCTTTTCCAAGTGCTCTTCCTGGCTCAGGAATCAAACCTGGGTATTTGCATTGCAGGTGGATTTTTACCACTGAGCCACCTGGGAAACCCTCAGAACTTCATTACATTTTCTCATTATACAGTGATAACAGGAAATTAGTATGTATTACAGAAGTTTGGGGGAAGATGTTAAATATAAAGTATGTATAACATTTCCAAATAGTTTTCAACCATATAAATGAATATATTGAGGCTCCTTTCAATTTATATTTAATCATCTTTAATGTTTGAAATATCTGTATGCACTTCCTCAACAAGACCTGTTAATGAGGATCTCTTCAAATTCTTGACAGTCACCTTTGACCAGAAACTTTAGCTCAGACAAAATGGGTGGTAAAAATGCAAAGCTACTTTCTCAAAACTTCAAAAATGTACAATAGTTGGTGCTACATTTTAAGAATGTACAGAACTTCTATTTCTTTCAGTGACAAGGGTCACACTGAAATTTCTTGCAAGAAAAAAGGATTTTAAACCACATTGAACTTCTCCATATTGACTATTTCAAAATAAGGATGAAGCTCTACTTTTCAGGATTCTCAGCCTTATCAGAGCAGTTAGTTATTCAGTGGCTAATGCAAATACCTGGCTTCCCAGCTGGCTCAGTGGTAAAGAATCCGCCTGCCAAGCAGGAGACAGGGTTTCGATCCCTGGGTTGGGAAGATGCCCTGGAGAAGGAAATGGCAACCACCTCCAGTACTCTTGCGTGGACAATCTCATAAACAGAGGAACCTGGCGGGTTACAGTCCATGGGGTTGCAAAAGAGTCAGGCACAGTTGAGCAACTAAACAACCACACAACAACGTGAATACCCCTAATAAATGTATTTCTGCCATGAATGGGGAAGACTCCATGTGAAAAGAAAGGTTCAGAGTTGCCTGTAGAAAGTGCGGCCATAAAACCCCCTCCCCTCGCACACCACGCCTCCTCTCTGCCCCAACCACAAAGCCCGATGCACCTGGGCTGCACCCACACCACTGCGGCAAATGAGCCCCAACTCCTGCAGCGGTTCCAGGGGAAGAGTGCTGGCACTGGTGACAAGGAGCTCCAGAGCGGATGCCAAGGTCAAGTTCAGGTGCCAGAGCTCTCCACACAGGTGGGGACCACACAGGGGACCAGAGTGTCCTGGGGAAGCTGCTCCTTCCATCACACTCCAGGGGACCCAGCAAGACTTCTGGCTCCATGCCCTGAGTTCCTCTTTTTTATTTTGACTTTTTATGGACATAATCATGTCATCTACAAATAAAAATATTTTTATTTCTTCCTTTCTAATACTAATGCCTTTTATTTCTTTTTCCTTCTTAATTTCACTGGCTAGGACCTCCAGTACAATGTTAAGCAAAAGTTACAAGAGTAAATGTCCATGGCTTGTACTCAGTCTTAGTTGATAATGAATCAACATTTTAACATTTATTATGATGTTAGCTATTGTTATGTATACCTTCCCTTTATCCAACTGAAGAAATTCCCTTCTAACCCAACTCTTCTGACTGCTTTTATGATGAAGAAGTGTTAGATTTTGTCAAATGCTTTTCATGCATTTATTGAAAAGTCAGATTTTTCTCCTTTATCCTCTCAATGAAGTGTAAACTGTTGCTCATCTCTAAAAGGCTCTTCTGAAATTCGAGTTTTGATTTGGGGAGATTTATTGGGTTTTGGTTTTTTGGATCCCATGGATGGAGGAGTCTGGTAGGCTGCAGTCCATGGGGTCGCTGAGGGTTGGACATGACTGAGCGACTTCACTTTCACTTTTCACTTTCATGCATTGGAGAAGGAAATAGCAAGCCACTCCAGTGTTCTTGCCTGGAGAATCCTAGGAACAGAGGAGCCTGGTGGGCTGCCGTCTTTGGGGTCGCACAGAGTCGGACACTACTGAAGCGACTTAGCAGCAGTAGCAGCAGCAGCAGCTTTTTTGGAAGGCTATTTCTCTTTTGAATCACTTATGCATATATTAGCTAATATTTATACACTATGCAGTAGGTATGCTTTGTGTATCATTTTAGTTCTTGGTGCTACAGAAGTCTGATTTGTCTTTAGAAGCTTACCTTTTTGGATGCAAATATTTCCTGGGAGCAATAAGCCTTTTTGTGAAGTGTTTCAATTGTTTTAACCAGGTTGTTCAATACTAAGACATGTCTATGAAAAGACAACACTACATGGGCCCTAATTATAGTTTAGAAGCTCTGTAAGCAGTGAAATTTTCTAGCATCTTATCAGGTCTATTGGGTATAGCTATGCTGAGATTAGAATAGTCAAGAAGACAAACAAGATTTAATTTGTCCTTTCTCCAGAGGTCAAAACCATTTAGAAGTCACATTCTACCAGTATGGATGGTCTTTTTCCACTTTCCATTAATTACATGTCATTAATGAGGAGTCAGTTGAACAGTAACATTTACTGAGCACTAAATGAGAGCAAAGGGAACCTGAGGCCCTCAAGGCTGTAACTCACATCCCTCGGGACCTTCCACCTGACACAGGAAGATGGGGAGACTCAAACAAAACACAAATGCACCAACTGGCACAAAAGGTAGGTTGTAAATTTGATCTGAAATAGTGAGGGACTAAGAAGTTTCTCTTGGAGAAAAGGAAATAATACTGGAAAATGTGTACTGTTTTATATTTTAAATATGTCAATAGGCTATTAGATCAAACACTTACTAAGGTTACCTTCTGACTGTTTTTCAGGTGGCTCAATGGTAAAGAATCTGCCTGCCAATGCAAGAGACAAGGGTTCAATCCCTGGGTGGGAATGATCCCCCGGAGGAGGAAATGGACACCCACTCCAGTATTCTTGTTTGGGAAATCCCGTGGACAGAAGAGCCTGGTGGGCTACAGTCCATGGGGTCGCAAAGAGTCAGACATGACTAAGCATGCACTCACACAGATGTAAGCACATTCATAGAATAGTTACCTGAAATGCAAAGTGACCCTTAATATTTGTATTTATCTATGAATTTCATTTCACTAATTTTGTTCTCCACATATTTGCCCATTAGTTTTCAGACAAAAAACTGTACAAATAAAATTGCAAATACACTTTTGAGAAGTGATAATCAATTAACTTATTTTTGTCTCTGATGTCAACACAGTCACTAGACTACTGTGAATATCCCTATATAAATACATATTTTCAACTTTTCCAGTGTGTCTGCACAAAGACAGAATTTCGCCTATTTCAGCCAAAAACACTTTCTAAGCAGAAAATCTAATAATGCTCTGTGACAAAAGGGCTGGGTGCACACAAAACTTCTGACATTTTTCACAACTGTAGGATCCTCTGTTGCAGATGTTTTCTCAAAATGTCAGTAATAATAAAAATCTACATTTGTCAAGCCGTTGCTGCTTTTCAAAGGACAGTGCATACCTGCCTTCCTCCAAAATCTCAAATTTTCTATTAAACCACCATTTCTGAGAAATCTTAAAATTCCGATTATATGCCCATACCTTTGAAACTGATCTACCTAAATTATCTTGGCCACACTGTTGATAAGTTCACTCCATGGATATTAAAACTTTTCTAATATTCCAGAGAATGATGCCAGTATTGTTTCTGTTCTCCTCCAACAACAAAAACTTGGCATCCAGCCACAGGTAAAATGCTTTTGAGGGGTCTGTGAGACCCACAGGAGTTACAAGGGAACTGGAAGGAATTACAGCTGGTAGCAAGCACACAGATCTCGGCCCCAGCTACAGACCCGGCAATGATCCATATGTTGACTCCAGCCCCTCTTGGCCATGATCCAGGAGTCCCTGGAACACAGTGGCTTAGAATCATCCATGGAAGAGAGTCTGCGTGGAGGACTAGGTTTCCAAAGAATTCCCAGCACACCATTGGAGCAAAACATTTTATTTGTATGCACTGGAGTGTGTCAGAGGGCCAGTCCGACTTTTTTCCATGTCGCCCCTCCCCAAAGGCGGCACAGCTTAGAGACTACAGAGGTCTTCCTCTGGCCACGGTTTCTCCCGCAGGAGGAAGGGCAGGTGTGAGTGAGAACCTGGCTCCTTCAGGCGTATTCAATGTTCCCAGTGGGGCTGCCCCATCCAGAGAACTGAACCGTGAACTCCAGGATGGGATCCAATGAGGTGGGAAGAGGTCAGACAGGACTTTCGGGAGACATTAAAGGAGTACAGATCTTACTATCTATTAATACACTGCAGATTCAGTCAAGAGGTCAGTCTGGGAACCAATGGAATGCCTTACCCACAGATCCACCACACCCTCTGGCCAGCTCCCTCTGCACACTCCTCATGTTGGAGGCAGCGAGAACAGGTGGCCAGTGAGCACACAGAAAAAAGCATCCGAGTTGAGCTTTAGCACCCTCTCGGAAAAACAAGAAGAGGCTCTCACAACTCGAGCTGGCATGTTCCAAGATCCAAAGAAGGCAAACAAGCTGAATAATTCTGCCACAAATGGGAGCAAGAAGATGGAGAAGGTGTGCCCAAAGAAGGTCCGAGACAGCCACAGACTCTCTAGCAAAGTTAACAGAAGTTATCTTTCTCACGAAGGTAGTTAGTAAAGACTTGAAAAGGTGACTGCTACTTCAAATGCAAAGACAGCAATGCAAAACATCACAATATAAAAAATCAAGGTAACATAACACCATAAAAAGACCCCAAGTACCTTCTCGGAACTGAAGACAAACATGGAGATGTGTGATTTACTCAATAAAAAATTCAGACTAGCTGTTTCATGGAAACTCCAAGACTACAAAAACAAGCTAACAAAACACATAAAGACAATTTAAGGAAGTCAGGAAAAGAATACACTAGTAACACAAGAAGTTTAACAAAGAGACAGAAATCACACACTCACACAGAAAAAAGTGGAGCTGAAGAATACAATTAATGCAGTGAAGATTCAATAAACAGAACCAAGAGCAGAACTGATGAAGCAGAAGAAAGAATCTGTGAGACTGAGGACAGGAACTTTGAAATTATCCAGTCAGAGGAAAACAAAGAAAAATGAATGAAAGAGTGAAGAAATTCTGCATGACCTATGGGACGTCATCAAAAGAACAAATATGTAAATTATTGGAGTTTCCAGAAAGAGAAGACAGAGAGAAGAGGGCAGAAAGCTACTTAGAGAAATAATGGCTGCTGCTGCTGCTGCTGCTGCTAAGTCGCTTCAGTCATGTCCGACTCTGTGCGACCCCATAGACAGCAGCCCACCGGGCTCCCCCGTCCCTGGGATTCTCCAGGCAAGAACACTGGAGTGAGTTGCCATTTCCTTCTCCAATGCATGAGCGTGAAAAGTGAAAGTGAAGTCGCTCAGTCGTGTTCGACTCTTAGCGACCTCACAGACTGCAGCCTACCAGGCTCCTCCGTCCATAGGATTTTCCAGGCAAGAGTACTGGAGTGGGGTGCCATTGCCTTCTCCGAAATAATGGCTGAGGACATCCCAAATCGGGAGAGAGTTGAACATCCAAGTTCATGATGCTCAGAGGCCATCTGACAAAATCAACTTACAGAAATTCTCTCCAAGACATATAGCATATAATAAATAGGTTAAAAAAAATCCAAGAGAAAATCTTAAAAGCAGCAAGAAAAAGAGAGCTTGTAATTTACAAGGGAACCCCATAATTTTATCTGTGGATTTCTCAGCAGAAATCTCACAAGCCAGGAGACTGTGGAATGATATATTCAAAGTGCTGAAAGAAAACAATGGCCGATCAAGAGTACTTCATCCAGCAAAGCAGTCCTTCAGAAATGAGGTGAGATGAACACTTTCCCAGGCCAACAAAAGCTCAGGGAATTCATCAGCACCAGGCCTGTCTTTCAAGAAATGCTGAAAGGTGTCCGTCAATGTGAAATGAAAGGTAACATAAAAACTTACGTTAAAAAAAAAGGCAACACATTAAGTATATACTCAGATTCAGAATACTCTAATACTGTAATATGGTAGAGTATTTACCACTTACCTCTAGTTAACATTTTATAAAAGTTAAGGGACAAAAATTTGAAAATTTACACCTAAAGTAATTTGTTAATCAACACAGTACAAAAGAGCTGAACTGCGACATCAAAAAATTAAAAGTGGGGGGAAGAAAAGTGAAAGTGTAGTTACTCCATCGTGTCTGACTCTTTGCAACCTCAGGGACTGTAGCCCACCAGGCTCCTTGTGCATGGGATTCTCCAGGCAAGAATACTGGAGTGGGTTGCCATTTCCTACTCCAGGGGATCCTTCCCACCCTGGGATCAAACCCATGTCTCCTGCTCCTCCTGCATTGGCAGGTGGATTCTTTACCACTGAGCCACCTACGAAGGCTTTAGTAAGTCCTTGTCTATCAATAATTACTTTTAATATAAGTGGATTGAGTTTTCCAATCAAAAGACATAGAGCAGCTAGATTGATTTAAAAAACAAGATCCAGGGCCTCCTTGGTGGCTCACTGGCAAAGAATCCGCCTGCCAATGCAGGAGACACAGGTTTGATCCCTGTTCCGAGAAGATCCCGCATGCCATGGAGCATTAAAGCCCATGCACCACAACTATCGAGCCTGTGCTCTAGAGCCCAGGAGCCCCAACTACTGAAGCCTGCGAGCCTCAGAGCCCGTGCTCCACAACAAGAGAAGCCACCACAGTGGGAAGCCTGCACACCAAAACTGGAGGGTAGCCCCCCCACCCCAGCAACTAGAGAACAGTTTGTGCAGCGATGAAGACACAGCACAGCCAAAAATAAAAAATTAATTAACTCGATAATTAAAAATCAACACTGCATTAAAAAAGAAAACACCGTGACCCAACTACATGTTTCCTATAAGATACTCACTTCAGCTTTAAGGACACACACAGACTCAAAATGAAGAAATGGATAAAGATATTCCATGCAGGTAGAAGATAAAAGAAAGAAGGGATAGCTAGTCTTATATCACACAAAACAGACTTTAAGCCAAAAATGGTAACAAGAGACAAAGAAGGTCATAAGAGAATGATAAAGGGATCAATTCATCAAAAAGATAATCGTTTAATGTATATGTAACAGTGTGTCTATGCATTCAACACTGGAGCACCTAAAATATTAAGCAAATAGAAACAAATCTGAGGAGAGAAACCATACGATAATAGTAGGTAACTTCAACACCCCCACTTACAGGCATGACTAGATCATCCAGACAGAAAATCAATAAGGACATATTGAATCCTTTTGCCCTGTTAGTAGGACTGTAAACTGGCACAGCCACTGTGGCTACCTACTCCAGTATTCTTGGGCTTCCCTGGTGGCTCAGTCAGCCAAGAAGCCACCTGCCACATAGGAGATCTGAGTTCAATCCCTGGGTTGGGAAGATCCCCTGGTGGAGGGCATGGCAACCCACTCTAGTATTCTTGCCTGGAGAATCCCATGGACAGAGGAGCCTGGCGGTCTGCAGTCCATGGGGTCGCAGAGTCAGACATGACTGAGTGACTAAGCATACCATTCTGGAAAACAGTATGGACGTCCCTCAAAAATTAAAAAGACAACTACTATATGATCCCGATCCCACTTCTGGGCATATATCAAGGAAATTAAATCACAATCACAAAGAGATACTTGCACTCACTACTAACAATAGCTGAGAAGAGGAATGGCTAAAGAAGATATGGTGCACACATACAATGGAATAGAATCCCCTGGCGGCTCACACGGTACAGAATCTGCTGCAATGCAGGAGACCTGGGGAGATCCGGGTTCAATCCCCAAGTCAGGAAGATCCCCTGGAGAAGGGAATGTCTGCCCACTCCAGGATCTTGCCTGGAGAATTCCATGGACAGTGGAGCCTGGCAGGCAACAGCCCATGGGGTCACAAAGAGCCAGATACAACTGAGCAACTAACATACACACACACACACACACACATACACACACACACATATAGGTATATAAAGCAAAGTCTGCCTGTCACACACACACACACACACACACACACACATATAGGTATATAAAGCAAAGTCTGCCGTCTGTGACAATATTGTCTAGATCTTGAGGGCATTGTTAAATGAAAAAGTCAGGCAGAGAAAAACAAATACTAAATAAATTATATGTGTTTTCTGAAAAAGTCAAACTCATAGAAACATAATAGAATGGTGGTCACCAGGGGCTGGGGGTGGGGAAAATGGGGAGATGTTGGTCAAAGAATACAAGCTTCCATTTATAAGACAAGTAAGTTCAGGTGACCTGATGTACAGCATGGTGACCATAATTAATAATACTGCTCTATACACTTCAAAGTTGTTAAGAGAGTAAATCTGAAATGTTTTCACCACAAAAAATTAACAGTATTGATATACCATGTATTTTTGACACTTACAGCCTTTAAGTTATCAGAGCAGTATTCTTGTTATGTCACAACATAATAAAATCATTTCATAAAATTAAGCCATGAGTGTTATTAAAGCTATAATTCACAGCCTATTCATCAGAACTTAAGACTTATGAAATAAAGTAGCAGTAGTGCTCAATCGCTCAGTCGTGTCCAACTCTTTGTGACCCCATGGACTGTAGCATACCAGGCTCCTCTGTCCATCACCAACTCCAAGAGCTTGCTCAAACTCAAGTCCATAGAGTCAGTGATGTCATCCAACCATCTCATTCTCTGTCGTCCCCTTCTCTTTCCATCTTCAATCTTTCCCAGCACTGGAGTCTTTTCCAATGAGTCAGCTCTTCACATCAGGTGGCCAAAGTATTGGAGTTTCAGCTTCAGCATCAGTCCTTCCAATGAATATTCAGGACCGATCTCTTTTAGGATGGACTGGTTGGATCTCCTTGCAGTCCAGGGGACTTTCAAGAGTCTTCTCCAATACCACAGTTCAAAAGCATCAATTCTTTGGTGCTCAGTTTTGTTTATAGTCCAATTCTCACATCCATACATGACTTCTAGAAAAACCACAGCTTAGATCGAATGGACCTTTGTTGGCAAAGTAATGTCACTGCTTTTTAATACACTGTCTAGGTTGATTTAAGCATTTTTATACAAATCTATTTAACTAAAGGGAAATTAATACATTAAGTGACTGTTGGCTGTACAGTAAGTGAAATGTGAAAGTAATTAACAGACCTAACTGTGGTCAATTTCAGCATTCTACTTCATTAAAACTGTTTTAGCAGAAACGTTTGATCCATTGCTCTGTTTCTCCCTCTTCTATGCTCCCCAGTCACCTTCTAGTGAAGTCTGCTAAAGAACTGAACAACAGCCAAAAAGATGAGCAGCAAAGAGCATAGAAAGGAAGGCAAAACAAAGTAAGGAATCTCTGCAAGGAAAGTTAGAATGAAGATTATCTCTAAAGGTGTGCGTGGAGACACTTTCATAAGTACTGAGTCACACTGCAACATATTTTTTATTAATAATGTAGAAGCTTTAGAACAGCAAATGCTTCTGACAGAGCAATACTTTTAACTTGAAAACACAGGCGCTCTTCTATAAACAAAAATATTTCTTTCATGCTTCTCTGGAAGCACAAAATTTGGCTAGCAATTTCTGAAAGACATCATTAGCGCTTCTACACACCATACCTCTTCTGCAGGTCCAACCTCTCCCACAAAGACTCTCAATGACATGCTCGTGTTTGAAAGGCACAGCTTCCATTGACATCAAAGGCCACACGAGGCAACCAGGCTGCTGCAGCATTCTTGTCAAACAGTGCTGCAGTATGAGCCTTGAGGAAAAAGTACAAATTCTAGCTCTGCAGTTCAACTTTTCCTACATCTTGAAGTGAAGCATCTTAGGACTTTCTGGCAGTCCCAGTGGTTAAGATTCCATGCTTCCAGGGCAGGAGTCCCAAGTGCAATCCCTGGTCAAGGAACTAAGATCTCACATGACCCACAGTGCAGCCAAAAACAAAAAAAATTTAATTTAATTAAATATTACTCAGCCATTAAAAAGAATGAAATAATGCCATTTGCAGCAACATGGATGGACCTAGAGAGTGTCGTGCTGAGTGAAGTAAATCAGACAGAGAAGAAATATCATATGACATCCCTCATATTAATAAGTGGAATTTAAAAAGAAATGATACAAATGAACTTAACAAAACAGGAAGAGACTCACAGACTTAAGGAACGAACTTATGATTGCTGGGGAGAAGGGTGAGAGGAAGGGATAGTTAGGGAGTTTGGGATGGGCATGTACACACTGCTATATTAAAATGGAAAACAAACAAGGACCTACTGTATAGCAGATGGAACTCTGCTCAATGTTATGTGACAACCTGGATGGGAGGAGAGCTTGGGAGAGAATGGATACATGTATATGTATGGCTGACTCCCTTCACTGTTCACCTGAAACTATCACAACATTGTTAATTGGCTATCAGTTCAGTTCAGTTCAGTTCATTCGCTCAATCATGTCCAACTCTTTGCGACCCCATGAATCGCAGCATGGCAGGCCTCCCTGTCCATCACCAACACCCAGAGTTTACTCAAACTCATGTCCATCAAGTCAGTGATGCCATCCAGCCATCTCATCCTCTGTCCTCCCCTTCTCCTCCTGCCCCCAATCCCTCCCAGCATCAGAGTCTTTTCCAATGAGTCAACTCTTCTCATGAGGTGGCCAAAGTACTGGAGTTTCAGCTTTAGCATCAGTCCTTCCAATGAACACCCAGGACTGATATCCTTTAGAATGGACTGGTTGGATCTCCTTGCAGTCCAAGGGACTCTCAAGAGTCTTCTCCAACACCACAGTTCAAAAGCATCAATTCTTCAGTGCTCAACTTTCTTCACAGTCCAACTCTCACATCCATACATGACCACTGGGAAAACCATAGCCTTGACTAGATGGACCTTTGTTGGCAAAGTAATGTCTCTGCTTTTGAATATGCTATCTAGGTTGGTCATAACTTTCCTTCCAAGGAGCAAGCATCTTTTAATTTCATGGCTGCAGTCACCATCTGCAGTGATTTTGGACCCCCAAAAATAAAGTCTCTCACTGTTTCCACTGTTTCCCATCTATTTCCCATGAAGTGACGGGACCAGATGCCATGATCTTAGTTTTCTGAATGTTGAGATTTAAGCCAACTTTTTCACTCTCCTCTTTCACGTTCAACAAGAGGCTTTTCAGTTCCTCTTCACTTTCTGCCATAAGAGTAGTGTCATCTGCATAACTGAGGTTATTGATATTTCTCCCAGCAATCTTGATTCCAGCTTGTGCTTCTTCCAGCCCAGTGTTTCTCATGATGTACTCTGCATATAAGTTAAATAAGCAGGGTGGCAATATACAGCTTTGACGAACTCCTTTTCCTATTTGGAATCAGTCTGTTGTTCCATGTCCAGTTCCAACTGTTGCTTCCTGACCTGCATACAGGTTTCTCAAGAGGCGGGTCAGGTGGTCTCGTATTCCCATCTCTTTCAGAATTGTCCACAGTTTCTTGTGATCCACACAGTCAAAGGCTTTGGCATAGTCAATAAAGCAGAAATAGATGTTTTTCTGGAACTCTCTTGCTTTTTCAATGATCCAGCGGATGTTGACAATTTGATCTCTTGTTCCTCTGCCTTCTCTAAAATCAGCTTGAACATCTGGAAGTTCACGGTTCATGTATTGCTGAAGCCTGGCTTGGAGAATTTTGAGCATTACTTTACTAGCATGTGAGATGAGTGCAATTGTGTGGTAGTTTGAGCATTCTTTGGCATTGCCTTTCTTTGGGATTGGAAGGAAAACTGACCTTTTCCAATCCTGTGTCCTCCAAATTTGCTGGCATATTAAGTGCAGCACTTTCACACCATCATCTTTCAGGCTTTGAAATAGCTCAACTGGAATTCCATCACCTCTAGGTCAGTGATCACACCATGATGATTATTTTGCTCGTGAAGACCTTTTTTGTACAGTTCTTCTGTGTATTCTTGCCACCTCTTCTTAATATCTTCTGCTTCTGTTAGGTCCATACCATTTCTGTCCTTTATCAAGCCCATCTTTGCATGAAATGTTCCCTTGGTATCTCTAATTTTCTTGAGGAGATCTCTAGTCTTTCTCATTCTGTTGTTTTCCTCTATTTCTATTCATTGATCGCTGAGGAAGGCTTTCTTATCTCTCCTTGCTATTGTTTGGAACTCTGCATTCAGATGCTTATATCTTTCCTTTTCTCCTTTGCTTTTTGCTTCTCTTCATTTCACAGCTATTTGTAAGGCCTCCCCAGACAGCCATTTTGCTTTTTTGCATTCCTTTTCCATGGGGATGGTCTTGATCCCTGTCTCCTGTACAATGTCACGAACCTCCGTCCATAGTTCATCAGGTACTCTGTCTATCAGATCTAGTACCTTAAATCTACTTCTCACTTCCACTGTATAATCATAAGGGATTTGATTTAGGTCATACCTGAATGGTCTAGTGGTTTTCCCTACTTTCTTCAATTTAAGTCTGAATTTGGCCATAAGAAGTTCATGATCTGAGCCACAGTCAGCTCCCCGGTCTTGTTTTTGTTGACTGTATAGAGCTCCTCCATCTTTGGCTGCAAAGAATATAATCAATCTGATTTCGGTGTTGACCATCTGGTGATGTCCATGTGTTGAGTCTTCTCTTGTGTTGTTGGAAGAGGGTGTTTTCTATGACCAGTGCATTCTCTTGGCAAAACTCTGTTAGCCTTTGCCCTGCTTCATTCCGTATTCCAAAGCCAAATTTGCCTGTTACCCCAGGTATTTCTTGACTTCCTCCTTTTGCATTCCAGTCTCCTATAATGAAAAAAAAAAACATCTTTTTTGGGTGTTAGTTCTAAAAGGTCTTGCAGGTCTTCATAGAACCATTCAACTTCAGCTTCTTCAGTGTCACTGGTTGGGGCATAGGCTTGGATTACTGTGATATTGAATGGTTTGCCTTGGAAATGAACAGAGATCATTCTGTCGTTTTTGAGATTGCATCCAAGTACTGCATTTCGGACTCTTTTGTTGACATGATGGCTACTCCATTTCTTCTAAGGGATTCCTGCCCACAGTAGTAGATATAATGGTCATCTGAGTTAAATTCACCCATTCCTGTCCATTTTAGTTTGCTGATTCCTAGAATGTTGATGTTCACTCACCAATAGAAAATAAAAAGTTTAAAAAATCTTTGAATTAGAAAACATGAAGCATCCTATATGTTTGAAAATCTGATGGATCCCAGTACAAGTCAATTAACTTTTTCAACAATTAATTTTTTTAGCAGTCCGTGGGGCACAAAGAGTCAGACACAACTTAAGTGACTTGGCACACACGCAGGCATGATCTAGCTGACCTTTGCTAAATCATCTGGCTATTGCTTTTAGTTAAAGAATTACTTCGATCTTCCATGAGTTCTTTTAATCACAGAAGAAACAGAGAATACGAAAAACAGCATATTAGTATGCATCAACTGACTCGATGGATGTGAGTCTCAGTGAACTCCAGGAGTTGGTGATGGACAGGGAGGCCTGGCGTGCTGGGATTCATGGGGTCGCAAAGAGTTGGACACAACTGAGCGACTGATCTGATCTGATCTGATCTGATGCATTAATTGACCAAACAGCTATTTTTAATAATAAAATGGGCATATTTGTTACCATACCTTGGTATTGTCAAGATTAACATATTAACAATATTCAATGTAAAAAACCATTTTACTGATAAATAATAATATGTTTCAGATTCAATCAATAAGCCTTAGTCTGAGAGTTAGCCTCACCACTCCCTTCAGGCATTGCAATCTGAGGCATCTGAAAATTAAACAGGGCTTCCCTGGAGGCTCAATGGTAAAGAATCCACCTATAAATGCAAGTTCCATCCCTGGTCCAGGAAGATCCCACGTGCCACGAAGCAGCTAAGCTCCTGCACCACAACTATTGAGCATGTGCTCTAGTGCCCAGGAGCTGCAGTTACTGAAGCAAGAGTGCTCAGACCCCATGCTCCACAACAAGAGAGGACACCATAGCGAGGAGCCGCGCAGCACAATGAGAGGAAACCCATGCAGCCGTGAAGACCCGGCGCTGCCAAAAATGAATAAACATCAAGGATCTCTCAGCTGCTCAGGGCTGGGACAGGCTGCCTCCCTTGTGTCACATCTGTGCAGTCGAATTGCCTGAATATTTTAACACAAAACCTTGCATTTAGGTTCAGTGTCATTTATCTTCATTCTCTGTGAAACTTCAATGTTCAATACTCAGAAGCTCTGAATGATCATGATGCACCATATCTCTTAAAACTCTCAAGGTATTTATATTCAAAGCTCCCCTCTGAGCTCTAAGGATGTAATAAATTACATTTATGCCCTTATGACTCAGAGATAATTACATGGCAGTTGGGCTACTTTTTTCTAACCACCATAGTGATGTTCAGTAACTGCACTTTTGACAGCCCACTGACATCTAATTAGCAAAAAACATCTTGGTAAATGCAAGCATCATGCCCATTTTGATAAACCTGACGTAGGTGGTTCAAGAAGAGTGAACACCTAATTGGCACACAGGTAACTGCACTGGTGTCGGCTTTAACATGCCAACTACATACAATGACTCGCATCTCTAAATCTACACAATGATCTGTATCATTTAATGAGAACTGTTAATATTAAATATTTAAATAACGGCCCTTACAAAGCATACTTCCAATGTCTCCAAGAGGCACGATTCTTAACACTGTTCATGAGATGGATATGACTCGATGCACTTAGAGTGTAAATAACACCTATCTCTGGCCTGCGTCTAATAAAGAAAATTACATTAATAGAAATAGGAAATCTATACATTGTAAGAAATGTCCATTTATATATAAATAAATATACAGGAAGCAACAGTTAGAACTGGACATGGAACAACAAACTGGTTCCAAATAGGAAAAGCAGTACGTCAGGGCTGTGTACGGTCACCCTGCTTATTTAACTTATATGCAGAGTACATCATGAGAAATGCTGGGCTGGAAGAAGCACAAGCTGGAATCAAGATTGTCGGGAGAAATATCAATAACCTCAGATAGGCAGATGACACCACCCTTATAGCAGAAAGTGAAGAGGAACTCAAAAGCCTCTTGATGAAGGTGAAAGAAGAGAGTGAAAAAGTTGGCTTAAAACTCAACATTCAGAAAACAAAGATTATGGCATCTGGTCCCATCACTTCATGGGAAATAGATGGGAAAACAGTGAGAGACTTTATTTTTGGGGGGCTCCAAAATCACTGCAGATGGTGACTGCAGACATGAAATTAAAAGATGCTTATTCCTTGGAAGGAAAGTTATGACCAACCTAGATAGCATATTCAAAAGCAGAGACATTACTTTGCCAACAAATGTCTGTCTAGTTAAGGCTACGGTTTTTCCAGTGGTCATGTATGGATGTGACTGTTGGACTGTGAAGAAAGCTGAGCACTGAAGAATTGATGCTCTTGAACTGTGGTGTTGGAGAAGACTCTTGAGAGTCCCTGGGACTGAAGGGAGATCCAACCAGTCCATTCTAAAGGAGATTGGTCCTTGGTGTTCTTTGGAAGGAATGATGCTAAAGTTGAAACTCCAGTACTTTGGCCACCTCATACGAAGAGTTGACTCATTGGAAAAGACTCTGATGCTGAGAGGGATGGGGGCAAGAGGAGAAGGGGACAACAGAGGATTAGATGGCTGGATGGCATCACTGACTCGATGGATGTGAGTTTGAGTGAACTCCAGGAGTTGGTGATGGACAGGGAGGCCTGGCGTGCTGCAATTCATGGGGTCACAAACAGTCGGACATGACTGAACTACTGAACTGAAATCTACATAAATAAAATGATGATTGGCATGAATCAAAGAATTTCTAATGCTGGCTCTTGAACTGACCTATCATAGACAATACATTTTCTTGTTACATCTTTACATAATAAATAAGACCTCTCAAAAACCATACAAGCTTTTTTAAAAAGTGTTTAAAATTATCACAAGTGCATCTCTCTCTTAAGAAGTTTTTTGATGATAAAATTCAAATAAACATTTTTTGTTTTTATGCTTAAAGCAAACAAATATAAAAAATAGTTATAGTAAACTCCCTCTAACTCATCAAACAGCTTCAACATTTTCCAAATCATGGCCATCACTGTTCCATCCTTACTTTCACCAACACCCCACCTTTCTGTTTGTTTCTGATTCTTGTTTCTTTTTATGGTTGTTTTTTTTTAATTTTTCTAAATTTTTGGTAAATTAATTTATTTGTTTTAATTGGAGGCTAATTACTTTACAATATTGTAGTGGTTTTTGCCATACATTGTCATGGATCTGCCATGGGTGTACATGTGTTCCCCGTCCTGAACCCCCTCCCACCTCCCTCCCCATCCCATCCCTCAGGGTCATCCCAGTGCACCAGCCCTGAGTGCTCTGTCTCATGCATCGAACCTGGACTGGCGATCTATTTCACATATGATAATATACATGTTTCAATGTCATTCTCCCAAATCATCCCACCCTTGCCTTCTCCCAGAGTCCGAAAGTCTGTTCTTTACATCTGTGTCTCTTTTGCTCTCTCGCATATAGGGTCATCATTATCATCTTTCTAAATTCCATATATATGCGTTAGTATACTGTATTGGTGTTTTTCTTTCGGACTTACTTCACTCTGTATAATAGACTCCAGTTTCACCCACCTCATTAGAACTGGTTCAAATGCATTCTTTTTAATGGCTGAGTAATATTCCATTGTGTATATGTACCACAGCTTTCTTATCCATTCATCTGCTGATGGACATCTAAGTTGCTTCCATGTCCTAGCAATTGCAAACAGTGCTGCAATGAACATTGGGGTACACGTGTTTCTTTCAATTCCTGTTTCTTCTGTGTGTATGCCCAGCAGTGGGACTGCTGAGTCATATGGCAGTTCTATTTCCAGTTTTTTACGGAATTGCCATACTGTTCTCCATAGTGGCTGTACTAGTTTGCATTCCCACCAACAGTGTAAGAGGGTTGCCTTTTCTCCACACCCTCTCCAGCATTTATTGTTTGTAGATTTTTTGATAGCAGCCATTCTGACTGGCATGAGATGGTACCTCATTGTGGTTTCGATTTGCATTTCTCTGATAATGAGTGATGTTGAGCATCTTTTCATGTGTTTGTTAGCCATCTGTATGTCTTCTTTGGAGAAATGTCTGTTTAGTTCTTTAGCCCATTTTTTGATTGGGTCGTTTACTTTTCTGGTATTGAGCTGCATGAGCTGCTTGTATATTTTTGAGATTAATTCTTTGCCAGTTGCTTCATTTGCTATTATTTTCTCCCATTCTGAAGGCTGTCTTTTCACCTTGCTTATAGTTTCCTTCATTGTGCAAAACCTTTTAAGTTTAATTAGGTCCCATTTATTTATTTTTGCTTTTATTTCCATTACTCTGGGAGGTGAGTCATAGAGGATTCTGCTGTGATTTATGTCAGAGTGTTTTGCCTAAATTTTCCTCTAGGAGTTTTATATTTTCTGGTCTTTCATTTAGATCTTTAATCCATTTTGAGTTTATTTTTGTGTATGGTGTTGGAAAGTGTTCAACTTTTATTCTTTTACAAGTGGTTGACCAGTTTTCCC
This sequence comes from Bubalus bubalis, assembly GCF_019923935.1. Classification (NCBI taxonomy): domain Eukaryota; kingdom Metazoa; phylum Chordata; class Mammalia; order Artiodactyla; family Bovidae; genus Bubalus; species Bubalus bubalis. The sequence goes on along the minus strand of NC_059178.1, from coordinate 55,106,377 downwards.
AGCACCACTTGTTAAAGAGATTGTCTTTTCTCCATTCTATATTCTTGCCTCCTTTGTCAAATATAAGGTGTCCATAGGTGCATGGATTTATCTCTGGACTTTCTATTTTTTTCCACTGATCTATATTTCTGTCTTTGTGCCAGTACCATACTGTCTTGATGACTGTGGCTTGGTAGTATAATCTGAAGTCAGGCAGGTTAATTCCTCCAGTTCCATTCTTCTTTCTCAAGATTGCTTTGGCTATTTGAGGTTTTTTGTATTCCCATACAAATTGTGAAATTATTTGTTCTAGTTCTCTGAAAAATACTGTTGGTAGCTTGATAGGGATTGCATTGAATCTATAGATTGCTTTGGATATTATACTCATTTTTACTATATTGATTCTTCTGATCCATGAACATGGTATATTTCTCCATCTATTTGTGTCATCTTTAATTTCTTTCATCAGTGTTTTATAGTTTCCTATACATAGGTCTTTTGTTTCTTTAGGTAGATTTATTCCTAAGTATTTTATTCTTTTCGTTGCAATGATGAATGGAATTGTTTCCTTAATTTCTCTTTCTGTTTTCTCATTGTTAATGTATAGGAATGCAAGGGATTTCTGTGTGTTGATTTTATATCCTGCAACTTTACTATTCATTGATTACTCTATAATTTTCTGATGGAGTCTTTAGGGTTTTCTATGAAGAGGATCATGTCATCTGCAAACAGTGAGAGTTTTACTACTTCTTTACCAACCTGGATTCCTTTTATTCCTTTTTCTTCTCTGATTGCTGTGGCCAAACTTCCAAAACTATGTTAAATAGAAGTAGTGAAAGTGGGCACCCTTGTCTTGTTCCTGACTTTAGGGGAATTGCTTTCAATTTTTCACCATTGAGGATAATGTTTGCTGTGGGTTTATCATATATGGCTTTTATTATGTTGAGGTATGTTCCTTCTATGCCTGCTTTCTGGAGGGTTTTTATCATAAACGGATGTTGAATTTTGTCAAAGGCTTTCGTTTTAATTATTTTTTATTGGAGTACAGTTACTTTACAATGCTGTGTCAGTTTCTGCCATACAGCAAAGTGAATCAGCTATATGTTTACATTTCTCCCCTCTTTTTGGATTTCCTTACCGTTCAGGTTACCACAGAGCAGTGAGCATAGTTCCCTGAGCTGTACAGTATGTTCTCACTAGCTGTCTATTCTACATATAGTATTGTAGAGTATATATATGTCAATCCCAATCTCACAATTTGCCCTACCCCATTGCCTTCCTGTTTCGACCCAAATCTCAGGTATCATATCATTTCATCTGTAAACCAAGTATTTAAAATTTTTTAATGTGCTAAGATAGGGTGTTTTGTTGGAGAAGGCAATGGCACCCCACTCCAGTACTCTTGCCTGGAAAATCCCATGGAAGGAGGAGCCTGGAAGGCTCCTGGAGTCCTGGAGCTAAGATAGGGTGTTTTGTTGGAGAAGGCAATGGCACCCCACTCCAGTACTCTTGCCTGGAAAATCCCATGGAAGGAGGAGCCTGGAAGGCTCCTGGAAGTCCATGGAGTCGTTAGGAGTCAGACACGACTGAGCAATTTCACTTTCACTTTTCACTTTCATGCATTGGAGAAGGAAATGGCAACCCACTCCAGTGTTCTTGCCTGGAGAATCTCAGGGACAGGGGAACCTGGTGGGCTGCCATCTATGGGGTCGCACAGAGTCAGACATGACTCAAGTGACTTAGCAGCAGCAGCAGCAGCATGGTATTTTGTAAAATCAATAAATAGTGGGTTTCAATTTTAATTACTTTTCTAATGTTTTTAACTTTTATTTTGTATTGATGTATAGCCAATCATGACAGTTGTGATAGTTTCAGGTGAGCAGATAAGGGAGTTGGCCATAATTTTCAAGAATTTAATCAGAAATGAGTGTATGAAGTAAAGCTGAATTATCAGTATTCATCCTACAGGAGAAATTACCATTTTCAAGAATGGAGTGAGTTATCATTTGGCAATCAATAATGCTTATGGCTTGGACTTCCCTGGTGGTCCCCTGGCTAAGACTCCACACTCCCAATGCAGAGGGCCTGGGTTCAGTCCCTGGTCACAGAACAGAACCCACATGTTGCAAATCAAGATCAAAGATCCCACGTGCTCCATCTAAGACCAGGCACAGCCAAATAAGTAATAATAATACTGCTTATGGCAAAATCATTGCTATTAATTTCATTAAGACTCAATATTACTAACCTGGCCTAAGCCACTGGGTATTATTTTTTGTTGTTTCAGTTCAGTTTAGTCACTCAGTCGTGTCCGACTGTTTGCGACCCCATGAATCACAACACGCCAGGCCACCCTGTTTAGATGACATCTAATTTCAAAACACTGAAATAGTCTAATCTGACTTAAGCAAAGAGCTATCTGCAAATGGTTCATTTTTCTGTTAGCAAGTCAACTACAGTCATCAATTGACATCGTATACCAGAAAAATAAAACACATTTATGTTTCTGGATATTAAATGTTTTGAATATAATGCTTATCTATGTCTAAACTGACCTGCCCTTGTGGCTCAGTGATAAAGAATTTGCCTGCCATTGCAGGAGACCCAGGTTTGATCCTTGGGTTAGGAAGATCCCCTGGAGAAGGAAATGACAACCCACTCCAGCATTCTTGCCTGGAAAATTCCATGGACAAAGGAGCCTGGCAGACTACAATCCTTGAGGTCACAAAAGAGTTGGACACAACAATTGTCTAAAATATCACTATAAGACTAGGGGAATTGTCTTTTCCTGCCACTGCTATTAGAGGAGGAAACATGGGTATCAATTATTTTGCTAAGTCATGGAAAACTAATGGATCTCTCCCCTCATGACTTGGGGTAGAAAGCTTGCATCTTAGTATATGAATTCTTCTGGATGCTACAAAATCTTTATAAATAAATGAGTACAGTATATATAATACAGTATATAGTATTATATATACACATACATATACAATATATAAATAATATAGTGTATATATATTATATACATACACACACAATCTTTATAAATAGATGGGTATAGATGAATATAGTACATATTGATGCTTTTGAATTGTGATGCTGGAGAAGACTCTTGAGAGTCCTTTGGGCTGTAAGGAGATAAACCAGCCAATCCTAAAGGAAATTAACCCTGAATATTCATTGGAAGGACTGATGCTGAAGCTGAAGCTCCAATACTTTGGCTACCTGATGAGAAGAGCCGACTCACTGGAAAAGACCTTGATGTTGGAAAAGATTTAAGGTAAAAGGAGAAGACGGTGACAGAGGATGAGATCGTCAGATAGCATCACCAACTCAACAGACATGAACTTGAACATGAACTCTCCTTGAGCAAACTCGAGGAGACAGTGGAGGACAGGGGAGCCTGGCTTGTTGCAATCCATGGGGTCACAAAGAGCTGAACACGACTTAGCGACTGAACAACAACGACAGTAGATATCTAGAATATGATATGCTATCAAGACAGTATTTAAATTTGATGCCAGGTTCCATTTGGATTGATCATGCTTTTAATGTAAAGAATAACCTTTTTCTCATTTTAAACACTAAAGCTCATCTCAGTGGGACGTATTATAAACTCTGTTTAATGTGCTTCCTTTATAACGTGGGCATCACCTTTGTCATATTAAAATCCATTCCTTTTTAGAAAGATAAAATTAAAATGAACTCCAGCCGAATATAATTAAAAACTTGGCCTATATGTCTTCCGAAGAACCAAGTGGTTTCTGCACTGTGGGGATTCCTGTATGCTTTCCCACTGCAGCTAAGTTCATAAGTGCAGTTGAAAGGATCCGTGCTGATTATAATTACAGTCTAAATTAGCCAATATTAGCACTGGGCCACATAATTCACATAGCATGGTTTCCATGTTAGACAATCAATTACAGTTCAGATGAATCCATGCAAAAATCCATAATTTTTACTTAGGATCACAGTTTTTGTAATTTAACATATTATTACCGCCGAGCCTTCAAAAGGTCAGGAAGAACAATGAAGAGAAATTTCCAGTTAGGAAATGTTCCTTTATTGTCCCAAGAGGGTGAGAAGGCTGATTGCATCCGCATACTTGATGGAATGAGAATTTTAATTTACTTTGGTGTTCACCTTCCTTCAGAAGGCTTTAAACTAGAGGACAGTTCTATCTGAGAGCTGTCCAAAGTTCACACAGGTGCACTGTGATGCTCCGAGTCTCCTGCTGGACTCCCCTGAGCTGACATCCAGCAGGAAGTTATAGAGGAAGCGCGGAGGACACCACCGCAGGCCGCCGGGCCCCTGCCTGGAGGCACAGCAAACGGGCTTCATCTCTGTTCCAAATGCGAGAATGTAGCAGCCCCCTGCTCCCCCAGGAGTTCCACCTGTTGCAATGGCACAGGAATTGTTTCAGAAAACCCCGTGGTTTACCATCTCCATACCAACATATCAGACGTGAAGAACTACTTTTCTTTCAATCTACACACTGTATTTCCCACCACCAAACTAACAGGTTAAAGGTAAGTCCCTCAACTCCTCAAATACAGTGACAAGAAAAGCAAGCATCTTTTCACACATAAAATTTAGAATCTTGTTTCCGATCAGGTAAAATAAGATGGGCACGACTTCTGTAAGCTTTCAACATGAACCATCGTCAGAATCGCCATATTATGGAGTAACCTGGAAATAGACCCCTCCAAGAGTGTGTCTACAGTGAAGGAAACACAGGATGATGAACTGAGTGATTAAGAGAATTAACTGGGCCATGCAACTGAGTCTGGATCATTAGAGCAGGGTGGGTTAAAACCAGCAAACTCACACACACACACACAACTATCCCATCCCTAGGCCTTGACTCTGAATGGTCAGAGCTGCTTCTTGGAAAAAGGTATGGTCTGGAAAAGCCCTGCTGAAACAGCTACTTCTGTGAAGAGGAGACAGCCATGTGGGAACATCTGATGCATCAGTTGTTCTCCTCCTCCTGGGAGGGCTGAGGGCAAGATGCAGACAGGAAAGGATAAATGTGAAGGCCCAGGGGAGGAGAGGAGGACCCAGAGTCATTGAGACCAGGAGACCCCATCTGAGGGGACAACCTTACACATCCAGGAAGGTGTGAACCATGCAGGGGAGTGGTCATGACTGGATGAGAGAAGGGAAAACAGTTCCCCTCAGGTGCCCATGTACTATCAAGGGTGAGACCTCGACGCCTGGGCCAGGCTGCCCGAGCTCAAGTCCAACCTCAGCCTGCTCACTAGAAGCAGAAACAGCAACTCTCTTAAGCTCTCTGTCCCTCTGCTTTCCTCATCTGTAAAGTGGGAATAACAGCAGTACCCCCCCCCACCCCATTCCCGCCATGAGGAGAAAATAGCTGTTTGGAGTGGCTGTCCAGGCATTCACAATATGACAACCTTGTCACGCCAGAGTCTGGACATTTAAAGAAGGACCTGAGCTTGGGTTCCTGTCCCAAGTTCCAGCTTTTGCTCTTCCCAGGGCACCGTTAAAACAACCCTTTACATGCGTGCGTGCGTGCATGCGAAGTTGCTTCAGTCGGATCCAATTCTTTGCAACCCTATGGACTGCAGCCTGCCAGGCTTCTCTGTCCACGGGATTTTCCAGGCAAGAATACTGGAGTGGGTTGCCGTGCCTGCCTCCAGGGGATCTTCCTGACGCAGGGATCGAACCTGTGTCTCTCATGTCTACCTGCACTGACAGGTAGGTTCTTTACCACTAGCGCCACCTGGGAAGCCCAACCCCTAACATATGACCCAACAATCCCACTACTGCATATATACCTTGAGGAAACCATAACTGAAAAAGACACATATCCCAGTGTTCATTGCAGCACTATTGATAATAGCTAGGACATGTATTAGCTAGGACAATAACTAGGACAACCTAGATGCCCATCGACAGATGAATGAATAAAGAAGCCGTTGGACATATATATAATGGAATATTACTCAGCCATAAAATGGAATATTACTCAGCCATAAAATGGAATACATTTGAGTCAGTCCTAATCAGATGCGAAGAGTTGACTCATTGGAAAAGACTCTGATGCTGGGAGGGATTAGGGGCAGGAGGAGAAGGGGATGACAGAGGATGAGATGGCTGGATGGCATCACTGACTCGATGGACGTGAGTCGGGTGAACTCCGGGAGTTGGTGATGGACAGGGAGGCCTGGCGTGCTGCAATTCATGGGGTCGCAAAGAATTGGACATGACTGAGTGACTGAACTGAACTGAACTGAATCAGGTGGATGAACCTAGAGCCTATTATACAGAGTGAAGTGAGTCAGAAAGTGAAAAACAAATGTCATATACTAACACCTGTATATGGAATCCAGAAAGATGGTACTGATGAACCTATTTGCAGGGCAGCAATGGAGACACCAACATAGAGAACAGACTTCTGGGCATGGTGGGGGGAGTTGAAGGAGAGGGTGAATGTATGGAGAGCAGCATAGAAACATACATCACCATCTGTAAAATAACAGCCAATGGGAATTTGTTGTATGACTCAGGGAACTCAAACCAGGGCTCGGTAACAACCTAGAGGGGTAACAACCTAGAGAGGTGGGATAGGGAGGGAAGTGGGAGGGATTTTCAAGTGGGAGGGGACATAGGTACCCATGGCTGATTCATGTTGATGTTTGGTAGAAACCAACATAATACTGTAAAGCAATTATCCTTCAATTAAAATAAGTAAATAAAACTACAGAGACATAGAACCTCACCTCTGCCAAAATGGCCATCATTAAAGAGTCTGCAGAGGGAGTGGAGAAAAGGGAACCCTTCCACACTGTTGGTGGGAATGGAAGTTGCTGCCGCCACTATGGAGAACAAAATGCAGGTGCCTCAAAAACTGAAACTAGAACCACCATGTGAGCCAGCAATCCCACTCCTGGGCATTTATCCAAGCAAAACTGTAATTCAAAAAGATACTCGCACCCTTATGTTCATAGCAGCACTATTTCCAATAGCCAGGACACAGAAGCAACCTCAATGTCCACTGACAGAGGAATACATAAAGAAGAAGTAGCACAACCCACTCCAGTGTTCTTGCCTGGAGAATCCCAGGGACAGGGGAGCCTGGTGGGCTGCCGTCTATGAGGTCGCACAGAGTCGGACACGACTGAAGTGACTTAGCAGTAGCAGTACATGTGCATAATGGAATATTACTCAGCCGTTAAAAGGGTGAGATAATGGCATTTTCAGCAACATGGATACAAGTATAGATTATCATATTCATCAAAGTAAGTTATAAAGAGAAAGGGGGCTTCCCTGGTGGTCCATTGGTAAAGAATCCGCCTGCCAATGCAGAAGACACGGGTTCAATCCCTGGTCTGGGAAGATCCCACATGCAACTAAGCTCATGAGCCACGACTACTGAAGCCTGTGTGCCCTGGAGTCCCTGCTCCAGAACAAGAGAAGCCACCGCAGTGAGAAGCCCGCACACTGCAGCTGGGGAGTAGCCCCCACTCGCCACAGCCACAGAAAGCCCGCGCACAGCACAAAGACCCAGTGTGCCCAAAGCAAATAAATGAAAGTATTTTTAAAAAGAAAAAGACAAATACCGTATGATATCATATACATGTGGGACCTAAAATACAACACAAATGACCTGTGAAACAGAAACAGACTCACAGACACAGAGAACAGACTGTGCTTGCCAAGGGGTGGGGGGTAGGAGAGGGGTGGGTTGGGAGTTGGGGATCAGCAGATGCAAGTTATTATATGCAGAATGGATAAACAATGATGCCCTGCTGTCTGGCACAGGGAACCATATCCGACAGCCTGTAATAAACCATAGTGGAAAAGAAAACACACCAGCTACTGGCCCCCGAGCCACCCCCCGCCACCCTGCAGACACACGCAGGGCTGTGGTGAGGATCCCAATCGCAAAGCCTTCCGTCCAGACACTGATGAACACACTGCTCTGTTTTCTTGTGTCGCTGCTACTATTTGTTTCCGGGGGGGGGCGGGGATCGCCTGGTCACGTTAACTCCAGCACAGAAGTGTGACCTTGGGAAAAGACATAAACCAGGTGGAAAGTGGTTTGGGGTGACTTTACTCGAGTCACCTAGATAAAAGCCTCTGCTCCCCGCTCTCCTCGGCACACATTCCTGACCTAGGGTACAGCAGAACTGCCAGGGCTCCCGATGCGCCCCCTTCGGCACCAAGACAGCGGCTGGGAATAATCCGGCTTCCAAGATGCATCAGGCTCGTTAATTGCCCGGGATCACCAACTAAGCGCTTTTTCACCCCTGGCTCCCCTCTTTTGTTTGTGTTGTGTTTTTATTGTTCTTGTGTCTCTGGGAATGTGTGTTTTACAGGGGGAAAAAAGTGTTTAAAACGCTTAAGAAACATTTCAAGAAAATGCAAGTGGTTTGAGGTTATAAATATGGACTAAATAATAAAGACATTACAATAAATACAAAGGTCCTTCCCTTCTTTTTACTTAAAGAGTTTATGATCCTGTTTTTTAAGAACCATGGGAGAAAGACTGAATTATTCCGAGATACAAAACACAAATGGGAAACACGGAACAGCTACCAAATAAGGCGACTGGGGAAAGGGGTAATTTGTCTCTAAAGCGCAGTTCTCGAGTTAACAAATGTTGCTTGAGTGCCCCCTGGGCGTCTGTAGGTGCTGCCGATGGAGTCGTACACTGAAGCTTCTCTGCCAGGGCTTGTCTCTGCATGGGGTGGAGGGGTGGAGGCTGGAATATAAGACAACGAAAATAAAATGCCCACCAGGAGAGATGGTGACAATGGATCCGGAGGAAACCTCTGCAGGCAAGGGGAGAACCAGGAGTCTGATGCAATGGGGGGAGGCTGCAATTTAAATAAGAAGACAGACCTGAACGTGGCCTCGGTGGGAAGGTGGCATTTGAGCAAAGGCTGAGGGAATGGGAAGGGGTGGTCTTTGAAAGCAGAGGACCCTGCAAACAAACATCCCCTGGAACCAGCACAGGCTGGGGGTGCTCAACACACAGCCAGGAAGATGATGCTGCCAGGGCACGGGGCACTAGGTGACCTCGAGGTCACAGGACATTGGGGACCCCCTGGTTCAGGACTTTAATGCCACGGCAAGCTTTTTGTCCTTGTTCTGAAGAAGGAACGAAGCCAGTGAAGAGACGCAGGAGACAAGTGGAGATGCTGGGCTGATGCTCTAGAGCAGAGGAAGGGGGGTCTAGGGTCCAAGGCCAGAGACGGAGGCAGAGAGGGTTCAGCTACTCACTCAGAGATGGAAGGGCACGGGGCAGACACACAGGATGATGGCAACCTGTGCAAGTTCTCTTCTGACTACTTGTATTTTTTCAGTAATATAGTCATAAGCAACATCACCAGTAAAAATTAACGTCTATACATAAAAATGCCCAACCACACATATGCATAGATGTGCTTGTTTGTTATGGTTGTTTAGTCACTAAGTCATGTTTGACTCTTTTGAGACCACATGGACTGTAGCCTGCCAGGCGCCTCTGTCCATGGGATTTCCCAGGCAAGAATGCTGGAGTAGTTTGTCATTTCCTTCTCCAGGGGATCTTCCCAACCCAGAGATCGAACCCAGGTCTCCTGTACTGGCAGGCAAGCCACCAGGGAAGCCCATAGATATGCTCGAAACTCCTATTTATCTTAGAGAAACTATGAAAGGCTCAATGTCAGAAATACAATATAATGAAATTAACCTGCTCAATGGCCAATCAGAGGAAACCACAAGAGCTGAGAGTGAGGCAGCCCCAGTACAGAGGAAGGACCCGTGTTCTGGGCAACTTGCAAACAGTGAGTCGGTCATCTGTGATCCCAACGGCAGACGCCCAGGTCTCCAGGAACACAGTTCGGCTGGGTGTTCTGTCATCTCAGTGGTCTCTAATACATAGAAGAACATGGAACACTGCCTTTAGCTATGAGATCGGAGACACTGGAGTCTACAGTCTGTAATTTTTATCAAATGATTAAATGCTAACTAATGCCTGGTTCCTCTTCATAGAGTAATCTCAGAGGAAGTTATTTTAAAAAATTATTTCAGGAGCTTCCCTAGTGGTCCAGAGGTTAAGAATCCACCTTGCAGCGCCAGGGACACAGGTTGGATCTCCAATCCAGGAAGATCCCACATGCCGAGGGACAATTCATCCCAAGCGCCACAGCTACTGAAGTCCCCACGCCCTAGAGCCTGTATTCCAAGCAACAGAAGGCATTGCAATAAGAAACCCATGTGCGCAAGCAAATTCGTCCAGTTTTCTTTGCCACGTTGCATTTATTTGTGCTCAGTTTCTCATGAAGAGCAACCTCCAGCCCTCGTATCAGTTTAAACAGGACAAGACCAGTTTTGTTTTTCTCCCTCATTTATTTCCCCTATTTCTTGGCAAGTAAGATGGAAAGCTAGAGAGTGATCTTTCTCTGTGTGTGCGTGACTCACACATCTCTTCAGAGATCAACTTCCAGGGTCATTTTCTTGTCAGTTTGCTGTGAAGACTCACTAACCATCTTCCAAATGTCCTCAAGATGCTGGCTCCCTACTGCCAGACTGTCAAACAGCTCACAGAGCGCTCTGCGGGAACGATACTAACAACTCCTATTTTTAGCATCTTTAAATGCAGCAAGAGTGTTTGCAAGTATGGCCAAGGGTCTCCCAATATAATTACATACTGTAATTGATACTGTGAGCTATGAAGGTTTCACTGTAGGATCTAATACAATCCTTGAATGTTTGCCTCAAAACCTATCAGGCCATTACAAGAGACACATGTGTGTGCTAAGTCACTTCAGTCCTGTCCAACTCTGCGCGACCCTAGGGATGCGTAGACTGCCAGGACTGTAGCTTGTCAGCTTCTCTGTCCATGGGATTCTCCAGGCAAGAATAGTGGAGTGGGTGGTCATGCCCTCCTCCAGGGAATCTTCTTGAACCAGGGATCAAACCCACGTCTCATGTCTCCTGCACTGGCAGGCAAGTTCTTTAACGCTAGCACCACCTGGGAAGCCCCAAAGGAGAATATTAGGAGTAGCAATTAATTCACTAATATTAGTATTTAGTGCTACATTTATAGTGCTACATTTTTGTTGATTTATATTTATGTCACAGAGTGATGGAACTTTTTTAAACTAACTTTATATTTTAGCATCATATTTTAACTTCTGCTACACCTACCACCATCCTAAAAACATAGATCAGTTGCAAAATATCTAGTCCTCATAATTAGACAGACCATCCGGTTTCTCCTATCATTGATAGACCGTCATCAGGTTTATCTTCAAAAGATAAAACTACTAAAGGGCTTTCTGCTGAAGCTTCAGAAAAACTAGGATTTGAAAATAACTAGATAACCAACTACATCACAGCAATGATGTCCGTGTTTCTTTAGTCACTAATGAGACCAGAAATCGTGGCCTTCCTGGCTTTTTTCAGATGATTAGCAACATTTCCAGGCTAGAGTCAAATTTCTTCAGCACATTTGGGTCCAATAAGAACAGACCTTTGGCTTTTTTTTTTTTAGGGCCTAAAATCAATGAACGCACGAAGACAAAGTTGAGAGAAAGGCTTGTGACAGCAGCTTCGATCTGTCAGTCTTCCCAGAGATGATTTGAGGACGCCAAACACACATTTGTGCCGACAGAGATTTTTAATTAGCGCTCCAGCCTGACAGCAATAATGGAGGGAGACGAACCTGGGTCACCACTTGGCGTGTTGCGTGTCCTTTGAAAACCAACTCTTGTTCTCTTCTGAGCCACGGCCTTGACTGGCCTGCATCCGTGCCCTGTGTCCTCCTGAAGGAGCTCCACAGAGGGACAAATCAGCTACAGACAAATAGTTTGTAATTAACAGTGACAGGATATTGACTGGGGTAACGACTGCTGGATAGAGGCCACAGAAAAGTTTTAGGGCTGTAAATTTTCCATTACCTTCAGAAGTGATTATTCTCTCAAGACTGCAGTGTGATCATTAGCTTTCTACCACAGATATTGGAAAAAATCCCTTCTGAAAAAAAGATTAGTGTTGTCGCTCAGCTGGAGGAAACGGATGAAAGATCACTGATCGATGGTCATTCCGGCCGTGAATCCGCTCTTCTACTTGTTGTGGAATCTTATAAAATGCATTAATTACAAGAATACTGTGATGACTGGCAACCAAACTATGTTTTTTTGTTTCCCCTAAGGAGATCATATTCTTAATATCATATTCTGAATTCTTCAGCACAGACTTTTTCCTCTTCTTTCTGACGCTTGTCTTTAAACAATGTAATGCTATTATTGAAAATAGGGCTTCCCTCGTAGCTCAGTGGTAAGTAATTGGCCTGCCAATGCAGGAGACATGGGTGCGATCCCTAGGTTGGGAAGATCCCCTGGAGAAGGAAATGGCAACCTACTCCAGTGTTCTTTCTTGCCTGGAGAATCCTAGGACAGAGGAGCCTGTTGGGCTGCCATCTATGGGGTCGCACAGAGTCGGACACGACTGACGCAACTTAGCAGAGAGATTTATGACTTCACAAATCCCCTCGGCTGAATATTACACATCCCTACAAGAAATATTTAGTTCCTATTTTTTTTAAAGATTTGGGGAGGCGGGGTGCTGGAGGGGGGAAATCAGGAGAACAAATAAGCACTCTGCTCCCAAATTCAAGAAGAAAAGTCAGTCCATCCTAAGATGTTCTAGAAGTAATTGTTACTCTAGAAATACAATGTAGAATAGTGGCTTTCTAACTGTGCTCCATGAAGTTCTCAGGTTCTTCTGAATTAACTGGAACAACCTCAAGGAGGAGGCATGGCAAGAGGCACTTCAAGGAACATCCCCCCTCTCCCTTACCCAGAGAACTCCACAGGTGAAGGTCAAAGCAGGGAGCCATCGGTCCCCATGGGTGCCCCCCGTGAGCATGGACACCGTCTCACTCTAATGGTCATGGACAGAGGCATGTTTATCAGCCTGGCCTCAGTCCTGAGCAGACCCACTTGCATTGATTTTATGTACTTACTGGAGGTAAGGTTCCAAGTAAAGTCAGTTATTACCGAGTGTTCACTGTTAAAAGGCAGTTTTATAAAGTGCTTGCATACAAGAAGAAATGTTTCCAGTTTCATCGGCTGCAACTGAGCTACTCTCCAACAAGTGAAAACTCACATTTGTATATACAGTCTACAATGAATCTCCTCCATTAATTATAATAAAGGTAAAGCTTCAGACACAGAAAACCTCTATATGTCCAAAGAGTTCAATGACCCCTGTGATCCTTGAATTTCTTCTACTATATCCCTACCAGTTAACAGCCACATCTACAGACAGCTTCAGAGATGGAGGCATCCTAGGGAGAAGAAACAGCAGAGCAAACAGTTCTTATGCAGAAATACACCTGGCTTGTTTGAGGAGTGACAAGGAGACCAGTGTTACCGGAGTGGAGTATATAAGAGAGAAAATTAATAGGAGAGAAGGTCAGAGAGGCAACCAAGGGGTGGCTAAATATGGAAGGAGTTCACGGTTTTTCTGAATGAGATGGAGCAAGAGGTGTGGGGGCAAATGAGGAACGTGAGCAGATTCATGTTACTATTATCACCTGGTGAGAGCTGAGAACAGACTGAAAAGAGGTCAGGGTCAGGAGAAGGAAAACCAGTGTGAAGCCTGCTGCAATAATCCAGGCAAGGTATGATCAGGCCAGGGAATCAGCAGCGGAAAGAGTGAGATGCAGGTTGATTCCCAAGATACGTTTAAGGTAGAACCAACAGAACTTTCTAGTAACTGGAACATAGCCTTCAAAAGAAAGAGTAAAGGATGAGCCCAAAAGCTTTATACCAAACAGCTGGAAAGATGGTGCTGCCATTCACTGAGGTGAGGAAGACTGAGGAAAAGCAGGTTTCCTGGGGTTGTACCAGGAGCTCCATTTTGGAGAAATCAAGTTTCAAGTGTTTATCCAAGTGGGCATATCAAAAAAAAAGATAACAGATAAACAGATAAAGTAGATAGTCAACAAGGCCCTACTGTATAGCACAGGAAATGCCACGCAATATTCTGTAATAACCGAAATGGAAAAAGAATCTAAAAAATAGATATGTGTATACGTATAACTGAATAACTTTGCTAAACACTTGAAACTGACACAGCATTGCAAATCAACTACACTCCCAATATAACATAAAAATTTAATTAAAAAATGACAGAAGTAAAAAGAGAGCAGGATTTGCAGTCAGGCACTCAGGGAAGGAATCAGCTTGGTGATTTAAATTTGGAGTCACCCTCTTATCAGTGATATTTAAAGCCATGAGACTGAGTGCTGGGTGCTCCATCACCAAGGAGAAATGAGCAGAGGTGACTGAGAAAGAAAGGTCCAGAAGTCAGGACGGAAACCAGTGCTTGAAGCCAGATGAAGAACACGTTTCAGGGAGCAGTGAAGGGCCTGCTGCATTGGCTGCTGCTGCGGCTGTGGAATCTGAGGAGGGGCGTAAAGTGTAACACAGGTCAGTGCAGCGGCATCTGTAACCTGCGTGGAGCGCGAGAAAGAAATGGAGACACAGATGATTTCTGCAGGCCACCTGGCTGGAAAGGAAGTCTGTCTCATTTAGTAACAATTTCACAAAAAGGTCTTAGAGTACACCATTTGACTGTTTCAGGGGGCTTCCCTGAGATGGTAAAGAATCTGCCTTCAGAAATGCGGGAGACCCCAGTTCGATCCCTGGGTCCAGAAGATGCCCTGGAAAAGGGAATGGCTACCCACTCTGGTATTCTTGACCAGATAATTTCATGGACAGAAGAGCCTGGTGGGCTATAGTCCATGGGATTGCAAGAGCTTGTAACACTTTCACTTTTGACTGGGGAGGAAACTTAGGTTCTGAAGAGCTAAGGTAGCATCCTAGCACTAAGCTACCATCCTAAGACAATGGAACCAAACTTCCTACATCCAATTGTAGCTTCTCTGCCTTCTTTAAAGAAAACCTGTGATCACGTGAGTATATTGGAACAACCCCAACACCAATAATATCAAACTTAAATCCTTTTCATCTCTACTAGTAATTCACCTCTCCTTCATCTTTTATTGTGCAGTTGTTTAGAATTTTACTTTTGTCCTAATTAATTTTCATTCTGTTAGAGACATTGCATTATCCCTGCTTGTTGAGTAAGATTTTTAGGACCCTTATATTCCCTTATTTTAAGTTATCCAAATATGTGAAATGGATATAATTGGGTTTTTTTTTTTTTTTTTGCTTTCTCAAGGATTCAAGTACTTCTATTTCATCTCACTTTTTCTTAATTAATATGTAAACGTCCATAGCTTTCTCTCTGATAACACTGTAATTTAAGTCTCATTCTCATCTAAACAATACTATTAAGAATTCCAAACTTTTCCACATATCATGAAATATTATTTAACTCTGAAAAACTTCAAGTGCAGGTGGTAACATTCATCATTCTTCCTAATTAAAAAAAAAAAGCTAAGAAAAGAAAATCAACTTTTCTTCATATTTGTTTTGCATACACACACACACACACACACACATAAACTGAATCACTTTGCTACACACCTGAAACTAACATTGTAAATCAACTTTACTCAAAAAAAAAAAAAAAAAAACCCTAAATATATCAAACCATGAACTTGACCAAACTCTGGGAAATAGTGGAGTATAGGGAAGCCTGGCATGCTGCAGTCCATGGGGTCGCAGAGTCAGACATGACTTGATGACTGAACAACAACAAATCAAAATATATGCGAATACATATTTGTGCAAGTATATATGCTACATGTGAAAATTGAGGTTCATAATTAATACAGATTCTAGAAAAATTATGAAATGACTGAGGGAAAACTGTTAAAAGTGGTTATCTTTGGGGAATGACATTGTGGAAGCAAAAACATTATATGAACTGTCAGGCTCACACATGTGCCATTTAAACACTTAAATGATATTTTTAAATGAAATGCTAATTCCTGACCTACTTTCAAAAGAGCTTCGTTGCAAAGATAAAACTGGATGCAATATTTCTCTGCAATATTGTCTCAAGCATTATAAAATTCAGTATACTTTTATTACTCTGTTAGCATGAATAATAACACAATAATGAAATCCCTTTAAAATGAAAAAAAAAAAAAGAAACTAAATAAGGTTACATAAATAGAAGGGAGTGTAACCAGATCAGAGAAGCATCTGATCCCTCTGATGGTTGATGTGATGTTAGCATAAGGGATCTGTAAGAGGAATTAACAACCCAGAGTCATTAGTAAGCTCCCCGGGTTTCATCCATATATTATTTGCCAGCCAATGAAACAATGATAGATGGCTGAACACTGCAGAATCTCTCACACACTTCGAAGTAAACTCTATTTGTTTTCACTACTTACTAAACTCCATTAGTAAGACTTTTATTCCATGCTACATTTTACTCCTAAATTTATCATCCAGAGAAGGGCTGTCCAGTGACTTCATTTTCAAGCTATATCTCAGACGCCTCTAAAATTCACACAAATTTTATGAAAACTGATATATAAATAAATTATTTCATACAAATGTTCACTCACACACCCACACACAGAAGATATCTGACCTCTGTCCTCACTGCAGATCTGAAGAAACCAATATGCTTTAGCACCATGCTCGAAAATTGGTTTTATCGAAAGCATAAAATAAAATGTAAGAAATCAATACTGAAACAGATTGCATAACTCGATGGTAGAGTGCCTCTTGTCACACATGTGTATAAATTTGGAGAATAACCAGCTATCCTGTTGGAACTCCTATTAGTGCTATGACCTTACAGTAGAGTCTTTCAACTCATTTTCCTTTTTAAATCTTTAATTTCTCAAGATAGAGTATCAGAGAGGCACATGAAAGTACTGTTGCAATTGTGAAACAATTGAGTATACAATTTGACTCTTTTTAAGGCAAGTACTCTTGCCTGGAAAATCCCATGGATGGAGGAGCCTGGAAGGCTGCAGTCCATGGGGTCGCTGAGAGTCGGACGCGACTGAGCGACTTCACTTTCACTTTTCACTTTCATGCACTGGAGAAGGAAATGGCAACCCACTCCAGTGTTCTTGCCTGGAGAATCCCAGGGACAGGGGAGCCTAGTGGGCTGCCCCACGTCTATGGGGTCGCACAGAATCAGACACGACTGAAGCAACTTAGCAGCAGCAGCAAGGCAAGTATAAGAACAAGAAGCAATTTTTGTAATGCAATTTTCAGTTTCCTTGGCAATTATTATCAGGAAAATAGAACCTCAGATGGGAACTTCTCTGACAGTTACCAAAACAATTTTGTAAGTTCTAGCTTAATTGATGGTTTTTCCTACTGTTCATCTAATTTCTTAAAGCTTTTCAGTGAATCTGAAAATTATACTTCATCTTTCTCTAATGACATCCTTCAAATTAAACTGAAAAGTCAAATTGGTAAAATACTTTTTTTTTAATTGGTAAAATACTTTTAAAATAATTTCATCATTCATTTTTTCCATCTAGTATAAATATGTATTTCCGATACTTTGGTGTGTTAGAGAACCGGTCATTTTCAAGGTTTCTGCAAGCTGATAATCAATAAGATTCCAGAGGACAAACACATCCATAAGGATCTCTAGTGCTTCAACCTCTGGGAGTCATTTTTAAATAGGAAAGAGTCTCATTTCTTTTTATGATTTAAATACAAAACAGCAGAAAATACCTGATGACCAAGTAAAGGCTTTCCACTGCTCCCCTCCAGATATATGTGAGAGCCAAGAAATAGCCAAAATAAGAAGTCTGCCCCAGGAATAAAAATCTACCACTGGTATTTGCATTCTAGAGTTGCCCTTGGGGAAGTAGTGTTCTACTTACTCAAAAATTGCAAGTGAAGCATTGTTAATCCCACAGCCAATTCAAGCGCTCTGATACCTTAATAAATTGCTCTATAATGAATAAATAGTGTTTAAAAGATTATCCAAATGTGTCCAGATATCTACAGCATCAGGAATAATTTAAATATTGAGAAAGATTATGACCAGCCCTCAGGGAACTCTACCAAGAGAAGAAGAAATAGATATTTATGGAGAGAGCCAGGATCTGGGTATTTGACAGAGACTAGAATTTTAAAAGGCAGAGACATCATTTTGCCAACAAAGGTCCTAGTCAAAGCTGTGGTTTTACCAGTAGTCATTTATGAATGTGAGAATTGGACCATAAAGAAATCTGAGCACTGAAGAACATGTTAAACCCACTGTGGTGCTAGAGAAGACCCTTGAGAGTCCCTTGGTCAGCAAGGAGATCAAACCAGTCCATCCTAAAGGAGATCAGTCCTGAATATTCATTGGAAGGACTGATGCTGAAACTGAAGCTCCAATCCTTTGGCCACCTGATGCAAAGAGCCAACTCATTGGAAAAGACCCTGATGCTGGGAAAGATAGAAGGCAAATAGAGAGGCGGCAGCAGAGGATGAGATGGTTAGATAACATCACTGACTCAATGGACATGAGTTTGAGCAAACTCTGGGAGACAGTGAAGGACAGGGAAGCCTGGAGTGCTGCAGTCCATGGGGTCGCAAAGAGTTGGACACGAATTAATGACTGAATAACAACAGAAGAACTAACAACAGCTCTTCCTACAAATTTCCCTAATGATGGAGACAGGAAGGCCTTGGTCTAAAACCTTTACTGCTGCTGCTGCTGCTGCTGCTAAGTCAAATCAGTCGTGTCCAACTCTGTGCGACCCCATAGACAGCAGCCCACCAGGCTCTGCCGTCCCTGAGATTCTCCAGGCAAGAACACTGGAGTGCGTTGCTATTTCCTTCTCCAATGCATGAAAGTGAAAAGTGAAAGTGAAATTTCTCAGTTGCGACCCCACGGACTGCAGCCCACCAGGCTCCTCCATCTAAAGAACTAGATGAAGCAAAACCAAACCTTTACTACACTTAAATCAAATGCTTGGTTTTGCTTCATCTAGTTCTCTGAGTTTCCCTTCCTTTGGGGAAAAAACTAGCTATATTTTCGGAAAGAGTCGCAACCACTGAGACTAACTCTGGAAAATCCATCATACATTAGAGAACACCACGGTTGGCCTTGTTCAGAGTGCTGTCAGTCATTCAATCTACATCCGAGGGGCCGGGCTTACCTTCTGTCTAATAAGAGATTGTGTGTTGCACACATTAAGGCAGGTGGTCTCAGTGACTTCTAAACTAGGACATCCCACTGGATCAGGGCGATTGAAGCAGAGGAGAAGCCTGGGCCCCACAGGGCGGGTCACTGAGGGAATTCCACATCTGGTGAACAGGAAAAGAGCAATCAAAGGAACTGTCGGGTCCACTGAAAGGGACAAATCTTGACGCTGGAAGTGTGCTGTGACCTGACTGAGGGCTTTTCATCTTCCCAAACGGCTTCCCTGGTTCACTCCAGACAGACTAGTGGGACACAGCAACACTTTGGCCCATTTCCTGGATTTATCAGAAAGACCAAGGTCACAACTCTATTAATGAAAGGAATATCCTTTCTTCTTAGGTTTTTGCTTTTGTTTTGTTTTTTAGTCAACATAATGGGGCTTCCCTGGTGGCTCAGATGGTAAAGAATCTGCCTGCAATTCAAGAGACCTGGGTTCAATCCCTGGGTTAGGAAAATCCCCTGGAGAAGGGAATGGCTACCCCCTCCAGGATTCTTGCCTGGAGAATTCCACGGACAGAGGAGTCTGGCAAGCTAGAGTCCATGGGGTCACAAAGAGTCAGACTGAGTGACTAACACTTTCGTTTTCAATCAATGTAACAGTCCTGGATTTCTCCCCTGATGGGCCCATCCCATAGAGGCATGGCTGAAAATCTCCATCAGGCATCGCTCCAGACCTGGCCAGGTCTGGTTGGTCCTGCCTAACTCCAGGAGGTAACTGAGGAAAACCAGAACCACAGGATGAAACTTTTTAAGACAGGCTGAAAAAGCAAGTGGATGAAAGCAGGGCAGGCTCAGGAGAGAACACCCACTGCAGAAGTATGGCTGGAAACCTTGCGCACACCCTTCAGGATCACATCTATTCAGAACACACAGCCCCTTCTTCTCATCCATGGTTCTTATGATTCATAAAATCACCTCTGACATGGAATTAGTGAATCCTGAACTACTGCTCCTCAGGGACAGACCAGCTTACATTCCTCAGGTCCCAGGCATATTTATCAAGAAAGCAGTGTTTTATTGTCAGCTTTCTAAATCAACTGAGTCCTTGCAAGCAAGATTTACCCTATCTTCAAGTTTTGTTGTTGTTCAGTCACTAAGTTATGTCTGATTCTTTGAGACCGCTTGGACTGTAGCCTACCAGGCTCCTCTGTCCCTGGGATTTCCCAGGCAAGAATACCAGAGTGGGTTGCCATTTTCTTCTCTGGGGGATCTTCCTGACCCAGGGATGGAACCTGCATCTCCTGCATTGGCAGGTGGATACTCTACCACTGAGCCACCAGGGAAGCCCAACATCTACAAGTTTAGGTCTTGTTTATTTTCACCTCCTGCTGTTGTAACTACTGTTTATTTTTGTCATAACACATAGCGTTTCAACATATTTTTGGCTACAAATGGAATCCTGTGAAAATTCAAACAACACTGTACTATAAGTTCACATGCACCTTCACTTTATAAATATCACAAATAGTCTAAACAGGGTGACTATCCTATCAGTCTGGGCATCCCAAAGAAATATCTGGAACATTTATATCAGAAAAGAGTGAAAATCTATGCAAAAGAATTGAAGGAAGAGCTCTGGAGACAGACAAAGTAGGGGAGAGCCCCAGCCACCTCCCACCACGATGCGTACCCTCACAAGACCCTCTACAGTCCCACTGCTTTACTGTCAATATCTTTAAAATGTAACCTTATTTAAGAAAAGAGAAGGAATTGTTCAAAACAAGTAAAATGAAACAGAAGTATTAAAAAATAAACTAAAAAGAACATGAATGAAAAATTCTGAAAGCTAGGTGTAAAATATAAAGAGAATCAAGAACTATGAAGGATGAAAATACCTTTAAAATAAGAAAATGGAAAGCTTTAAAAATGTAGAGGGAGAAATTAAGAGTAAAGAAGTCAAATATTTATATTTCTTTAAAGAAGGTATAATAGGAATAAAAATTAGCTAAGTGTTTATAGAAGAAATTAAAAATAATAAATGATTCATATTGAAGGACTACATGAAACAAGTGAACAACAAAAAGGAGTAAGATGTAGAAAAAACTTTAGTAGAAAAGAACCTAAATAATAGTGGTTTCAGTACTGTAAGTACATTCCAAAAAAGATGAGTACCCAGCAGTGTAAATGAAAAAGCATTTCAAATGTGTTCTTTTTAAGTTTCAGACTAACTGAAGTAGCCATTTGTTGAAATGAAATAAATTATGGCTAAAAATGGAAGAAGGGCTCATCTCAAAAATGTGTAAATTGAATGTGTAATCACAGAATTCACTGAGTTCAATCCTCTTCTTTAGCATGAAATCTTTATGGGGTCACCATACCTCCGGTGGCCAATCCAACCAGCAGAACCCACAAGAATACCCCAGATCAAGCAAGAAGGCAAACTCATACACTGACCCTACACAGTACCAGGGGTTTCCAAACAGAGTAATTCCTAGGGAAAAAATGGGGCTAGAAAACCAGCAGAGCGAAATTTCTGCAGAAGACCCTACTGAGGGGTTGACACTCCCACTATGATTATTCCAAAGATGAAAAGCTTTCACACACGATCTTAAATTTTTCAGTTTGCATCAAGCAACATCATATGTTACTGAAGCAATAATATAAGGATACTGTCTTTTTCCCACACTTTAAAATGTTCATTTTGTACTGGGGTATAGCCGGCTCACAATGTTGTGGCTGTTTCAGGTGAATAGGAAGGGACTCTGCCACACATATACATGTATCTATTCAGCCCCAATATCCCCTCCCATTCAGCCTGGCACATAACATTGAGCAGAGTTCCCTGTGCTCTACAGCAGGTCCTTGTTGATTTTCCATCTTAAATCTAGCAGTGTATGTATGACCTTCCCAAGGTCCCTAACTATCCCTTCCCTCCAGCAACCATAAGTTTGTTTTAAAGATATTTTATTTCAATAACAAGTATAAGAATCCCAGATGGGTCCAACTTCCTTTTTCCTTTGGTCCGTACCACGTGGCATGCAGAATTTCCCTGACCAGGGATTGAACCCATGCCTCCTGCAGTGGAAGGCCAAGTCTTCACCACTGGACCAGCAGAGAAGTTCTCAATTTATTAAATGAAATCCCTACTCCATAGCACCCCAAACTCAGGAAATTTTTTGAAAAGTAAGTATGCTTAGAAAAGTAAGTATACTTTAAGCAAACCACAATCCCTAAGCTAAACTACACTGGGAACAAGAAAGTAAAAATTCCAGGCCATAATGTGGATGAAACCAAGCCAATGACTCAAGAAGTAGGTGGTAGGTTTTTAAAAAAGACAGGTAGAAACTTCCCTGGCAGTTCAGTGGTTAAGACTCTACCTTCCAAAGCAGGGGGTGCAGCTTCGATCCCTGGTCAGGGAATTAGACCCCACATGCTGTGGCATTTGACCAAAAGTAAAAAAAAAAAAAAGAAAAGAAAATTAAAGATAGGTACTTTTTCTCTTTTTTATCCTTTCTGTATACACAGGACCTAAATATCTCCAATGATAGTGAATGAAATACAAACACACTCAGAATTAAGGCATAATAATACATGACATGTTACTCAGTTATCTATATTCATCTAAATTTCAGATCAAATAATGTCCTTTATTCATTATGATATCTTGGCATAGCCTTACCTAGAAAATGACGTCCTTTCTCAATGACTATATATTCTTTGTAATTATTCGATGTAGAAAAACTTAGCAAAAAGCCACAGTGATAACCTTTCTTCCCCACAGAAAGAAGACCCAGGAGAGTAAGATATAGAGGAACAAACATAAACATAAAGCCCTTATCATGCCCCAGAAGAGATCTGCCATTCTCACTGTCTGACACTTCAGCAATTACTCTCAATTTTCTCCTGCTTGTTGACTGATTCATTCCATGTCTCCCACACCAAGGGAAGCTGCATGGTCTGAAATTATACTTTTTCATTTTAAATTTGTCCATTTTCCTATAAATTTGCAGCACAGCAAGGTGGAACACACATGTGACTTGTAGCTAATATCCAAACCTGAGGAATATCCTGCCGTCAACTGCAACACGAGCCTCCCGTCCAGCCCCACCATCTCAGGTCCTCCCCATGGACATGGGAACAATAAAATAACAGTCTCACAGCATTACTCTGCAGAGATCTGATGTACATGATGTCCATGTGTGTTTATATTTTGAACACTACATTACAAAGTGATGGGAGGAATTCTAGAACATTTTACTGAATGCACTCTACAACATGCTGACCTCATCTTCTATTTCATTAGAGGCAACTATCTTCCCTGGTGGCTCAGCGGTAAAGAATCCACCTGCAATGTAGGAGACATGGGTTTGATCCCTGGGTTGAGAAGATCCCCCAGAGGAGGGCATGGCAATCCACTGCAGCGTTCTTGACCGGAGAATCCCATGGACAGAGAAGCCTGGAGGACTATAGTCCACAGGGTCACACAGAGTCAGACATGACTGAAGCGACTGAGCACAAATGCACAGCTACACTGAAATGAGCTGGATGCAGAATGTATGATTATGATTCTGGTAGCTGGTGCTCCAGCAGGTGGTTCAATGAGCTGATGAGAAAGTCCACAGGTGGGGGTGGGGGGAAGGTAGGCTGTGCCACTTATGTTTTTCAACAAGCTGTTTTCCTCATTTGTCCTTGATGTCATATCCTTTCTTACTTAAACATAAAAACTCTAGTGTCAAGTCAATGCCGTTATAACAAGCTGATAATCCTCTGTCTTTGCATTTTTCAAAGCTGCATTCAACTGTCTTGTGAAAAACACCCTTGATTTTCCATTAAAATTCAATTTGTTGATTTATGTATTTCAGGATGGGACTTCAGAGATCATTTTAAGAAATCAAAAGCTCTATTTTTTGAGACACGGTTCTTTGAAAAACCTGATCCATTGGGTACACACACTGGTTTCCAAATTTGGTTGCTATTTCCTTTAAAAAATATATAAATTTCCTAAGATAAAAATGTATTCCAGCATGGGTTCACTTTGAAGACAGATCTTTGCAATATTATTTTCTTAAAATGGCAAATTCATCTTTTAGCTGATCTAAAGAACTCAAAGGAAGTTAACATATGCTTTTTTCAAGATCATAAGTGTTTCTTTTTTCACACAAGGATCAGAAGAAAATCTTGATTGCCAAAAATACTTTTAAAATCCTACTATATATGTATAGGTTGTGGGAGAAGAAAAGGTCAAAGTCATGAAATTTTTGACAAGATAAAATAGATAAAAGAACACACTTTAGATTCATGGTAGTTGTGGCCACCACATCAACATTAAGTGCTCAAATTAAATGTCATTGGACTCTTGGGTCACCATTTGCTTTAGAGTTTCATTTCCTTTGTAGGACTCGCGAAAGAAAAGTGCCTCAAAAGGTTTCTCATTCTGAAGGAGTCTTCAGAGGAAAACACCTAAGAGGAGGATTACGTTTTTAAGGAAGATACCAGATCTATCCAGATAAGGTGGAACCGTCAGAAGAATCCCTACAAGTGAATTGCTAGGCTCAAAAGACACATTCCTTTTTTTAAGAATTTTTGTTATAAAAGAACATGGACTCTTGTAGATGTGAACTTACTTGCTCCTGATTTAAACAAACAAAAAGAAATGCATAAAATAATTGGGGGAAGTCTGATGAACTGTTTCATAACATTAGGAAAATCATTGCTAAGTTTCAGTTGTAATAATAGTAGTTCCACATTTTAGAAGAGCTTTTCTTTTTAGAGACACATGTGTGTGTGCTCAGTCAGTCATGTCTGAGCCTTTGCAACCCCGTGGACTGTAGCCCACCAGGCTCCTCTGTCCATGGGATTCTCCAGGCAAGAATATTGGAGTGGGTTGCCATTTCCTTCTCCGGGGGATCTTCCTCGATTGAGAGATCAAACCCACATCTCCTGCATCAGCAAGCAGATTCTTTACCACTGAGTCACCTGGGAAGAGATGCATACTGAAGCATTTATGAAAGAACTGAGATCCTATCTGACATTTGCCTCAAAATAATTCCCTGATGGGGGAAAGTATTTGAGAATTAAGATGAAACAAGACTGATCACATGTTGATAATCACTGAAGCTGAGTGATGGGACTGAGTGGTTTGCCATAATGTCACCTCTAATTTTATAGATGTTCAGAAGTTTTATAAATAAAAATGTTTTTAGGGACTGACTTTCCTAGCAGTCCAGTGGTTAGGACACCACGCTTTCACTGCCGAGGGCAGGTGTTCAATCTGTGGTTGGGGAACTAAGATCCTGCTGGCTGCACAGTGTCGCCAAAAAAATGTTTTTAATAAACATTATCCTTTCTCTGATATTTTCCTCTGTGATAATTATGATAGTCCAATTTGAAACACCTTAAATGTATCTGATTACTTCAATTCTATAAATTTTAGACTGGCTTTGTTATTAAATAAATTGCGCTTTCTATGGCACTCTAGGATTCTCAGCTGGTAAAATGCACACACACAAAAAAGGGTCATATAACTTTTATTCTTAAAAGTAATGACATTGCTCCATCATCTGCTGTATGATATACTTGCAAGTATGCAGTACACTGGGCTTCCTTGTGGCTCAGTCATAAAGAATCTGTCTACAAAGCAAGAGACGCAGGTTCGATCCCTGGGTTGGGAAGATCCCCTAGAGAAGAGAATGGCTACCCACTCCAGTGGCCTAGAGAATCCCATGGATTGTATAATCCACGGGGTTGCAAAGAGTCGGATTTTCACATAAATATATGATATAAAGATATTCTTACATAAGGGAATGCAAGGAGACAAGTGCCCTGCAATCCCAACCATAAACTCTTTCACTTCTGAACTGTGCTTCACCTTCATCCATTAGGGAGAAGCCTCTACAGGAGACAACAGTATCACACAAAAGTTTCTTCTGGGTTCCTGTGACTTCTGGACTCAACTTTGATGCTCCCTTTGGCACTTGATTCCATTTTTTTACACAAACACTGAAGAAAACTCACAGAAACAGGACTATGGTAGGTGCCCCTTTGGGGGGTTTGTTCCTGTGACGATGTAAAGAGTTCAAGACAGTGGTCAGTGGGAATATGGTGAACATTCAAGCATGTGGGACACAGCAGACTGGATGAATGTGGGTATGACAACTGCGTCACCCACTCTTTTAAAGTTTATTTTTACTTGGAGGATAATTGCTTTACAATGTTGTGTTGGTTTCTACCGTGCTACAACGTGAATCAGCCACAGGTAGACACATGTCCCCTCCCTCTTGAGGGCATCCCTAGTGGCTCAGTTGGGACAGAAATCTTCCTGCAAAATGCAGGAGATCCAGGTTCAGTCCCTGGGTGGGGACGATCCCCTGGAGAAGAGAATGGCACCCACTCCAGTATTCTTGCCTGGAGAATCTCCATGGACAGAAGACCCTGGCGGGCTATATAGTCCATGGGGTCCCAAAGAATCAAACATGTAAGAGCGACTAACACTTTCACTTCACTTTCTCCCTCTTGAACTTCCCTCCCACCCCACCCCTATCTCACCCCCCTAGGGAGTCACGGAGCACCGGGTTGAGCTCCCTGTTTTCTGCCACTTCCCACGAGCTATCTGCTTTACATATGGTGGTGTAAGCATGTCGGTGCTGCTGTTGCAATTCATCATACCCTCTCCTTCGCTCACTGTGTCCACAAGTCTGTTCCCCACATCTGTGTCTCTATTTCTGCCCTGCAAATAGGTTCATCAGGACTATTTCTATGGCTTCCATTTATATGCATTAATATATGATATTTTCTCTTTGACTTACTTTACTCTGCATAACAGACTCTAAGTTCCTCCACTTCAATTCAACACACTCAAATTCATTCCTTTTTATGGGGTTCAGCCACTTCTAACTGTCTTTACTCTCCTTCTCTCACACTCAAGGCTTCATTTATATCCAGTCATCCTGTCGCTGATTCTGTGATTCATGTCCCTTCTCATGTGTTTCTTATTTAGGAATAACTGTAGTCAAAGTTAGAGCCTGATGTTAAACAATAAAGATGTTCAGGCTGGTTTTAGAAAAGGCAGAGGAATGAGAGATCAAATTGCCAACATCTGTTGGATCATCAAAAAAGCAAGAGCGTTCCAGAAAAACATCTATTTCTGCTTTATTGACTAGTTAAAAGCCTTTGACTGTGTGGATCACAACAAACTGTGGAAAATTCTTCAAGAGACAGGAATAACAGACCACCTTACCTGCCGCTTGAGAAATCTGTAAGCAGGTCAAGAAACAACAGTTGGAACTGGACATGGGACAACAGACTGGTTCCAAATTGGAAAGGAGCACGTCAAGGCTGTATATTGTCACCCTGCTTATTTAACTTATATGCAGAGTACATCATGCGAAACATTGGGCTGGAGGAAGCACAAGCTGGAATCAAGATTGCTGGGAGAAATATCAATAACCTCAGATATGCAGATGACACCACCCTTATGGCAGAAAGTGAAGAGGAACTAAAGAGCCTCTTGATGAAAGTGAAAGAGGAGAGTGAAAAAAGTAGGTTTGAAACTCAACATTCAAAAAACAAAGATCATGGTATCTGGTCCCATCACTTCATGGCAAATAGACAGAGAAACAATGGAAACAATAAGAGACTTTATTTTCTTGAGCTCGAAAATCACTGCAGATGGTGACTGCAGCCATGAAATTAAAAGATGCTTGCTCCTTGGAAGGAAAGCTGTGACAAACATAGACAGCATATTAAAAAGCAGAGACATTACTTTGCCAACAAAGGTCAGTCTAGTCAAAGCTATGGTTTTTCCAGCAGTCATGTATGGAAGTGAGAGTTGGACGATAAAGAAAGTTGAGTGTCAAAGAATTGCTTTTGAACTGTGTGGTATTGGAGAAGACTCTTGAGAGTCCCTTGGACTGCAAGGAGATCCAACCAGTCCATCCTAAAGAAAATCAGTCCTGAATATTCATTGGAAGGACTGATGCTGAAGCTGAAGCTCCGATACGGAGGCCACCTGACGCAAAGAACTGACTCATTAGAAAAGACCCTGATGCTGGGGAAGATTGAAAGCAGGAGGAGAAGGGGACGACAGAGGGTCAGATGGTTGGGTGGCGTCACCAACGTGATGGACATGAGTTTGAGAAAGCTCTGGGGATTGGAGACGGACAGGGAAGCCTGACATGCTACAGACCATGGGGTCACAAAGAGTCGAACATGACTGAGCAACTGAACTGAAACAATAAAGAAAATAAAAGGTGTTGATAACAATACAATCCGTATAGCAGCCACCTACACCAGAGCTTTAAGACTATAAATACCATCCAATTATTTCAAAATGTGCAATTTTTCCCCAACTGTCCCCTGATTCATTTAATGGTCCTTATCTTACACATTGAACTGTGTGGTGTCGGAGAAGACTCTTGAGAGTCCCTTGGACTGCAAGGAGATCCAACCAGTCCATTCTGAAGGAGATCAGCCCTGGGATTTCTTTGGAAGGAATGATGCTAAAGCTGAAACTCCAGTACTTTGGCCACCTCATGCGAAGAGTTGACTCATTGGAAAAGACTCTGATGCTGGGAGGGATTGGGGGCAGGAGGAGAAGGGGACGACAGAGGATGAGATGGCTGGATGGCATCACTGACTTGACGGACGTGAGTCTGAGTGAACTCCGGGAGTTGGTGATGGACAGGGAGGCCTGGCGTGCTACGATTCATGGGGTCACAAAAAGTCGGACATGACTGAGCAACTGATCTGATCTGATCTGATCTTACACATTTAAATGCTGCCACTAGGGAAAAAAATGATCCTACTGGGTAGCAAGGCACATTGAGGCTTTAAATAAAAACCAAAGGAGAAAGTCTTCAAGTTGAACTTAAAATTTGAGTATTTCATTGGAATTTTTAATAATTGTGCACTATAGTTAGACCTCCTGGTTTCAAACAGATTAGTTCATTATGCAACTCTCATATTTATGAACGGGAGAAAGAAACTCATCATTCATTTAGCTCATCACCTGTTCCACTTTGCATGCAATGTAGCCTGAAGACATGTGTGCATTATTTTCACTTCTCCCCAGGTTGTAGGCAACTGCAGGAAACAAACTATTGGGATTCATCATGTAATCAGTATCTTGTCCATGAAAACCTCAGCATCTCTCTACGCAGCCTGAGAACACTTCATCACTGTCACCAGCCGGGTGTAATCCCAGAGAGTGCAGTGTACTCCTCAATAAATACTTTACGCTTCTTTTTAGACAGTTATTTCTATTACCTCTAAAATACCTGGAATGTAGTTTCTTTACTGTTCTTTCCTTTTGAAGGCATTGGTATGGTATTTATCCCCCGCCTTAGCATGAAATTGATTTTGCAATTCTTGGTTTAACATATAAATATAGGGAAATGTTTATCTTGCCTTGACACCAGTTTCCAAAGTGCTCCACAGTGGTTTTGTCTTGCGAAGATTGTCTGAACGGGGTCTGAATTCTTAAGAGCTTCCCAGAGGAGTTCCCATAATGGCTCTGTTATTTAAGAGTATCTTGTCGCATTCATTTTTAAAGGTAGAGTGATGGATATCGAAAGAAAGACTCTGATACTCTCACCCATGTTTTCCTAAATGCCTATCAGATGCAAGCAAATAAATAAACCTGAAACCACCCAAAGTAAAAGTAATATTAAACTTAACTTGCCCCTTGATTTCAAATAATGCAACTGTAACAGAAACAAAGAGTTTTTTTTTTTTCCTTTTTCATTGAATATCTATTTCCTCAGATCAGAGCTCTCTGAGTAGGTTCAGCCTGGGACTAACAATTCCCACAGCAACGCTAAGTGACTTCTAGCTATTTATGATTTATTTTGAATTTTTATTTATAATAAGAAAAAAGCATAAAATATTTACACTTTATTTATCAACTTCTAATAAAAAAATCTACATCATTATTTCACCCGACAATTATTTGAAGGCAAATCCACTAAGATAACTGATGTCCCTCTCAGCTGTTCCTCTTGATGAACCCATTTGCCCAACACTAAGGAGCTGGAGAAGATACAAAGCAGCTGATTCATTAAGCTGGAAACATATTGTCCATACAGGAGGACAGGATGGTAATTTATTGTATGCAGCCAGGAAAGACATGCTTTACAACTCTGATTTGCAGCTTTTAACCGGGAAACTTCATAGCAAAGGCAATACTGCTTTCCTTTGCTTGCCTTCAAATCCAAAAGAAAGCAATACCTACTTTGCTACAAAACAGAGCAGGCAATGTTTTATATTGCCGTAGTCAATTATGTGAAGCCATGTACACTTCCCAGCTATTAGAGCCTTCACATCTCCCTGTGCTAATGTTGCCAACACAATACAGAAGCCGCTTCAAAGCATCTTTGCAGTGAGAGAAAGAGAAGGCAGCTGGCACTGCTCAGAGACCAAGCCGAGATGACCAGATGCCTAATTTATAAAACTGGGACGACACACGTCAGGGGAACATCATCGGGGGTTTTGTGAAGGTCCATCTCCAGCTATTTCCTTTTGTCAGGTAAATACTTGTTTACTGAACAAAGAAAAGGAAAAAAACTCTGAAAGAGTCTGTTGAGAGGAGCAGGGGAAACAAAACAACTACCAAAAAATCCACCTTTAATGTTAAAATGCTCTACGAATAAATATCCACATTCAAACCAGCGCTGTGCTCCAATGTACAGGCTTGACAGAGTTCCATCAATGGGGTAGACTGAGGGACATACGAATTCCTCAGTCTCACCTTCAAAGCCCATTGCTGTTTTTGTTCAGTCTATCAGTCGTGTCTGACTCTGTGACCCCATGGACAGGCATCCCTATCCTTCACCATCTCCCGGAGTTTGCTCAGACTCATGTCCATTAAGTTGGTGATGCCATCCAACCATTAGATCTTGGTTATAACACAACATTCACTGTAGGAAGGATGCAACACAAGTGTAAAAACCAACACAAGTGTAAAAACCACAAATTTTCCATTGTTAATGATGACCAATCATCTCCTGGATCATTCTGAATTTAGGCTCCTTCTGCTGTAGCTTGTGAACCATGATAACTCCTGATAACACCAGAACATCAACTTCTGAAAGGGTGGAGATGGGGTAACTCAGACTGAAATATGCAAACTGCAGGCATGAGCCTGGAGATGAGGCTGGGGGTCCCCTGCGGACAGTGGACACACATATTCATTTTATTTAATAAAACAATTCACCGTTTTCTAGACTGTTTCAACTTTTCATTAGTTTTGTAGATGGCTGTTTTCAAGCACCACCTCATCTAACATCATCTTTGATTTTCACAACTTGGGAGAAGGGTGAGTACATATCCGTTTGTCCACTTTAAAGAAGAGGAAAATTTAGATTCAAGGAAGTTCCATGCCTTACTGAGACAAGATCACATTGGCCCCAGAATTCTGCTCTTCTAACCCTTAGGTGTTTTCAAACTGTGCTGGAGAAGACTCTTGAGAGTCCCTTGGACTGCAAGGAGATCAAACCAGTCAATCCTAGAGGAAATCAACCCTGAATGTTCATTGGAAGGATGGATGCTGAAGCTGAAGCTCCAGTACTGAGGTCACCTGACATGAAGAGCCGACTCATTGGAAAAGACCCTGATGCTGGGGAAGACCGAAGGCAGGAGGAAAACAGGGCGGCAGAGGATGAGATGGCTGGATGGCATCACTGACTCGACGGATATGAGTTTGAGCCAACTTTGGGAGTTGGTGAAGGACAGGGAAGCCTGGTGTGCTATAGTCCATGGGGTCGCAAAGAGTCAGGCACAACTTAGTGACTGAACAACAACAACCCTTAGATGGATGCACTTTTTTCTCATTTCTTGCAAATGGATTTGGGGGAACACCAAATATTAGGATTACTAGTCTAAAATCTTCTAGGGTATCCTATTTCACATTTTCCCAGGGGAAAGCCAGGGAAATGCTGCCTAGGTGTGTATAAACTGGATGGAACAGGCTTTTCACAGAATAGTTCCCAGCTATTTACATCGTATCACTTTGTTCTTGCAGACAAAACCCTTGGTCTTTAGAAAAAAGGAAAAGTAAAATATTCATCATAAATCATACTAAAAACTCTATTTTAAATGGAAATACCTCATGTGGTTGTGTTTAAACTCTGCAATATATTCACATTCAGAAGTCTAGTTGAGGAATTAATTCTCAAACATAAGGTAGATTCACAAACTGGGACCAAAACAGAGAAGCTTTTATTTAGCCCTTGGTGTGAACGTTTTCACAAGATATGATGAAAAAGCCAAGAAAAGTCACGGTCTGAGTGTGAGAGACTTTCATCAGGTAATGACACAGACGCATATTTTTGTTTTTGCACAAAGCTTGTGGTCAGTGTCTCAGCGAACACGTCAAAGCTTCCCCAACAGATTGTTCTTTTGACAAATGCTACTGTTATTCTGTGAATGTCAAGCAAAAGGAATATGAACGCAACACTGAAACTGGTTGTGGTTCTACTTACCAGGTCAGCGTTCCCTGAAAACAAAGCCAGCTCTTAACTTGATACCCGGTGAATCTTTTAAAGAATTGCCTTTGTTCTTCTGTCTTATGCTTTTGCGGCCTTAAATGAAATAGTCTATCCTTCGTGTAAATACTGAACGCAGTGTCCAAGATACATGCATGTATGCTCAGTCGCTTTAGTCATCTCCAACTCTCTGCAGCCCCGTGGACTGTAGCCCACCAGGCTCCTCTGTATGTGGGATTATCCAGCCAAGAATCCTGGAGTGGGTTGCCATTTCCTTCTCCAGGAAATGTCCAAGATACACAATGTCAAAGATGATCCATTCACAGTGTAGGAAAGTATGGAAACACGATGGCAAGACTACACAAGAACACAGAATGCTAGGCCTGTACACCCCTGACTGTGAGTATACCTGCTACCAAGCCTGATCCTGAACAAGAAAGGTATCACATTTGATAAGCAATTGCTCAAATAAAGTCCACTGCTGGCTCAGAGGTTAAAGCGTCTGCCTAGAATGCGGGAGACCTGGGTTCAACCCCTGGGTCGGGAAGATCCCTTGGAGAAGGAAATGGCAACCCACTCCAGTACTCTTGCCTGGAGAATCCCATAGAGGGAGGAGCCTGGTAGGCTACAGTCCATGGGGTTGCAAAGAGTCGGACATGACTGAGCGACTTCACTTTCACTTGCTCAAATAAATTTCACCCAGCTATAGAATCTGACGATCTGGGCTAGTTCTCCTCAGCTGCCTTAGCAAATACCATCTTTCTCACTGTTCCATGGACATGCCCCTGAGTTTGAGTTAACTCCATGTGGACATATATTTCAGCACTTGTAACATTTATCAGTCTAAATTAGAATTTGCTGATATAAATGCAGGAGGATGTGAGTAGCATGCACAAATTCAACACTGTCTTAACAGGTGTGACATTTTTGTTGTTGTTCAGTCACTAAATTGTGTCTAACTCCTTGAGACCCCATGGACTGCAGAATGCCAGGCATCCCTGTCCTTCACTATCTTCTGGAGTTTGCTCAAACTCATGTCCTTTGAGTCAGTGATGCCATTCAACCATCTCATGCTCTGTTGCCCCCTTCTCTTCCTGCCCTTAATCTTTCCCAGCATCAGGGTCTTTTCTAATGAGTCAGCTCTTCACATCAGGTGGCCAAAGTATTAGAGCTTCAGTTTCAGTATCAGTCCTTCCAAAGAAACTTCAGGGTTGATTTCCCTTAGGATTGACTGGTTTGATCTCCTTACTTTCCAAGGGACTCTCAAGACCTTTCCAAGGTCGTCTCCAGCACCGCAGTTCAAAAGAATCAATTCTTCAGTGCTCAGCCCTCTTTATGGTCCAATTCTCACATCCATACATGACTACTGGAAAAATCATAGCTTTGACTCTACTGACCTTTGTTGGCAAAGCAATGTCTCTGCTTTTTAATACATTGCCTAGGTTTGTCATAGCTTTTCTTCCAAGGAGTAAGTATCTTTTAATTTCAGTCTATAAAGTAGGATGTGACTTTATAGTCACATTTTCATTCACAATGAATGAATGTGGATGCACCCTTGAATCCCCATAGAATGAGCTGATTTGAGGGGGTTGGCTAGTATGACATTATCAGAATTATCACATATGTGACACCCACCACCCTTCAGGTAAGCACAATTTTATTCCATCTCAATAAACTTCTTTATTTTTAATTGTTTATTCATCTATTTACATTTTCTACCTTATTTATTTTTTATGCCTTTTTGTTGTTGTTTTATTTTTATTTATTTTTTTTAGGCCATGCCATGATGCAGAGGGATCTTAGTTCCCCTACCTGGGATCAAACCTGTGTCCCTTGCATTGGGAGTGTGGATTCTTAACCAGTGGACTGCCAGGAAAGTGCCTCACTAAACTTCCTATATCCACATTTTTATCAGTCTCCTTTTCTTCATCTAAACACTCCAAATATTTCTAAGCAGAAATCACAATTGCCTCCATGTCTCTATCAGCCGTTTCTTACACTCCTCAATTTGGTCTTGGGAGACTAAGGAATCTTTCCCCATCTCTCTTTTTCCAAACATAAAATGATTCAGTTTCTATTCTTTGCTGAATCACAATGGTGAAATGACACAGGAAAAAATTTCCTTGGCGATACTTACATTTCTGGTTACCAGCTAGCATAATTCTGAGGTGGAATCAGAGATCCCCAAAAGAGGCTTAGAGGTCCAGACACACTGCAAGGCACCTAAGTCTCTTGACCTCTACTGAAGTGCTCTCTCCCTCTCCCAAGTCAGGGAGGTCTTACACCCTCTTGTGCAGAAATCAGAGGGGCAGAGTCTGTCCCTTGACACGTAGGCAAATCCACATATACTTCTTTTAATTTAGATGTAGTTGATGTGCAACATTATACTAGTTTCAAGCATACAAAATAATGACTCAGCATTTGCATATACCACAAAATACCAGCTCAATAAGTCTGGTCGACAGCCAGCACCTCACATAGGTAGACAATTCTTTTCTCGTGATGGTCTACTCTCCTAGCAACTTTCAAATATGCAATACAGTGGTACTAACTATAGTCACCATGCTGTACTTTACATCTGCATGACATATTTGTTGCACAGCTGGAAGTTTGCATTTTTCAATCCCTTTCATCCATCCTGCCCACCCCCACCTCCATCACCCACATCTGTTCTCTATATCCATGGAAGTACACTTTCTCAGCTTAAACAAGGCGGGGTGCTAACTGCTTTTGCCTGGTGATGAATTTTACCATATCCGCTCCCTTCAAACTAAACCCTAACTTGTAGTACTCTGGTCAAACAGATACCACGGCCAAAATGCAGAGAGGAAAGACCAGATTCATTCCTGAATTTTCAGTTTTCTGACACTTATTCCCTGGCATTTGAGAATTTTTAAAGATAATCTTTAGTGTATCTGATTTTTCCCCTAATGTATAACAACAAGAAAATTAAAACTGTATTTTACTCTCCAAAGCCTATCCCCATCCCCTTGGGTCTCAAAAAATATTTTATTTTTATTTTTATTTATTTATAATTTTATTTTTTAATTGGTGAAAACTGCTTTACAATTTTGTGTTGGTTTCTGCCATATAACAATGCAAATCAGTCATACATATATATATAATTATGACTGATTTGAGATATATATATCACAAATATATATATATTTGATATATGTATATGATATATATTTGATATATATATAATATATAGATGATATATTATATATATGATAATATATAGATGATATATATTATATATATTTGATATATATATAATTATGACTGACTCCATGTATATGTATATGTGTGTGTGTGTGTGTGTATATATATATATATATATATATATATATATATATATATATGGAGTCGGAAATGGCAACCCACTCCAGTAATCTTGCCTGGAAAATCCCATGGACAGAGGAGCCTGGTGAGGCTACAGTCCATGGGGTCGCAATGAATTACACATGCATATGTGTGTATGTGCACACTCAGACACGTCCAACTGTTTGTGACCCCATGAATATGTATATCCCTTCCTTCAAAAAGTCTTTTCTCTCAAGGATACTACTTCTACTACTTATTGCAAAAATCTATTTTGAAACTTAAAAACCAGTCATATCTTTCCCTTTATGTTTCTGTAGTACCACTATTCAGGGGGCAGTATATAGAGAATGAATTCATGACTGCCTACTGGATAAGATAAAGAGCAGCAGGAAATACTGATTTTTAAAAATTGCTTAAGAGTTGACAATATTACGCCTTCACATCCTCATGTATCTTGACTATGTAAAACACTATTTATTAAATAATCACAGTCTATGATGATGGAAGATCGTATCTCACTGAAGAAGTTTAACAGATGTGGTTTTATCTCTTTTTTCCAAGCAAACAAGTCACCTGATCCCCACTCCATAACAGAAATGTTTATCATCCTCAGACCAACCCCCCACCCTCGTAAAAATTGCCTGAGATTCAGTGCAGTGAAGTCTCAGTCCTGTGCCCAAACATCAATAAAAGAATCTGGTATCTAAGGAGCTGAATGCTACAACTGTGTCTCTTTGCCACGCAGAGTGGTTGCCATGGGTAACCCTACACCACGTGATGCAGGATGCTTTTATGCTGATTTCAGGATGCCCTTTCTGGTCCACGTCCCAGGACAAGCCACAGTGACAGGTCCCAGGCTGGATGCTGAAACTGCAGTTTATTTAATTTCACACTCTCACGCTCAGCTAGTGTTTTCCCTAACAGACTCACTGTACCACCGTGACTGAATTGAGGAACCTTCCCAGCATGAGTTGTGGATTTCACTCCTTGGACTCTTGAGTTTGGGTCACCAGCCTAGAATCACACTTTTCTCAAGGAAGCTACATTTGAAAAAAATAAGCTAAAATTTTTTTTAAATATAGATCTCATTCCCCTTCTGCCACCAGACCTCAGTCGACACGCTGATGGCTCTCCCAGTTGACCTTAGAGAAGAGTTTGGTACCTAACCTCCCTAAAGAATGCAGGCTTCCCAGTGTAAAGTGATCCACTCCGGGAAGTGACTAGCTTCACACAGTTGAGGTCCCAACAGAAATGGCAGTCCAATAAAGTCACCAAAAGTGAGAGTGAAACCCCAGGAAAATGGCTGCTAAGCTGTGAACTTTTACGTAACCTGGAAACGTGCCTAAGGAACGGCTTCAATGTAAAAGGACCACTTGCTCCCGCTACACAATCATGGGATGAAGAAAGTTAGGGGTTTGGACATGTTACGAGGTTGAAAAAAATTCTGCAAAAAAAGATGTGAGCCTTCTATATGAGTACATACAGTCATGTAAACAGTCACCCGTCAACTTCCTTGGGGAAAATAATAACATATCAAATGAGTAGCTGAGAACCCTGATTTATTTTTTTATTTGAAACACTCTCTTTTTTTTTTTTTTTTTTTTTTTTTTTTTTTTTTGTAGTTACAGGACTGGTTAGGTGGTTCAGTCACTCAGTCATGTCTGACTCTCTGTGACCCCATGGACTCTAGCCCACCAGGCTCCTCTGTCCATGGGATTCTCCAGGCAAGAATGCTGGACTGGGTTGCCATTCCCTTCTCCAGGGCAGCTTCCCAATCCAGGGGTTGAACCTGTACCTCCTGCATCTCCTGCATTGCAGGCAGATTCTTTACCCACTGAGCTATCAAGGAAGCTGATTAGAGGACTAGATAGGGTTTTTTATTTTATATAAGAGTATAGTTAATTAAATGATACATGCACCCCAATGTTCATTGCAGTGCTGTTTACAATAGCCAAGATATGGAAACATCCTAAATGCTCATCCACAGAAAATGAGTAGATAAAGAAGATGCTATACATGTATAGAATGGAATATTACTGGGTTATTGAAAAGAATGAAATAAAGCCATTTGCAGTCACATGGATAGAACTGGAGATCATCATACTAAACGAAGGCAGACAGAGGAAGATAAATATCATATGATATTGCTTATACATGGGATCTTTAAAAAATTATAGAAATGACCTTATTTACAAAACAGAAACAGATGGTTACCAAGGGCAAGGATAGACTGGGAGTTTCAGATTAACCTGTACACAATATATTTATAAAATAGATAGCCAACAAGGACCTACTATATAGCACAGGGAACTCTGTTCACTACTCTAAGCTAAACTGAAAAAGAATTTGAGAAAAGATAGTGTGCAGGGTGTGTGTCTGTGTGTGTGTGTGTGCATGCATACTAAGTTCCTTCAGTCCTGTCCACCTCTTTGTGACCCTATGGACCATAGCTCACCAGGCTCCTCTGTCCATGGGATTTTCCAGGCAATAACACTGGACTGGGTTGCCATGCCCTTCTCCAGGGGATATAATTATAAGTAGATAAAAAAGGTCAGTTTTCATTCCAATACCAAAGAAAGGCAATGCCAAAGAATGCTCAAACTACCACATAATTGCATTCATCGTACACGCTAGCAAAGTAATGCTCAAAATTCTCCAAGACAGGCTTCAACAGTACATGAACCATGAACTTCCAGATGTTCAAGCTAGATTTAGAAAAGGCAGAGGAATCAGAGATCAAACTGCCAACATCCGTTGGATCTTAGAAAAAGCAAGAGAGTCCCAGAAAAACATCTACTTCTGCTTTATTGACTACGCCAAAGCCTTTGACTGTGTGGATCGCAACAGACTGGAAAATTCTTCAAGAGATGGGAATACCAGACCACCTGACATGCCTCCTGAGAAATCTGTATGAAGGTCAAAAAGCAACAGTTAGAACTGGACATAAAACAACAGATGGTTCCAAATAGGGAAAGAAGTACATCAAAGTTAAATATTGTCACTCTGCTTATTTAACTTATATGCAGAATGTATCATGCAAAATGCCAGGCTGGATGAAGCACAAGCTGGCCAAGCATGAAGACTGCCAGGAGAAATATCAATAACCTCAGATACACAGATGACACCACACTTATGGCAGAAAGCAAAGAGGAACTAAAGAGCCTCTTGATGAAAGTGAAAGAGGAGAGTGAAAAAGTAGGCTTAAAACTCAACATTGAGAAAACTAAGATCATGGCATCTGGTCCCATCACTTCAAGGCAAATAGATGAGGAAATAATGGAAACAGTAAGAGACTTTATTTTGGGGAACTCCAAAATCACTGCAGATGGTGACTACAGCCATGAAATTAAAGACACTTGCTCCTTGGAATAAAAGCTATGACCAACCTAGACAACATATGAAAAAGCAGAGACATTACTCTGCCAACAAAGGTCCATCTAGATAAAGATATAGTTTCTCCAGTAGTCATGTAAGGATGTGAGAGTTGGACTGTGAAGAAAGCTGAGCACCAAAGAATTGATGCTTCTGAACTGTGGTGTTGGAGAAGACTCTTGAGAGTCCCTTGGACTGCAAGGAGATCCAACCAGTCCATTCTAAAGGAAATCAGTCCTGAATATTCATTGGAAGGACGAATACTGAAGCTGAAACTCCAATACTTTGGCCACCTGATGCAAAGAACCGACTCACTGGAAAAGACCCTGATGTTGGGAAAGATTTAAAGGTGGGAGGAGAAGGGGAAGACAGAGGATAATATGGTTGAATGGCATCACCGACTCAATGGACACGAGTTTGAGCAAGCTCCAGGAGTTGGTGATGAACAGGGAGGCCTCCAGTGCTGCAGTCCATGGGGTTGCAAAGAGTCGGACACAACTGAGTGACTAAACTGGCTAACTGAGATAGATAGAGATAGATACACACACACACACACACATAATCACATATATGTATATATATGAATCACTTTGCTGTACACTTGAAACTGGAACATTGTTTTTCTGAAATGAGTTCTAGCCTCACACCCATGAGCCCCAGAAAATTTGCCTGTTTCCCCAGAGCCACTGGTGATTTTCTGAGGCCAAGATGTGCACACGTGCACTGAAGCCCCCACCTCTTCTTCATGAAAACCCACACGTGTGGCATCATCAGGGCTGCATCATAAGCCAACACCACCACAGGCAAACTGCTTTTCTAGGTAGTATTTTTCCAACTAGAGGGATTCAGTCTTCAGGACAAGTAACACACTAAACATATACTTGATATGGTGACAAAATAATATCTGAAGCAATTAGAAAAGAGGAAGAGGCTTTGCTCCAACTGGACCCTTTCAATATTCTTCCTCCTTCCCAGAGTGAGATCAAACCCAAGAATTACCAGATAGGCAAGGCTGCAGAGAAGTGTTTCATGATAGAGATGCATGAAACTTGAAGCCACATCCTAGAAGCAGAATGCACGACCAGGTGAACCTCTCAAGGTCACAAGAGAAAAATGCTTGAAGCCTGGACTTCTAGGAAGGAGGAGAGTTGTTTAAAAAACCCTGATATTGCTTCTGTGTTGACCACCTTTAGAAATACTGTTCAGCCTCATGCTCTATAGGACAAGCGTCCATATGAATGCACTCTCTGGACCTGTTACCCAGTCCCTGCATATAGCAGAGACACAAGGGTGGAGAAGAAATAACTTGCATACGGTCACCTTCTGACCTCTATTATGCATAATACCATTTAGCCACAAACATGACTTTTGTTAAAAAAGAATAAAGATCTATACAGAGCATATAATTGGAAGAGAAAAAAATCATAGACAAAAACACCTGCCAAATTCTATAGCCCGGGAGGAAAATATGGTTTGGGCCTCTTCATATTTCCATAGCACTCATCTCACAGGGACTATTCAACCGGAGGAACTTTGTCCCTTGTGTGTTAGCACGAAACTCTCTCACTCAGCCTGGATTCCTTTGAAAGTTTTGCCTCTGGTTATTCTGCCACAAGTTGAGAAAGGAAGAGCTATAACCTTTATTTATGCCGTGATTTCAGCCATCTAAATGTAACCTTTACATCTTAAATACGTTAACTGGTCTCTGGAAACAGGAGAGAGTGAATTTTTAGACTTTAAAAAAAAAAGATATGCAAATCCACTCACTCAGCTGTGCTTCATCTCTGAACTTAGGACACTCAAACAGTCCTTCCTTTATCTGGCACCATACGTGGCTTCTCTCCGAGGGTTTTTTCACACGCATACCCAGGACACGCTGGGGCTCTTCTATTATGTCAGGGAGCTGTGCAGGTTTTCTTCAGATCACCCCACGCCCGCCCTCACGGCAGTCACATAAATAAACAACACCCAGCGTCGCTGGCAAATGGTGGCAACTGAGTCAGCAGAACTGCCTGAAGCGCATTCTCTTTCTTGAGGAAACAAATCATGATTAGAATGTAGAGGCAGGGCTGGTGCAGACACCTTTCGAGTCATGCTCTGACTTGCATGAAGGTTTGACTGGTTCGGTCCCCACGGGGTCACCGGCAGACCCCTCGGTTCTATTTCTGTCGCCAAGCTTTCACCCTGGTCTCCCTTTCTCTCTCTGTTGTCTCACCTTCAAAAGCGGAAATCCTTTGTCTCTAAAAACCCAAGCCAAAATAAAGTTTTAGTAGGAGAAACAGGATGGTCAAATTAATCCTAACAAAGGAGTCTTTAAGAAGAAACCACAAAGTCTGCTGAAGAAGCTATTATGACCAGGAGCTGAATGTATTCTGTGCTAAGTGACATCTCTTTTGCATGTCTCCACATCTTGCTCTGTTTCAGGAGAGCACAAAAATACGGATGACCCCACAGGCAAGACTCCTGGCTAACCTGACATTGTGGGGAAGCTCACTAGTAAATCATCAGGACAGAATTTAATTTTTTCATTTAAAAAAAACATGTATTTCTTTGGCTATGCTGGGTCTTCGTTGCAGTTCACAGGCTTCTCTAGTTGTGGCCCCAGGCTCCATAGATGCAGCACGTAGGCTTAGATGCTCCACAGCATGTGGGATTTTCCACATGCTCTTTAATAAATATATAACATTTATAGTGAATAAGTTATTTTAAGATTTGGGGTTGCTTTTCTTGCCCAGCACTTGAATTTGTTATTCAGCCGCTAAGTCATGTCCAATTCTTTGCGACCCCATGCACTGCAGCATGCCAAGCTTCCGTGTCCTTCACCATCTCCCTGAGTTTGCTCAAACTCATGTCCACTGAGTCAGGGATGCCATCCAACCATCCCATCCTCTGTCGCC
The DNA here is from genome assembly GCF_019923935.1 of Bubalus bubalis. Classification (NCBI taxonomy): domain Eukaryota; kingdom Metazoa; phylum Chordata; class Mammalia; order Artiodactyla; family Bovidae; genus Bubalus; species Bubalus bubalis. Next base: position 55,064,271 of record NC_059178.1, on the reverse strand, counting down.
CCCTTCTCCTCATGCCCTCAATCCTTCCCAACATCAGGGTCTTTTCCAAGCTCTTGAATACATGTGAGGAAGATTACGCGTTACATGTTCGTGCCCCCCCCCCCCCCGCCAAAATTGCATGTTGAAATCTAATCCTCAATATGACAGCATTTGAGACAGGACCCTCGGGAGGTGATAGGTCAATGAGTCTTGACTTCTCATGAATGGACCGTGTCCTTATAAAAGAGACCCTGAGAGCTCCCCTGTCCCTTCTGCCATGTGAGGACACCACGAGAAGATGGGCATCTCCGAACCAGGAGGCAGGCCCTCGCCAGACACAGAATCTGCAGCTCCTTGATCTTGAGCTTGTAGCCTTCAGAACTGCGAGAAATGAATTTCTGCCGTTTACAAGTTACCCAGTCTATGATCTTTTTGTTATAGCAGCCGGAGCAGACTAAGAGAAAAAAGATTTTATAATGAAAATGAGATTATATTTTGTTGTGTTTTTACTCATACTCTATCTTATCCCCAAAAAAAAAAAGTGTCCTCTTTGAAAGCAAATCAGTACTGAAATAAATGGAGCACATAAATATACCATCACCAACCTAACTTTTTTACTCCAGACGTTTCACAAAAGCAGCCAATCGCCTCACAGTGACAATATATGCTGATAATTTTGAATGTTCATGGGCTGAAATTGTCAGTGTCATATGCTACAATGGGCGTATTTTCTCTGTCCTCTTTCTATTATTTTGGTGTCATTTCAATTATCTCTGAACCTCTAGTTGCTTTGCTTTTTAAAAGCTCTCACCGGAAAAAAAAAAAAAAAATTCTCATCTATTCCATAATGAGAAGCCTTCAATCTATAGTCAAACTACCAGATTCAAAGCCTGTATTTTCTACAAAGCCTACCATCATTTTAGCATTTTCCTGGATAAAATATTCACTTTATGATTTGCCTCAGATTTCAAGCTATTTTCTTGTTACATGCTTTTTTTTTAATCTGATCACTGCTTCTCCTTGTAATTATTTCTTATGCTGTTGTAATTTTCCACTGGTCTTCTTTCATTCCACTTTGTGTGGAGGCTGAATGCAAGCCTGATCTTCCAGGAATTTATTAATTTTGCAGTAACCTCTGGGCACCTGCACTTCTCCTGACTTGCTTCTCCAGAAGGTCGTTATCCTCACTTTTTGCATCTCTCCACATCTTGCTCCGGAATGATTTATCATCCCCATTGTCCTCAGAAATCACTTTTGTCTCTAATTACAAAGCTAAATAAATTGGACGCCTTCACGGCCACTTTGGCAAACTCAGTCTCAGGTGAACATTTGTAATTAGGGCCTAGAGAGCTCCTAAAAATTAAGGTCAGAATCACTCCATCTCAAGAGCGCAGAGCGCTACAGAACATGGTGAGCACAATGTTCTTTTCTACGTATAAACAAACATCTGACGAAATTTACTCAACTCGTGTGAAGGCTTTTCCATACGCTGACTCTCAGCTCTGCTGTCTCCCAGTCTCAAACCTAGGAGAGACCCAATGCAGAAAAAAACAATGGCCAGACCACAGCTGAAATCTGACTCACAGGAGACCAACTCACTACCTACAGTGACCCGTCTAGGAACTGAACTTACTGTCTGCAAGTCAGACCTGCAGAAAGTCAGACCATTATCTTCAGTGTTTTTGTTTGTTTGTTTTCTGTTTTGTTTTGTTTTTTTACTTTTTGGCCACATCACGGGGCATGTGGGATCTTAGTTCCCGGACCAGGAATCAAACCCATGTCCCCAGCATTCGAATCATGGAGTCTCAACCATTGGACCACCAGGGAAGTCTCTGGACCATTATCTTTGGATATGAGAATCCAGGAAGGTGAAGAGTAACCCTGTAACGAACAGACTGAAACAGCCAGGACTTACCAGTATACTGGCAGCTTCCCTGATCTTTGCCCCACGTCCAACTCAGGACCAACCAGAGCCTCCAACCACCCACATAGGATGCCCCGCATCTCAGGACCCACCTGCAGCTTCCCCAGGACAATACCCTCCCTTTGGTGCACACCTCCCTTTGGGGCACACCTGGAGCCTTCCTTTTTCACTGAGAACCACCCCATCCACCACCAGCCCCTGAGTCTGCCAAACCCAAGGGACAACAGCTGACCCTCTTGCTACACCAAGCTCTGGATGGAGACCCTTCACTTGTTCACATTTGGTCTTCATCTACATCCAACTTATCTTTCAAAAACTCTGCTAGAACTTAACTTTTATTTTTACTTTCTAACATTTATGTCTTTATCTGACTGCGCTGGACCTTAATTGAGGCACATGGGATCTTTTCTGGTTACAGCACATGGGATCTGTAATTTGCAGCCTATGAGATCTAGTTCATGATTCGAATGCTGGGGACATGGGTTTGATTCCTGGTGCAGGAACTAAGATCCCACATGCCCCGTGATGTGACCAAAAAGTAAAAAAAAAAAAAAAAAAAAAAACAGAAAACAAACAAACAAAAAACACTGAAGATAATGGTCTGACTTTCTGCAGGTCTGACTTGCAGACAGTAAGTTCAGTTCCTGGACGGGTCACTGTAGGCCCCCTGCATTGAGACCACCAGGGAAGTCGCCCAGAGCTTATCTTTTAGATACGACGTGGAAACGAAAATGTCTGCTTTTCTGTTTCACTACTCCTAGAGACTTAAGGCGGAGAAGGCAATGGCACCCCACTCCAGTACTCTTGCCTGGCAAATCCCATGGACAGAGGAGACTGGAAGGCTGCAGTCCATGGGGTCGCTGAGGGTGGGACATGGCTGAGTGACTTCCCTTTCACTTTTCACTTTCATGCATTGGAGAAGGAAATGGCAACCCACTCCAGTGTTCTTGCCTGGAGAATCCCAGGGACGGGGGAGCCTGGTGGGCTGCCGTCTATGGGGTCACACAGAGCCGGACACAACTGAAGCGACTTAGCAGCAGCAGCAGCAGCAGAGACATAAGGCTTATGATTCAAAGGTTTGCTGCATACTTTCCATTGAAATCACACTCATTATAGTGGCTTCATATTTAACATAAAATGATCATTGCCTTTTAATCCCAGGACTTCTGTATCAATAAACTAGTGTATATGGAGTGCTTGCTGTGTGCCAGGTACTGGGGCAAGCACAGAGCAACACGACATATTAAATTAACATAGATACCCATAGCCTAGTGCAGAGACACCTCCAGAATTTCTCACTCCTCATCTATTTCCGTGAGTCTTGGTCTTACTGCTTTTACGTGTCCAAGTCAGTACAAAGCAATAGGAGTCTTTTCCATCTAACAGGGAGAGCCTGGGTTTTCCCCACCAGGTTCCACTGGTTCACACTTGGAGAAGTGAGTGGAGAGGTCCAAAGAAGTGGAGACTCCCTAGGACTGCATCAGAACCGGTTTCCAGAAATAGTCATCACCAAGCGAAGCCGAAAAAGATCGGATTACCAGGTACCCAGTGGCAACACAGAACGCTGAGTCCTTCCCAGGAAGCTTCATTTTTATTCTCCCCAAATATAGGGCTTCCCCCTAGGCTACTAACAAAATCTATGAGCGCAGAACTTGTATCAAAGCTCAGAACTGGCTTCAAAGAAGGAGAGGAAAGCCCTTTCATACCTGTAATGTCTCCCATCTAACCTATGGGCAATGCTGCTTATTTATAGAGTGGACCATGTTCCCTGCAGTCTCTTAGCAGACTTTCCTCTGGGTCCTGAGAAGTAACAAGACCCCCAGCAGGAGCATCACTGTCAACAGGATTAACCATAGCATTTCACTCCTGCTGGGAGGCACGAAGAGCCACAGTGTACAATTTATAGCTAGAAAGACTTCTTCCTCCATAGCCCACCTTGGTTACTCCACCCCTTGTCAGAAAGGACCGATTCTCCATCCCTATCTGCATCTCCATCTCCACCCATCTACACAACCAAGGTGGATGCTACAGGAGCCTCCAGTCAGGGGCACCACAGAACAAGCAGAATAACAGTGAGGTTGAATCAGTCTTAGGGGAAAAAATCATAGCAGCTAAGAGGAAAGTCATAGTAGCTAAGAGGAAGAGCTGTGTGACGAAATCACATGCCACTCAATCCTGGGGGCCTGTCGACACAGGAGTGCTGATGTAAAAGAATTGCTAATCGCCCCGAGTGCAAGGCGCCCTCTTTCACTTTGGTTTCATCTACCTGCCTGGTTGAAAAGCAATATCTGTAACTCTCGGTTACAAGGCCCAGCACCGACATTTGAGAGTATGCAAATTTCAGGCCCCAGCTCCTGTGTGTTTGTAACGAGGGCATAAAATTCACACCAGGGCCAGATTCTAAGATGAAAATATTGTACAAAATATTTCCATTACCTACAAACTCCTACAGCTCCCACAGTGGTATTTTTGGAGGTGTATCTACAGAGATCACCTAAGTAATGGGTTCCCTAATCATTAACACAGGGTTGAAAGATACAGCCAGGAGATTTTTTTTTTGACATGTACACACTGCCTTATTTAATCTATTTATTTTTGGCTGTGCTGGGTCTTCGTTGCTGCACACGGGCTTTCTCTAGCTGCAGTGCATGGGCTTCTCATTGCGGTGGCGTCTCTTTTTGTGGAGCACAGGCTCTAGGCGCACGGGCTTCAATAGTTGCAATAGGCTCTAGGGCACATAGTTGCAGCACAGGGCTCATTAGTTGTGGCTTGCGGGTCCAAGAGCCTGCAGGCTTCAGTAGCTGTGGCTTGTGGACTCTGGAGCATGGACTCAGTAGCTGTAGAACACAGGCTCAAGGCATGTGGGATCTCCCTGGACCAGGGATTGAACCCATGTCCTCTGCACTGGTAGGTAGATTTTTATCCACTGCACCACCAGGGAAGACCCCAGTCAGGAGATTTTTTATCTTATTTCTTTCTTTCCAGATGAATGACAATCTCCCCTATTTTTCAAGACTTCTGGGAAGAATACACAAGGTACCCTCTGGGACTCGACATCTAACAGTTAATATAATCCACCTCCCAGTGGTCTTCTGATGAGTTTAAGCTGGTACTAAGAAAAAAGCTTCTGCACTATAAAAATTAGAGCACCTTGCTTAATGATCTTGTTTAACAACCTTGTTTAAAAGGATACACAGACACATACACATGAATCATCATTTGAAGGACTTAATTTTACATCCCATATGCCCATACTCTGAAACAGGATGAGAGATCCAAGACTCCTCACACAAGAAAATTAAGAACTCTCAGCCTCTTACAGTCTCATAAAATGTGTAGTTGCTAACCTGTCCTTTTAGTGGCCAGAAGTGGACTCAAATTTCTCTTCTGCTAAGCCAGTACCAAAGCATTTTATATTCTTCCTGACTCTTTATAGGCTCGTGCTTGGTAATTAATGCCCCAAGTGTCATAGAAAGCTAGGCTACTCTAATCCAAATATCCAGGCTCCTTGGAGCAGGTGAGGCTGGGTAAACAGAGCAGCAACTTGAATCTGACTGGGGGATGCGGGCGTGGAGCAGGGATGGGGTAAGACCAGACAAGACAGTTCTGAGGTAGCCACACAGCCCTCCTATTTCCAGGGAGAGTGGGGTTTAACGGCAAGATCAAACATGGCCAAGAAATCTCGCTGCCAGCTAATTTCTGCATTGTAAACATTATTAAATGAAGAGAAACAGGAAACCGATTCAGTTCCAGGGTGAATGTAAACAGCAGTAATGGGCCGTGTAGCAGCAGCACAGCTGACCTCCTGGGTCTCAGACTCATAAACTCCTCTATTATGAGGACAAACGCCCCGGGGTGCACTGCCACCAGGGCCAGTGAAACCCAAAGGAAACGAGCAGCTTCCAATCCCTGACTCTCCGCGCCTTCCTTTTGGATGAGAACGTTGTGGTCAGGATTTTGCCTGCATTTCAAATTCTTTCCAGAAAAGCAATAGTCTAAGCTGGGAAATAATCACCCTCGTTGCTATCACAGATTGATTCAGCAAAATCCAGAGACAGCAGATTCCTTTAAAAGCATGGGTTCTTTATAAATATTTTTAGAATTATAAGAATCAACTAATATGATAATTAACATGCTAGACTAATAGCAGTTCGTTGGATCTAAGAATGATGACCAGATCAAGTATTTGCTGAGCATCACCATCTCATCATTAAATCATTTGTGTGAAAAGAATAATTTTGGAATTTGGTCACAGTCATCATGCAGTTTATAATCTGGAAAGAAAATCAAACATTTATGAAACAATAAAGAGAGCACAAATACCTTAACGGCATCAGCAGACTAGAAGTCTTTTCAGAGAAAGGGGAAATTTTTAAGGAAAGGCATTTTCAGGGGACATTTACAAAGAAAGCCAGGATGGCAGCTAACCCATGAATGATAAGTAATTTATAGAGAAGGGGTGGGGAAACATTTCAGCTCTGAAGAAAAACAAGAGTAAATGGAAGCCATAAAAAGGGTTGTCGAGAATGTTAACAAATAAAAACAGTGCATGTTTTTAACAAATAAAATTCTGTGCGTGTGTGCTAAGTCACTTCAGTCGTGTCTGACTCTTTGCAACCCTATGGACTATAGCCTGCCAGGGTCCTGTGTCCATAGGATTTTCCAGGCAAGAATACTGGAGTGGGTTGCCATTTCCTTCTGCAGGGGATCTTCCTGACCCAGGGATCAAATCCACCTCTCTTTTATCTCCTGCATTGGCAGGCGGGTTCTTTACCACTAGTCTGCCACATGGGAAGCCAAATGAATACGACAAAACATTCCATTCACAGAAGTGTTTTTAAAAACTAGAAAACACCAAATCAATCTCTCAAGAAATGAGCAAGATCCAGATGATAAACAATCTGACTCTCTTCTGAAGGACAAGCTGAATACATGAAGGGAGAAAGCCATTCCCATCTGAGATGACTCAACACCCATGTTGCTGATCATGTTCTTCAAATGGATGTATACATTCAAAGAAAGTTCAGTACGTATCCTAAGGCTTATAAATCATTTCAAAATTTGACAGGCTGATGAGAAAAGTCATGGAAAAGGGAAATATAGTATGAATGGCAAAGAAATTTGGGGAAAGAAGAAAGAGGGAATACTTGCTTGATATGCTTCAGAACTGTAGGAAATTAAACAGTGTGGGTAGAGCTGCCAGAAATGCTAAGTAGATCAATGAAACCAAGAAAGTATTCACAAACAGTTCTAATCATTTAGAGCAGAAAACAGGAAAACATTTCAAAGCAATGAAAAGGGATATGCTATTCAATTCAACCATGCAGTCTTGGAACAATGACTATACATTTTTTTAATTTACTTATTTGTTTATTATTTATTTGGCTGTACCAGGTCTTAGCTGCAGCATATGGGACCTGGTTTCCTGACCAGAGATTCAGCCTGTGCCCCCTGAATTGGGAGAGCAGAGTCTTTAGCCACTGGACAACCAGAGAAGTCTGTATCTGTTTTTTTTTAAGTACATTTAGATCTTTGCATTCCATTAACAACATATTGATTCTCAATGTATAAAGGACTAAATATGAAAAACAAAATTCTGGCAGTATGGGAAAAAAAAAACCAGCAGAATTACTTATAACCTCAGGGAGAAGAAGGAAACTTCCTTAAACAAGACACAAAGCAGAGAAGCAATAAAGAACAATGGATAATTCTGACTATCTCCACTGAAAAAAGACAAGCTCAGTCTGGAACTAAATATTTTTAACACAACTAAAGAACTACATCCAACCTTTTAAAACATCCAGAGACCTCCCCTCCCCCCCATCCATTATCCCATTATGAACATGGCTCCTAAATCAGTGCGGATCTTTCCTTCTCTTCCTAGGAGTCATTTTTCAAGGATACTGCTCTTGTCATTGTCATTTACTTGCTAATTTTGTCCAACTCTTTGTGACCCCATGAACTGTAACCCGCCAGGCTCCTCTGTCCTTGAAATTTTCCAGGCAAGAATACTGGAGTGGGGTGCCATTTCTTCCTCCAGGGGATCTTCCCAACCCAGGGATTGAACCCATGTCTCCTGCATTAGCAGACAGACTCTTTACCACTGAGTCACTCGGGAAACCTAGGTGACTCCGATGAACCCTAGACCCTAGATTATATTTAGGGGTTGGGGGGAAATCCTGATCTAGAATGAGAGCCATGCAGAAGGCAGCATAGCTCAGGCAGCATAAATGTTATACTTCTGCAGGTCTGTAGGGGTGGACCTGTGCTCAGGGCAGGAGTGATAGTCCTTTTTGCCACCGCTGTTGGGAGAAATAGATTGAGTTGAGCTGTCAGAAAAAGAGGCTCTACTGGATTCGGTTTTGTTTTAAAAAACCCGATGAGATGTAGCTACATATAAGTCATATTTTCCAAAGCACAGAAAATGAAAAGCAACTAAAACGGAATTTGGCTTTGATCTATCTATACCCCACAAGGAAACTTGCTGATGGATGGTCCAGGGAAGCCCAGTTCATTCAAAGGCACATAAAATAAAAGGAAGTGGTGGGGTATCAAAGCCAAGATGCAATCATGAAAAATAGAACAAGAGGAAAGAGGTCAATGAGAGCTGTGAACAAATGAATAACACTCACCAGAAGAAGGGAAAAAATGCTGCCAAGAACACAAAAATCTGTGGCCAAACATTTTATGAGGAACTTAAAGTACAAGAGCCCCTTGTATGAAACCACAGAAATATGAACGTTATAGTGTCATAAACACTACACAACACACACACACAGAGGCACGCACACACACAACAAAAAGGAAAAAAAGCAGAGACCTCACAGTAAAATGCTTTTTAACATTTCTAAAACCAGAAAATGTACCACTATACTCGAAAAGAACTAAGATTAAACTTATCTGCCATGTCAATCAGTGTAAATGAGCTAAACTTGACTTAAAAATAATTGCTTTGACTCCAAAACCAAACAGTTCAGTTCAGTTCAGTCGCTCAGTTGTGTCCGACTCTTTGTGACCCCATGAATCGCAGCACACCAGGCCTCCCTGACCATCATCACCAACTCCTGGAGTCTACCCAAACTCATGTCCATCGAGTCGGTGATGCCATCCAGCCATCTCATCCTCTGTCGTCCTCTTCTCTTCCTGCCCTCAATCCCTCCCAGAATCAGAGTCTTTTCCAATGAGTCAACTCTTCGCATCAGGCGGCCAAAGTATTGGAGTTTCAGCTTCAGTTTCAGTCCTTCCAATGAACACCCAGGGCTGATCTCCTTCAGAATGGACTGGTTGGATCTCCTTGCAGTCCAAGGGACTCTCAAGAGTCTTCTCCAACACATTTCAAAAGCATCAATTCCTCAGAGCTCAGTTTTCTTCACAGTCCAACTCTCGCATCCATACATGACCACTGGAAAAACCATAGCCTTGACTAGACAGACCTTTGTTGGCAAAGTAATGTCTCTACAAATGAATATAAAAGAAAAATCTAAAATAGAACCAATATGACTGACTATAAAAGGAAAAGAAAATGAAACACAACCAAAAAGAGACTAGAGAGATCATGGTCTTATTAAGAATTGCCGTGAAATACAGAGCAAGATCAAAAATAAAAAAACTACAAGGACGAAGATTAGTACTTCAAACCCCAGAAGGCACAACTCACCATGAACATAATGTGGGAATCTCTGTGCTCTGAACAGCATGGCCACAACATCTATAAACAAGAAGGGCAGGAGAAACACGAAATGGGCAGAAACAAGCTATTAACAGCAGGATGAGACACTTAAAACAAGTTTAAAGCCTAACACAAGCAGATAAACACATGTCAAGATTTAAATGATTTAAGTAACATAATGAATCATATCTAATTTATATAGAAAAGCTCCTAAAATAGTTTTAAGAAAAACCCTCTTGTCAAGTATTTGTTGTTGTTTCATCGCTAAATCATGTCCAACTCTTGCAACCCCATGGGCTGTCCGTGGGATTTCCCAGGCAAGAATACTGGAGCGAGTTGCCAGTTCCTGCTCCAGGGGACCTTCCTTGCCCAGGAATCAAACCAGAGGCTCCCACGGCAATACCTGCTTTGTAAGCAGGTTCTTTACCACTGAGCCACTGGGGAAGCCCATTGGGTTTGCCAAAAAGTTCATTCAGGTTTTTCCTGGAAAACATTAAGGAAAAATCAGAACAAACTTTTCAGTCAACCCAATACTTACGGGTAATTCATGAAAGTTAGCTACATATTTGATCCCAAAAACCTTCATTCAGGAAGGGCCAGATGGACTACTATAGTCTGGTAGGTAGATTTTGCCCCCATGATCCTTACCTCTGGTGCCGTATGCAGGAGTCACATGGCAAAACATGTCATTTAGATGATTGGTCAAGTGACCCTAAACTAGGGAGGTTGTCCTGGATGAGTGGGCCTCTTGTAACAACATGAGCCCTGTAAAATAACTTTTTTCCAGATGAAGAAGAGAAAGTGGAAGAGAAGAGGGTCAGGAGAATATACAAAGCACCAAGAGAACCCTGTTGGCTGGAGAGAAGGGGTCCCAGAGAGAGAAAGACACAGAAACCGATTCTGCAAGAACCACAGAGACTGGCAAGGGGTCCAGGGCCCCAGGTGAGAAGCCTCATGAGTCCACAGGCAAGGAAACTGGCTGAGCCTCCAGCACTTCTGACCTTCAGATCTGACGTGATACCTGAGCCCCTTTGAAGCTGCTAAACTGGTGGTGATTTGTTACCCCAAAACAGAAAAGTAACATACATGGCCACATCTGGAAAGAGGAAGGAGACTGACTAGGGTGAAGATTTAGATACACATGCATCGCTGAATTTTTAACAATGGGAATATATTCATTACATATGCATGTTCAATTCAAAATGGTAAAGACAAATGCTAACCTCGAAACAGCACACGAAACACTGACCAGTTTAACCTGGTTTTGCCTCGTTAAACAGGTTGTTGGTTCATCAAATTAAGACATGCGTGTTAAGTTGCTTCAGTCATATCTGACTCTGCAACCCTATGGACTGTAGCCCGCCAGGCTCCTCTGTCCATGGGATTCTCCAGCAAGAACACTGGAGTGGGTTGCCGTGTCCTCCTCCAGGGGATCTTCCCCACCCAGGGATTGAACCCACATCTTTTATGTCTTCTGCCTTGGCTGGCAGATTCTTTACCACCAGGACCAGCTTAAAATAGGGGCTTCCCCAGTGGCTGGGTGGGTAACAATCCGCCTTCAATGCAGGAGATGCAGGTTTGATCCCTGGGTCAGGAAGATCCCCTGGAGGAGGGCATGGCAACCCACTCCAGTGTTCTTGCCTGGAGAATCCCATGGACAGAGGAGCCTGGGGGGCTACAGTCCATAGGGTTGGACATGACTGAGCAACTGTGCACAGCTTAAACTGGTTTTGCCTCCCTGAATAGGTTGTTAATTAATCAAACCTTGAATTATGGTACAGAAGCAGTGTGTACAAGACTGGAACCCAAACCTCCAAGATGACTCTGGAAACAAAAGTCTTCAGTCCAGGGAATTCAAAGAATAGAAAGGTTGCCACAGGAGCCCTTTACGAAGCAAGAGGCTGGTCAGTGAGGAAAATCAGACTCTCAGCAGCACAAGGAGCTTATATGGACCATTATGTGGTCAGTTTGAGGCACAGTGAAGAGGAACTAAAAAGCCTCTTGATGAAAGTGAAAGTGGAGAGTGAAAAAGTTGGCTTAAAGCTCAACATTCAGAAAATGAAGATCATGGCATCTGGTCCCATCACTTCATGGGAAATAGATGGGGAAACAGTGGAAACTGTCAGACTTTATATTTTTGGGCTCCAAAATCACTGCAGATGGTGACTGCAGCCATGAAATTAAGACGCTTACACCTTAGAAGGAAAGTTATGACCAACCTAGATAGCATATTCAAAAGCAGAGACATTACTTTGCCAACAAAGGTCTGTCTAGTCAATGCTATGGTTTTTCCTGTGGTCATGTATGGATGTGAGAGTTGGACTGTGAAAAAGGCTGAGCGCCAAAGAATTGATGCTTTTGAACTGTGGTGTTGGAGAAGACTCTTGAGAGTCCCTTGGACTGCAAGGAGATCCAACCAGTCCATTCTGAAGGAGATCAGCCCTGGGATTTATTTGGAAGGAATGATGCTCAAGCTGAAACTCCAGTACTTTGGCCACCTCATGCAAAGAGTTGACTCATTGGAAAAGACTGTGATGCTGGGAGGGATTGGAGGCAGGAGGAGAAGGGGATGACAGAGGATGAGATGGCTGGATGGCATCACTGACATGATGGACGTGAGTCTGAGTGAACTCCGGGAGTTGGTGATGGACAGGGAGGCCTGGCGTGCTGTGATTCATGGGGTTGCAAAGAGTCGGACACAACTGAGCGACTGAACTGAACTGAACTGATGTGGTCAGACGCTTGTTCATGTCTGACTCTTTGCGACCCCATGGACTGTACCCTGCCAGGCTCCTCTGTCCATGGGATCCTCCCCAGACAAGAATACTGGAGTGGGTTGCCATAAACTACTCCAGGGGATCTTCCCGACCCAGGGGTTGAAGCCACGTCTCTTGCATCTCCTGCATTGGCAGGTGGATTCTTTACCATTAGCACCACCTGGGAAGCCCATACTGACTATTAGGAACTAGCCAATAAGCTTCCAAATTTGAAATTTCCCTAACCCTTACACTGTGCCTTAAACCCAGGATGCACCAGAGATTTGAGAGCTTTGTTGCCTGTCTGCTTGTAGATTCACCTCCATAAAGCTCTTTCTTTCTCAAAACCCAAGACCACTGGATTGGCTTCTGGGTGCCTTGGGCAGCAACACCTTGCTTAGTAATGGCTCAGATCAAGAAATTGGGTTCAACGTGAACGCTGTAGGCAGAGTGTTGAGCACAGACTGAGAAAAATGACATAACTATCTCTCAGATTTTAAATACATATATATGAAGATGTCTTCAGTTGGGTCCATTTATTTTATTCTAAATCTACTGCTAAACATATGGATACTCTATAAATTTGAAAAATGGATTGATCTTTAAATGAACTAACAAGGTTTTCTCAGAATTTTTATGAGAGTACTTGAGAGTGTGGGAAATATTTCATCCAAAGAAGTAAAATGTCAATAGCAATAAAGAGACTTGTCTTTCTTTTTTCTTCCAAAGAGTCAATGAGAACTGTACGCACTGATTTATTTGACCACTTTTTACAGTAAAATGCTGCTAAAGTAGAAACAGTTGCACTTGGCCAACATATTTCACTGCCATTTTAAGAAATCACCCACACGTGCACACACCTCGGCAATTGTAAGTTATGCTGAGTATTTTCATATTCTTTACACTTGAGTCTCAGACACCAAAATCACATCAGACACTCTTTCCACCATTCAAAACCAGCAGGAATATGTATAGTCCTGGATATTCTCAAAAATTTTAGCCCACCCCTCCAGAACATACTGGGTGTTCCCAGGGGCTCACGGGTAAAGAGCCTGCCTCCCAATGCAGGAGCTGCAGGAGACGTGGACTCAATCCCTGAGTCAGAAGGATCCCCTGGAGGAGGGCACGACAACCCACTCCAGCATTCTTGCCTGGGAAATCCCATGGACAGAGGGGCCTGGCAGGCTATAGTTCACAGGGTCACAGAGTCAGACATGACTGAAGTGACTTAGCATGCACGCTTTATAGCATACCAGCTTGGTAGCTTTGTGTGTGTGTGTGTGTGTGTGTGTGTGTGTGTGTATGTATGTTTTAATTGGAGTATAGTTGATTGACAGTGTTGTGTAAGTTTCAGGTGTACAGCAAAGTGAATCAGTTATACACATACATTTAGGAAGCAACTAATGTCCATCAACAAAAGCATAGATAAAGAAGATGTGATACATACATACAATGGAATATTACTCAGCCATAATAAAGAATGAAATAATGCCATTGCAGTACATGGATGGCCCTAGAGAGCGTCATACTGAGTGAAGTAAGTCCCATCACTTCATGGCAAATAGATGGGGAAAAGTGGGAACAGTGACAGATTTTATTTTGGGGGGCTCCAAAATCACTACAGATGGTGACTGCAGCCATGAAAATAGAAGACACTTGCTCCTTGGAAGAAAAGCTATGACAAACCTAGATGGCATATTAAAAAGCAGAGACATCACTTTGCCCACAAAGGTCTGTATAGTCAAAGCTATGGTTTTTCTAGTAGTCATGTACAGATGTGAGAGCTGGACCATAAAGAAGGTTGAGCACTGAAGAATTTATGCTTTCAAGCTGTAAGGCTGCAGAACACTCTTCAGAGTCCCTTGGACTGCAAGGAGATCCAACCAGTCAATTTTAGAGGAAATCAACCCTGACTATTCATTGGAAGGACAGATGCTAAAGCTGAAGCTCCAATACTTTGGCCACCTGATGTGAAGAACTGACTCACTGGAAAAGACCCTGATGCTGGGAAAGACTGAAGGCAGAAGGAGAAGGGAGTGACAGGGGATGAGATGGTTGGACAGTATCATCAACTCAATGGACATGAGTCTGAGGAAAATCCAGGAGACAGTGAAGAACAGGGAAGCCTGGCTTGCCGCAGTTCAAGGGTCGCAAAGAGTCGGACACATCTTGACAACTAAACAACAACAAAGTCAAACAGAGAATGAGAAACATGACATCCTTTATATGTGGAATCTAAAAAAAGGGGTACAAAAGAAAAATAAGGAAGTAAAACAGGGATACAAATGAACTTACCTACAAACAGAAGCACAGTTATAGATGTAGAAAACAAACTATGGTTACTAGGAGCTAAGAAGGAGGGGGGATAAATTGGGAGGCTGGTAACGACACATACATGCTGCTGCTGCTGCTAAGTCGCTTCAGTCGTGTCCGACTCTGTGCAACCCCATAGACGGCAGCCCACCAGGCTCCCCCATCTCTGGGATTCTCCAGGCAAGAACACTGGAGTGGGTTGCCATTTCCTTCTCCAATGCATCAAAGTGAAAAGTCCAACTCCTAGTGACCCCATGGACTGCAGCCCACCAGGCTCCTCCATCCATGGGATTTGCCAGGCAAGAGTACTGGAGTGGGTTGCCATTGCCTTCTCCGCATATACATGCTACTATATATAAAACAGATAACAAATAAGGACCTACTGTATAGCACAGGGAATTCTACCATGCTTGGTAGTTTTAATGCATCTATAATATTTTTAGAGAATTTACAATGAGTTTAAATTTATAGATTTAAATGATAACTTCTCACATATTTTATGCTTCACTATTTAAGAAGTAATTAATAATTTAGATTTTCAAAATACCCATACAAATAAACTTCATAAAGAGATACTCTCCTCTTCATTGGGGGATGACTTTTCTCATACATATTTTCTGAAGAGCAGGTTCCTAAGAGATTTCTAACAATGGTTTCTTGGTGATTCATTTTCATAGACATTATTCACATTTAATTAATGCAACTCAGTCCTTTCTGAGTTTTTTCCTCATCTAATGATTCAAGAAGGAGCCAATTTGTCACCTATTCATTGATACAGGACTATTTTTCTCACACAGAAATGCTAACATAGATAATAGATTACAAACAGGGAAAAATACCTCCTTTTTTATATGAAATTTTTTCCCTTTGATGAGCATTTATTAAATACCCATTTACATAAAACACTGGTTTCAATGAAACAAGCCAAAACGGAAACCAAATTTCTGCTGTGCTAAAACTTTTCCTTAGAAAGCATCACAGCTTTCTACATGAATCATCACTAAGCTCTATTCTGCTTCTTTTAGTATTAAAGATGCGTGAGCTTTCTTTCTACTGCTGTTGTAACAAATGACCACAATCTAGTGGATTAAATAACATAAGTGCATTATCTTCACAAGTCTCTGGGTCAAAAACCTAATACAGGTCTCACTGGGCTAAAGTCAAGGTTTCAGCAGGATTACACTTCTTTTTGGAGGTGCAAGAGAAGAAACTGTTTTTCAGCTATAGTACTGAGGCCCCTGTGTTCTTGCTAAGTGTCAGCTAAGGGCACTTCCCAGCTTCTAGAGACCACCTACAGAATTTGCTCATGGCCCCCTTCCTTCATCTTCAAGCCTATACATGAAGGGAAAGTGTTAATTGCTCAGTCATGTCCAACTCTCGGCAACCCCATGGACTGTAGCCCCCCAGGCTCCTCTGTCCATGGGATTCTCCAGGCAAGAAAATGAGTGGGCGGCCATTCCCTTCTCCAGGGCATCTTCCCCACCCAGGGATCTGACCTGGGTCTCCTGCATTGCAGGCAGATTCTTTACCTTCTGAGGCATCAGGGAAGCCCTCAAAGCCAGTAACAGTTGATCAACTCCTTCTCACTCAGGTCTCCTGACCTACTCTTGTGCCTTTCTTCATTATTTTTTTTTTAATTGGGGTATAGTTGCTTTAAAATGTTGTGCTATTTTATGCTATACAACGATGTGAATCAGCTACATGTATACATATATCCCCTTCTTCTCAGACGTCTGTCCCACCCACCCTCCATCTCACCCCTTTAGGTCATCACAGAGCACCAAGCTGAGCTCCCTGTACTAAGCAATTAGAGAAAAAAAAATGTTTTTTTAATCACTGTTTAGCAAAATAACAGGAAAATTTATAAAAACCTAGGAAACAAGAATGACTAAATGATACAAATTAGTGAATTAATAGAAAGTATTCCCTAGGTTTGAATATTTCCTAAGTCATTAAACATTAAGAAAGACCTGGATAAATTTGAGTTGCTCTTTCCCATAGACTCCCTGGGGCTTCCTAGGTGACCTAGAGGTAAAGAATCTACCTGCCAATGTAGGAGACCCAAGAGACATGGGTTCTATCCCTGGATCAGGAAGATCCCATGGAGAAGGAAATGGCAACCTGCTCCAATATCCTGCCTGGAAATTTTCACAGACAGAGGAGCCTGCTGGACTACAGTCCATGAGTTTGCAGAGAGACATGACTGAGGAACTGAACACACACACACACACACACACACGCACGCACACACACACACACACGGACTCCCCACCTTACTTGTTGATTCATCATTTCTACTTTTCTCATGACTATTTTCACAACAGGAAACCACAGTTGTATTTTCTATGAATATGTGTTCTCAGAAAAAATGAAAACCAGGACTTCCCTGGCAGTCCAGTGGTTGGGATCCCCTGTTTCCACTGCAGGAGGCGGGGGTTGGATCCCTGGTCAGGGAACTCAGATCTCACATACCACATAGTACATCCATAAAAAAAAGAGGGGGAAAATGAGCATCAAACTATTTTTTTGGCTATATTTTAGATTTCACTGATAGTTGAATGTGGATACCTAGTTCTCTCAATAAAATCAAGCATGTCTTTTATACCTGGCATCTAGTAAGCACTTAGCAAATTGGTCAAATACATGAATCAAACAGACATTCTGTGATGAAATCTAAAGTCATAGAACTTATCTAACGTCAGTCAGGATAGCCAACAGGAATTATCTTTACCCTTGTTTTATTTTTTTTTTCTTCTCCATATAGTTCCACTAAATTCAGAAGCCAGATTGTAGATGATATAATGCAAAATGCAGGGTCAGAGCAGAAAGCAGTGGGTGCCCTACATCACAAGTACCACCCACAACCACACCTGCTCCAGAAAGAAGCAAAGGGGAGCTCTCACTGGAAGAGATCTTGACATCCTGAAGTGGGATCATTCAGGGGGCCAAGGTCTGAGTCTTCCTCCCCATCCCTAGCTGCCTCCTGAGCTCCAGAGCTCCAAGGCCATGTGTGGTTGGCAAAAACAATCAGGACAGAAGGAGGTAAGTGAGTGTGGCAGAAAGATGGAGAAGAGCCTTGAGCTGCCATTAAATATTCACAAATGCACACTGAGGAATTAAGTTTTTTAAGTACATACACTTTGTGAAGATTTAAGTTACAAAGATAACTTATATTTTCAACTTTGTGTCTGTGTTTAGTTGCTCAGTAATGTCCAGCTCTTTGTGACCCCATGGACTACAGTCTGCCAGGTTCCCCTGTCCATGGGATTCTCCAGGTAAGAATATTGGAGTGGGTTGCCATTTCCTTCTCCAGGGGATCTTCCCAACCCAGGGATTGAACCCATGATCTCTGCATTGGCAGGCTGATTCTTTACCATCTGAGCCACCAAGGAAGCCCATATTTTTAACTCTAAGGGAGAGTAAAAAGATGTTCTTCCAACCACTTCCAGCAGCATAGGAAGGATGGGGAGCAAGAGTTCTGTTTTACACCGAGGTCAAGATATCAGTTGGATGCAAAGATATATAGCCCAGGGAAGAAGTCTGTGCTGCAGTCAGACTGGAGGATATAAAAACCCAGAGAATTCCTGACGCCGTGATGTAACCCAGGGATGGAAGGTTATCAAAGAACAGGAAATCCAGGGTCCAACTTGATGTGCTCTGCTATTCTATGATGACAGAGGTGACAGGAGCAATCACCAGAGACTCCATCTAAGGTTGGGATTGACATACATACACTATCGGTATTCTGTATAAAACAGAAAAGTAATGAGAACCTACTGTACAGCAGAGGGAACTCTATCAATGTTCTGTGGTGACATAAATGGGAAGGAACTTTAGAAAAGAGTGGGTATATGTAAACATATACCTGATTCCCTGGTGGCTCAGACAGTAAAGAATCTGCCTGCAACGCAAGAGACCCAGGTTTGACCCTTGGGTCAGGAAGATACCCTGGAGAAGGAAATGGCAACCCACTCCAGTATTCTTGCCTGGAAAATTCCAGGGATGAGGAGCCTAGCAGGTTACAGCCCCTGGGGTCGCAAAGAGTCAGACACAAATGAGAGACTGCACGCAGCATGGCCCTTGTGAGGATAAACTAAGATGATGCCTATAAAGCAACTCTAGCGGACTGAGCGACTTCACTTTCATTTTCACTTTCATGCATTGGAGAAGGAAATGGCAACCTACTCCAGTGTTCTTGCCTGGAGAATCTCAAGGACAGGGGAGCCTGGTGGGCTGCCATCTCTGGGGTCGCACAGAGTCGGACGCTGAAGCGACTTAGCAAAAGCATTGGTGCAAGGTCTCCGGGAGGCAGAAGAAGGCTGGTAGAGCAAGACATAATAGGGCCCTGAGCTGCCACAGGCCTTTGCAGCACCAATCCTAAAAAGAAGGAGAAAAGAACATACCTTCTCCACCCCAGTCCCCGAAGATAATCCCAGCTCGCCTCATCTAGGCGGACAGCGCAACCGGAATGCTGGCGGATGCTGGAGGATCCGAGGATGGACTCTGAGAGGAAGCTGATGACTCCGCGATCACCATCAGACAGCGGAGGCAGCAGTGGGTCCCGCAGGGTCCGCTATGACTAATCCAGCTGTACCGAGCCTCTGCGGGAGAGTGCAGCTGGCTACTCCGCGGGGAACCCTGTGATGCTTAGAGGAGTGGATTTCAGCGGTGCTCGGGGGCTGTGGTGGCCACTGCTCCCTTCCTGACCAAGGTATGGAGATCCCCCAGCGATGAACAATATCTCTGAAAATAAATCCGCCCGCTTCCACTGACCTCAGAGAGCTCAATATATTTTGCGGTCTCTCTTGGCGTCATGGGAGCTCGGCAAAGTCACGCCTGTCCTCCCCGCCCTGATGGGGATCCTGGCCCAAGGCTCCTGGCTCTCCCATGATGCTCTCTGGCGGCCCCGCCCCACAGCGCTGGACCAGAGCGAGGCCCCACTTATCCCCAGTCGTGGGGGATGGTGAGCAGTGGACAGGCTCTCAGGCAGCTTGTTCTGGCCTTTGCTGACTTTCACCGGGTATCTTCCTGTCCTCTGTCTGCTCTGAGGGAGAATGTTGCATTTATATTAATAAATTCAAGGGGAGATGTGTGTGAGTCACTTAGTTGTATCTCTTTGCAATCCCATGAACTGCAGCATGCCAGGCCTCCCTATTCTCCACTATCTCCCAGAGCTTGCTCAAACTCATGTCTATGGAGTTGGTGATGCCATCCAACCATCTCATCCCCTTCTCCCACCTTCAATCTTTCCCAGCATCAGCGTCTTTTCCAATGAATCAGTTCTTTGCATCAGGTGGCCAAAGTATTGAAGCTTCAGCCTCAGCATCAGTCCTTCCAATGAATATTCACAGTTGATTTCCTTTAAGATTGTCTAGTTGGATCTCCTTGCAGTCCAAGGGACTGTGCCAAGGACCTTATCCCCAGTCCCTCCAAATGTGACTTCATTTGGAGACAGAGCCTTGGAAGAAGGGATTGTTAAGTTAAAATGAGGCTGTGTGATGGGCCTAATGCAGTCTGACAGGTGTCCTCCTAGGAAGAGGTGATCTGGACACACAGAGATGCCCCCACGATGCAGGGGAAGGACCACCAGGACCCGACGAGGAGGCAGCCTCTGTAAGCCAGGAGAGAGGCCTCACCAGGACCTTGGCCTTGAACTCCCAGCCTCCAGAGTGGTGAGATAAGCTCTGTGTGCAAGCCACCCACTCTGTGGGCTGTTGTTACGGCAGCCCTAGCAAACTAATAAACATCCCTTGGCAGATAAAGTATGCTGGGCCTTGTCCCAACCTACAACAGTCTTCAGAAATTCACCGGGACCTTGATATGAACCTTGTGTATTTATAATGCTGCCCAGTGTCCTCAGGGGCCCCTGAGAAGCAAGGGTCTGACCCCCTCCACCTCCTTCCGAGACCACAGAGAAGGGGCACCACACGGAGTCACCCAGGGCGGGCATCCGGATCACCCTCAGGCCAGATCCGGGGACCACCGTGCGGCCAACACCTGACTCTGCGGAGGTCAGAGCCGGGGGCCACTTGGGTCTGCAGGGCCATCCCTCAGGGCTCACACCTGAGCTCACACCGGGGCTCCCCAAGCTCTGGCTGCCAGCGCCAAGCTGCTGCCCCCCACAATGCCTCAGCATCCCTCAGCCATTGTGTTTCAGAAACACTTCCTCCCGCCCCGATCTCTAACAGCCTTTATTATGATAACCCCTGGTTTCTGAGTCTCTCTCCCTCCTCTCTGCTGTAAAGACACAAAGCATCCCGGGCTGTTCTGTTATCTGGTTTGTGTCTCTCTGCATGGCTCGTATTAAGGAAAACACCCAGTCATTTGCCTCTTTCCTGTCCTCACTAAGAGGACAGTTTATCAGCACCTCTTCTGAAATGTACTTCACAGACATGCAAACCCCCCTTAGGGAACCAGAATCCAGCATCACCCTCTGAAACACATTTGGGAGGGTCTCCTTCCAAACCTCAGCAGCATCTCAAGTCAGCTTCGCAATTACCATGTGCAGCTCTCAACCCAGACACAAGAAGCATATTTCAGTATTCTCCTCTCACCTCCAGAAAAGAGAAGATGCATAGACAAAGTCTATGCTAAGCGCACGATCTTTCTGGGTAAATACATGGATGAAGATCAGTGGAATTTATTAGATATGAATTCTTGGTATCTATCCATGTAAATTGTGCCATCTATTCTTAAAACAAAGCAAGTTATGTCCTTTTCTCAACTTTTGATAATTACATTTAAAAATACAAGAAGAGCAAACCACAACTACAAACACGTTGGGATATTACATAAGTCAATTCTACAGGAAATCAACCCTGAATGCTCATTGGAAGGACTGATGCTGAAGCTGAAACTCCAATACTTTGGCCACCTGATGGGAAGAACTGACTCATTGGAAAAGACCCTGATGCTGGGAAAGATTGAAGGCGGGAGGAGAAGGGGGTGACAGAGCATGAGATCGTTGGATGGCATCACTGACTCAATGGACATGAGTTTGAGTAAGCTCCAGGAGATAGTGGAGGACAGGGAAGCCTGGCGTGCTGCAGTCCATGGGATCACAAAGAGTCAGACACGACTGAGAGATTGAACAACAACAACTGGATACAATTAATTGCCCAGTTTAGCAGTGAATATGAGTAAGAGAGCTAGTCAAACACCAGTACTTCTCAGACATTATGCTGAGAATCAGAGCTGGTGAGACATCATCAGCTTCCAGAAGCCTTCAGGCTTCCAGAGCCTTCAGGAAGCTCACTGTGTCATGGCCAAGACAGATGAACTTGCAACAGCAGCTCATGGTGTTCCAAGCAGAGAAGCGTCTAATCCAGACCCAGAGAGGAGGAGGCTGGAGTGGGGAAGGGCGGGTGAAACAGTCACAGAATACTTCCTGGAGGACAGCGTCACTGAGGCTGAGTCTCAACATAGAGGAGTTGGCTAAACAGAAAAAGAGGACAGAGAAAGGGGCAAACATGCCATACAAGCAGAAAAAGGGCTTCCTGAGAAATGGAACGTTATTTCCATGAGTGACACAACAGCTTGTGTTAGATGACATTTTCAAGCAGAAAATCGTCCATCTCTTCTTTACAACTCAAACCTAGTCTTAAATCTCCACTGAGGTATTGCCGGGAAACTCACATCTACATGCACGCTAAAAATTGTGTTATCTGGGCTTCCCCTGTGGCTCAGTGGTAAAGACTCTGCCTGCCAAAGCAGGGGACATGGGTTCGGTCCCTGGGTTGGGAAGACCCCCTGGAGAAGGAAATGGGCAGCCCACTCCAGTATTCTCGTCTGGGAAATCCCATGGACAGAGGAGCCTAGTGGGGCAACAATCCATGGGGTTGCAAAAGAGTTGGACACGACTTAGCATCTAAACAGCAACGATAACAGCTATAACAAGCATATCAGAAGTTGAATTAAAATTCTAAATAAGTTTGTATACAGCAACCCAAGCATTTCCCACAGCATCTCTTTCTAGCATAACAATATCTATGTCTCTGACATTCCTAAATGCTACATCCATACAAAATACACTGGCAAGGAAATTATTAATTAGCCAACTCAAATTTTATCCTAATTCCAGCAAAAGAAGCCAAATTATTCATCAAATAAGTTTATTGTACTTCTCATCACCTCTGATTTTCAAATATCAGCATTTAAGTTAACATAGTTAATCACAGCCTTTTTCATCCCTGCTTCCATTCAACTAGATGCCTTTTGGATCATATTCTAAAGTAAAGAAAACTTTTAGGTTAGAGGTTCCAATAAAAAGTCCTACTTCTAATAAAAGCTATTTGTGTATAAAATATTTTAGAAAGAATATAGAAGAGACAGAACTAAAAGGAGAAAAAGGAAAGAACAGATGACAAAGACGACTGTGATTCAAGTTCAAATTAAAGAATAAAGCCGGTATAAAATAAAAAGAAGACAGAAAAAAAGACAAGAAGCCTGGGTGTCACCAAAGAAATCAGATGATAGAATCATAAAGTAAAATGGACCTGGAGAAAATGGAGATTTAAAAACCATCATTATATTTGATTTATGTAATCCAGTTAAACTGCCTGTTAGAAAAACATCTGGTGTCCATCCAGCTGCAATCTTTCTGTAGCTGCTCTCTTTTCAGAAGATTTATTTGCAACAGTGCTGTATGGTTAAAAATCCACAACAAAGGTGGATGCAAGTAGTGTAAGTATTTTCCTAGCACCAAATTCTGAAAAATTCTCTTTCTCTTCTTCTGGAAGAGCAGAAAGGTCTGGGATATTTTTTAATAGTAAAAATTAAATATTTATTAAGGGAAATCAAAGTAAATATACATTTAATCTTCAAAGGCAACCCATGGCATATTACATATCTTTTTTAAAAATTACGCACTTTTCTGGCCTTGAAAAAATGTAATCTAATAATTAAAATATGTGTGTTTTCATAGAAGAAGTTCTGGTCACTGTACAATGTACTTTCAATTTTACTAATGAAATAAAATCACAAAACATTAACAAGCAGTCTATTCTAGTCTGGACTTCCCAGGTGGCTCTAGCGGTAAAAAATGCACCTGCCAATGCAGGAGAGGCAAGAGACGAGGGTTCAGTCCCTGGGTTGAGAAGATCCCTTGGAGGAGGAAATGGCAACCCACTCCAGTATTCTTGCCTGGAGAATCCCATGGACAGGAGCCTGGCAGGCTATGGTCCATAGGGCCGCAAAGAGTCAGACAGGACTGAGGATACACACACACTATTCTAACCTGTATATAGGGATGCATCAGAGCCTTCCTCCTTGTGTAGCCATCTCTTTCCTGGCTTTAATGTAATGACCACTTTTGTGATTGTTGCCAGTATTGAAATGTCAAGTCAACATCTGTCTATTACCATTTCAAAGCCTTGGAATATAAGCAAACATTTTATAACCAAAATACCGGCAAACATAACTAAGTTCAAATTGCCTTCAATCACTTAATCAAAATTGTAATTCGTCCACTTTCCCTCTAACCACCTTACAGACAAGAACATATCATTGACTCAAGCTGCTCCAAGAACAAGTTCCTGGACCTGACACACAGTAGGGCTTCAACAAGTGGCTGCTATACCGATTTGAACCCAGACCCATGAAAACTGCTTTCTTAGCTTTCTATATTTTATCTATTCATGTGTTGCTATGGACTGAATGTTTATGTCCTCCCAAAATTCATATATTGGGACTTTCCTGTGGTTGAAAAACTGCCTTGCAATGCAGGGGACACAGGTTCGATCCCTAGTCAGGGAACTAAGATCCCACGTCCCACGGAGAAACTAAGCCTGTGCGCTGCAGCTACTGAGCCCCCGCGCCTGAGTTAATGCTCCGCAAGGAAGACCTGACAAAGCCAAATCAATAAATACTAAAACCATGGTGCTAATACGAAGATACCAAAGTGAGTCTCAAAAAAAATTGTTTTAATTCAAATATTAAAATCTAGTCCCCAGTGTGATGGTATAAGGAGGTAAGGACTTTAGGTAGTGGTTTAGGGATGATTTAGTCATGAGGGTGGAGCCCTTATGAACGGGATTACTGTCTTTATAAAAGGAACCCCAGAGTGCTCTCTCTTGCCTCTTCCATCTTGTAAGGACACAGAGAGAAGACTGCATCTACCAAGAACCAAGAAGAGGGTCCTTACCAGACGCTGAATTTTCAGAAGCCTTGATCTTGGACATCCAGCCTACAGAATTTTGAGAAATAAATGTCTGCTGTTAAAGCCACCAGTCTGTGGTTATTTTTGTTATAGCAGCGGACAATGAATCAAGTCCACTTGATTTTATGTGGTCCTCACATTTATGATCACTTACAGAATTTTTTTTAAAGCCTTGTATTTTAGTTGTGATGAGGCCAAACTATTTTTTCTTTTTTTTAATTTATTTTTAATTGAAGGATAATTGCTTTACAATATTGGTTTTACTTCTGCTGTAAAAAGACACATGTACCCCAGAGTTCATTGAAGCACTATTTATAATACCTAGGACACAGAGGCCAAAATATTTTGAAGTGAGAATAGGAGAATCGCTTCTGAAACCGAAGTGTAAACATGAGGGTCGATCAGAGCGCATATATGCAGGCTGAAAAAGAACTGTTCACCAGTTGCAAGAGTAGACATTACCCTAATTATATATTTAGCTTTTTCGATCCTAAAATTGAAAAAGTGCAGTGAATCCATTATGCAGTGGATGGTCTGCCCTGGAAGCACCGAAAAACATCTTGCAGAAACGGGCTTTCGCGGACGGTGCTCCTTCCCAGCCCAGCTTCAGAGAAAAGTCCATGCTAGCCGACGACGAGCGCTCTGGTGACCCCAGCAAAGCAGCCCCCTTGGTGGAAACGCGGGTGACAAACAGGGAAAGCATCTAAGTCCCTTTGCTCCAAATCCACGCTTGCTTATAAACCTTTTGATTAAGTTTTTATGCTTCCACTGTTAGTCAACTGACAGCCTGATTCCATAGAAATCGGGCTTTATAAACACGGCTCATGAACTTGACCGAGTGTCAGCTCTGGTCTCAGGATGCCAACGCGGGGAGATCTCGGGCTCCGTCTTTGTTTCACAACAATGAGTCCCGGCCAACCAGGCACTTAAGGCTTCGGCCGGACGGCCCCCCAGTGGCGCCCTCTGGTGCCTGTTCTTTGAAGCGCCTGCTCATGCAACCTCATCACGTCCCACGGAAATAAAAATACGTATTTTATGTCCTGTTTTACCAATTGACCCTTAGAGTTTTAGGAAGCTTGGATATTCCACAGGGGGAAGTCACTGAGGAATAATTGGTGCGTTCCCCAGGCCAGCTGGCAATCGTTCCAGCGATGTCCACTCCGCTGCCCTGCAAGCTGGATTAACCAGGGCCAGGCCCATCATCTCCCAGGGCTGCTCCCTGCTCAGTGCCAGGGGCCCCTGGCGGCCAGAAATGCTCCTGGAGCACGTCCTACAAACCTGAGTGTCAAGGTGGCATCTCGGACACTTTGGAAAGGGAGGCGGACAGCTGCAGGGGTGTAGGGGGTGGTCCTGCAGGCAAGCTGCCCTGCAGAAGGGTGTGCTCTGGGCCCTCTCGCTGCCTCCCCACTGCAGACCTGTGCCCTCTGCTGATTCGGGCACCTCCTGGGCCCTGGCAGGTCCCCTTACACACCCTACCCATCTGCTCCCAGGAGTCCCCTCCCCGGCTGCGAGCAGCTGCACGCAACACTTTGGCATGCCCACCTCCTCACCCTGACCCCGCAGGTCTGGGGGGTAGCCTGGCCATGGGACTAAGAGCCCCCCAGGTAACTGTGCTTTGCAGCAGAGCTGGGAACCGCGACCGGCAGGTCCACCATGTCTTCTTAGGCAGCAAAGTTTACCTGGATCGTTGCAACTCCAAAGGGTATCCTTGTCTTGCCCTCACCTTGGACAGCAGCGTTACCTTTCAGACCTAAAACAGCTCTGCAGAGACAGACTGAGGCCTTCGGTCCCCGGTCTCAACTCTGAAAGCCCACCGCCCACCCTGAGAAATCTCTGGGGAGATGGGCACAGCGAGATGAGTTAGCGGAGGCAGGAACAAGGCCTCGACCCCCAGAAAGCTGAATTGTATGGAGGCATATGAGAAGAGCAGGCATTCCGTGGGGGAGCCAAGAAGGCAACTCTGGCACATGGGGCATCTTCAGCCCAGAGAACCAAGTCCACGTCCAGCCAGAGGCTCTGCGGGTGTCAGGCATGGCCTCATATTCAAAACAGTGCCTGAGACACCGTCCAGCCCTCCCCGGTCTGGGGTCTCTGGCTCCTTCCAGCACCACTGGCTGCCATAGAAACCAGTGAGGGACTTGGGCTACGTTACATCAGTTGGAGGGACAGATGGAGATGTAGAGTTTGCCCTATGTTTCAAAGCCCTAATTTAAAAAAATGTGACCTCTATGTCCATAGTCCTGCACGAAGCCCCCCTTCTTTGGCAGGTAGAGTGGCTCTGCAATATTGGGGACATATTTACACTAAAAAAAAACCTCTTCTTACAAAACTACATATACTCCTACCAGATCATCCAGTAATTACACTCTTTGGCATTTATCCAAAGGAGCTGAAAACATGTCCATGCAAAAATGCACAGGGACATTTATGGAAGCTTTATTCGTAATTGCCAAAACCTGGAAGCAACCAAGATGTTCTTCAGCACATGAATGGATTAGTAAACTGGTACATCTAGATAATGGAATATTGTTCAGCAATGAAAAGAAATAAGAAGCCACGAAAAGACATGGAGGAAACTTAAATGCATATTACTGAGTGAACGACACCAATAGAACAAGGTTAAATAGTGTATGGTTGCATCTGTATGACAATCAAGAAAAAGCAAAACTATGGAAAATAAAAAGATCACTGATTGCCAGAAGTCTGGGGGGAAGAGGGATGAATAGATGGAGCACAGAGGAGGTTTAAGGCAATGAAAATACTCTGCATGATACTATGAGTGTGGATGCATGCCATTATACATCCATCAAACCCCGCAGAACGTAAAACCCCAAGAATGCACCCTGAAGGAACGCTCCGGCACTGCTGCTGGGAATGTAAACCGGTGCAGCCACTATGGAAAACAGTGTGGAAGTTCCCTTAGAAAACTAAAACTAGAGCTGCCGTGTGACCCAGAAACCCCACTCCTGGGCACCGATCGGAACAAAACGCTAATCCAAAAACACACATGCACCCCTGTGCTCA
The DNA here is from genome assembly GCF_019923935.1 of Bubalus bubalis. Taxonomy (NCBI): domain Eukaryota; kingdom Metazoa; phylum Chordata; class Mammalia; order Artiodactyla; family Bovidae; genus Bubalus; species Bubalus bubalis. Next base: position 55,036,450 of record NC_059178.1, on the reverse strand, counting down.
CAGCAACACTGTTCACAACAGCCAAGACGTGGAAACAGTCGAAATGTCCATTGACAGATGAGTGGGTGAAGAAGATGCGGTACATATACACCACGGAATACTACTTAGCCATAAAAAAGAATGAAATAATGCCATTTGCAACAACACAGGTGCAACCAAAGATTATCATACCAAGTGAAGTCAGAAAAAGAAAGACAAATACCATATGATATCACTTACATGTGGAATCTAAAATATGGCACAAATGAACCTAACTATGAACCTCATCTCACGGACACAGAGAACAGACTTGTGCTCACCAAGTGGGAGAGAGGTGAGGAAGGGAAGGACTGGGAGGCTGGGATTAGCAGATGCAAGCTACTTTACATAGAACAGCATACAGAACAGACAATCAAGGTCCTACTGTGTCACACAGGAACTATATTCAATATCCCGTGATAAACCATAATGGAAAACAATATAAAAAATAATGTCTGTACATATATAACTGAGGCATTTTGCTGTACAGCAGATTGGCAAAACACTGTAAATCAACTATACTCTGATTTTTAAAACATAGTAAAATATTTCAGAAAAGAGTGGTGGTGATGTTGTGTCCATGGAGGTTCCTCTGTGGTAACCAGCTCCCTCCTCTGTGAAGGAGGCTGATGATGGGGGAGGCTGGGCATCGGGGGACAGGGGCACAGGGGAGACCTCTGCGCTTTCTGCTCCACTGTGCCATGAACCCAAAACTGCCCCTGCAGTTCACTACAAGCTGGGGGAAAAGGATTCATTGTTGAGCTGAAATTCAGGTTTAACAGGTTTCCTATCTTTTGATTTGCTGAGTCTAGTGATCCTGTTAGAAAAGCATGGAAATTTCAAATCACAGTGAATCCCATACACAGGGCTTGCGGTGAGACTCGCAGGTGTCAGACCATCACTCACCTGCTGAGACACCTGTTTTGTCAAGGGAAGGTTTAGATGGCTGGATACCCCCCAACACTGGACAACTTTACTTGCCACTTTATTTCCCTCTAATGCAGAGGACCCCAATTTCCAAGATCTAATGCCTGATGATCTGAGATGGAGATGATGTAATAATAGAAATAAAGTGCATAATAAATGTAAGGCGCTTGAATCATCCCCAAAGCATCCCCCACCCCAGTCCATGGAAAAATGATCTTCTACGAAACTGGTCCCTGGTGCCAAAAACGTGTAGTACCACTGCTCTAGTGAACCCCAAAATTTAAAGGAAAATTTTATACTAATGTCGAGTCTCTTAAACACTCTGTTTTTAAAAGGTTTACAGTGGATCACAGGCTTTTTTGTTTATGTAAGCATTATTTCAATCACTTCACGAAAGCCAGTGAAATCAGAAACTGGGATTTCAAACCTTTCAGTGCTCCCCGGTATCCCCACATGATATTCAAAAAATGTTCTCAATAAATGCTTGTTAGATTATTCTTCTCTTGTCTCAGATATTTCAAAAATAATACGCCTGACCTTTAAGGCAACATGCTTTCTTTCCCTTAATGGCACTATTTCTTAGAAGATCATTTCCATGATATCTGTATAAATTTAATATTTCATTTATTCAAGCGGCAATCTCCACCAAACCCTGCAGAGCCAGGATTAGCATCTCTGTATTTCTAAAGCCACCTGTCGACACAGAGTTGAATAATTACATTTAGCAATCTATAACCTCGGGCAGTTCCAGTTGCTACAGCTTTGCCCAGACAGAGATTTCAGGTATCAGCACATCACCAAGATAACAATAAAGCTCATAAAACTGAATCTATTATCTGCCAAACACATCACTGGGCACCTGCATCTTGGAGAGAAGTCTATTATAGAGATTCCGACTCACATCGCCCCCTCCCCATCCCACTACATACCTCCAATTTTATTATTGGGAAGCGCCAACTGAGGCTTGTCATCAGCTGTAATCGGCTGATCTGCCTGGGACAGATTTCATTTACTGACATAAAACATTCTCATTTCCTGCCTGCCTGGGTCAGGCATATGCCTGAGAGGTCACAGAGAATAGTAATGCCCACCCCAGAGGGCTGACTGCACAGGTCACTGGTTATAACTGGACATTGGAAATTCTTTGCCATACACACACACAAAGCCTATTATGAATATGTAGGGATTCTCAAACTATTCATAGACTTTCTTAGTTGCTTTTACTTAGAGGCTTTTCTCAAATCCAAAGCCAAGATAAAATAGCTCAGCAGAGCATTCATTTTTAATGACTCTCAAGCTAGAATGTAAATCCATGTTAACTTTCATCAGGATTTTAACAACCGGCCTAAATCTTGCCTCTGCCCATGACGGATGAACACCCTCAGTACACACACGGTGATGCCAGCGCTGCCAGGGCTGGGAGCTGCAGAGCTCCTCACTGCTGGTTGGAAATGCGGAAAAGCACAGGTAACTGTAACTCAGTGAAGGCGTGCTCTCCTTTCCTTGTGACACCCACTCCCTAAATCTCCAAGCAAGAAGCAGACATTTGGGGGCTTTCTTACTTATTTTCAGGGACAGAGAAGCCCATCCGGGAGTCAGCGGGCCACCAATCAGAAAGAACAAGGACCCTACTTAGGATCCAGAGTTTTGGCCTCACCAGTGCCTCTGTAAAGAAAAATCTAGAAAACACATTTTTTTCTTCAGCAAAATCTGAGAATTCAGACTCAGCAAGATCACCTATAAGTGGAATAATACACAGCAATGCCTAAGAATAAATATCCAAGTTGGCCATTGAGATATGTATGTTGGCAATTTTATACTACTCTAAAACAGCCTCAGTCACAATAAATGACACTGCTTATCATCAAGGCCTTGGATATGACAGAACAGATTATTCACACCCATTCAATGAAGGAAACCATCAATGCCCCCCCCCCCCGCCTTTGCTAAGGCGTGTCCGACTCTTCGCAACCCCACGGACTGCGGCATGCCAAGCTCCTCTATCCTTCACTATCTCCCAGCGTTTGCTCAAATTCATGTCGGGTGAGTCAGTGATGCCTTCTAACCATCTCATCTCAACCCTCTCCTTTTGCCTTCAATCTTTCCCGGCATCGGGGTCTTTTCCAATGAGTCTGCTCTTGACATCAGATGATCTCTATGCTTGATGACACTCAACATCATTCTTTGTGCCTTTGGAGAATGCCTACTGGTACATGAAAAAAATCCCAGAGGATCAGATACATTATTATCAAAAAAAAACAAATGAAAATTCCATACCCACTGTGCAGAAAGAAATCAGCCTATTCTCTGTGGCCCAAGTACACAGACTCACTTTTAGATGCAGTGTTCAGCGCCCACGAATAAAATAGGGCTTCCACTTTTACGTCTGGCGCAGTAAGCACTGCCTGCCTGTGAGTCACCTGCTGCGGGCATGAAGTGTCTCTCTGGTCTTTCCGCTCATTCCAGTAAGTGCAATGGGTGCTTCTTACGAAATCTCTGTGACCAAACTCAGAGGGTGTGACTCAGAGAACAGGATTGAACCGTGCCTGAAACCTGGGCTGCAGTTGAAGATGGGCAAAGAGGGAAACTGGATACTTCGGCTGATAATTTAATTATGTTTACTTAATTAGCTTATGCTGGGAAAGATTGAAGGCAGGAGGAAAAGGGGACGACAGAGGATGAGATGGTTGGATGGCATCACCAACTCGATGGACGTGAGTTTGAGCAAGCTCTGGGAGATGGTGAGGGACAGGGAAGCCCAGTGTGCTGCAGCCTATGGGGTCACAAAGAGTTGAACACAACTGAGTGACTGAACAACAACAATTAGTTAGCGGGCTTCCCTGGTGGCTCAGACAGTAAAGAATCTGCCTGCAATGCAGGAGACCCAGGTTCAATCCCTGGGTCAAGATCCCCTGGAGAAGGGAATGGCAACCCACTCCAGTATTCTTGCCTGGAGAATCCCATGAACAGAGTCCAGGGGGTTGCAAAGAGTCCGATATTCTTTAGTGGCTAACACTTTCACTTTCCATTAATTAGCATCAACCTCACACCCTCTCTCTCTCTGACATCCCTAACCTACATATGTGCAGTATAAGACCTAAAACAGAGATTTAGGTGCTGTTTTGATACTTAGACTTAGGTGCTGTTTTGATATTATGGACTGTCTTGATACTTACACCAAGCTGGCCTTGGAGAGACTGAGGTCAATTCCCCTCCCCACTCCGCCCCTACAGAAAAGATTCCCGCATGCACGACCCTCAACACGGGCTGCTGCGCCTTGCTCAGGGGTGAGGGGGGGTCGGTCCCCAGCCAGCCCAGGGAACAAGTCACACCAGCCAGTCACATCCTTCCAGGGGACCTGGGGGCACCTCACCCTCTTTGAGGACAGAGCCTCCTGGGTCACACTGTTCTGAGCTCAGGCTGCCGTGTGGTCCAGCCTGGCCCACGGGCTCCTCTTGTAGGCTGTGTGTTCACCGACCCTCTTTCTCAGAGGGAGTCCCTCCCTCAGCAACAGGGTGAACTGGGGGTGATTAAAACAACACAGTCCCCAACTGGGCAACTCCCCAGAGTCCCCTCAAACTTTTGCCACATGAAATCCCAGCTACTGTGAACCTCCCAGAGGGTCAAGGGTGATTCAAGGGCAGCTCCCTGCCCTCAGGCCACAGACGGGTCTCTGATCCTCTGCCTTTTAACAAGAAACAGTAAGAAGAATGATTAGAGACCAATTTCCTCTTCTTAAGCAAGAGTCTCTATAGACACAAATTCATGCGGAAAAAAAAAAAAAAAAACATGTTTCCTCTGTTAAAAAAAAAAGTTCCAGGCCAGGGTCTCATTCCTGTTAGTGCTCCACTGAACAGTAATTTATTCTTCTTTGCTCTACTTTCAGGCTTGTAATGTTGATTTTAAGAATAACCTCCCGCCTACGACATGAATTATGTCCTCCTTTCCTCGCCTAGGAAAATTCCCCAGCTTCCTCCGCGGCAGCCGTTAAATAGTGAACACGCTGCAGCAATGCTTTTGGTCACAATCACTCCGTGGCTCAAGGGTGTGTTTATGAGGATCGGCGGGAACGGCAGTTTGTCACATCGGGGGCCAGTTGGCCTCCACGCCCCAGACCACACTCCCTGTCCTCTAAGCAGAGACGTGACAGTCGCCACCAGGCCACCATCCAGGGAGCAAGGGGGGCCCCCGACAGCAGCCGTCGCTGGACCCGCGGGAAACGCACCCCCAGACACGCGTCCAGCAGCCGCTGGCCTGCCCCTCCTCGACGCAGGTCGCTGCCCTGGGGACTCGGCCCCAGACCCTCCAGGTTCCAGAAAAGAAGGCAAGCTGAGGACGGACATGATCTCCAACAGCCCTTTGAAAACTCGCCGCGGAGCAGCACCCACCAGAACGAATGCTGTTGCCCCCGATGTACAATTTCTCTTTCCACTTTTCCTATTGTCATTTGTTTGGCTGCACTGGGTCTTAGCTGTGGCACACAAGACCTTTAATTGTGGCATGTGGGATCTAGTTCCCTGAGCAGAGACAGAACCCCTAAGCACTGGGCGCATGGAGTCTTGGCCGCTGAACCACCAGGGGAGTCCCCACACTTTTCGTATTTAAACCAACGCTGATTGCAGACCTACTACTTAGCCGGTCTTATCTCCGATGCTAAGGCCACAGTGGATTGTAGGCTCCAGTCTCCTCCTCCCATCAGCTCCCAGGAGCGGGAGACAGAGGGAAGGAAGACATGCAAATACCACTGAAAACAAGAGGTGAGCGGGTCCACCAAATGGGACACAGCCGGACAACGAGTCTCACTCGAAGATGAAAATACACAAGCTACCAAGCCAGGATATAACATGGAGGAAACATCAATGCAAATGAATGAGTGGGAGAAGCCAAGTTGACAAGGCTACATACCGCATGATGCCAACTACATGAGATTTTAGAAAAGACAAAACTATGCAGACAGTAAAAGGATCGGTGATTCTAGAGAACAGATTTGTGATTGCCAAAGAGGAAGGCGGCAGGAGAGGGGCGACGTGGAGTTCGAGATTAGTAGACTGCTAATAAACTACTCATAAAGATAAATGACAAGGTTGCTGTACAGCACAGGGAAGAATATTCAATATCCTGGGATAAACCATAATGGAAAAAATATGAAAAAGAATATTTATGTATGTATAACTGAATCCCTTTGCCGCACAGCAGAAATTAACACAACACTGTAAATCAACTATACTTCAATAAGACAATTTTTTTAAAAAAAGGTCAATGAAGACCAAGAATTGGGGGACGGGAGGGATGGATGGCTGGAACAGAGGGCTTTTAGGGCAGTGAAACACTTCCGTACAATGCTAGCACAAGGAGTGAAACTTACAGTCAACTAGAGACTTTGTAAAAATAAATTGATACCCACTCATCGATTATAATCAACAGTAGACGATGTTACAAATAAGAGTGCTACAGGCAGGAGAGAAGAGAACGTGGGAAATCTACATCCTCTTTGCTCAGTTTATCTGTGAACCAGAAGCTATTCTAAAAAATAACATTATTTAACAATAAAAAACTGTATAGGAAAGGCCAGTTTTAGTACCCGGTTTTACCACCAATTCCGTCAGTTAACAACAATAAATACTGACAGCTTACTGTTTGTAAAGACTTCATCTTCACAGCAGCCTGTTCCTACGCCCAATTTGCAGATGACAAAACTGAGGCAGGGAAGCTGGACTGTGTGCCTAAACTTACAAAGTCTGCTCCCGGCTGGCCCGGGTCTGGCTGGCTCCAGAACCTGGGTCCTTACCCACAATCTACTTATCGCCTCTTCTCCGCAGGAGGCCACACAAGTGCTTGAGAAAAGAAGGGAAAACCTGACCCCACCGTGGGTAGGATGGGCGGTGGCACCCTCGAGCTCCTCCTGTGTTAGGGTCATGCTATTCAGACAACAAAGGACTGGAGATGGGCAGACCGCTGGAGTCCACACCCATCGCGTTCCAGGATAAAACAGATCCAGACAGCACTGAAAAGACACAGGTAATTAGGAAGCAATGACTCGTCAATACGGAATCCATTACGAGTCGCTGGTGATCCAAGCAAGAAGAGAAAAGTTTCTCTTAAAATAACAATAATTTACAAGCATTAATCACTTTAAATAAATGGCGGTACAAAGCTAATGACTTGAAGCTAATCTTCAGACCAACAAACCACAACACCCCCAAGGCTGGCATCAATCTTCCCAATGCGGTGGGCACCAATGTCTTACTAACATATCAGGAACCACTTCCAAGCGACTCCTATTCCAGTAGCCTCGACAATCTAAAATGAAATGTAAGATGCCAAACACCACTAGAGACAGAGGATTCTATCTGCAGAAAGAGGTACGGCTGTAGGATCCACCCCAGGCACCCAAGCAGTCCCTCACTGCAAAGAGAGCCAAAGGGATAACGTTATTGTCTTCCCAACCTTGAAAGACAAATCATGATTTAATCTAAAGAGCAGCTTAACCTCTATCTAAATCTGAGCATGCTGCGTAGCTGCTGCTACAACTTGCTGCTACTCAAAATGATAATTATTTCTTTTGAAAGTTTCCCAAGTAACATTTGACAATCTGAGTTAGGTCATATCTTATTTACACAACTAAATTTTTATTGGGCCAAGCAATAAAGCTAAGTAAGATTACTAGTTGAATTGAGCATGGATTAAGGCATGAGAGAAGGTCTTATCACTCTGGGATTTTACACAACACCCATTAGGGCAGGAATTTGCTACAAACTGTCAGTAAACATATCTGATAAATTAGTAAGAAGTCATCAGAACACAAGAGATTACGGCTTTGGGGACACTGGATTCCTGCAAACAAAAATCTCCTGGAGGCCCTCCCTGGTGGTCCAGTGGTTAAGAATCCACCTGCCAATGCAGGGACACAGGTTCAACCCCTGATCCGGGAAGATCCCACATGCTGAGAAGCAACTAAGCCCCACAGCTGCTGAGCCTGTGCTCTGCAATAAAAGAAACCACCGCAGTGAGACGCCCTTGCACCCCAACTAGGCAGTAGAAAACAAAAACAAGAAAAAAAATCTACTAGAACATTTTCCTCCTTCTGAGAAATCTGAGGCAGGTTCTTGACAGTGTTTATATGATTCAGGCCCATTTCATGGGGCCAATTCAGTTTGCTCACAAATGCCCCGTGTTAGCTTAAAAGGGCCAGTAATGTTCCGTTAACAAGAGGTCTCCACATTGCCAAGTTTGGCCACCTGCAAATGGGCTTAATGGAGAAGAAAATGGCAGCCCAGTCCAGTATTCCTGCCTGGAGAATCCCATGGACAGAGGAGCCTGGCGGGCTACAGCTCACAGGGTTGCAAAGAGTCTGCTGCTGCTGCTGGGGCTGGTGCTGCTAAGTCGATTCAGTCGTGTTCGACTCTGTGCGAGCCCATTGACAGCAGCCCACCAGGCTCCCCCGTCCCTGGGATTCTCCAGGGAAGAGTACTGGAGTGGGGTGCCATTGCCTTCTCCGTTGCAAAGAGTCGGACACGACTAAAATCACTTAGCACACACACAAATGGGTTTAAAATCGTACCTTTAAAAAGTTTTATGAAAACATAGAAGGGAGAAAATCCTACTCTAAAAAATGTTTTGGAATCCTCAAATTCATAGAGGAAATACATCAATTAAAACATCTTTGTAGGACTTCCCTGGCGGTCCAGCAGTTAAGACCCTGTGCTTCCACCGCAAGGGGCAGAGGTTTGCTCCCTGGCCACAGATTAAAATCCCACAAGCCACATGGCCTGGCCAAAAAAATAAACTTTCTAAAGAGACATGAAAAGAATCTGTGCACAACTACAACATTTTGAAGCCATTCAAAAAATAGCATCTACTTCAATGTTAAAAAGAATGTAATACCTTAGACAGGCTTCCCAGGAGACACAGTGGTAAAGAATCTGCCTGCCAACGCAGAGACGTGGATTCAATCCCTGGGTTGGTAAGATGCCCTGGAGAAGGAAATGGCAACCCACCCCAGTATTCTTCCCCGGAGAATTCCATGGACAGAGGAACCAGGTGAGCTACAGTCCATGGGGTCACACAGAGTCAGTCACAACTGAGAGCATGCACACACACATACACAATATGTTAAGACACTGGTTCTTCATATTTAGTTTAATATAGAGAATTAATCACACTATGAAATGAAGAACAGTTTCAGAGAGAATTTAGAAGTCATGCTGATTCGTAAAAGAAATTAATGTTATCATATTACCTTCTCTTAACTCATGTAAGCTATATTCATAAGCATGTAAACATTGCCTCTTTATTAACAAATAAAAAGAAATTCTATACCATCTACCTAATTTCTCCTTTTCTTTGCGGCTTCCCAGGTGGCTCGGCAGGTAAAGAATCCACCTGCAATGCAGGAGACGTGGGTTCAATCCCTGGGTTGGGAAGATGCCCCAGAGAAGGAAATGGCAACTCACTCCAGTATTCTTGCCTGGAAAATCCCATGGAGAGAGGAGCCTGGTGGGTTACAGTCCATGGGGTCACATCTATCTAATTTCTCCTTTTAAGTTTCCTTGAATTATAACTTAATTTTTTATTTTACATTAGAATTGATTTACCACATTCCTCTTTTAATTTCTGACATGCATTTTTGTTTGAAACAGTTGCAAAGCGCTTGCAAACACACCTGAGTCAGCGTCACGCTTCTGAAGCATTTGAAGATTTGAGCAGCCAGTGTGGAGGCACTGTCAGTATGCAGCGCCCTCTGCTGGCCAATTTGTTTAACATCAGGATTAAACCAAGTACCGCAATGTTGATGTTATACAATGAGAAAAAGAAAAAAAAGATATTTTTTCGTATTAGAGGTATAATTCCAGATAGTCACTATTCACTGCTATAGTTCTTCTATTGATCAGGTTTTTATCTTTACTGGACAAAACAAATGGAACGGTACCTTGTACAAAGAAATATCCATTGCAAAAAATAGAGCCTATTTAGAGAATCAGGCCTCTGGTCCTGCTGTAAGGCCCAGGTGAGAAGCCACCCGGTCTGTAACCCCTTTCTCGATGTATTTGTCCTTCCTCGATGTTGCACAGCTCCTCGCAGCTGCACTAACCACTCACAGCTGCACTAACCACTGGCAGCTTTCACCTGGGTCTTCTCCCTTGGAACTGTGAGCTCATCTATGGCAGGAGCGCATGTTGCTCATCATTGAAGCCCTGATTATAAACACTCCATTCTGATTTTCCGGAATGCTGCAGAACGAACTATAGGACCAAACTATGCGATACTGCCATAAGCCTCCTGGTGATGGATTTAGAAAGTTGATCTGGCTCTAGAAATATAAGAGGATTTTTAATAGTAAGAGGTGAGGAAGGACAGAACACATGTAGCATAGTAAACCTCCGGTTGTGTATTCAGTCATTTTAGAAAAGAAAACAGGTACAACACTAGGCTAAAACTTAGAGGAGTTCCTGTCCACAGCTTCTATTTGAGTTCCAGACCAGATTCTCTGGTCCAGAGACCAGTAAGCAAGGCGGGGGTGGGCGGGCCTTCCTGGGACAACGGGAGGCAGAGGCAGACCTCAGTGACAGAGACAAGGCGGAAGGACAACGCAGAGAACATTCTGGCCCCGCTTTAGGGCTCACATTGACTCTCTTTTATTTGGAGTAAAACCAAAGTCACTTTAATAAAACCTTGAGATTCACACCCAAGGCGCCACAGGAGCATGGAGAACATGGAAGGATAGCTCGCATCCTCGGTGACCACCACTCACACCAGGGCCGATTAAACAGCCGACTCACTGGGAAAGACCCTGATGCTGGGAAAGACTGAAGGCAAAAGGAGAAGAGGACGGGAGATGTATGGATGTGAGAGCTGGACTATAAAGAAAGCTGAGCACCAAAGAATTGATGCTTCTGAACAGTGGTGTTGGAGAAGACTCTTGGACTTCAAGGAGATCAAACCAGTCCATCCTAAAGGAGATCAGTCCTGAGTGTCGGTTGGATGGCATCACTGATTCAATGGACATGAACTTGGGCAAACTCCAGGAGATGGTGAGGGACAGGGAGGCCTGGCATGCTGCAGTCCATGGGGTTGCAATGAGTCGGACAGGACTTAGCAACTGAACAACAATAACAACAACTTAAACCATAAACCAGGAAGGTTTTCAAGTAAGAAACAAAAGCTAGAAATAATAAAGATAAAATTGGGTAATTTGACTGCTTTTATGCAGCAAGTTTTTACTGTGCCAGACAATATTACCTAAATGTCAAAATACAAGTGACAAACCGTGAAAGTTTTTGCAACATATATGAAAAGGCTGAAGTCTCCACTGTTTAAAAAATGTTTGTGCAAAACGGAAAGAAAAATACCAGCCATCTACTAAGACACACATGGGCATTTTTCAGAGAGAAAGGAAATACAGATCACCTTTAAGTATTTGTAAATATGCTCAAACCCACTAATGAGTAATGAAACGCAAATAAGACACCTCTTTAATCTAACATATATGGATCTAATCATGTCATGTATGGATTTAATCTAGTCATGTATGGATGTGAGAGTTGGACTATAAAGAAAGCTGAATGCCAGAGAATTGATGCTTTTGAACTATGGTGTTGGAGAAGACTCTTGAGAGTCTCTTGGACTGCAAGGAGATCCAACCTGTGGAAAATCAGTCCTGAATGTTCATCAGAAGTACTGATGCTAAAGCTGAAACTCCAATACTTTGGCCAACTGATGCAAAGAACTGACTCATTGGAAAAGATCCAGATGCTGGGAAAGATTGAAGGCAAGAAGAGAAGGGGACAGAGGATGAGATGGTTGCATGGCATCACCGACTCAATGGACATGAGTTTGAGCAAGCTCCAGGGGTTGGTGATGGACAGGGAAGCCTGGTGTGCTGCAGGCCATGGGGTCACCGAGTCAGATATGACTGAGCAACTAACACACACACACACACACAAGCACACACTGGAGAAATGAAGACCGTGTAATTCCTGTAGAGCTCGTACTTGTAGACCAAACAAAAACTCTGGTACTACATGGTTTCAGGAAAAAATAAAATAGAAGAACAAGAGTTATCTGGCCCCAGACCTTCACCACCACATCAATGAAACACATATGCCGAGAGCTCTCAGCATCAAAGGTCTTGCTCAGACCGTCACATGGTACCCAAAAGCCCATACTGCACGGGCCTCAGTTTTCCATGGCGTTGACCCCTGGTATTCAGCAACCGCCAACACTCGCTTGAATGCTCAGTGCTGGAATCCTGTTGATGGTGTTGAGTGTCTGGTTCCCTGGACAAAATGTGTCCGTTTTTATAGCTGATTACAAGCATCTTGGCAATCAAATGTATAAATTATATCTTTTTTTCTTAAGGAACTGACCTTTCCATGATCCCTTTGTAGCTTTGATCATTTCTCCACCATTAGGAAAGGAAGAAAGAGAGAAAGAAAAGGAAAATCTATTTTCAAAAGAGAAAATTTAACTGGTAGGTTTCTGAGGATTTTTAATTGGTTTATATTTACAAGGTGATGAGGCCTTGCTTTAAAATGACTCAAAGCTTGACGTGGTGCGTGCCAGCAATGTTATTCAGGCATGTGTCTTCTCGTATTTATTAGATGACGGTATCTAACATTGTCTAACACAATGAACCTAGCAAGATCTCTAGAAATACTAACCGAATCAATGAAATGATTGCCAGTGATGACTGCAAATTAATTAGGCGCTGACTGCACAAAGTCATTCTCCATACTGAGCTGTTACGAGATACCGTGGAGCGAAAGAAGGCCTTGTGCACAGAGTTACGATTCGTCTGTTCTTTTTTATTATTTTTCAGTACTCTTGCCTGGAAAATCCCATGGGCAGAGGAGCCTGGTGGGCTGCAGTCCATGGGGTCGCAAAGAGTCGGACACGACTGAGCGGCTTCACTTTCACTTTTCACTTTCATGCATTGGAGGAGGAAATGGCGACCCACTCCAGTGTTCTTGCCTGGAGAATCCCAGGGACGGGGGAGCCTGGTGGGCTGCCATCTATGGGGTCGCACAGAGTCGGACACGACTGAAGCAACTTCGCAGTAGCAGCAGCAGCAGCAGCAGTTGGAGGAAAATTGCTTTATAGTGTTGGGTTGGTTTCTGCCATACAAGGGGAATCGGCCATAACTATACATAGATCGCCCTCCTCTTGAGCCCCCCCTCCCCTCCCTGCATCCCAGCCCTCTAGGTCATCAAAAGAGCCAGGCTGGGCTCCCTGCGTTACGCCGCGACTTCCGCCACTATCTGTTTTATACATGATGGTGTACGTCGACGCTGTTCCTGCACTCCTCCCACTCTCTCCCTCCAGCACTGGGCCCACAAGTCTCTCCTCTGCAGCTGTGTTTCCAGTCCTCCCCTGCAAACAGGGTCATCAGGACCATTCTAGATTCCATATATAGGCCTTAATGTACGATATTTGTTTTTCTCTTTCTGACTTGCTTCATGCTGTGTAACAATCATCTGCTCACTCATCCATCTTCCATGCTCGTCTACCACTTACAGATTGCGACCTTCAGTAGGTCTTCTCTGTGTTCTAGTGCACACCGTTCTCTCAGCCAGGCATGCTCACTGACCCGCACAGCCAACTTTCAGCACAATCCTCTAATCTACCTAGCGAAAATGCAGATCAAACCATCTGAAAGTCAAGCAAGAGTCAGTGCCAAAAACATAAGAGAGGGAAAAAACTGTCAGGAATGCTTGTGCAGATGTATGACTTTATTTTCTGATATATTGCTGCATTTATCAGCAATCAAATTTGACTCAGTCTATAAATGACACACTGATATTCTTGGGCCAGTAGAACTCCTTTTCCCCGGAGCCCTGCCTCGTACATCTCTGGAGCACATTTCCTCTGAGTTCTTCTTAAAAATGTCACAGAGGGACCAAGGGCTGTAAGAATCAGTCCTGGTCAAAAATAGATGCTCTTCTTTTACCTGGTGCTTACTTCCTTTGATCCATCATTTTGACCCCCAACTGTAGCCCAAAGGGTTGCATCCATTTTATTGAGGACATACCACGAACCATCAGCATTTACCATTTAAGCCCACAGTAATCCTGTAACGTTGGCACTCTCTCGGTCTCCATTCGTGGCTTCAGTGACATTAATTCTCCCAGGGTCTTACGGCCAGTACACAGTGGCATCAGAATATGAACACAAGGCTGTCTGGCTCCAAAGACATTGCCAGTGCTCTCATCTAACTCAGAAGGGCTTTCCCGGGTTTTCCCCCCACCTAGGCATCTCCTCTCCTTTACTGCCTCCAAAATCAGCAGCAACGTGTTTCATGATTCAGGGTCCTGAACATTTGTAGTCAGAATCTCTGTCGAGAATGGTCCCTAAATTGATACCATCATCTTTTTGCATCCAGAGGCTTACCCCAAAAATAGTAGACACGTTGAACAGCATCCTGTTTGCTCTCGCTGTAGATATTAAATATCAGTGATGGTTGCAGGTGAAGATGGAGGGAGAAACAGACGCAAAACACTGAAACTCCTGCCCGTGGAAAGCTCTGAAACTCGTTCGGCAGAAGCCGGGTGACGACTCGTCAACAAAAAGACCACATTAAAGAAAATAGCTTTAATAAAATGTTGATGAGCTCCTTTAATCCAAAGGTTAATAACCAGGAACACTTCCAAAATGGTATTTCGCTGGCACCTCAAAGTTGTAAACATGAAACTTATTTCCCAAACCCTGATCCTGTTCATCAACCAGAGTGCAGAACTCCTCAGATTCCTGCTGCCTTGTTGCCATCGACGGCAATTAAAAAACATTTACATTCATCATGAACATAAACTGATCAGGGAATGAATTTCTTCTAAATCATCTTGCTCGCAAAAGATGATCTCCTTATAAGAATTATGATCCCATAGAATTATTAGCTTTTTTTTTTTTAAAGAGAGTATCAAAGTCTCCTTCAGGACATTTGTGTCTTTAGTATTAAAGAAAGAACTAGATTAATCCTATATTAATCCTGAGAGCTCTAATCCTCTTTTTATTTTCAAATCTATATCAGTGCAGCGTGAGCAGCATTTAAACAGTCATCTATTTGCCAGTGTTTTACACACCGAGATTTTGTTTTTTTCCTAAGGACTCTACCATCTTATGATCACACTTACCCTGGAGGCTTCTGAATCAGTCCAAAAAAGAGAGCGAACTGGATTTCAGAGCAGCTCCTAGCCCTGCGAAGTCACTGCCAGATAACCTCTAGCTTTAATGCAGTAGCTTGGGAGTTCCCACCACCAGCGACTGTTGCCAACAGTGGGTCTCTGCAAAAGCCTTTGCTTCCCCCGCTCAGAGCAGGAAACTCCTGGTCAGTTTATCAGCTGTGACTGCCAGCAGGCATTCGCTGTAGGTAGGGAGTCTCAAAAGTGCAATAACAGAATCGGCGCTGGCAGAGGCCTCCCCGAAATAATTGAATCTGTGTGTCTGGGAACTCAGTGCTTTGACTCTGGACGGCAGGCGGGCTTGACCCCCTCCCTTCACTCAGGCCTGTAACTGGACCAGGTCGAGTAATTACAGCTGGAGTCATGCCAACCCCCATCTGCGGCTTCCGGCTGGGACTTAAACCGGGGGAAGAAGATGCCTTTTCATCCGCAGGATCTCCGCCAAAATGACCCGTCCCTCACTGCCACCAACGTTTATGATATTATAATCACTAGCAAACTATTTCAGAGAACCTTTGCGGTGGAGGGTGGTATGCTATCATTTCCCAACGACCAAAGTTTAGGAAACTTGCTATGCGTCTCCAGGGAATTCTCGGTCAGGCTCACACAGGGACCTCCCTGAGAATCTGCTGGAGAGAATAGGAAAAGAGCTGTCTCATTCAGTAACATTTAAGCCAAATTTCAGTTAAAAAATTCTTCAAGAAAATCGCCTTAATTTCTCAAACAGATTTGAAATAAATATATCTATACACATAGCATCCACTCCAGTGTTTGCACACAAAATCCTAGCTGTGAATGGCTATTATTTTACTTTATTCTGACTCTCTTAAAGAACAGAGTCATGCATTTTCAGACCAACTGGAAGTGACTGGTAATAACATACCTCTGTCTAAGTGTCAGGTCTGGGGGAGGCGAGAAGGAGCATATTGACCTTCTGCCCAAACCCTGCATGAGCAGCTGTAAATAAATGTACAACTAGATGCTTCATCATTTACAAAAAGCTCTGCCTCTAACCTGCTGAGGGTAGGACACAGCCTCTGTCAACATTCTGGCTGAACGTATGGTTAGCTACATTTGTGCTGCTCCTGGATAAAAGAGGATGGTGACCCTCAGCCCCTAGAGGTTGCCCTAAAGCAGGGCTTCTGCAGCTCAGCTGGAAAGAATCCACCTGCAATGCGGGAGACCTCGGTTCTATTCCTGGGTCAGGAAGATCCACTGGAAAAGGGAAAGGCTACCCACTCCAGTATTCTTGGGCTTCCCTGGTGGCTCAGCTGGTAAAGAATCTGCCTGCAATGCAGGAGACCTGGATTCGATCCTTGGGTTGGAAAGTTCCTCTGGAGAAGGGAACGGCTACCCATTCCAGTATTCTGGCCTAGAGAACTCCATGGACTGGATAGTCCCTGGGGTCGCAAAGAGTCGGACAATACTGAGTGACTTTCACTTTCACCAGCCTCTGGGATCTAAGGCCCAATGATCTGAGGTGGAGTTCATGTGATAATAATAGAAATAAATGCACAATAACTTAATGTGCTTGAATCATCCCAAAACCATCTCCCCACTCCCTTATCTGTGGAAAAACTGTCTTCCATAAAATCAGTCCCTGGTGCAAAAAGACTGGAGACCACTGTCTTATAGAAGGGAACTGAGAGTTCCTCTTTGCCTACCTACCCCCTGGTGGAAGCGGACTGGACCCTAGCATGTCCGCTTGAATGGAGACCTCCACTAGGTCTTGACTTGGCATCTAGAAGTGGCTCCAAGTGAGGCTGGGACCCCTGGAGATGCCTAAGTGCCACCCCAGCAAACTTCTCCCAAACCCATCCAAATTCCCCTTTATCCTAACCCGTGTGCGCGTGCTCAGTCACTATGTTGTGGCCAACTCTCTGAGACACCATGGACTATAACCCGCCAGGCTCCTCTGTCCATGGGATTTTCCAGGCAAGAGTCCTGAAATGGGGTCATTGCTTTCTCCAGGGGATCTTCCTGACCCAGGGACTGAACCCACATCTCCTGCATTGGCAGCAGGTTCTTTACCACTGAGCCACCCGGGAAGCCTCCCTAATCTATACCCTGTGGACCTTTGACCTTAACCAGTGGGTCTCCCCCTGCCTTGTCCTGGCTCCCCTCCACCCAGGCTCAGCCCCTCCCACACCTTCAGTTTAAGGCTTCTGGAAAGGGGCTGGCACCACACCTGGGCCCGACTTATCCCCAAGATGCAGGAAAAGGCGCAGAGTGATGCCAGGCCTGCAGTCGTCACCAACCAAGGTGGCACCACTGGAAGGACTCTCTGGGTTGCAGGGCACTTGCTTCCGGTTGGGTGTCTGCTGGTTTGTCTTCTAAAAAAACCACTTGCTAATGGGAGTCAAGTGAAAACTGAAAGTCTTTAATTAAGAAAGAGAGCCAGTGCCCCCGGGGCGGCTGCTAATTATATTTGGATTTTAACATCGGTAATCCTTAGTCTTTGTCTAGAATGGTGGTTCTCAGTCTTGGCTGTGCAGACTCACCTGGGGAGTGTGGAAAATTCCTGAAACCCCTGCCACACGTCAGACAATTAAGTCAGAATCACTGAAGGCATTGATCATTTCCAAGGCTCCCAGGGGATCCCAATGTGTGACCCAGGTTAAGAACCACTAGTCTGGAAGAACCTTCTTTAACTAGTTTTTAATCCTTCTCATTTCAGCAAGATTATATTTGCTGAAGGAGCTCCCTGGTGGCTCAGCAGTAAAGAATCCACCTGCCAATGCAGGAGACATGGGTTCAATTCCCTGGCTTGGGAAGACCCCCTGGAAGAGGAAATGGCAACTCACTCCAGTATTCTTGCCTGGGAAATCCCATGGACAGAGGAGCCTGGAGGGCCATAGTCCAGAGGGTCACAAAAGAGTTGGACATGACTTAGTGACTGAACAACAACAACACATACACTGCAATACATTTCTTCATGCAAAAATTATAATAAAAATAATAACCAGTATCCCCTACTAAGAGTTCACTCTGCCAGAAGAATGAGATGTATAAAAGTTAAGGATGACTAATTCAATCAAAAGGAGGTAAAACATATGCACTAGAAAAACCAATGGGACTTGATGTTTGCAAATATCTATAAACTGACAGATTTCAATATGCAAAGAAGATGTCTGGAAGGATAAACATCAAATTTCTAAATGTGATCCCATCTGGGGTGTGGAATCAGATAAGAAAGAACAGCCTTTTATTTTTTAATATTCTTCATTTTTTAAATTATTATAAGGAAGATGTGTTTTGAAATTTGAAAATGAAAACTCAATGAGGAGAATTTCTTTGCAATTTGGGATTTTTAAGCTAGAAGTTAGGACTTTGGATTGCAAACTAAGGCTTTACCCAGTGACAAAACATGGGTAGGATAGAATAATAAAAAAAAAAACAGTAATCACTCAAACACTTGGAAGAGCAAAATTCTGGCAGATTAATATATATATGAGCTACAGAAAATTCACTTTTTAAAGGTAACCAAGTCTATTCATTGAGAATAGGCAAGAGTCATTATTTATGTTTATACAGAAGAACTATCTGAAGCTAAGGGCCAGAAAATTAAGTGTGTAGTAGGTTTTAACTCGGGCAAAAAGATGACAGAGGAGGAAAGAAAACAGCTGGGATTGGAAAGAGACTGCGTGGCACAGAGAGGCGAGAATTAAAGTCAGCGGGAAGCTGGCTGAGCACACAAGGACCAAGACAGACTTCGCCCAATCCCAGAACCGGCGAGGAAGAGGAGGAGATAAAGAGTCTCAGCCACAATCACCCTACAACAGACGCAGAGCTGGAAAACCTCCACAGTGCCTCCACACTACAGTCCACGCGGGGGGTCGGGGAGGGCATTCTCCACACAGGGGCTTGTGGGGCATGTGGCCTCAGGGCAGGGTCCTGCTGGGGGACAAGCCTGGCTGTCAGAGACACGAAGAGAACAAAGTGGCCCTTCTTTCCTTTCACTTTTTAAAGTTTTTAATGAAAATTACATGTATTTATAGTGTACATCATGTCTTGATAGGCACAGTGAAATGACTGCTACAGTCAAGCTAATACACTCATCGCCTCCTCACATACGTAGTTACCGTGTGTGTATGTGCATGTTTGTGTGTATTTGTGTGTGTGTGTGTGTTTGTGTGTTTATGTCTTTATGTGTGTGTATATGTGTATATACGCATACATATGTGTGTGTTTGTGGGGGGGCATATGTGTATGTGTGTGTGTGTGTAGGTAGATGAGTATGTATGTGCATGCTTGTGTATATGTGTGTATATGTGTACATCTATGTTTTTGTACGTCTGTGTATGTGTGTCTGTGTATATGTATGTTTATTGGTTGTGTATGTGTGTTTGTGTATGTATGTATATGTGTGTGTGTGTATGTGTGTTTGTATGTGTTGATATATGACTATGTATGTGTATATGTATATATGTGTGTATGTGTGTACACGTGTGTGTGTGGTGTTCATGTGTTTGCATATGTTGCATTTGTGTGTATGTGTGTATATGTGTTTGTGTGTGTGTGTGTGTGTGGTGAGAGCAATTGAGATCCACTCTGGCAGAAAGTTCTCAGTGTACCATACTAACTGTGGTCAGCATCCTGCACACTCGCAATAGCGAGGATGAGCCTGGAGGAGCTGTGCAGAGGGAAATAAGCACACAGAACGCCAAACCCTGCATGGTCCCGCCTCCCTGCAGAGCATCTAAGAGCCGAGTTCCCAGACACAGACTGGCGGCGGTGACAGGGCGGGTGGGCCGGGGGGCAAAGCCGCAGCCCTGCAGGACGAGCGAGCACCCCACTTCTGACACCATCTGGAGGAGGGCTTGCAGGAGCGGGCAGCTCACGGTGCCATCTGCAGAGAAGCAGGAAGGGTGAGCTATGAATCACAAGGACCACAGGGCCCCCAGGACCCCACAAGAGGCCGGGGCCTGACCCGCAGAAGGGAGACAAACAGCAAAGTGAGGGAACAGCCCGGGTGGCTGGGGGCACTCTCTGAATCCCGAGTCCGCCTGTGTCCTGCTATTTCCTCACTTTCCCAAAAGCCAGGGCGGACTCCCTGGTGGACTCTTGGTTCGTGGGGCTCTGGCCCAGGGAAGGAGGTAAAGGCAGCGGTGGACACGGTTCCCGGAGCCTGGGGCACCTGGGACCTGAGAGGAGTGCGGGCGCAGCCGTGTTTCACCGAAGACGGTCACCGTGGACCCACCTTAGCGACGCCAGAGAAGCTTTTAAAAACGCCAGCTCCTGGAGCTCTTGCCAAACCCATGGACCAGAATGTCAAGGGAGCGGGGCCAGGGACCTGAACGTGTACCCACCATCCAGGTGACGTGCGTCGGCTTCTTTGCTCAGCTGAAAGGCACAATGAGCTGGAACATATAACCTGCGAGATGCCGTCAGCCTCCCGGGACTCCTGGGACTCAGGCAAGCCACTTCACATGTCCCCATCTCGGGCCAAATGCCTCCTGCAGGGTCGCCGGCACAGAGCAGTCTTCAGTGATCAATACGCACTGTTAGGTCACCATGGGCAATGGAGAAAGTGGCCTGTCCCCCTTCTGCCCATCCCTGAGCTGCCTACCAGCACAAATTGGACCGTTTTTGTTTATTTTTTTTTAACCTGCTTTGATGTACATCTCTGATTCTTCGGATTTCTAAAACACTCAGCGGGTGTTTTTAATATCTTTATGGAGATGATTTACTTAAGTCATAGTAATGTAAAGACAAGTTGTTTTTCTCATGAGGAGGAAACAAGATAAAAACAACAGAAAACATCCTACTTTTTGCCTCATCTCAATCAAGAAGATGTCTCGTCGCTCCTTTCTAAACTGTCTCGGGCCAAACACCCTCCATCACACCTGCACCATCTTCCCCATCATATCCACAGCGGCTAGTGCAGTGATAAGAAATCTTAATTTCAGTAATGAACCATTTACTTCTGTTGGGGGGAAAAAAATCTAATTTGTAGTTAAAAGTATTCTTCTAAATATGTAGATGAAATAGCTTCTCACTAAGCAGTTGAGGGAAATTATATACAAGGCCTTGAAGAAATTTGTTAGACATCAGTGATTTAAATATGCATAAACTAGAACTAATGAGATGTATGAGAATTATTAGTTGATAACAGAGATGGAGGAAATGTGTGCTGATGTGAAAGTGCAAGGATGTGAAGGGGGACACGGGAAACTGGGGGTTCGGGGGAGCGTCCTGGCAGCTCCAGCCTGACTCATACTGTGGTGGGGTGGGGGGCACAGTACGCAACCCCCCTTTCTGAGTGTGACCATTAATCCTCTGTGTCGTCGACTTGACTGGGCCACAGGATGCCCAGGTGTTTGGCTAAACATTATTCTGGGTGTAGCTGTGAGGGTGTTTTTCTAGACGAAGTTAGAAAAGTTTTCTAACTTTGAATTGGTCTCAGTAAAATAGCTGGCCCCTCCCAATATGAGTGGACCTGATCCAACCCACTGAGGGTCTGGACCAAACAAAATAGCTGACAAACGGAGAATCCAAGCTCTCTGGTGGACTAATTTTAAGTTGGGACATGGGTTATCTCCTGCCTCAGGACTCAGACTGGACCCAGAACAGACACTGCCAGCTCTTCTGGTTCTCAGGCCTTTGGAGTTGGATTGGAACTATTCCTGTCTCCAGCTTGCCTTGTATACAAGTATATAAATATAATAATTTATAATAAATATCCATATATGTATAATAGCAATTTACATTATAATAAATAGGTTATAGCCTATGAAAATAAATAACAAATTATATTATTAATATACTAAACATATAAGAAATTACATACTTCCCTGGTTGTTCAGACAGTAAAGAATCTGCCTGCAAGGCAGGAGACATGGGTTCAATCCTGGGGTTGGGAAGATCCCCTGGAAAAGTAAATGGCAAGCCACCCCAGTATTCTTGCCTAGAGAATTCCATGGATAGAGGAGCCTAGAGGGCTACAGTCTAAGGGGTGACAATATTAAGTTTATATTATAATAAATAGGTTATAGTCTATGAAAATAAATAACAAATTAGGTTATTAAATAATATATGTAAGAAATTATAATATGTATGTGTGTGTGTGTGTATATATATATGTCTATATGTATATGTATAAGTAAGTGTTATTTGCTCAGACATGTCCGTCTCTTTGCACCTCCATGGACTGTAGCCCACTCCTCTATCCATGGAATTCTCCAGGCAAGAATACTGGAATGGACTGCCATTCCCTTCTCCAGGGGATCTTCCCAGCCCAGGAATCAACCCAGCTCTCCCACACTGCAGGCAGATTCTTTACCATCTGAGCTACAGGGAAGCTTTTTTAAAATATATGTATATATAGATACACATACATACACCCTATGTTCTAGTTCTCTGTAGAACTCAGACTAATACACTTTGTGTGTGTATCTTAATTTCTAAAATGAGGAAATCCCATCAGGTGTCCTCAAAGCCCCATTCATTTGCACATTCAATGGGATTTGAACATGGACACTCCTGTGATTGATTCAAATTTCTTTGGAAAAGCTACCAGTTATAACCAGTTAATAACTGTGTGACTCTAAGGAAATTACCAGCCCTTTCTGATGCTTAGCTTCTCAGTAAAATGAATCAGTTATTCACAAACCCCACTCCTTAAGAGCTTGCAGGGAACATCCCACTTTGGTAGGTAAACTTCGCACTTGGCCACTTTTTGGACCTCTGTTTACATTAGTTAAAGCCTGCTGCTGCTGCTGCTATGTCGCTTCAGTCGTGTCCGACTCTGTGCAACCCCATAGATGGCAGCCCACCAGGCTCCCCCGTCCCTGGGATTCTCCAGGCAAGAACACTGGAGTGGGTTGCTATTTCCTTCTCCAATGCATGAAAGTGAAAAGTCAAAGTGAAGTCGCTCAGTCGTGTCCAACTCTTAGCGACCCCATGGACTGCAGCCTACCAGGCTCCTCCGTCCATGGGATTTTCCAGCCAAGAGTACTGGAGTGGGGTGCCATTGCCTTCTCCTAGTTAAAGCCTATGGATTTTAAATACTGAACTGGCAAACTGAACTTCTTTAAAAATGCAGTGGACTGAAAATAAGGACTAATACTATGTTTCAAATCAGTGTTGTGATTGAGTTTTGGCAACATAGTCTAAAGGATTTTTAAAGGGTGGGTAGATTACTTCTGAAACAAACAACACAGGGCTGCTCCTCAGATTGGGTTGTCCAGGACTGTTCCCATCTGTGCTGTTCCATCTGAACCACTGAGACCCACTGTGGAGGGAGATGCTTCTCTCCGGTCCGAAGCCGACAAGACCCAGCTTGAGCAGGGATGGAAAAACCCCACTCCCCTTCTGTGCTCCCATCTCCCTTCAGCGGTAAGAAGTCACAACTTTTACTTCCCTATTTGGCTAGAAATCCTCCTTTTCCTCCCTTCTGCGTCTTTACTCATTCAGTCAATCATGTACTGGGTGCTGTGTGCCTGCACTGATCTGGGTGCTTGGGATCCATCAGTGAATAACGCAAAGCGGGACTCCTGCCCTCTACATTCGAATGGGGAAGATACAGACAACAGACATCATAAACACGTAAATAACAGCATACTTGAAGGTGGTAAGTGGTCCGGAAGAAGCAAGAAGTACAGCAGGGGGAACCGGCACTACCTAACTGGAGTAGAAGCAAAAAGAGGGACTTCCCTGGCCATGCAGGTGTTAAGACTCTGTGCTCCGAATGCACGGGGCCCAGGTTCAATCCCCCGTCAGGGAACTAAGATATTGAATCACGGGCACAGCCAATTTTTAAAAAAAAGCACAAAGAATAATTGGAGATCTCTCCCCCCGACCCCCCCCCCCACACACACATACCCCTCCAGTCCATTCCCATTACAAAACTTCTTTACCCACAATATTATTTGATGCCACACATCACCTTTGAGAAAGGTATCTTGTTTCCTACATTCACCAGTTTAGGACTCCACTTTCTCCCCTCCCAGCTGGGGATGACAACTCTGTATTAATTAGACCCATGATCCAGAACGTAACATCACTTTCAGATGGTACCACACCAGTATAATGAGGATGTTTTCCTGGCCTTCCAAAGTCAGGTTATGATCCTTTTATAACCTGCTGTTTCACATAAGCTTCAATAGGACTTCTGCTCAGTCTGGATAGGGACTTGGGAGTATTCAGGATGGTTTGTACTTTTTTCATAACATTCAAGGGAAACCATCGATCATTTTTCTGCCCCTAAACTAGTGAGGATTTTTGCCTTAAGCACTGTGCTTCTCCTCTGTGATTTTAGCTGATTTCTTCAATAATGATTCTTTCACCTGCCAGGATGGCTGTGCCACTGTGTCCTGAAACATCTGATTGCTTGGCTCACGTCTCAGGCACGTTTCCCCTGAACTTCCTGATTGCTCAGATCTTGGTTCTCTCAGTTCCTTTCTGCCATGTTTTAAACTTCAGAGACTTTGAACTTGCGTCTCCTTCTGAAGCGGCCATAACCTGTTCTATGTAAGAGCGTTGGTGCTGACTTGGATAAAGAATTAGCCCCAAGGCTGGCAAAAGTCCTGTGGTTCTGAAATCCCCACTAATAAGTCTGCCCTGCAGTTAAATGGCCATAACAAACAGTAATAGTCTACCCACATTATACACCAGGATGCCCGCTGCTTTACTGACTGGCAGAAAACAATTCCCATTTCATGAAACAATAAAAATTTAAATGGAGTGTATAAACTCTCCCAAGGTCACTGCCTCTAACCTTATAACATCGGCAATGAGGGCTGTAAACCCCACCGTGGACCATTCGATCCGGGAGGAGCCAGAGAGTCCACTGCGGTGCTGCGTGTGCGGAATTCTGTCAGCGCGGGGCACTGCCCCCCACAGACCTTGACGTCAGGAGGTGGCAGGGACCTCGCCTCCCTCCCCAGGTCTGCCAGATGCCTTCCTGGCAGCTACTGCGGCCTGCCTGGCCCGCTGGGTAACGCGGAACATCTCGGTGTCACCGTAGCCACCTACACTCTCGGCGGCATAAGGAGTGATCGCCCCTGGTAACTGACTGACCATCCACGTGATGGCCAGCCTCCAGGACTGCTTCCGCCACCCAGCCTCCTCCAGTGAGCCTAGGGCCTGCCAGAGAGAACTCTGTAAGATTTAAGCAACTGACAAATTCAGTCCCCAGTTTCTCAGTCGGGAAGACCCATATCTCTCTTGCAAATATATATAGTGTAGGGCAAAAACTGAGTGAATGCCAAGATGAAGAGGGAAACTGAAGGGTAATCTAGCCCAGCTCCCTTCTTCCTCCAAGAAAGGACTCCAAAACTATCCCAGCTAAAAGTATCAGCATCATAAAAACATGGGAAAATACTCTGATAATATAAATATGTAAATTCAATGAAATCCCTATCCAAAAAAAAAAGCCGGCTTTGTGGTAGGAATTTGTAAGCTGATCCTAAGTGTATGTTCTTATAATGCAAAGGACCTCAAACAACTCTGAAAAAGAAGATCACAGTTGGAGGACTGACACTACCCAGTTCCATGGTGATTATAAAGTCATCGTAACGTGACAGCATGGTCCTGGCATAGGGACAGGCACACAGATCCATGCATCCGAACTGAAATTCCCAAAATAAACTGTTATATTCACGGTCAACTGAATTCTGACAAATGTGCCCAGGCAATTCAACAAATGGTGCTGAGACAACTGAATAGCCACACACACACACACAAAACTGAAAACCTTATCACACACCATACATAAAAATTAATTCAAACTGGATTATACATTTAACTGCAAGCGGTAAAACTATCAAACTTCTACAAGAAAACAAAAAGAGAAAATTGTAGTGACCCTAGGTAGGGCAAAATGCTCTCAAGTCCAACACCAAAAGCATAATCCATAAAGGAAAAAAATTAATAAAACTCTTGCAAATCATATACCTGATAATATGAATTACATTCAGAATAAAGAACCTATAACTCAATGGGCAAAAGATGTGAACAGACATCTCAGCATGGAAGATACACAAACAGTTAAAGAATACGGGAAAAGCTGCTCCTGAGGAAATTCTATTTATTTTAAAACCCCAATGAGAACCAGTCCACACCAGCATGACTACTGTCAATAACACAGACAATGACAAGTGTCAGCAAACATATGCACAAACCCGAATCCCCACACGATGTTGGTAAGGATGAGAAATGGTGCAGCCGCCATGGAAAACAGTCTGGTAGTATCTTAAAAACTTAAAACATAAATGTATTGCACAACCTAGCAATTCAACTTCTGGGATTTAACCCAAGGAAAACATGTGCATGAGTGTTTGCAGCAACAGCATTCATAATAACCAAAAACAGATGAATGGTTAAACAATATGTGGCATATTCATACCACGGACGGTTATCCTGATAATTAAAATGAATGAGCTATTGCCACAACATGCTACAACAAAAACGTATGCTACATGCACAAAGCCAGACACAAAAGGCTACACATTGTATGATTCCACCTATCTGAAATGCCCAGAAAAGGCTAGTTTATAAAGACTGAAAGCACATCGATGGTGGCCTAGGGTTAAGTGGTGGTGCAGACAAGAATTAGCTGCAAATGAGCAGGAGGTTACACTTGGAGGGATGGAAATGTTTTCAAACTGGATTGTGGTGATGGTTGTACAAGTCTATACATTTATTAAAAATAATTCGATTCTTTACAAAGGGTGGGTATTATAGTATATACATTATACCTCAATAAAGTTGTTTGATAAAAAACAAAATCTAACCTCTATGTATGTCAGTCAGTTCAGTTGCTCAGTCATGTCCGACTCTTTCCAACCCCATGGACTGCAGCATAACAGGCTTCCCAGTCCATCACCAACTCCTGGAGTTTACTCAAACTCATGTCCATCAAGTTGGTGATGCCATCCAGCCATCTCATCCTCTGTCGTCCCCTCCTCCTCCTGCCTTCAATCTTTCCCAGAATCAGGGTCTTTTCCAATGAGTCAGTTCTTTGCCTCAGGTGGCAAAAGTAACAGTTTCAGCTTCACCATCAGTCCTTCCAATGAATATTCAGGACTGATCTCCTTTAGAATTGACTGGTTGGATCTCCTTGCAGTCCAAGGGACTCTCAAGAGTCTTCTCCAACACCACAATTCAAACGCATCAATTCTTCAGCACTCAGCTTTCTTTATAGTCCAACTCTCACAT
Source organism: Bubalus bubalis (assembly GCF_019923935.1). Taxonomy (NCBI): domain Eukaryota; kingdom Metazoa; phylum Chordata; class Mammalia; order Artiodactyla; family Bovidae; genus Bubalus; species Bubalus bubalis. Next base: position 55,009,172 of record NC_059178.1, on the reverse strand, counting down.
CCATACATGACTACTGGAAAAAACATAGCTTTGACTAGATGGACCTTTGAGGGCAAAGTGATGTCTCTGTTTTTTTAATATGCTGTCTAGATTGGTCATAGCTTTCCTTCCAAGGAGCAAGCGTCTTTTAATTTAATGGCTGCATCACCATCTGCAGTGATTTTGGAGCCCAAAAAATAAAGTCTGTCACTGTTTCCATTGTTTCCCCATCTATTTGCCATGAAGTGATGGGACTGGATGCCATGATCTTGGTTTTCTTCAGTTCAGTTCAGTTCAGTTCAGTCTCTCAGTCATGTCTGACTCTTTGCAGCCCCATGAATAGCAGCACGCCAGGCCTCCCTGTCCATCACCAACTCCCAGAGTTCACTCAAACTCATGTCCATTGAGTCAGTGATGCCATCCAGCCATCTCATCCTCTGTCGTCCCCTTCTCCTCCTGCCCCCAAACCCTCCCAGCATCAGAGTCTTTTCCAATGAGTCAACTGTTCTCATGAGGTGGCCAAAGTACTGGAGTTTCAGCTTTAGCATCAGTCCTTCCAATGAACACTCAGGACTGATCTCCTTTAGGATGGACTGGTTGGATCTCCTTGCAGTCCAAGGGACTCCCAAGAGTCTTCTCCAACACCACAATTCAAAAGCATCAATTCTTTGGCACTCAGCTTTCTTCACAGTCCAACCCTCACATCCATACATGACCACTGGAGAGACCATAGCCTTGACTAGATGGACCTTTGTTGGCAAAGGTCCAACATGCTATCTAGGTTTAATATGCTATCTAGCTTGGTCCAGCATGCTATCTAGGTTTAATATGCTATCTAGGTTGGTCATAACTTGCCTTCCAAGGAGAAGCATCTATTAATTTCATGGCTGCAATGACCATCTGCAGTGATTTTGGAGCCCAAAAAAATAAAGTCTGACACTGTTTCCACTGTTTCCCCATCTATTTCCCATGAAATGATGGGACCAGATGCCATGATCTTCATTTTCTGAATGTTGAGCTTTAAGCCAACTTTTTCACTCTTCGCTTTCACTTTCATGAAGAGGTTTTTTAGTTCCTCTTCACTTTCTGCCATAAGGGTAGTGTCATCTGCATATCTGAGGTTATTGATATTTCTCCTAGCAGTCTTGATTCCAGCTTGTGCTTCTTCCAGCCTGGCATTTTTACTCTCCTCTTTCACTTTCATCAAGAGGCTCTTTAGTTCTCCTTTGTTTTCTGCCATAAGGGTGGTGTCATCTGTATATCTGAGGTTATTGATATTTCTCCTGGCAATCTTGATTCCAGCCTGTCAGGATCCAGCCCTGATGGATCCAGGGAATTCGAAGGGGAGATGGCTTCGGCAATCAGGATACAATAGAATTAAAGATATAAAGAGTGGCTAAATAAGGATAGTTCAGTGAGAAAATTCAGTGGAGAAAAGAGGCTGAATAACTTGGTTTATGTGGAAAGCCAATAAAATTCCAATACAAGGAATTTGCGTCACCTACGTAGGCCACAAGCGTCCTCCTGTTCTCCCGAAGGAGAGGAGACACTAAGGCTTCCCCGGTCAGATCTTAGAAGCCCGGCATAATTAGTAGGCTTGATGAGCCTCTACACTCCAGATGGGAATTCAGCCAGAAGGTGAGAGAAAGAACACCACAGGGAGACCAAGCTTCGGTGAACAAGGCCTGCACTTTATTTTCCAAAATAGTTTTTATACCTTAAGTTGTGCATAGAGGATAATGGGGGAAGGGGTAGAGTCATGCAGTGACTTGGAAGCAGTCCTTGATCCCTATCGAAGCCAGGCTTTCAAACTTATCATATGCAAAAGTTTAGGTGATTTATATCATCTTCTGGCCAGGAGGCCTGTTAACATTTTATGACCCTTTCTTCAGAAAACTTATTTTTCTCTAAAGGTGATTATTCTAAAGTCAGGTGCCACCCTCCGAAAGCATTAGATAAAGTTTCATTCCTATAGGGCCAAGGTGTGGTGGGCTATAACAAGAAAAGAATTAACTCAAGGGTCCAAGGTTACAAACATTAAAGCTACTACTTACATTCCTATACACCAATTATATTAATCAATACACTCCCAGGGACACAGTAGGTAAGGGATATGGAAACTTAGCAGCAAACATTGGCCCAACAAGTGAAAAACCCTTCACCAATACAATTTCTAACCAATCTTTTAACTGCTCAAAGGAATCTGTATTTAGACAGTTTAGAACATCTCGTGCCTCTCACGGTTGGGAGGCTCTGAACAATCACATGTGGCCGGAAGAACCTATTCAGGCAGGCTAGAGGACTTCCAAAGGAGTTTGTAGGTTGAAACACTCTTGTCACACCCAGGAACTTTATTAACTGGAGCTGTAAGTTAACTCTGTTTTTCAGAGAGAGGTGGTGGGGGACAGCCCCCCATAAAGTCAGAGGTGTAGGTAAGAGCACAAAGCAGTAAAGTAGGCAGACTCTGGTTTTGGGGGTAGATGCTCGAGAATTTCCAGGGGGATTCCTGAGGCTCGATCCCGCCTTTGCGTATGTCAAGCCTCCTTTCTCATGACTTTTGCCACAGGCAGAGTTCCTCACGCTGGCTCCTGGCATCAGCCTGTGCTTCATCCAGCTCGGTATTTCACATGATGTACTCTGAATATAATTAAATAAGCAGGGTGACAATATACAGCCTTAACATACTCCTTTCCCAATTTGGAACCAGTCTGTTGTTCCATGTCCGGTTATAACTGTTGTTTCCTGACCTGCATACAGATTTCTCAGGAGGAAGGTCAGGTGGTCTGGTATTCCCATCTCTTGAAGAATTTTCCACAGTTTGTTGTGATCCACACAATCAAACCTTTGGCATAATCAAGAAAGCAGAATTAGATGTTTTTTCTGGAACTCTCTTGCTTTTTCGACCATCGAACGGATGATCGCAATTTGATCTCTGGTTCCTCTGCCTTTTCTAAATCCAGCCTGAACATCCAGAATTTCACCATTGACGTACTGTTAAAGCCTGACTTGGAGAATTTTGAGCATTACCTTGCTAGGGGGTGAGATGAGTGCAATTGTGTGATAGTTTGAACATTCTTTGGCATTGCCTTTCTTTGGGATTGGAATGAAAACTGACCTTTTCCAGTCCTGTAGACACTGCTGAGTTTTCCAAATTTGCTGGCATATTGAGTACAACACTTTCACAGCATCATCTTTTAGGATTTGAAATAGCTCAACTGGAATTCCATCACCTCCACTGGCTTTGTTCATAGTGATGCTTCCTAAGGCCCACTTGACTTTGCATTCCAGGATGTCTGGTTCTAGGTGAATGATCACACTATCGTGGTTATCTGGGTCATGAAGATCTTTTTTATATAGTTCTCTGTATTCTTGCCATCTCTCCTTAATATCTTCTGCTTCTGTTAGGTCCATACAACTTCTGTCCTTTATTGAGCCCATCTTTGCATGAAATGTTCCCTTGGTATCTCCAATTTTCTTGAAAAGAAACCATTCAATATAACAGTAGTCCAAGTCTATGCCCCAACCAGTAATGCTGAAGAAACTGAAGCTGAATGGTTCTATGAAGACCTACAAGACCTTCTAGAACTAACACCAAAAAAAAAAAAAAGATGTCCTTTTCATTATAGGGGACTGGAATGCAAAAGTAGGAAGTCAAGAGATGCCTGGAATAACAGGCAAATTTGGCCTTGGAGTACAGAATGAAGCAGGGCAAAGGCTAACAGAGTTTTGCCAAGAGAATGCACTGGTCATAGCAAACACCCTCTTCCAACAACACAAGAGAAGACTCTATACATGGACATCACCAGATGGTCAATACTGAAATCAGATTGATTATAGTCTTTGCAGCCAAAGATGGAGAAGCTCTATACAGTCAGCAAAAACAAGACCAGGAGCTGACTGTGGCTCAGATCATAAATTCCTTATTGCCAAATTCAGACTTAAATTGAAGAAAGTAGGAAAAACCACTAGAGCATTCAGGTATTACCTAAATCAAATCCCTTAGATTATACAGTGGAAGTAACAAATAGATTCAAGGGATTAGATCTGATAAACAGAGTGCCTGAAGAACTATGGACAGAGGTTCATGACACTGTACAGGAGGCAGCGATAAAGACCATCCCAAGAAAAAGAAATGAAAAAAGGCAAAATGGTTGTCTGACGAGGCCTTACAAATAGCTGAGAAAAGAAGAGAAGCTAAAGGCAAAGGAAAACAGAAAGGATATACCCATTTAAATGCAGATCTCCAAAGAATAACAAGGAGAGAAAAGAAAGCCTTCCTCAGTGATCAATGCAAAGAAATAAGAGGAAAACAATAGAATGGGGAAGACTAGAGATCTCTCTGTATGTGGTATGTCTCAAATATTATATTGCATATACATATGTGTTTCAAAAATAGTAAGACAATACTCCAAAATATTAACAATGAAAAATTTTTTGTGTGGATTATGGGTGATTTTTGTTTTCTTTTTTATACTTATGTGCATTTTTCAAGTACTCTATAAAAAGAATATACTCATTTTATAATCAGAAAAATAGAAAAGTTCTTAAGGAAGATATGAACTCCACTAAAAGTAGTATCAGGAAACAATATTAGTGTCAGGAAAAAATTTCCTCTAAAATACATTCTAGCCTCTCTTAGCACTTGACATAAGTAACAAGTTCTATCTACATGTTGGTAGAATATCAATTACTACAAAAATTTTAAGGACCAGCTTGCCATAATGCCTCTTATCCCCACCACAAAGTAAAATCTCTGCATGTGATATCTGCCAGCCACCATCCCAGTCAGCCCTCTTCCATCCCAGACTGCACTCTTCCACCAGATCCAGTCCCACCGCCCTTCTCTGCTTCATCCCCTCGGTCACTTCCGCACAGACCCTTCTGGATTTTAGGGCAGACTCAAAGAAAAGCTCTGTGCATCGCCCCCCTCCCCACCCCTTCAGAGAGAGCTGGGGCCGGACGGAGACCCTGGCGCAGTTTCAGTTCAGTTCAGTTGCTCAGTCGTAACCGACTCTTTGTGATCCCATGAATCCCAGCACACCAGGCCTCCCTGTCCATCACCAACTCCCAGAGTTCACTCAGACTCATGTCCATTGAGTCATTGATGCCATCCAGCCATCTCATCCTCTGTCGTCCCCTTCTCCTCCTGCCCCCAATCCCTCCCAGCATCAGAGTCTTTTCCAATGAGTCAACTCTTCACATGAGGTGGCCAAAGTACTGGAGTTTCAGCTTTAGCATCATTCCTTCCAAAGAAATCCCAGGGCCGATCTCCTTCAGAAGGGACTGGTTGGATCTCCTTGCAGTCCAAGGGACTCTCAAGAGTCTTCTCCAACACCACAATTCAAAAGCATCAATTCTTCAGAGCTCAGCTTTCTTTATAGTCCAACTCTCACATCCATATATTACTACTGGAAAAACCATAGCTTTGACTAGATGGACCTTTGAGGGCAAAGTGATGTCTCTGTTTTTTTAATATGCTGTCTAGATTGGTCATAGCTTTCCTTCTAAGGAGCAAGCGTCTTTTAATTTAATGGCTGCATCACCATCTGCAGTGATTTTGGAGCCCAAAAAATAAAGTCTGTCACTGTTTCCATTGTTTCCCCATCTATTTGCCATGAAGTGATGGGACTGGATGCCATGATCTTAGTTTTCTTCAGTTCAGTTCAGTTCAGTCTCTCAGTCATGTCTGACTCTTTGCAGCCCCATGAATAGCAGCACGCCAGGCCTCCCTGTCCATCACCAACTCCCGGAGTTCACTCAAACTCATGTCCATTGAGTCGGTGATGCCATCCAGCCATCTCATCTTCTGTCGTCCCCTTCTCCTCCTGCCCCCAAACCCTCCCAGCATCAGAGTCTTTTCCAATGAGTCAACTCTTCACATGAGGTGGCCAAAGTATTGGAGTTTCAGCTTTAGCATCAGTCCTTCCAATGAACACCCAGGACTGATCTCCTTTAGGATGGACTGGTTGGATCTCCTTGCAGTCCAAGGGACTCTCAAGAGTCTTCTCCAACACCACAATTCAAAAGCATCAATTCTTTGGCACTCAGCTTTCTTCACAATCCAACTCTCACATCCATACATGACCACTGGAGAAACCATAGCCTTGACTAGATGGACCTTTGTTGGCAAAGTAACGTCTCTGCTTTTTAATATGCTATCTAGGTTGGTCATAGCTTTCCTTCCAAGGAGAAGCGTCTTTTAATTTCATGGCTGCAATGACCATCTGCAGTGATTTTGGAGCCCAAAAAAATAAAGTCTGACACTGTTTCCACTGTTTCCCCATCTATTTCCCATGAAATGATGGGACCAGATGCCATGATCTTCATTTTCTGAATGTTGAGCTTTAAGCCAACTTTTTTCACTCTCCACTTTCTGGTTGGCAGGCCGTAATTATCAACAGTGCCCCGGGCTACTGAGGGAAGGAATCCGGAGACAGCTGACGGGCTGGGGGAGGACAGCGGGGAGAGGTTCGGTCCGCTAGCTTGCTTCTGCGGACCTCTGCGTCCAGCACAGCGTTGCTGGCCTCTGGCCAGAAGCACCGCCTCCCATCTGCGGCCCGCCACCGCCAGCCGCCCGACCCCCGCCTCCGTCCCCCGCCTCCGTCCCCGCTCCCGCCCCCATCTGCGGCCCCGGCCCCGCCTGCAGCCCCGCCTCCCGTCCGCAGCCCCGCCTCCCGCCCGCAGCCCCGCCCCAGCCCAGCTCCTCCTCCCACTTGCGGCCCCGCCCCAGCTCCAGCCCCGCCCCCACCCCGCCTCCCACCCGCGGTATCCCCGCCCCCGCCCCGCCCCAGCCCCGCCTCCCATCTGCTGCCCAGCCACCGCCCGCGGCCCCGCCCCCAGCCGCTTAGCCCTGCCTGAGCCGCCAGACCCTGAGATACGACGACCTCCCCATCTACCCCTCCTCTCCCCCGCTGAGCGCCTGCAGGAGGCGGAACTGAGTGCAGCGTGCACTAATCTCTGCTGTGAATGCAAGAGTTCAGGACACGCCACGCCAAAACACACCGCTCAAGTATACTGATCATTTTGAGCTGAAGGCTTTTGAAAAACCGCCCAGTGCTGGGCGAGGCTGTCTCTGAACGCTCCTCCTCTGCCTAAAAATAGATTCCCTAAAGGAGATCAGTTGTGAAAAAAATCCCCTCCTGGGGAGGTTAGGGGGGAGATGAGCTCATTCATCTTGCCAAAAAGTCACTTATTCTCCCCTAAGTTACTAAAGGGCTTCCCTGGTGGATCAGCCCATCCATCTGCCAAGCAGGAAAGGAGGGTTCCATCCCTGTGTGGGGGAGGAAATGGCAATCCACTCCACCATTCTTTCCTGGAGAATTCCATGGACAGAGGAGCCTGGCGGGCTACAGTCCAAGGGGTCGCAAAGAGTCTGACACGATTTAGTGACTAAACAAGTTACTAAAAACCCCTTCCCCTAATAGATGGGGAACATGCTCTCAAATTTTAATGCTTTTCTGGATATTCATTTTTTCCCCCTGTCACTTCCCCATGTATTTAATATTAAAAATGAATAAATTTGGATTTCTTTTCTCAAGTTAATCTGCCCTCTGTTTATTCCAAAGACCCAGCATCAAACTTAGGAGCCAGAGGCAAAAAGTTTCCTCCCCTACCTGACTAGTCATATCAGAAAATAATAGAGATGACCCCCTGCCTCCGGCCAAGTCAGGAAGTACATGGATGCTGCTAGCAACTCTGAACTTGATCAGCTAGAACAGATGACCAACAGAGCAGGATGTCAAAGACCCAGAATGTGTGTCAGGCCAACTCAGAATTGCAACACCTTGGGAGACCCCTATTCCTTTGGCAGCTCTTACTTAGTTTGTGGTGTGGCTGGAAGGTTGAATTGGGCTTGCCTAGCTTGAGGCGTGGCTGGATCCAGATGCCGACTCCCCTACATGCCTATCCCAGCAGCCTTTGTTTTCCTTCTGTCTTGGCTTGCTATTAGCGAAAGAATTAACACCCTTAACCAGTGTGAGTTTGATGTATGATGCAGGGCACTCAAAAAAAGCAGGTGTTGTGTGACAACCTGGAGGACTGGGGTTTCAGGATGGGGGGGACACGTGAATACCTATGGCCGATTCATACTGATGTATGGCAAAAACCATCACAATACTGCTGTGCTTACTAAAGGTAATTAACCTCCAATAAATAAATTTTTAAAAAAAGAAGAAGAATTAACACCCGTCCCCCAGTTGAGAGCTGACATGTGAACAGACTGGGCTGTCTTCAAAGGGAGACAGTCACCTCCACAAAAACTGAATACACATAAACTGCTCATTCCCAGGCAAGGGAAACACCAGAAAACAAAGAGCAATTTTTACAGCAGCCCTGTAGCTGAAGTAAAACTTAACCAGCCTGTAACATTTTTTTTTTTTTTCCTTTTTACCATTTCACTTTCTTCACAGACTCACAGAACTGTAAAAACATCCCAGGTAAGATCAGCATTACTACAAATCCACAGTGATTCACTGCTGCCTGGAGCACAGATAGCAGGGTAACAGAATAATGCTCCTGTTTTATTGCTTTTTGTTTCACAAGGTCTGCGGTCTAAACGTAAGCAGCAACATATATCCGTGGCAGCCATGGGCATTTCAACACTAGGAATAGTCTGTAAAATAAATAAATAAATAAAGTGGGTTTATGGTTAAATGTGAAAAAGCATCACCAGTGTTATGAAGAGGATGCTGAAGTAAGATCTATAAAAACCTTGATGTCAGACCTTCAATTTTCATTTACTGCCTGTGTACCCTGATTGAGGTCATTTAAGCTTTTGAATCCATATTTCCTCACCCCTAAAATGGTATAAACTCTCACCCTCCAAAACATATAGTACTGTCATAAGGATTAAGCGATGTAATATAATACATCATGAGGTTACTAAAAAGTGCCACACAGATGTATTACACTTTCTTTTGAATGTATTTTTCATAAAGTTTTCCCAAAAAGCAAAAAGAAGAAAAATCCTGCAACTCTTATGCACTGCATTTCTTCAGTGCCTTGCCAAGTGCTAATAGATATGGTGAGTTATTAATGTGGAGGAAGATTTAATGTGAAATTTTCACATTAAAACATTAAACTTTTTTAATGATGACATTTAAAAAAAGAAGAACTTGGCAGTGTTTGTATGTTGATAATAGACATTCTGAGCTGTGTCTATTCATTAAAATAAAATTTTCCAAGACAACAAGCTGAGAATTCTTTATTCATTTGTAAGTTCTTAGTCACATTTGGCAACTATCTGAAGATTCATTAGGATAAAGTTCAAGTGTTAATATGTTCAGAATCACCTAATTTGTTAACTAGGAATAACACACTGAGAGCAAGCTGCCTGAACCCTCCAGTTTATTAAATGGATAGCTCACTCTACCATGGCAAGAGGTGTCATTTTAAATTAAGAGTGGGTTGAAAAAAAATTGTAATTAATACACCTCAGTCAGTCACATTTTTAACTTTTCTGAGAACAAAAATGATTATCTCTAGCTTTTTCCTTCCTGAGAAACTGTGACACTCTGCATGACTTGTCACTTAGTCAATAATGCAAGGCTTGCTGCTGCTGCTAAGTCACTTCAGTCGTGTCTGACTCTGTGCAACCCCATAGACGGCAGCCCACCAGGCTCCTCCGTCCCTGGGATTCTCCAGGCAAGAACACTGGAGTGGGTTGCCATTTCCTTCTCCAGTGCATGAAAGGAAAAGTGAAAGTGAAGTCTCTCAGTCACGTCTGACTCTTAGCAACCCCATGGACTGCAGCCCACCAGGCTCCTCCGTCCATGGGATTTTCCAGGCAAGAGTACTGGAGTGGGGTGCCATTGCCTTCTCCTAATGCAAGGCCTACATGTGGTCAAAATTATGAACCGTGTTTCTTTATCGTGTTCTCAGTTTTTTTAATTTTTTTTCCCCCTTCTTATATCTGGGCTTCCCTGGTAGTTCAATCGGTAAAGGAACTGCCTGCAATGCAGGAGATGGGGGTTCAATCCCCTGGTCAGGAAGATGCCCTGGAGAAGGAAATGGCAATCCACTCCAGTGTTCTTGCCTGGAGAATCCCATGGACAGAGGAGCCTGGTGGGCTACAGTCATGCGGTCACTAAGAGTCAGACATGACTGAGCACAGAGTCGACTGGGGGCCTTTCTGTCATGAGCCAGGGAGGACCGTCAGTGTATCCATCAGGGCTCTCCAGAGAAGCAGAGGCAACACACCTACAGGCACACGGAGTGCTCAGTCTCTTCAGTCGCGTCCGACTCTTTGTGACCACGTGGACTGCAGCCCACCAGGCTCCTCTGTCATGGGATCCTCCAGGCAAGAACACTGGAGTGGGTTGCCATGCCCTCCTCCAAGGGATCTTCCCCACCCAGGGATCGAACCTGTGTCTCTTCTGTCTCCTGCGTTGGCAGGTGGGCCCTTGACCACAAGCGGCTACAGAGACTGAGAAGTCCCACCACCTACTTTTCTGTAAGCTGGAGACCAGGTGGAACTCATTCTGACTCCAAGGGCCTGAGTCCGGGCATGCTGATGTCCAAGGGCAGGAGAAGATGGACGTCCCAGCTCAAATGGATTCAGAGGAAAAAACTGGCTGAATTGCTTAATATGTGTGTGCACACACGTGCTTGGTCATGTCTGACTGCAACCCCATGGACTGCAGCCTGCCAGGCTCTTCTGTCAACTGGATTTCCCAGGTAAAAATACTGGAGTGGGTTGCCAATTCCTTCTCCAGGGGCTCTTCCCCACCTAGGGATAGAACCTAGAACCCACATCTCTTATGTCTCCTGCATTGGCAGGTGCGTTCTTTACCATTAGTGCCACCTGCGAAGCCCCCGAACGGCTTAATATCCTTCCAGAATTTCTTCCACAAAGGATAGCTCCATCCTTGACACTCTATCCTAAAGCATTTTGAACTTTTTGAAACAAGATGGATGGTATCCATTTCCCACCCAGGTCATAAATAGTATATTATGATGAATGTTCAGGGAAATAATGGAGGGGGTGGTATGTAATTTTCAATTCCAAAAGGAAACAGCCCTAATCCTATAATAAAACGTCCAAACAAGTAGAACAGGAAGCTGGCAAAGTTATTTTTTTAAGGTAAGTTTAACCTCTTCACAAAAGGCTACATTCTTTAGCTCTTGGTCATGTTGCAGGGCCTAAAATATTCTCCCAAAATAATAGACATATCTCTTTTCCCCAAAGGCATAAAATAGTCCACGTGTTAGGAGGAAGACTGAAACCTCCAGCGACCAGGCAAGGCAAGATAGTAGGTATTTGCGTGAGTTATCTTAACAGGAGGTCCTGGTAATGAACATGGAAGTAACAAGCTACCACCAACCAGAAGAATTCAGGAAAGGATCAAAAGGAGAGAGGAGACTCCAGGTCCTACCAACCTCCCAGAACCCTCCTGGCTGGAATCCACCTCAGGAGGAACCCTGAGTCAGTGATTCACCAGAAACAACCTGGAAATTACCACGACCACCACAAAACCTTCAAACCCAGATTTGAGCCACGTGGCAGAGCAGCCCTCCTGGGTTCCTTTCCCTTCTGTTCTCTGCCCCAGGACCCTTTCCCAACAGAATTTTCAGCAATGGTGTCTCCTCCCACAATTCATGGCAGAGTTACACCTGGGCCCCCTTTGTGGCCCTGGAAGGAGGCCCTGCTCCTGCAACACATGGGCTTCCAGTCTATATTCTTGCTACTGCTACTTCTGCTAAGTCGCTTCAGTCGTGTCCGATTCTGTGCAACCCCATAGATGGCAGCCCACCAGGCTTCTCCATCCCTGGGATTCTCCGGGCAAGAACATTGGAGTGGGTTGCCATTTCCTTCTCCAATGCATGAAAGTAAAAAAGTGAAAGTGAAGTCGCTTCCAACTCTTAGCGACCCCATGGACTTCAGCCTACCAGGCTCCTCCATCCATGGATTTTCTAGGCAAGAGTACTGGAGTGGGATGCCATTGCCTTCTCCAAATCTATATTCTTACAATGAGAAATAAAGCGATTCTAGAACTACTGCTGTATCTCTCCCCCCCACCCATCTCTGCCTTACACACCTGAAGGCACTCAGGAAACCAAGATGCTCCGGCAGGCTCCTTCACGCACAGCCCCACCTGCACCCCCCAAACACACCTGCCGATGCCCGCACACACCTACCTGACACAGGAATGGGAGAGCTCACCACCGGTGCCGCTGGCCTGCTTCCTGGGCTTGGAGGGCGGGGGTGTCCCTTTGCCAAGGAAGTCACCCGACTTGCAAAGTGTCTCAGATGCTTTGAACACGGAGCGCGCGTGGACCTGCGCAGGACGCGCTGCGCCAGGATCACGTGAGCCCACCCTGGGCGCCAGGCCTGGCCTCGGTCTGCGGACTCCAAGGCCAGTCCGAGGTCCGGGGGGGAGGGGGGCTGGCTCCAGACCCACGCCGGCCCGGGTCTCCACCCGCAGGGACAGGCCGCCCCGCTGTGTCTCCACGTGCAGCCCCGGGGCCCCATGACGTCCCTTCCGTTGCGGTGCGAGCTTCTGGCGCCGCTTCTTGGCCACCTTCCTGGGCCTGGGGCGCAGGGCATCCGTGGAGCCAGCCTGGAGGCCTAAGTGGCCCGCCAGCAGCGCCCCCCGCCCGGGTCCTTGCGGAGTCCACGCCCGCGCTGCCCATTACCGCCCGCGGGCCGCTCCTCCCAGGCCGACCTGCAGCCTCGTAACTGACTGGCCCCCGCCTCCAGGACTGCGTGCCCGACCTGACCAGGGGCCCAGCACGGCCGCTGGGGCAGGCCTTCCAGACCACACCTCCCCCACGGAGGCCCCCTAGCTCCAGGCCGAGCAATAGAGAGGTCTCGGCAGGTGGCCTGGAATGATTGTGGGGCGCGGGGGCTGTCTTAGGGGTCAGCGGCCTTCAGGGGACAAAGTGTGTTTGGGGCAGTCGCATCAGTGCGTCATTTGGATTGATTTCTGTGGCTTAAAAAGGTTTTATCGGGGGACAGACAGGTTTCTTCTTTTTTTTTTTTTTTAAGGCAAGAACCAGCCCACAGTGATCCAGCGGTTCTGGGGCCTGCAGCCCAAAATAATGGCTAAAATATGGACCTTATGGGAGCCACTCACTTAGGGTCAAGCGGGGTCACTAACAGGGCCAGATGGTCCAATCCTGCGAGTCACCGGGAGAAGGGGAATGAAGGCAGGAGGCAGATACCTGGGTTTGGACAGGGGGTAGGTTTAATGCAGCCGGCCCAGGTGGTGCCCAGTGGGCTGGTGTGGACACAGCCCTTGCCCCTTCCCAGGTGTCGATCCCCCCCTCCACCCACCCCAGAACCCCAAGCTTTGTGCGGCCCTCCTACCTGCAAGCTTGCTGTCGGCGGTGCTGGGCCCTCAGTGACCACAGTCAAGAGCTGCCCCGCCCCCCAACCTTCTGGGCCTGGCTGCAGGGGGACCGGCCTGCCTCCAGTTCACATCTCTCTGGATTTATTACTATTTTGCACTCTCGATGCCTACTGATAATGACAGTCTACATTGAGGAAAAAAAAAAATCAAGCATTTGTAATTTATTTAAATTGCTATCCTCTGGTTCATTGGTAGAATAGCTCAGTAGTAAATACAGAATAATTTCTTGAAGTGACAGGGCAAAGAGAGGACTATTATCCCTGCTCCTATCTTGGCTCACAAACCAGGGTGGCCTTTGCCTTTGGGATCAAACAGGATCAAGCAGAAGAGTGTGGTGTGGTGGTGTGGTTTAGTTGCTAAGCCGTGTCCAACTCTTGCGACCCCATGGACTGCAACCTGCCAGGCTCCTCTGTCCGTGGGATTCTCTGGGCAAGGATACTGGAGTGGGTTGCCATTTCCTAAATGTGGTTAAAGTCCTGTGACTTCTAGATGAGAAGTCTGGCTTTTCACGAATGAAAAGGTAATTGATTAACAATTCTGCCTTTTTCATGTTGATTCAAGAAGGTTTTCCAGGACTTAGACAGGAGGAATCTAGTTGGGCCTACAGAGTGTGTTCTAGGACCTGAACTTTCCTGAAACACCAGGACACTCACTCAAAGGCCCTTCGGGAAATCACCCTGCACCTGACATGGGTTTGTGTGGCCTGATCACAGGATTTGCTGATGGTTTTGTTATAATCATTAAGAGGACTAAACATATCATCCCTCTTTGGTAGCAAAAAGCAGAAATACCTGGCCAGAAAATGAAACTCTGTTTTTTCCCTCCTTCCCTAGATTTCACAGGCCAAGAGTATTTCTTTTCTTCCAGGACAACTGCTTCAGGAGCCACCAGACTTCATGCTCATTATGGCAAGTCTGCAAATGAACATTTTCTTTGAAAGACCATCAGGTGAAGATTTAGAGACGGGGACAGAAAGTCACCCTACATTTGAGATTAGGGAATGAACAAATACAGGTGACTGCCTTGTTTTCTCTTCCCGTGGAGCACAGTGAAAACAGCAGACAGGCTTCCTGGGTGACGGATTTGAAGGTAGCTTAGAAGTGCAGCCCAAATGCAAAAAAAAAAAAAAAACAACCCAGCCTCCGCAAATCCAGGCTCTTCTTTTTCATCTTTTCTTGACATTTTGCTCCTAAAATTAGCTTTTTGATGAGAAAATTGCAGTGAGTCATACCAAAGCTAGTTAAAGGTGAGGCAAATGTCTGAGATTGAAATTGAGTTGATTCTGCTTTGCTGTGCTGAGGGCGCCTGGTAATTGGACATTGGAATTAGAACCACTGCGACCTTTCACAAAGAGCAGGGGAAAAGGCTCCATTCAATTTGCTGGAATTTTGTCTATATTTAAAGCTCTTCTTTTGAATGAAGAAATTTACTCTTCTTTTTAAATGAGCAATACCCAGCAGCCTGTTTTTCATGTTGTCCTGTGCATTTATTCAATCATTCCAGTTCTTTGATCAATAAAAACCAATCTGTTTCTCGCTCTTATCACCTCTTCCTCCAAGACTGGCTTCCCTCCTCGGCTCCTCCGACGCCCAGTGTTTCTGGAAGTTACTGGTGTGACTTACATTTGCTGCTGTTTCCACGCGGCCCTGAGATGCTCCTCTCCAGATGCCGTCTTCCCGAATGTCTTCAGTGGCATTTGAGCATAGATTGTTCAAGGTGATTGTTTCTAAGTGCAGTGAGAGAAGGGTACAGTTATGTAGCCAAAGCAAGAACAGATTCCTATTTCCTTCTCTCTTTCCCCGTAGCACTTAGCTCATGTCACCTTTTCTTAGCTTAGCTCAGCTCACCCTTTCTTTTTTATTTTTTTGGTTGCACCGTGCATCTTACAAAATCTTAGTTCCCCATCCAGGGATCAAACCCAGGCCCCTGGCAGTGGTAGCATAAATTGCTAATCACTAGGTCACCAAGGCAGAGAAGGCAATGGCACCCCACTCCAGTACTCTTGCCTGGAAAATCCATGGACAGAGGAGCCTGGTGGGCTGCAGTCCATGGGGTCGCAAAGAGCCGGACACGACTGAGTGGCTTCACTTTCACTTTTCTCTTTCATGCATTGGAGAAGGAAATGGCAACCCACTCCAGTATTCTTGCCTGGAGAATCCCAGGGATGGCGGAGCCTGGTGGGCTGCCGTCTATGGGGTCACACAGAGTCGGACACAACTGAAGCGACTTAGCTTAGCTTAGCTTAGGTCACCAAGGAATTCTCTCATCCTCTCCATTTATTCATTTCATCATTTAACAGATATTTAGTAGCTGCTGCTATACATTCAGCCATATTCAAGTACTTACATATTGATTCAGTATCACTCAAAACAGGAAAAAAAATATTCCTGCCCTCATGGAGCTTATAGTCTAGAGGGCAGAGAGAGAGGGAAGAGTGAAAATTAGTAAACTACAGAAATAAGGAAAATGTGTAAAATAAGAGAATATACTAAGAGCTATAGGGCTTGCCAGGTGGCATGGCGATAAAGAATCTACCTGCCAATGCAGGAGATGCAAGAAACATGGGTTCAATCCTTGGGTGGGGAAGATCCCCTGGAGGAGGAAATGGCAACCCACTGCAGTACTGTTGCCTGGGAAATCCCATGACAGAGGAGCCTGGTGGGCTACAGTCCGTAGGGTCCGAAAGAGGTGGACACAATTGAGTGACTTAGCATACGTGAGGATAAGATTGATTTGCTTTCCAAGGAGAGTAGCTGGTGTAAGAGACATGATCATTTAAACTTGCTTGTTTTTTAGCATCACCTGACGCCCTCCTTTGTCCCAGCAGCTCCCTTACTGAGTCACGGCCCTTCTCCTCCATCCCTGACCCTCACAGCATTTGAGGTCCATGATGAATAGAACCCCCATATGTGGGCAGAGAGAGGCAGCTGTGGGTACAGAGTTTCAGTGTTATAATAGGACAAAGTCCGAACCAACTGTTGAACAAAGATGTGAATACATTTAAAAATGGCTTATATGGTAATTTTATATTATGTGAATTTTAGCACAATTTAAATAAATAAATAAGCAAGCTAGAAAAGGGAAGTGTATATTAATTAGAAGATCCAAAGTTTTAAAAAAGTTTTAGAAATTTCTTTGAAAGATGTTTCCTCATAAATGAATATAATCATCACGGACTATAAATCAGGGATGAATAACCCTATAGTTCAAAATCCAGAAGGTCACAGATAGTACAGTAAATGTTCTACTGAAGATACAGGTTACTGGAGCAGTTACAGTTAATTATTACCAAAACAGTGTTCATGGGGCAAGTCGGAAGCACTTCTTAGAGTAACTAGAGTTGGATGATAACAAGTTGAATTATCATTTAAAAACTATGGTCCAGTGGTTGAAGTTCTGCGCTTCCACTGCAGGGGGCGTGGGTTCGATCCCTAGTCAGGGAAGTTCTGCTTGCTGAGTGGTACTACCAAAAAAAAAAAAAAGCTATGGCCCAGGTGAGAGACAAAGAAACTGAAGACAAAAGTTTATGAAAAGGCACATGACACTTACAGCTTCAGGAAATTGTCATTTATCCAGAATATTCATTCAAAACACATGTAAGCACAACATGATTTTTAAATACATATAAGCATGCTTGTGGAGTAGGAAATGGCAACCCACTCCAGTATTCTTGCCTGGAGAATCCCAAGGACAGAGGAGCCTGGCGGGCTGCAGTTCATGGGGTCACAAAGAGTCGGACACGACTAAAGCAACTGAGCACACAAGCATGCTTACTCACGCTACACACACACACACACACACAGGAGTAAGTCTTGGGCCTCTAAATTAATTGCCCTAGATCTGATTATGTCTACGGCTAAGCAATATGTACTACAGTCTGAGCAAAAGTGTGTTTTTAAATGATCTCTGAATGATCATTGAAAGTATTCAAATAGGGCAAACACTGGAGGGACAGATGGAAAAGTGGTCATAGTGACAGGAAAGGAAGATGATGCCCAAAATAAAAAGCTGTCAGGCAGCACTCTTCTTTTTGGTGCCACCATGAGACATGTTCTCAGTTCACGTGTCTTAGTTCCCTGACCAGGGATCAAACTCACGCTCCCTGCAGTGGAAGCCAGGAATCTCAATGGCCAGGCGGCATTTTTTGTGTGAGGGTCTTAAGAACACCAAAATACCTAGAGTTAGAACAAAGCTCAAAGCCAGATGTTCCTATCATGGAAAATACATTAATTCTGATTTTTTTTTCTGACTTAAAACACGGAGGGTTTTTTTTTTAAGAAATGTTAAAATTAGGGTAGCCCTAATTTGCTGAGCCTACAGCTCTCACATATGAAATTTGCATTCAGAAAACTTAATTTCCAAATAATGTCACACAGAATTTAAGTGGAGTATGAACTTATAAGGTGTTGCACAAGATACACATTTTAGTAGTTAATAAAAAGTCAGAGTTCATATAAAGATGAAAGGAACACTATATCTTGAAATAATAACACAATTGAAAATACTTTAGTCTTGAGAAAAGTGTATTTTTAGAATTAAATTATTCAAATGTCTAAAAATACATCGGGTGCAAGGATTTGGCACAGACTGTTGCTACTGATTTAGTGGCCACTGTTAATAAAATGTCTTCGAACCGTACAGGAACCTGAGGTCTGGTCATTCCAAGCCACAGACTTCAGCCCTAAATAATGAAGACCAGTTCCCCTGCCTTTCACAGGCAAAATAACAGAGACAGCAAGAGACGGCAAGAGTAATTAAATTAACAACTTGAAAAACAAAATAAAATATTGTTTAGAAATGAAATTTAGCCTCTCCTTGTCTTTGCAATTTTTCAATTTAGAATGATGACATGCACAGGAAGGCCACAAGGGGGTGCTGCTGGTAAACCCACAAGAGCCCTTTCTTGACCACTCCAGCGTCGAGGAAATAATCGCTCTATGTCCACCCTCCTGAGATATCAAGATGAACTCGGACGGTTCACAACGACGGGAGAGATCTTAAAAGAGGAGTACAGTCAAGAACATTTTTCCAGAAACAGAGCACCAGGCCGTAAAGACAGGCATCGAAAGGTAAACAGAGGGAATGTCAGGTCTTTACTTCCCTTATTTTCTCATCACAGATTAGTCATTTGAAGAAAAAAGCAATCTCTGCTTCTCTTCAACAGAGCATTAAGCTTGAGATATATTTATTCTTCATTCTCTTTGGGGAACCATCCACTTTAAAAACAGCTCCAGAGCTCAGTGTCCTGGGGGGAGCCTTCCACCGGGACCCCCCACCCCCACCCAGCCAGCCTCCAGTTACCCTGCACATCATTTCGGTTCAAAGAGCTGTCCTCCATCACATTCTCAAGGGCTAAGTAAAAAAAAAAAGAAAAGAAAGTAAACAAACAGAAACCGAAGGTTTAAAATGCAAATCGAATCCTGAACGTCTGAGTTGGGCTTTGTTGTGCTCAGAATTAATTCCACTATTTCTAACTTGCCCTGAAGTGAAGTTGCCAAAGAATTTGCTGAAACTTGAGGACTCGAAGCTATAAACCTCATGATGATTTAGCTTAAAAGCTTTCCCAGAAGTGACAGTACAAACACGAAGCTCCTCTCACCGGGCTAAGGTTTTATCTTTTTAATAAAAGCATTTACTTGGTCGATAAGACTTGTGATGCCTTGATTTGATTATTTTTCAAGAATTACTTTCAAAATGGGCCACAAAAGTTGTTTTCTTCAATCTTGTTAGCCTTAACCTACTATCCCCAAATCAACTGCAATTTAGCTATTTCAGCTGCTTCAGTTTGGGGGCTTTTTCCACTGCTGCTGTGAACTATGATGGACAAGACAGCAGGGAGATCAAACCAATCAGTCCTAAAGGAATTCAATTGAATATTGATTGATTGATTCTTGAATATTCATTGGAAGGACTGATGCTGAAGCTGAAGCTCCAATGCTTTGGCCACCTGACGAGAAGAGCCGACTCATTGGAAAAGACCCTGATGCTAGGAAAGATTGAGGGCAGGAGGAGAAGGGGATGGCAGAGGATGAGATGGTTGGATGGCATCACCGACTCGATGGACATGAGTTTGAACAAGCTCCTGGAGATAGTGAAGGACAGGGGAGCCTGGCGTGCTGCAGTCCACGGGGTCACAAAGAGACAGACATGACTGAGTGACTGAACAACAACAAGCCTTGAGGAACATCCAGCTGCAAGTCTGGAGAGTGTGTCATCAAATACTGAAGCGATGGACACAAGGCAGCATGGCTTGGGAAAAACAGGGGTTGTGTAGTGAGACAGACCCTGGAGTGGGTTGAATCATGTCCTCCGAAAAGATATGTTCACATCCCAACTCTGGGTACCTGTGTGGGTGTGTGTGCTCAGTCATGTCTGACTCTTTGGGACTTCGTGGACTGCAGCACACCAGGCTTCCCTGCCTTTCACTGACTCCCGGAGCTTGCTCAAACTCATGTTCATCGAGTCCATGATGCCATCCAACCATCTCATCCTCTGTCACCCTCTTCTCCTCCAGCCTTCAATCTTTCCCAGCATCAGGGTCTTTTCCAATGAGTCAGTTCTTTGCATCAGGTGGCCAAAATATTGTAGTTTCAACATCAGCATCAGTCCTTCCAATGAACACCCAGGACTGATATTCTTTAGGATGAACTGGTTTGATCTCCTTGCTGTCCAAGGGACATCCATACAATAGGGATGAAAATACCAATTACCCTGACAGCTGGTGTGAAGATTCAGGAGATAGATTGACCAGATCAATACAGTTATGTTAAATTTTGTGGATTGAAAATAAAAATTACCATGATAGAGAAATTATTAGAAGGAAAGTTTGGTTTTTAAAAAAGGTAAACTTAACTGAAAAAAAAAAAAAAAAAAGAAAGAAAACCAAAGAAAGAAAAGCAAAGCTGTTTAATAAGACTCCGTGGCCACCGGAGGTCAGTGTTGCTTCGAAGCAAAATCCCTGTAAATCCCTCTGGGGGTGTAAAGGTCTTACAAGAAATGACTACATTTTCTTCTAAAAAATGTTAGCTTCAATATATCTGATTTTTAGACTTACTGAGTGACAGATGGTTACAGTCTGTTAAAAGAAATCAACTTGTTAAAAAAAATCAACTTGTTAAAGATATATATTTTGTGCAAAAATGAGCTTGGATCTTCCTCATTCAAAAGTAATAAGAGAAATTAAGGGAGGGGAGAAATATATGCATAAAAAACCTATGCACCTACTCAATATATATTATATCTATGGTCCTCAGCCACTTAGTCGTGTCCGAATGTTTTTGACCCCATGGACTGTAGCCCACCAGGCTCCTCTGTCCGTAAGATTCTCCAGGCAAGAATACTGGAGTGGGTTGCCATTTCCTACTCCAGGGGATCATCCCAACCCAGGGATCAAATCCTCAGCTTCTGCATTGCAGGAAGATTCTTTACCAGTGAGCCACCTGGGAAGCTCATATTATATCTATAGGTACATAGATATATTTGCAATCTTACCCAGAGCTCAGTGCCAGGGAAAAGTAAAAACCGTGTCTTATAACACTTACTCTGTAACTGAAGAGGTCAGTAACACATAGCATATCTTAATTTTTTTTAATTATAAATATTTTTTAAAATAAAAAAATAAATGCTCTACTGCAAACAACAAAGGCAGAGATTACTATTGGTGGCATCATTTGCAATGTCTTTGCTCTAAGATTGGGAGAGCTGAGGAACAAAGCCATGCGGGAGGGAAGGAGAGGAGAGACGACCTTGAACACAGGGGTGAAAATTGACAATAAGCTTGTGGGGAAATCACATTGGGATAACTGGAGCTAGTTTTTGGGACATGTCGTGTGATTTTGATTCATCCCTGTTGCTGAAGTTCCACACTTACCCGAGACATTTGGATATTCATTCATCCACTGCTCTGGACAAAGAAATGGACAAAAACAGAGAGATTCCCAGCCCTCATGGAGCTGCGATAAATGAGCAAGCCAATGTTTGAATATATGGTAATACATGGTGAAAAGGGCTCAGGAAGAAAAGAGCAGTGTGGCCAGAATAGGGGCTTCCCTGGTGGCTCAGATGGCAAAGAATCCACATGCAATGAGGGAGACCCAGGTTCAATCCCTGGGTCGGGAAGATCCCGTGGAGAAGGGAATTACCAGACAAGACCTCTCAGAGGGAAGTGACATTTGAGCAGAGACCCGAGGACCATTTGGGTCATGAGCTGTGAGTCAGTATTTCGGGTCAAAGATGCCAAAGCCAGTGTAGACAGTCCACAGTGAGCGAAAAGGAAAGAGGTTTGGATATATCCCAAGGACAATGAGAAACCAGTTTGTACTTAAAGGCTAAAGAATCATTTTGGCTGCTATATAAACAATGGATGGTCTGAGGATTCAACGAGAGTGGACGAAGGGAGACCAGGGTGTGGTTAGGCGTGTGCGTGGTGTCCAGGGAGATTACGTCTGAGATGGAGAAAAGGTTGTAGACCTTTGGAGGGAGAATCAGCCAGTCTCATCAGGGATCAGATGGGGCCGGCGGGCAGTATTTCTGTTTACTCTGTGTGCAGCTGTGTGCTTAAGTCTCTACTGCTGAAACTTAATTGTTTCTACGGAGAAACACCAACCTTTCCTCTTAAAGAAAGTAAGTGAAGTCACTCAGTCGTGTCCAACTCTTTGCGACCCCATGGATTATAGCCTACCAGGTTCCTCCGTCCATGGGATTTTCCAGGCAAGAGTACTGGAGTGGGTTGCCATTGCCTTCTCCAGGAGATCTTCCCAAACCAGGGATTGAACCTGGGTCTCCCGCATTGTAAGCAGATGCTTTACCACCTTAGCCATCAGGGAAGAGTTTCCATTTCCTCTTAAAAGCAGAATTATTAAATTTTCACCACTTATACAAAGAAGAATCAAATAATCATGTATCATTGATTGTTTTGCTGTATGTATGTAAAATAATACCAACTAAGTGCCATGCCTTTTTAATGGGAATGGAAGCAAAATTGCATTTTAAATTTAATAAAGAAAAAATGAAAAGGTGATTATTCCCTTGCTATTCTGGTTTTATATCCATTGTTCAGAGTCTCTATTGCTTTTTCTTCTCCTAGAAATAGTCATGGGAAATGGATATATTGAATCCAAAAATATTCGTCCCCAAATCTATAAATTATAGTCAGATTTCATTTCTACTCTATGGGAACATTTTCAACAATATGCAAGCACTGTGATAAGAGTATCTGTGCCAGCCAGGCAGCTAACAGGAGAAGAGATGGGCCTGTGGATGCGTCTAAATCTTATTAAGAGAACAAGGACTAACATCAACTAAATAGGCAAAGCTTTACCCCAGATGAGTTCTGGACATTCTCATGAAGATGCAGGTTACCGGGCCAAGCTGCTTTCCTTCTGGCAGAACTGGATGAGCCACGCCTGTGGGTAGAATCCTAAGGGAACAGATTTCAAAAGACATTAGGTGCCAGGCGGAGACTGCCTCGGACTACAGGTGTGGGGGGTTGGGAAATATTTTTAAATTATAGAACATAATGCCAAAAAAGGCAGTTGACTGTAACAGCTGCAATTTTCCCATAAAAGAGGAAAAGAGTTTAGCACAAACAGACAAGTAGTTACTGGGCCAAATGCCAGAGGTATGTCTAGATGCCCATGTTCAAAAGTGGCACAAATTACCTGGATCTGTTCCCGTGAGAGTCTCTCCATGTCAGTACCTTCTCCCTCCGTTGTCTCTTTTCCAAGGAGCAGCCCAAGGACTCTTCACACCACTTATTGTTGTAGGAACAAATCATGATGATGGTTGTAAAGTGAAAGTGAAAGTCGCTCAGTCGTGTCCGACTCTTTTCGACCCCACGGACTATACAGTCCATGGAATTCTCCAGGCCTGAATACTGGAGTGAGTAGCCTTTCCCTTCTCCAGGGGATCTTTCCAACCCAGGGGTCAAATCCAGGTCTCCTGCATTGCAGGCAGATTCTTTACCAGCTGAGCCACAAGGAAAGCCCAAGAATACTGGAGTGGGTAGCCTATCCCTTCTCCAGTGGATCTTTCCCACCCAGGAATCGAACCGTGGTCTCTCGCATTGCAGGCAGATTCTATTCCAGCTAAGCCAACAGGGAAGCCGAAAGGGTTCTGCAAAAATAAACAGTGCAACACAATGCAAGATGGTGTTATGATCAGTTATAATTTCCTTTTATGGTTCATCTGTTACATTTTACCATAACTATAGGCTTCAAGTAGATAGAAGTATCATACAATTATAATTACACATTTTATATTGGGTAATAGGATTACATGGCTTATTGTGAGTACTCAATAATGAAATGAATGCTAAAATCTCCTTAAAATTATTATTATTATCTTTTTTGCTCAGTCGTGTCTGACTGTTTGTTACCTGGTGGACTGTAGTCCCGCCAGACTCCTCTATCCCTGGGAGTCTCCAGACAAGAATACTGGAGTGAGTAGCCATTCCCTTCTCCAGGGGAATCTTCCTAACCCAAGGATTGAACCCAGGTATCCTGCATTCCAGGCATATTCTTTACCATCTGAGCTACCAAGGAAGCCCCATACTTATTTTGATCTCATCCCAAGTCCTGAAATCTGACTTAGGTCGGGATCAAGGCATATGTATTTTCACAATTCTCTAGGTGATTCTGATGGGCACCCCAGCTTCCAAATCTCTGCACTGCTTTAATAAATATTAGGTAAAGTGAAGTGAAGTCGTTCAGTCGTGTCCGACTCTCGCAACCCCATGGACCCTCGTCCACTGGTGCCAGCACCCGTTGTGCGGGGTCCATCCCGAGCTTAAGTCACTGCCTGCCTGGGGTCTCAGCAGCATCACTGAGGTCTCAGTGGACTGGGCCCCCGGGGCACACAGGCTGTGCTGAGCGGTGCTATCCCATGACACAGGAAGCACGTACACGGAACACGCACACGTCCCTCCAGGTCACACTTCTCTGTTGGCTCCCCGAAGAGCTTCCTTGTGCTCTGGATGCCACCCCCAGATTTGTAAAATTAGCCGTTTCTGTCTTTAGTCCCCAGACTTGAGGACCCCACCTGATGGAGGGTGTGTGTGGAAGAGACAGGAGAGGACCCAAGGTTAGAGGGATGAGAACCAGGGCTGAATGACCCTAGCAGCTCCAAGAGCAGTTCTCTCTTCTATGTATGAATCTGGGGTGTTTCTGTCACACCAAGTTTACCTCTAATCTCCTCTCCCTTATTTTCTGGCGCTGCCCATCAGAAAGGATGCTCCCCTGGGTCTGGAGGAAATGCTTGAATTCTAAGTGGACCACAGCTTAGGGGCAAGCTGTGACCTCCTAAAGCCACTCCCAGAGTCCTTCATTTGCAATGGGAGGAACATCTTGCAGACCAGTAATAGTGTAAGGCAAATGATAGCAAAGCCAGTTTTGTTTACAACTGAACGTATAGTCCACGTTTGCAGACAGCTGTTGCAATATTTATTTTTCACTCTTCATAAAAATATAATAATCAATAGTGGTTTGTTACAGAGTCAAAAATTTCTAACCAGTCCTTGGAACATGATCCAGCCCTGGTGCTGGTCCATCAGGCTAATGTGTCATTAAAACTCTGTTTGTCAAAGCTGATCTTTCCCAAGGTGACTGCACCCCGGCTCCGCGAATGCACCCACTTCAGACCTTGCTGGTCAAGCAAAGTCTCTGTCCTTGTCCCTGGTGGATGTAGAACAAACTCCAGGATGATGCTCCACTCATGCAGGATGAGGGATCAGGGTTGGGGAGGGGTTGGGGAGGGGGGTGCTCCAGCTGCAGGTGAGCAGCAGAAACACCCCTGACCTTGCAGATCAGAAACTCTCAAGAGTTTGGGATCAGGCTTAGCCGATGACATAATTAGCACTTCCTTGAGGGAGAGGAGAGAGAACTTTATTTTGGTCTGGTAACTCATTCATCTGGCTACCAGTCAAGTAAGATGCAAACATATGATTTCAAATAGCTATTTTTTTCCTATTCTTCCTTTTGAGATAGTTTCAGCCTTACACAAAAGCTGCAAAAATAATACAAAGAATACCCACATAGCCCTCAAGGAGATTCCCAACTATCGACACGTTAATCACGTTTGCTCCACCATTCTCCCTGTCTCAAGCACAGTATGTTATTCTCTGAAAAGTTGGAAAATGAGTGGTGGACATAAGACCCCCTCCTCCCAAAACCTGCCGTAGTAACCACATTGCAATTATCAAAAGCAGGAAATCGGCCCTGATATACTGCCAGTATCTATCCTATAGATCTTACAACAAGCTTGCGAATTGTATCACTAATGTCCTATGGCCGTGAAAAAAAGAAAAGAAACAGAATGTTAAGGCTTATAAAGTCACAGTTGCTCTGAGATTCAGGTAACTGGTAGCATAATAATTCTTAAGGGGTTTGGTATACCATAGTCCTGGTCCTTTAGACCCTGAAACCTGCTACTGTCTTCTCAATTGAAGGGTAGGAAGTGACGATCCAGAATGCTGATCACATGCCTTTTTCAAAACTGAAGTGTCGTTGCTTTACAATATTTTTTAACTTACAGGTGAACAATATAGTCATACGCAATTTTTAAAGGATGTACTCTGTTTAGCGTTATTATAAAATAGTGCCTATATTCCCCCTGTTGTACTGTATATCCTTGTAGCTTATTTTATACGTCACAATTTGAATCTTTTAACCCTCTACCTTCTTCCTCTTCTCTGTTCCCATTGGTAACCACCAGCCCTTTCTCTGTATCCTGAGTCTGTTCTCCTTTGTCATAGTCATGAGTTTGTTGTCTTCTTTAGACTCTACATACAAGTGACATCACACAGTGTCTGTCCTTCTCTGTCTGACCCACTTCACCCATCATCATGTCCTCCAAGTCCATCCATGTTGCTGTGAATGGCAAGATTTTACTCTAGTTTATGTCTGAATAGTATTCCATTATGTGTCTGTGTGTGTGTGTGTATACATATATGTCATGGGGCATCCCATGTGGCTCAGTGGTAAAGAACCCGCCTGCCAATGCAGGAGACACAGGTTCGATCCCTGGATCAGGAAGATCCCCTAGAGAAGGAAATGGCAACCCACTCCAGTATTCTTGCCTGGAGAATCCCATGGACAGAGGAGCCTGGCACACTACAGTCTATGGGATTGCAAACAGTCGGACATGGCTTACCAACTGAGCATACATACACACATGCATATACATCACATCTTCTTTATCATCCATCTGTTGATGGACACTTAGGTTGATTCTACATGTTAGCAACTGTGAACATTGGGGTGCATGTATCTTTTCAAATTAGTGCCTTCTTAAAATTTTATTTATTTATTTAGGCTGCATAGGCTCTTATTTGTGGCATATGAGATCTAATTCCCTGACCAGGTATCGAACGCAGTTCCCCTACATTGGAAGCTCAGAGTCTTAGTCACTGGACCACCAGAGAAGTCTCCAAATTAGTGTCTTTTTTATTTCAGATATATACACGGGAGTGGAACTGTTGAATCCTATGGTAGTTCTAGGGCTTCCCTAGTAGCTCAGCTGGTAAAGAATCCGCCTGCAATGCAGGAGACCCCGGTTCGATTCCTGGATCGGGAAGATCCACTGGAGAAGGGAATGGCTACCCACTCCAGTACTCTTAGGCTTCTCTAGTGGCTAAGCTGGTAAAGAATCTGCCTGCAGTGCAGGAGACCTGAGTTGGAAAGATCCCCTGGAGAAGGGAATGGCTATGCACTCCAGTACTCTGGCCTGGAGAATTCTATGGACTGTACAGCCCAGGGTCACAAAGAGTCGGGCACAACTGAGCCACTTTCACTTTTCATGCTAGTCCTACTCCTAGTTTTAGAAACCTTCCTACCGTTTTCCACAGTGACTACACCAATTTACCTTTTCACCAGTAGTGTACAGGGTTCCCTTTTTTCCACATCCTCACCAACATTTGTCATTGAGTTCTTCTTGAGGACAGCCATTCTGACAGGTATGAGGCAACAACTCCTTGCGGTTTTGATTGGCATTTCCCTGACATTGTGATGCTGAGCATCCTGCCAGGTACCTGCTGGCCATCTGCGTTTCCTCTCTGGAAAAATATCAGTTCTTCTGCTCATCTTGTAACTGGATTGTTTGTTTTTATGATGTTGAGTCGCAAGAGCTGTTCAGTATGTTGGCTATTAACCCCTATTGGTCATATCATTTGCAAATATCTTCTCCCATTCAGTCAGTGGTTCTCTTGTCTTGTTGATGGTTTCCTTCGCTGCGCAAAAAGCTTTTAAGTTTAATTAGGCCCCACTTGTTTACTTTTGCCTTCATTTCTATTGCCTTAGGAGATAGATCCAAAAAATATCGCTACGGTTTATGTCAAAGACAGCTCTGCCTATGTTCTCTTCTAGGAGTTTTATGGTTTCAGATCTTACATTTAGGTCTTTAGTCCATTTTGAGTTTATTTCCCTTTATTTCTTCTTATCTTCTTTATTTCTTCTCTGTTTCTCATCTGAGCAATTTAATTTAATTCAACAATTCCTTACTGACTGCCTGATATACCCAAGACACTATCTTTGGTTCGGGGGATACAAAGTTTTTTAAGATGCAGTCTCAACACCCCATGAATCAAAATGTTATCAAACAAACAGTAGCTTAGTGGAAATAAAAAACAGTAGTAAAAAGGTAGTAAAAAAAAAAAAAGTAGTAAAAAAACTGTATAGCAGAGAACTATATTCAGTATCCTACTATAAGAATATCAATATATATATATATGTGTGTGTATAACTAAATCATTTTGCCATACAGCAGAAATTAACACCACACTGTAAATCAACTATACTTCAATTAAAAATTTAAAAATACAAAAAAAAAAAAAAAGAATGGATAAACCACAGGGTTCTATTGTACAGCACAGGGTACTATAATCTATATACTGTGAAAATTCATAATGGAAAAGAAAATGAAAACGAATGCATATGTATATATGTGTGTGTGTGTACAACTGAATCACTTTGCTGTGCCGCAGAAATTAACACAACATTGTAAATCAACTATATTTCAATTTAAGAAAAGAGGGGAGGGATAGAAGAGATTATTGGGCCCCTACTGTTTGGTAGATGCCTTATCAAGTGATCATATGCATATAACATTTTTCACAAATATGGTGACATTGGCATGATTTTCCTTGTTTCCTGGATGAGGAAATTGAGGCTCATAAAATCAAGAAATCTGCCTGGCAGGTCCATGCAGTGAGACTTAGAGATCTGTCTCCGAAGCCCTTCAGTTCAGTTCAGTTCAGTCGCTCAGTCGTGTCCGACTCTGCAACCCCATGGACTGCAGCACACCAGGCCTCTCTGTCCATCACCAACTCCTGGAGCTTGCTCAGAGTTGTGTCCATCGAGTCGGTGATGCCATCCAACTGACTCATTCTCTATCTCCCCCTTCTCCTCCTGCCTTCAATCTTTCCCAGCATCAGGGGCTTTTCCAATGACTCAGTTCTCCGCATCAGGTAGCCAAAGTATTGGAGCTTCAGCTTCAGCATCAGTCCTTCCAGTGAACATTCAGGACTGATTTCCGAAGCCTTTGTCTGCTCCTTGAAAATGAGACAGAAACAGATGGTGTGGAGCAGAGGGAGGAGAAGGGAGAGAGAAAGAAGGAGAGAATGAAATCAGCGGAGGGGAGGAAGCCTCCCCGGGCTGCCGGGGTCCAGCCCCGGTGGATCCAGGGAATTCGAAGCGGGGACGGCGTTGGCGAGATCAGAAAACAACTGCTTAATTAAACATTTATTAAGGATATAAAGAGTGGTGAAATAAGGATAGCTCAGCGAAGAAATTCAGTGAAGAAAAGAGGCTGAATAAAATTCCAAAGCAGGGAATTGACGTCACCTACGAAGGCCTCAGGCGTCCTCCCGTTCTCCCGAAGGAGAGGAGACACTAAGGCCTCCCTGGTCAGATCTTAGAAGCCCAGGCAAAATTAGTAGGCTTGACGAGCTTCCCTGCCTCAGAGGAAAAGTTCAGCTAGAAGGTGAAAGAAAGAACGACATGGGGAGACCAAGTTTCGGTGAACAAGGCCCGCACTTTATTTTCCAAAGTAGTTTTTATACCTTAAGTTATGCATAGAGGATAATGGGGGAAGGGGTAGAGTCATGCGGCAGGCTTTCTTCCTGCAAACTTATCATATGCAAAAGCTTAGGTGATTTGCATCATCTTGTGGCCCGGAGGCCTGTTAACATTTAAGACCCTTTCTTCAGAAAACTTATTTTTCTCTAAAGGTGATTGGTCAGGAGCCACCCTCCAAAAGCATTAGATAAAGTTGCATTCCTACAGAGCAAAGGTGTGGTGGGCTATAACAAGAAAAAGAATTAACTCAAGGGTCCCAGGTTACACACATTAAAGCTACTACTTACAACAATTATACTAATCAATACACTGCCAGGTACACAGCAGGTAAGGGATATGGAGACTTAGCAGCAAACATTGGCCCAACAAGTGAAAATCCCTTCACCAATACAATTTCTAATCAATCTTTTAACTACTCAAAAGAATCTGTGTTTAGACAGTTTAGAACATCTCCTGCCTCTCACAGCTGGGAGGCTCTGAGCAATCACATGTGGCCGGAAAAACCTATTCAGGCAGGCTAGAGGATTTCCAAAGGAGTTTGTAGGTTGAAACACTGTCACACCCAGGAATTATTAACTGGAGCTGTAAGTTAACTCTTTTTTCAGAGAGAGGTAGTGGGGGACAGCCCCCCGTAAAGTCAGAGGTGTAGGTGAAAGCACAAAGCAGAAAGTAGGCAGACTCTGGTTTTGGGGGTAGATGCTCGAGAATTTCCAGGGGGGCTCCTGAGGCTCGATCCCGCCTTTGCGTATGCCGAGCCTCCTTCCTCATGACCTTTGTCATGGGCGGAGTGCCTCATGCTGGCCCCTGGCAGTGATAGAATTCCAGTTGAGCTATTCCAGATCCTCACTCAATATGCAATATGCCGGCTCCCGGCACCGGGCCTCAAGGACAGACTGCCGAGCAGAGATTTTGAGGATAAAGATGACACAGCAATCCAGGCTGAGGCTTGAAATAGCTGTGAGCAGGGTCCCGCGCTGTGACTCAGCAAAGTGGCCAGACCAGGTTCTCCTGACAGAACAAAACAAACACAGTTTCTTAAGAGTCTGAGGCTGCCCTCAGGGCACCCCAGGGACAGCTGAAGCCGGGAAGAGATAGCTCACTCCATGAAGCAGGGGGGTTCTCCCCTGGGATCAGCAGTTGGTGAGCTTTCTTCTCACTGTGAAGCTCCTTCGGATTTCTTTCTGCAGGAGAAAGGTTCACCCATTGAAAGCTAAAGAGGATGAGGCAGTGCTGGGAGCCCTTCTTCGATACATCTCTGACCCAGGGGGCCCAGTCTGCTAAGTGTAGACAGAAGTGCAGAGTCAGGACTTGCTGGCCCCCTGCCTGCTGGTCAAGCCACACGTCACAGTTACTTGGGAAGCGGTCTGGGTGGGGAAACCTCTCTATTTCTGACGTAAAGAGATGGTGTTTGTTTATATTTGCATCTTCTAAGGAACGGATGCTTCAGCAGGACACTGGATCCTGGACAAACATCGTACATGACACTGTCACTGACTGCCCAAACGTTGGAGTTAGAAGGAAACTTTGTTTATATGTACACATCTAAAATAGGCCAACTAAGCACTTTTATATTGTAAATATCAGGCCATGGTCCATGGGGTTGAAAAGAGTCAGCCAGGACTGAAGCAACTTAGTATGTGCACACGCATGCAAATTCTATTTCTGACCCAGATCAGCATGTTCTGAAAGATGCTCATTTTGAAGCTGGAAAAGTTATCCAGGCCTTGTTAGTTGCTCAGTGGTGTCAGACTCTTTGTGACCCCATGGACTCCTCTGTCCATGGGATTCTCCAGACAATCCTGGAGTGGGTAGTCATGGCCTCCTCCAGTGGATCTTCCAGACCCAGGGATCGAACCCGCATCTCTTACGTCTTCTGCAGTGGCAGGCAGGTTCTCGACCACTAGCGCCACCTGGGAAGTCCGAAAGAATGTATGGTTCAGATGTGAAAGCTGACAGCCCCCTCTGTGCATCGCAGGCACAGAGCTCAGAGACGTGTCATCACTCCCCACACACTCCTGCATCCTCACCTCACAAGAAGAGACTGAGATGGACTCCTATCAGTGTTTCCAGAATTAAATAAGTCAGTATACATGCAGCACTCAGAAGCGTGAGCAGTAAATATTAGTTTAGCTAATCATGGGAATGCATGATAAAGCCTATTGGGTATTTGATTTCTCGGTTTAAAAAAGAAAAAGCCACGATGAGAATCAACATCAAGGAGCTAAATGACCACAGAAAAGAGAGTTTCACTCGACTTTCGGATCACTCACATACCTGCAGTACCTTCAAGATAAAGGTCTGAAGGAGGTAAAATATTTCATCTATCTACTTCCCTCTGGCCATAAGCACACAGATCAAACCTTCTGAGTCAGAATTCAGGAAATGGTCTAAATCTGTGAAGTGAAGTCTCTCGGTCAGGTCCGACTCTTTGTGACCCCATGGACTGTAGCCTGCCAGGCTCCCCTGTCCGTAAAATTCTCCAGGCCAGACTACTGGAGTGGGTAGTCATTCCCTTTTCCAGGGGATCTTCCCGACCCAGGAATCAAACAGATGTCTCCTGCATTGCAGGCAGATCCTTTACCAACTGAGCTACAAGGGAAGCCCAAAGTCACTCAGTTGTGTCCGACTCTTTGCGATGCCGTGGGCTATACAGTCCATGGAATTCTCTAGGCCAGAATACTGGAGTGGCTAAGCTATCCCTTTCTCGAGGGGATCTTCCCAACCCAGGAATCAAACCCAGGTCTCCTGCATTGCGGGTGGATTCTTTACCAACTGAGCCACCAGGGAAGCCCAAATCTGTGAATTCAAGCTGATTTGTATGATGGTTGATTTGAACAAATTATTGAGATGAATTCACACCTCGATTATTCAGATTAGAATTAAACTGAGTGACTTTTTCAATTCAGTCTCATAATTATTCCTCATGGCACCTCTCATCAACTCCTTCTCGACATTTACTCAATACTGAATCCACATCCTTAGTCCTACCTAGTAGACTGAGATGACTGTTAACCTAAGGAACATCCATTAAGTCCCTTGGACAGCAAGGGGATCAAACTAGTCAATCCTAAAGGAAACCAACCCTGAATATTCATTCAAAGGACTGATGCTGAAGCTGCATCACTTTGGCCACCTGATGTGAAAAGCCAATTCACTGATGTGAAAACACCCTGATGCTGGGAAAGACTGAGGGCAGAAGAAGTGGGTGACAGAGGATGAGATGGGTGGATGGTATCACCAACTTAATGGACATGAGTTTGAGCAAACTCTAGGAGACAGTCAATGGTAGGGAAGCCGGGGGTGCTGCAGTCCATGGGTCGAAGAGTCAGACGTGACTTAGTGACTAAACAACAAGGATATTTTCATGATCATATTTCATTTTCATCATCTCAATATTTTCATGATCATTATCATATTTTCATAATCTCAATACAGAATCATTCCATGGTAATCATACCAAAATCCAAAAAGCACCTACTCATCAGAAGAGAAGAGGCATCCTTGTACAGCATGGATGCCATTTCAAGGTACTTGGTTCCCATCTGCATCCTTTATGTAAGTTCAGAGCTCCCTGGTGGCTCAGATGGTAAAGAGCCCACCTGCCATGCAGGAGACCCGGGTTCGATCCCTGGGTCAGGAAGATCCCCTGGAGGAGGGGATAGCAACCTACTCCAGTGTTCTTGCCTGGAAAACCCCATGGACAGAGGAGCCTGGAGGGCTACAGTCCATGGGGTAGCAAGAGTCAGATATTACTGAGTGACTAAACCACCACAGAAGTCAGAAACACTCTCCTGGGACTTTCCTGCCTTCAAGTGAAAGGGGCGTGGGCTTGTTCCCTTGTTGAGGAACTGAGATCCCACTTGCCTGACTCCCAAAAAAGAAACATAAAACAGAAGCAACATTTGTAACAAATTCAATGTGTTTAGTCACTGGGTGTTGACTCTTTGAGACCCTATCAACTGTAGCCCAAGCCAGGCTCCTCTGTCCATGGGATTTTCCAGGCAAGAATACTGGAGTGGGTTGCCATTTCCTTCTCCAGGAAGATTATGAAGTCATCCACATCAAAAAAAAACCTTAAAAAAAAAAAAAAGAAGAAAGAAATGATCTTTCATTATTGGGCACTTCACGGAGACGTCTGGTCTTTGGTAACTGTGGGTCCTGAGAACTGTCTGGACCATCTCTTCCATTAGGCGAACCGAGGAACACTTTAGTGGATTCGTTGGTTCATTCATTCATTCAGGCAGTGTTGGGTGAGCTGATGCTTGGCCCGGAGCCCTGCGGGAAGATGCAGATGGACTTGGCCTAATTCTTATGTCCCAAGGACTTCACAGGGTCACAGGTGAGGGGGGAGTGGGGGCTGGCAAGAAGGACTCGGGTACCGGGAGGGGCCCTGCCAGGCTGGCTCCGCGCACACATCTCTGAAATGATAGCTCATCATGGAGGCTTCACAGCATAAGACAGGATTCTATCTTCCTGAGCAGGGGACTCCGCCTAAATCATCCGCACCAGATGGTCATGGACAGTTGACCGAGGTGGACCAGCAAAGAAAACATCCTGCTCTCCCTCACCACAGCCCCTCCCATCTTGCACCTCTGAACTGCTCAGGGCGTTTCTGCAAAGAGGTCACTCCGGGGACGGGGGAGGGGGGGAGGGTGCTTGCCCCCTGTCTGCACAGCAGCGACTCCTACTTCCTCCCCAGAAGAAATCTTGCCAGTCTCTTCTGAAAGCAAAGGAGGAAAAGATCTCTGCTGGCAAAGGAGATTCATTTTCCAGCCAGAAAAGAATAACTGGGAAAGAAGGTGGGAGATTGTTCCTGACCCCCTCACCTAGGATCGGGTGTTGGTTCCCAGCAAGAAAGAAGGCAGGGTTCACCGTCAGGTGGAAGCCTGGAATTGATTCCAGAGCTGAGAAGGAGAAAATGCCCTTTCTCTTCATCTCAGTATCTTCCTTCATAACAAGATGATAATAAAACATTTACTTATGTCAGAAGGAAGCTGCCCAGAAAACTGGCTCAAGGCCTAGAAATATCTTCGAACCTACTTAAGTGTTTATGAGCAGGGTGACCATTTCATGAGCAGTAGAAAGTCAAAACCACCTGACCTAGCGGCAAAGCCATCGTGAACTTTCTAGACCTCTTCCAGGGAAGCTGACCACCTTGGAAACTGTGAATCTGCAGCGCTTCAGAAAGAGGATGGGAGACAGGTCTTTAAAAAATGATACATTTTGCATTAGAAGGTGGTGGGCAAATGCCAGTTTTTTAATTCTCCCAAATGTAACATCAGAAAACCTCTGGGTGTCTGCTGCAGAGGACCTGTCCCTCAACGGCATGTTCACGGCCAGATTAAAAAAAAACTTAACAGTGAGAAACAAGGGCAAGTACTTCTATTAACACAAAAGGATATTGCTCCTTGCATTCCAGACACGCCATCGTGCTGAGTGAATGAACTCGGTCAGTTAATCCTTCACTCAGGATCGGAGGTCAGTAGGATAATTATCCTCGTTTTCAGATAAGGCAGCTGAGCTCAGGGTTAATATAAACCAGTGATATTTGAACCAGGACCATGAAGAGAGAGAAAGGCAGGCATAACCAGAAAGGGATCAGAAGATGACCACAAAGCAAGTAAATGCCAATATCTGGGGTCACGTGGCTTCACACCAGTGGAAACAAAGCCCACTTAAATGATTAAAACATCTTGCTTATCGAATAGAATATTTCTAAATAAATGAGTTTTTTCTTCTCATGTACGAATAGGGACATAAAAGAGATGAACGTCATTACCATTAGGAAAGGCTCTTGTGACCATCTTTTGACGCATGAACTTGGCGAGGTTACAGCCTCCAGTTATTCAACCAGAGTCTCTCCCAGGAGTTGCTGTGAAGAAATCTTGTAGATGAGAATCAAGTCCACAGTTGGTTGACTTCAGTTAAGGGAGATGATCCTAGTTCATCCAGGGGAGCCGGATTCAGTCAGTGGGAAGACCTTGAAAGCAGAACTGAGGCTTCCCTGAAGAAGAAATCCTGTGTGGGGATAGGAGCTTCAGCCTCTTCTAGAATTCCCAGCTTACCCTGTGGGTTTCAGACTTGACTGGTCAGCCCACAATCACGTAACCCAACATCCCTAGGAGTAAAGCTCTTAAGACTTATGCCTTGAACGCTGGCTGACGCAGTTCTGAAAGTGTTCCTTGTCATGAATGTGTAAGAATGAATTAGGGCTTCCTGGGAGTTGGTGATGGAAAGGGAGGCCTGGCGTGCTGCAGTCCATGGGGTCTCAAAGAGTCAGACACGACTGAGCGACTGAACTGAACTGAACTGAGGGCCTCCCTGGTGGCTCAGTGGTAAAGAATCCACCTGCTAATGCAGGAGACACGGGTTTGATCCCTGATCGGGAAGATCCCACGTACCTAGGCGCAACTGAGCCCGAGCACCACAACTGCTGAGCCTGGTGCTCTAGAGCCCGGGATCCGCAAGAGAAGGCACTGCAGTGAGAAGCCCACACACAGCTTCTAGGGAGCAACGCTCGCACAGCCACGAGAGAACATGCCTGGGCAGCCAAACTCCCGGCACAGCCAAAAATACACAAGTAAATACAATTATTTTTTAAAGAAGGAATGAGCAGTCACCTATTGTATTCGTAGAAAAGCTAGTACTGCAGAGTGTATGTTTAAGGGGGTTACAGTCTCCCCCGCATTCTGGTTACTGATGAACTCACTCTCAGAGGACGGACTCGGAAAATCTCTCACAAAGCCAAAGTAAATGTTAAGTTAAAATTCCATCTGAATTATTCTGAACAAATTCTCAATAGGTACAGTCTTAACAAAGTTCCAGAGTGCTAAAAAAGAGAGACTTCTTCCCTCTGATTTAAAGAACATATTCTCTCTCTCTCTCTCTCTCTCTCTCTCACACACACACACACACACACACATCTATCACAAAGTACTTCCCCTAGGGAAGTTTGGAGGAGAATGGATACATGTATATGTATGGCTGAGTCCCTTGGCTGCGTCCCAGAAACTATCGCAACATTGTTAATCAGCTATATTCCAATAGAAAATCAAAAGTTTAAATAAAAAAGAGAGAAAGTACCTCCCTTACTCCACAGACACTTTCATCTATTTCAATAGCATGAATGGAATGCCAGTGACATCCTGAACACCTTTGAGCTTTGTGACCTCGGATAAATCACTCAACAACTCTGTCTCTCAAGTTGCTTATCTATAAAATAGGGACAAAATACCGCCTGTCTCGCGGGACTATAATGACAATAACGTTAGGTGATAATTGGAAATGAGAAGGTCTGGCACACGGCACACATCATGTATGTGTGGGTTTGGGAAGCTGACAAAAACTTCACAGAGGAGCTGGCACTAGAAAGAGTGGACTTTTAACTAAGTGCAGAGCCCTAGGTACAATCTCAAATAATGGAGGAAACAGGTTTGAGCGCAACTTAGAGGCGGGAGTGAGCAGAGCCTACCCTGAAACTCCTCCTCCTAGAAACCCCAGGGGAGAGCATGGATGCCAGGTTATGGGCAAAACAAATCTAGATTCTATGTCTAAAACACCATTTCAAGACACCTTAAAAACTACATGTTATGCATTTCAAAAAAGTTCATGTTAAACAAGCTTGGAAAGCAGTATTAACTCAAGACTAACAGGTTAGCCATCACTGAGTCAATGGACATGAGTTTGAGCTGACTCCGGGAGACTGGGAAGGACAGGGAAGCCTGACATGCTGCAGTCCCTGGGGTTGCAAAAATTCAGACACAACTTGGCAAACAAACAACAAAACAGCTTTCTTTAAAGCAGGATTCCCTGACAACTATAACCTACTAGTATGCAGCCAGCAGCTTCCCAGGTGGCTCAGGGTCAAGAATCTGCCTGCAATACAGGAGATGCAGGAGACACAGGTTCAATTCCTTGGGTTGGGAAGATCCCTTGGAGTAGGAAATGGCAACTCGCTGTAGTATTCTGGCCTGGAAAATCCTATGGACAGAGGAGCCTGATCAGCTACTGATCATGAGTTTGAAAAAGAGTCAGATACGACTGAGTGAGTGCACATGCACGAGCCACACGCACGTGCACACACACACACACACACGCACGCACGCACGCACAAGATACAGGCCCATGCAGTTAACAGGGCGCCGTATGCAATAGCTCCCAGCATCCAGTGACAGAACCCCCTTCCTCCAGAGCATCTCCCAGGAAAACTGTTCTGAGATGCACACCTCCGCGAATGCCAGCTGTATTACCTGTGTTTTCTGAATTCTGGCGTCTGGGGCCTCGCTGACTGGAGAGAGACAGCACCCCTTGCAGGCCCAGGCAGTTCCCAAAGACAATGCCTGGACTCAGCTTCCCCGCGCAGACTGACCGAGCCAGGGCCCACAGGTCGCCCACCGACTCTACGTGGTTCCCTGCTCTCGTCAGCCCCAGGCCAGCCTCTGCACTCAGAGCCCATGGAAACCAGCACACGAGCCAGTCCTAAGTCTGCCTTCCCTTTCCAAGGAAGCCACAGTCCAGGTTGCCGCCACGTTCTGGCTCCTTCTGCTCCCGGACCCGCCCTGGACTCCTCCAGGTGGCCCTGCATGGCCCAGCTGGTCCCTCCTCTCCAGACCTGTAAAGAACAAACTATGCCTTCTATGCCGGTCTGTTGGTTTCCCCATGCCTGAATTACAATAAAACCTACATTTTAAAACATCCAGGGTGCCAGTGAAGGGCTTTTAAAGACTTCTAAGCATATTTATGTTTTAGAAGGGCTGCCCTGATGGCTCAGATGGTAAAGAATCTGCCCGCAAGGCAGGAGACCCTGGTTCGATCCCTGGGATGGGAAGATTCCTTGGAGAAGGAAATGGCTACCCACTCTAATCTTCCCAGGTGGCTCTCGTGGTAAAGAACCCACTTGTCAATGCAGGAGACATAAGAGATTCAGGTTTGATCCCTGAGTTGGGAAGATCTCCTGGAGAAGGAAATGGCAACCTACTCCAGCATATACCTGGCTGGGAAACCCCAGGGACAGAGGAGAATGGTGGGCTACAGTCTCATGGGGTCACAAAGAGTCGGACACAACTGAGCACACAACCACTCCAGCAGCCTTGCCTGGAGAAATCCATGGACAGAGGAGCCTGGTGGGCTACAGTCCATAAGGTCTACACTACTTAGAGGCTAAACAACAAATAAGTGAATTACGTTGCAAAGAGTCGCACACAACTGAGCAATTAAGACATACACGTGTTTTAGAGTATTCATCTTAACCATCACCTCTATGTGCTGTACTTAGTCACTCAGTCGTCAGTCGTATCCGACTCTTTGCGACTCCATGGACTGAAGCCTGCCAGCCTCCTCTGTCAATGGGGATTCTCCAGGCAAGAATACTGGAGTGGGTTACCATGCCCTCCTCCAGGGGATCTTCCCGACCCAGGGATTGAACTCAGGTCTCCCAAATTTCAGGTGGATTCTTTACTGTCTGAGCCACCAGGGAAGCCCATCTTAACCATCACCTCTATACCACATTCCAAATTTCCGGAGCATCCTTACAGCCTCAGGAAGCCCAAAACTAACCTGAACGCCTCACTGAGAGACACAGAGCAGTTCAAGGGGCCTGAACCCCCACCTATCTCAAAGTCCTAATATATTTGCTGAGTCTTTGGGAGCTCAGAGCATCTCAAGGAAGTCCATCCCTTTACCCGAACCTGAATACCTAGGAATATGGACCACATCACAGTTGCAGGAAAGGTGATGACAAGTCAGTCAGCTGCAGCTTCTTCACAGTATTCAGAGAATTCTAGATGTCTTTGGCAATTGGCTTCCCTGGTGGCTCAGACGGAAAAGAATCTGCCTGCAATGCAGGAGACCCAGGTTCTATCTCTGGATCAGGAAGATCCCCTGAAGAAGGGAATGACAACCCACTCCAGAATTCTTTCCTGGGAAATCCCATGGACAGAGAAGCCTGGTGGGCTACAGTCCATAAGATCACAAAAAGTCAGATATGACTGAGCGACAAATACACACACACTTGGCAATAGAGATCTGGGATTCACTTAAACTTTTTAATTGGAGGCACACAAGAATTGGGAAACTGGCCCTGTTTCTAAACACTTTGACATCATCTTTTTTTTCATCTGTGATATTAAAGGAGTTGAATCAGTTACCTTATAAAGTAACTCCAGGCTCTGAAATTCTGTGGTTCTCAATTACTCCCCAGAGCTACTAATTCCAGATAATTTTATAACCCTCTATAACGGCTTTAAATCACAAATGAGATTGATACAAAAATTTTCTACCTCTATATGTTCTTTTTTCTTTTCTACACTATGCCGGTTCTCCAGAGTACACTTTTGTTAATTATGAGGGCCCTTACTATTTATCATGAGCCAAATAAAATAAATATTTGACTCTGGCAAAGGAAATGTTTTTTTTTTTTTCCTAGCATGATGCCAACCTTCATTCCATACCTTGCCCCATCACTGAGTCAACAGTGAGCTTTATCTGCACTTGGAAAAGACATTAGGGAATGAATGAGTCACGGCCCCACCAGAGCCCTTTGGGGTCAAGTGGACACTGGCTGCAGCCCCTCCCCTCGAGGGAGCCCTTGGCAGGAGCCTGAATGGGAACTGCGGTGACCTTTGCTTGAAGG
Organism: Bubalus bubalis; assembly: GCF_019923935.1. Lineage (NCBI taxonomy): Eukaryota > Metazoa > Chordata > Mammalia > Artiodactyla > Bovidae > Bubalus > Bubalus bubalis. The sequence continues at coordinate 54,969,147 of NC_059178.1, read as the reverse complement.
TAAGGAAATGAATCATAGGGCTTGATCAAGACTTACTAGTTCTGTCTCCACGTGAAGGAGCAAGGATAAAACTGATGGCTGCCTGATAAGAAAATTGGAGCAAAGCGCAGAAGAGGGAAATACATGAGCCTCAGATCTTGGGAAGGGAGAATGTTGCAACTTGATGGAAGGTGCTTTGCTGGACTGCTTTCATCTTAGGTGGAACGTCAGGGCCATTAGTCAAACGTCAGATTTGAAATAGGTGAAACTTCAAAGTAAGATATTCTTCAGTCATTAAATATGGAGCTCAACGCTGAATCCCTTGACCATGCTTTTGTTGTCCATAAGGAAAACAGATCCCCAGTTGTCACGAAGCTACCTAAGAAGTATGGTGTTGTTGCTGTTCATATCCAGCTCTTGTGACCCCGTGGACTGTAGCCCACCAGGCTCCTCCATCCGTGGGATTTCCCAGCAGAAACACTGGAGTGGGTTGTCGTTTCCTTCTCCAGCTCATCGTGATTAGATGGTGTCTTTTATGGGGGCACATCCTTGAGTACGCATGGAACCTTGCTGTTGCTATTGTTCAGTCACTAAGTCGTGTCCAACTCTTTGCGACCCTGTGAATTGCAGCACCCCCAGGCTTCCCTGTCCTTCACAATCTCCCAGACTTTGCTCAGATTCATGTCTATTGAGTCCATCATGCTATCCAACCATCTCATCCTCTGCTGCCCCCTTCTCCTCCTGCCTTCAATCTTTCCCAGCACCAGGGTCTTTTCAAATGAGTCAGCTCTTCACATCAGGTGACCAAAGGATTGGAGCTTCAGTTTCAGCACATCCTTCTTAGCTTCCAGCATCTCAACCCATCTCTCTGACCTTCAGGAAACCAGATGCCATCACAGTGAGTGATGTGTCACAGTGAGGCATTGTATTGGTCAAGGGAAATTAGTTCTCCTGGGCAGCGCTGTGTTTGAGAAGATAGACTGTGCGGCCTCACCCGGGCCAGCAGACTCCAGCCCAGAAGCGCTTCAGGCCACATGACCGACCTCTCAGGAGCTGCTCTGGATACAATTCTCAGACACAGATTAACCAACAACATCTTCCTAGGAAAACACGATCATTTCTAGTAAAATATTAAAATAAAATCGGGGAGAATTTCCTGCAATTATTTTCTTTGACTGGAATGCCAATATCTTTACATCCTCTGAATCTTTAATATTTTCAGCATTTGGAGAAACTCCCAGATGGTTTTTTGTCTATTAAAGAAGTTTTAAAGATATACTTTGAGAAGTGTGGCTGTATCTGGATGGAGAGATTGGGGGGTAGTTTCACTTTTTTTATTTTCTACGTTTTGAATTGTTTGAACTTCTTACAGGGCAAATATATGTTTCAAAGTTTACAGATATATACTTTGCAGTCCAAAAAGTAATCTTCACAGGTTGAGAACTTCCTGGATCATTGTTCCATGTAAAGCAAGCCCTTCGGATATCTATCAATGAATGTATATTACACGCAGTGCTTCCCAGGTGGTGCTAGTGGAAAAGAACCCAGTAGCCAATGCTGGAGATGTAAGAGACTCAGGTTAGATCCCTGGGTCAGGAAGGTCCCCTGGAAAGGAAATGGCAACCCTCTCCAGTATTCTTGCCTGGAGAATCCCATGGACAGAGGAGCCTGGTGGGCTACAGTCCATGGTGTTGCAAAGAGTTGGACATGACTGAGGCCACTTAGCATACACCCATATTACATGTATATTTTTGCCTACAGTGTAATGTTATGCCCTTATTAATGCTCAATAAATATTAGTTGCATAAAATTATCAAGAAGGATACAACATCTGTCTCCTAGCATCGAGAACATTGTCTAAAAGTCAGCCCATCACTGTCTTAACCATTGTTACAGACTGAATTCTGAACATCTATCCACTAAGTTCATTCTAAAATGAATGGAAAACGAGGGAAGGAGGAGCCACAAAAGGGGAACCGGCAATGGCACCCCACTCCAGTACTCTTGCCTGGAAAATCCCATGGACACAGGAGCCTAGTAGGCTGCAGTCTGTGGGGTTGCTAAGAGTCAGACATGACTGAGCGACTTCACTTTCACTCTTCACTTCCATGCATTGGAGAAGGAAATGGCAACCCACTCCAGTGTTCTTGCCTGGAGAATCCCAGGGACGGGGGAGCCTGGTGGGCTGCCATCTATGGGGTTGCACAGAATCAGACACGACTGAAGCGACAGCAGCAGCAGCAGAGATGTGTGAGGGGCTGGACCCTTCACATATTCTCCTCACGCTAAGGAATTCTGGAAAGCTGTGCCCACAATTGCCTCTTGGTTATTTTTTAACCAGTCTTGGTGTAAACCCATAGCTTCCTGTCTGTTTGCACTGCCAGACTCTTCAGAGGCCCCGTCCAACCCCTTACCATCTCTGCAGCAGTGCTTGGCGCCCTAGCAACCCTGACTGTGAATCCCCTACCTGTGGTCGCTGCGTGCACCCACCATGCACGAAGCACAGCACCACATCCCCCCCCACCCCGGGCATGCAGTGCCCAGCCCTGCCCCCGGGCCAGATATTTACCTGGGCACGTGCTCAGCAGGGCTGAGTCACCAGCCCTCGGAAACCTCACCTCCAAAGCCTGGCTGCTTTATTAAAGAGTTGGCTGAGCACCAACAAGTGAGCTATTTTTATTCAAAACTTGGGCTCGAAGATAAAATTATGGCCAAGAGGAAAAGACAGGCTGAATGTGCTTTCTGGAAAGTCTAAAGTGAAACACTCTTGCAGTCCTGCTGTTGTTCCAAGGGCAGCACTTGAGTGCATCAATCAGCAGAACCTTGTTCGTGTTCCTGGGGGAGAAATCCAGCCACGGGATGCAACCCATGTGCCCCTTATGTAGACAGGGGCGCATCCTTGCCGCATCTGATGTCGGGGCCCACAGCGGTCACACTGAAGAGCATCCAAAGCAGAGCACGAAGCGAACTCACATCAGCATCAGGGCTTCCCGGTGGTTCAGTGGTAAAGAATCCGCCTGCCAATGCAGGACACCCAGGTTCCATCCCTGGGTCAGGAAGATCCCCTGGAGGAGGGCATGGCAACCCACTCCAGTATTCTTGCCTGGAGAATCCCACGGACAGAGCAGCCTGGTGGGCTACCTGGCACTCTTGGCTGTTCACAAAGAGTCAGACATGACTGAGCCACTAAACAACAATAACAACATGTTAGTATCAGTGACTCTGCGACACTCCTTGACTCCCAGGTCACCACCCATGATGTCCTGGTGCTGGGGTTTGAAAAGCCAGGAAAAAAACTAAGTGGGTAGAACTCTTGAGAGAGAGACATAAACAATTCTTTACCAATAGAATTTAATAGTGTCCACAGAGCCTCCTTAACCACCTTTCCCAGCAAGCCTCCACTGCCTCATAGTACATCAAAACATAGACCTAGACTTATGGTTGCAAGGGTGGAAGAATGTGCAGGAAGGGAGAGTTAGGGAGCCGGGATGGACACGTACACACTGCTATATTGAAAACGGATCACCAACAAGGAACTGCCGTAGAGCACAGGGAACTCTGCTCAATGTTACCTGGCAGCCTGGATGGGAGGGGAGCTCGGGAGAGAATGGATACATGTGTATGTATGGCTGAGTCGCTCTGCTGTCCACCCGAAACTATCACAACCCTGCTAATCTGCTATACTCCAATATAAAATAAAAAGGTTTTTTAAAAGATATATCCAGGACCTAGTCATTTGTAACTTTGTAGGTGGTGGATTAAAGTTTTAAAATTGAGCCAAGAGATGGCCTAAAATTAAGCTGGAGGTTAAAGGGAATTGAGGGTGGGCGTGAGGATGGCGATCCTGAAACACAGGATCGAGACCAGAGCTGCCTGGTCCATCCAGACAGCGCCCTTGGTTTGTGGATGGTCCCCAAAGCCTGAGAGTCTCGTGTGTCAAGTCCCTTGGGTACAAGTCTGGGAGGTTTGGCAGGTGAGGTGTAGTAAAAGTATTTTTGACTTAAGGACAGATTTTATTTTCTTGGGCTCCAAAATCACAGCAGTTGGTGACTGTAGCCACAAAATTAAAAGATGCTTGCTCTTTGGAAGAAAAGCTATGACAAATCTAGACGGCGAGTTAAGAAGCGGAGACATCACTTTGCCAACAAAGATCTGTCTAATCAAAGCCATGGTTTTTCCAGTAGTCATGTACAGATGTGCAAGTTGGATCATAAAGAACACTGAGCATCAAGGAATTGATGCTTTTGAAATAGGGTGCTGGAGAAGACTCTGGGGAGTCCCTTGGACAGCAAGGAGATCAAATTAGTCAAACCTAAAGGAAATCAACCCTGAATATTCATTGGAATGACTGATGCTGAAGCTGAAGCCCCAATACTTTTGCCAGCTGATATGAAGAGCTGACTCATTAGAAAAGACCCTGATGCTGGGAAAGATTGAGGTCAGGAGGAGAATAGGGCGACAGATGGTGAGATGGTTGGATGGCATCACTGACTCAATGGATTTGAATATGAGCAATCTTCAGGAGATAGTGAAGGACAGTGAAGCTTGGAGTGCTGCAGTCCATGGGGTCACAAAGAGTTAGACACAACTCCGAGACTGAACAATACCACTACCACCATCGGAGTCGATGAATATCTGTATTATATGAGCCACAAAATTAAGAGAAACAAGTATAGCTTAAATCTAGCCAAATGAGATTAAGATCAGTATTGATTATAATCAGTTACTTAAAATTTGAAAGCAATTTGAAAATGAAGGGTAAAGAGCACTTATCCTATTAATATACACTATTATACTCTTCATTTTACTTTTTAAATTCCATGAGATCACTTGATAGATTAAACAAAATACTGGAAGAATGAATTCCTTGGACAATGGCATTGTTAGCAAAGGAAGCTAGGAAAAAAAAAAAACAAATGACACAGAGAGTCTGAAGCAGTGGGGTTCATCTAACACCACATAATGGAGAGGGAATGGTGACCAAGGAGGTCACATTTAATCCACTTGTCTGTTCATTCCAAGGTTACTGATTGATTGTGTGCGGGGGTCTGGTGAATTAGACAAATGAGAGCAGGTTGGCATTTCAGCAGGATGATTGGCTTCCCTGAAGAAAGAGGGTGGGGGTCTTCCCTGGTGGTCCCGAGGCTGAGACTCTGCACTCCCAATGTGGGGTCCAGATTAGGCTTTCCTGGTGGCACCAACACTTTTATATATTTTTTCATATATATATATATATGAAAGTCACTCAGTCATGTCTGACTCTTTGTGACCCCATGGACTATACAGTCCATGGAATTCTCCAGGCCAGAATACTGGAGTGGGTAGCCTTTCCCTTCTCCAGGGGATCTTCCCAACCCAGGGATCGAACCCAGGTCTCATGCATTGCAGGCAGATTCTTTACCAGCTGAGCCACAAGGGAAGCCCAAAAATATATATTATATTTCAAAAAGAGCATGAGGACGTAAGATTGGAAGCAGAAGTAGTTGGAGGCTGCCTCAATAATCCTGGGCAGACACAACAGAGCCTGAACTTCCTGATGACCCAGAAACAGACAAACTCATGGGGTAGCTACCTGTCAGGTAGACTCGGCTCCTTTGCAAAGATTATTCTTACAATCAGGAAGAGAAACTCCAGCTGTCTCCACCAAAGAACACTTCTTGAGATAAGGTTATAATAATGGTAGTTGAAATTAAAGTGCTTCTACACTCTCCATCCGTGTAGCAATAAAGCGGCTCAGAGTGTCCGTTCAAATCTTAGCTCTTCACGCTAGCTGTGTGACCTTGGAAAAGTTCCTAACCTCTCTGTGCCTCCATTGCATGGACAGTTTTATAAGGATTAAGTGAGTTAATTGTATGTCCCTGACCCCATGCACTTTTGTGTCTAATCATTTAGTGAGATCAATCAACTCGCATTCTCAGACAGCAGACACGCCAGGCCATCGATACTACATTATGCTGCACCTGCTCATTTTTAATCTGTGGTGTCCCCAGGGTACAGGTCAGCTCCTGGCACACCTGAGAAACCAACTGAGACCCGGCTGAAGGTCAGCTCAAAGGCCTCACCTAACCACACCTGCAGAGAAGGCGATGGCACCCCACTCCAGTACTGGGGCCTGGAAAATCCCATGGGCAGAGGAGCCTGGGGGGCTGAAGTCCATGGGGTCGCGAAGCGTCAGACACGACTGAGCGACTTCACTTACACTCTTCACTTTCGTGCATGGGAGAAGGAAATGGCAACCCACTCCAGTGTTCTTGCCTGGAGAATCCTAGGGACGGCGGAGCCTGGTGGGCTGCCGTCTATGGGGTCGCACAGAGTTGGACACGACTGAAGCAACTTAGCAGCAGCAGCAGCAGCACCACACCTGAGTATCGCCCTGCCTGCCTCTCAGACTCTAGCCGTCCTGATGGGAGCCATTAGTCATGTATTCCTAACCACCACTTGTGATGGGCCAATTTACTTTTTTTCCCCAAACGTTAAACTATTTATTTTGTATTGGGGTATAGCCGATTGGCAAATGCTGTGTAGTTTCAGGTGAACAGCGAGGGGACTCAGTCATTCATATACGTTCTTCCTCAAGGGAATTCCTTGGTGGCTCAGACAGTAAAGAATCCGCCGGCAATGGGGGAGACCTGGGTTCGATCCCGGGGTCGGGAAGATTCCCCTGGAGAAGGGAATGGCAACCCACTCCAGTATTCTGGCCTGTAGAATCCCACGGATGGAGAAGCCTGGTGGGCTACAGTCCATGCAGTCGGAAGGAGTCGCAAACGACTGAGTGACTTCACTTTCATGTTCATTCTTCCTCAAACCCTGCTTCCTATCCAGGCTGGCACGCAACACTGAGCAGAGTTTCCTGTGCTATACAGTAGGTCCTTGCAGGTTATCCATTTCAAGTAGAGCAGTGTGTACAGGACCTTCCCAAACTCCCTAACTATGCCTTCCCCCCGGCAACCATAAGTTTGTGTTCTAAGTCTGTGAGTCTCTTTCTGTTTCGTGAGTAAGTTCATTTGTACCATTTCTTCTCAGGTCCCACATATAGGGATGTCATACGGTGTTTCTCCTTCTCTGTGGACCTACTTCACTCAGTCTGACACTCTCTAGGTCACGATGGGCCAGTTCAGAACACGACTGTGTGGACAGTGGTTTAACCTCTCAGGTTGCTTGATTACACTGGTGTGATTTGTTCAGTGTTTATACTTTGCTGTTCCAGCAGGAGGGTCCATGTCTTCACTGCTTTCAAATGTTACCTAGAGCCCTCTTCCATGCTCCAGGGAACCGGAGCAGCTCTAGAAGTCTGCGCTGCCTTAGCCCCTGCGGGTCCCTGCCTGTCCATCCGAGCCTCGTCACTCCAATGACACTGGGACCAACCTTCTGCACAGTTAAGAAATGGGGATGTTTCCTGTACTTCTCCCTAGCGATGAATAACATGAAACATAATTCATGACATTTAAATTTTGATTTTGTTGTTCTTTCTATTCAGTCATGTCTTGTCTGACTCTTTGAGACCCCGTGGACTGCAGCACGCCAGGCTTCCCTGTCCTTCATTATCTTCTACAGTTTGCTCAGATTCATGTCCGTCGATTCAGTGATGCCATCCAACCATCTCATCCTCTGTCGTCCCCTTTTCCTCCCACCTTCAATCTTTCCCAGCATCAGGGTCTTTTCAAATGAGTCAGTTCTTCACATCAGGTGGCCACAGTACTGGAGCTTCAGCTTCAGCATCAGTCCTTCCAATGAATATTCAGGGTTGATTTCCCTTAGGATGGACTGGTTGGATTTCCTTGTTGTCCAAGGGACTCTCAAGAGTCTTCCCCAGGACCACAGCTGGAAAGCATCAATTCTTCGATGCTCAGCCTGTTAGCGGAAGTGCACTGACTGAAACTGCCCACCCTGGCCTGGCACCATAGGAACCATTCATGTGAGTTGTTTTACGACAGGAGGTCCTGGTGGGGAACACAGAACTAAGGAGCCACCGCCAACCGGAAGAGTTCGGGAAAGGTCAAAAGGAGACACCACGTGTCTGACCACCCCCGGGAATCCTCCTCTCTGGCATCCATCTTGGCTGAACAAGCCGTGCACCACCAGGAAGGACTCTGAGTCAGAGTGATTGGTGAGAGACAACCCGGAAACTAATCCCATCACCATAAAACCCGGGACTGCGAGCCACGTGACAGAGCAGTCCTCCTGGGTTCCCTTACCCTCATGCAGGGGCGCCCCTTCCCAACCAAGTTTCTTGCTTTGTCAGTTGGTGTGTCTCCTCAGACAATTAACTTCCCAGTGTTAGACAAGGATGATTTTTCGGGCCCTGGAAGGGCTCCCCCTTCTGCAACAAGCCTTCTTTATGGTCCAACCGTCACATCCATACATGACTACTAGAAAAACTGTAGCTTTGACTAGACAGATCTTTGTCAGCAAAGTGATGTCTCTGCTTCTTAATACACTAAGTTTGTCATAGTATATTTTAAATGATCATGAATCCTAATCTGTCCTATTAATTTTTATTGAATTCAGTGATATTGAGTAATGGTGCTTTGGGTTACTTTCTCACCCAAAATTTCCCTTTCATTATAAATAAGACCCTTTCTGAGCATGGGCTGGGACCTCTCCCACACCTCACAATGTAAGGGGGGTCCATCAGTCAGAGGCCCTCCGTCCTTACTCACAGGGACTTAGTAAGCACAGTAGCTAAATGGACCGTTTCACTGACATTGACAAATCAATGACAAATCTGTCACTTCACTGACGTCAGAGAAAACTGGTTTTCTTCATATTTTTTAACACCAATTTCCTCCAATGACTAGAAGTCCAGGGGAAAAAAATGAAGAGGAATATTAAAATGCATACAGGATCAAAGGCTACCTTAGCTTAAAGAATTAAACAGGTTTAAGCTAGGTAAACATTAACTTGGGAGGGTATGCATTTGCAGTAGACACAAATATTTAAAGGGTGAAGTCATCGGGATTGAGGAATTGTAAATGCAGGTAAATCACCAGAAGCAAACAAAAACTGAGATTCGTACATAGATCAATATCTCAACCATGAAGCTGATAGACTTATCAAACAGAATCTAGAAATACATGGAAAGGACAATGCATCTTGATTAAGTAAAATTGATAGCTAGAATCAGGACCCGTTTACTATTAGGATTTTAATTTAATTTACCACATTGAGAAAAAAATCAATATGATTATGTCATAACTAATCAATACAATTATCTCTATATATCTAGATGCTATGGGTTATATCTAGAAGCTATGCTATGGGCTTCCCTGGTGGCTCAGACAGTAAAGAATCTGCCTGCAATGCAGGAGATGCAGGTTTGATCCCTGGGTGGGGAAGATTCCCTGGAGAAGGAAATGGCAACCCACTCCAGTATTCTTGCCTAGGAAATCCCATGGATGGAAGAGCTTTGCAGGAGCTGCAGTCTAGGAGTTTGCAAAGGGTCGGACACGACTGAGCAAAATAACACTGTAACACTGTCACTATCCACAGTGATTTTGAAGCCCGAGATAATAAAGCCTGTTACTGTTTTAAGTTTTTCCCTATTTGCCATGAAGTGATGGAACTGGGTGCCATGATTGAGTTTTTTAAATGTTGACTTTTAAGCCAGCTTTTTCACTCTTCTCTTTCACCTTCATCAAGAGGCTCTTATGGTCTAAGGACATCATATACTCTGCTCGGTTATTTTTTTTTTACTTTCTCAGGGAGAGCTTCTGGGGGAGGCTGAAGGACAGGCATGGGACAGGGAAGAAGAAAGTCACCAGCATGGTGTCAGCTCTGAGATGGGTATGTTCACTTACATTATTCTACTGGATTCACGGAAAGCCCGATAAGGGTGATGTTATTCTACATTTGCAGAGAAGTGAACTAAGACTCTGAGAACTGAAGGTAAAACGCTAACGCACGTGTGCCAGGCTGCAAACCCACGCTCAGTCACCACACTGCACTTTCACACACCAAATGCAGGCTCCCTGACTCTGCCAGCCTGGCTCGGAAGGCCAAAGGCCGGCTTTTCACCACAGTCAGAGACTATTTTCTGTTTCAATATCCTATCTCCTCAATTCTAAGATTCACCATTTTTTCTTTCATTTTTAACATCTCTGAAATTAAAATGCATCTTATATTCACAAGGGCTCCCCTGGTGTCTCAGAGGGTAAAGAATCCACCTGCAATGCGGATTCAATCCCTGGGTCGGGAAGATCCCCTGGAGAAGGGGATGGCTACCCACTCCAGTATTCTTGCCTGGAGAATCCCATTGATGGAGGAGCCTGCAGGGCTACAGACCATGGGGTGGCAAAGAGGCGGACAGGACTGAGCGACTTCACTTTATATTCACAAAGCTTTACAATTATACATGGCAGCATTTGTTCCTTCCCCAGTGATGTATAAAAGAACGGTGTGTCTTAGAATGGAGTGTTCCTAGAATGAGAGAGTAGGACAGCTTCCCTGAGCCACATACTGGGCTCTGAGGTCACAGGCAGAACTTCTCCACCCTTCCTCAGGAACCCATGCCAATGGTCGTTTTTTTCAACATCAGGAAATATGTCTTATGCACAACCTAAATCTCTCAGGCTACAGCTGAAGTTCCTGCCTGGCTTGGCTGTTAAAAGAGAATAGTCATCTCTCTTTTTTCTTCTTAGCACTTTTTGCTAAACAGTGGGTTAGGAAGCTTGGAAGGATACAAACAAAGTGGAAGATGAGGCTTCTGCTCTCAAAAAGACCCAGAGAAAACCAACTGGGATTCAGGTAAGATAACACATGATTAAGGACCTAATTGTCACAGAGACCGCGGGGCAACTTATTTTAGTTTTGTTTTCAATACAGTCTCATCATTAAACTTCGTTCATTAAGCTTTTCAAAAGCTTTTAGGTAAAGAGACTTCCCTGGTGGTCTGGAGGTTAGTAATCTGCTTCCCAACACAGGGGACGTGGATTGGATCCCAGGTTGGGGAACTAAGATTCCACATGCCATGGAGCAGCTAAGCCCGTGACCCACAACTACTGAGCTGCGACCACAACTAGAGAGAAGCCTGCACAGTGCAACAAAAACCATATGCAGCCAGAAATAAAATAAATCAATATTTTTTAAAGCTTATGTAGAAATATCTTTGCATCAAGTAAGCTAGTGTAGTGGATCCAGTCGTTCCCCCCAAGAGCCGTGTTCAAGTCCTAACACCATGTCCCCCATTTGGAAATAGAGTCTTTGCAGATGTGAGCAAGTTAAAATAAGGTCATCCTTGATTAGAGGGGGCCTTACATCCAATGACTTTATACCCAAAAAAAGTAGAGAGTGATTTGAATACTGAGACCCAGAAGGAGGCACACAGAAGAAGGCCACGTGAAGATGGAGGCAGAGGTTGGGGTGACGCAGCTGCAAGCCAAGGCACCCCAAGGATGACCAGGAGGCCCCCAAAGCTGGGAAGAAGCAAGGAAGGATTCCTCCCTAGAAACTTGAGAGCAGAGGTCCCCTACCCCCGGGATCTGATGTCTGATGATCTGAGCTGGAGCTGATGTAATAACAATAGAAATAAAGTGTACACACATGTAATGTGCTCGAATCATCCTGAAACCATGGGCTTCCCAGGTGGCCTATCAGTGCAGGAGGCGTGAGGGACTTGAATTCGATCCCTGGGTCAGGAAGATCCCCTGGAGAAGGAAATGGCAACCCACTCCAGTATTCTTGCCTGGAGAATCCCATGGACAGAGGAGCCTGGTGGGCTACAGTCCATGGGGTCACAAAAGAGTCAGACACGACTGAGCATGTGATAGATGGAGAGATGAGATCTCTAAGTCATAGCTGATTTTTTTAAAGAGTCTGTATAGATCATTGTATCATGTATTGCTAAGAACACATTTTCTGTTAAAGAAGAACATTACGAAACTGTAGTAAACTCTAGAAGGCTATAGACAGTATTGCAGAACATAGAGATTTTTAGCCAATAAGAACCTTGAGGATCATAATTCCAGTATGAACCATTTGAGAATACTGAGGTCACAGAAAATAGAGACTTAAACTCGCCCCTCCCCAGAGAAGAGGAAAGACTCCGGGGGAAGGGAGCAGGCAGAGCGCATGCTGATTTCAAAGCAAGGAACAAGAGAAGACAGTGGGCCCCACGCAGATGAAAGGAAAGCTTCCTAAGCGTAAAGACCACCTCTAATTTAGCATGGCACTGTGAAAAGAGGCCCTTTCTGGGTGTCAGACAGAACTAAATTCAAAACCCCCATTAGCCACTTAACGAAAGCTGTCATCTTCACTTATTTAAGTGGGCTAAGATCCGTCCTCTTCACATGGACTGCAGGGATGATGTCAGAACTCAGTAAGGAGCAAGGGGTACCTAGGTTCCCTGCCTGTGTGGTACCAGGCGCCAATGACTCCCAGAGCCAACTTCATGAGGCAGGACCTTGTTATCCTTGTCGCCCAGAGTACACTGAGGTTTAGACGAGCAAGGCGCACGCTCACAGTGACACAGACGGTGAGAGGCGGGGCGAGGACAGCCTAACTCCACAGCAGCCCTCCTCTGTCTTTTGAATCCTGATCCTCAAAATATGCTGCTCCATCTCACCTACGAGGCATCGCCCTGAATCGCCGCCACCACTGAGAGCAACGCAGTGAAGACACCCGCTGTGTCCGGGGAACAGTCTACTCTGTCTTCACACCCTCGGTCCTGACCAGGATGACAGACACACAGCAAGTGTCTGTTAAGGGAATAAACTAACAAGGGAGGTGGGCAGAATGTGGGCTTTCAGGGTCTCGCCCATGAGACAGAGAAGGAGAGATTTGATGAGAAACGGCTCTGCGTTTGTCAAGTAACGCAGTCCAGTTTAAAACATCCACTGCGGGAAGTTCCCTGGCAGCCCTGTGGTTAACACTCTGCGCTTCCACTGCAGGGGGCTCAGGTTCGATCCCTGGTCAGGGAACTAAGAGCCCAAACACTGTACGGGACACCAAAAAAAAACAAAAACGCTGCATGTGACAGCCAGGTCGGACAGCTCAGTGGTGGCACAGAAGACGCAGGACACAGCCCTGCCCTCTGAGAGCCACATGCAAGGTCGTGAAGGGCCGCGCACAGACGCATAAGTGATTCACACACATACACAGTGCTCAAGGCTAATTATTATCTGAGGGATCCATAATGTAAATATATATCTTCATTTTATGGGGGAAAAACATGTACAAAGAAAGTGCTGAAAATCATTTCTGTTCAAAAAATAAAAGGGAATATGTAGATGATATATATATATATATATATATATATATATATATATATATATATACACGCTCATTTTTACAGAGAAAGACCTGAGACGCAAAGGTCTTGGGTGACCTGTCACCTCTCGCACAGGAGGCCCGTGCTGAGAAGGCCCACGACGAGCGGTCCAGGAGGCTGTCACGTTGCGTTCAGGTCACACGCGTTGCCAACGCCTGAGTCTGGCCTGTCCCTCCCGTGCAGCAAGGTTACGGGCTGACACAATTTGTTCCAATGGCTTCACCAGGGACAAAGGGCAGACGTTTGCACAAATAAATAAACCTCAGGCTTGATATCTTGTTTCTATCCAAAGCCAAAGACCCCTTGTCCTTTTGTCCCTGGGGCAATCTTGCAATAATTTTTCATTTGTTCCTTTGCCTGTTTTGTATCACACTAGGTTCCTGTCCCGGAGAAGGCGATGGCACCCCACTCCAGTACTCATGCATGGAAAATCCCATGGACAGAGGAGCCTGGTAGGCTGCAGTCCATGGCGTCGCAAAGAGTTGGACACGACTGAGCAACTTCACTTTCACTCTTCACTTTCATGCATTGGAGAAGGAAATGGCAACCCACTCCAGTGTTCTTGCCTGGAGAATCCTAGGGATGGGGGAGCCTCGTGGGTTGCCATCTATGGGGTTGCACAGAGTCGGACACAACTGAAGCAACTTAGCAGCAGCAGCAGCAGCAGGCTCCTGTCCATGGAGTTTTCTAAGCAAGAATGCTGGAGTGGGTTGCCATGTCCTCCTTCAAGGGATCTTCCTGACCCAGGGATCAAACCGACGTCTCCTGCCTGGTAGGTGGATTCTTTTCCACTGAGTCACCTGGGAAGCCCCACTGGGAGCAATCTTGGTGACGCTCCGCCTGGCGGGACAGAGACCTGTCCTCTGGCCTGCGTCACTGCGGGGCCATGGGGACCTGCAGATGGAGACCCCTTTCCACTGGGTCTTGTTACCCTCCCCAGTTGCTGCTAAGCTGACTTGTCTGGTTTTGTTCTCTGTCCTTGTACTGTGGCTTTTGCTTCCTGGCAGGGGCCTGTTTTTCTTTGCTTAGATCTACTTTTGTTAACACATTCTTATAGTCAAACCTCTATATTTTATTTTCCTCCCCCTGCATAAACAGCAGGACCTGGAGGAGAATGCAAGCTTTCTGATTTCAGATTACAAATTCTTTCTAGTCTACTCCAAAGTTTCTGGATACATTACACGGATTTTGTAAGAAACAATCAGTGAATATGTATTGAGTACCAAGCTCCCTGCTCAAGAGAAATATCAATAACCTCAGATATGCAAATGATACCACCCTTATGGCAGAAAGTGAAGAATAACTAAAAAGCCTCTTGATGAAAGTGAAAGAGGAGAGTGAAAAAGTTGGCTTAAAGCTTAACATTCAGAAAACGAAGATCATGGCATCCGGTCCCATCACTTCATGGGAAATAGATGGGGAAACAGTGGAAACAGTGTCAGACTTTATTTTTCTGGGCTCCAAAATCACTACAGATGGTGACTGCAGCCATGAAATTAAAAGATGCTTACTCTGTGAAAGGGAAGTTGTGACCAACCTAGACAGCATATTAAAATGCAGAGACATTACTTTGCCAACAAAGGTCTGTCTAGTCAAGGCTGTGGTTTCTCCGGTGGTCGTGTATGGATGTGAGAGTTGGACTATAAAGAAAGCTGAGTGCTGAAGAATTGATGCTTTTGAACTATGGTATTGGAGAAGGCTCTTGAGAGTCCCTTGGACTGCAAGGAGATCCAACCAGTCCATCCTCAAGGAGACCAGTCCTGGGTGTTCATTGGAAGGACTGATGCTGAAGCTGAAACTCCAGTACTTTGGCCACCTCATGCAAAGAGCTGACTCCTTTGAAAAGACACTGATGCTGGGAAAGACTGAGGGTAGGAGGCAAAGGGGACGACAGAGGATGAGATGGTTGGCTAGCATCACCGACTTGATGGACATGAGTTTCGGTAAACTCCGGGAGTTGGTGATGGACAAGGAGGCCTGGTGTGCTGCGGTTCATGGGGTCGCAAAGAGTCTGACATGACTGAGCGACTGAACTGAACTGAACTGAACTCCCTGCTCAAGGATCTTTCAGTCAAGTGGGTAAAGCAGACATACAAGCGGACAATCGGCTGTAACATCGTGTGTTAAATCAGGTGCTGAGAAAGCACAGAATACGATGGGGACACCCAAGGTGTGCTCCTGACCAATCTTGATAATGAGGCCAGGTTAACACAGAGCTGGCAAAGAGGATGGTTTGATGTTTGGAGCAGTGTGGTCCAAACAGTAAAGAGAGCTCAACCGAAAGCTGTAAACATTTGCTCATCCTGACAGGTTGGGACATTTGACAAAGTGAAGTTTAGGGACTTCCCTGGAGGTCCAGGGGCTGAGACTCTGTGCTCCCGATGCTGGGGGCCCAGCCTCGATCCCTGGGCAAGGGAACCAGATCCTACACGCCACCACTGAGACCCTGCACAGCCAAATAAATACATGTGAGAAGAAAAAGAAGCAAAGTTTGGAGTTTCTGTGGGTGACAGCGGGAGTCACTGTCACTCCAAAAAGGAGTTCAAAAGGATGTGAAAAGAGACTCAACAAAAGGAGATGATGTATAAAACACAATCCCCCGGGTTCAAGATGTTCATCACCTCCTGGGCAAGAGAGATAAATCATTACAGCACAATTAGCTGAGTTCTAAACACAGTGCAGACAAGCGGTTGGGGCCCAGAGGAGGAAACCATTAGCGCTGCCTGGGGGAGAAGAAAGAAAGGCTTCGCGTGGGAGAGAGTTGAGCAAAGTGACCGATGGGTGGGTGGCAGCCAGTCCTGGCAGATGAGGTAGACCCTCCCGGGCAGCTGGGACCAAGACAGGCACCTCCAATGCCAAATTGCATTAGCCAAATGTTTTGCCATTGTCTCTACATTATCCTGTTAGATACTGAATGTTAGATGGTAATTCACAGCCCTCTTTTCAAGGAGTCTAAATGTTTACAGAGCGCTCCCTACCTCGTGCATTCCAGAAACAAAAGGAGCTTTCAAAACACACTTTCAGAAGTATTTGCGGTACCAGGACGCTCTGCTCATTTCTGGAGGCTGTGTTTGTGGAATAACCACAGAATCAGAAGTAGGAAGGGCTGGTGTGGGCACAGTTGGACCCACCTGGTGAGTGTGTGTGTGTGTGTGTGTGTGTGAGTGCTCAGTTGTGTGCGACTCTTTGCAACCCCCTGGACTGTAGCCCACCAGGCTCTTCTGTCCATGGGATTTTCCAGACAAGACTACTGCAGTGGGTGGCCATTTCCTCCTGCAGGAAGGACTCTTTCTGACCCAGGGATCCAGCCCACATCGCCTGTGTCTCCTGCATGGGCAGGCGGATCCTTGACCATGAGAGCCACCTGGGAAGCCTGGACTCAGAATCCAAGTGACTGGGTCATGGGGTTAGAAAGGAAGACTCCTCCTTGTCTCGAGCAGCAGCAGCTTTTGCACAGCCTTCAGCTGGAAAGAATGCTACCCTTCCCGTGTCCTTACCATCTCACAAGGGCATCGCAGGAGCACAGAACATCACAAGACACAGGCTTCTGTTTTTCCCTTAACACAGCTCAGCATCAATCCATGGAGAAGGGGAGGCAGACAGCCTGACACCTCCTTTGCTGACAGAAATATGAGCCAGGTGGGGTCAGCTTTACTGGTTTGGTGGGGTTTAACTTATGCCTGGTGGGAGCCGTGGAAATAGTGAAATGGAAACTACACAAATGGGTTGAAAATAAAGGGCTGGGCAGGAATCTACCAGGGAAACACAAACAAAAGATGTAGAAATAAAAGAGGTTCATAAAAGATTAACAGGCAATTTAATGTTTTAAATAGTCAGAGGACAATTTGGTAATGATAAAAAGCCATGACAAGGATATTATAGTGATGAATCTTTAGGTACTAAATAACAATGTAGTAAATATATATGTATATTTATCATATATATATATGATAAAATCTCTTAGAATGTAGACAGATAATTTGGTGAAACTGCAATCACTGTAGAGCAGATCTTTTATTGTTTTTGTTGTTGGCTATGGGCTTCCCAGGTGGCGCTAGTGGTAAAGAACCCGCCTGCCGATGCAGAAGACCTAAAAGACACAGGTTCAAGCCCTGGGTCGGGAAGATCCCCTGGAGGGGGGCATGGCAACCCACTGCAGTATTCTTGCCTGGAGGATCCTAAGGACTGAGGGATCTGGCAGATTACAGTCCAGTGTCGAAAAGAGTCGGACAGGACTGAAGCAATTTAGCACACACACACATTATTGGGTATAGCTGCTTTACAGTATCACTTTCTGCTGTACAATGAAGTAAACCAGCTGTATGTGTACATATATCCCCTCCCTCTTGGACAGTCCTCCCACCCCACCCTCATCCCACCCCTCTAGGTCATCATGGAGCACCAAGCTGAGCTCCCTTCGCTAGACAGCAGCTGCCCACTAGCCCTCTGTCTCACACATGGTGTGTATATCTGTCAATCCCAGCCTCCCAGTACGTCCCCCACTTCCTCCCACCACATCCACACGTTTGTTCTCTATCCCTGCCCTGTAAATAGATTCATCAGTTCAGACAATATAAAATGCTTACAGGAAAACACAGGCAGAACACTCTTTGACATAAATCACAGCAAGATCTTTTTTGACCCACCTTCTAGAGTCCTGAAAATAAAACAAAAATATGGGCCTAATTAAATTTAAAAGCTTTTGCACAGCAAAAAAAAAAAAAAAAAAACATAAATGAGACACAAAAACAACACTCAGACTGGGAGAAAGCATTTGCAAATGAAGCAACTGATAAGGGATTAATCTCCAAAATATATAAACAGCTCATGCAGCTCAATATTAAAAAAAAAAAAAAAAAAGCAACCTAATTGAAAAATGAGCAGTGGTTCTTGACCAAAGGCAGTTTTGTCTCCCATGGGATACTGGGCAGTGTCTGGAGACATCTGTGGTCATTGCAGCCAGGTAGGGGAGGGCCACGGGCATCTAGCAGGTACCTGCAGCGCTCAGGACACCCCACAGCACAGAGTTAGTGGTGCAAAATGTCAGCCATGCTGAGCTTGTATAATATGTAGGATGCATCCGATGGACAGGCCCACTGGGGGAGGGAGGAATATATATATATATATATATATACACACACACACATATATGGAAAATATATTTTCTCTCTCACATCTATAAAACTGTTATAATGACGTTTAAGCTAGATAGCACATTTTGATTCATTTTTTAAACTTTTTATTTTTATTGGGGTATAGTTCATTATATATATATGGTTTTATATATATATATATGTATGAAAAGATTGAGGGCAGGAGGAGAAGCGGGTGACAGAGGCTGAGATGGTTGGGTGGCGTCACTGACTCAGTGGACATGAGTTTGAGTAAACTCTGGGAGACAGGAAAGGACACGAAGCCTGGCATGTTGCAGTTCATGGACTAAACAACAACACAGGCGATTAACAAACAGTGTTGTGATGGTTTCAGGTGAACAGAGAAGGGACCCAGCTGTACATATACAGGTATCCATTCTCCCCCAATATTTATTTTTGATATGCAAATTAGACTAATAAAAATTCTAAGCTGAGGTATTATTTGACAAAATCGTAAGGCATTTAAACTGTACAATGTGATCATTTGATATATCACATCAGATGTCGTGAAAGGAATAAACCCCATTAAGATCATTAATACGTCCATCACCTCACACATTTCCCTATTATTTTATGCCTTGTTTAATTTTGAGGTTGAATTCATGTTTTATAAAATTCTTAGAGTTAACATAAATATTTGAATACTCACTGAAATCAACTTGATGGATTTGAAATCAACTTAAGATTACAATCAAATTTATTGCCAATCCAATGTTGGCACAGATTGGCTGAAAAAGTTTTTTAAATTTCTTGAATATTACCAAATTTGATCTCCCTAAGAAAGAAAAAAATGCTCATTTAGACTACTAAAATATAAAAGGCTGTGAGAGAACTGTGGAGCTGGGATCTGTCAGAAATGACAAAAAGAAGCCAGAGGAAGTACCAAAGGCAGGAGTCCCAGTGAGGGGGACCCCAGGAAGGAGGCAACCGTTACACAGGGGTGATGGTGTCACACACAGGGGTAACTGTCTCACACACAGGGGTGACAGTCTCACATACAGGGGTGACTGTGTCACATACAGGGTTAACGGTGTCACATACAGGGGTAACTGCCGAAAGGACCAGACAGACGAGACCCCAGTGGCTGTTTCCCGGCCCTGAAGGTGCCACTGAACTTCACACTCAGCCAAGCCCTGCCAAAGAGCACCATGCCCGCACCAGCTGGGCCGGGGAGCTGCAGGGCTGGGCAGGAGAGAGGAGGCAGATTCCTGAGGCACTCCTGTTAAACAGGCCTCTTCCTCTTTTGAATGTTAAGTTTGAAGATTCTATCTCACCAAGCCAAAAATCAATAAAAATCTCTTAAGTCTTTGAGGAACCTGCCGATTCATTTTTATCTATCATTTACATTAAAGTTCCAGTTAACAATATTTTTAGAAAAATAATTGCTGCTGCTAAAAAAAATTAAAACTTGAAAATAAAAAATAACAACTTGAAAATGACTGCGGTCTAACATGCAAATATGATCAATCCCTGGTATTCATGAGGAATACACGAGATCTTCAAGAATCTCCAAATTTATACGCATCCAAAAATATTTATCTGGGCTGCTGTTCTTCCTCCCAAGTTCCAAGTCCCTGGCAGCATTTCCTGGACATATATTTTCTTTCTCAGTGGACAGTGTTCTTAAAAAAGAGAGAGAGATGTTGGGTAGAGAAGCAGTGAGCCAGGCTGGGGGGGTGCATGTGGGGGGCTTCTGAGCTTGCTCGCAGCTCTAGGCAGCTCCACACACGTGGTGGAACCACCCGATGCAGTTATCATACACATCACCCCCAAGTTATCACGTGCATCACTTCCTGTACATGCATCCAATTTACTCGCTAACAGCTGAAGTCACAAATGTCAAGTTTAAGAATGCCAAGGGTCTACGCAGCCTCGGTCCATGGAGGGCATACATCAAAAGCCAACTACAGACCAGGATGATCCCTTCAGTGGAGGTCAGGACCCCCAGGGAAGGATGCTGGTGGAAACACTCAGTGAGGTGAACCTGAGGGGAAAGAAGGGAGGCAGGCAGAGAAGCTGCAGAGTGTACGGTCTCGGGAGGACACACCCGAGAAAGGGGATGGGCCGAGCGAAGCTGCAGGCCCAGGAAGTGTGGGGATGTCACAAACTGGGCTGAGTGGTCCAACCCAAGTCAAGAGCTGTGTTCTAGTCCCAACCCTGAATCCCAGGGTCATTGTGAAAGGTTGTTGCTAAACGAAAAGACGCCAGGATTCTTGGCCTCCAGAGGAGAAGAATTCAGTCTGGGGCCAGAGACAAGGCTTGATCTCTCAGAGCTTTGTGTAATAAAGTTTTATTAAAGTATAAAGGAGATAGAGAAAGCTTCTGACGTAGGCATCAGAAGAGGGCAGAAAGAGTACCCCCTGCTAGTCTTCAGCTGGATGTTATATAGTCACTAGCAGTCTGTTAATGAAAGAAAGGAATGTCTTAAAACTCAGAATGGCACCAGGCCCCTCACCCATAAGATGCATTTTGGGATAATCTTGGCACCCTGGCCATAAAATGATTAACTTGAATCTTGTAGAAGGGCAGATTACCATACAAATAGTTATGTTTACATAGATTAGGGGAACAATATCTGAGTATAACATATGTGTTTGTCAAGTAGGTTATGAACCATTAGGCGGAACCAACTTGAAGACAGAGTTTGGTGTAAATGTATAGTACATTAGCATAGCTTAAGACAAACATTTCCGTAAGAAAAATGCATTGGTTAACTCAAGGTTTGAGAATAGTCAACTTCAGGTGAAACAGGGGTCATTATGGCAACACAGTATTTTAAGAGAAACCTCCTTTTAAATTTATAGAGAGAAGAAAAAAATATCGCTAGTTTGTTTCCTCCTGCCGCTTAAGAGAGATAAAAATGTCTGACAATTGCAGGCTATTTCCTCCTTTTGGAGACCCCTGGCCTTCCTGCCTGTTACCCTCTCATTCGCAGATGTGATCAATATAAGAGGTGGTCACACTGGAGAAGGATGAGCCCTAATGCCGTGCCTAGTGTCCCTATAAAAAGAGGAAGAGTGGACAGAGACCTACAGAGAAGAGAAAGCCATGTGACAACAGAGCAGAGACCAGGGTGATGTGTCTCTGAGCCAAGGGACCCTGAGGACCGCCAGCCATGGGCAGACCCCAGGAGAGGGCTGTGAAGTGGTCTCCTTCGGGGCCTCCAAAGAGAACCAACCCTGCTGACCCTTCCATTCTGGACTTCTAGCCTCCAGAACGGGGAGAAAACCAACCTCGCTGATTTTAAGACTCTCCGTGTGGGGCACTTTATGACACTTTACCCCAGGAAACTAACCCATGGGGTGAATCGACTCAGCGAGAAGCTGCCCAGGCTTGCTGCTTGCTGACCGTGAATGTGGACCGAGCTCCTAGTTTTCTCAGTTTACAGTCAAGGTTGTTCTCACTCACATGCATGTCATGATGCATCTTCCAGTCCGTGACTTATATGAGAGTGCAGATCTATTTTAGCTACCCAAATCAGTGACTAGAGGTGAAAAAAACTAGAGTCACCCAAACCCCACACTTTCATAGGCCAGACACGTTCTTCTGGGTCTGTGTGTGAGGCCTGCTCCCCAAACATACTTGAAATGCTAGGGAATCGGGGAGACATCCAACAGCAGACGAGCAGAAGGAGAGGGATGGGTCCACTCACTGCCCACGGGGCGGGGCTCCTCCAGACCCAGAGGTTCATGGACTTGGCCTGCGTCCTCCCCACAAACCAGGAGGTGGATGCTGCGGACTGTGTGGGATGGTGGCACCCACAGTGTGACGTTCTGACGAAACCTTCCAACGCTCGGACCTTGCTCCAGGCTGACAAGGCCAGGCGGGGCTCAGAACCAGTAGTGAGGAGGCCAAGGGGGGACGTCGGGGGCAGGAAGGGGTTTGGGCAGATGCTGACTGCAGCTGTGAGTGCATGAGCTGTGGGCGGGAGCCTCAGGATGTCAAGTCTAGAAGTTTGTGGCTGTTTAGTTGCTCAGTCATGTCCAGCTCTGCAAGCCCATGGACTGTAGCCCTCCAGGCTCCTCTGTCTGTGGGATTTTCCCAACACAAATACTGGAGTGGGTTGCCATTTCCTTCTTAAACAAAAGAAGGAGGGGTGTGTGTGTGTGCGTGTGTGTATAAGAGAGAGAAGGAGAGAGGGGAGATGCGGAGGAAATATTAAGTATTTGAAAAGAGAAGAAATGAGCTTCCTTTTTGCAATAAAACCTAAACGTGTCAAGAGCTTAGCAGCCAGCGTAGGCTTTCCGTTCCCCAAATGCTAGGAGTCGATGCTTTTTTCTGTCTAGTTTGCCGTGTTTCTGTCTAGTTGCCTGTTGATCCAGCAACACCACTGCTTCAGCCCAAACACCCACGACCTCTGAAGAGTCCGGCTTGGGTCAGAAGTACACGATCCTGCCTCATTATCATTCAGGACTTTTGAAGCAACGTCATTTTGTTTTTCGGTTGGCCAAAAGGTTCATTTGGGTATTTCCGTAGGACGTCACACGAACACCCAAACAAATACTCTGTCCAACCCCATATAACTTTACACGCATCCACCTTTTTTGCGTAGCCGGATGGGCGGCTTCATTTCTGTTTCCCTAATCATCTCACTGAGAATGAATTCATATTGTCTACTTGATTTTTTTAAAATTAAAAAGCCTTGATTAAAATATTTCCATTTAAAACACACTGGCAAAGTTTCAAATTATTTCAAAACATTCCATTCTTTGCTTTTCAGTTCCCAGTGCTGTCCCATCACTCTTTATGGTTCCAACTTCAACAGCAAATCAAATTCAGGCAGACGTGTCCACCAGCCAAACACAGAGGGAAGAGCCCTTTTAAGTCCTGTTGTGTTGTTGTTGTTGTTGTTTAGTTGCTAAGCCGGGTCTGACTCTTGCGATCCCATGGACGGTAGCCCACCAGACTCCTCTGTCCATGGGAGTCTCCAGTCGAGAATACTGGAGTGGGTTGCCATTTCCCTCTCCAGGGGATCTTCCCAACCCAGGGATGGAACCCGGGTCTTATGCATAGACGGGCAGATTCTTTACCATTGAGCCACCTGGGAAGCCCTTCAGGTACTGTTGATCTGGGCCAAATACTAAAGAGCCCCCACTTTAATAAGCTGGTCACGGGCCAGGGGAGGAAAGGTAACCAAAGAAACAGAAAAGCAGGGGAACTTGGCAGAGTGAGCAACAGCTCGCGTGAGAGGAGCGGAAAGTCCAACAACACAGAAAAGCATGATGACTGTTTCTCAGAAGTATACCTTAGTAGGTCAGAAAGAAGAAAACAAGCATCCTATAGGCAGACATGTGGAATCTAGCAAAATGGTGTTGATGACCTTATTTACAAGCCAGAAACAGAGATACTGACAGAGAACAAACCTGCAGACACCAAGTGGGAAAGAAACACAGGATGAGTTGGGAGATTGGGATGGACAAATACACACTACCATGTACAAAATAAAGAGCCAACGAGGGCCTACTGCGGAGCACAGGGAACTCCACTCAGTGTTCTGTGGTGGCCTAAATGGGAAGGAAATCTAAAAAAGAGGGGCGTAAAAACAATAAATTAGTCACTTAGTCGGATCTGACTTTTTGTGAACCCATAGACTGTAGCTTGCCAAACTCCTCTGTCCATGGGATTCTCCAGGCCTGTACTGGAGTGGGTCGCTATTTCCTTCTCCAGGGGATCTTCCCAACCCAGGAATCGAACCGGGCTCTCCTGCATTGCAGGCAGATTCTTTACCATCTGAGCCACCCGGGAAGCATTTATATACATATGTATGTATATATATATATATATATATATATATAGCTGATTTACTTTGCTTCACAGTAGAAACTAACACAGTGTTGTAAAGCAACTATTCACCAATAAAAATTAATTCTAAAAAAAAATGTAAAAAAAATATTTCAAGTCTACCTGAGATGAAGATTACCTTAGATGAAGATGAGTCGGACGTGACTGAGCGACTTCACTTTCTTTTCTTTCTTTAGATGAAGATTAGGACTTTTTTTTCCATTTATCTAATTAACAGAGAGCCATGAGGGATTTCATAAAATTGTGCTAAAGTATTATAAGGGGAGAAAGTAAGAAATTACAGTCTGTCTGGTATAAGTTTTCCTAGATTCTGAGACTTATAACCAAGTTAGAATAAAACTAAAAAATTTTGACTTGCCCTTTTGCTTGATTCAGCACCCAAATAGACTGTATATTTACTACTTAAATAACCAGAGCACATGAATTTCAAAGGCTATGTTAAAAGAAGAAAACAATATTTCTCCTCCAAATTAGAATATCTTTTGCTCTCTAAAAACCAATAGAATATATTTATTTATTGCTCACTACACTAATGGCTAATTTCCATCTAGTTTTTAAAACTCTAAGGTTAATTGTCATAAATTGTCAAAGAAGCGAAATTAAATATATTTAACATTTTTGTGGGCTTCCCAGGTAGCTCATCTGGTAAAGAATCCACCTGCAATGCTGGAGAACTTCATTTGATTCCTGGGTCAGGAAGATCCCCTGATGAAGGGATAGGCTACCCACTCCAGTATTCTTAGGCTTCCTTGGTAGCTCAGTCGGTAAAGAATCTGTCTGCAATGCAGGAGACCTGGCTTGGGAAGATCCCCTGGAGGAGGCCATGGCAACCCACTCCAGTGTTCTTGCCTGGAGAATCCCCATAGACACATGGGGCCACAGTCCCTGGGGTCACAAAGAGTCAGATACGACTGAGCGATTAAGCACACAGGACACACAACACTCTCATTACAAAGGACAGCAATATTGTTTTTAAGTTTATTTAAAATTGAATTTGCTGTGGTTGTGCTTTTTAATCCAAAAACCTGAGACTCTTATCTATTTGGAGCTTCTCAGGTGGCACACTGGTAAAGAATCCACCTGCCAATGTAGCAGATGAGGGTTCAATCCCTGGGTCAGGAAGATCCCCTGGAGAAGGAAATGGCAATGCACTCTACTATTCTTGCCTGGGAAATCCCATGGACAGAGGAGTCTGGCAGGCTACATCGGGTTGCAAAGAGTTGGACACAACTTATTGACTAAGCACATATCCTAAGACAGAAGACATTATCCTTTATGAACCGCTTGCTGTAGGGCTCCAGCATGGATCAAAGAGTTAAATGGTGTGGGCAAATAATAAGAACAAAACAGAGTCTGTCCACCCTCTGATTTTAGGAGCATCCAGACAACAGAAGACACAACAATGAGAAAGCATGTGTCTCTGCATCTGAACATTAAATTGCTACGTCTAAGTAATCAGTTCAGCTCAGTTGTGTCCAACTCTTTGCTACCCCATGGACTGCAGCACCCCAGGCTTCCCTGTCCATCACCAACTTCCAGAGTTTACCCAAACTCATGTCCATCGAGTCGGTGATGCCATCCAACCATCTCATCCTCTGTCATCCCCTTCTCCTCCTGCCTTCAATCTTTCCCAGCATCAGGGTCTTTTCCAAGGAGTCAGTTCTTCTCATCAGGTGGCCAAAGTATTGGAGTTTTAGCTTCAGCATGAGTCCTTCCAAAGAATATTCAGGAATGATTTCTTTTAGGATTGACTAGTTTGATCTCCTTCAGTTCAAGGGACTCTCAAGAGTCTTCTACAACACCACAGTTCAAAAGCATCAACTCTTCTGCGCTCAGTTTTCTTTATACTTCAACTCTCACATCCATACAATACTACT
This sequence comes from Bubalus bubalis, assembly GCF_019923935.1. NCBI lineage: Eukaryota > Metazoa > Chordata > Mammalia > Artiodactyla > Bovidae > Bubalus > Bubalus bubalis. The sequence goes on along the minus strand of NC_059178.1, from coordinate 54,943,072 downwards.
GGAAAAACTATAACCTTGAATAGACTGACCTTTGTTGGCAAAGTAATGTCTCTGCTTTTTAATATGCTGTCTAGGTTAATCATAGCTTTTCTTCCAAGGAGCAAGCGTCTTTTAATTTCATGGCTGCAGCACCATCTGCAGTGATTTTGGAGCCCAAGAAAATAAAGTCTGTCACTGTTTCCATTGTTTCCCCATCTATTTGCCATGAAATGATGGGACCAGATGCCATGATCTTAATTTTTTGAATGTTGAGTTGTAAGCCAGCTTTTTCACTTTCCTCTTTCCCTTTCATGAAGAGGCTCTTAAGTTCCTCTTCACTTTCTGCCATAAGGGTGGTGTCATCTGCATATCTGAGGTTATTGATATTTCTCCCAGCAATCTTGATTCCAGCTTGTGCTTCATCCAGCCCAGCATTTCTCATGATGTACTCTGCATATAAGTTAAATAAGCAGGCTGACAATAAATTGCATTGACGAACTCCTTTCCCAATTTGGAACCAGTCTGTTGTTCCATGTCCGATTCTGTTGATTCTTCACCTGCATATAGATATCTCAGGAGACAGGCAGGTGGTCTGGTATCACTATTGCTTGAAGAATTTTCCACAGTTTGTTGTGATCTACACAGTCAAAGACTTGAGCATAATCAATAAAGCAGAAGTGGATGTTTCTCTGGAATTCTCTTGCTTTTTTGATGATCCAATAGATGTTGGCAGTTTGATCTCTAGTTACTCTTTTCTAAATCCAGCTTGAACATCTGGAAGTTCACAGTTCACACACTGTTGAAGCCTGACTTGGAGAATTTTGAGCATTACTTTGCTAGTACGTGAGATGATTGCAATTGTGCAGTCTGATGCTATAAAGAGCAATATTGCATAGGAATCTGGAATGTTAGGTCCAAGAATCAAGGTATATTGGAAGTGGTCAAACAGGAGATGGCTAGCGGGAACATTGACATTTTAGAATCAGTGAACTAAAATGGACTGGAATGGGTGAATTTAATTCAGATGACCATCATATCGACTACTGTGGGCAAGAATCCCTTAGGAGAAATGGAGTAGCCCTCATACTCAACAAAAGAGTCTGAAATGCAGTACTTGGGTGCAATCTCAAAAATGACAGAATGATCTCTGTTCGTTTCCAAGGCAAACCATTCAATATCATGGTAATCCAAGTCTATGCCCTGACCAGTAATGCTGAAGAAACTGAAGTTGAATGGTTCTATGAAGACCTATAAGACTTTCTAGAACTAATACCCAAAAAAGATGTCCTTTTCATTATAGGGGACTGGAATGAAAAAGTAGGAAGTCAAGTAATATCCAGAGTAAAAGGCAAATTTGGCCTTGGAGTACAAAATGAAGCAGGGCAAAGGCTAACAGAGTTTTGCCAAGAGAACGCCCTGGTTATAGGAAACACCCTCTTCCAACAACACAAGAGAAGACTCTACACATGGACCTCACCAGTTGGTCAATACCAAAATCAGATTGATTATATTCTTTGCAGCCAAAGATGGAGAAGCTCTACACAGATAGCTAAAACAAGACCAGAAGCTGACTATGGCTCAGATCATGAACTCCTTATTGCCAAATTCAGACTTAAATTGAAGAAAGTATGGAAAACCACTAGAGCATTCAGGTATGACCTAAATCCAATCCCTTACAATTATACAGTGGAAGTGACAAATAGATTCAAGGGATTAGATCTCAAAGACAGAATACCTGAAGAACTATAGACCTATAGACGGAGGTTTGTGACATTGTAAGGAGGCAGTGATCAAGACCATCCCCAAGAAAATGAAATGCAAAAAGGCAAAAGGATTGTCTGAGGAGGCCTTACAAATAGCTGAGAAAAAAAGAGAAGCTAAAAGCAAAGTTGAAAAGGAAAGATATACCCATTTGAATACCGAGTTGCAAAGAATAGCAAGGAGAGATAAGAAAGCCTTCTTCAGTGACCAATGCAAAGAAATAGAGGAAAACAATAGAATGGGGAAGACTAGAGATCTCTTCAAGAAGATTAGAGATACCAAGGGAATATTTAAGGCAAAGATGGGCACAATAAAGGATAGAAATGGTATGGACCTAACATAAGCAGAAGATGTTAAGAAGAGGTGGCAAGACTACGCAGAACAACTATTCAAAAAAGATCTTCATGACCCAGATAACCACGATGGTGTGATCATTCACCTAGAGTCAGACATCCTGGAATGCGAAGTCAAGTGGGCCTTAGAAAGCATCACTACGAACAAAGCTAGTGGAGATGATGGAATTCAGTTGAGCTATTTCAAATCCTAAAAGATGATGCTGTGAAAGTGCTGTACTCAATATGCCAGCAAATTTGGAAAACTCAGCAGTGGCCACAGGACTGAGAAAGGTCAGTTTTCATTCCAATCCCAAAGAAAGGAAATGTCAAACAATGTTCAAACTACCATACAATTGCACTCATCTCACACACTAGCAAAGTAACATCTAAGTAATAAAGAAACATTAAAACAAGCCCAAGGACTTCATCTGATGGGGAAACTCTGCCAATCAGTTGTGTGGAGCAGTATAATACAGGACTGACTGTTCTCCAGGCTATAAGTGCAAATGTAATTAGACTTGTTCCAGGAATTCGTTTACCTTTTCCTCTTGTGCTGTGTTTTCTCTTAAACTTGTTCCTTTTTAATATGATCCATGGATCGCATTAAATTGCAAATTTAAATTGAACAAACAGCTACAAGGGTGTTCAAAGTGGGAGGGAGGTATGGAATGTTGCTTGTTTCACCAGATTAAGTTAAAACATTTTTTTTATCGTTGCCTCTCTGATGCCTCAGATGGTAAAGAATCTGCTTGCAATGTAGGTGACACCGGTTCTAAAGCAGGGTCAGGAAGATGCGCTGGAGAAGGGAATGGCTACCCATCCAGTATTCTTGCCTGGAGAATCCCAGGAACAGAGGAGCCTCGAGGGCTACAATCCATGGAGTTGCAAAGGGTCAGTCAGACATAACTGAGTGACTGACACTTTCACTTCCTGAATCCTGGAGAATATCATTGTAAGTTACTATCTCCATACCAAAATACTAGCCCCTTTCTTACTTTCTCTGTTTTCAAGCAGATATTTCTATTTGCCTGATGTAAGAACACTGACTAAGCAAAATTATAGAATATTTATAAATGGTTAAAATAAAAATTAGCCTCAGAGCCCAAGCATAAAACTGTTTTCATTCTTCATATCTTTCCATCTTCTTTCCCACAATTAGTGTTAAGCATAAGATAAAGGCAAGTTTATATTCTGCCTTTTTCACTTAAAATCATAGTATTTTCACAAACTCCCACAGCTATAATTTCTACGTGCTGTCTAATAGTGACCTCTCTGTACTGCTGCTGCTACTGCTAAGTCGCTTCAGTCGTGTCTGACTCTGTGCGACCCCATAGACGGCAGCCCACCAGGCTCCTCCATCCCTGGGATTCTCCAGGCAAGAACACTGGAGTGGGTTGCCATTTCCTTCTCCAATTCTCTCTTACTAGATACTGACTATTATAGATGGGACTGCAGTTAATAGCTTCATGTTTGTAGAACAGGAATACTTAGCTTCATGTTTGTAGAACAGGAATACTTAGAGGCTGATGACTCTTTGGCAGGGCTGGCATCGGTTATCCTGTGTGGCGGGGAGGGGAAGCTACAGTGCGCACACTTTAATGTCCGTTCAAAGATAAACAGAGGCATACTTAAAATGCTAACAGCTGGGGCTTCCCTGGTAGTCCAGTGGTTAAAACTCTGCCTTCCAATGCAGAGGGTGAAGGTTCAATCTCTGGTCAGAGAGCTAAGATCCACCAGCTTCCAGGCCAAAAAACCAAAACATAAAACAGAAGCAGTATTGTAACAAATTCAGTAAAGACTTTTAAAATGGTTCATATCTCTTAAAAAAAAAAAAAAAAAAGAAAGTTAAGAGTTTATTGAGCAAAAATGAATTCCAGTTGGGCAGCACCAAACTGGAAGTGGCCAGGAACTGGGAGGGACTTAGAGAAAGTGAGAGAAAGTCAGGGCGTTATGGACCAGCTTAGTTGGGTGTTCATGATGGGTTGTCCTTAGATTTCGATTTCATAACCTTGAGGCATTTACAGGCTTACCTTTTTGGTTTGCTTCCTAACTCCTCAAGGGCATGAGTGCCCCTGGATCTACTGACCTCCTTGGATAAGTGGTTTTATATGTCCTTTCCATCCTTAAATTCTGCTTCCCTCCAGCACAAGAAAATACCCCAAGTGGTCTTACGGATCAAGACGACCAACGTCAAAACCAAGGATGTTTGCAATAGGCTTGTCCAGTCCGACCAGGGCCCCGAGGGATTTCGGAGTCTTGACGTCAGTGAGGGCATGGGCGATTACAACCATCATTGTGAAACGCCTCCACCAGGCATTTAAGACAGAACATCCTTCACGGTGCCCAAATTCTGGCTAAGCTGTGCAGCCCAATGCTGACTCATGCTTTCTCTGGAAAAAGCAAGACACTGTTGAAAAGGTCATCTTGGTGACTTGTCCCCCATGGATCAGGAAGTGAAGGTAGAGAGAAACTCAGGATCCGTTGGGACCTTGGCCAAGGCGCAGTAGATGAGTACGTTTGCAAAACTTCCTTGGAACACGACGCCTCCGTGTGACCCAAACAGTACTGTTAGGGGAACTCCTGACCGAAACCACCCACGCTGGCCAGGCACCATAGAAACCACTTGCATGAGTTATCTTTGGTTTTTTCTAATTTATTTTTAATTGAAGGATAATTGCTTTACAGTATTGTACTGCTTTCTGCCAAACATCAACATGAATCAGCCATAGGTATACATATGCCCCTCCCTCTTGAACCTCCCTTCACATGTTATCTTCCACGGGAAGTCGTAGTAAAGAAACGGGGAACTAACTAACACCAACCAGAAGAATTGGGGAAAGGTTAAAAAGAGAGAGAAGGCACAGACCACATGTCCGACCAACCTCGCAGAATCTTTCTCTCTGGAATCCATCTCTGGAAGGGCTCTGAATGAGAGCAATTGACCACAGACAACCCGGACACTGACCCCATCACCATAAAACCCGAGGCTGTGAGCCACATGGCGGAGCAGTCCTCCTGGGTTCCCTTACCCTCTGCTCTCCACTGGCGCCCCATCCCAATAAAGGCCCTTGCTTTGTCAGCACATGTGTCTCCCCTCACAGTTCATTTCTGAGTAGACAAGAGCCTGCTCTCAGGCCCTGGAAGGAGTCTCCCTTCCTGTAATCGTCCTGGGCTCGACTCCTCTAGGATGCAAATACCTACACTGCTGTTGATCTGACGAGCAAGTTTCTTATTCTGTGTGCCCGCGTGAGTGTGTGCTCAGTCGTGTCTGACTCTTTGCGACCCCACGGACTATAGCCTGCCAGGCTCCTCTATCTGTGGAATTCTCCAAGAATACTGGAGTGGGTTGCCATTTCCTTCTCCAGGGGAATCTTCCCGACCCAGGGATCAAACCCAGGTCTCCTGCCTTGCAGGCAGATTCTTACTGAGCTATGGGGGAAGCACCTGGGAATCCCCTTGTTCTGGGAAAGCTATAAATAAGACATAATTTACAGAATACCTGATATCCTCTTACTCTGATTCATTTAATCCTCATGATTAACCCCATTAAAGAGTTTTTTAATCTGTTTTATGTGATATCCACCCAAACTCTGTCATGGAAGTGATCGAATTCATCTTCCCAGATAAACTGGCATTCTATCTGGAGAAGGAAAGAGAAAGAAAAAAAGAAGAAAACTGGTGTTCATCCATGCTGCTGCCTTCTGGGCACTAAAGTAGTCATTGAAGGGATAAAGCCAGAAAGAATAATAAATTCTCTAGATAAACAGGGGTGTGCCGGGATCCAATTTGTGTTTTACAAAGATCAGGCTGGATAACACAGAAAACAATGTAGAGACCAAGAGATCTGAAGCACGGAGAACTTTTAAGAGACTATTATTGAAGCCTCCCTGGTGGTCCAGTGGTTAAGACTCCAAGCTCCCCATGCAGGGGACCCAGGTTTGATTCCTGGTCAGGAAACTAGATTCCACATGCCTCAACCGCATGCCATACTCAATGGATACTACTGCACCTGAAACCTGGTTCAGCCAAATGAATAAATATTAAAAAGAGAGAGAGAGAATATTATCTTTGGTTTTGTCTTCTCCGTTCAAGTCTAGTTTTTTTTTTTAATCTCACACTGACCCCAGGCCATTTGTATCACCCATCTGCATCTCATACTTAACATATCTAAAAGCAAACTTGTCATTATCCTCTCAGAGTGAAATGCTGTGACTTTGGCCACTCACTTGAAAGGGCAATCCCCACCACCTCCCCCAGCATTTCTACCGCTTGACACTGATTTTTCTGTTCCTTAAAGCCCTTCCTCCTAGATTACTATGCAATTCACTTTTTTTTTTAATGCTTATTATCTGATCTCTCTGCTAAATCAAAGTTATTAAGGCAGGAATTTTCATCTGTTGTCATCACAAATGTATCTCCAGGGGCTATCCTGATGCTGGGAAAGACTGAAGGCGGGAGAAGGGGACGACAGAGGATGAGATGGTTGGATGGCATCACCGATTTGATGGACATGAGTTTAAGTAAACGCTGGGAGTTGGCGATGAACAGGGAGGCCTGGCGTGCTGCAGTCCATGGGGTCGCAAAGAGTCAGACACGACTGAGTGACTGAACTGAGGGGCTACCCAGCAGGCCGCCAGCTTCCATCCCAGGAAGGAAGGGATGAAAGGGGAGGTGCTCCTTCTCGCAGTCAGGAGACAGGCCTGAAGGAGAGGTGGGCAGGGGGCTCTGAGTGCAGGAGGCTCCTTTCCTGCGAACACCTAGAAATAAGTGGAGAAACCTTCCAGGGCTGGATGACAGGAGTAGGTTACACAAGATACACGTGAGTAAGTATGCAGTATCGCAGATGGCTTCCAGGGGGCACTAGTGGTAAAGACCCTACCTGCCAATGCAGGAGACTTAAGAGACACAGGTTCGATCCCTGGGCCAGGAAGATCCCCTGAAAAAGGAAACAGCAACCCATTCCAGTATTCTTTCCTGGAGAATCCCATGGATAGAGGGGCCTGGGGGGCTACAGTGAAGTTCAGTGCAGTCGCCCCGTCATGTCCAACTCTTTGCAACCCCGTGGAGGGTACAGTCCATGGGGTGTCAAAGAGTCAGAAGGACTGAGCCACAAACAACAGCAATGAATCTGGATAATAAGATCAGAGCCAACTTTATTTACCGAGGTGCTTTCTTTCCTTTACCTTCCCTTGTCTTCTGGTGAAGTCAGTGAAAATGAAGGTCGGGGAACACACAGTGACAATGACGCAAAGGCCGTGCGGGTGGCAAGGGGAGTCAGAGGGGAGTCTTCTGCGACCCTTTCCCCACTCTGCCTCCCAGCGGCGGCCTCCTGTCCAGCCAGTGGCCTCTCATATCGGGTTTAAACTTAGCCACGTTCTGGTAGGGGGAGCAGTGGAAATAAAGAACCTTGTTGCGAAATAACAGACAGGCTCCACTGAGAGGCTGCAAAGGAGGAAGAAGTAGGAAGAGCTGAGAGAGGCTCTGAGATGTTGAGCGTGCTCAGTCGCTCAGTCCTGTCTGACTCTCTGTGACCCCCATGGACCACATCCCACCAGGCCCCTCTGTCCATGGGCTTCTCCAGGCGAGGATACTGGGGTGGGTAGCCATGCCCTTCTCCGGGGCTGGGGTGCTGAGCTCTCTTCAACTAAGAGAATGGTCGTGTCACCACTGAGACCAGGAGGAACCCCAAGGGCGGATTTTGTCCCCCTGCCCCTGGTTTGGAAGGGAGGGGAGCCAGGAACAGGTGCGGCCTCGCAGGCTTTGGGGGAGCTTTGCTTCTGTGTGGAGATAACCGGGCCTGTTTGAGCAGAGAGGGGATCAGACTTGGGTTTTGAAAGAATGACTTCCGGGCAGCATTGCAAACCCACTTGACTTTTGTGGTCATGAACTGAAAATAAACCAGTCAACCCAGCTGTGGGTTTGTGTCCAGCCGTGGCCAGCTCTAACTGGGCAGACAGACAGATGTAAGTGGAGGTTTAGATTTGCCCAGACAGCTAGAAGAAGGGCAGGGTGGCAGGTTCAGCGTGTGGGATTCCACAGAAGCTCACAGAATGCTTTGTTGTTGTTGTTCAGTCACTCAGTCTTGTCTGACTCTTTGCAACGCCATGGACTGTAGCCCGCCAGGCTCCTCTGTCCATGGGATTCTCCAGGCAAGGATACTGGAATAGGTTGCCATTTCCTCCTCCAGGGCATCTTCCTGAACCAGGGATCGAACCTGTGTCTCCTGCATTGTCAGGGGGATTCTTTACCACTGAGCCACCTGGGAAGCCCAAGGCACCCTGAACATTCACCTCTAAAAAAATCAAGCTTCTTGGAATTCCACTTTCAAATTCCTGTCCTGAAAAGTCTCTGTATTTCTCCGTTACCTGCAGCTCCTGTTTGTACACTTTGGTCCATGGATTGGACCATCTAAGGAACTTGAAAAGACTGCAGGTTATAGGACTCACCAAGTTGCTGGGGCAGTCAGCTAGAGGCCCAGGAGTCTGCATTTCCATAAAGCTCCCTGGTGATCCTAATACACTACCAGGGGGCAGAATGGTTGAATTACGAGATAAAACCCAAGCTCTTTCCCAAGTGTGTCAAATTTCTCCACAACACATTGCTACCTGATCTATTTATTCCTGTTTATTTCTCCCTCTCTCTTTCTCTCAAGTCTCTCAGTCAAGTCCAACTCTTTGCAACCCCATGGACTGTAGCACCCCAGGCTCCTCTGTCTATGGAACTCTCTTGGTAAGAATACTGGAGTCCAAGTTCGATGCATGAAACAGGGCACTCAAAACTGGTGCACTGGGACAACCCTGAGGGATGCGATGGGGAGGGAGTGTATGGCAATAACCACCACAGTATTGTAAAGTAATTAGCCTCCAATTAAAATAAATAAATAAATTAAAAAAAAAATACTGGAGTGGGTTGCCATTCCTTCTCCGGGGGATCTTTTTGACCCAGGGATGGAACCCAGGTCTCCCGCATTGCAGGCAGATTCTTTGCCATCTGAGCCACCAGGGAAGCCTTGCAACCCACATCTTCTGTCCCAGGAAAGGAAATCAACGCAAGGATCTTTACAAGGCAAGGTCCCTCCTACTCCTGTTTACACTGTGCATCATTTCAGCTGGCTCTTCAATCCTGTGTGCCTGTTCCAAAACCGGTCCATCATCCCAGCCCAAGTCCCCCTCCACTCTCCACAAAGCCATCAGGGTGATCACCACCCAGTGATGGAACCCGGCTTGGTCCAAATAAAGTATCACTTGCTACTGTTTGACTTAGCTTGTTATGGCATTATGTGCAGTTTGTCTAAGGAAACTGCTCTTAGATAGGCCGGTGTTCATAGCCCTAGGGATCTGAACTATACCTGGGATGCAGCCTGGACGGAAGAGTCTACATCACTTGCAAAATCCCCCTGGCACCTTCCTCACGCCCTTTCCTCACTGTCACAATTTAATTATCATAAGATGTTTTCAAATATCTTTTAGGAAAAGTGTAGCTATCATAAAAATGAGGCAGCGAAGATAGCTTGGGTTTCGTTTGTTGTTCTTTTAATCTCCCACTTTCTATCATTGTTTTTTTCAGGTGGCACAGGGTAAAGAAACCACCTGCCAATGCAGGAGATGTGGGTTCGATCCCTGGGTCAGGAAGATCCCCAGAAGAAGGAAATGGCAACGCATTCCAGTGTTCTTGCCTGGAGAATCCCCTGGACAGAGGAGCCTGGCAGGCTACAGTCCATGGGGCCACAAACAGTCGAACAGCACTGAACACACACACGTGCATTGCTATTATTATATTTATAAAGCACCACAGATAAACTAATGTACCTTAGCAATTGCAATAAAATAATTTTTACAAAGCACATGGGCTGTGTGCTTTGTATGTTTTTTTGTACCTTTTTGTTTTATATTTTCCTTGAGCAATAATATTCATCTCCTGTATTTCACTTCTACTTATAGCTAATTACACTTCCTGGTTCCCATAATCCAAATAATGTTGCTACTGTATTTTTTTGTTTCCCATTCTCTGATCATTTCAAAATCATTTTAGAGATTTTTATTGATCTAATAACACTTTAATAATAAATCCCCAGTGAGGGGCTTCATCAATGTCTACATTCTTAGTTCTGTGATAGAACAGAAACACCCAATTTAAGGGCTTTTAGTGTCATAATGGGAAATACACACTGCACATCTATTTTCCTGGGGGCTACTAGGGGACCAAATCTCTATTTTTCTAGTAAAGATTTTAGAGGAAGTTTTTGTTTTATTAAAGGCTACTGTACACAAGCTGCTGTAAGATTTCTTTCTGGTCTAGTTTTCTTTCCCCAAAGTTGATGTTTGCAATCTATTATTCATCAGGTTGCAGAGTCGGACACGAATGAATGACTAACACACACACACACACACACACACACACACACACCCCTATAAATTTCACGAGAGCAGGAGTCATAGGCTCTTGTCCGGTGTTTTACCTTGTTCAGTGTCCAACATGGAGCATGTTGATGGCACTGTGCGTGGCAAAAGAAACCATTAACAAAATGAAAAGCCAGCCTACTAGGCGGGAGAAAATATTTGCAAATTATATATCTGACAGGGGTTAACATCCAAAGTATACGAAGAGCTCATACAACTTAATAGCAAAATAAATAAATAAACCATCCAGTTTAAAACAGGCAGAGGATCTGAACAGACATTTTTGCAAAGAAGACACACAGATGGCCAATAGGTGCATGCAAAGATGCCCAGCATCACTAATCGTCAGGGAAATGCAGATCCAAGCCACAACGAGGTGGTGAGATATTACCTCACACCTCTTGGGATGGCCATTATCAAAAAGCAAGAAATGACAGCTTTTGGCAAGGATTGGAGGCTGGGGGAGAACACTTGTGCGCTACGGGTGGCAACAAAAACTGATACAGCCACGATGGAAGACAGGATGGAGATTCCTCAAAAAATTAAAAACAGAACTACCATATGATCTAGCAACTCCATTTCTAAATATTTATTCAGAGAAAATGAAAACACCAAGTTGAAAACACATATGCACCCCTATGTTCCTAGAAGCACTACTTACAATAGCCAATACACAACAGCAACCTAAGTGTCCACCAATGGATGGCTGGATAATGTGGCACATACACACACAGGAATATTATTCAGCCAAAAAAAACAATGGAATCTTACTGTTTGCAACAACATGGATGGACCTTGAGGGCATTATGCTAAACAAAATATGTCTAAGAGAGAAACACAAATATTATATGATCTCACTTAATATGTAGCATCTAAAAAAAAACACATAAGTTTACAAAAAAAAAGCAAGCTCACAGACATGGAGAACAGATTGGTGGCTGCCAGAGGAAGGGGCTGGAAAAGTAGGATGCAAAATGGATGAAGGGAGTCAGAAGGTAGGAACTTCCAGTTATAAAATTAAAGAGTCATGGAAATAAAATGTACAGCCTGGTGACTATAGTTAACAATAATGTATTGCATATGTGAAAGTTGCTAAGTTATAAAATCTTAAAAGATCTCTCCACAAGAAAAAAAAATTCTGTATATATGGTGGTGAATGTAACTACACTTATTGGAGTGATCATTTCATAATATATACAAATATAAAGTCATTGAAAGTTAAACTGAAAGTTAAGTTGCTCAGTCGCGTCCAACTCTCTGCGACTCCGTGGACTGTAGCCCACCAGGCCCCTCCATCCATGGGATTTTCCAGGCAAGAATACTGGAGTGGGTTGCCATTTAAAGTCATTATGTGTACTTAAAATTAATATAGTGTTGTATGTTAGTTACATAGGCTTTCCAGGTGGCTCAGTGGTAAAGAATACACCTGGATTCTCCATTTGCAGGACATTTGGGTTTGATCCCTGGGTCAGCATCATATACATATATGATATTTTCCAGTATTGTTTTAAGTGTTGTTTAGTCACTAAGTCGTGTCCAACTCTTTGTGGCCCCATGGACTGCAGCCTGTCAGGCTCCTCTATCTGTGGGATCTTCCCAGGCAAGAAAACTGGAGTGGGTTGCCATTGCCTTCTCCAGGGGATCTTCCTGACCCAAGGATTGAACCCAGGTCTCCTGTACTGGGTTCTTGGCGAATGTCTCCTGTCGGATTCTTTACCTCTGAGCCACCAGGGAAGTATTGTTTTAAGTACTTTTCATATACTGATTCATTTCCATATAGTGACTTATTCCATATATTGGCTCAATGCATGTCTTTCCATATATTGACCTCATCTACTGACTCATGGTCTTCACAGAGGTCTGACAGATGAAGACACCTCGGGACTGAGCAGTGCAGAGACCAGCGAGTACAAGGCTAGGATGTGAACCCTGGCCTCGCACCTGAGCATCTGCGCCGCATTTCTTGCACGACCCCATGCGGTAGCCGTTAACCACATGTGGCCATATTCAAATTTTAAATTAACCTAATTATGCTAAAGGGGAGGGGGCTAGGGGAGGGGTGGTTACAGAGTTTGGGATTAGCAGATGCAAACTATTGCATATAGAATGGATACACAACAGGTCCTACTGAACAGCACAGGGAATTATAGTCAATATCCTGTGATAAACCGTAACGGAAAAGAATATGAAAAAGAATGTCTGTACATGTATAACTGAATCACCATGCTGTACTGCATAAATTAACGCATTGGATCATTGAAAAAGCAAGAGAGTTCCAGAAAAACATCTATTTCTGCTTTATTGACTATGCCAAAGCCTTTGACTGTGTGGATCACAATAAACTGTGGAAAATTCTGAAAGAGATAGGACTAGCAGACCACCTGACCTGCCTCTTGAGAAATCTATATGCAGGTCAGGAAGCAACAGTTAGAACTGGACATGAAACAACAGACTGGTTCAAAAGAGGAAAAGGAGTACGTAAAGGCTGTATATTGTCACCCTGCTTATTTAACTTGTATGCAGAGTACATCATGAGAAACGCTGGGCTGGAAGAAACACAAACTGGAATCAAGATTGCTGGGAGAAATATCAATAACCTCAGATATGCAGATGACACCACCCTTATGGGAGAAAGTGAAAAGGAACTAAAAATCTTATTGATGAAAGTGAAAGAGGAGAGTGAAAAAGTTGGCTTAAAGCTCAACATTCAGAATACTAAGATCATGGCATCTGGTCCCATCACTTCATGGGAAATAGATGGGGAAACAGTAGAAACAGTGTCAGATTTTGTTTTGGGGGGCTCCAAAATCACTGTAGATGGTGATTGCAGCCATGAAATTAAAAGACGCTTACTCCTTGGAAGGAAAGTTATGACCAACCTAGATAGCATATTGAAAAGCAGAGACATTACTTTGCCAACAAAGGTCCGTCTAGTCAAGGCTATGGTTTTTCCTGTGGTCATGTACGGATGTGAGAGTTGGACTGTGAAGAAAGCTGAGTGCCGAAGAATTGATGCTTTTGAACTGTGGTGTTGGAGAAGACTCTTGAGAGTCCCTTGGAGTGCAAGGAGATCCAACCAGTCCATTCTAAAGGAGATCAGTCCTGGGTGTTCTTTGGAGGAATGATGCTAAAGCTGAAACTCCAATACTTTGGCCACCTCATGCAAAGAGTTGACTCATTGGAAAAGACTCTGATGCTGGGAGGGATTGGGGGCAGAAGGAGAAGGGGACGACAGAGGATGAGATGGCTGGATGGCATCACTGACTCAATGGACGTGAGTTTGAGTGGACTCCGGGAGTTGGTGATGGACAGGGAGGCCTGGCATGCTGCAGTTCATGGGGTCGCAAAGAGTCGGACACGACTGAGTGACTGAACTGAACTGAACTGAGCTGAAATCAACTATACTTCAACAAAATAAAGTTTTAAGAATGAACTGCTGCTGCTGCTGCTGCTGCTAAGTTGCTTCAGTCGTGTCCGAGTCTGTGCGACCCCATAGAATAAACTAATTAACCTAATTAAAATCAAACAATATTACAGGTTCCGTTCTTCAATGGCACTAGCCACTGTTCAAGTTCTCAATAGCCATGCATGGCCCGTGGCTTCCACTGGGCACAGCAGATGAAGAACATTTCCATCATCACAGATGCTTCTACAGCCCGGTGCTCCTGACCAGGGCACTTCCCTGCCTTGTGGACTCCAACAGTCTGTCCACTTCGCCCAGCTTTCATAAAGGTTACAACCTGAATTCAAAGCATACGTCGCAGAACCGGACACAACTGAAGCGACTTACCACCACTACAACCACCACCACTCTATATTGAGCAAAAAGCTTATTCTGAGCCTACATTTTACACAGCTATTCAGTATAACACATTGAGGGTTGCAAAGCAGCCTGGCGAGACAATGGTTTGGATCCATGAAATTTTAAAAATTGGGAGGGGAGTTTGGGGGAGAACAGGTACATGCATGGGTATGGCTGAGTCCTTTCACTATTCATCTGAAATTATTACAACATTGTTAATCGGCTATACCCCAATACAAAATAAAAAGTCCTAAAAAAAAATTAAGCTCAGGTAGGAGTCAAGAAGCGCTTCCCAGGTAGCGCTAAAAGAACCCGCCTGCCAGTGCAGGAGACGTAAGAGACATGAGTTCGATCCCTGGGTGGGGAAGATCCCCTGGAGGAGGGTGTGGCAACCCACTCCAGTATTCTTGCCTGGAGAATCCCAGGGACCAAGGGGCCTGGCAGGTTACAGTATAGAATTGCAAACAGTCGGACACGACTGAAGCAACTTAGCATGCACGCATGCACAGAAATCAAGAAAGAGTAATTGTTTGCACAGGAGTGAGGTGGAAGGCTGTTGGTGCAAACCTAGCAGTGGAGTCAAACTGCACCATGTCTGGGATCATCTGTCTCTAAACAAAGGCAAGAACCCAGAAAGGAACAGAAACGCTGGATGACCATCAGCTGTTTTCCATCAACATCCTTGCTCTCTGCTCTCCTTTCCATCTCATCTCCCATCCTCCCACTTGGTCTCTGCTTTCCTTCTAATGACCCTGAAAGCACCACAGTCTTCTCAGGACCCACATCTTCCACAATCCCTTATGAGAATTCAGGAATGCGTTCTTCCCTTTAAATCCCTCCTCCTCCTCCTCCACCTTCTCTTCCTGCTTTTCAATGGCAGCAGCTGCTATACTGGGGAACCTGTCACTATATGCCAAAGCACTGTGCGATGCGTCTTATTTTGTTATCTCATCTAACCTCAGAACTGCCTCCTCTGGTAGGATTACAAGACCCTATTACAGAGCGGAAACCGAGGTGTAACTTACCCGGGCCACGTGATAAGAGCTGACGTCCGGATGTGGACTCAGGCCTGGGTGTCTCCGAGGACTGTGTTCTTCACAGCGCAGGAGACCATCTTCAGCGTACTCAAATCAGAATTCCCTGTTATAGTGGAAAGAGCTTTTTAACTAAGGGAATTTAAAAGCCCTCACTTTTCACCCTATTCCAGGAAAAGTTCAGTGATTATTGTGGAGAAATTATCTAACGTCTCTGGATTTCAGTTTCTTTTTTGACCCTGATGCTGGGAAAGATCGAAAGCAGGAGGAGAAGGGGGCAACAGAGGATGAGAAGGTTGAATGGCCTCACCGACTCGATGGACATGAATGGAGCAAACTCGGGGGAGATGGTGAGGACAGGGAAGCCTGGCGTGCCTCTCAGTCCGTGGGGTCACAAAGAGTCCGGCATGACTGAGCGACCGAACAACAAAAGTCTGTCAGAGGGAGAGGATTTTTGAAGTCCCTTCCAGCTCAAAACTAAGAATTCTATCCTACCAATATATTTTAATTTCCTCCTAAGTATCTAATTTTTACCACATTTTAACTGATGACAACTAGTATTGACTACTGTCAATAGGAGCCAGGCATTTTACACTCATCTTGATCATAACCTGGGGGGGATGATTTCAGCATAGATTAAATTAATTCCGTGATGCAGAAATTGAAACTCAGGGCAGCTAAATAACTTGCCCCAACTATTTTTTTTTAATTTAATTTATTTATTTCTGGCTGCACTGGGTCTTCATTGCTTTGTGCGGGCTTTCTCCAGTTGCACCAGACGGGTTTCCTCTCCCTTGCGGTGCGCGGGCTTCTCGCTGCTGTGGTTTCTCGTGCTGGAGAGCACAGGCTCTAGAGGTTCAGGCTCCAGCAGTTGTGGCATGGGCTTAGTTGCTCCTCGGCAAGTGGCATCTTCCCAGACCAGGGATAGAACCCGTGTCCCCCGGATTGGCAGGTGGGCTCTCAACCACTGGGTCACCAGGTGAGTCCCAACGTGCCCCCAGTATGAAGGATGGTGGCTGAACCCAAACCCAAGGCACTTGGCTCTGGACTCAAAGTCTGCACTGACCCCCGGTCACGCCCCCAGGTCCTCCCCTCCCTGGTCAGAGGCTGTATGCTAGACTTTTCATAGCACACAGACATCTAGCGCTAGAGAGAAGTAGTGCAGAGACACATTAACTCTCAAGAAAAAGCACACAACCGAGGAAAAAACAAGCAAACATATCTTGATGGCTGGCCTCCTAACAGGCTGTGAGGCAGCAGGCATATTCAACTTTTACTTGTCTCTTTGAACCCACAAATAGACTTTCATTTGTGAGTTAAGCTGCAAGGGCATGCGTGCTCAGTCGTGTCCGACTCTGCGACCCCGCCAGGCTCCCCTGTCCATAGGATTTCATGGAATCTTCAAAAAAAATCATATGACAAACACTGATTGTAGTAGCTCCACTGAGCTTAAAATCCCATGTAGTTTTTTTTTTTTTTTAATTGGCATTTCTCCCTACAAGTTTCATAAAAGTCACTTAAGACTGGAGAAGGGAAAGGCTACCCACTCCAGTATTCTGGCCTAGAGAATTCCACGGACTGTATAGTCCATGGGGTCACAAAGAGTCGGACACGACTGAGCAACTTTCACTTTCACTTAAAGACTAGGTAAATTCTGGCTCAGTAACACTATCAAAAAAGGAACCTTTAGCACTTTCATTGCCTAAAGTCCATGTACACCGGAAGCCTTATACGGGAACTGAGCCCCTCCCATGTTTGGCGAACAGTAGTGGTTTCTAAGGGCAATTAAGACATTTCTGGAGCTATCGCTGATTATTCTGTTGAACTAGGAACTCTCTTCATGTAAGTAAGTTTATAAACTTTGTTTTCTCATTAGCTTAATCAAATGTATCACATGAAATCCCTACTCTGGACTGAATACACAGATAGATATTTGACGAAGCAAACACAGTAACATTTTAATTACAGAATCTAGGTGGTGGAGACTTGGATGTTGACTGTACAGCTCTTTCCAGTTTTATATTTGAAAGTTTTTACAGTAAAATGTTGGGAGAAAGATCCCCCTTTTTTTATAAAATATGTATTGCATATTCTACGAATGGGCTTCCCAGGTGGAGCTAGTGGTAAAGAACCCACCTGCCGATGCAGATAGATACTGGAGACAAGGGTTCCAAGCCTGGGTTGAGAAGATCCCCTGGAGGAGGGCATGGCAACCCACTCCAGTATTCTTTCCTGGAGAAGCCCATGGACATAGAATCCTGGTGGGCTACAGTCCACGGGGTCACAAAGAGTCAGACACAACTGAAGAGACTTAGCATGCATCTCTATGAATACTTATTGACTCCTCACTATATGCCAGGTGCTGGTATATGCTGAACACTGGGGTTTGATGCAATGATCCTGCAGCGTTGGCTTAGGCTGGACTTAGAGCCCAAGGCAGAGGACCAGATATCCTTTCATTTGAGACAGGAACACTCCATGGCCTATCCATGAGAAGACTTCCCCCCATGAGCCTAAGGACAGTGAAACTATTCAAGACTGTCAAATAAGTTTACAAGTCAGTCTGAAAACTCCTCACCCACTCCTACCACCTCCAAACCACTTCCAAAAACGCCACCTTAGGGGACAATCCCTCCCAAAGAGGACAATGACCAAAGACTGTTTGAAATGTCCTCCTTTTACTCTAAAAATCATCCTTTCAAACCTCTTTGAGTCTCTTCATTGTTGTTTAGTCATTCAGTCATGTCGGACTCTTTGGGACCTCATGGACGGTAGCCCGCCAGGCTCCTCTGTCCTTGGGATTGTCTCAGCAATAAGACTGGAGTGGGTTGCCATTTCCTCCTTCAGGGGATCTTCCCAACTCAGGGATAGAACCCCAGTCTCCTGCGTTGGAAGGCAGGTTCTTTAGCGCTGAGCCACCGGGGAACCCTTGAGTTTCTTGCAGGAGTGCAATAGTAGCTGACTCCCTCTTGACAGAACTCTGAAAAAACAGACTTTGATGAACAGGTGATCTTCAACCTTTAGACAGTCCTCAGCTACCACTATCTACATGCTTCATTAAAATCAGTTGTGACAACCCTTCACAAACAAATCAGTCGTGGTTGGTTATTCATTCATAGGTTCTTGTTGGCTATGCATTTTACAAATAGCAGTATGCACATGTCCATTCCAAACTCCCTAACTATCCCTCCCCCTTCCCTCCCCCAGCCCTGAACAAACATAAGTTGGTTCTCTAAGTTTGTAAGTCGCTTTCTGTTTTGTTAATAAGTTCATCTGTATCATTTTTTTTTTTTTAGATCCCACACATAAGGGATGTCATACTGCATTTCTCCTTCTCTGACTTAACTACTTCACTCAGTATGACACTCTCTAGGTTCATCCACAGTGCTGCAAAGGGCATTATCTCATTCTGTTCAATGGCCGAGGTATATTCCATTGTGTGTATGTATATATATATATATATATACACCACATCTTCTTCATTCATTCCACTTTACATTTTTTATTTGACTGTGCTTTATCTGTGGCACACAGGATCTTTGATCTTCACTGCGGCATGCGGGATCCTTAGTGTAGCATGCAAGCTCTGAACTGTGGCTTGTGCAATATAGTTCTCTGTATAGTATAGTATGGTGAAGTCGCTCAGTCATGTCCGACTCTTTGCGACCCCATGGACTATAGCCTACCAGGCTCCTCTGTCCATGGGATTTTCCAGGCAATAGTACTAGAGTGGATTGCCATCTCCTTCTCCAGGGGATCTTCCCAACCCAGGGATTCAACCCGGGTCTACCACATTGTAGACAGGTGCTTTACCATCTGAGCCACCAGGGAAGTCCTAGTTCTCTGACGGGGGATCAAACCCCGGGCCCCTTGCTTCAGGAGCACCAGAGAAGTCCTCTAAAGTCCATCACACTCCTCTTGCAAGGTGAGCTGCTGAAGTCAATATTTTATTGACTACAATAAAAACAGAGCAAATACCCAGGATAAGGATGCCAGGATACGCTTCCTACTTTCCTATCCGTGGGAATTATTTTAGAAGGAACACATAGAATTGATTGTGCTGTATATTGCCTAATGACAAGGCCATCCTATGCCATTCTTCAACTGTTTGGAGCCAACAAAATACAAACTTCACTATAAAAGCATGGAAATCAGAAACAGTGATTTAAAATGTCAGACCCATGAATTTCAGATGAATTCCAGCTGTCCATGAACATATACCAAACATGTTTTGGACAGAAAATTTATAGTCCAGGCACCTTTGGTCATTCAGAGCCTAGAAATGAAATTGTTCACACCTGGTTCCTAGAATCTGAACTGTTACCCCTTTAACTGGGGCTTCCCAGGTGACGC
This sequence comes from Bubalus bubalis, assembly GCF_019923935.1. Classification (NCBI taxonomy): domain Eukaryota; kingdom Metazoa; phylum Chordata; class Mammalia; order Artiodactyla; family Bovidae; genus Bubalus; species Bubalus bubalis. The sequence continues at coordinate 54,923,409 of NC_059178.1, read as the reverse complement.
AGTGGTAAAGAATCCACCTGCCAATGCAGGAGATGCAAGAGATGCGGGTTTGGTCCATGAACCAGGAAGATCCACTGGAGAAGGGCATGGCAACCCACTCCAGTGTTCTTGTCTGGAAAATTCCATAGGCAAAGGAGCCTGACGGGCTACAGTCCATGGGGTCGCAAAGAGTCAGACACAACTGAGCAACTGAGCACACAGACACACACAGCACTCCCCTTTAATTGCTCATCATTATTTATAAAATCAGCAGCATTAACGGTTGCCTGCCCCCTTCACAAGGCAGTTAAGAGGAAAAGATCCCCAGCAGTAGAGCTTTACCCCTCGATTCTTCAGCTTGCACAGTTGGTGGTGCTTTGGGTAAACCTCAAGGTGATTTAAATGGACCTGATCACCTTTCATGTAGCCAGGTTGGAAACCCCACTCTTCCATGCTCGACAGGAAGTGTCAGCAGCCACTGTCGTAACTTTCTCAGAGTCCCTTCCCGAGCAGGGCAGGCTGTTGTCAGATGATGCCGTCTGTAAACAGAGTAGAAGGGAGAGAAATAAAGGGAGCGGGTTAGTTGCAACAAACGCTTTGGTCAGCAGTTCTCCACCCCTTCTCCTCACCCACCTCCAAATGCAGATGCCAAAAAAGCGAGATCCTTTCTTTTCCAGCCACTTTTGTGGTTCAGGGAGGGAGGCCATAAGACCCCCTCTGCCCAGAGAAATGTAGGCAGAGCGACCTCCGGGAAAGATATTTCTCCGTGGATACAGGAGACGGGTGTGTGGGAAGGGTGGCCTTTTCCACCCTGACAGCCCTCCTCTCCTGCATTCACACCTGGCCGCGTGAAGACCTGCCGTCTGTGGGTGTGGCAACGACCTGGTGGCCTTGAAGCATGCCACCTGAGGATAAAACCTGAACCTGTGACAGATGTTGAAACGTAAGGAAATGTGACTTCCCTGGTGGTCCAGTGGCTAAGATTCCGTGTCCCCAATACAGGGGGTCCAGGTTCGATCTCTAGTCAGGGAACTAGATAAAGCATTCGCATGACACAGCGAAAGATCCCGTATGCCGCAACTAAAACTGAGCCCAGCCAAAATAAATAAATAAAAGTTAAAAAAAAAAATGGAAACATAAAGAAAGAAAAGAGCATGGGACCCCCATGATGCTAAATCACAAACCAATCCAGAAGCACCTCCTGGCTAAACATCTTATCAAATTTGCAATAAATGTGCTTTCTTAACAGGACACCTAAAAGAAAAATAGTGACTCAGTTTTAGCATTTCTGCTGCTGCTAAGTCACTTCAGTCGTGTCCGACTCTGTGCGACCCCATAGATGGCAGCCCACCAGGCTCCGCCATCCCTGGGATTCTCCAGGCAAGAACACTGGAGTGGGTTGCCATTTCCTTCTCCAATGCAGGAAAGTGAAAAGTGAAAGTGAAGTCGCTCAGTTGTGTCCGACTCTTCGCGACCCCATGCACTGCAGCCCACCAGGCTTCTTCATCCATGGGATTTTCCAGGCAAGAGTACCTGAGTGGGGTGCCATTGCCTTCTCCACAGTTTTAGCATTGGGACCTACCAAATCATAGAGGTTCTAAAAATATAACACAAAAATAACTCAAGACTTGGCAACAGTAATGGCCAAATCCATGAACAACCAGTTTCAACAGCTTGTAGTTCATGGAAATATTTACCTGGCAAGAATAAGAACCTGCTGGAACAGTTCCAGAGTTCCTCAGCCTCCGGTCAATTTAGAATGAATGCCAGCCTTCGGAAGGAATTTCACAACACCCTCTTCATTGAGAAAGTGCTGACTTACCCTACAGACACAACTATAAAGACCAAGGAGGGACTTCCCTGGTGGTCCAGTGGCTAAGACCCCACGCTCCCAATGCAGGGGGCCCAGGTTCCATCCCTGGCCACGGAACTAGATCCCACATGCCACAACTAAAACATCTCGCATGCTTGCAACTGACACTTGGCACAGCCAAATAAATATTTAAAATAAAGATATATTCTTTAAAAAAAGACCAAAGAAATAATGAGAATTGTTTCTTATATAGGAAACACCTCCAGAAAGATTGGCAATTTTAATAGCAACTCATTGGACTTCCCTGATGGCTCATCAGGGAAATGGTCTGCCTGCAATGAAGGAGACACAGGAGACTTGGGTTCAATCCCTGGGTCGCAAAGATTCCCTGGAGGAGGAAATGGCAACCCACCCCAGTTTTCTTGCCTGAAAAGTTCCATGGACAGAGGAACCTGGCAAGCTACAGTGTACACGGTCGCAAGAGTCAGACACAACTGAGGGACTAAGCACACAGTCTTTGCAATATCCCAGGTAGGGTGGGATAAAGAATAATCGCTGCCATTTTATAGGGAAAAAAAATACAAAGAACATGAGATTAAGTGATTACTTATACATCATAGTCAACATTCAGCCCCATGTAAACATAGCCAGGGACTTCCCTGGTGGCCCAACAGTTAAGACTCCACACTTCCAGAGCAAGGCACCCACGTTCAATCTCCTGTCAGGGAGCTGATGGGAAGAACTGACTTCTTTGAAAAGACCTTGATGCTGGGAAAGATTGAAGGCAGGAAAGGAAGGGGACGACAGAGGATGAGACTGTAGGACGGCACCACTGACTCAATGGACAGGAGTTTGAGCAAACTCGAGGAGATGGTCAAGGACAGGGAAGCCTGGAGAGCTGCAGTCCATGGGGTCTTGAAGAGTCAGACACGATTGAGCGACTGAACAACAACCCAACCCCCAATCTGAATGCCAAAGTCTGTTTTAAAGTATTTTATGAGTATACCCTATTTCTGAATTTCTTGTTTAAGCCTTAAGATTAAGACAAAGATTTAACTCTTCTATGTGCCCACACATTCACGTCCTACCCACTCCTCCTTTCCCCATTCTACCAATTTATCAATGATTTAACCAAAAATTATATCCAATTTTTGGTGAAATCATTATCCAGGTGTTTACATTATTATACACATGTAAACATTTTTAGGCTTTATGCAGAGTACATCATGAGAAACACTGGACTGGAAGAAACACAAACTAGAATCAAGATTGCAGGGAGAAATATCAATAACCTCAAATATGCAGATGACACCACCCTTATGGCACAAAGTGAAGAGGAACTCAAAAGCCTCTTGATGAAAGTGAAAGTGGAGAGTGAAAAAGTTGGCTTAAAGCTCAACATTCAGAAAATGAAGATCACAGCATCTGGTCCCATCACTTCATGGAAATAGATGGGGAAACAGTGGAAACAGAGTCAGACTTTATTTTTCTGGGCTCCAAAATCACTACAGATGGTGACTGCAGCCATGAAATTAAAAGACACTTACTCCTTGGAAGGAAAGTCATGACCAACATAGATAGCATATTGAAAAGCAGAGATATTACTTTGCCAACAAAGGTTCGTCTAGTCAAGGCTATGGTTTTTCCTGTGGTCATGTATGGATGTGAGAGTTGGACTGTGAAGAAGGCTGAGCGCCAAAGAATTGATGCTTTTGAACTGTGGTGTTGGAGAAGACTCTTGCAGAAGACTGCAAGGAGATCCAAGCAGTCCATTCTGAAAGAGATCAGCCCTGGGATTTCTTTGGAAGGAATGATGCTAAAGCTGAAACTCCATACTTCGGCCACCTGATGTGAAGAGTTGACTCATTGGAAAAGACTCTGATGCTGGGAGGGATTGGGGGCAGGAGGAGAAGGGGACGACAGAGGATGAGACGGCTGGATGGCATCACCGACTCAATGGACGTGAGTCTCAGTGAACTCCCGGAGTTGGTGATGGACAAGGAGGCCTGGCATGCTGCGATTCATGGGGTCGCAAAGAGTCAGACACGACTGAGCGGCTGATCTGATCTGATCTGATGGCTCATATTGGTAAAGAATCCACCTCCAGTGCAGAAGACATAGGAGACACAGATTCTATCCCTGGGTAAGGATAATTCCCTGGAGAAGGAAATGGCAACCCACTCCTGTATCCTTGCCTGGAGAATCCCATGGACAGAGGAGCCTGGCGGGCTACAGTCCATGGCATCGCAGAGTCGGATGTGACTGAGCGACTAAGCAGTGTGGAGAATGGTCTCTACCGCAGCCTGTAGCCGTGGAGTAGCAGAGAACAGCTCTGAAGGCATTGCCCAGAACAGCACCTCCACTGTGGCATGTTCCCAAGCAGATCACTTTTAGGAAACAACAACAGACACAGCACTTGACAGTCTGGGAAATGATTCTCTCAAAATATCCAGGCCTCCATAGTTTAGAATAGTTTTCATGTACTTTACCTCTAGACTTAATCCATACGCTAAACACAGTTTGAGGACTACTGTTTTAAAACAAGTCTTTCTGGTAACGTGGGATTCAAAAGGCAGAGAGAAATAAAAACGCTAACTTTCTTACTCTCTCCTTATTTTTCACTTGTCACCTTTACTTTTTTTTTTTTTTTAACAGAAACAAAGAGCTTTAGTTACTCTGTTCTTCTGAAACACTTCCTCCTCACCTAACATAACAGTGGGGAAAATGGCTCAGCAGCTTCTATGTGATCCTGATGTTCAATAACCTATATTTCTCTAGAGTCTAGACTACGCAAATAGAATCATCAACGATGACAATTTTCTTTTTTTCTCATTTTAAAATTTTAACTGGAAACGTCTATGGTCCTGTTGGCAAGATGCGAACATTTTAAGATGTACATGTACGTTATAGATTTAAAAAAAGAGATTCGTGATATTTAAGGATTTTAAGATAAAGATGATTTTAAGAATTCAAGATGAAAAAAAAAAAGAATTCAAGATGAAGAAAAGAAATATTTCAATAATTCTATAATCACCCTTATCTTTATTGTGAACAATTTTGGCATATGTGCCTGCTAAAGAAAATTATATTAATTTTAGTAAAATTTTAAGAAAGTCACCAAACCTAGATGCTGAATATTATGGAAACATTATAACTGTACTTTCCAGGTTCTTATCATCTCTTTGTGGAAACCAGACAGTTAATAAGTCAAACAGTGTATGATTAATTGCTGAAATGAGAGCTATGAAAATATAATATCTAAAAAAAAAGAAAATATCTGATTCAGTATCATTAAAGACTTAGATTATTAGGAAATTTGCTCCAAAACCTTATCTTGTCATTTATTTAGATGAAAAATAAATTTCACTAAGCTGTGAATTGCTGAGAAACGCAACTGAAAAGTACATACTAAAATTCAAACAGATTACCGTAATATATTTTCAACCTCTGGGTCTAAGCATATTCATTTATACCACAAGTTCTGAATAGAAACAAACATCATGATACTAAAATTGAATTTTAGTCTAACGCCAACACAGAAATGAAAATTGAAAAACTACAGCACAATATGATATATTTATTTCTTTTATTCAGAGTTTTAGGAAGAGTTTGAAGCTATTTGAACATTCAAACTTCTTACATTTTAACTTCCTCTGAAAACAATAGACATATATTCCCACCCTGTTACAATTTTATCTCCCAGTTCCTATAGAGAAATCCTTTCAACTGAAACAGTTTACAAAAAGGTTAAAATCCAAGATTCTATCAATTAATGAAGTTTAGCAATTTAGTAGTTGATAAATGTTACATAATTCTTTCATGCCCTTGAGCTAATAATGCATATTAATTAAATTATTAATTTAGTTAAATGTAAAATTAACATTTAATCTTCTTGTTCCATGGCAAACTTATCTTTCCATCACATGGCAAATGCCGATAGCTTGAAAAGCCACAAATGACTAGATATGTATGTAGCTATTTCAGTATATAGAAAAGAAAAAAAATCAGTATCTGGTTCACGTTTTTCTAAAAACTCAAGTTCAGACTTCCCTTTTCAGTCAGCATTTGCCACACATCTGTATTCCACCAATTGTCTCTAAGGTGTAAGCAGTGAAAAACTGCTTCTTCAGAAGTAGACCAAGAAAAGAAAGAAAATGAAATCACCTTTAAAGCAATGAAACCCAACCACTAACCATCATGACTGGGGAAATAAGTAGTCAGGGTTTCAGTGAGACCTAAATATAAACTTCTGCATACCAAACCTTAGCTGTACTTCTCAACCAAAGGCTCCAAAAATTACATGGTTTCTAATAAGTGAATTGGGCTTCCCTGGTGGCTCAGTGGTAAAGAATCTGCCTGCAACTCAGGAGACCTGGGTTCAGCCTCTGGGTTGGGAATATTCCCTGGAGAAGGAAATTGCAACCCACTCCAGTATTCTTGCGTGGAAAACCCCATGGACAGAGGAGCCTGGGGGACTACAGTCCACGGGGTCACAAAAGAATCAGATATGTTAGCAGCTCAACAACAATAAGTGAAATAAATTTGTATTTTTTCCATAATCAAAGGATATAGATCAAAGTTTGGGTTCTTTAAGCAACCTTGTTGCTTCCTGAAGTGGCATTCTCATGCAAAAGTGAGGTCATCACCAGGTAAATCAAGACACCAGCTCAGAAAGCGATCAAAGTCGTGAAAAAGTCATTTTGCAAATTATTGAGGGGCATGCAAACACACTCTATTGAGAGTTCCAAGGTTACAGCAGAGAAAAGTATTGAAGTATATTTTTGCCTTGTGCTTTATCATTTTCATTGAAACGGCTTCGTTTGGAGACCTATAGGGAAAGGCAGTGTTGTACCAAAAGAAGGCAAAGAGGCTGTAGATTTTAACCTTTCATGGAATCATTTAGATTTCCTTTTTTACCTTTAATCTATTCATGTGGAAGAAATATTCTGGAAATGAATCTCTACCTCTCCCCAAAAATCAATTCTTGTTTTTGAACAGGGAATTTTGTTAGATATTGCTCATCTTGCACAAATCAATATAGAATGAATTAAAATGTTATTTCTGGAAAGAAGAAAAAAAAAAAGGCTGAGTTACAGTTGGAAGACTTCTGGATGGGAGGTGGCAAGAACAAAATAAAAGCAAATTAATAACAGGATGTTTTCCATCCAGAGCTAATTCATCTACTGACAATGAAAGGGTTGGAAAAAGTTCTCTTGGTTATGGATTGGGTTGGCCCAGAACTTTTAAACAACCAAAAACACTGCTACAAATCATATGTGCTATGAGAAGCACTGTTACAACTAAACATTTAACTAAATGGAAAAAAAAGTTCTGCCCTTTAGGCAATGCTAAGTTCTTAACCTTGTTATAATAAAAGTTGTCCCTTTAAATAATTCAATAAAACAAAAGCTTTTCTTTATTTCCATAAATGGGTCAAAGGTATATGCAGGAACTGATAACGTTCTATATATAGAGTAAACGCTCTGAGCACAGCAGAGTCTTCATACCCCTGCAAACAATTCTTTTAGGGAAAAAAAAGAAAACAAAAAATAGAAATAATGTAGAAAATTTCATTCTAAGGGAATCTTGTATCTATTCTGCAGCTAATATACCTAAAAATTATTAGTTATCAAATGATTGTCAATCAGAATTATTTTTAATTCAGTTCAGTTCAGTTCAGTCACTCAGTCATGTCCAACTCTTTGCGACCCCATGGACTGCAGCATGCCAGGCTTCCCTGTCCATCACCAACTCCTGGGGCTTGCTCAAACTCATGTCCATTGAGTCGGTGATGCCATCCAGCCATCTCATCCTCTATTGTCCCCTCCTCCTCCTGCCTTCAATTTTTCCCAGCATCAGGGTCTTTTCCAATGAGTCAGATCTTCACATCAGGTGGCCAAAGTACTGGAGTTTCAGCTTCAGCATCAGTGCTTCCAATGAATATTCAGGACTGATTCCCTTTAGGATGGACTGGTTGGATCTCCTTGCAGTCCAAGGGACTCTCAAGAGTCCTCCAACACCACAGTTCAAAAGCATCAATTCTCCTGCACTCAGCTTTCTTTATAGTCCAAACTTCACATCCATACCTGACTACTGGAAAAACCTTAGCTTTGACCAGACGGACCTTTGTTGGCAAAGTAATGTCTCTGCTTTTTAATATGCTGTGTAGGTTGGTCGTAACTTTTCTTCCAAGGAGTAAGCATCTTTCATTAATTATTTTTAATTAAGATACTTCAAATTTTTTTTAATGTTTTAGTTTAGGCAATATTTATTAAAGTCAAAATATAGAAAAATCAGAAGTGAAATTCAAATAACCTCCTCTCTGTTCCTCATTTTAATGAGATGACTTTATTCTAAGAGGATTTTCACTTTTCTTTGATCTCTATCAAAACTCAACATAAACTGACTGATGTCGGTAGACTTACAAGGTTCATAAATGGTAGCTGGAGAAAACTAACAAAAGAATTTCTGACTAGCAGAGGGAATCTCTTAGAGTGAGCAGAAACTTTTCAGTCAATGAAGTTCATCTGCCACTAATGGGTCAATAATTGTGTGCACTTAGTCATTTCAGTCATGTCCGACTCTTTGTGACCCCATGGACTATAGCCCTCCAGGCTCCACTGTCCGTGGGATTCTCCAGGCAAGAATACTGGAGTGGGTTGCCATTTCTTTCTCCACGGGATCTTCCTGACCCTAGGATCAAACCCATGTCTCTTATGTCTCCTCCATTGGCAGACGGTTCTTCACTAGTGAAACCTATTGAGTGATAGTTGCTCAGTCATGCCTGACTCTTTGTAATCCCATGGACTGTAGCCTGCCACACTCCTCTGTCCATGGACTTCTCCAGGCAAGATTACTGGAGTGGGTTGCCATTTCCTTCTCCAGTGAAACCTATTAGAGGTTGTTTATTTTTAATTATAATACAAGGCACTGAAAAGATTTCAAATGTTTTCACATAATTTTCCAAGAAATGATCAACAATGGTATACTGTCCCACATCTATGCCTTCTAGATACTTTATTATCTGATGGGGACGAGTTAGCCAGGTAATCTCACTGTTCTACAAAATAAATAAATAAATCTAATCATGCCTACAGTAGGTAATCCTACCTGATTACCTCATAAAATAGAATGTGAAAGATGTACATTAAAATGTGCTTAATTAAAAGTGATCATATTTAACACACAGCTAACATCCTTATGGCAGAAAGTGAAGAGGAACTAAAACCCCTCCTGATGAACGTGAAAGTGGAGAGTGAAAAAGTTGGCTTAAAGCTCAACATTCAGAAAACAAAGATCATGGCATCCAGTCCCATCACTTCATGGAAATAGATGGGGAAACAGTGGAAACAGTGTCAGACTTTATTTTTGGGGGCTCCAAAATCACTGCAGATGGTGACTGCAGCCATGAAGTTAAAAGATGCTTACTCCTCGGAAGGAAAGTTATGACCAACCTAGATAGCATATTCAAAAGCAGAGACATTACTTTGCCAACAAAGGTCCGTCTAGTCAAGACTATGGTTTTTCCTGTGGTCATGTATGGATGTGAGAGTTGGACTGTGAAGAAGGCTGAGCGCCGAAGAATTGATGCTTTTGAACTGTGGTGTTGGAAAAGACTCTTGAGAGTCCCTTGGACTGCAAGGAGATCCAACCAGTCCATTCTGAAGGAGATCAGCCCTGGGATTTCTTTGGAAGGAATGATGCTAAAGCTGAAACTCCAGTACTTTGGCCACCTCATGCGAAGAGTTGACTCATTGGAAAAGACTCTGATGCTGGGAGGGATTGGGGGCAGGAGGAGAAGGGGACGACAGAGGATGAGATGGCTGGATGGCATCACTGACTCGATACACGTGAGTTTGAGTGGACTCCGGGAGTTGGTGATGGACAGGGAGGCCTGGCATGCTGCGATTCATGGGGTCGCAAAGAGTCGGACACAACTGAGTGACTGAACTGAACTGATTCATGGGAAAGTGCTCACATTTTTATACATATTGAACTATTTTGATTTCATTAGCACATTTTTTGGTTCATTAACATAGTGAAACATTAGGTACCACCTTCCCCTCTGTAAGCAAGAAGGGGCAGGTCCTATTGGAACAGACTCCTGTCTTCCCACCGTGGAGTAGCCATGTGACCCCACTGGACGTATCTGAGAATTTTATTATTCTGGCCACAGAGATTGGTTCAAGAAGGAATATATGATCCAGTTTAAGCAATTTGGAGTCTTGGCTAGCATCTCTCTGCTGTACTTGAGAGGAAAGAAACACCTTTTCTCCACTGATTACAAAACTATAACAATGTGTCTCGAGGGCTACCAGCAATCAGGCCCCTCATCATATGGAAAGCTTGAGAACAGAGCTGACAGCCAGAGACGACAGGCAAAATGAAAAGGTCAGGATGGCATGGAATCCCTGGTTCGAGTTCTGGGAGCGAGCCACCCACCAAACCATGAAGTTATCATCTATGGTTTGGGGGAGTAAAGGCATTGCCTATTTAAAGATGGAATAAACCATCTTCAGTTCCTTGATAATCACCTCCCTCAAGATTACATTAGGTCTTACTGAACCCTACCTTCCTATGACAACTCATCTCACTTATAATTACTTTTGCAGTTTGGACACATAATAGAAGCTCAAGAAATACTTTCAGAATCAATGAGTGAACCAATGACTAAAGAAATTCATTAGCAGTGGAACACGAAAAGTGTGAAAGTGTTAGTTGCTCAGTTGTGTCCGACTCTTTGCAACCCCATAGACTATAGCCCACCAGGCTCCTCTGTCCACAGAATTCTCCAGGCAAGAATAGTGGGGTGTTTAGCCATTCCCTTCTCCAGGGGATCTTCCTGACCCAGGGATTGAAGCTGCATCTCCTGCATTCTAGGCAGGTTCTTTACCTCTAAGCCACGGGGGAGCCCATAAAGCAGGTATAAATTGTTATTTCCCAGAAATGTGGAGGGGAATATCCCTTAGATTGATCACAGCATTTATCATATGAACAGGTGGTACATTTTTCTACCCATTTAAGTCCAGGCAGAGAAGCTAAAGACAGGGTTTAAGTATAGCTAGAACTTCTTCTGTAAAGAAGTTCTTGCTCAGGGTGTGGAAAGAGAATTGGCTGAGCACGGGTAAAGGAAATGAAAAAGGTGGACAACCAAGGCTACTAGTACAATAGGGCAATGTCATTATTTATTAGCAAAAAAAAAAAAAAAAAAATCAGAATTAACGCTTTTCTTTATGCACCAAACATGTGGAGAAGTCCTCCCAAGAGTTCATCTTCACTGAATCTTGTTCCTATGTTAGTATATTAGGTAGTTAAAAGAAAACTTGATGAGGCCGTACAAAGGACAGCAGTGGTCACCTCCCCCAGTAATAGAAGATAAAGTCCCCCAGATACACCACCAGCCAGGCCTCTGTCACAGAGTTTTTCTGCCATGGCTTAGACAAGAGTATTTTTTGTTTAAGCGACAGAGTAATCCCCTAGAGAAGATAGTAGGTCATTCATTTACTTATGCTACAGTTCTTTCCCAGACAATCACAGATAGAAATGCTCCAAATAATAGAAAGCCCTGAAGAAAGGAAGGAAGTATATCCTACTGGCTTCGAACATAGATTTTCGGAGCCAGACCGTGTGACTTTAAAACTGGTGTTTTTGGTGTTTTGTGTTTTTTTTTTGGTATGTGTGTGTGGCTATGGGAAGGTTCACCTCTGTGCTTCACTTTCATTTTTGATAACCCTCAGGTGTCTGCCTTGCATAGGGCCTAGGAAATGCGAAATAAACGTTAAGCATTAGAAGTATTAGGTATTAGAAGTATGACTTAGCGGACACGACTTAGTGACTGAACAACACTGAAGCCCAATTCATTTGCTATTATAATTGAGAAATGGTGTAAAATCCAGCTCTCGTTTCATCCACTGATTCCATTAACTGCATTCTAGGAGAACTCCCATTTTTTCTTTTTTGCAGAGTAATGGATTCTTCTGCCTTTAAAGATATATCAATGCATCTATTGATGTTCTAGGCAAGTGTCACACCCCATAGTCACAGTTAGGCTTGTAATTCTCAGTCAGTGCCAAATGGGGCTAACGATTTGCCAGCCACAAGAAAAAAGGTGCCAAAGACTACAGTGAGGAACGGGCTGCAGTAAAGCCCATTTAGGTGAGCAGGAGGCTTCACAGTACACTTCTCAGCGGAGAGGACCAGAGACTCTGCGTCCTGAAGCTGTTAGACGTGCACTGGGGACAGAGGACGGATTATTTACACAAGGAGGAGAAGTTCTCTTTAATGAGACTCTAGGATGGAATCCCATATACTTTAAGAGAACATTTTATGGGCTTCCCAGGTGGCACCAGTGGTAAAGAAAAAGAATCTGCCTGCCAGTGCAGGGGATGCAAGAGACAAAGCAAGGAGACGCAAGCCAATGGCAGGAGAAGCAAGGGTTCGATCTCTGGGTCGGGAAGAGCCTCTGGAGTGGGAAATGGCCACCCACTCCAGTATCCTTGCCTGGAAAATTCTATGGACAGAGGAGCTTAGCAAGCTACAGTCCATAGGGTTGCAGAGTCGGACACGACTGAGCACACACACACACGACTTATGACCTAAGGTGTTATCAAAATCTAGCGTGTATTAGACTTCCATAGGGTCGCAGAGAGTTGGACATGACTGAAGTGACTTAACACACACACATACATTAGACTTACAGAACAGAGACCAGAAAAGGCTAGCTTCCTAAAAGAATCTGTGCTTCCTAAAAACTTCCTTGGTGTGAAATCCATGGCTCATGATCGGAGTCTCTTTCCAGCTTGAGATGTACCTTTATTTGCAAGCCAGTTACCAAGGACAGAATTTGACAGCCCCAAATGACCTCTACGCAAAGGCAACTGGCCCTGTTCATAAACCCTGTAAAAATATTGATAATCCCTGCTCTGGTCAGCCTCCCCTGGCTTTTACAATCTGGAGGAGCCTCTCCTAAGAGGAGACTCCTCTAATTCTTCTGGAAGAGGTGGGAGGCTACCTGGTATGAAGTAGGGAAAATGCAATTCAAAACAAAACTCCAGGAGTCTAATGACTACAAATTCAGCTGTGCTCAGAAATGGATTTAATGTAGATGCCGCTGCTACTGGGCTCTTTGTCAGTGTCAGGCTCTGGTGCTATCAGGAGGCCCTGGATTCAGGGGAGGTAGCTTGGGGAAGGGGGATGGACAAGGCAGATAAGGCAAAAACATCCATTCATAAGGCATGCAAAAACAGCAGGAAAAACAGAAGTCAAAAATTTTTTTAAGATGTTACAGGTTAGGAAGCCCTTAAAACTGGAAATTGGAATACAAATACACTAAAAGAATTAAAGGATTTTTTTTTAATGAAGTTTAAATGAAACTAAAGAGTTGAAAAAAGATTGGAGATTAAAATAGCAGACAATAAGGACTAAATTCAAGTGAAATAAAAGTTAAAATATTTTTGATTCAGAAAAGTTGAAAAGCTTAAGTAAAACCTGTGGGGTTAAAAAAAAAAAGAAGAATTTAAAGATGAGGTGGCAGTGAGTTCTGTCTGCATGACCATCAAGTAGGAGCTTCATCTATATTATTTCATCTGATTGATGACTGTCATTTATCACTTTATAGATACTTCTGTCTCGGGTATTCTTTTGGAAAAGGTGTACGGATTCATTACATATTCTAATGTATTGTCTATAGATTATAAGATAAAGTCAAGCATGTATCTGCTGATACTTTTTAAGTTGACCTGTCTTTATACTTAGAAATGTCTCTTAATAGTAAGCTTCCCTGGTGGCTCAGATGGTGAAGAATCTGCCTGCAATGCAAGAGACCCATGTTCTTCTATCCGTGGCTCAGAAAGATCCCCTGGAGAAGGAAAGGGCAACCCACTCTAGCATTTTTGCCTGGAGAATCCCATGGATAAAGGAGACTGGCAGCTCCAGTCCACGGGGTCGCAGAGTTGGACACGACTGAGCGACTCTCTCTACTGTAGTAACAGGTCTGCTGTTTGAATGAGTAAGAGTCTATGTGGCTAGGGTGTTAAGTCTGTCAAGTCTAAACTTCTACATAGTTCTTGAGGCCTGACCATCTCTTTTCCTTAATTTCCCATTTCACTAGCACCACCATCAGCAAAGTCTGACACTGGAATCAGTGCTGTCAATTGATACCAGTTCTAGAAAATGTGGTTACAACAAGACATTATTTGCATTCTATGAAAGTCAAAATTTATGATATATTCTCAACCAGGTCATTTAAAAATTTATCTTTCTATTAGCCAGGATAAAAGACCTGTTAAAACGTAACTGAACGACAAATTTTCAAGTGAACATTCAACCCGATATGGTGTTTTAAGAACTTCAAAACATATAAGGCAACTCAGTGGCTATTAGATATCATTGTCTATGAAAGGATTTTTAAGTAACTCCTACAGAAAGATCAGCTGATTCTACTGAATACCATGAAGTAATAAGGGGCATATTTTTTAAATGTCAAAATCCAAACATTTTTTATCATTTGGCCTAACATTCTGTTAAGAGAAGTTTTATTATTACTGTGTTCATTTTAATTAGTCTTTGTTTTGCAATGTTCTGCCAACTGGCTCCAGCCTTTGTGCTGAAGGCTTTAGGGTATTAGCAACACTGGCTGTCTCCCCGTCACCATTTCACTTTTCCTGTTTTACTAAAACTTGTTGGTCCCTACCTCCAGTCTCTGCCCAGTTTATGGGACATCCAGAAATAATCTAGTTAGCCCTATACTGATTACAAGTCAAACTCTGCATTTGATTATTAAATAGACCACAAGGCAGATCTTGTGAACGAAATTTTTATTTACATGTTGTATCTAGAAGCAGATACATAAATTCTTTATACGATTAATCTCCAAAAATGTGCAAGAAATTACTATAGTTTGTTTACAAACCAAAACACGTATTAAAATCAATGGACTTTGGATAATTCATTCTGTGGTGTTCTCAGTACAAATGGTACACACCTGATTCGAAACATACAGAAAAAGTGTAAACTACAGCAATCTGGATTGCAAGTATTAATTCCATGGCACTCTGACGACTAAAAAATTTCTTTAACCCAACATGTATACTTATTACAAAATTCTATAAGAATTTTTCATCATCTCTGGAAGTAGAGCTTGGATCACTTTTCAGAAACAGCAACTACACATTCGCCATGTTATGACTGATTAATAAAAAGGATGTTTATAAAAAATCTTTACAGGATTAAAAAAGTATTAAACCGAATTTGTGATTACTAGCGTACCAATACTTTGTTTTAGAATTTTAAAGTTACTTATGGAACTGGCAAGTGTTCCTTATTAGAGTTTTCAACGAAACTGTCTATTGCTGGTAGTGTGATTTCAAATTAAGACTTCACATTGGATGAAAAGCCATGAAGATTTAAAACGGATTATTTTGAATCATTCATAAAGCAAATCTCTCTCATATACAATGTGAACTGTACAATGATCAAAATTGGCATTTCTGAAAGCATTGTTAAGAAAGAGATTCGGACTGGTAGCACTAGCAGGGACACTGAATATAACCTACTGAAGATTTCAGTAACTTTTATCCTGTTTTAGTAATACTGGCTCAGAAATTATCCTGTATATTGTACTTGGGTTTTATTTCCTATATTCCAATGGTTTAGCCTTTTGGCACGATTTCTTTTAACAGCAAGATGGTTGCCCTGTGTAGCCGGTTTCCTTAAAAACTATTTTAAATTCTGTGATTGTTTCCTGTGACATTTTTTGACCTTCTAAAATTTTCAGATTATTGCACCAAAATGGGGCACAGTTTTCCTTAGAGAAAGGAGACTTTTTCAAGTACTTTCTATGCTTTCTTATTATTTGTAAAAAAAAATTTTAAAAAGCACAATAGTGTTCTAGGAAGCCTGGAAATATCTTCTGGCTTCCATCATGTTTCTGGGATGAGATATTTGATAAAAAGCAACTCTGATTCATTTCGTACGGCAGAAGGATACAGCTTTCCTGTGGTCTTTCTCTTGCCTTGAGCTCAGATTTTCAGAAGCAAACATTTAAGAAATCACTTACAAGCAGCACCCATGTCATCTAAGCCACCATTCAGCGGAATTCAGAAATTCACCCAAATGCTACCTGCACAAAAACTACAGGATCAAGACTTCTCTTTTTCTCCTTTCCACTTTTAACCAGACTGTTTTACTAGCCTATAAAGCCAATTGCTCACATTATGTTGTGCTGCCTCAGCCAAATGGTTCCCTAAACAAAAGCAAAAAACTTTGCGATATTCCTGTTTGTAAATGATTTCTTTGCAAACACTTTTATTTTTATTGATACACTA
Organism: Bubalus bubalis; assembly: GCF_019923935.1. Classification (NCBI taxonomy): domain Eukaryota; kingdom Metazoa; phylum Chordata; class Mammalia; order Artiodactyla; family Bovidae; genus Bubalus; species Bubalus bubalis. The sequence goes on along the minus strand of NC_059178.1, from coordinate 54,907,293 downwards.
TCAGACTCTAGAAATCTGAAATTGGATTAGAATAGGGCATTTTACTTAAAGGAATTTTATATTATGAACATACAGAAGCACACTACGAATTGGCTTTCTGAATTAGAACAGTATCAAGACTTGCCCTCCATAAAAACACAAAATACAATTTTCAAGACATTTATATGGAAATCAGGATGATCTTAACTTGAAACCAAATGGCTCAATCTTAAACACATGGTTATCATGAAGAAGGTGTGGGGAACAGGCTATGCCCACATAAGACAGGGTTCAGGGCAGTCCAAAGACCTCTGTGCACCACGGTCTCACAAAGAGTACATGTCAATGCTTCTAGAAACATGGAGAAGCCATCTCAACACTTATTATTAATACACAGTGACTCTGTGACAATACCTGCCATCTAATATAGATGCACAGGGACTTTTAACTCACCCTAGATATATTTTAAATTGTTTAAAAATAAATAGTTTTGCAAAAAAATAGTTTAAATGTCTTGCATTAATTTGATAACAAGTTTACAACTCTGTAATAGTTCTTAATCCAAATAGCTTATAATGAACACTTAAATTATATTATTACAGTATACTCCATATTCAATCTTATTAGGTGAAAACATATCAGAAAATGAAAGAGTCTTTGCAACAAGGTACAATCAAACATTCCACCAAAATTAAGTACCTTTTCCCCTTTAAGTCAAATACCATAACACAGGTATTAATACACTGGGCCTTTTCTTGGTAATTCTCAGCTGACTCTTAAAAAAAAAAAAAAAACAGAAAAAAAAATGGGGATACTGATATGTCTGGATGACAAAGCTATTAAATTTGACCTAAGACCTTTACTCTGTTTGTTTTTTTTAATGAGGATAAGAGATAGGAAAAGGAAGAAATGTCTTAAATTACATGTTTCATTGGAAGGGAAAACATTTCCTTTAAAGTTATGTAGCTAGAAACATCTTCTGGATGGAACAATTTCAAAACACTAAAGAATCTGCAGTGAATAAGCACTGCATTTCAAAATAACTAAAAAGTATTGGATATAACATACTACCCCCACCCCGCAAAGGACTGAATCAAAAGAAATGAAAAAACTAATGATGCTAATTTACTTAAGACTTAGCTAAATTAAAAATAGAAACCCTATAGATAAATGGCAGTATATATGGTAGGTAAATGCACACACCTGATTCGGTATTAACACTTTTGTTACACGGTACGCCACAATTTCCACAATTTTTAAACTAAAGTCACTGGGATTTTTTGGTTTTGTTGCTTTTGTTTTTTTTTGGTGGGGGAAGGAAGTGTTAAATCTAGCACATTTTAATGGTGAATACATAAAAGAAAAATATAAACCCAACTTTAAAACATTTTCTTTCTCTTCAGATCAATTTAAAACTCTATATAGACTTTAATGTTGCAAGAGGATCTAGTCCATTTATGAAAAGCATTTCTACATCAAGTTCACCCAAGAAAATGTTGTCTAAGCTAAAGAAATCACAGATAAAACATTTTACCAGAGGAAAGTATAGATAACAAAAAATTGCTTATCACAGGAAACTAAGGTCATCTAATAATTTCTTTAATAGTTCTAGTTCCATAGGTCTTTATACGTTATGCCAATTTGTACCAGAGTTTAATGACAGAAAAGGCAACAATTTTTAAATTGGTGGTATACATTTCTTTACAACTTTTTAATGTAAGGCCATTTATTAAAAACAGACAAACCACAAGATGAAAATGAAGGCAACAGAAAAATCCAGCTTCTCAGAACCAAAAGACAGCACAACCTCAAACATAATTTAGAAACAAATGTGGCAGAAAGATATGTCGCAGACCTGCCTTCCATTACCCAAGGTTATGTCAGTTCACAATTCTAAATAAATCTTTGTAGAGCATGAAATTAAAAATCATTTTCAGTGTAGGTGTAAACTCTTGTGATTAATCACACAGCTATGCTGACTCAACACTATCTTTGAAGATGGGCCATTGAAAGAGACATAACAGGTTCATTCTGCAAGTTTCATTCAACTTTACTCAGGATTGGATACACATGAAATGTGCTTTTAATGCATAAAATCACAGTGGATAGCAGCAAAGGACTGGGGGTGGGTGGGTAAGGAGAATCTGATCATTCACATTGTGATTATTCTGCACGCTGATGGAAGAGACTTCACACCTCCTCAAACCTCCAGACTTCCCTTTTGTAAAGAATGAAAATGAACCCGACACCTCGCGGACGGTTCCCCACCCCTAAACGGACTGGACACTCTTTTACACATAAAACTGAAATAAAGAATATGGCAGCAAAAGATTCTGATGGCGATGAAGAGTCTGTAAACTGTATCTCAGTCTCTCTCTCTCTCACTCCCAAAGTGCACGATGCCGGGCTGCGGTCCTGTCAGTAGTGCTTCTCCTGTAGGTAATCCTTCATTTTGTTGGGCAGGGGCAGCTTCTGGATCAGGTCTATCCGGGTGTACTGGCGGATGACGAAGCGGCACAGGTACTGCAGCGAGCGCACCTGCATGAAGCGCGACACTGGGTTGGTGAGCCGCACCGGGTAGGTGGCGGAGCCCGGCAGGCGCGAGCGCGAGTAGCAGAAGGCGCCGTTCTCTGAGTCCCTGATGGAGTGCTCGATGAGGTCCACAATGGACGTGTGCCCCTCTACGTCCGGCTGCTCGTAGAAGCTGAACCGGCCGTTCGAGTGCTCGATCCGGGTGTGCAGGGTCTTGCCGTGCGAGCGGAAGCTCAGGCTGAGCAGGTAGCGGTCGTCCGAGCTGTCCCGCACCAGGAAGGAGCCGTCGGGCACGTTGGCCAGCTTGCCCTCCGCCTCCCAGCGCGTGATGGGCCCCCAGTACCAGCCCTGCTTGGCCAGCTTCTTGAGCTCCTCCGTCAGGCTGGTCACCGCCAGGGGGCCGCTGCTCTGCACCGAGTCGTACACCCTGGCCACCCCGGGAGCCGAGGTGGGGTCAAAATTCAAGTGGCAGCGCACGCTGTCGGCCGCGTGGGCATCCGGGCCGGCCAGCCCGGCGAAGGTCCTTTGGCTCGGGTCGGTCTGCAGCGGAGGTAGCAGCGGGGAGAGGGGGGGCCCGTCGTCGGGGCCTGCCCGAGGGCTCGGCAGCACCCCCGCCGCGGGGCCCGCCAGCAGGCCGCCCACCGGCGGGTCGCCGAAGAGCTCGGGCGCTGGGCGCCCGGCGTCCTCGTCGCGGCGGGCGGGGCAGGGGCCCCCTGCGGACGGGGGCGGCGGGACGGCCGAGACCTCCATCGGGGAGGAGCCGTCCAAAGGCACGGTGTACGGGAGGTAGTCCTGAGGCAGCAGGCCCAGGACCACAGGCACGTGCTCGCCCAGACGCAGGCGCAGGTCCCCGGCCGCGGGCGCCGGGCTCCCGGGCGCGGCGGGTGGCTCCGGGCACGGGCAGGCGGGCTCGGCCGCTGGGCGGAGCTCGCCGAAGTCCTTGCGCACGCCGTTGAGAGCCGGGCCCGTGCCGGGCGAGTGCACCAGCGCCTTGACCCGCACCTCCATCCGGATGCACGTCTCCTCCGAGGCGGTGGGCCGCAGCGGCCAGGGCGTGGGGCTGTAGTGGTGGCTGCGCAGCGACGTGGAGCGCATGGGCCGCGGCGCCCGCGCGTCCTTGAACACCAGCGGCGCCGACGACGACGAGAAGGTGTCCTCATCCGCCGCGCCCCCCGCCGCCGCGCCACCCTTGCCCTTGGCCTTCTGCTTGGCGCTCAGCCGCCTCTTCAGCGTGCCCATGAGGCTCTCGCTCTTGGCCCGGTTCTTGCCGCCGCCTTTTTCGTCCTCGCCGTGCAGCTCGCAGCCGGCCATCTCCTTCCCGTAGCAGCTCCCGAACAAGGACTCCTCTTTGCCAAAGTCGCCGGCTAGTGCTGGCTGTTGTACGACCATGAATTCCGCGTCTTCTTTGCTCTTACTCAAATTGAAAGATTTCCGGAAGGTCTTAAGGCTGATCTTCTTCATTCTGACGAGCTACCTGATCCGAGGGGCTCAATTTCTCTCGGGGAGATTATCCGCGAACATCTGGGCAGGCTGCAGGCGAGGCTGCATCCATGCGTTTTTCCAGCTTCATTCCCCTCTAGAGTCACTGTCTTAAAAAAAAAAAAAAAAATTAAAAGGTCACATTAAATAATGTCTCCACAAGTCTTAGTTTTAATTCTTCAGCTTCTGAACAAGGATGCCTAAGTATAAGAAGGTAAGCTCCATTTGGACAGATTTTTTTTTCCCGTTTCACGCAGCACAGTAGATCACTGCCTATTTGACCAACATGTGATAATGCTTCAGGAACAAACCCTAATCCTTTTCTCCCTGCACCTCGCTTTGATTTAACCCTAATTATGGTCCACGTGCCTGTCCTTCCTGAGTCAGTCGCCCTTTTCACAATGACCCACACCGTCCCAGCCACCAGCCTGTGTCCTGCAGACAGCCAACACTCAGCAAACAAGGCACCACGTCCATAACAAGCCCAACCGATTCTTCAACAACCTAGGTGTATTTTTAAATCTTTAAACAGCTGTAAAAATGAATTAAAGGAAGTCCATAATCTGTGACAAGTTATCTGGGGAAAGCCTAGACATGCCCTCCATAGCCACGAGTCTACTGAGAACAGGGTCTGTCCACCTGCATGATCCCAGAGCCTGGCCAGCCCAGACCTCCCAAGACAGGCACTTTCACCTGCAGGGGACACGGGTAACAACAAGTACAGTTCTTCACAGTAGGAGAAACTGCATTATTAGTCTTAACAGGCAGAAAATGGTGATGTGAAAACTAATAAAAACCTCCCTGTGTTAAGTGATCATTTTCTGGCTCACTAGCAACAAATCCAATTTTGTCCACCAAAAAAACCGACCATCAATTTACAGAGATTAAGAAAACTTAATTACCAATATCCATAAAACTAGAGGCCGTGAATACAAGCAGAAAACAAACATGTTTAGCCCCCAAAACAGGAATGCTGTAAAGAAAGTACCGTTTATAATAATAACTGAAAATCAGCAAAGTCTTGATAAACTAGATCAATGGCTCAGTATCCAAAATGGATTATGTCTGGTGTGTCTGGAGTGTTACCCCAACATCTCCCAAACCCAAGCAGGTAAACCCACTACACTTAAAGCTTGACCTAGTGGGTCAGGCCCCATCGGCTTTCTATGAATGGTATAAAATGTTAGTTCAGCCCTCTATTATTAAAAAAAAGCAAATCAAAACTACAACGAGGTACCAGGTCAAACTCCTCAGACTGGCCATCATTAAAACCTCTACAAATAACAGGTGCTAGAGAGGATGTGCGGAGAAGGCAATGGCACCCCACTCCAGTATTCTTGCCTGGAAAATCCTATGGACGGAGGAGCCTAGTAGGCTGCAGTCCATGGGGTCGCTAAGAGTCCGATATGACTGAGCGACTTCACTTTCACTTTTCACTTTCATGCATTGGAGAAGGAACTGGTAACCCACTCCAGTGTTCTTGCCTGGAGAATCCCAGGGACGGGGGAACCTGGTGGGCTGCTGTCTTGGGGGTCGCACAAAGTCGGACACGACTGAAGCGACTTAGCAGCAGCAGCAGCAGCAGCAGAGAGGATGCAAAGAAAAGGGAACCCTCTCCTACACCACTGGTGGGAATGCAAATTGGTACAGCCACTATGGAAAACAGTATGGAGGTTCCTTAGAAAACTAAAAACAGAATTACCATATGATCCAGCAATCCCACTCCTGGGCACATATCCAGAGAAAACTCTAATTCAAAAAGATACACGCACCCCTATGTTTATAGCAGCACTATTCATAACAGCCAAGACATAGAAATAACCTAAATGTTCATCAACAGATGAATGGATGAAGAAGATGAGGTTTATAAACACAATGGAATACTACTCAGCCATTAAAGAAGAACAAATTAACACCATTTTTGGCAACATGAATGCAACTGGAGATTATCATACTAAGTGAAGTAAATCAGAAGTAGAAAGACAAATACCGTATGATATCACGCATACATGGAATCTAAAATATGACAGAAATGAACCTATCTGTGGAACAGAAAGACTCACAGACACAGAGAACAGACCTGTGGTTGCCTGTGGATGGAGGGTGGGGAGGCACAGACTGGGAGGCTGGAGTTGGCAGATGTCAACCGTTACATACATAACGGATAAACAAGGCCCTACTGTGTAGCACAGAGCACAGGGAACCAGTCAATATCCTCTGCCAAGCCATAATGGAAAACTGACTCATCTGAAAAACAGATGAACCGTTTCTGAATAAAATGTAAGATATTAAAATGTTAAAAACAATCGCCTGGAGTCATTTGGAGTGCTCAGGGAGGGCTATCCAAGCTTCCCCAGCAGGCCATGTTGCCTCTAAAATTTTCTAACAATGGATGGGCAGGGAGAGCTCAAGTTCAACATATAAGCACTGGAGAGACTCAAATGTGAGTCAATTGCATGTAGAGGTTTTATTCACAGCTAACTTCCATTTGCAAGTAATTCTTCATAAGGTCCCAATTTTGTGACATAATTTTAGTGACATTAAGTAACATTCAGCCTCAGTTCTGGCAGGAAACAGCTGCAGTTGCAACCCTTCTAGGTCCACCAGTTACGGACATACTAATCACTAGAAATGTGTGTGTGCAGACACAGCTAATGATCGAGGAACACACACAGACTCGTCCCAGGGCTGGAGGGAAAACACCCACGGCACGTGCCACATGCTGTAAGTCCAAGCTTCAGAGATGAATAAGGAGGTTAAGTCCTGAAAAGCAAGTCCAGAAGATTAAGAAAGATCCAGAACACGATGCAGAAAGAAGGCCTGACTAGGAGAGAATCTGCGGCAGGATCTGGACTGCCTGATCCTGCCTACAGGCACTCCGGTCTCCCCCATATCCTGCCTGCCCCGCTGCAAGACGACAACAACCTGAAACAGCTTCTCAGCTCCCTCAGTGTAGGACAACAGGGGCTGAGGCTCCTGTCCTCACCCCGTTCCTCCCGGGCTCTCTTCACTCGCCTCCCGGTGCTCTGAGAACACTGTAAATACGCTGCCACTGAGGGTCTGGGAGCTGGCTGCAAACGTCATACAACCACCCCCTGCCCCCAGCTTCGGTCAAGTCTTCCCGATGTCACTGTCTCGATGAGACCTGCCCTGATCATGCCATTCAGGCTACACCACAAACCTTCTTACCCAGGACAACAGAAGTGTCTTGCTTTAACAGGCTCTCTGTCACCCTCGCCTCTTCCACTCACTGATGTGTCCCAGGCATCCAGGACTGTGGCAGGGGCCCAGGAGGTATGGTGATCAGACACCCCACCCACCTCCACTTCCCTCACACCTCACCTCAAGAGGTAATTCATCATCATAGGGAAAGGTTACACAGCTCCTTAACACAGTCAATAAAGTTCTACACAGTTTGGCTGTCCTGGGTGATTTCTGCTCCATTCATATTCACCATATTCTCACTCAACACAGAACTTTTTAACATACTGCTCCTTGGACCTGAACTGTTTGTGTTTTCCTTCTCCTCTTTGACTAATTCCTTTGAACCTCAGCTCATCTGTCAATTCCTCAGGGAATATAAACTGCTCTTCCTGATTAGATGAAATACTCCAATTAGGGGATCTGAGGACACTGCACACCTCTCCAGCTTCGAATTTCCATCTGGGATGTATGCTTACATCCATTTGTATAATTACTTGATTAATACCTATGACCCCAGAAGGCTATAACTGACACAAAAGCAGAGACTAGTGTCCATTTTTTCCTCAGTGTGTTATCCCAGCACCCATCATGGATCTGGCCCAAAGAAGGCACGCCACAGATAACTGCTGAATAAACAACAAAGTAAAATGAGTGAGAGCCCTCAAAGGAAAGGTCCACAGTGACAGACGACTTGATGCTGATGTATTCAACTGCCTCAGCAGCAGAATCAGTAACTGACTCGGATGTGCAAGTATCGTTTTTAACTTACCCTTGCTAGGTCTGGCTTCTCTCGGAGCTCAGATGGTAAAGAATCTGCCTGCAGTGTAGGAAACCCAGGTTCGATCCCTGGGTCAGGAAGTTCCCCTAGAGAAGGAAATGGCAACCCACTCCAGTATCCCTGCCTGGAAAATCCCATGGACAGAAGAGCCTGGTGGGCTGAGGTCCATGGGGTCACAAATAGTCGGGTACAACTGAGCAACTAACGCTAACCACCAGGTCTGTGGTTCAAATGTCTCTGCTTCCCACTGTTGCATCCATTTCACTGAAAACAAGACTGATAACTACAGTAAAATTACTTGGTAATTATCCACTTGATGACAATTCCTTTTTTCAACTATAAATCCATATGCAACTTAATAATAACATTCAATAAACAAAATTCAATCCTAAACATGAGAAACTACACAAAGTTCTATCAGGCCATATGGTCTTTTATCTTTTCCTTTCATTTTCTAGTCAAAGATTACTCTGGAATTTTTAAGAGTATCTGTTTTTCTGTTTGCACTTCCAAAAATATATGCCATCTTTTTATAGGACTACCATCTGTCTCATCATGCCTAAGTAAATGTTCTGAATTAGTTTCACTGCTTTTCTAATTGTAAAATTTTAAGTTTACACATGTATTGGCTTGGCCAAAAAGTTCACTCGGGTTTTCCCATAAGTGCTCTCAAGAAAACCTGAACAAACTTTTTGGCCAACCCAAAATGTGAATAAAGGTTCACATTGAAAATGTGCATAAAGGTTCAAGGGGAAGTTTTAGATGTGAATACACCACCCAGGCAGAAGATAACATCTTCAAATAATTTCACAGTCTCTTTTTAAAGAAATGAGTGGTGGTAGTCATGCTTGGCATTTTAACACCTAATGAAAAAACTTTTAAAAGACAACATCAAAACAACTACCTAAACCTTCAACGAACACAACAGCTTTATTACTGTCAATTTTTACAAGTAAGGAAACTAGAGAGATAATATTTGCCCCAACAGATTAGATAACATGCCTCTAGGAAAAACAGCAGATGCAGACCTTAAAGCCAGCTGCTGGCGCCAAAACACACACTTTCCCCTCTGGCAGCGGCCCTGCTGGTCGTGCTAGCGCTTAAGTCAGTGGTTCCCAAACTTTCAGGTCTTGGGACCTCTCTGCCCTCTTAAACATTACTGAAGATTACAAAAAGCTCTTGTCTATGAAGGTTATACAGAAATCATTTCTTAATAGTCAGTTGCTCTGGGAAATCTGAAAGCTTTTTTTTAACCCTATTACATTCAATTCCTATTAGAAATTAAAACTGAGATTTAAAAATATTAATTCATTTAAAATGACAATGTACTCATTACACGATAACATAAACCACTTTTCAAGAAAAATAGATACGTTTTCCCAAAGAACTAAAATTCAGAGAGAAGAGGCACTGTTTTACATGATTGTAAATCTTTTCCTGTCTGACTTTATTAAGACAACTGGACTCTCATTGGTGTTTGCATTGAATGTGTTACAATATGTTGTCTTAAAGTAGAAGAAGAAAACCCAACCTCTGATAGAAGCAGAACTGGAAAGGCAGGGTACTTTAATAACCTTCCGTGTAACTGTGGGTGGTCTTCTTGTGCTAACAGAACAAAGTCAAGGGATAGTTTCATAAAAGTCAGTATTGCTGAGAAATCTACAGCCATATCACTTTTTTTACTCTATTACATTTAAATCTATTGGTCTAGGTTACACTTTGAATGAATCTTTTATACATTCCCAAGTTCTTAACATCATGTATTAGTTATTTCATCATACAATATGAAAAAATTACTATCACCACTGATATAATAAGCAAAGTCTTTAAGTATTGCGAAGCTGCGAAGCCAAGAGTGGTAGGTAGAAGAAGTTCTGCAGTTGATTTTTGCTTGACAGCTTGAATTTAACGTGGGCAACAACACTGTCAGTGAAGTGAAAGGCTGTACTTTGACCATTTATGAGAAACCGTCTACTAAACACTCAAGATGATTAAGCATATCTGTCAATTGTTCTTTTAGGTAAAAGCAGTGCTCATGACAAAGCAGCTAGTTAAGCCAATTGCTCACACACGGCTTCCCTGTGGACACCTTCTCTAGTAGGCGGTAAAAGTGTTTTCTACACACTTCCAATTCATCATAAGCATTTTAAAAAGATGTGTACTCAGGGTCAAAATTTGATAAAATTAATAATTTTTATAGCTACATCAATGACATTCTTAAATGTAACTGGAATCTTCTTACCACAAGTGCTTGGAGGTGAAGAACATATGGCCATCATGAAAGTTTAATACTATCACAGTTGGTGCCCCAGCCTTGTTTGTGAACAGGCACCATCATTTTTATTCACGGCACTTTTGCACCCTCAGCAGAAATGGCAAAAACAGTGGAAAAGGCAAATAATGTTTTAGCATTATGATGAAAGGAGATCCACAGACCATATTTTGAGGACTGATAAGTTAAAACTATCTGTGAAGACAGTTTAAAAGAGAAAGACTTTAAATGTAGGCAAAGCATCCACATAAAAAGTCTGCAAGACAGGAGGCTGGTTCACCGTTGTAAATGTTTCTCTGCAGGTCAACACCCAGCCGGTGTTCCCGCATGCTATGGCTCATGCCCGTCCAGGTCAGTGCTCCCACTCCCTGCTCCTGAATCTGTCAGCTCACTACCTGTCATCACCTTTATCTAAAAAAAGGGAAAATAAACACCAGATACTAAAGCCTTTCCATGAAGGGAGAAACAGAAATGAGAGAAAGGAACAGACCAATAAAAAAGAAAAGAAGGGTAATGGCCAATGTAAATGAGATGCCATGGAATTTAGGGCCCAGTGCTTGTTGCAACAATAAATATGAAGGGGATACACCCAACTATAAGAAGAAAACGACTTTCAGAGCTGCTTTTTAAAACTCCAGTCATGTTATATTTTTTTATCGGTTGCATTATATCTGCTCATTTACTGCTTTACATCTGGAGCACTATCACTTGGTCACTAGTTGGACCCCAATACCTGAAAAACTTCGTGGGCACTGCTGACAGTCATCCAAACTTTACTAAACTTAAGACTCTTTTTTTTTTTTTAAGTTCTTTTTATTAAAAAAAAAAAAAGTTAATTGATTTGTAAACACTAAATAAATGCAGACAGCTAAAATGTTTTTCTGTGGAATTAGATGTAAACAAAACCACTCTAAAGAACTATGAAAACAGTACCTTAAAAAAAAAAAAAGAAAAAAAATCTAGGCCTTTGTATGAAGACTGCTTTGCAAATGTGATTAACTTCTAATTTTACTTAAAAGTTAAGTGCCAAACTGGAAAATCATAGATGACGCATTATGTAAAGCCAGAGATGACATAATTCAAACCAACTTTAGTCACTGAATATTTAAAGAAAGACATTGGTCCTACATTTGGAAACAAAGAGTGCATATTTACTTCTTTAAATTTAAAATAAAATGTTTAAAAGTATAAGAGTACATGCTTTCATGGAGTTTTTCAATGAACTAGTAAATATCAATACTAATTATTTTCGGAAAAGATCCTCTAACAGAAAAGAACTTTTGAAAAAAGGCATATGGTAATAACAACTGGCTGTGAGTATCAGCAAAAAGGGGAAAATGGATTTACACAAAATAGAAATGCAAAGAGCTGCTGCTGCTGCTAAGTCGCTTCAGTCGTGTCCGACTCTGTGCGACCCCATAGACGGCAGCCCACCAGGCTCCCCCGTCCCTGGGATTCTCCAGGCAAGAACGCTGGAGTGGGTTGCCATTTCCTTCTCCAATGTGTGAAAGTGAAGTCACTCAGTTGTGTTAGACTCTTAGCGACCCCATGGACTGCAGCCCACCAGGTTCCTCCGTCCATGGGATTTTCCAGGCAAGAGTACTGGAGTAGGTTGCCATTGCCTTCTCCGAATGGAAAGAGTAGTTAACAATAAATCTATATGAAATCAAAATATGTAAAAGTATGTGGAGATGCTATGAAAATTAAGCTGAAACTCAGATGAAATGGAAAATTTTATGGCTAATATATATTATTATACCAAAATTCTATCCGAGGAGGCAGGAACCCAAAAGAGGCTGACAGCTGTGAAAGAACCTGAGCGAGTGCCCATGAGCCACCAAGGCCTTCTCTTCCCGAGAGAAAAAGCGGCGAGTCAGTGACGACATACGGCCAATATTCCAATACTAAACCATGTCCAATACTCACTAAACTACTTCAGGGCACAGAGGGAAAAGAATGGCTCCCAAATTTATTTTTGAAGTCAAAAGAACATTGATACCATAACTGGACTAAGACAACAACAACAAAAAAACCAAACAACACCCAAAACACCAAATCTAACTTATGAATACCAAAATAGAACTCTTAAATATCAGCAAACACTGAGAGTGGTGGGGGGAAACAACTCAATACGATACATCTGAGGTTTGCTGGTATGACTGTGTATTTGTAAATCTACTAATATAATCTACCATAGATCAAGAAGAAATATTATGATCACAGCTGTAAATAACAAGAAAGATTTGAAAAAAATAACATTAATTCTTGATTCGCCTCAAAAGTAGTCTTTGCAGAATAGAAACAGATGGACATTTAACACAATAACTATAACAAAATTATGAACCATAATGAATAAATGCTGACAGGCGACAACAAGGACGCCAATTATCAATACTATTAATTAGCATTATTTTAACTGAGTAGCCAGTTAATCTGTCAACAGTAAGAAGCATAAATATTGGAAAGGAGGAAACAAGTTGTCATTATTTACAAATGACATGATTGAATGAATACTTGGAAACACAACAGATGCAGCTGAAAAACTATTGCGGGGGGAAGAAAATTCAGTCAAGTAACTACTTAAAAAATGTATACATAAAAATCAGTAGTAATTCTATATTTTTTAAAAAGCTGATAAGAAAATATAATAAAAGACTAGATTCTACTTATAATGGTTTTTAAAAGATGGAGGGTCAGGATGGGGAACACATGTACACCCATGGGAAAAAAAAAAGTTGAAATTAATTTTTTAAATGTCCCAAACTTTATGAAAAAAATTCTCAAACTCCTCAGAAGGGACCATAAAAGACCTAAAGACACATTATGTTCTTCAATAAAACAGTTAAATCCTGTCAAAATACTAGGTTCAAGACCCCATGAAAACATCAATGATGTTTTTGCAAGAAACCTGACAAGATGATGTTGAGCTCAGATGCACAAATGATGAAAAGAGAACCAAGACAGATGCTACAGGACAAATGAAAGGGATGAGCTGCACAGGATCACCATGCACTGCTGGGGCTCAGACCCGACGGAGGACTGCCAAGTCAAGAGACAGACACGGCACACGGAAGGACTCGGTGACAAGGACAGCTTGAACTACTGGACGGAAGGCGGGCTACTAAGGAAGCGATGAGAGAAGGCTGGAAAACCACTTGAGCATGGTGGGGAAAGCAAGACTTTGACTTCATTCCTTATGCAACTATAAATCTCAGAAGGATCAGATGTGCAAACAAAACAGATAAATGAATGAAAGTTGAAAGAACCCTTAAAAAACTTAAGACGGCAAGTTTCTATGCATAACATAAAACCCTGACTCCATAAAGGAAAAGATCAACAAACATTAACAATGAAAATGTACGGCACAAATAAACCCAAAAAACAAGCTGGAGGAAAACTGCGAACACATATGTTGCTGTCGTTTAGTCTCTAAGTCATACCTGACTTTTTTGTGACCTCCGTGGACTGGAGGCCACCAGGCTCCTCTGTCCATGGGATTTCCCAGGCAAGAATACTGGAGTGGGTTGCCATTCCCTTCTCCAGGGGATCTTCCTGACCCAGGGATCAAACCTGAGTTGGCAGGCAGGTTTTTGGGTTTTTTTCTTTATAAAACACACTAAGCTATCAGAGAAGCCTGTAAACACACATGACCAAGGATGAATTTCTGTCACATAGACCATGCTCTTAGCAATCAGCAAGACAAAGGTATACAGTTCTAGAAGCAAATGAGCAAAATATAAATGAAAATGAAAAATTGACACAGAAAGGACAGAAGGAAAGTAAAAAAACAAGCAAGAGAGAAATCAAGCAAGCAAGAGAAGGAGACAAATTCAAGTGGCCAGTTAACACCCTAGAAGATTCTCAACTCATCTACCACAAAGACATTAAACGAATTTGGGCAAGATGGAACTCTACTGATACACTGAGATTGTGGTGGTAGCTACATGACTGAATGTATTTGTATAAACTCAACAGATTGTACACTATAAAGGATGAGTTTCACTGTATGTAAACTATTAAAGAGATGGGAATACCAGACCACCTTACCTGCCTCCTGAGAAATCTTCATGCAGGTCAAGAAGCAACAGTTAGAACTGGACATGGAACAACGGACTGGTTCCAAATCAGAAAAAGACTACATCAAGGCTGCATCTTGTCACCCTGCTTATTTAACTTATAATGCAGAGTACATCATGCGAAATACTGGGCTGGATGAAGCACATGCTGAAATCAAGACTGCTGGGAGAAATATCAATAACCTCAGATAGGCAGATGATGCCACCCTTATGGCAGAAAGTGAAGAAGAACTAAAGAGCCTCTTGATGAAAGTTAAAGAGGAGAGTGAAAAAGCTGGCTTAAAATTCAACATTCCAAAAACGAAGATCACAGCATCCAGTCCCATCACTTCATGGCAAATAAGATGGGGAAATAGTAAGAGACTTTATTTTCTTGGGCTCCAAAATCACTGCAGATGGTGACTGAAGCCATGAAATTAAAAGACACTTGGCTCCTTGAAAGAAAAGCTATGACCAACCTAGACAGGATATTAAAAAAGTAAAGACATTACTTTGCCAACAAAGGTCCATCTAGTCAAGGCTATGGTTTTTCCAGTAGTCATGTATGGATGTAAGAGTTGGACTATGAAGAAAGCTGAGCATAGAAGAATTGATGCTTTTGAACTGTGGTGCTGGAGACGACTCTTGAGAGTTCTTGGACAGCAAGGAGAAAAACCAGTCAGTCCTAAAAGAAATCAGTCCTGAATATGCATTGGAAGGACAGATGCTGAAGCTCCAATACTTTGGCTACCTGATGTGAAGAACTGACTCATTTGAAAAGACCCTGATGCTGGGAAAGACTGAGGGCAGGAGTAGAAGGGGATGACTGAGGATGAGATGGTCGGATGGCATCACCAACTCGATGGATATGAGTTTGAGCAAGCTCTGGGAGTTGGTGATGGACACGGAAGCCTGGCATGCTGCAGTCCATAGGGTCGCAGAGTTGGACTGATTGAAACTGTATGCTAACTTTAAAAATTCACTAACAAGAAAATTCAAAACAAAACAAGATAATATCCTTCACTGGTGAGTTTGAAAAAACTAAATAAAAAACAACGCTGGCAAGGGTATGGGGAACTGCTGCTGCTAAGTCACTTCAGTCGTGTCCGACTCTGTGCGACCCCATAGACGGCAACCTACCAGGCTCCCCCATCCCTGGGCTTCTCCAGGCAAGAACACTAGAGTGGGTTGCCATTTCCTTCTCCAATGCATGAAAGTGAAAAGTGAAAGGAAGTCGCTCAGTCATGTCTGACTCTAAGCGACCCCATGGACTGCAGCCTACCAGGCTCCTCCGCCCATGGGGTTTTCCAGGCAAGAGTACTGGAGTGGGGTGCCATTGCCTTCTCCATGGGGAACTAGCCCTGACCATTAACTAACTGCTCAAGTGTAAACTGGTACAACTTGTGGAGGATTACTTGAAAATATTTATCAAAATTGTAGAATTCACATATGCTTGAGCCAAGTAATTATGCTATTAGGAATTTGTCTTTTAGATATATATACATGCCAAAAACAGGGACATATGGAAAATGATGTGCTGAAGAGAATTAAAAAAAAAAAAAAAAAAAACAGGAACTAATACTACTTCATCATTTGCCTAGTAATGACCTACATGTGGGCGTGCTTAGTCGCTTCAGTCATGTCCGACTCTGTGACCCCATGAACCATGGCCTGCCAGGCTCCTGTGTCCATAGGATTCTTCAAGTGAGAATACTGGAGTGGGTTTCCATTTCCATCTCCAATGACCTACTATTAGCAAATATAGGCCACATATTGGCCTTATGTGCCGAGCCTTGGAATATACTGCGTCTCATTTAATCCTCATAACCCAGTGAGTTTAGTTCTAGGCATAAGGAGTACCGAGTCTGACACAGCAGGAAGCACTCACCTGGAGCTAGACTGCTCCGGGTCCCCTGCATCCCAGCTCCAACTTCATCAGCTGTGTCATCTTAGAGGTATCGGTGTCCATCACACAAGTTAGCGGTGAGGTTTCAAAGTGCTCATAAATGTGATGTCCTTAAAAATGCCGCCCACAGATTAAGCTACACAGGTGCTTGAGGCTAAAGGCGGCAAGACCAAGAGTAACGCCCGCTCGGCACGAGTGGGGAAGCTGAGGCAGGAATCACAGCACTGGCCTCCGATCACACCGATTCTGCAGGATGATCCACTTAATCTAAACTTCGCGCGACTTCTGCTGCATAATGCATTCTGGTCAAAATGTAGAATGGATCTGGATATCAGGGAGCAACAGTGAAAACACATGTCAAAAGCTAGTGAACTAGCACAGTAAGTTATAGTCCATCCACATGATGGGGTATTATATGCATAAAGAAAGGGGTCCAGGAGACACTGGAAAAGGCAAGCTACAAAAGAAAAGGCAAATATGATCCCATGTGTGTATTTATATGGCTAAATATATACAGTAAAAGTCTCCGGGTATCAGTGACCACACATCCAGAGGCGGAGGACACGGGATCAGGAAGCCACACCTGCAAGGAGACGTACGTCTCCCACAGAGGACCTTGCAGGGACCACTGAGCAGGTTTTACTTTACACAGAGCCACCACCAGTCCCCTCTCCCCGCGGGCTAGGTAAACAAGTGTCTGTCTGTGTGTTTTCGCCACCTGGGGTCACAAAAGCAGGACGCTGATGCCCTCGGGGTCAAAGGTCTCAACAGCTTTCCTGAATCACCCATCTCTGTGGACCCTCTTGAACTGCTTCCAATGCTCCCCAGCTTCCAAACTCCTGATGCACCTGCCCCCCGACCCCAGGCCTGGCCTGGTCTCGCCCCCGGTACCTCAGTCTTCCGCTTCCCACTGAGACTCACCCGGGCCTCCACTCCTATAAACACCCGACCGAGGAAAGCCCTGGCGCCTAACAACCCCAGGACCTGAGCTCACCCCGGACAAGGCCTCCTCACCACTCACTACCGTTCTGTAAGCTCCTTAACTGCACTCACCTCTTTGCCTCCCTCTCCTACGGTATTATCACTCCAGCTCACACACGTGTCTTCACACTGATAAAACACTGCACTTCCTCCACCAGTGTGAGGAGAGAGCTGCAAACCAGAGTTGGAAGATAAAGTCCTGACCCTCCAGGGCCTTCAATCCTAGTGCTGAATGTAAGTAAGCAAACATGTGCAGAAGGATTGTAAAAGACACACATTTACAGCCCAAATGACGCTCTCATCCTTGAGAGGAGAGACCTTGCTCACTCCAGGAGGCAGAGGCTTCTTGTCACCCACTGTGATCACTTCTGCTGGTAGACTTACTTCCACCGCCACTGCAACCACCAACCCCAGGGGGATTACTGTGCATAAAAAAAATGCACACTAATCTTCCTGAATCCTCACAATAACCCTATTTTCAAGGTTCCAGCTTTACTTCTATTTTATAGAAGAGTAAACTAAACCTTAGAATGTTTAACAGTTGGCCTGAAGTTGCAAAGGAATTTGCCAAGCGACAGACACAAGAGCTGACCGTTGGCAGTTTCCGATGACATGTCATTTTATCTGACTGCGTTAACACTGTATGGAGCTGGGAGGACAAAGCCTTGTGGTTCTGAGCAAGACTCTGCAGTCACCACTGCCTAATGACCCTGGGCACTATGCCTCAGTTTCCTCATCTGAAAATGAGAATTTAAAAGTATGTACCAAGGGGGATCCACTTCTGGCATGATGGAAAGGGAGACTGATAAATCTTCTCTGTAAAAAGCAGAGGAAAACTCTACAAAAACTATCAAGTTTTTTCTCTGTAAAAACTATAAAGCTGGGCCAAACTGTCAAGAGCAACCATTTCAGCACTTCAGAGATAAACTAACTGCATACAACCGAGAACTTACTCATAAAAACCACTAAGCACTGGGACTTCATGAAAATTAAAAATTTCCGTGCTCCAAAATGCATCATTAAGAGAAAAGAGAAGCTACAGATTGGGAGGAAATATTTGCTTACTGTGTGTCTGACAAAGGATTTGTAGCCACAACAAATATATAAAGAACTCTTAAAACTGAATGATAAAACAACCTGTTCTTAAGTGGGCACAAGATTTAAATAAGACCTTTTACCAAAGACATACAAATGGCTAGTAAGCACATGAAAGGTGCTGGATACTACTGGTGGTGAGGAAAATGTAAGTGAAAACCTCAATGAGGGACCACAACCCACCCCAAGACGGGCAAGACCTAGAGTCAGCAAGAAGGGAGAGAAAGTGGATCCCTCCCACATTGCTGGTGGCAACGTAAAATGGGCTGGCTTTTAAACATTCTTCTTTTTTTCCTTATTATATGGAAAATGATTAAAATGCATAACTAGATGTGCACACCACAAAGACTTATGACAAGGCGGGTGCATTTCAGACCCCCAGGAATCACCCCGTGTCAGTTTATACAGATCGTCTGCTTTCTTTTTTCTACACTGTATAGCACTTGTGTCTTGACTTTCTCCTCTTGTGGTGTCCTGAGGAGCTGAAGTTTCTCAACGTATTTCAGTCGAATCTGTAAGTTTTCTTTTATTGTCCGCTGCTTCTATTGTCTTAAGAAACACTTTCAACACAGAAAGCATGGTATCTCCTGTTATTTCCTATAGAAAAGTATTAAACGGTTTGCCTCTCACAGGTAAGTCCTTGGTTAATACTTGGTTAGTACTGACTCATGTGTGAGGAAGGGATTAATTCATATTTTTGCACAGGGATAACCAATTGCCTCGACATATTCAGAGAAAAATATTGACCCTCTAAGAATCCAAAGAAATGCAAATTAAAATAGCAGTGATTTTTCACAAGCCAAATCAGCAAAGATTCTTCTAAATAATGATATTCATTAGTTGAAAACATCTTAATATAGTTGTAAAACATCACTTGGATATACGCAACTCTTAAAAAACATACTCTTTGACCCAATAATGCTATTTTCATAAATCCTGACTATGAAAACAAAGCATAATAACATCCCCTGCATTTATAATGTAGTGAAAAGATAAATTTAAATTTAAAAAATCAGAAACATTCTAATTTCCAACATTATGAGAACTGTAAACAAAATTCTTGCACATCTACACAATGGAACTTTAGGGAACCACTAAAACTGATATTTATACAGAGTTATAAATAACATGGGGGAAAAGTTCATATTGTTCATTTGTTACGTGCAAAAACACAGGAAATGAAATCTTATGTAAAGTGTGGCCTCGATTATGTAGAAAGAATAGGGAGGAAAATCAGACCAGAAAGAAATACAACATAACTGTCAACTGGATAACAGAAGACTTTGTAAGTATTATTTCCAGTACCTTATTTTCAAAATATTCTACAAAAAACATGGAGTGTTTTCTTCAGAACAAGGTCTGTAGGCTTGTTTGTTGGTAAGGCACTGTTTAGAAGGGGATGGCTGAGTAAATCCATCAAGTCAAAGCAGAGTGCAAAGCCTTTGCTCACTTTTCAGGCACAGCATGACCAACAAACAAAAAAGCAGGTCAACAGGTAAAAACACAATATTTTTGCTGTATTAAGAACCTATACAGCCTCCTCCTTCTCCTCAGTCCACTTAAAATAACTTTTTGCCAATCTGACATTACATTTTATTTAGTGTATATGTAGTCTGGACTGAAATATTCCAAGTTTAAACGTTAAGAGTAATAACCCCACCAGCTCTTCAGTGGCTTGTATTCCACGGTTAATCACCGTCATTCCATAGAACATTCCTTCAATTCCCTTTCCCCATTCTCACTCGGAAAAACTCTCCTGGCGGAACCACAACCCTGGGGACACCTGCCTGCACCCTCCCCGGGAACGTGGCTGGAGAAACACCGGCCGTCTGGCTGGTCTCAGTCTGCAGTCGTCTCCGCAAGCCGCAGGGGCAGCCTGAACGCAGCCTGTAAGTCACGTTCCATCCCCTGGTCCACTCAGCTCTCCCCTTCCTCGCCGAGCACGTCTCGTCTTCCCTCAGACCTCCTACATCTCCCCCACCTTCAATCTCAGCTGAAGGCCCGGCTTCCTACTTTCCGGAGACAATCGAGACCTTCAGAAGCAAACGTGACACTGCAGCGCCGCGGCAGCCCACGCCCACCCGGTTACCATAAACCACCGACCTTTCCTCGGGCCGCTCCGCTTGTGCGCCCGTCTCCTCCACCTGCCAACGAGTCCCCTAACCTGGGTCACTCCTCAAAGATACAAACCAACCTCCCCCACCCCCACCTATGCTTCTCTCTCTTGCAGCCTAACACCTTGGAGGAACCACGCGTGTATGTGAGGACCCCCTTGCCCCCATTTTTCTTAAACTCCCACCCGAGACCTTCTCCCCCGCGGTTACAGGGACCGCTCTTGCCAAGGTCACTAAGGCTGGCTGTGCTGCGCTGACCTCTCACGGACCAGCAGCGCCCCCAGGCAAGCTCGGCCGGCACTCAGACTCCAGTCACTTCTCCGTCTGCATTCACGTCCCTCATTCTCACGCAGGAGATAACACTGATGTGCAGCCCCCTCCCGAACCGCGCCTCTGTGCAGTCCAGTTCCAGCCAGTTCCTCTCTGGACTCTGCCGCTGCACTGTCTTATGGATACCTGAGACTCAAGCACTTTCAAAATGAAAATCTGGATTTTTTTTTCCTCCCCATCCCAGCCCTAAACCTGCTCAAGCTGCACTCTTTCCCACTTTCATTCATGGCTACTCCATTCTTCCAGTTGCTCAGATCAAAACCTTCAGCACCATCCAGGGCTCTCCTCTTTCTCTCACTCCACATCCAATCTCAATCCCTATCTTCAAACCATAGGCAGAGCCCTCTCACCTGTGGGTCCCATCACCACACTGGCCATCGGCACCCCTGCCGCAGCCTCCCCACTGCTTTCCTGCTCCATCTCCACCCCACCCCCCACCCCCACATCTTCTCTCAATATGGCACTGGTGCTCAGGGAACTGGCAACAGATGCCTGTTACTATCCTGAGTAATAAAGATCTGTATCTCTGACCCAGGAGTCTCATGTCTTCTGGCAGCAGCAATGGAGCTGTTTTTGGTTAACTTGGTAGCTTTCAAGTAGCATAAAATCTCTGACTCACTAAATAAGTGAAATGTAGTAAACATAATAGAATCGCTTTGACTTCTTTTAGAGTCTCTGATCTTTGCACAATAAGCTTTAAGAAGTCATATGAATATTTGCATGGCTATAAAGGTAGATAAGTGGGTTTCCCAGGTGGCTCAGTGGAAAAGAATCACCTGCTAATACAGGAGATGGGGGTTCAATCCCTGGGTCGGGAAGATCCCCTGGAGAAGGAAACGGCAATGCACTCCAGTATTCTTGCCTGGAGAATCCCATGGATAGAGGAGCCTGGCAGGCGACCGTCCATGGAGTTGCAGGGTCAGACACAACTGAGCACGCAACACACTGTGTTGACTTAAGTCGCTCAGTGGTATCGGATAATCAAGTTAAGACGAATGGACTTAAGTTGCCATATAATTTAAAATTAAGAATGATGTTTATGAGTACAACAAAAGCTCTAATAAATTTTCAAGTTCCAACTCCCACTTTGTGGGCTAGATACAAAACCATACCGTGGCACGAAGTTTTCTGTGTGACACAGGGCATCTCCAGAGTCTCAAACTCCCCATATGCAATGAAGACGCTGATCTCTAAAACACATGAAGCTCTAAAATTATCCGATTCAACGAGAACAAAAATATGCAGAGACTTAGAAATTTAACCTGTAGAAAACTTTTATGTGAGCATTTCTAAATACATTTTCCTATTACCGTGTCCAAAACATTCCTATTAAACTGAATATAGAAAAATTCATAAATTCAGTCATTTAAACCATCAATGGAGCTAGTTTATAAGATTTGATTACTGAAATAAACTCGCTCCTCAATTTTTTAACTGAGATTTTAACATGTTGGATTTGAAAAGTGTGTGTGCGCTCAGTTGCTCAGTTGTGTCCAACTCTTAGCAACCCCATGGACTGTAGCCTGCCAAGCTTCTCTGTCCATGGCATTTTCCAGGCAAGAATACTGGAGTGGGTTGCCATTTCCTATTCCAGGGGATCTTCAGAACCCAGGGATTAAACCTGTATCTCCTGCACTGACAGGCAGATTCTTTACCACTGCACCACCAGTTACCCATTAAAAAGTAGTATACCTATTACCAATTCATTACTGTCTCTATATACAGGCTAATTTTTAAATTATTTATTTTTATCATTTATTTTCAAATTAATGATATTCTATTTATTTTTAAACTGTTTATGGTGCTGATTCTCTGTTGCTGCTCGGGCTTTCTCGCTAACTGAGGACAGGGGCTCCTCCCCAGCTGTGGTGTGTGGGCTTCTCGCTGTGGTGGTGTCTCCTGTTGCTCTACAGCACAAGCTTAGGAGCTGGGGCGCGTGGGCTTAACTGCTCCACAGCACGTGGGATCTTCCCGAACCAGGGATCGAGCCTGTGTCCTGCACTGGAAGGCAGATTCTTTACAACTGAGCCACCAGAGGAGGCTGATCATTTTCTAAATGTATACATTTTTATACCTTTCCAGGCACTTACCAATGTTTTAGCTAAAAAATAGCAACTTCCCAAATAATCTCACCACTTTCACTGCCTACAAGGAAGTATTAAACTATTGGTTAAACTACCAAGTAGGTAAGATCCTTTGAGAATTTTTGACCAACTGTTGACAATTAAGCAGGGCCCAAGTATCTGTCTGTCATTTACTTTCATTCAGGGGCAGGGGTGCTGTACCAAACAGTGTAATGATTGAAGTTCTTTCACTACTTTTCATTTTTCAAGATTTGTTTATACACAAGGTCTCTTAAATATACTGAACTACTAAAGCAAAAATTTTTAACTCCTAGTGGCAACATGCACATAAAAATAACTGAAAAGTAAAGCAACTGCTTTGACTGCTTTCAGCCTTTAGGTCTTAACACAAAGCTCCAATTTAAAAGGCAATTTGTCAATTATGTGTGCAAATTATCTGTGCAAATGCTTTTGCACAGAACATTTAAGTTTTTCATTTGATTTGCATTAAAGAATAAGAGTTTTTAGCTATAACAATCTTTTCCTCATTTTATGTAAGTATACACAAATAAAGAAGAGCACATTTGGGATACAAAAAGTAATCCATGTAAGATTTACTAGATGTATATTAAGAGTGAATGCAAACTTCATTCATTGATAATTAGCAATAAAGGAGATCCCGTAGAGCAATAATTATTCAAATGAATGATACAGCCCTATTAAGCAAATATAAATATCTTATAAAATGGAAAAGGTCATACACATTGTAAAATGATAACTTAATTGTCAAAAGTAATCACTAATTCAAGGCTGCCAAACAGGGGACCTTTAATACTTGTAAAATGATCCAAGTGAAAACAATTCATGTTGCCCACTGCAGATCAGCAGGTATTTCGTAAATTAAGTTCCACCAAGTTCAGTGGCATGGGTGTGGCTTCATGACAGCACTGACTGAAAACACAATGAAAATCTTTATTTAAAGAAAAATCAGACTCGGGTTTCCCCCAAAGTAAAAGACTTTATTATTCCCTGATGCGGGCAAAGCAAACACTTTGGACAAGCTTCTGATGAAACATACACTTCTTTATCACCACAAAAAAACCCACAAGGAATGTGGAATTTCCTGGCGGTCCAGTGGTTAGGACCCTGAACTTCCACTGCAGGGGGCCTTGGTTCAATCCCACCAGCCACTCAGCCAAAACATTAAAAAATTTTTAAATAAAATAAATAAATAAAAACACGAGGACAATGAAAACTGGAATGCAAACAACAGCAGATGACAACAGTGTTAACCAGCTCAGACAAATCAAAGAAAGCTGAAATTTAAGCCTGCTACAAGGGCAGGCAACAAAAACAAACCTAAGAAAAAATATCACAAATCTGAAACAAGAGTCAGATGCTAGCCATTAAAAAGTGGGAGTGGAAAACATAAAACAAAAACTCTTACAGCCAAAATTTAAATTCAATAGAAGAAAAACTGAGAAAATCCTCCCCCCCAAAAAAACCCCCAAAATAAACCGACTTAAATATTTGAGAAAAAGCTAAAAAAAAAAAAAAAATTAATACATCAATCTAGGAGACCCAACACCCAACAAAGAAGAGCTTTCATCAGGAAAAGAAAGCAAATGAAGGGGGGAAAAGAAATTATCAAAGAAAATTTTAAACTTTTCCCCAAACTGAAGAACGCAGTTTACACACTCAAAGACCATGGAATGCTCAGTACACACACCCAAGAAAATAAATAATAATCAGGCACATCGTGGTGAAATTTTAAAATTTAGGTGATAATAGAAAAGATATTATAAAGCTTCCCGAAAGAGAAGAAAAAAAAAAAAAAATCACGCACACATGACAGGGAAAGAGATGGCAGCTGACACAGTGGTAACACTGAAAGCTGGAAGTCAGCCTTCAACTTCAGGAGGAAACCCGCTTCCAGTGCGGCCCACGTGCACATCAACAACTCTGCCTGAGCACAGCCCCCGCACCGCACCCGCACCGCCATGTGACGGCTTCCGGCCAACGGACTTCCAGCAACAAGGACGCGAGTCACTTCTGGGCGGGACATCTCGTGCTAACTTATCAGCGTACCTGCTGGGGTAACCTGGGGCCACCAGGTGATGCGACGGGGAACTGCAGGAAGACGCCAGGGGAGCCCCCGGCAATGGACTTGGTGAAAGAGAGCAAGAAGCATCATTTACACACTGAGGTTTCAGACATTTATCTGCCATTGCAGCATAACTATCCTGTGCCGACCAACACAGGGCCCTTGTGATTCTCCAGGCAAGAACACTGGCGTGGGTTGCTGTGCCCTCCTCCCGGGGATCTTCCAGACCCAGAGACCCTGGTCTCCTGCACTGCTGGCAGATTCTTTACTGTCTGAGCCACCTAGGAAGCCTGAACACAGCCAGACAACAAATCAAATATTTAGAACACGGACATTTTCTGACATATAAGATCTCACACTCCATCACCTTTCTAGGAAGTTAAGAGGATGAGCTCCGTCAAATCAAGGAGGTAAACCAAGAAACAGAGACGAGGCAAGTCACCTGGAGAGAGGAGAAAGCAGCCTCTAGGTTGGCAGCTCCCGCCGCTCGGCCTGTCTTCGATATTGTCCTTGCACCGACAGCCCTGCCGACTGCTGTCCCAGAGTCAGCACAACAGTGACATCCTCCCTGAAGACACAGTCCACGTTCCCTGGCTACCAGAAGTAATACACCCTGCATCGACAGCCAGGGGAGCTGCATTCTGAAATCTGCCAGCAACGTGGTAAGCGACTCAGGCACGTTACATAAGCACTCTTAGCTGCCTCCTCATCGTCTGCATAAGGATAAGGTTATCAGAAGGTGCCCTCTAATTCGAGAAAGGCAGTAATTCTTCAAATGAACAAAAGCACTAAAATCCTAATATAATTCTTTTGTTTGGTATACGTTTATACACTCTGACAGTCAGCGATACTTGCTAGTAATGTTATTCCCTAAATATATATACATATATTTTTATGTTAAAAGCAATGTGAACAGACAGAAATGACTTTAATCAGAGGGACGATACCTTCTTTAAAACCAAAAACACTTTCATTATTATTATAAACATCAAAACAAAAGGGAAATCACATGAAGTGACAAGTCTACCAGTAAAAAATTCATCCTCCGTTTTTTAAGAGTATTTATTAACCCTGCTGCCCCCACCACCCAACGTGTTGCTGATGTGGCCAGAATACCTCCACATAAGAACAACAGCAGGCAGCACCAAATGACAATCTGCAGCACCTGCTGCAGACACCTTTTCCAAATAGTTCTAAAGAGTAACATTAAACTGGTTTTGCCAGAACTGTTATCTAAGAGCAGCTATATATTGCATTGCCTTCTTGGAAGAGACACTTTACAAACAAGTGTGTACATAATCTCACGCTGCCACTAAACCACTCCAGACAGACAGACGTCTCTTCACACAACCAGACTCACCTGGTGGCAGACTTCAGGATGGCATGGTGACGCCGGCAGGGGTTTTCTGACGCTCGGACAGCTTCGGCTTCCAGGCCTGCAGAGATTTGGTCTCGTCTTCTGCGTTCCTTGCTCTCTACTACGCAAGAGTCGGCTCCCCGGGACAATGGAATAGCCACCGCTCCCCAAACATAGTCTCCAAGTGTGATGTCCTTTTAATAATTTTAAGAAAAAATTTCAGTGGGATGGCTGTTAAGAGTGATAACACAATATTAAAACACACAGTAGGAGAACAAGTGCCAGGGACCTTGCGGGCGGCCGTGTGCGGTATGTTCCTGCTCAAGATTTCCCACCAACCGACCACGATGACCTGGGGCCAGTTAGCCCACCACTGCTCACACTATCAAAGTGTCAGTTGCCCAGTCGTGTCTGACTCTTTGCGACCCCATGGACTGTAGCCTCTGTCCAGGGAATTCTCCAGGCAAGAATATTGGAGCGGTTGCCATTCCCCTCTCCATGGGATCTTCCCGACCCAGGGATCGAACCCAGGTCTCCTGCATTGCAGGCAGGTTCTTTACCAGCTGCGCCACCAGGGAAGGCCCACTGTAGCCATGTGTAATCCTCAAATTCTAGTAGCTGTACCAGCGGCACTTCTGTAGACTCCCATTCCCCTTCCTCTTTCATCTCCATTTTTCTCTTCTTCGTTTCACACCCTTTCCCCACAGAAGGCTTCTTCAGCAAGAAAAACCAAGTCTTATGCAGATACTGCAGGTTAATCAGAATACTTCTTTTAACTAATCACAGTATAAGTGAAATGAAGTCGCTCAGTCATGTCCGACTCTTTGCAACCCCATGGACTGTAGCCTACCAGGCTCCTCCATCCATGGAATTTTCCAGGCAGGAGTACTGGAGTGGGTTGCCATTGCCTTCTCCAGGGGATCTTCCCAATCCAGGGATCGAACGTGGGTCTCCCGCATTGCAGGAGGATGCTTTACCGTCTGAGCCACCAGGGAAGCCACCAATCATGGTATAGCTTAAACTAATGATTACTATTGTGCGTGCTCAGTGGCTAAGTCGTGCCCGACTCAGTGATCCCATGGACTGAGCCCACCAGGCTCCTCCATCCATGGGATTCTCCAGGAAAGAGTACTGGAGTAGTTGCCATGCCCTTCTCCGGGGATCTGCCCAACCCAGGGATCAAACCCAAGCCTCCTGCATTGCTGGTGGACCATCTGAGCCACCAGGGAAGCCCCTTACATGCATTATCTCACTTAATTTTTACACTGATGTGGAGGAAGGCACACTATTATTATTTTACAAGAAGATAAATAAGATTTTTATTTTATTTTAAAAATCACTGCCCTATAAAATCACAGAGCTGAAATTCAGGCCTCGATCTGCAGCCCTATGAGAGTGCGCCTTCACCAGCTATGCTAAGAGTCACCTAGGTCTCTGGCTGGTCTAATTCCAAATGAGTTTTTCCTTCTTGCTGCATCCTGAGGGTGCCAGAGGTTCCAGACAACTGAAGTCTCATCCCACCAAGTTCTGTAAGGCGACTTCAAGGGAAACGTGTCCTGGGGCGGATCTGTGATTCCAGATGAGATGGATCAGCCAGCCAGGTGTGTGAGTGAATTCAGACAAACACCTCAGCCCGACAGGTAGAGGTGACTCTCCCTACGTGCAGCTATGTAGGCCATGGAGTTTCAAGAACTCAGGCCTTATTAGTGCTATGATTTATCCAGCTGAGCAGATCAGCATAGCCAGGGGTAAAGAAGAGAAACACAAAAACCAACAGACGTCCAAGACCCAGGCAGCACACCTCTGCCTTTACTGTGTGGACAACCACGTAGAAACCACAGGAACTTTCTGCACCCCACGGCCCCACTCAGTGGACAGGAAGTATGATGAGTGTGAGGAGGGCAGAGGAGAAAGACCACAGCCCCGGCACTCCCCAAGGAATTCAGTGATGAACCTTAGATCAGAAACACACGAACTGATAAATGGGGTTCCTGAAGGAGCTATGAGGAAGCGGAGCCAGGGAAGGCTTCCCTGAGACGGTGACCCTGGCATTACGATCCGAGGAAGAACCAACCCCAGGAGGAGCCACTGAAGAGCAGCCCTGTTCAAGGTGAGGACTGAGACGCAGCCTGGAATGCCGAGGAAGAGAAGGGCTGGACCATGACCGTGCTGAGGCAGAGGGAAGATTCTTCAAGACCAACTGAGGAGTCGGGCAGAAGTCACATTTGTAACAATGGTAAACAGCTTGGATGTCACTTTACACAAAACATCTGCGAACTCACAGTAACTCTGTCAGATGGATTATTACCCCCATCTTAGCCCCAAATGAGGAATAAAACTCCGAGGGGATATACAGTGTATTCAAGGTCACAAGCTAGCAACCTACAAGCCCTACTAAAGACTTAACACCTCCAAAACATCCTCCATGTACAAAGGGAGAGTGGAAATCCTCAGAGACTTATCTCCAACTATTCTACGTCTATTCTTCAAACATCAACAAGGCCGACAGTCACCCAAGACAAATGTCACAAAGTATATG
The DNA here is from genome assembly GCF_019923935.1 of Bubalus bubalis. Classification (NCBI taxonomy): domain Eukaryota; kingdom Metazoa; phylum Chordata; class Mammalia; order Artiodactyla; family Bovidae; genus Bubalus; species Bubalus bubalis. Next base: position 54,878,505 of record NC_059178.1, on the reverse strand, counting down.
TAAAGTCTGTATGAATCATCAAAGACGACCCTGACTCCGGTTTAACGTGAAATGTGCCCTTAGTCTAAAAGTCTTCCCTACTTAACACATAAAGCAACATGTTATGCAGCATAATAAATTAACCATAAAAACACTAATGACAATTTCACTCTCAGTACACTTTAGAACACGTCCCAGTGTTGTTTCTCTTTTACTACCTGGATAACTCTTTAAATCAAGCTAGTCATACAAGAAAGTTTCCCCTTATCATGACAACTAATATTATAAATGTCTCCCTTACAAAATGACTTTCACAATTTTATGAAAGTAACCGGACACCACAGATGTGCCATGTCCAGAAGTGGAAGAGGTTAGGAATGAGGGCGGAGAACTAAAATAGACAATCTTCGTTTCCCATAAAAGATGCGACAAGCAGAAAACAGCAAAAGGCGATCTTTTTACCTCTAGGTCATTTACCTACCTGCCCTTTTTAAGTATTAAAATAGATGCATACACATCCATTAGTTACACCAGATTATAACTAACATGGGGAATCTGACCCCATGTGTGTGTGTTAGTTGCTCAGCCATGTCCAACTCTTTGCAACCCCATGGATTACAGCCTGCCAGTCTCCTCTGTTCATGGGATTCTGCAGGCAAGAATACTGGAGTGGGTAGACATTCCCTTTTCCAGGGAATCTCCCCAACTCAGGGATTGAACCTAGGTCTCCTGCATTGTGGGCAGATTCTTTACCATCTGAGCCACCAGGGAGGCCTCACACGTCAACATATTTGGTGAATACCTGACCTCATACTTCAACATATTTGTGTGTATCTTGTGTGTGTGCATGACCCATTTTGCATGACTGCATATTTATGAGTGAATAATAACAGTAATTGACACAAACTCAGAAATGATCCTGACAGTTTCCTTTTTTTTGGAGTACTGCATTTGTCGCTCGGTTGTGCCCAACTCTTTGCGATCCCATGGACTGTAGCCCACCAGACTCCTCTGTCCATGGGACTTCCCAGCCAAGAACACTGGAGTGGGTTGCCATTTTCTTATACAGGGGATCTTCCCGACCCAGGGATCAAACCCGGATCTCCCACATTGCAGGCAGAGTCTTTACCACCTGAGCCACCAGTGAAGCTACGTAATAACTCTGAAATAAGATCACACGATTACTTCCATGAGCCAAATAAAAGAAAATACTAGTAAAAAAAAATCAGCTTCTTGAAAACTGATCACAAGGGAGAAAATTACCAGAATTTTCTCTAAAGAGTGACGGTTACCTAACAAGACAGGCTTTAAGAAGATGCTTGCTTCTGTTCCCTAAAAAGAGGGCCATTAAAAGGAACCTGAGATGATTAGGAATCCAGTCAGCACAGCTGAGTTTTCCTCCCAGGGCACTGCCCAGCCCAGGTTGGCTGTAGCCCAGGTCAATGGCACCCCAACCTCTGCTTGGTCACTCCCCTGCAAGGTGCTACAGGGGAGGGTGTCAGGTGACACCCAAGTGTGTGCCCCTGGGTCCTGGGGAGGCCATGTCTAAGGCTTGCCCACCTTCCCACTAAGAGAAGGGAAAGGGGCAGTGCCAGGTACTTCCCACCAATTCAGGAGGTATTTAAAGATCATAAGGGGAAAAAGTGCTTCAAAAGAGATGCTGAAGGGAGGCCCCAAAAAGGTCAAGGTTCCGGTGAATAAGGTGGGGGATCCTACCCAGACCAGTAGAAAGTACTTGCCAGGTCACAGGTGAGCTGAGCTCTTCTAAGAATCCCAGTTAAGTCCAAGGCCAGTCTGACAGCTTCGCCAAAGGCAACAAGAAACCATGAGAGACACTGTCAGAACCAAAGGGTTGGTCACATATTCTGCTTGGAGCAGGCGTGGCCTCTGAAACTTAACCATATCCATGCTACCTGATGCAGAAATACTGAGAAATAAGACAGCACCGGAAGCAGATCACAGGCTGTTTCCAGGTTTTCTCTGTGAAACTCGATAAACAGCGCCATTCATGTTTTTAAATAAAACATTCCCCACAGCACTACATATTCCACTGAACATTCATTCATTCAAGTAAGCTAAGTAGATTTCATGTTGTGATATTTGTTGCGTTAACCAGAAAAAGGAAAAAAAAATAAAAGTCAAGATCACTGCACACCTACTGCGACTGGGAACACCTCGGCCGTTTCATCTTAAAGGAGAGGGCAGTTTACTTTTGTTTGATGACAGACATGTGTGCAGCCAAGGACCGCAGTCCATGAAGAACGTATTTAGGCAACATTTTGTGTCTCATTCACATCTAACTGTGATTACTACGTTCTCCATCCTCATCCACAGTAAAGTGGCAGGTCGTCTTTTCCAGGGCAGACGTTTCAAGAAAACATTCGTGGAACTGAATCCAACATTATTATCTACCGGAAGCCTAAGGTCTGCCCCCATATGCCCCCCAGGTGGGAACCTGGCCCTGAGTTCCAAAAAGTGGGGCTGGGAACCCCGAATTCCACATGCCGACTAAATGTGAAGTTGGCCTGCAGACGACCGCACACGTTCCAAGTTCTGGGCCGGGACCTGCCCCGGGACAAATGTCAATAGATGTGACCCAGAAGGGAGGCACCAAGGTGTCCGCGAAGCGAACCGAACGCCGCGGCCCGGCCCAACCCCGGGGGCGGGCTCAAGTACCCCCGTCCCCACGGCCACGAGGGTCCGGCGGCGCGTCCCCACGCGGAGCCCACCGGGGTCCCGGCCACGCCGCGGCCCGGGCCTCCCGCGCGCGCCCGCCGGCCGCCGGCCACGGGGTCCGAGCGCGCAGGCCCCGCGCCGCCGCCCCAGGCCTCGCCGAGCCCCGGCCTCTCCCCGCCGGGCTGCGGGCAACAAAGGCGACGGCCCGGGCCCGGCGCGCGCGGCGAAGGGCCGGAGGCCGCGGGGTCGGGCCGGCGCGCGCGGCGGAAGCAGGCCTCGGGCCTCCCCGGCCCGGAGCCCCGGCCCGGCTTCCCGGACGCCGCTCCCCGCCGGCCCGGCGCCCGCCCGCGGACCCGCCGAGGCCTTGGCCGCTCCCCGGCCCGCCCGCGCCGGAGCCGCCCCGCGCCGGCCCGCGGAGCCGCGGCGCCCCCTGCGCCCGAGGGGAGCGGGCGGACGGCCCAGCCCCGCGCCGCAGACGCTCACCCGGCGGCGGCCGCTCCGCGTCCTCGCCCCGCGCCGGCGCGACTGCCGCGCTCGGCCCTGCTCGCCCGCAACTCCGCCTCCCGCCGCCTTCCTCCTCCTCTTCCTCCCGCCTCGCCGCCTCCTCCAGGAGCGGCGCGCCGGCCGCCGGCCCGAGCGGAGCCGCCGCCGAGGAGCCGAGCGGGCTGCCCCGCGCCCACCTCTCGGCCCGCGGCGCAGGCGGGCGTCGGCGCGGGGGGCGGGCCGGCGGGGCGGGGCGGGGCCGGGGCCGGTGCGCGCCGGGGTCCGGGCGCCCGCACCCGCCCTCCCGGCGCCCCCGGCCCCTGCGCGCTGGCCCGCCCCCTCGTCCGCCGCCTTTGCAGCCTCGCCTCCGCGGCGGCCCGGCGGACGCGGGAAGGACCGTGTTCACGGCCCTCGGGCGTCGGCCCCGGCCTCGTCCCCTGCGGTCGGGGGTCCGCTCACCTGGCGCGGTGACCGGGACCACCCGACCCCCGCGGGCAGCGAGACGGAGTGGCCGAGCGCGCGCGTCCGAGCCGGGCCCTTCCCACACCTTTCTCTAGCTTAACCGTAAGATGTGCGGATTAAAAGAAAAACTTACTCCTTGTTTCAGCCCATCTGCTTTTCCCTTTAGTCCTTGTTAGTGGGTTTTTTTTTATGCATGGGTTTTTTTTTTTTTTTTAATGCAGGAATAGTTTATTGTTTGTGCCGCCGAGTTCCGAGGCAGTGTGATGTCAAGTTGCGTGTTGGTAACTTGACTCAAACTCTGTGGATTCTTTGCTACCTGCATATAGAATTAACAGCAAATTGGACTTTTGTCAGCGAGAAGCTACAGAAACATTTATTTCTCTTTTCATCCGAAGAAAAGTGGTTAAAGATAAGTATCATTAAAGTCTAACTTGAGAATTAGTGTTGGCTTTGAAAGTTGTATTTCTTGAATAGCATGGAGCTTTTAAAAAGGAAACAAGGCTAGGGGAAAAAAAGTCTTATTAAAGGTTTTCCAAAGTGAATGTATATCTGAGTTATACCTCATTAAAGCTGTTAGTTTTTAAAAACTTTAAGTAATTGATCTTAATTCTTATTAATGTTCGATATATAATTCTCATCTAAACACCAAACCCAGATTAATAATTTAAAAGTTGCATTGTCAGGTGATTCAGCTGGTTCGTATGACTGAATAGTATATATATAAGGTTGATGTCATCTGGTACATGTGATTCACCAGACCTCTGTCATCTTTAGTTCTTATTTCAATTTGTTATTAAATTCCTACAGGGACTTCCCTGGTGGTCCACTGGTTAAGACTCCCTGCTTCCATTGCAAGGGGTGCAGATTTCATCCGTGATCTAGGAACTAATAGCCCGCATGCCTGGAGAGAGGCCGAAAAATAAATAAAAATAAACTCCTATTATTAGTGTTAATCTGATTTAAATGCAACTCAGTTCTCAGATGTCCAATCACAGTGAATGTTGACTGAAATAGACCAGTCAGGTTAGTGAAAATAGTACTTATTAATTAGAGATGAAACAGGACAGAGAATGAGATGGTTGGATGGCATCACCGACTCAATGGACATGAGTTTGAACAAACCCTGAGAGTGAAGGACAGGGAAGCCTGCTGCAGTCCACGAGGTTTAAAAGAGTCAGACATGACTGAACCACTGAACAACCCCAACAACAGAGATGAAACAAACTTTTCAACCCACCCCTCTTGTGGTAAGCCCATTCAGAAGAAGACGCGGGACAGACTGGAAATTGGACTGGTGTTTCCTTACCTGATCTGAAGAAGGCCAGTAGTTGGAGGCTGGGGAGCAGTGCTGATAAGCATGAAGGTGGCAGTGGGCTGGCTTATAAGCATGATAAGCATGATCCAGGAGACAGGATCAAGACCCTGGCTTCTGAGTCTGGCAGAGCTGGTGTGGTGTCTCAGCCTTGACAATTCATACAGAGGTGTGAGCTTAACCAAGCTTCTTAGTTGTAACCTCAGTTTCTTAGAAGAAGGGGGGTGAGAATGGGGGAGGCGTTTTTATATTTTTGTATTAACTCTATTAAATCAGTTCATTCCCAGCTCTTTGAGACCCCATGGACTGTAGCCCAGGCTCCTCTGTCCATGGGAGTCTCCAGGCAAGTATGTTGGAGTGGGTTGCCATTTCCTCCTCCAGGGGATCTTCTTGACTCTATATTAAACAGTGGTGGCGATTGCTTGAGATAATGCTCAAAACCGTTTAACTCGGTACCTGGTCCATAATGATTGCTATTACTAGGTAATATGTATTTTACAAGCAAAGTATGCAACTATTTGGGGGCATATATTATCTACTTTTATTTTAACAGTCAGTTTGTAAGATCTGTATTATCATCATCCTCACATTACAGGTGAGAAAACTGTGCCTTCTTGACTATAAGTAGTAAGTAACTTTCCCAAGTCACACCCTGCTAGGAAGCAGAGTTGGAATTCAGACTTAGGTCTCTCTGACTCCAAAATATGAGCTCTTAACCATTAAAATAATAGTGATATAAAAGTATGAATAATACAACAACTTTAGGGTAGAGATACCCCAGTGGATAAATTAAAGTCTCCATGCTAATCTAGAAAAATGGTACTGATGAACGTGTTTGCAGGGCAGGAATAGAGATGCAGACGTAGAGTACCGACTTGTGGACACCGTAGGGGAAGGAGAAGGTGGGACCAGCTGAGAGAATAGCATTGACATATATTAAATAGATAGCTAGTGGCAAGCTGCTGTGTTACACTGGGAGTTCAGCTTGGTGCTCTGTGATGCGAGAGAGGTGGGAGGGAGCAGGGTGGGAGGGAGGTTCAAGAGAGAGGGGATATATGTAGACTTATAGCTGATTCACTTTGTTGTGTAGCAGACACTAACACAACTTTGTGTAGCAATTATCCTCCAATTAAAAAAAAACTTAAAAATGGAAATAGTGCTGTAGATAAGAAATAAATAACACACTAATTACTACTAAAATTTTTTAAAAGAAAGTCTCCATGTTTGGCTGAATTCCAACATTTTGGCTTTAGTCAGCACTGTCTGATACATCATATGCTTAGTCGTGTCTGACTCTTTGAGACCTCATGGACTGTAGTCCGCCAGGCTCCTCTGGCCATGGGGTTTTTCAGGCTAAAATACTGGAGTGGGTTGCCATTTCCTCCTCCAGGGGATCTTCCTGACCCAGGGATTGAACCTGTGTCTCCTGTGTGTCCTGAATTGCAGGAGGTTTCTTTACCACTGAGCCATCCATTGAGGAGGCCCCCGTCTGATAGACACACTTGCTAAAAAGGCGGTCCTGACAAAGGGCCCTTTGCCCTTTGGAAGGAGCTCAGCTCTTCCTCTTCCTCCTGAAATCACAGCTTGTAGAGCCAGAAAGAACCTTCAGGACCATGATTGGCATCCTCATAGTATGGAGGAGGAAAGAGATTCTAAGAAATCATATGACTTGCCCAAGTGACAGAGTTAAAAGTAGCTTGAGTCATGACTTCAACTGCCCTCTCCCAGTTTCAAGTCTGGCTTGATTTCTAGTATTAAAGATCTTCTTTCCTCCAGAAGAGAAAAAATGTGGACCTTGGACTAGAGAAAACTGGATAGAAGAAGTAGGATGGGACATGGTGGGTAGCCTTACAAACTCATCCTGACATTGCAAGTCCATCCTCGGTGCTAAAAGTCCTGGGGGAAATTGGCCCAAGTAAGCAACACTGCACACTTTCTACATCCCTCTTGCTTTCCACGGCCATTCTGCTGCCTCTCACCTTCCTGTCTTTGAGGCTCATGAGAGGTCCTCCACTCGTGCAGAGTCCCCTGATCAGGATTTGTACTGGATGGAAGAGTGTCCCCAAAGATACATGTCCTTCGCAGAACCTCTGAGTGTGACCTTGTTTGAAAGTGGTTCTTTGCAGATGTCATTAAGTTGGTACTTGGTCATACTGGAGTAGAGAGGGCCGTTCATCCCATTTGATTGTTGACTTCATAAGAGGAAAAGAGACACAGGGACAGGCATGCAGAGATACTCAGAATCCCAGGAAGGCAGAGAGGGCAGCGATGTGCCCACAAGCCAAGGACTGCCTAAACTGCTGCCAACACCTGGAGCTGGAAAAGGCAAGGAAGGATGCTTCCCTACAGCTTCAGGGAGAGCATGACCCTACAGGCAGCCTGATTTTCTGCTGCTTTATCCTCCAGGACCAGGAGAAGAACTACTGTAGTGTTAAAGCACCCAGTTTGTAGAGCTTACCCAGTGGCTCAGTGGTTAAGAATCTGCCTGCAATGCAGGAGACTCAGGTTCAATCCCTAGGTTGGGAAGAGCCCCTGGAGAAGAAAATGGCAACCTACTCCAGTATTCTTGCCTGGAGAATCCCATGGACAGAGGAACCTGGCGGGTTACAGTCCATGGGGTCGCAAAAAGAGGTGGACATGACTGAGCAATTAAACAACAACAACCCAGTTTGTGGTGCTTTGTTGTGACAGCCGCAGGGAGTCCTAGGCCTGCCCACCCCTCCGCCCTCCCCCCAACCCCTTCCACCCTGAAGGCCTGTTCTCTGGAATGAAGTCATTGCAATCGCCTCCCAGGCAAAGCTTCTCCTTGTAGAGCTTCCCAATTACTAGAGTCTCCAAATGTCCCAGTTTTCCCAGGATGGCACCAGGTTATAACTATCAGTCTGGCACAAATGTGAACGGTGCCACCTTTCATCCCGAAGTTGTTCCTGTTTGGAAAATAAATTCTGTGTTCACCCTGCATTCTCCATAAAAGCACAGAAGAGTGACTCAGTTACTTGGCATTCAAAGAGAGAGGTGGACCCAACCCACTTCTCCAGCCCCGCCGTCCACTGTTTCCTCATATTACACTTTGCCCGGCCAAGCCGCGTAGCTCCATCTGCAAGCAGTCCCGCCCTGTGCTTTTCTCTTCGCCTAGAATGTTCTTCCATCTCACCACACCGCCACCCCGCCAACAAACACACCCTCTGATTACTTCTATACATTGAAAACCTTACTCATCATCTGTCAAGGCTCAGATCCACCCCATCAGAAAAGACGTCATGCTATCGAGAAAGCCCACGTTGAGTTTTACAGCACCTATGCTCTACCCTGAATTGTAGCAATTCTCCTTTGAGTGCAGATACGTTGTTTTATTCGTCTTTCTATTATGCTACTAGTACCTAGAATGAAAAATGTTCACACAGTAGGGCCTCAGGAAATCGTTGATGAATAAATTTGAATATTTCATCCCTCTCTTCATCTATTTGAGAATAGCCTGGTGATAAACGAGTTTTCAAAACCCTTTTAAAGATCCACTTTAATATAGAAGAGTGGCTAGTTTGTGCTTCAGGAAATGATAGGTACCTGATCTCCAGAGCATAATTATGTGGACCCCCCCAAAATATTGCCTGCCACGTCAGTAAACGTCCAACAAGTTGCCCACTGTCAAGCCTTCGGCCACAGTAGCAGCTCGGAAGGTGCACCCCGAGGGGGATTCAGGATGAGAAACCAAGATACTGCCACTGGATAGTTGAGATGCTTATCAAAGGAATCATCGCAGTGAAGCCAGACGCTTGCATCTTCCCATACATGGAAAGGCATTGGATCATTATCTTGGGATGCCTGGATGTTTTGGTGTGATTAGCAGTAGCTTTTTGATGTTCAACTACATATGTTTGAAGCAAAAACTGCTGTATATCCTTGTGTGTGTGTGTGTATGTGTGCACACATGTGCGTTCAGTTGTGTCCAACTCTTAGTGACTCCATGAACTGTAGCCTGCCAGGCTCCTCTGTCCATGGGATTTCCCAGGCAAGAATACTCAAGGGGGTTGCCGATTCCTTCTCCAGGGTATCTTTCTGACCCAGGGATCAAACCTGCGTCTCATATGTCTCCTGCATTGATAGGCGGGTTCTTTACCCGCAAAGCTTCAGTATGTCCTTACTCCTCCTCTAACTCTTTGGAACACTTCCTCAGAGCTCTCCACGAAGCTGAAGCTCAGGTTATTGTCCTCAGAAAGCCACTGAATAAAAGATAATTCTCGACTTCTAGCTTGTGCAATTTTTTCAGTTGGCAATTATTAAGAGGAAGTGCTGAGGTCCATGGGGTCGCAAAGAGTCTGACACGACTGAGCGACTGAACTGAACTGAATACTTTTCCTGGGCTATTTCGATCAGTAGCTAGATTCTGCTCAGTGGGGATATGCTGACTGTAAAGGAATGGTGCCTACCTCCCAAATGATGAAATCTGAGGGTTTTTAAGACCTGGCAGGAGGTATGCGGGAACCTATTTGCTCAGAAAGGTGGCACTTCCTCAGATTATCATCCCTACGTGGTGACTGTCCCTTGTAGGCTTAGTTTCCTATTTATTCTTCATTTTCCTAGATTCCACATATGTGTTATTTTTCTCTTTCTGTCTTACTTCACTCTGTATGGCAGTCTCTAGGTCCAGCCAGAGAATCCCATTTGTTAAAGAACTCTTCTTTACAGCAAGATAACGCACTGAATTCAAAAGCCAGAAATCCAAAGTAGGATCAGCATTTTATAGAAAAGTAAACCTCTACCTATGTTCGTAATTTTAAAGCATCAGGAAGACCTAACGATCCATAAAAAAAGATAATACTGTACCTTCTATGGATGGATTAAAATTCTCTATTAGAGCATTATTCCATTATATTTGGAGTCATTAAATTAAAAATTTCTCCCTAGAAGCAATATAACTTTTAGACATCATCAATTGTTTATATTCTGTAACCTAAATATTACTATCACATTGTTATTTGATTTTTGCATCATTTTTAACTTTTCATATCTCTGTTTCCCCATTCACCTATAGTTTATATGAAATTAATTTTGCTCTTTTTAATTAACAGCAGACATTTAAAAAGTGTGAGATTTCTCCGAGGGCAAGAAGAAATATTGGTCATTCAAATGTCTTGTCACATAACAATAATGAACACACCTGGAATTGGCATGCACGTATTTTCCATCCTGAGTCACATGTTCGTGGCTGACAGAGAACTTGAGATCAAAAGGCACTCTCTTTGAAACAACACCTGCCATAGAATTTCCTGTGAATGACTTTCCAACAGGATCCATTTGAATGTCTCCCTGGACTTGAGTTTTGCTGGAGACTGGGAATCATAGGTGTTAAGTACCCTGAAGTTAAGTGCTAATCTAATTGCAAAAGGAGTGACTTCAAAACCTGTTTTGCCTGAATTAGCCCACCTACATAGCTTCAGGGTGCAGAAGAGGCTGTAAGCATCCCATCTTCCAATGAGGGAGGAAAGGGGCTGTCTCCTTCCTATTTGAAACCATGTAAGGGAAAGCTTCAAGAAAACCAGAGCTCTGGACCTATGCCCTTGGAGGACGTGCTGTAGGACAGTAAAATGCTGAGAATATAGCCTGACCTGAGCTGCCCTCCCCCAGCAAGAGAAAGAGGAGACCGGCCCACATTCCTAGGCTGGCAAGCCAAGGAGGCACCCTTGGGCTGTGTAGGCTACCCTGGTGGCTCAGTTGGTAAAGAATCCACCAGAAATGGGTGGATCCCTGGGTTGGGAAGATCTCTTGGAAAAAGAAATGGTAACCAACTCCAGTATTGCCTGGAGTATTCCAGGCAGGATTCTTGCCTGGAAAATCCCACGGACGGATGAGACTGACAGGCTTTACCGTCCAAGGGGTTGCAAAGAGTCAGACAGGACTGAGCATCTGAGCATAGAAAAATAGAGATATGAGCTGGAGGCAGGAAATCACAGGGGACTTCTTTCTCTCCTAAAAGGGTGCTAAAGAAGGAAATACAGTAAGTCCCCTACATACAAACATTCTGAGAGTGCCTTTATAAGTCAACTTTGTTCATAAGTCCAACAAAGTTAGCCTAGGTACCCAACTAACACAACCTGCTGTATAGTATTGTAATAAGTATATAATACTTTTCACAAAATGTAGTACATCATTTCAGTTCAGTTCAGTCTCTCAGTCATGTCCGACTCTTTGCGACCCCATGAACTGCAGCACGCCAGGCCTCCCTGTCCATCACCAACTCCCGGAGTTCACCCAAACCCATGTCCATTGAGTCGGTGATGCCAACCGTCTCATCCTCTATCATCCCCTTCTCCTGCCTTCAGTCTTTCCCAGCATCAGGGTCTTTTCAAATGAGTCAGCTCTTTGCATCAGGTGGCCAAAGTATTGGAGTTTCAGCTTTAGCCTCAGTCCTTCCAATGAATATTCAGGACTGATTTCCTTTAAGATGGACTGGTTGGATCTCCTTGCAGTCCAAGGGACTCTCAAGAGTTTTCTCCAACACCACAGTTCAAAAGCATCAATTCTTCTGCACTCAGCTTTCTTTATAGTCCAACTCTCACATCCATACATGACCACTGGAAAAACCATAGCCTTGACTAGACGGACCTTTCTTGGAAAAGTAATGTCTCTGCTTTTTAATATGCTGTCTAAGTTGGTTATAACTTTCCTTCCAAGGAGTAAGCGTCTTTTAATGTCATGGCTGCAATCACCATCTACAGTGATTTGGGAGCCCAGAAAAATTAAGTCAGCCACTATTTCCACTGTTTCCCCATCTATTTGCCATGAGGTGATGGGACCGGATGCCATGATCTTAGTTTTCTGAATGTTGAGCTTTAAGCCAACTTTTTCATTCTCCTCTTTCACCTTCATTAAGAGGCTCTTTAGTTCTTCTTCACTTTCTGCCATAAGGGTGGTGTCATCTGCATATCTGAGCTTATGGATATTTCTCCCGGCAATCTTGATTCCAGCCTGTGCTTCCTCCAGCCCGTTTCTCATGATGTACTCTGCATAGAAGTTAAATAAGCAGGGTGACAATATACAGCCTTGATGTATTCCTTTTCCTATTTGGAACCAGTCTGTTGTTCCATGTCCAGTTCTAACTGTTGCTTCCTGACCTGCATACATGTTTCTCAAGAGGCAGGTCAGGTGGTCTGGTATTCCCATCTCTTTCAGAATTTCCACAGTTTATTGTGATCCACACAGTCAAAGGCTTTGGCATAGTCAATGAAGCAGAAATAGATGTTTTAAATAAAATAGAGGTTTTAAATAAAGCAGAAAGTAGTACATAAAAAATGCAAAAAAACAAAGCATTTTTAACCTTACAGTGTGGTACCTTGAAAAGTACAGTAGTACCAGCTACTTCCCTGGTGGCTCAGTCAGTAAAGAATCTGCCTGCAATGCACGGGAGACCTGGGTTTGATCTCTGGGTTGAGAAGATCCCCTGGAAGAGGGCATGGCTACCCACTCCAGTATTCTTGCTCAGAGAATCCAATAGACAGAGGAACCTGTCAGGCTACGGTCCATTGGATAGCAAAGAGTCAGACACAATTGAGCAAGCAAGCATAACAACTATACCACTGCTGCTTTTATGCTTGCTTCTGGCTATCCTGGGCTTGATATAAAGATACTGTATACTACTATAGTCTATACAGTACTGTACAGTAGAATACATGGACCACAACCACTTGCAGAGAATGCATGCATATGACCATGCACACCAGACACATGAACTAACTGATGTGATTGGACATGAAGACACGTGTTTGCATCTTTGAAAGTTCTAAACTTGAAGGTTTGTGTGTAGGGGACTTACCGTACTCTGACACTTGTTAAAACGGTAAGGAGGGCTTTATTTTCATAGGTGTCAAGACTACAGCAATAGGGCAAAGTGATTGGGCTTTAACTCTGGGAACAGTGAAGACAGCGATTTATAGTCAGTGAGCAGGGTGAAGGGAGTCAGCGCACGGAAAATTATTAAGAGGAGGCATGAGGGGCAGGAGGGTTCTTGCTAAACTACCCCCATCTTGTGAGGGGACTCAAGCAGCCCGAGGGGAAGAAGCCCATGTGGACGGGAACAGAGGCCCTCTACCCAAAACCCAAAACCCAAAACCCGCACCACACAGGTGAAAGTTAGTGGGAACCCTAGCTGCAGACAAGCCTTGGAATGACTGCAGCCCACACCTTGACTGCAACTTCGTGAGACCCTAAACCAGAAGCATGCAGCTAAGCTGTTTCTGAATTTTTGACCCAAAGAAACTGATATAATAGAGTTCATATCCTGCCTTAATCATCACATACTATATCTCTGCCACTGAAAGAATGGGAAGTGCAATGTGCAGCCTGGGAACAAATAGGATTTCTAACTAGCCAATAGCTATCTGAGTATCCCAATGACACTATTGTATGTTATGATTTTTTTTTCAGAATTTTAAATAAACTTTAGAGAAAAATAGCTGATTATTTTTTTAATCATCAAGGCTTGCAGATATTTGAACGTACTCAGAAGCTGACAATGCTTGATTCAATGTTTTATAATAAGGATATTTTGGCGGGGGTCAGATCTTAGTTTTCTGACCAGGGATCGAACTCACACCCTTTGTGTTAAAAGTGTGGAGTTTTAACCACTGGGCCATCAGGGAAGTTCCTATAATAAAGATTTTTCTGTGCTTTTTTCATTACCTTTTGTGTGTGTGTGGGTGAGTGGAGGGAATATGTTTCTTTTACCCTGATTAACCTCCCTTCTCCATTCATATGAGCCTGGATTATAAAATTTAATTTGTGATAGACTGAATGTTTAATTTAAATAACCCAATGAAATATAAACATATTAAGAAAATAACCCTCAACATCTGCTCGTGAGAGTTCAAAATATAGAAACTGCTTACTTTCTTAACTCCATGTTCTCGTTAAAAAACCAACCAACACCCCTACCACCACCAAAAACCCCCCACAGCCTCACCTCATTCTTTTTTAATCTCTCTCCCTAGTTTCTCTTTACTCTTGACGTCAAGATTAACCCCCTGCTGTGCCCATGGTAATCATGTTTTGCAGGGAAGAAATGATGCAATAATTATATGAAAAGGGGGGGAGGGGCAAACCAGTTTTCAGCGTCATCTTATTGCTAAAACTTTTGCTCCAGCGGCATTGGGAGTAACTCGAAAGTAGAGTTAACGTTTGGTTGTATTTTAATAATGATCACAACTCGGTAAATGCTGAGTCAGCCACCTAGGCACCTCTTTCCTCTCTCCTTTTCTTACCCCGTGGTGGTCCTCATGAAAAAGTATGACTTCAAATGAAACTCAGAAGTAGAAAAGGCCTTACAGTCACTAAAGAATAGCACTTTGCAAAGAATTCTTCATTATGCAAGGAACTAAGGAAATGTCTAGCAATAAATACCTGTTTGACTATTACATTTTCATTAGCACACAGTGCGTACTTTAGTACGGTAGCAAACTAACGCCAGTTAAAAATAGTCGATGAATAATTTGGACCCAGATCTTCAGAAATAGTCTTCTCACAGATTCGCCCTTTAAAATAACTGCTGAGTGTGCGTAAACTCAGGAAAAATCTGGCACCTCCAGGATTTAACTTGAAAAGAGAAAGCAGCAGAAGACCTGGGGAGCTATTAAGGAAACATCAGTGTGATTCAGACTTCCTTCTGTCACTGACTATTTTCAGGTTCAGTTTTGTTTGAAAACAATTCTCCTGGGATGGGGAGCAAACAATAGCCGTCCCAGCACTTAGCCGTTCCTTTTCAGAGGACTCGCTGGAGCCCTGACAGGTCACCACCACAGAAACATGCCTCAGCTCAGTCACTGCTAAGCTTGAGAGGCAGAAGTATAAACACTTTATTCCCGACAAATGGCTGGAGAGTATTTAAGTCTTTATTTCCGGCCAGTGCAGAGAAGTCGGCTTAACTTTTGGACAGGTTGAGGGTAGGCCAGACACACACAGGGAAGGTTGAGAAAGCACACAATGATAGATCTGAATTCAAGATTCTTCCTACATTGGCCCCCAGGTTGTTCCAGGGCCTTCCTGAGGGCAGGCGGAAAACACCCTTTAATTTTACCCCTGCTCCGTCATTCTGACAGGCAATGCAGTCCCAGAGTTCAAAGTCGTGCTTTAACATGGCAAAACTTTTACCAACTAAAACGTGTATAAAGCAACACAAAACTCAGACATTTTCTGTGGGATGACATAAATTCTCTTTGTATTTCCTAAGCTTCTGGTTGATTACATCCTTGAGTTCCCCTTCTTATTTTGAAACAGGAGTTGAGAATCCATATAGTAAAAATGAAGAAATACCCATGCGGGTTTAAATAACACCTAAATTTCAAAAATACTCTGGTTAAATATTTTAACATGAATGCTGCCCGTTTAGAATGACTTATTGTTTCAAAATATTTTGGTTGAATTTTAATTTTGGTTTATTTTAAACTAGTGAATAGAAGAATCCAAAAGGCAATTTCCTCTCTAATCTTATTTATACCTTTTAGTTTCCTGCATCAGAGGCTTTAAAATAAATTACCTAATATATATATATGATATATATATATATTTAATTCCATCTTGTAATTCAAGACTGTTACAAAAATGAAGTGTTTCCTAAGTAATTACTACAAGAAAGGAAGGAAAAAACTAAAATTATTTTACTCTAATTCATACTTTATAAGGCAAGACCAGAGCTTTCTTGTTAATTTCTCAAACTAATTAAATATCATATCAAAGAACAGAAAGAAAAAAATTGACAATTCCTTTCAGATCATCAAATCAGTGGAAATAGACACATTGAAATGGACATTCAGTTCTAATTAAATTAATTGATACCAGTAGTTTAGTTTTGAGAAACTCAGGTAGGTTTCAGAAATGTTTGCATAGGATTTTCTATTTTTAGTGTTTGTCTGTAAAAAGCAGTCAAATGTTTGTCCAAGAGTAGTAATGCTCTTATCAGTGTCAGAATAAAAATTCAAATTTTTAACATCCAGAAAGAAGCAGAATAATGTTGTTGCTTTTTTTTTAACTGAAAATTGAAACTGTAACTCTGTAAAAATACCTTTAGCTGTTTATCAAAGCTAACTTGAAGCCTAGGTGTCTCTCAAGATAAAATTTTCCTCATCCTATGTCAGTATTAAACATTTCTTGTTATTGAAAATATAGCCACATTCTAAGAAAGCATCGATCAATGAATAATTAACAAATAGAAAACCCCACCACTAAATTAAGAAGAAAAAAAAGAACAAAAAACTTTATCTCAAGGTCTGAAACACTCAACTAAGATGCCTCATTTCAAGAATATTTGCAAGATGTTCCAGCCACTAGGGATCGCTTCAGGAAACTGGCTTCATTTGAACTATGGTTAAAGTCCTTGAGAGAATTTCTTAAAGAAAAAAAAAAAAATTACTGTAAAGGCCATTCTGGGCTCGTTTCATGGGCTTGGGACCAGCGCTGCAGCTTGGCATCCAAGTCAGAAGGTCCCACAACTGTCCGTTAATGCTCTGTCGTGGAATTCAGAGTGGCTATCTTTTAGCATTTGAGTTTTTTAAGTGAAGCGTGCTCTAGGGGCTTGGAACCTCAGCTCACACGTATTCCAGCTTCCACTGTCTCCCAGTCAGGTTCTAAGTCACTTACTCCATGACCCTGGCCCCAGGCCCTGCTGTTCACCCGGCCTAGTCTCTGCCCGAGGTCCACCTGCGCGGTGATGCAGGTGGGAACTGGGGCCAGAAGCGCATGCGCAGCACATCCTGGCGGGGGCCGTGACTCACCCAGTGCTGGCCGCACCTTGGTTCTTCACGGATGATGTGCAGCACTAGGCTCTTGCCCTCTTCCTTCCAGGTCCCTAGAGCATCCCTCAGAGGAAGTTGCAACACCCTTGGCCTTGGGCAGGGGGCAGCCGACCCAGGGGTAGGAGAGATGTCACCTCTGCTTCCAGGCAATGAAGGCAAGGCATGATGGTTTGATGCCAGGGGGCAGGAGGCTCAGAGAGAGAGCAGGGACCCAACCGTTGATAACCTGCACCCGCACCAAGTCTGGGGTAGTGGCATCTGTAAGGGTCTGCACTAGTTCTGCAAGTGTCCTGGGGCCCAAGGGAGCATGGCATCAAACAGCAAATTAAAACACACCAATATGGCAGAGAGACCCTTAGGAACAAATATCTTCTAAACAGTATTTCTGAGACATTTGTCAACCTTAGTAAAATTTACACAATTCTGTTACTAATTTGTAACTTCAGTGGGATAGGAATGAAAAAGTGAAGTCACTCAGTCGTGTCTGACTCTTTGCAACCCCATGGACTGTAGCCTACCAGGCTCCTCTGTTCATGGAACTTTCCAGGTGAGAATACTGGAGTGAGTTGTCATACTCCAGGGGATCTTCCCAACCCAGGGATGGAACCTGGGTCTCCCGCATTGAAGGCCGATGCTTTACCATCTGAGCCACCAGGGATAAACAACTATCTATATAGGTATAGATGTTGCTTATGAGGGGCTGCCCAGGTGGTGCTAGTAGTAAAGAACCCGCCTGCCAATGCAGGTAGATGTGAGAGACATGGGTTCGATTCTTGCATTGGGAAGATCCCCTGGAGTAGGAAATAGCAACCCCCTCCAGTATTCTTGCCTGGAGAATCCCATGGACAGAAGAGCCTGGCAGGCTACAGTCCGTAGAGTCGCACAGAGTCAGACGTGAGTGAAGCGACTTAGCACACACACATTTGCTTATGTCAGGGGGCCATTTTGGTATAAGTTGTCTTCGGCTCAAATCCACGCTAACGCTGCTCCTGTCTGTGCTGTGTTCAGGAGGCTGTCCTCTTGGGGTCCCCTTCTCTGGGCTTCCTTGCCCACTGGTGTCCAAGTAGGTCCAGCAACATTAGGAAAGAGGATGTGAGTAGAGACATGCAACAGAGAGAATTTGGGAGCTTGTTCCCCTGGTCGGTCCTTGCAGAGGCTGCCTTCCTCGGTTCTAGGTCTTCTAGACATGCCTCTTGGCCACCACTCCCTGGTTCACGGGGGTTGTTCCCTCTTCTCGCCATTTTGGGTGGTAATGGACTTCCGACTGTTGCCAATTCCTGGTGTCATTGTCCTGTGTTAGTCCTTAACCGTGCTCACCACGCTGTGTACTCTTCCTTGGTGTTGTTGTTCAAGTTGCTCAGTCATGTCCAACTCTTTGTGACCCCATGGACTGCAGCACACCAGGCTTCCCTGTCCTTCACCATCTCCTGGAGTTTGCTCAAACTCATGTCTGTTCATTAAGTGATGCCATCCAACCATCTCATCCTCTGTTGCCCCCTTCTCCTCTTGCCTTCAATCTTTTCCAGTAAGTCAGCTCTTCGCATGAGGTGGCCACAGTATTGGAGCTACTCTTCCTTCCTTAAGCTTTCTTTGGTGAAGCCCTTTGTGTTTTGCCAGTGCTCTGAGTGATACAGCACCTCTTATTGACACAGTGTCCAAATGGCTGCAGTTCAGCTATCTAGTTTGGAGGGGTTTTCCTGGAGCATGCATCTTAGAAATGCTGTCATTTCATTTTCTGGATAATCTCTAAGCATCCTTTGGTGGCCTGGCGATATGCTAACTTGGCTAAGGCTAACCAGCAGTTCCCGGAATTCTCGTCCCTGTGTATTTCTGGTTAGGGCTGGCCACAAAGACATTTGAAAAGGGGAAGTGAAGTTGCAGTTATATTACTCTTATGCTGGGAGATCAGTGGAGAGGCCTATGGGGCAGCTCACTCCTAGTGTCGTGTACCTTCCAGCCCACCTCGTGGGTGTCTGCAGCTGCTCCGTCTCCCGCACATCCTGCTTTTCACTTTTGTGATACCTGGACCAGGGGTGTGTGTTTAGCTCTAAGATGAAAAGTGCCAGGTCCCCGCGTGTCTCTGTGGGCTCCATTTCAAGTTCACGCACCCAGTTAGTTCCTTTTCCTGTCCTCCGACCCTTCACCTTCTTCCCTTTCTGCCCCTGGCCCTGTGGGCAGAAGGTCAAGCACTGCCTAACCAGTTGCTAGGATTGTGGGAGGTCAATCTTCATAACATAACCATATATGAATGATAAAGAATATATATATATAGTGGTTCTATGTCTCTGCTAAATCCCTCACACAGTGACACTACTATTCTCTTATCTTCCCATATGTACATTAGATGTTCAAATCCTTTTGTTATATTTTTATCTCTCTTCTTCATTAATGCCATTTCAACTCATTTCAGAGACTCATTACCTTCTAAAATATCTTAGAAATAGTGCTGTGAGACTGTATTCTCTCTGAGAACATAATTAAGTAATTAGCATCAGTCTGGATGCCTGATTTGAGGCCATTAGCATCCTCACAGAAGCTAAGATTTGGACATTAAAATTCAAATTAGCTATTTTTCATTTTTCTCAAACTGTTGTATGATAGTTATTAGGTTTTTTAAAAATATTTTAAAAATCATTGACTTATAAATTTGAAATGTTGTGTGCATTTCACTTAGCTGTGGTAATCCCATTCTTTCTTATCTTGTCTCTCTTGTGTTTATGGATGCCTAAATTGGTCAGAAGTACTAGTGTATTACACCATAGTGGTGGTGTAGTCGCTCAGCCTTGTCTGATTCTTTCGACACCATGGCTGCAGCCCGCCAGGCTCCTCTGTTCATGGAATTTTCCAGGCAAGAACACTGGTTTCCTCCTCCAGGAGATCTTCCCCACCCAGGGATTGGATCCGCATCTCTTGTGTCTCCTGCACTGGCAGACAAATTCTTTACCACTAGCGCCACATGGATGTCTAATTTGGGCAGAAAATGGGTGTTATTTATTCTTTTATTAAACTAGTAAGCAGCATCCTTTCATTCGTATTTTACCAGTGGAAGGTAAAGACCTTCTATTATTGGACCAGTAAAAATCCATCCAGGTAAACACATTTCTGATTGTGACATCCTTTACAATCACAGAAACATCTTTCATATTCCACATATTTGAAACTCATTATTATGTCACCCATGCCCTTTGCGGGCATAAGAAACAAAGGATGCTAATTAGTGTACGTAAAAATAAATTCTAGATGTGGCTACATTCCTATTTTTTTTTCTTACTTTGGAATTTATCCTTCAAAGTTAGGACTCAGATGCATAGTTTATTCATTGTCTGATATCCACATCTGATTAAAAAAAAAGGTGATATGATGTTAGGTAATAATATTCAGAACAAATTAAGTTGGGACTTTTTTTATGAACATCTTTGCTTTTATGGATTATGTGATGTTGTGGATTGCACCCAAATATTTTTGTATTAGAAAAGGGAAAATTTTACTTTTTCAAAGATAAATGTAATAAACATGATCAGCATACCTAAGAATCATAAGATCTTTTATTTCATAAAGGAAAGTGAGTGAGCAAAACCTGAATCTTAACTTGTTAATTTGTGAGGTTAGCTAAGTATAACACAATCATTATTTGGAAAAAGTTATAATTTAAATATCTTTTTATATGCACCAGTCTGAAAAATATTATTTAATGTAACCACTTTTTTTTTTTACTATGTGAACTCTATCTTAAGAGATAAGTAAGAACATTCATATTAATAAGGACATGCATTATCCTATTTAATTAAATGCCATCCACAGTGGAACTCATCAATCTGAAGAGGATACTGCACTTGAGTAATGGTAGACCATTACAGAAACTAAGCCAAGACTTCGTTCTAATTTTAAAAATCATTTTCTAAATCCAATAGATATATTGGCACAGTGTTCATTTTAGTTAAAAGATGTTTATTTTAAAAGTGATTGGCACAGAACCTGGCCAGTGTTCTATTCCACTAATTTTATACTCCTGGGGTACTCACTTCAAAGAGATGAGAAGCATGGTCAGTTCTGAGCGAGAGCTAAGTTTGTAATTAACACAGAGTTTGTTTTGATGGGCTGAAGGAAGGACAGAGAAGTAAATTCATAATAATGGCATCTGAAATTAATATTAAACTTTCCATAGTAAAATATATTTTGTATAATTTACCACTAGCAAATTGATTTTATTTGTGTGATATATATCCCATAATTCTTTAAAATATAGACTAGTATGATCAACAATGATACCAAAAACAGTCATTACCTAGATTTTAAAAAATCATTGGAAAAGAAGCAATTTCTGTTTTCAATGTGAAGAGAAAGGAAGGGACATTTGCCTTATGCATTTTATTCCTTGCTTGATGGAACAATTATTGGACATTTTGAAGAAAAAGAAAAGATTAATATTTCAACAAAAGAAAATGACCACGTAATCTTAGATCCAGAATTCCTGGTGGAATTCCAACAGATAAATTAAAGTCCTGCTTTCCTTTTCAGGAAAACAGAGTAATTAAATTATCTTCTTTTAAATAAGACTGATTTTTTAAAAATTCCTTTTGCATTGATCTAAGGTGATTTCAATATTTTCTAATTTGCAACATTGAAATGATCCTTTCACATAGTGTGAAAATTATTAAGCATATTATTTTTCTTGGATTAGATGCCTAGCATTCTAGTTCATATTAAAGTTATATATTCACTTTCAATCCCCAGTACCTTACTCATGAATGGTAGTTCTTTAACTTTCTTAATATATTAAAATGAACAGAAAACCATTTAAGTGCATCAGTGTGAGCATGTTTACATGTCTGGAATTTTAACCAGATCCCTCACTCTGTTGGCTTCAGCAAGCACCAAGTTATAAGAGAAATTTTGGATGATGCCGTTTGGATTGATTTTCCTACGTGAATTCAAAGACAAAGATGGAGGTTTAATTCTAGGAAATTTTATTGCCAGAAACGCATCTTTAGTGTTCTAAGTCTATACAAAAAGAGTCACTGGACTTTTTCTCACCCGTATTTTAATGTTATGAAATAAATTACCTCAACTCTCCCGCACGGGTTTCTACTCCAGAATATAACTGCAGTGCTAAACCTTTAGTAGAGGCCAATCTATTTGCAGAATTGTCTGTCATGAAATTACTGATTGATCCCTTTGGTTGGACCTGTTAACTGATTACTTCTCTTTCTTTTAGATAGATTTATAGACCTATTAGACATCACACAAAGCTAGTAATGTAGAAATGTTCCTCAATGAGGCTGCACAGACTGTGTTAGAAAGTATGATGTGAAAATTTTAAAAGCAGGTTTAGAGTGTAGGACCACCTTTAACACTTTTATTTTTCTTAGAAAATTGCAAATCCTTGAAAATAATGAGAACTTCTTAAAAATAAATTAAACTTAAACAATATAGTGCATCAAAACATACATGAAAAGCTTTCTTTTGATATTAATCATACACTTCTTGCCATTTTTATATTTTGATGCTTTTGCAAATTTCTTCTGTGGTCAGAGCGCAGTGGAAACTCATAAAATTCTAAATAATCAAGCGTTACAACTTAATATTTTATCTGAATTTCAAGATAATTCTAAGTGTGTTTAATTTTTAAAAGGATCTTTTGTTACATTGATGAATGAGTTGTTGATATCCAGCAGTTTGTGAACTCTTCGGGAAAAAAGCCAGGATCATAAGGCTATGGCATGGTTTCACTAAAATCAAGTCATGCTGCACTAACCTTATTTCTTTTTTAGACAGCATGACTAAAGGGGAAATTAAAGGGCATGCTATAGACCCAGGGTTTCTGGACTCGAGCAAAGCATTTGACAAGTTCTCTCACATAATGTCTTTGAGGATCAACAGAGAAATGCTAGCTGGGAGGCAAAGACACATTGCTGGAAGGAGCTCTAGATTAATGATCATCATCAAGGGCAAACTTGGTCTTTGGCCCTTTGCTGATCAAGTTTATTAGTGATTTAGCTAAAGAGCCCTTTAGATTTACAGCTTGTATGAAAAACTGAATAGAATGACCTGGACAATTGGGTTGAATTTACAAAAGTGGAATTTAATCCAATAAGTTCATAATCCTTGGTCTTTAAAAAATTTTTTTGAACAAGTGTGGTTGGAGGAAATTTAGCTCAGCAATTTTAGTGAATATATAAATCAGCCACATGATAGGACGTCGGCAAAGCTACCCTGACCTTGGGCTATATTACTGGCAC
The DNA here is from genome assembly GCF_019923935.1 of Bubalus bubalis. NCBI lineage: Eukaryota > Metazoa > Chordata > Mammalia > Artiodactyla > Bovidae > Bubalus > Bubalus bubalis. Next base: position 54,855,574 of record NC_059178.1, on the reverse strand, counting down.
TGTAATATCCAGAGTGAAGAAGACAATTGCTTCAATCCACTCAATCAGATCCCACTTGGGAATTACAATTTCTGTGTGCAAATTGGAGCCTCTTCAAAAGAAAGCAATCAAAATGGTAAAGGAATTCCAAAAGCATATGATCTGGGAAACAGCTAAAGAAATGGGGGCATTGAATTGGGAGACAAGAAGACTAGAGAATATAAAATCATGGCTTTACAGCATTTGAAGGATGGCCAGGAAAACGAGGATTAGACTCCTGTCTCATCCAAAGAGAAAACACAGATGATTCTCCTTACAGAAGAGGAGAAGCTCTTCCTGCAGATCAACCTTAGCTTACACATGAAGAAGTGTTAGTTGCTCAGTCATATCCGACTCTTTGAGATCCCATGGACTGTAACCCACCAGGCTCTTCTGTCCGTGGAATTCTCCAGGCTAGAAATACTGGAATGGGTAGCCGTTCCCTTCTCCTGGGGATCTTCCTGACCCAGGGACTCAGGTATCAAACCCAGGTCTCCCGCATTGCAGGCAGATTCTTTACAGTCTGAGCCACCCAGGGAAGCCCATAAATGTAAAAGGATTGATGGAATTAGCAAGTCAGCACTTCACGAACTGTGATTGAAATCACTGCCTCAATCCAGGATAATCAATGGACACTAAAACTAGGAAGAGAAAGGTTGGTGAGAAAGAGGGTATTCATACGGTGTCAAAAGGTTACTTTCTGCTATCACACTTATTTTAAAACCACATTTTGTGCAGGCATAGAGAACGTATTCGGACAAGGCAATGGCAACCCACTCCAGTACTCTTGCCTGGAGAATCCCAGGGACGGGGGAGCCTGGTGGGCTGCCATCTATGGGGTCGCACAGAGTCGGACACGACTGAAGCGACTTAGCAGCAGCAGCAGCAGAGAATGTACTTGTGGACACCGCAGAGGAAGGAGAGGGCAGGACGAATAGAGAGAGCGGCATTACATAGTGGATATTACTCAGCCATTAAAAAGAATACATTTGAATCAGTTCTAATGAGGTGGATGAAACTGGAGCCTATTATACAGAGTGAAGTAAGCCAGAAAGAAAAACACCTATACAGTATACTAACACATATATATGGAATTTAGAAAGATGGTAACAATAACCCTGTATATGAGACAGCAAAAGAGACACTGATGTATAGAACAGTCTTTTGGACTCTGGGAGAGGGAGAGGGTGGGATGATTTGGGAGAATGGCATTGAAACATGTATAATATCATATATGAAATGAGTCGCCAGTCCAGGTTCGATGCACGATACTGGATGCTTGGGGCTGGTACACTGGGACGACCCAGAGGGATGGTAAGGGGAGGGAGGAGGGAGGAGGGTTCAGGATGGGGAACACGTGTATACCTGTGGTGGACTCATGTTGATATATGGCAAAACCAATACAATATTGTAAAATTAAAAAAAAATAAAATAAAAAACAGAAAAAAAAAAAGAGAGAGAGAGAGAGAGGCATTGACCCGGGTCTCCTGCACTGCAGGCAGATTCCTTACCGACTGAGCTACAAGGGAAGCCCTATTGACATATATACATACATTCAAATTTGTTTACTAGAAAAAAATGAAAGTAATTACTGTCCAGTCAATATTATAGTGCCTGATATTCAAAAATACAGCCCCCTTCATTGAATCATGGGTTTCAGGGAATTATATTGGAAGGCCATGAAATAAAGAAATGGTTCATTTGTGTGAAACCTATGATGATAAGTCTCCCCTGGTGGCTCAGGCAGTAAAGACTTCTCCTGCAACATAGGGGGATGTGAGTTTGATCCTTGGGTTGGGAAGATCCCTCAGAGAAGGGAATGGCTACCAACTCCAGTATTCTTGCCTGGAGTATTCCTAGACAGAGGAGGTTGGTGGGGTACAGTTCGTGGGGTTACCGATAATCGGACATGACTGAGTGACTAACATTTTCTATGATGATAAGGCAAGAAGGGTATTCTGAGGAACAGTAGCAATGGTGTGAAAAAATAAGCAAAGACTTTTAGGGACCATTTGTTAAAGTAAGACAAAAGCAAAATCTACTAATATGTTGGCACAAACTCTTGATTCTAAAAGAATCATCGCGAGGTCTCTGTGCCTGCAAGTCTTGTCTCGGCCATAATGCATCAGTCTGCCCTACTGCTTAGAGAAGACTATGTCAGAGAAGCTACGGTCACAGAAGCTCATCTCAGGTAAAAGCCATCTCAAGTTTTTAATAAGACAGATTCTTTTTCAACTAGTAAAAAAGATAAACTCATTAGGGAAAAATGTCAGTTACGTGGCCTATGTTATATAAATCTGATTTTACTCTCTAAGTTTTAGAACCAAGTGTGATAAACTGTGATCCCACTGTAGTCACCTGTGATTTATTACAGCTCTTCACCACTGACAGAGCTTTGCTTTTTTTAGACTTTGGCTTTTCTTTGAATTGTTCTTTTTACATTTTCTCTACTGACGGGAAGGAAGTCAATTCTATTTACATAAATCTAAGACTGTTTAAATATCAGCTTATTTCCCAAACCCGAAAATTGGGGATCAGTATATCAAAAGTGGGGCTTCCCTGGTGGCTCAGACAGTAAAGAATCTGCCTGCAAGGTAAAGAATCTGCCTGCAGTGTGGGAGATGCAGGTTCAATCCCTGGGTCAGGAAGATCCAGGTTGGGAAGATGCTACTCTCTCAATTCTTAACCCTTATTATGACTTCTGGATTCCCTGGTGGCTCAGACAGTTAAGAATCTGCCCACAATGTGGGAGACCTGCGTTTGATCCCTGGGGTCCACAAGAGCCCCTGGAGAAGGGAATGGCAACCCACTCCGGTTTTCTTGCCTGGAAGATCCCATGGACAGAGGAGCCTGGTGGGCCACAGTTCATGGGGTCACAAAGAGTCGGACATGACTGAGAGACTAACACACACATGTATAAAAATTGGGGCTTCCCTGGTGGCTCAGATGGCAAAGAATCTGCCTGCAAGCTAAAGAATCTGCCTGCAATGCAGGTGACATGGGTTCGATACCTGAGTACGGATCAGGAAGATCCCCTGGAGGAGGAAATGGCAACCCACTCCGGTATTCTTACCTGGAAAATCTCATGGACAGAGAAGCTTGGTGGACTACAGCCCATGGGGTTACAAGAGTCAGACACGACAGTGACTGAACCACCACCATGTCAAAATTATAAGACAAATTGTTACCTTCCAGTTTTTTATTCAGAACAAAATTTTCATATAATAGGCTTGACCCTGTCTCACAGGGTAAAGCAAAATTAATTCTTATGGAGAAGAATACTGAGAAAATGGGAACTGGTTCTAGGTTCTGAATCCTGTGGGTTGTGAATGAGACAGAAAGTGGGGGAAGTGAGCCTGGGTTCACAATGGCCGCTCCAGGTAAGGGCTCTCTGTGCTGCTGAGTCTGACACCAGGGTGCTAGAGAAAAGAAAGAGGATTTGGAGACAACATCAAGAAGCCAAGAGGACTGGTACATTTTACACCTTGGTGCTTGCATACATCTTGGAGATGACTTTTTTGCATCATATTTTTTTAAAGGTCTTTTCTTTTGATGTTCACTATTTTAAAAATTACTTTATTGAGTCTGTTACAATACTGTTTGTGTTATGTGTTTTTTTTGTTTGTTTGTTTTTGTTTTTTTTTGTCATGTGGCATGTGGGATCTTAGCTCTCTGACGAGGGATTGAATCCACACCCCCTGCTTTGGACGGAGATGTCTTAACCATTGGATCACCAGGGAAGTCCCCTTGCACCATTGTTTATAGTCAAAATATGTTTATTATTTTTGCATAACAGATAACTTGTCTCTTCCTCCCTGAAATCTGTAACTTCCAGAACTCTGACGTCTCAGTTTTAACTGAGAGCTGGCCACAGTTTACAATTTCTTTCTTTCTTTCTTGCCATGTTCTGAAGCTTGTGGGATCTTAGTTGCCTGACCAGGGATCAAACCTGAGACACTGAAAGCAGCAGAGTCCTAACCACTGAGCCACCAGGGAATCCCCTACAGTTTTCAGGGTCTTGACTTCATGTTGGGAGCCCTCCCTAGACCATAGATACCATCCATCCTCTGTCTTCGATGAGCTCAGTGTTGGAGATGGGCAGGAGGAAAGAAAGAAGTTCGTTCCATTTTTTTCCGCCTCATCTCTTTGTTGATTATGGCTTATTTGATTGGTATATATACTTACTCTACATGCTCCCACCACATTTCTAAAGCAGTCGAGGAAACTGTACCCTGCCCCCCACCCTCTGCCTTTTTGTGGCCTTGGTTTTCTCTCAAGGGAAACTGAAATTTATTTAACTAGATTTCAGCTGGACAAAATTGATAGTTAGGAAGAGAAAGAAGCGTATAATGTGATTATGTGTGCCCCAATACTTCCTAGAAATAGCCCCGTGGACCAAATTCCCCTAAGGAGATGTTTTGCCCTTGTAAGGTCCATACAGCATCTTATAATTATATAGCCATTTATTCCTTTTCCTGCTCCCAATCTGACTGATTAACTTATCTAACCATGCCTTTAAAACCCATGTATCATTTTTCACCATTAATCAGTTATTCATGAGTTTTATTCATGTCTGAAGTATGTTCATCAGGAAAAATAGCCTCCATTTGCATTTTAATTGACCAATATATAGTGGGATCTGATAATACACATGGTGATTTCTGGCTAAGTAAAAGCTTATGTTTAGTAAGATTAAAATGATCTTTATTTGACAGTTCTCTGATGTGATTTTCATGAATGAGCTATAGTAAAAAGTAGGAATTGCTTATATGTTAAACTGGTTTTAACAATAACCATCCAACTAGGATTGCCAAATAAAATATAGAAGAATTTAAATAGAAAACAAAAGTTTTTTCCATTTTTTTCTAAATTTCTAAATTTCAGGAAAACAGCAAATAATTTGGTATATAAATACACATACAATATTTTGGGGACATATTTATAAGAATATTTGTTGTTTATATGATATTGAAATTTAACCGAGTGCTCTATTTTTATTTGCTAAATCTGGCAATCCTGAATACATATGTATATACAACTATGTACAAAATCAAAACAACCACATAATAGTCTACTGTTAACAAGGGTTTCCTATGTTAACCATGAATTCTCTTTAAAATATATTTTTGATAATTTTGAAAGTAATTGCTTTATTTGAAATTACTTAAGTCTTTTCAGATTTCTTTGTCTATAAAATATAAACAGCCTTATCTATATATAATCTTGAATGACTTTATCAGTAGCACCAGGAAACAGTGTTGACTTTCACTTTCTACAAGACCTTCTAGAACTAACACCAAAAAACAATGTCCTCTTAATTACAGGGGACTGGCATGCAAAAGTAGGGAGTCAAGAAACACCTGGAGTAACAGGCAAATTTTGCCTCAGAGTACAGAATGAAGCAGGGCAAAGGCTAACAGAGTTTTGCCAAGAGAATGCACTCGTTATAGCAAACACTGTCTTTCAACAACACAAGAAAAAACTCTACACATGGACATCACCAGATGGTCAACACCAAAATGAGATTGATTTTATTCTTTGCAGCCAAAGATGGAGAAGCTCTATACAGTCAGCAAAAATAAAACCGGGAGCTGATGTGGCTCAGATCATGAACTCCTTACTGCCAAATTCAGACTTAAGTTGAAGAAAGTAGGGAAAACCACTAGACCATTCAAGTATGATCTAAATCAAATCCCTTACAATTATACAATGGAAGTGACAAATAGATTCAAGGGATTAGATCTGATAGACAGAGTGCCTGAAGGACTATGAATGGAGGTTTGTGACATTGTAAGGAGGCAGTGATCAAGACTATCCCCAAGAATAAGAAATGCAAAAAAGAAAAATGGTTGTCTGAGGAGGCCTTAGAAATAGCTGAGAAAAGAAGAGAAGCTAAAGGCAAAAGGAAAAAGGAAAGATATACCCATTTGAAAGAAGAGTTCCAAAGAATAGCAAGGAGAGCTAAGAAAGCCTTCCTCAGTGTTCAATGCAAAGAAATAGAGGAAAACAATAGAATGGGGAAGACTAGTGATCTTCAAGAAGATTAGAGATACCAAGGGAACATTTCATGCAAAGATGGGCACAATAAAGGACAGAAATAGTATGGACCTAACAGAAGCAGAAGATATTAAGAAGAGGAAGCAAGAATACACAGAACTATACAAAATAGATCTTCATGACCCAGATAACCACGATGGTGTGATCATTCACCTAGAGTCAGACATCCTGGAATGCGAAGTCAAGTGGGCCTTAGGAAGCATCACTACAAACAAAGTTAGTGAAGGTGATGGAATTCCAGTTGAGCTCTTTCAAATCCTAAAAGATGATGCTGTGAAAGTGCTGTACTCAATACGCCAGCAAATCTGGAAAACTCAGCAGTGGCCACAGGACTGGAAAAGGTCCATTTTCATTCCAATTCCAAACAAAGGCAATGCCAAAGAATGCTCAAACTACCACACAATTGCACTCATCTCACAGGCTAGCAAAATAATACTCAAAATTCTCCAAGCCAGGCTTCAACAGGATGTGAACTGTGAACTTCCAGATGTTCAAGCTGGATTTAGAAAAGGCAGAGGAACGAGAGATCAAATTGCCAACATCCGCTGGTCATCAAAAAAGCAAGAGAGTCCCAGAAAATCATCTACTTTTGCTTTACTTACTATGCCAAAGCCTTTGACTGTGTGGCTCACAACAAACTCTGAAAAATTCTTAAAGAGATAGGAATACCAGACCACCTGACCTACCTCCTGAGAGATCTGTATGCAGGTCAAGAAGTAACAGTTAGAACTGGACATGGAACAACAGATTGGTTCCAAATCAGGAAAGGAGTACGTCAAGGCTGTATATTGTCACCCTGCTTATTTAACTTACTTGAAGAGTATATCATGTGAAATGTCAGGTTGGATGAAGCACAAGCTGGAATCAAGACTGCTGGGAGAAACATCAATAACCTCAGATATGCAGATGACACCACCCTTATGGCAGAAAGCAAAGAAGAACTAGAAAGCCTCTTGATGAAAGTGAAAGAGAAGAGTGAATAAGCTGGCTTAAAGCTCAACTTTCAGAAAACTAAGATTATGGCAAATAGATGGGCAAACAATGGAAACAGTGACAGGTTTTATTTTCCTGGGCTCCAAAGTCACTGCAGATGGTGACTGCAACCATGAAATTAAAAGATGCTTACTCCTTGGAAGAAAACCTATCACCAACCTAGACAGCATATTAAAAAGCAGAGACATTACTTTGCCAACAAAGGTCTGTCTAGTCAAAGCTATGGTTTTTCCAGTAGTCATGTATGGATGTGAGAGTTGGACTATAAAGAAAGCTGAGTGCTGAAGAATTAATGCTTCTGAATTGTGGTGTTGGAGAAGACTCTTGAGAGTCCCTTGGACTGCAAGGATATGCAACCAGTCAGTCCTCAAGGAAATCAGTCCTGAATATTCATTGGAAGGACCGATACTGAAGCTGAAACTCCAGTACTTTGGCCACCTGATGTTAAGAACTGACTCATCTGAAAAGACCGTGATGCTGGGAAAAATTGAGAGCAGGAGGAGAAGGAGACAACAGAGGATGAGATGGTTGGATGACATCACTGATGCAGTGGACATGAGTTTGAGTAAGCTCTGGGAGTTGGTGATGGACAGGGAAGCCTGGCATGCTGCAGTCCATGGGGTCACAAGGAGTCAGACACAACTGAGCGACTGAACTGAACTGAACTTGCTGTTGAGATAATCATGTTCTGTCTTTCCAACTTTTCATTGTGTGTGACCATGGATACTTGCTATAAAATTTCATATCTAGCAGGTAACAAATACACAAAATTTTGCATAGCTAAGTCTTAAACATTTGTTTAATTGATGTGCGATTTTCTTCTTTCTTAGAAGAATTAAAAACAGTCTTTTGAGTCAGTGTATGTCCCTACTTCAGAAAAACAATGAACATACTGTATCTAAAAATAATCATCAGATCACCATCTTAATTTTCATTTCTCGTTTTCCTTGACTTCAAGGGAAATATATTAGTTTCCAGTTACTGCTATAACAAATTACACAATCTTAGTGACTTAACACAAAACACGTCTATTCTCTTATAGTTCTACATGTCACAAGTCCAAAATGAATCTGATGGGGCTAACATCAAGACGTCAGCAGGGCTGGCTCCTCTTTGGTGCTTCTGGGGAGAATGCTTTGTTTTACTTTCTCAGTTGCTAGAGGCCCCTGGCCTTCCTTGACTCGTGATCCTGTTTTCACATCACCCCCAGTTCCTGCTCCATTATCACACGTAGGAGGACTCACTCTGATTTTTCTGTTTCTTCTATCTGATCCTAGTGACTACATTGGGTTCACTCTGGGAATCCAGTATAATCTCGATCTCAGAATCCTTGATTTAACCACATCTGCAAAATCTCTTTACCATGTAAGGTCACATGGTCACATGTCTGGAGAACTCAGACGTGAATCTTTGCAGGAGGGGGCCAGTATTCAGTCAGGCTCAGGGAGGGATTTCCACAGCTGTTTTATGAATACATTATGTATATATACACACACATATATGTATACATGTTCATACTCATGTGTCTTATATGTGTACTGTATTTATGTTGTTTGGGTTTCTAAGATGGCGATAGTGGTAAAGAATCTGCCTACCAATGGAGACTCAAGAGATACGGCTTCAATCCCTGGGTCGGGAAGATCCCCTGGAGGAGGGCATGGCAACCCACTCCAGTATTCTTGCCTGGTGAATCCCATGGACGGGGAGCCTGGAGGGCTATAGTCCACAGGATTGCAAAGCGTCAGACACGACTGAGTGACTAAGCACAACACAAATATATATATATGTATATATATATATTTTCAAGAGCAGTGCTTTTCACTCACAGGAACTCATTTGAATATTACAAAACACAGAAGGGTAGACAAGACAGGTATTGTTTTATTGACTTTCAAAAACTTATGAGTAATCATAATAGCAAACTTCTTTTCTAGGTAAGATTAAATCACTATGTATTCTTTTTCCACATTCAATTTAATGAATTATAATATTAATTCTAAATTATTTTTTAAACTGCTAAATAATAGCAAGCTTTTTTGAGTATTTACTCTGTGCTAAGCATAATGCTGTATTTTATTTCCTTAGTATTTTATTCTAACTCATAGGATTTTACTATGAATTAGAATCTATTATTATTCTTATTCATAGGTGACAATAAAGAGGTATAGAGAGGTTAAATAATTTAGCAGTAACAACAATTTTTAAAACAGGAGCTTGTTTATTTTAAGTATTTACTCAGGCACTCTAGTACTCTCTCTGTTGTCCCATTTAATCCTTACAAAACTTTTACATAGTAATGATATTAATGTCCACGTTTAAAAAGAGGTTAAGGGATGTGCCCAAAGGCACACAGTAAAAGGCACAGCCAGTATAGAAATCAAGGTCTATCAGATTCTGGGGCTCATATACCTTAAAAAAGCTGTCACCATGGAGGAGTTGGTAAAGAACCTGCCTGCCAGTGCAAGAGATACAAGAGAGGTGGGTTTGATCCCTGGGTTGGGAAGATCCTCTAGAGAAGGAAATGGCAACCCGCTCCAGTATTCTTGCCTGGGAAATCCCATGGACAGAGGAGTCTGGTGGGTTACAACCCATGGGGCTGCAAAAGAGTTGGACATGACTGAGCACCTGAGCACATATACTTTAAAAGCTACCTGAGTGATTCTAAAAAGAAGTCATTGTTGGCAGATCGTTAACTTCTAGGCTGTAGCAGGCTATGAGCCACAGGCAAAGTAGAAGGTAAGAATATTTTTCTGGAAGTCAATTATGTACCTTGTCACTGGTCATCAGGACTTTTGCTGCATCTGGCAGGTTATATGTAGAAGGTGACTGTGAGCCTGCATAGAGCTAATAACTATTTTTTTTTTTGATAGTCAAGTTTCTCCACAGAAGCCAAACCAATAAAACCAAGAGAGAGCTAGAGAGAGAGATGTATTATAAGAATCCGCTGATGTGATTACAGACTTCAGGAAGTCCCAGGGTCATGTGCAAGCTGGAGAATCAGAAAGGCTGATGATGTAAACTGAAGTCCAAGTCTAAAGTCCTAAGAAGCTGGAGTGCTGATGTCTGAAGGCAGGAGGAGGTGGACATCCCAGCTCAAACAAACATCAAATTTTCACCCTTTCCCTGCCTTTCTGTCCTCCAGATATTGGAGGACGCCCACCTGCAAGGGCAGGACAACCTTCTTTACTTAATCTACTGATTCAAATGCTAATCTCTTCCGGGTAACACCCTTGCACCTGTTCCCAGCAACACCCTCAGAGACTCACCCAGGTATAATGTTTCACCAGCTATTGAGGTATCATTTAGCCCCGTCGACTGGAGACATAAAACTAACCATCATGCTGTCATCCTTGAGTTTAGGGTAGGTTTATAATTCTAGGTTGGAATTTTTCCTCTAAAGGGTGACCGCATGGCCCTATGGTCTTCCAGCTATTGAATTCCCTGCCTTTACAGAGGACCTGTTTTTGCTTTGTTTTATTTTTTTTCCTTCTAGGAGCAAGTAAGATCCTCCTCTTATCCCCATTGCTTTGAAATTTCATAAAATAGTTTCTGTTTTATTTTAGATCTTTTTAAAGACTTAGAAAATTTTTATTTCTATTTTATTTTTTACTTGAGGCCATGCTGGGCCTCCGCTGCTGCTCGGGCTTTCTCTAGTTGGAGCGGGCAGGGGCCACTCTCCAGCTGCAGGGCTCGAGCTTCTCTTTGTGGTGGCTTCTCCTGCTGCAGAGCGTAGGCTCTAGGGCTGGCAGGTTTCAGTCACTGAGGCAGGTGGGCTCAGCCATTGTGATTCATGGGTTTTAGTGTACAGGCACAATAGTTGCGGGACATGGGCTTAGTTGCTCCTCCACACGTGGGGCCTTCCCAACGAAAGGGTTGGAATGGGACTTTCTAATCCTTGTCTCCTGCATTGGCAGGCAGGTTCTTTACCACTGAGCCACTGAAGCCCCAGTTATTACTACTATTTTTTTAATGTGGACCATTTTTAAAGTCTTTATTGAATTTGTTATAATATTGCCTCTGTTTTATATTTTGGGTTTTGGTGCACAAAGCATGTGGGATCGTAGCCCCTCAACCAGGACTCAAACCTGCACCCCTTGCCCTGGAAGGGGAAGTTGCAACCACTGGATCTCTGGGGAAGTCCCACCAAGATATTCTTTGACATTGGTCTTTTCCCATTCATTGTCCTGTGCTGTTGATAGGGGGTTATTAGTCTTATTTTTCAGTCTGTGCGATGTTCTGTTACACCTTTGATAAGTCTATTTTCTCTGTTCTCTGTTTCTGGAATTCTTACCAGCTGGGTGTTGGGTCTTTATATTGTAACCTTATTCTTTTCGTACTTTTCTCATATATTCTTTCTATGCTGGTAATTCTCCGAGAGGTGTGCTCTCCTTTATCTTCCAATCCTTCGACTGTATGTTTTATTTCTGCTATTGTTAGGGGAATCACACTGACTGAAACTGCCCACCCTGGGCAGGCCCTTTAGTAACCATTCGCATGAGTTGTTTTATGACAGGAGATTCTGGTAAGAAATACGGAACTAATAAGCCACCACCAACTGGAAGAGTTCGGGAAAGGTCAAAAGGAGACACCGTGTGTCGGTCCACTTCCCAGAATTCCTCTCGCTAGCATCCATCTTGGCTGAGCGATGCGTGCGCCACCAGGAAAGACTCTGAATTAGAATGATTGGCCAAAGACCACCCGGAAACTAATCCCATCACCATAAAACCTGAGACTGTGAGCCACGTGGCAGAGCAATTCTCCTGGTTTCCCTTACCCTACTGCTCTCCACCCGGGTGCCCTTTCCCAATAAAATCTCTTGCTTTGTCAGCACGTCTCTCCTCAGACAATTCTTTTCCGAGTGTTAGACAAGAGCCCGCTCTTGGGGCCCCCTTCCTACAACACTATCATAACATTAATTTCCCAGAACTGTTTTGGTTTTAGGAATGCTCCCTTTAATGCAAGACCAGACTTTGTTTCATAGAGGAAATACATTCTTGTGTAACTCTGAGAATCTATTTTTTTTTCCCCCACTGCTTCCCCCTTCCAGGTTTCTTAGTTTTGTTCTTGATCTTTCATTTCTGTGAGTGTGTGCTCAGTCACTCAGTTGTGTCCGACTCTTTGCAACCCATGGACTGTAGCACGCCAGGCTCCTCCTTCTGTGGGTTTTCCCAGGCAAGAATACTGGAGTGGGTTGCCATTTCTTTCTCCAGGGGATCTTCCCGACCCGGGGATTGAACTCACATCTCCTGCATTTCTGAGTTTCTTCAAATAAGTAGTGAGCTCTCCTGGTCTATTCCTACTTTAAAATGAGGCTCTACAAGAGTTATTCGGAAGCTCTATGTGTTTGAGCTGGACTGTTTGTCTTGGTGTCTGGGACACAGACGTATCTTTAGGGTTGATTTTTTTGTTTGTCTGAGTGTTCGTGTTTTCTTTTTTGACTGGCCGGTTTCCTCAGAAAGGAAGGCGTGGCTGCTTGTGTTCTCAAGGAAGGGACAGAAGACACTCTCCATAATGACGACTTTCACTTAATCCGCACACCCCCCCCCCCCCCACTCCTCAGTACAGGGGAAAGTGTGCATCTGTTTCCTGCCAAGACCCAGCCTGCTGTACTTTTGGCTTTGCTAGAAATCTGTCATCAAGAACCCTCTACTTCAGTGCATTCCATGAATAAATCTCTAGTCTTCACCGTGCACGAAGGGAGGAAACAAGTGTTTAATAAGCACAATAGGATACAAGTTATCTACAAATTACTCTGCCCACATCCTATTTCCACATAGCTCGTATATGTTTGTGTAGGCATTCACAATATCTGGAAAAATATACATTGTGCCATTAACAGGGTTATCTCTAGGAAATGGATTGTGGGGAGAAGGAAGAGAGTGGGGACTTCCAGTTCCTAGTTCTTGCAGCTCTATACTTTTCGCGGCTTTATCATAATTTTCAGAAACAGCTCCCAGTGTAATTGCAATGTCCATCTAGACTTGGAACCACTGGCCGTGATCTGACTTCTAGGTTCCCGTCTCATCAGTATGTTGGCTATAATAGGAATTACAGCAAAGGCTGCACGCGTAGATGAAATAAATTCTGCAGAAGTCTTCCTGTATGACGTTATGGGAATGTGGGTGTTAGCAAAAAGGAAATGGTAAGCTTGGAATTCATGGGTTTTGGGTTTGTTTTTTTTTCATTTGATGCATTTTTGGCATAAAAGTGTCTGACTGGTTGTTTTACAGAGTACTGTGGACATTTAACAGGTATTGATAATTATACCAACAGTCTACCCGTGATCCTGAGCAATGCTGTAGAACATGATGCAACACAGCTTTAAGTTGAGTAAATGATTCTGTTTAAATGTTCTCTTATACTTAAAATATACATATGGAAACCCACTGATATAAATTGATTCTTTTTAATATCTATATATCTATACTTATCTTTATCTATCTATATCAGAATATTTGTAAAAACAAAGAAAGGCATTAATTACCTGACCACCTAACACAGCGACTATTTTAAAAAATATTTCTTTACATCTGAGGTTTTTATACATTCTCCACATCAATAAAAGTTCTTACATTTTGTCTGATTTTTATGATTCTGAAAATTATTTCACTTTTCAATGCATGTCACTTTTTTGTACACTTTTTTGTTTTTTTTTTTAAATAGATAAACCAATATGTTTGAAAACTGTTAAATAAAGAGTAAAGTACTATGTTTCTGAGTGTCTGTTGTTACTCTTTCCACCCACTAAAAAAACATTCCATTGCTACTCAAAAAATGTCACTTTTTTTTTCCTGAGACATTTTCAGAAATTCCTGCGATAGTCTTTTTTTCCTCTTAATTCTGTACTGGGCTGGGAGGGAGTGAATATTACAGTATAGACTTTTGTCTTGCACACCATTGTCATTAGATTGTAAGAAACATAATTTTAAGAAAGAAATAAAGCACTAAAGACTTTATTTGTAAGCACAGTTAAATCATGTGTGGATCTTTCGTTTCTGGATATGGAGACGGTAAATAGAGCAGTTCCTCTGACTACTCTGTGGCAGGTTCCATTAGGTTTTCATGTGTGCCCAAGTTAGCAAACAATGTCATTTGTTGGTATTCACTGTTAATTATTGGTCTTCACACAAATCCAGGGAATTATTTGTAATTCCGTCAAGCTTGGCCACTGTTTTGCCTTGCATTGTAATGCCCTGCGAATTTGTGTATAAAGGAAAAATGCCATATTAAAAAGAATTACTTCAAAACTTTCAGTGAGACTATTTTTTAATCTGTTTCTGGCTCCAGTTTGAACATCAGAGTAAGCAGTGCACTGATTTGCCAGTTTTCCATTATCTGTGAATTAGGTATCCTCTTATGCCTTTGTTTTTATAAGCCTTAACTCCACGCGGACTGTGGGCTCCGCCACACCCTAGCTAGTCTTTGTTCACAGAGGCACACCTTGGAGAAGAATGTAGGATGTGCTGTCGGTGTTTCCTGGTTATACAATCTCACCACGGAGTAACGATGCTCTTGGTGTTTAAGCAATTGCATAAAGCTATGATGAATAAAGAGTCATTTCTTGTTTACTCTAACAGCACTGCAATGGTTGGAAATGGCTATAAATGTTCAAATGGAAACCGTTCTTGCCAAAGACTTTCACTCATTTATTGAACGTGCCCTTCAAAGAGATTTTTATCTCAGAGTCCCTTTTTTCTGCTCTGGAACAAGTTGCAAGATGGCCAAATGGAATGCTTTGTGAGCCGAACTTACCGTGTTTTACTCTTTTATCAGATTTTGGTAAATGTCCTGTCCCGTTGTTCCTTTTACCCAGAGAGCCTGCAGGATGTATACCAGAGTCCATCTGCCCCCAGGATTCAGGATTCAGGTGGTTGCTCAATCCAGGCTCACACACCAGAGGCTCTGCTTTAGGCTGAAAGAGCCAGACCTCTCCTTCTGCTGCAGGTGTTTAGGGTCATGTCTGACCCTTTGTGACCCCATGGACTATAGCTGGGCAGGCTCCTCTGGGATTTCCCAGGCAAGAACACTGGAGTGGGTTGCCATGCCCTCCTCTGGGTTGATCCCTCTTGACCCAGCGATGGAACCCACATCTCTTAACATCTCTTACGTTGGCAGGCAGGAAGCCCCATATTACTCTCCATTGACATATTCGTGTGACTTTTCCCAACTGTTAATCACTTTGGTGGAAGTTTCTCCGAGTTGCTTCTTAACTAAACTGTTCCCCTTTATCATGAAGCCAGGCTCTTTTTGATACTGTGGGTGCATTTTGCCTTTTTCTTCTCACTCGTGTTTCCACCCACATTTTATGAGAAATAGGAACGGGACTTTCTGTGATTTGGTTTCCTTCCTCTGCCTAAACTTCCCATCCACCCCCATCTGATGTAAGTGGGAGTGTGGCTGAACGAGTCGTTTTGCCCAGGTTACTTACAGCCAGTGAGCTTCAAAGCAAGCATCTGAGTGAGGGCTGACTCCCCAGCCCTGCTCTGCCCTGCACCAGGCATCACGAGCTCCAAGCCCTCAGGGCCCGTCAGGTGAGTGACTTAAACCAGCTGAGCGGGCAGGTGGGCAGACCTGGGGCTCAGCAACTCCCCAGTGCCAGGTTCCTCAGGAAGTCAGCCTGTGGCTTTTCACTCTATCTATAGTAACTTCGGCTTCCTAAGGGGCACTAGAGGTAAAGAATCTGCCTGCCAAGGCAGGAGACACAAGAGATGTAGATGGGTTTGATTCCTGGGTCAGGAAGATCCCCTGGAAGAGGGCATGGCAACTCACTCTAGTATTCTTGTCTGGGAAATCCCATGGACAGAGGAGCCTGGTGGACAACAGTCCACGGGGTTGCAAAGAGTCAGACACGACTGAGAAACCCAGCGCGCGCGCACACACACACACACACACACACACTCACACACACAGAGTAACTTCAAATTCCTTTACCAGCCCTGGTTAGTTCCTGTTATCAGGATCTGAGCAGAAATTAAATCCAGGTAAAAGAGGCAAAATGGAGAAGGCAATGGCACCCCACTCCAGTACTCTTGCCTGGAAAATCCCATGGACGGAGGAGCCTGGTAGGCTGCAGTTCATGGGGTCACAAAGAGTCGGACACGACTGAGTGACTTCAGTTTCACTTTTCACTTTCATGCACTGGAGAAGGAAATGGCAACCCACTCCAGTGTTCTTGCCTGGAGAATCCCAGGGATGATGGAGCCTGGTGGGCTGCCATCTCTGGGGTTGCACAGAGTCGGACACGACTGAAGCGACTTAGCAGCAGCAGCAAAAGAGGCAAAATGGTGATTTCATACCCACAGATAAGCTGTCAGTTGGGTGCTAGGTCCACTCGCGATTTCCATCTGAAACCAGGGGAAGATGAATCATGTCAAAAAAAAAAAGAACAAAACCTGAAAAAATTTAGTGATGCGTTCATTGACAGGCGGATTCTTTACCCCTGCACCACCCTAAAAAAAGATGATTAAACTTCCTCAAACATGTGATAGCCATTGAATTCAATACTGTTTTGAGAGGCAATTTTCCAATTAAGAAAAAACTTGTTCATTACCTTATTCCCAAGTGTGGAGAAAAGCGAATAAACCATGTATCAATAGAACTTAATTTGAAAATAGTCACAGAATTTTAGTGACTGTGATTGGGAAATACGGTCGTTTGGGCTTTCAGATAGAAAGCAATGCTGAGTAAACTGTAGATGTAGCTGCAAAGGAACTTATGCATTATTCAAGACACATTTACTCAGAGTTTAAGAAATCTTAATGTCATTTTTTCTTTCTTGGCTGTTTCCTGTGATTTTGTTTTTCAAGACTAAAAATATAATAACTGTGGGAAAAGCAATAAATTAACCACACTGCAATTCTTCATAAACTTATTTTTGTAAGATCTTTGTGAAATTCAGAAACTTCTAAGGAATTTACTACTATTTGCCTCTGTTTAACAAAATGGGAGTGAACTCATCTAACGCTGATATTGAGTTCAGATAGATATATCATATTTGCTTATCTTTTGTGTGGTGATCAACTCTCAAAATTGGAAGTTAGCATACTTCACAAGCAGGTTATTGACAAAATTGCTATTTATTTTCTAAAGGTAGATCTATTTTATTTTTTTTTATTTTTTAGATCTATTTTAAATACATTACTTTTCCTCTCTGGAAGATAGATTGGTAAATACTAGAGCAATATATTTACCAGGTCTTTTCTCAGGCATTACCACTTTTGATTTTCATAATACTAAAAGATAAAGAAGTGTTCACATCATTTTCACTCCACAGATGGAGGTGGAGGTCCAGGGATGGAGTTCAGCCACTCAGCCAGGGCAGAGCTAGACACTGAATTCAGATCTTTTGACTCAGTAACCTGTTGTTTTTGAATTAGTGAACACGAACCTGTCAGAGGGACTGTTGGCATAAATACCCAACGTGAAAGTGTGGGTTTCTTTCCTAAATCTGTAAATGATTGTTGGGAAGGTAATGGGAGAACTTTTGGAACTCTCATACCCACTTTTTTTGGTAAGGTATATATTTTCTTTTTATTATATTTAAAGTCAAAATTAACATATATAAACACATCCAAATATTATTATAAGAACATGACTGGCAAGAAAAACACCAAATATTGAGTTGCTTTTCTTTGATGGGAAATTATTGGTAATTATCGGGAATCTTCAAATAATTGTTAGTGTTCTATACAGGAGAAGGAAACGGCAACCCATTCCAGTATTCTTGCCTGGAGAATTCCGTGGACAGAGGAGCCTGGTGGGCTTCTGTTCATGGGGTCACACAGAGTCGGACATGAACTGAAGTGACTTAGCATGCATGCATGCATTGGAGAAGGAAATGGCACCCCACTCCAGTGTCCTTGCCTGGAGAATCCCAGGGACAGAGGAGCCTGGTGGGCTGCTATCTATGGGGTCGCACAGAGTCGGACATGACTGAAGTGACTTAGCAGGAGCAGCAGCAGTGTTCTATACATTACAGAATTTCTTACACTGCATGTGTGTGTGTGAAAATCGCTCAGTTGTGTCCTACTCTTTGTGAACCAGTGGACTGTAGCCTGTCAGGCTTCTCTGTCTATGGAATTCTCTAGGCCAGAATACTGGAATGGGTAGCCTTTCCCTTCCCCAGGGAATCTTCCCAACCCAGGGATCAAACCCAGGTCTCCCGCATTGCAGGCGCAGTCATTACCAGCTGAGCTACCAGGGAAACCACACAAACATTTTTATAAATGGAAAAATATAAATGTTATTTAACAGTGTCATTATTTAATAGACTTCAAGATACTTCTGACTAGAAACCAAGTACTAAAGTTTATATCTCATTGACCCTAAGAACCATTTTCACTGAAGTCTCATACCTACTTTTGATGTGCAGAGTCTGATCTTTACTTTCTTTGGTGAAGTCATAAAAACTATCTTAGAGTCTTGAAAAATACCATGGATGGGTCTCTCCTTATATTACTTAAAGTAAAGGCACTGTTTATCAGATGCTGAAATAGCTCAGTTGGGAGATAATTAGGCTGAAGATCTAAAGGTCCCTGGTTCAATCAGGGTTTCTGCAGCTGCAATTTGGGCTTCCCAGAGACCTCAGTTTGATCCCTGGGTCAGGAAGATCCGCTGGAGGGGGGCATGGCCGCCCACTCCAGTATTCTTGCCTGGAGAATCCCATGGACAGAGGAACTTGGTGAGCTACAGTCTATGACAGGACTGAATGATTAACGTTATATCACACTTTTACGGTTACCAGACACTGGTGTTGCTTGATTCCTTTTCCATCTTGGCAATTGATATTGACTTCAGACACAGTAGTGACTTTAATTAAAAGTATAACGAGGGAGGGGGATGGGAGGGAGACTGAACATGGCATGCTGCTGCCAAGTCGCTTCAGTCATGTCCGACTCTGTGCGACCCCATGGACTGCAGCCTACCAGGCTTCTCCATCCATGGGATTCTCCAAGCAAGAACACTGGAGTGGGTTGCCATTTCCTTCTCCAATGCATGAAAGTGGAAAGTGAAAGTGAAGTCACTCAGTCGTGTCTGACTCTTAGGGACCCCATGGACTGCAGCCTACCAGGGCTCCTCCATCCATGGGATTTTCCGGGCAACAGTACTGGAGTGGGGTGCCATTGCCTTCTCCTGAACATGGCGTGGATGTATGTATACCTAGAGCTGATTCACGCTGTTGTACAGCAAAAACCAACACAACATTGTAAAGCAACTATACCCCTACTAACTATATTAAAAAAAAAAAATTTTTTTTTAAAGTGTAATGATAGGCATGCTACAGAGTGCCGTGAAGTTAGTGTAGCTGCTAATATGAAGAGGATGGGGCACCTTCATACTTATCTTCTTTGTTGATAGGCTGTAGAAAGATGACTCCAGCATACAGTATCCATGGAGTGGCACTTCGGAACCACCCACGGGGGCGAGGGAGGAGGGACCTGGTCTCTAGCCCTCCCTCTGCCATCTTGAGGAGTTCCTTCTTGCTCAGTCTCGGGTGTTTCTTGTAAAACAGAGAAAGCGTTGGATTAGATAACTTACTTCCAAAGGGCTGTCGGTTCTAGAACATGAAGCACTTGCATTCTCATGGGCGGAGCATCTTTGGTGGTTTACACCGGCCTCACGTTGCCTTTGCCACCCCAGACCATCGTTCAGTGCCCCCCCACCCCCCACCGATTAGAGGTGATGGACCGTCTTTCAGTTCAGTTCAGTTCAGTCGCTCAGTTGTGTCCGACTCTTTGCGACCCCATGAATCACAGCACATCAGGCCTCCCTGTCCATCACCAACTCTGGGAGTTCACTCAGACTCACGTCCATCGAGTCAGTGATGCCATCCAGCCATCTCATCCTCTGTCGTCCCCTTCTCCTCCTGCCCCCAATCCCTCCCAGCATCAGAGTCTTTTCCAATGAGTCAACTCTTCGCATGAGGTGGCCAAAGTACTGGAGTTTCAGCTTTAGCATCATTCCTTCCAAAGAAATCCCAGGGCTGGACATTATGTATTTATCTGGCTGTGTCAGGTTCCAGTCACTGCATGCAGGGTCTTCATCGCATCATGTGGGATCTTTCGCTGTGGCGCATGGGTCTGTCTCTACTTGCGGCTTTTGGGCTCTGTAGTTGCGGTACACCGGTGATTAGTTTTCCCCCAGCGTGTGGGATCCTGGTTCCCAGACCAAGGATGGAGCCTGTGTCCCCTGCATTGTAAGGCAAGATTCTTAACCACTGGACCACCAGGGAAGTCCCAGTGATGTACTGCTTTTTGTGTTAACTCCCTAAGTAGAAAGGTGTGTCTTTTGGGGAGAGTGGGCGAGAGAGAGAGTTGAGAGTGCTGTTTTTCTCTTAGAGTACCAACAGGAAAGAAAAAAAAGGTAGAGTAAATGACCAAGAGAAGATGGATAGTTCCAGTGCAACAGACATGCTGCTTGTTTCTCTAGCTTTGGTTGCTGAGCCCGACTCAGAGTTAATGCCAAAATGATAGCTTCTCCCTAGTTATTGGGACACGCTTTCATTCAACCACTTATTCACTTATGTATCCATTCAACACATTCTACTCTGTGTCAAGTACTAGGTGGAGATCCTTTTATGAGCTAAGGATAAACATACTTGAGGATGTCAGCTGAAACCTTAGCAGAGATGAGGTTGAAGGCTGAAGAGGGAATCGGACCTAGGAGACTCACGTTCAGAATTAGAGAGCACAGAGGAAAGTTCCATGGAAAGACCTCTAGCTTGAGGCTGATTGCACACCGTCAGGAAGGTGATTGGTAACAGGGACAAATGAGTGGAGTTCCGGTCCCTAGCGACGCCAAATAAAAAAATGATGATTGAGTTTGGTCTTGTAGGTTTTCAACATGAGGCTCAACATCAGGCTTTGAACCAAGAGGTTCTCTTGCTGGTGGCAATTTCCAGAGTTTTACATGGTTGTGACATGTGTAATGACCCCCTGGAAACTCTGGGAAAAGAAAACCTTTCTAAGGAACACCAGCTCTCATACACTTTTATGGGAAGAGTGAAACTGTCACTTACTAGTTGCGTGTGTGCGTGTGTGCTCAGTCGTGTCAGACTCTTTGTGACCCCATGGACTGGAGCCCAACAGGCCCTTCTGTCCTTGGGATTCTCCAGGCAAGAATACTGGAGTGGGTTGCCATTTCCTCCTCCAGGGGATCTTCCCAACTCAGCAACTGCAACCTGAGTCTCCGGCACTGTGGATTCTTCATCACTGAGCCCCTTGGGGAGCCAATCCTAGACAAATGTCTTTAAGCTTTTTAACTCATTCTACTCATGTGTAAACAACCTCTTCATAAAATCATGGAGATTTAGCGATAGATTAAGTTGTGGACACACATATATTCAGTTCAAGTCATAATTATTATTATTAAACATAAGCATTTTCAAGATGGAGACTCTGTGATGTTAAGAATTATTCCATAATCTTCCTGAAATCCTAGAGCCCTACCACTGAACTAAATTTAGGCATGTTTACTCACCGCACTGCTGTGGTTAAGCAACCTGCACGCCCATCAGTCATCTAAAAATTGCCAGGAATTTCTGATTTTAAAAGAGGTACAGTCTTCAAAGTATTGTAAATAAAACTCTCATCTGTTGGCGCAATCATCGTTTGTCTATGTCTATAAACTAAAACTTCATTAAATTCAATTACTGCAAGCAGCAATAACAACTTCTTAAAAGTTCCTACTGTAACCACATCAACAAAAAACTAATTTAAGTGGTTAAACAGAGGAGAAAACTGTAGATTATCTAGTGAAAATAATCTGGTGGGTCTGATCAATGACTCAATCTCACTGGAAAAAATTCTTGTTTGACGTTACCTTTTCTGTACCCCTGTGTATGTGCTATAAACAGTGCTTGAACGTGTCGATTAAACAGATACCATACCGCAGGTACTTTCTCACTAAGCCGGGATGCAGAGCCCGGACCGGGTGAGTAACATCGTGACAGTATTTGCAAACGCTACATTTGGATCTGAAACCAGGCGCTTTCTCAAGCCAATAATTGGATTCAAAGATTGTAGAAGGAATATGAATGCACACGAAGAATAGAACTAAAATCTTAGATTTTACTGAACTCCAAGTTCAGTAGAGCTTGGGGTAGGAGCAGTAACATTACTTTTGTATCTCTGTAAGAAAGACATTTTGAATGGATAATTGATAAATGCATAAAAATTGTTACTTCAAATATATTAAACAAAAATCTCTCTCTCTTTTTTTTTCTGTGCGGCATGCAGGATCTTAGTTCTCCGACCAGGGATCAAACTTGTGCACCCTGTATCGAAAGTGCAGCGTCCTAACCACTGGACTCTCAGGGGTTTCCCTAAAGTGGCTCAAATCTGGACATGTATCTTTTGAAAACTATTTTCACAATGGAAACGACATTTATCATTGGCAAAATGAAAACAGTATCTCTTGCTATAGTGCACAATTCTTGCATATTCTTCTATTATGATGGAGGCGATAAATCATTATTATTTTAGCTGACAGGTAAAACTAAAGAAAAATATTATTATTGATATTACTAATATTTGAGCAAACTCTGGGAGATAGTGGAGGACAGAGGAGCCTGTCAGGCTATAGTCTGTGGGGTCACAAGAGAGTCAGACACGACTTAGTGACTGAACAATAACAACAACAAATATTACTTTGAAGACACTTATGATAAGTAGAGTGAGTGTGCAGTTAACAGCTCTTTGAGGCCAATCCTGGGTTTGGTTTTACTCTGCTTTTTTTTTTTTTTAATAAGTTTTTATTTTGGGGGGTGCTCAGGGTCTTTGTCGCTGCTCACGGGCTTTCTCGAGTTGCCGCTAGCTGGGGTTACTCTTCCTTACGAAACGTGGACTTCTCACTGAGGTGTTTCTCTTGTTGCAACTCAAGGGCTTGGTTGTTCTGTGGCATGTGGGATCTCCCCAGACCAGGGGCTGAACCGTGTCCCCTAAGTTGGCAGGCAGATTCTTAACCCCTGGACCACCAGGGAAGCCCCAGTTTTACACTGCTTTCGGTAATATGATGCAAACCTGCTTAAAATTAAAACAGGGAAGATGTTACCTCGATAGATTGTGGGGTTTTTCCACCAACTCTGTGGTCTCATTTAAACAATATGATGCATATTCTTCTGTGTTATAAGAAGTCATACAGAGTATATGGGGCTTCATTAACATTGCATATTTCTGATTAATTATTAAAATTTCAATATAGTATTGAATTTCTACTGCTATTTAAAAACAATTCAAGCTACATGGGTGCGTGTATGCTAAGTCACTTCAGTCGTGTCCGACTCTGTGCGACCCCATAGACAGCAGCCCACCAGGCTCCTCTGTTCATGGGATTCTCCAGGCAAGAATGCTGGGGTGGGGTGCCACACCCTCCTCCAGGGGAATCTCTCGGACCCAGGGATCAAACCCACATCTCTTGCATCTCCTGCGTAGGCAGGCAGGTTTTTCACCACTAGCGCCACCTGGGAAGTCCCTCAAGCTGCAAATCTGTGATTAATGATACTGATATAATTTCCTTGATCGTTAAACTGAGCTTTATGCTACAGAAGTAACTAAACATAACCAGTGTAATAATATACCTTGGATGAAATTCCTTTTGAACCACAGTCTAAGCATTTCAGTAGAAGGATGGCATCAAGGAAAGAATTGACAGCCAGAGGTAATAATAGCCCATGGGATAGAGATAAAAATTCACACGGCAATGGAAAGCTACCCTTTATAGATTTGCAGAAAATGGAGCAGTTACTAGAGGTTTAATGCTTAGAAGTATCTTACCATTATATTCTACAAGAGCCACCAATAATAAACCTTTCTGAAAGCCTGAAAGTAAAAATGGGTTATAAATTAAACATTCAGGAGGACAAAGAATTGACCATTAGCTGACAATTCATGATAGTTTCCCTATTCAAGAGAGGAAAAATATATTACTCCTTTGAGGACCTATTCTTAGGCTTCACCTACACTAGAATACCAGTTCATCACACATAGAAGTAAAGATTGGCCCTTGTCACTTCAGTACACATGCAGCTCTGATGTCAGGGAGGAATTGCCATGTGTTTTCAAATAATAATATTGTCAGTCCGTCAGTCGTGTCTGACTGTTTGTGACCCCCATGAACTGTATACCTCGCCAGGCTCCTCTGTCCATGGGATTTTCCAGGCAAGAACACTGCAGTGGGTTCCTATTATCTTCTCCAAGAAATAAAATTAATAACATATAACAAATTATCTAACCACAGCGGACAGAACGGTGGTACTAGTTACAGAGTCATTGGCTTTCAGGGCCAAAGCACCCTCTCTACAAGGCTTCCTGACATGGGGTTGGGGTCTCTGCAACCCATGTCTCAGCCCCGCCTACTGGTTCCCCGGGGATCCTGCCTGTGGTGGGGCGGGGGCACTGGAGAGAGGCTGGCAGGCTGGGGACGAGGACCGCCCTTCCTGAGGGTCCAGTCTGCTCCTGCTACTCTGTTGCCACTGCAGCAACATCAGAAGATGAACCAGTCTGCAGCTTTTCTAACCCATGAAGGGTTAGCCTCAAAGTACGTACTCAAGATGCACCAGCATCAGCCAGCTTGCAGAAGTCTCAATCCCAGTGCCGAGGAACAAACCCTCCTCAGGGAGTCAGCTCTAAGGGACGCCCCCCACCAGCACCCAAGTTTCTCTTTAGTTCCTCAAACAGGAGGGAACACCCTGCAGTTGTTGCTGTGGTGGTGGGTTAGTGTTCTTCTTTTTACATTTTCAGCACTTCAGACACAGTCAACAATAGTCTCTTCCTTTCTTCCCCTTCCTTTCTTTCGGCCTCACTGCGAAGCTCAAAGGATCATAGTTCCCCAACCAGGAATTGAACCCGTGCCCCCTGCAGTGGAAGCACAGGGTCTTAACCACTGGACTACCAGGGAAGTCCTCATAGTTTGCGATTCTTTCCCTTAAACTACGTTAAAAAATGTCATTTCTGTCTCTTGATTGACACAAGTATACTTAGAAGAAAGGGATGAAAACCACTCAACTATACAAAAACCATTAACTATAACAGCTGGGACTTTACAGAGGTCCACATTTACTTGGAAGGTCAAATGCCTAAGCTTATGATATTTTATAAAAAGGAAGTGGTGAAGTCCAGTTTATTTTTTCCTTGGTTGCTTGCACTTGTATGTCATATTTAAGAAACCATTGCCTAAGTCAAAAGACATTACTTTGCCAACAAAGGTCCATCTAGTCAAGGCTATGGTTTTTTCCAGTAGTCATGAATGGATGTGAGAGTTGGACTATAAAGAAAGCTGAGTGCCGAAGAATTGATGCTTTTGAACTGTGGTGTTGAAGAAGACTCATGAGAGTCCCTCAGACAGCAAGGAAATCCAACCAGTCCATCCTAAAGGAAATCAGTCCTGAATATTCATTGGAAGGACTGAGGCTGAAGCTGAAACTCCAATCCTTTGGCCACCTGATGCAAAGAGCTGACTCATTTGAAAAGACCCTGATGCTGGGAAAGATTGA
Source organism: Bubalus bubalis (assembly GCF_019923935.1). Classification (NCBI taxonomy): domain Eukaryota; kingdom Metazoa; phylum Chordata; class Mammalia; order Artiodactyla; family Bovidae; genus Bubalus; species Bubalus bubalis. Next base: position 54,830,016 of record NC_059178.1, on the reverse strand, counting down.
AGGCAGGAGGAGAAGGGGATGACAGAGGATGAGATGTTGGATGGCATCACCGACTCAATGGACATGAGTTTGAGTAAACTCCGGGAGTTGGTGATGGAGGGAAACCTGGCGTGCTGCAGTCCATGGGGTGGCAAAGAGTCAGACACGACTGAGTGGCTGAACTGAACTGAGGTCAAGGTCATAAAGATTCAGACCTAGGCTGTCTTCTAAGAGTTTTATGGTTTTAGTTCACACACTTATTTAGCATATAAACCTGTACCCCCCCCCAAAAAAAATCCTAAAGTAAAATATAATTTTACCTTTTTCTACCTTTTTGCAATTTCAAACATGTCTTTCATGACAATAATCATTCTGCTATAAAGTGAAAGCTCCAAGCATATAATTTTAAAAGTCCAATGATCTAGAACTATTTGGAACTTAAAATACCCAGACTGAACTATAAAAAGGACAATTCATTCTTTTCAAGAGCTTACTGCATGTTTGTTTCTACAATGCTGAAAATAAAGCTGCTGCGTTTAATGTCAAATTGACATCAGTTAATTGTATACTTTTTTTTTTTTTGCAATTTCTAATGCTAAGTAGCTCAGGCACATTCATTTATATACTGTTTAGACTCAAATCATTTCTATTCTACTTACTAGGTTTGTTTTTCTTTTTTGGCCAAATAGGTTTCAGTTTCATTTTTATTCCTCATTAAAGCATACTCATGCTATACATTACTATGGAGAATACTTAGGTTACTCAATAGTTAGTGTATGTTGTTTAAAAAAGTTTATGAGCAGCAAATTATGCATTTGGCATGGAAGGAAATCATTTTTATTTCTCTTGGGGTAAATAATTCAAATTCTGGCTGCAGAGTTCAGGTCATTATCAGGACGGTCTGATCCCTCAAAACTCCTGACTAGTCATTTCATGCATATGAGGAAAAGCAAACCAATGTCTCTTATATTTGCTGTCCACATCGCCTGAAGCAGATTTATAGTTGTGCATAGGGCTTCCCTGATGGCCCTTGGGGAAAGAATCACCTGCCATGCAGGGGACACAAGAGAAGTAGGTTCCCTCCCTAGATCAGGAAGATCCCCTGGAGGAGGGCTCAGCAACCCACTCCAGTACTCTTGCCTGGATAGTCCCATGGACAGAGGAGCCTGGCGGGCTAACAGTCCAAAGGGTCGGACACAACTAAGCGACTAACACTTTTTTCACAGGAAAATGATTTATTGCTTGAATCTCCCCCATCCTTAAAACTCATCTCTCACTAGCTGAATCCTCTGAGCTGATGCTGTGCAGAGGTTGGAGCGTATCTGAGCTCTTCATCCTGTAAATGTCATGAATCCCTAATTGGAATAGGGTTCTGCTTCTAACTTCATGATGGAAAGACTTTGCCCCATAATTTAATTAGCTGATCATTCTAATTTGCTAGTTTAACTTCTTTTGAGCGTTGTGTCACTTGGCCCAACATTTTGAGATTTCATGGAAAAGCGCACAGTTTCCCGGCAGGGTGCCTTCATTCACTGAACCAATATGGCACCGTCATTACTTGAAATAACTCTTCTGTTCTTTGGGATTGGAAGGTGTTCAGCCAGACCTATTGATGCGTTCTCTTAATGACCAGTTGTGTGCAAAGCACCTGCTTTCCTGAGAAAGGATCTTATTTCTAAAACACAGCTAGTTCTTGCCAAGAGGCGGGTTTACGTTTCGTCGGCTGGCTTGATGCTTTATCAGGGTGCCTGTCTGGACTTTGTCGCTGCGGTGCTCAGTCCAAACTTCTTCCTTCTCCCTTTGTTCTGGGAAGGTCCTGCCGTGAATCAGTTTCCATCCTTCCTCTTAGAAGCTGGATCGTGCTGTGCCCAGCCCTGCAGCGAGATTGTGCCGTGATATGAATACAATGGTTCTAGTTCCTGCCACCTTCTCAGGGGAGTAGTTCCGATCCAAGGACAGGCAAGGAGATACAGTCTGCACCTCCCCCTACCCACCGCGGTCAGCAAACACCGCCGCTCCCACCGGTCCCCTTCCAGCCGCCCGCTTCTCTCCCTGCTGAAAGGACTCCCATTGGAATCAGGGGCAGGGCCCGCAAAGTCGGGGGTCGAGTTATCATCTGTTCCTTTTGTCCCGGGACAGATGATTCCAGCAGACCCGGCTTGAAAACGGAAGTACTCCCTCAGGGGAAATCACCTGAAACTCAGCGTACCTGAGCGAAAAAGCAGCCGCAGATTCTCCCTAACTCTGTGACCTTGGGCTTGAAGCCTCCTGTCTTCACATCTCAGTTTCCACATCGTAAAAAGGTGCGAGTGAACTAGATTCCTTTATTTCCTGCCAATGGATCAGTGCTTTGGGAATCTGATGAAACCCATGTGCTTTCTCTTGAAATAGTGCACACAGACAAATAAGAAAAGATTATAAAGGTTAGGGATTGACTGGCACCCTGGAGGTCCAAGGCCACTGGGTTAAAACAAAAAAAAAGAAGCAGCGAATAAGCAAAACCAGAAACACAACCTCTAAGTTCACTTTGATGTCCCATGTCCTGTGGTTCCAGCCTCTTTGGTCCAGGCTCTTAACCTGCCTTGAATATCCTCAGCCGTCCCTGATGCCTCACTTCTGTGTGACATCATGTATTCATTTCCCTTGCTGCTGCTAAGTCGCTTCAGTCGTGTCTGACTCTGTGCGACCCCATAGACAGCAGCCCACCAGGCTCCCCCGTCCCTGGAATTCTCCAGGCAAGAACACTGGAGTGGGTTGCCATTTCCTTCTCCAATGCATGAAAGTGAAAAGTGAAAGTGAAGTCGTACAGTCGTGTCCGACTCTTAGCGACCCCATGGACTGCAGCCCACCAGGCTCCTCTGTCCATGGGATTTTCCAGGCAAGAGTACTGGAGTGGGGTGCCATTCAAAAGTCTACAAGCAATAAATGCTGGAGAGGAGTGTGGAGAAAAGGGAACCCTCTTACACTGTTGGTGGGAATGCAAACTAGTACAGCCACTATAGAGAACAGTGTGGAGATTCCTTAAAAAACTGGAAATAGAACTGCCTTATGATCCAGCAATCTCACTGCTGGGCATACACACCAAGGAAAACAGAAGGGAAAGAGACACGTGTACCCCAATGTTCATCGAAGCACTGTTTATAATAGCCAGGACATGAAAGCAACCTAGATGTCCATCAGCAGATGAATGGATAAGAAAGGTGTGGTACATATACACAATGGAGAATTACTCAGCCATTAAAAAGAATACATTTGAATCAGTTCTAATGAGGTGAATGAAACTGGAGCCTATTCTACAGAATGAAGTAAGCCAGAAAGAAAAACACCAATACAGTATACTAATGCATATATATGGAATTTAGAAAGATAGTAACAATAACCCTATATGCGAGAAAGCAAAAGAGACACATATATAGAACAGTCTTTTGGACTCTGTGGGAGAGGGCGAGGGTGGGATGATTTGGGAGAATGGCATTGAAGCATGTATATTATCATATGTGAAATGGATCGCCAGTCCAGGTTTGATGCATGAGACAGGGTACTCAGGGCTGGTGCACTGGGACGACCCAGAGGGATGGGATGGGGAGGAAAGTGGGAGGGGTGTTCAGGATGGGGAACACGTGTACACCCATGGTGGATTCAAGTCAATGTATGGCAAAACCAATACAATATTGTAATTAGCCTCCAATTAAAATGAATAAATTAAAAAAAAAATCCAAACTCCTAAAAAAAAAAAAAAAAAGCAACAGAAGAAACTTGCCTACTGTCATTTATAAAACAATTCTCATTGCCTATCTGCCTACCAATGTAGACATACTTTGAAGATTTTATGCATCTATCAGATTGGCTTGTTGATTTCCATCAGTGCCATTTCACAGGGTTAAATTGTAATTAACACTTTGCTCATTAATTATTAAATAAATGTCTACAAAACATTACACCACGGAGTAACACTGAAACCAAAAGATAAAGATCTCACAGGAGACTGTTATATACCAGGGAATGTAATGAAAAACAAGAAAGCCTGCGATATCTGCCAAATTGTCGTAGAAATTCACTGGAAATTATAAAAAATACTCATGAGGGAGGAAAGGAACAGGCTGAGCTGCTTCCATCTTGAAAAAGACGGAAACTGCATTTCACAATTTCAGTGAGCTTTGGACTATGTGCCTGTTAGCCATGGGGATAACATACCTACGGCCTCCCGGACTGATACACCCCAGATTGCATACCAAGATTTCCCGTTGCCAAAAAGAATGTAATATTCCCCTATGTGGTCAGTCACCTTTGTAATCTTTATGGCACCCTTTGGTGTAGGCTACAATGTATAACCAGCTGACCCTTCTGATTATGAATCATGGCTGTAACCTGATTATGTCTCCTTTTAACATTTTCCAGGCTAGGTTTAAGGAATTTGCAGATGTGGGCTTGAGCAGTACACTTAAGGTATATAAGGTTTTCACAAAAGTTGGTCGGGGTCCTTGGCTAAGAGGAGACTCCGCTTTGGGCCCGCCGGTGCAATAAACTGCACTCCACTATCTGCATTGTCCTTCTGAGTGAGTTTGTTTCCCCGGACGCGTGGCTACAACACTCAGAGATAAATGGCTTCCCTGGTGGCTCACACTTAAAGCATTACATGCCAAAAATTTGGGGACAAATCCAAAGTAAAATATAAATTTATGCCTTTGGATACATTTGTCAGAAAGCAGATGAGAATAAAGACCTTTCCTGTCTACATGCCAAAAATTTGGGGACAAATCCAAAGTAAAATATAAATTTATGCCTTTGGATACATTTGTCAGAAAGCAGATGAGAATAAAGACCTTTCCTGTCCTTTGAGATCAGACATGTACTAGACCAGCTGCTGGCCTCGGAAATGCAAGGCATACAAGCAGGTCTCGCTCATCTGTATCATCTGCTGATATCTGTGCTTCTGTGAGACGGAAATAAATTTCTGTCTTTCTTTCTCTTTTAAATATTTATATGGCTGCACCTGGTCTTCGTTGCGACATGCAGGATCTAGTTCCCTGGCCAGGGATCAAACCCGACTCCTCTGCACTCAGCATGCAGTCTTAGTCACTGGACATACCAGGGAAGTCTACATTTCTTTCTTAAGCCTCAGATAGTTTGGTCTCTGTTCGGAGAAGGCAATGGCACCCCACTCCAGTACTCTTGCCTGGAAAATCCCATGGATGGAGGAGCTGGGAAGGCTGGAGTCCATGGGGTCGCTGAGGGTCTGACATGACTGAGCAACTTCCCTTTCACTTTTCATTTTCATGCATTGGAGAAGGAAATGACAACCCACTCCAGTGTTCTTGCCTGGAGAGTCCCAGGGATGGGGGAGCCTGGTGGGCTGCCGTCTCTGGGGTCGCACAGAGTCGGACATGACTGAAGCGCCTTAGCAGCAGCAGCAGCAGAAGGAGGAACACTAACGCTTAGAAAATTTGGTTCCGAAACTACTGGCACAATGACCTAAGCAGCATCAGGAAATTCATTCATTTACTCAATCGGAATATTTACTAAGCAGATATCGTGGATGAGATTTCTACAGAAATGGAAAGGTGGAGAGTTTCCAGGGATCTGCTATAGGCCCCCTTAACACCCAGCCTGTCCAGGGCCATAGGAGGTGTACTGAAATACTATAAATAAAAAGTCTATCAACTGTGGACACCAGCCCTATGAGAGATGTTCTTTGGAATTCCAAGAATTCTATCTTCATTTGGGAGTCAGAATGACACAGGGTTTAATCTAAAAACTGTGAAAAATTATCTTCCCAATTAAAGAGAAGATAAAAATTATTTTAAAATTACCATGTTAGCTCTGGACTACATTTTTGCCTTAACTGATGTCTCATTCTTCCTTAGAGATGCTGCTGCTGCTAAGTCACTTCAGTCGTATCCAACTTTGTGCAACCCCATAGACGGCCGCCCACCAGGCTCCCCCGTCCCTGGGATTCTCCAGGCAAGAACACTGGAGTGGGTTGTCATTTCGGACACGACTTAGTGACCTCACGTTCACTTTTCAATGGATGAAGTCGCTCAGTCATGTCCGACCCTCAGCGATCCCATGGACTGGAGCTCTCCAGGCTCCTCCATCCATGGGATTTTCCAGGCAAGAGTGCTGGAGTGGGGTGCCATTGCCTTCTCCTTCCCTAGAGATACCTAACTTTAAAACTGAGCCAGAAAATATCTGCAGAAGCAAAATGCATTCTGTGGCAGGGATTGGAATCAGTATTTTATTTACAGAGCCAAGATACATTCAGCACAGCTGTATTCATCAGCCAAAGCAGGACTGAAAGTCAGGGTCATTTTCAGAACGTAGATTAAATAGATTACTTTCAGCTGGAGCACAAATGGAGTTCATTATTATTAAAGTTGAGTTGAGAGAGGTTACCCACATGGGAATCACCTGAAGATCACAGGAATCTATATCTGTGTGCTGGATCTCAAAGGAGCCGGCTTTTTTTTTTTTTTTGGAGCTGGCTTTTATTACATTTTCCTGGAAGTAAAATTTGACCAGCATCATATAACTGATGGTCATAATGAGGTTGTGTGAATTTACATGTTGAAAAAATATCTGAACATAATCACAAGATTGCTTTGAGCTTCCCCTGCACTCTTTATCCAAGGACTTCCCCATCATTAGCTGGTTAAATCTCACAGTTTGGAAATCAAAGCATACATTTACCTCATTTTAACAAAGAGAATGTTTGGGGAAGTTAAAATATAGAGTAGACAGTTATCCCAATGGGAAGAAAGTAGAGGAATGGGGCAGGTACATTTTGCATTTACCCAATAATGTATGATAAATGTAATGAATCTTCAAGGTTCACGTAAGGACCACCCATCTAATCCATCACTTTAGAAGGGCCACATATAAATCTCACCAGAGAGAGGGGAAACATTCACAGTTTTGTGGGAAAGGATGCTGTGTGTCTTTACAAAAATAAGCTTTTTATAAAAGAAATTCTTGTTCTCAACTGAATATCTCCTTACTGCTTTTCATTTTGTAACACTTTATTGAGATATAATTCATGTAGCATATTACTCACCAATTTAAAGAGTACATATCAATGGCTTTTAATATATTTGCAGAAGTGCAACCATAACCACAAGCAATTTTAGAACATTTTTATCATTTCAGAAAGAAACCCTTCACCCCTTAGCTGTTACCCCTCTGTGCCTCCAATGAACCCCAAATCTAAGGAAGCAGGAAACCATTTTCTCTCTCTACAGATTCCCATATTCTGGACATTTCCTATAAATAAGATAGTATAACTTGCTGTCTTCTGTGTCTGGCTACTTTCACTCGGACTTTCACTCGACGCAATGTTTCCAAGGTTCATCCATGCTGTGGCACCTATCAGTATTTCATTCCTCTTTTAGCTACATAGTATTTTATTGTATAGCTATGATTTATCCATTCCATACATTCTTTGTTTCTCTTTTCCTGACCTGATGGACCTTGGGTTGTTTCTACCTTTGGGCTCTCATGAATAATGCTGCTCTAAACATTCCTGTGTCAAGTTTAGCGGTTAGGTATGTTTTCACTTGAGGGGTATACACTTACAAGCAGAATTGCTGGGTCATATGCTAACTCTGCGTTTAACTCTTTGAGTCACTGTTAACAATTTTTCAAAGTTGCTGTCATTATTTTACATTTTACCAGCAGTGTAGCAGGGTTGTGATTTCTCCAGATTTTCTCTTATTATTTCTTCTTTGACTTTTTTTTTAAAGTTTCATTTAATTTTTTTCTTGTGGGAAAATTCACATGACCTAGAGTTAACATTTTAAAGTATACCATTCAGCTGCATTGAGTACATTTCACCATGTCCCGTGACCATCATCGTTCAGTTCAGTTCAGTTCAGTCGCTCAGTTGTGTCCGACTCTTTGAAACCCCATGAATCACAGCATGCCAGGCCTCCCTGTCCATCACCAACTCCCGGAGTTCACCCAGACTCACGTCCATCGAGTCAGTGATGCCATCCAGCCATCTCATCCTCTGTCGTCCCCTTCTCCCCCTGCCCCCAATCCCTCCCAGCATCAGAGTCTTTTCCAATGAGTCAACTCTTCGCATGAGGTGGCCAAAGTACTGGAGTTTCAGCTTTAGCATCATTCCTTCCAAAGAAGTCCTCCTTCAGAATGGACTGGTTGGATCTCCTTGCAGTCCAAGGGACTCTCAAGAGTCTTCTCCAACACCACAGTTCAAAAGCATCAATTCTTTGGCGCTCAGCCTTCTTCACAGTCCAACTCTCACATCCATACATGACCACAGGAAAAACCATAGCCTTGACTAGGTGAACCTTTGTTGGCAAAGTGATGTCTCTGCTTTTGAATACGCTGTCTAGGTTGGTCATAACTTTCCTTCCAAGGAGTAAGCGTCTTTAATTTCATGGCTGCACTCACCATCTGCAGTGATTTTGGAACCCAAAAAAATAGTCTGACACTGTTTCCACTGTTTCCTCATCTATTTCCCATGAAGTGGAGGGACCGGATGCCATGATCTTCGTTTTCTGAATGTTGAGCTTTAAGCCAACTTTTTCACTCTCCACTTTCACTTTCATCAAGAGGCTTTTGAGTTCCTCTTCACTTTCTGCCATAAGGGTGGTGTCATCTGCATATCTGAGGTTATTGATATTTCTCCTAGCAATCTTTTTTTTTTAAATTGATCAAAGATAATTTATTAAAATTTTTTTAATATTGTATTTTTTTTAAAATTTTATTTTATTTTTAAACTTTACATAATTGTATTAGTTTTGCCAAATATCAAAATGAATCCACCACAGGTATACATGTATTCCCCATCCTGAACCCACCTCCCTCCTCCCTCCCCATACCATCCCTCTGGGTCATCCCAATGCACTAGCCCCAAGCATCCAGTATCGTGCATCGAACCTGGACTGGCAACTCGTTTCATACATGATATTTTACATGTTTCAATGCCATTCTCCCAAATCTTCCCACCCTCTCCCTCTCCCACAGAGTCCATCTTGATTCCAGCTTCTGTTTCTTCCAGTCCAGTGTTTCTCATGATGTACTCTGCATATAAGTTAAATAAACAGGGTGACAATATACAGCCTTGACGAACTCCTTTTCCTATTTGGAATCAGTCTGTTGTTCCATGTCCATTTCTCACTGTTGCTTCCTGACCAGCACACAAATTTCTCAAGAGGCAGATTAGGTGGTCTGGTATTCCCATCTCTTTCAGAATTTTCCACAGTTTATTGTGATCCACACAGTCAAAGGCTTTGGCATAGTCAATAAAGCAGAAATAGATGTTTTTCTGGAACTCTCTTGCTTTTTCGATGACCCAGCGAATGTCGGCAATTTGATCTCTGGTTCCTCTGCCTTTTCTAAAACCAGCTTGAACATCTGGAAGTTCACGGTTCATGTATTGCTGAAGCCTGGCTTGGAGACTTTTGAGCATTACTTTACTAGCGTGTGAGATGAGTGCAATTGTGTGGTAGTTTGAGCATTCTTTGGCATTGCCTTTCCCTGGGATTGGAATGAAAACGGACCTTTTCCAGTCCTGTGGCCACTGCTGAGTTTTCCAAATTTGCTGGCATATTGAGTGCAGCACTTTCACAGCATCATCTTTCAGGATTTGCAATAGCTCCACTGGAATTCCATCACCTCCACTAGATTTGTTCATAGTGATGCTTTCTAAGGCCCGCTTGACTTCACATGCCAGGATGTCTGGCTCTAGGTCAGTGATCACACCATCGTGATTATCTGGGTCGTGAATAACTTTTTTGTACAGTTCTTCTGTGTATTCTTGCCATCTCTTCTTAATATCTTCTGCTTCTGTTAGGTCCATACCATTTCCGTCCATTATCGAGCCCATCTTTGCATGAAATATTCCCTTGGTATCTCTAATTTTCTTGAAGAGATCTCTAGTCTTTCCTGTTCTGTTGTTTTCCTCTATTTCTTTGCATTGATTGGTGAAGAAGGCTTTCTTATCTCTTCTTGCTATTCTTTGGAACTCTGCATTCAGATGCTTATATCTTTCCTTTTCTCCTTTGCTTTTGGCTTCTCTTCTTTTCACAGCTATTTGTAAGGCCTCCCCACACAGCCATTTTGCTTTTTTGCATTTCTTTTCCATGGGGATGGTCTTGCTCCCTGTCTCCTGTACAATGTCACGAACCTCTGTCCATAGTTCATCAGGCACTCTATCTATCGTATCTAGGCCCTTAAATCTATTTCTCACTTCCACTGTATAATCATAAGGGATTTGATTTAGGTCATACCTGAATGGTCTAGTGGTTTTCCCTACTTTCTTCAATTTAAGTCTGAATTTGGCAATAAGGAGTTCATGATCTGAACCACAGTCAGCTCCTGGTCTTGTTTTTTTGACTGTATAGAGCTTCTCCATCTTTGGCTGCAAAGAATATAATCAATCTGATTGATTCGGTGTTGACCATCTGTTGATGTCCATGTGTAGAGTCTTCTCTTGTGTTGTTGGAAGAGGGTGTTTGCTATGACCAGTGCATTTTCTTGGCAAAACTCTATTAGTCTTTGTCCTGCTTCATTCTGTATTCCAAGGCCAAATTTGCCTGTTACTCCAGGTGTTTTTTGACTTCCTACTTTTGCATTCCAGTCCCCTATAATGAAAAGGACATCTTTTTTGGGTGTTAGTTCTAAAAGGTCTTGTAGGTCTTCATAGAACCATTCAACTTCAGCTTCTTCAGCATTACTGGTTGGGGCATAGACTTGGATTACTGCGATATTGAATGGTTTGCCTTGGAAACGAACAGAGATCATTCTGTTGTTTTTGAGATTGCATCCAAGTATTGCATTTCAGACTCTTTTGTTGACCATGATGGCTACTCCATTTCTTCTGAGGGATTCCTGCCCGCAGTAGTAGATATAATGGTCATCTGAGTTAAACTCACCCATTCCAGTCCATTTTAGTTCTCTGATTCCTAGAATGTCGACATTCACTCTTGCCATCTCTTGTTTGACCACTTCCAATTTGCCTTGATTCATGGGCCTGACATTCCAGGTTCCTATGCAATATTGCTCTTTACAGCATCGGACCTTGCTTCTATCGCCAGTCACATCCACAGCTGGGTATTCTTTTTGCTTTGGCTCCATCCCTTCATTCTTTCTGGAGTGATTTCTCCACTGATCTCCAGTAGCATATTGGGCACCTACTGACCTGGGGAGTTCCTCTTTCAGTATCCTATCATTTTGCCTTTTCATACTGTTCATGGGGTTCTCAAGGCAAGAATACTGAAGCGGTTTGCCATTCCCTTCTCCAGTGGACCACATTCTGTCAGATCTCTCCACCATGACCCGCCCATCTTGGGTTGCCCCACAGGCATGGCTTAGTTTCATTGAGTTAGACAAGGCTGTGGTCCTAGTGTGATTAGATTGACTAGTTTTCTGTGAGTATGGTTTCAGTGTGTCTGCCCTCTGATGCCCTCTTGCAACACCTACCATCTTACTTGGGTTTCTCTTACCTTGGGCGTGGGGTATCTCTTCACGGCTGTTCCAGCAAAGCGCAGCTGCTGGTCCTTACCTTGGACGAGGGATATCTCCTCACCAAACTATGTGAGTTAACCTTTATTTTCTTGGAAACGTTGGGTGGACTCCGTCGTAAACATTAACTTTCCATCCAGCAGGCAGCCGAGCCGCCGCGTCTCAGCGCCTCGGCCTCGCTCCCGGCTTCGCGGGCCGCCCTCTGCGCCTCCTCTCGAGCGCCGTGCTCACTCAGGAGCTTGGGCCGCCTCCGACCCTGACCTCACTCTTGCCAAGCTGCCGTGGTTTCAACTACCACCCGACCCCTAGTGTGCCCGCCGCTGGCTCCTCCCGGGTCCATCATCATTATCTGGGTCCAAAACATCTTCAATACCCACAAAGGACACTTTGTAGTCACTGATAAGTTACTCCCCGTTGCCCCTCCCACCAACCCCTAGCAACCAGCAATCTGCTGTATGGGTCTGTAAATTTGCCTATTTTTAGATATCTCATGCTGTTATAAACTCAATGGTTTGCCCCCTAAATCCATATGTTTAAGTTCTGACTCCCAATGTGATTGTGTTGGGTTGGCCAAAAAGTTCATTCAAGTTTTTCTGTCCAATCTTATGGAAAAGATTGGACCCTAGCGAACTTTTTGGCCAACCCAGTATTTGGCAGGAATACCAAAGAAAGGGTTTCCTTGGTAGCTCAATGGTGCTGCTGCTGCTGCTGAGTTACTTCAGTCGTGTCCGACTCTGTGTTGACCCCACAGACGGCAGCCCACCAGGCTCCCCCGTCCCTGGGATTCTCCAGGCAAGAATACTGGAGTGGGTTGCCATTTCCTTCTCCAAGGCATGAAAGTGAAAAGTGAAAGGGAAGTCGCTCAGTCGTGTCAGACTCCTAGCGACCCCATGGACTGCAGCCCACCAGGCTCCTCCGTCCATGGGATTCTCTAGGCAAGAGTACTGGAGTGGGGTGCCATCACCTTCTCCGAGCTCAGTGGTATAGTTTGCCAATTCAGGAGATGCAGGATCAATCCCTGAGTTGGGAAGATTCCCTGGAGAAGAAATGGCAACTTACTCCAGTATTCTTGCCTGGGAAATTCCATGGACAGAGGAGCTTGGCAGACTACAGTCCATGGGATAGCAAAGAGTTGGACATGACTTAAAGCAACCAATAAAGAAAAAGGAAGTAATTAAGGTTTAATGAGGTCAAAAGGTGAGGCCTCAATCCAATAGGACTGGTGTCCTAATAAGAGGAGGTGGAGTCACCAGAAAGCCCCCCCTCTCTCCCCACCACATACACACAGACGAAGGAACATAGTCAGAAGGCAGCCTTCTTCAGGCCAGAAAGACAGGCTTCCTCAGAAACTAAATTTTCAGGCATTTTGACTTCTTGCCTCGGGAACAGTGTGAAAATATGTTTCTTTTGTTTATGCCGCTCAGCCTGTAACATCTTTGTTACGCCATCTGGAGCAAACTAACCCACAGATAGTTGGAACCATGAAATATGTGACTTGCATTTTTCAGCAAACAGAATGTTTTCAAAGGTCATCCATGTGGTGGCATGGACCACTCCTTCACTCCTTTTTCATGGCTGAGTACTCTTCAATCATACAGATTTGCTGTATTTTGTGTTTCCATTCCTCCATTTTTGGACATGTGAGTTCTTTTCATCTTTGGCTATTGTAAATAGTGCTGTTTTGGATACTTATGTGCAAGTACTTCCTTGAATTCCTGTTTTCAATAATCTTGGGGTAGGAGATGCCAAAGATACAGGCTCGATCCCTGGGTTGGGAGGATTGCCTGGAGGAGGGTGTGGAAACCCACTCCAGTTTTCTTGCCTGGAGAATCCCATGGATAGAGGAGCCTGGTGGGCTATGGCCCAGAGGGTTGCCAAGACTTGAACACAACTGAAACAACTTAGCATGCATAAATCTAGGAACAGAATTGCTCAGTCATATTTTGATTCCATGGGGCTTCCCAGTCGGTGCTAGTAGTAAAGAATCTGCCTGCCAATGCAGGAGATGCAACGGACTTGGGTTGGATACCTGGGTTGGGAAGATCCCCTGGAGGAGGAAATGTCAACCTGCTCTAGTATTCTTCCTTGGAAAAATCCCATGGACAGAGGAGCCTGGTGGGCTACAGTTCATGGAGTTGCAAAGAATCAGACATGACTGAGCAGAAAGCACACACACACACATTGATTCTGTGTTTGTCGTTTTGAAAAACTGCCAGGCTGTTTTCCACAGTGGCTGCACCATTTCCCATTTCCACCAGCAATGTATGAGGTTCACAGTTTCTCCATATCCTTGCCAACAATGTTTTCTTCAACATTTTTTACTATAGCCATCCTAGAGGGTGTGAGTAGTATCTCATTCTGGTCTTTGATTTTCATTTCTTTGATGACTAATACTGTTTAGGATCATTTAATGTGTTTCCTAGCCATAGCTACATCTGTTTTTGAAGAACTATCTATTCAGAATCTTTATGCATTAAAATTCAGTCATGTGTCCTCTTATTGTGGAGCTGTGAAGGTTCTGTGTATGTTTCTGATAATAGATCTTTATTAGATATATGATTTTACATATTTTCTTTCACTCTCAGATTATCTTTTCACTTTCTTGATAGTGTCCCTAGAAGCAAAAAAGTTTTAAATGTGATGGTCTAAATAATTATTTTTTTCCCTGTTTTTCTTTCATGTCTAAGAAACCATTGCCTAATTCACACTCCTTAAGATTTATGCTTATAGTCTCATCTGAGAATTTTATAGTTTTAGCTCCTGCATTTAGGATTTTGATCTATTTTGAGTTAATTTTATAGACGATGTGAGGAATAGATCCAAATTCATTCTTTTGCATGTGGATATCCAATTCCATTTGTTGTAAAAAAAAAAAAAAAACAAAAACCAAAAAAACCCACTATTCCTTCCCTTATTGAATTGTCTGGGAACACTGATTGATAACCAATTGACTCTACATGTGAATGATTATTTCTGGGCTTTCAATTCTATTTCATCAGTCGATATCTCTGTCCCTATGTCAGTACCAAGCATTCATGAATACTGTAGCTTTGTAGTAAGTTTTGAAATGGGGAAGTATAAATCCTTCAATTTTGCTCTTTTTGAGATTGTTTGGGTCAGTCTGACTTAATTTCCATGTGAATATTATTTTCCGATAGATAAGCTTGTCAATTTTCACTGAAAAGGCAGTTGGGTATTTGATAGAAATTGCTATGCATCTGTAGCTTAATTTGGAGAGTATCACCATCTTAAAAGCAGTAAATATTCTAATCAAGGACACAGGGTATCTTCCCATTTATTTAGGTCTTCTTTAATTTCCTTTGATCGTATTTTATAGTTTTCAGTGTAGAAGTATTACATTTACTGTCTTAAATTTATTTCTAGGTGTTTTATTCTTTTTGATGTTACTATAAATGGAATAACTTTCTTAATTGAATTTTTGAATTGTTTATTGCTAGTATATAGACATATAATCGGAGAAGGCAACGGCACCCCACTCCAGTACTCTTGCCTGGAGAATCCCATGGACGGAAGAGCCTGGTAGGCTGCAGTCCATGGGGTCACGAACAGTTGGACACGACTGAGCGACTTCCCTTTCACTTTTCACTTTCATGCACTGGAGAAGGAAATGGCAACCCACTCCAGTGTTCTTGCCTGGAGAATCCCAGGGATGGCGGAGCCTGGTGGGCTGCCATCTATGGGGTCACACAGAGTCGGACACGACTGAAGTGACTTAGCAGCAGCAGCAGCAGACATATAATTGATTTTATATATTGATTTTGTATCCTTTAACCTTGCTAAGGTCTTTTTTTTAACCTCCAAGTTTCTGTTTTGATTCCTTAGGATTTTTCTCTAAATAAGATCATGTCAATGAAAAAACAGAAATAGATGTACTTTTTCTTTCTAATCTGGAGGACTTTTCTTTTTCTTGCCCAATCATCCTAAATAAAAACTTCCAGGACAAAATTGAACAGAAATATTGACAGCAGACATTTGTGTCTGCTTTTCTACATCTATAAATAAGACCCTTACTTATTAAATTGTATAAAAAAAAGCAGGGTTCAAATTTATGTTGCTCTACTATTTGAAATGGAACATGAATGTATCTTTTTTCCATCCTTCCACTTTAAAAGGGCATGAAATATTTATGAATGTTCTATTTTGGTATGGGGACAATAAATTAGAATTTGACAATCCCCTTAAAAATTAAATATTATGTAAATTCATAGGACAAAGTTACGGGGCATGATTAGGAAAATTCATGAGTGGGGAATGAAACCTCAGGCCTCAACCACTTTTCCTTCTTAGAGATCAGAATTATTAATAAATCATGATCTTCATTTTTAAATAAGGCAGGCTGGGGTCCAGGTGACTTTCCTGGAAGGCACACAGAATGTTTGCTGCCCCTGGGGGCCTGTGAAGCATTTCCACACATCTATTGGGTAGAGCTCCTTTTGTTTAGGAATCCTTCTTGCATTGTCTTCATAAATAAATTAGTATCCCGATTAATGTAAAAGTAGCCTGAAAAGGATTTGCCCTTTGGACCAATAATTTCTTCCCTCTGAAAAATGAGGAAAAGGGATCGAAGTACTGCGGGGTTTTTTGTTGTTGCTGTTGTTTTGCTGGACATTTCTCCTGGATATGGCTCTACAAATGGGTGTAAGGCTGCAAGCACCTCCAACCACGGAGCCTCCCTCACGGAGCAGCAGGGTCATTTCTGGGGCCCAGCGTTCCTCTGATGGAGCGTCTACCTTGTGGTTACACTTGCAGGTAGCACTGGGATATGACTTGACATTGCATTTGATTCCTAGAAAGAGGATTATTTCAGTCCTTTTGGGCTGCTGCTGCTAAGTCACTTCAGTCATGTCCGACCCTGTGCCACCCCATAGACAGCAGCCCACCAGGCTCCCTCATCCCTGGGATTCTCCAGGCAAGAACACTGGAGTGGGTTGCCATTTCCTTCTCCAATGCATGTAAGTGAAAAGTGAAAGTGAAGTCGCTCAGTCTTGTCCGACCCTCAGAGACCCCATGGACTGCAGCCTTCCAGGCTCCTCCATCCATGGGATTTTCCAGGCAAGAGAACTGGAGTGGGGTGCCATTGCCTTCTCCGCCTTTTGGGCTACTGTAACAAAATATAACGGATGGCTTGTAAACAAATGTATTTCCCATAGTTCTGGAGGCTGGTAAGATCAAGGCCCTGGCAGATTCAGCGTCTGGTGAAGGCCAGCTTCCTGGTTCCCGCCTGCATACTCAGTCACTTAGACATGTCTGACACTTTTGCGACCCCGTGGACTGTAGTCTGCCAAGTTCCTCTGTCCATGGGATTTCCCAGGCAAGAATACTGGAGTGGGTTGCCATTTCCTCCTCCAGGGGATCTTCCCAATCCAGGGATAGAATCCATATCTTCTGCATCGGCAGGTGGATTCTTTTATGCCAAGCCACCTGGGAAGCCCTCCTGGTTCTTAGATGGCTGTTTTTCTGTGTCCTTACTTGGCAAAAGGGAGGAAACCTTTCCTCTCAGAAACCTCTTTTGTAATAATATAAAAGCATAAATGCCACTCATGAGAACTCCATCCTCAGGACCCGATCTCTTCCTGAAGGTCCCACTTCCTAATGCCATCACAGTGGAGATTAAATATGAATTTTTTTTTTTTTGGTGTGGGGATAATGGGACATTCAATCCATGGCAAAGAAGCACCCTTCACTTGGACAGCTGTTAAAATGTTCGTTGTTAGTAGTAACTACAGGTTATGGAGGCCTTGGGGTGCCTGCTTTCTGTTACCTGCTTTGGTCCTATCAGAAGGTACAATTATTAACGTCAATTTCTACTTGTAGAAGTTGAGGTTATAGAGGCATCAGTTTTTCTCCCCTACCCCAAATTCTTTCCCCCATTTTATGTTAATATCTCTTCTTTTCCTTAGTGGAAGTCTTCTGCCCATCTCCTTATGATCCTTGCATAGTATCCTGTTATAATATCTAGTTATCCTCTTCTGCGGAGAAGGCAATGGCACCCCACTCCAGTACTCTTGCCTGGAGAATCCCGTGGATGGAGGGGCCTGGCAGGTTGTAGTCCATGGGGTCGAGAAGAGTCAGACACGACTGAGCGACTTCACTTTCACTTTTCACTTTCATGCCTTGGAGAAGGAAATGGCAACCCACTCCAGTGTTCTTGCCTGGAGAATCCCAGGGACAGGGGAGCCTGGTGGGCTGCTGTCTATGGGGTGGCACAGAGTCGGACACGACTGAAGTGACTTAGGAGCAGCAGCAGCCTCTTCTGCTCTTAAATGGGGCTTCCTTGATGTGGGCTCAGATGATAAAGAATCTGCCTGCAGTGCGGGAGACACAGGTTCGATCTCTGGGTCGTCAAGATCCCCTGAAGAAGGAAAGGGCAACCCACTCCAGTATTCTTGCCTGGAGAATTCCATGGACAGAGGAGCCTGGCAGGCTACAGTCCATGGGGTCCAAAAGAATCGAACACGACAGAATAACTGACTACTGCTTAGAGAGTGAACAGGTAACCTAGGATCAGGTATGGAATATTTCTTGCTGTATCAGTAAATGAAGACTACCATAATCTTCAGCAGTTGCAGCCACCACCTGATGAGGAACTCAGGGAGGAAAGACTCCCTTCCACCTGGCAGCCATCAGACTGCAGCCACTGGCCGAGGGTTGTGAAAACACAGGATACTGGCGCCAGGCAGGTGAGGTGCACATGACAGGAGTGATGTCAGTGAGCCCAGATTCCTGCATTTTCTCATATACCTAGAAAAGCACTAAATTCCTTCACTTGAGATAAGCGGTTTTCCGTTCAGACTACCTGCCCTCAGACTACCTGAGTGTTGTTGCAAAACTTCTGTATAACCCGGCTCACCCCTTCGCCTCCTTGGAGCAGTTCTCTCAGGGTTTTCCTGAGATTCTGCCTCTTGGGCTTGAAGTTTTAAAAATTCCCACCGAATAAAACATAACTCTCAGTGTTTAAGTTGTGCATATTTTTTCAGTGGGCACCAGGCCACCTTAGGTCCCAGCTGGTGGGCTCTTGGTTAAACATTCCCTCCTCCCCACTCCCTCAATTTCCTCCTGGTGCCTCTCACTGGCCACAGTCAACTCAGGGCTGGAGGCCCTGACTGGATGGTGCAGCCTTTTCACGTGGACAAGTCAGTTACCTGCAGGGTCCAGCGAGTGGAGAGGAGCCATTGGAGGGGCCACGTGGAGAGCAACTGGCAGGCTGGCTGCCCCTTCTCTTACTCCCAGACCTCATCCAGCCACCAAGACTTTCTCATTTTCAGAGTGACTCTGACAGACTCACTCTGATTTTGGGCCTTTGCATATACTGTTTCCGGGAGAAGGCAATGGCACCCCACTCCAGTACTCTTGCCTGGAAAATCCCATGGACGGAGGAGCCTGGTAGGCTGCAGTCCATGGGGTTGCCAAGAGTCGGACACGACTGAGCGACTTCACTTTCACTTTTCACTTTCATGGATTGGAGAAGGAAATGGCAACCCACTCTAGTGTTCTTGCCTGGAGAATCCCAGGGATGGGGGAGCCTGGTGGACTGCTGTCTCTGGGGTTGCACAGAGTCGGACACGACTGGAGCGACTTAGCAGTAGCAGTAGCAATATACTGTTTCCAAAAATCACGGCAGATGGTCACTGCAGCCATGAAATTCAAAGACGCTTACTCCTTGGAAGAAAACCTATCGCCAACCTAGACAGCATATTAAAAAGCAGAGACATTACTTTGCCAACAAAGGTCTGTCTAGTCAAAGCTATGGTTTTTCCAGTAGTCATGTATGGATGTGAGAGTTGGACTCTAAAGAAAGCTGAGCACTGAAGAATTGATGCTTTTGAACTGTGGTGTTGGAGAAGACTCTTGAGAGTCCCTTGGACTGCAAGGAGATCCAACCAGTCCATCCTAAAGGAAATCAGTCCTGGGTGTTCATTGGAAGGACTGATGCTGAAGCTGAAACTCCAATACTTTGGTTGGCCACCTGATGCGAAGAACTGGCTAATTTGAAAAGACCCTGATGCTGGGAAAGATTGAAGGCAGGAGGAGAAGGGGACGACAGAGGATGAGATGGTTGGATGGCATCACCGACTCAATAGACATGAGTTTGAGTAGGCTCCAGGAGTTGGTGATGGACAGGGAGGCCTGGCGCGCTGCGGTTCATGGGGTTGCAAAGAGTCGGACATGATTGAGTGCCTGGACTGAACTGAACTGAACTGAACTGATATACTGTTTTCTCTGGCAGAAATTCCCTCACCCCTTTTCACTGCATGGAAAACAAACAAACAAAGCCCAAACTCCTACTTATCCCTCAAGATCCAGCTCAAATGTCACCACACCACAAGCGTGTGTTTTACCTATACACTTGTACAAGTAGCTGACTCTGAAAAACGGGACAAAGAAACATGAATCCTCAGTCAGCCACTTACTAGTTGATATGACTATGTGCCAGGAACTTCTCAGATTCTTAAGTGCCTCTCCATCCCTTCAAAATAAGAATGGGAATTGGTGCCTCGTTATCCCCTTTCCCAGGATGAACAGGTCCCCGAGGTAAAGTGTTCTCTAAAATGCAAATCACTTTACAAATTTCGTTTTGCTGTCATCGCTTTTGCCATTGACTATATATATATATATTTCTTTCCTATTGAGATCAAAGTGCAGCAGTTAACTTCAGTGGCATTCAAAAAAGAATTCAAACCCCTCTTCAGCCCTTTTCTTTCTACAGGCCCCTTCTCTCCTATGCACTCCCCCTCCGCCGCACTCACGTCTTTTTCCACTTGTTTACTCTGAACCGTGACTTGATGGGTTACATCAACCTGGATGTGTTACATCCCACAGTTAAAGACGTTGGGTCGTTTAGTCACGGGAGGGAGGCAGGTAGGGGTGGGGCGGGGTGGGTAATCCTAACAGGAGCCTCCATTCTAAATGGTAAGGGAACTGGACTTCTCTGGGAGATGAGAATTCAGACTGGCGGGGTGCTGAGCCAGCCCCTCGCGGAGGCAGGACGCAGGGCGGGGTTGAGTTTCTGCAGAACCCGCGCCGCAGCCCGCGCGGGCGAGTCGGAACCGCGGGCAGGCCGGAACCTCGGACAAGCGGGCGCGGGGGCGGGCCCGGAATTCCGGGAAGAGAGCACTACAGCGCGAAGACTACAACTCCCGAGATGCACAGCGCAAAGCCCGTTCTCTCCCCGCTTGCCCCCTCTTTCTGGTCAGTGCTTACGATGGAGACCACCGTCTAAGAACCGCATACTGGTAACCGTGGAGACCGTATACGCTCTCCTGACAGTGCGGGGGCCGGGGACAGCTCACGGAGTATACCTCTCACTCGTTGGGTCCTTCGTGCACACGGTGCAGAACCCGCCTTCGGAGCGGCCGGGTTTCTCGGGGGGACGGTAATTGTGGCCGGACGCGGTGGCGCGGCGGTTTAATTCTCCGGCGGCGGCCGAGCGAGTGGAGAAGAAACGAGATGGTCTTGACGGGGCTCATCCGGAAACTCGGTAACCGTCCGCGTCCCCCAGCGCCCGGGCCGCCCGGCTGAGGCGGCCGCTCGCCGAGGATGGCCGGGCCACCCCGGTGACGGCTCCCCGTGGCTGCCGGGCAGCCCCCCGGGGACCCACGTCGGACTCGGTGTAGAGACCCCGGCGTTCGCGTCACGGCCTGCCCGTGTAGACGGAACCGGCTTGTTCTTTTGCCTCTTCAGCCCGCTCCCGCCCCCGGCCTGGATAGGGAAAGCGTTGGGGTGCACCCTCGGCGGGCGGCTCTCGGGGTCGGGAAACAGACGCGTGCTGTGCTGCTTTGACAGGTCACCCCCTGGCCGAGATCCGGGAGCGCGCGCTCAGGAGTATTCTCTGCAAGCTCGAGCACAGCTTGGTCTGCGGCGCGGACCTGACTTCGCACAGGCTGCTGTTTCTCCACTTGCTGGAATGGTTCAATTTCCCGTCCGTCCCAATGAAGGACGAGGTCCTGGGTCTGCTGAGCAGACTGGTTAAGGTTAGCATCCCTTCGAAATACCCAAGTGTTCCGTAGTCGCTTAGTTGGAGCTTCTGTTGAAAATTATTAATTTTAAAAAAAGAATCACAACGGGAGATGTTGAATTTTAATTCGTCAGGGTATATAATGTTCCTCCTTTTCTCTTATGTGTGATGTTGACCCTCACAGTGTCTCTCATATGCTCTGAAGTTAACACGGTTTCTGAGTTCAGGGATGTCCCCCCTTTTTTGGCATCATCTTGGGAGGTTAATATTTGTCATGCTGTTTTCCCTTATGGTCTGTTATTTACATGTTAAAAATTAGAGGTACTTTTGTATAAAAGAGAACACATGAAAGATGATGTTACAGATCCCGATGATAGCACAAATGTTGTTTTGTTTTGTTTTTTTTTTCTCCCCATACCTGGTTTTCAGATTATTTTTCTGTCTTGAGAGTAGTTAGTTGTCAGGGTCGAATAGCTGAGTGCTAGTTTGAGGTTTCTAAACTTTATAAATCACGTGCAGTTGTAGGGGGTACTTATTACTTTGGCATCCTGTGAGTGGTTGGAGGTAGGAAAGGATAGGGCCACTGTCAGTGGAGAGAAGTAATCAGTTTAATAAATAAAAGTAAGAGTTGATAATGTGCATTTCTAATGTTCATTGTCTGGGCTTTTCTCTCATCAGTGTTACCGAATATTTTATATATGTCTGTATAAATCTCTGTTCATGTACATCATTGCAAGTTTTATGTTTTAAAAAAGGAACATCTGATATACCAAGAATAGTTTTATGTTTTAATTGCTGTAACATAAAGTCTAGAGATTTTGATATTCGTAGTTTTTCTCAAGATTCTCCTCTTCTGATTGCAGTATCCTCCAGCAGTGCAGCATTTGGTTGATCTTGGTGCCGTCGAATTCTTATCTAAACTTCGCCCTAATGTGGAGCCGAATCTGCAGGCGGAAATTGATGGCATTCTGGATGGACTTTTTAGTCTTCCTTCAGAAGCTCCTGAAATGTATTCTTCATCTTATCAGACCAGTCAAACTGGTAACTCTCTGAAATCAATCTGATGAAGTCAATTAATCAATCATTCTGTTAATATATTGGTTCTAATGGTTAATTCTAAGGAAAAGGAACTTGATGGTGATGGTGGCAGTTGCTCAGTCATGTCCGACTCTTTGTGACCCCGCGGACGATAGCGCACCAGGGTCCTCTGTCTATGGGATTCTAAACCCTTCCCCACTCCCCCGTCCCACAACTTACTTTTCTTGTGTTAATTTATATGAATTTGACCATAACTCGCCTCCTCTAACATTATACAGGGACTTACCTGTAGGTCAAATGGTAAAGAATCTGCCTGCAGTGCAGGAGACCCAGGTTCAATCTCTGGGTTGGAAGATCCTTTGGAGAAGGAAATAGCAACCCACTCCAGTATTCTTGACTGGAGAATCCCATGGAGAGAGGAGCCTGGCGGGCTACAGTCGTGGGGTCACAAAGAGTCAGACCTGACTGAGCAACTAACACCACCAACATTATAGAGAGGAGGACAGTTGTGTAATTTTGCCTTTTTGGTTGAGGGGCATAAAAAGATGAAAGTGGCTTTCTTTTTGTGAGACTACTTTGACCAATTGTTTTTTAAATGATAAGAAATATTCATTGAGCACTCATTACTATGTGGTGGGCATTGTTTTAAATGTTTTATACTTTCATTTTGGGACTGTGTTCTTCATAATAGTGATAATATCTGCCCCACTCATGATTTTGTTATGGGATACAATCAAAATGAGCTAGACATATAGTATACCTGCTAAAATCAGAGTCAAAGAGACTAGATTTATGTCCCAGGTCTGCCACTAGTTGCGTGGTCTTGGTTAAGGGCCTCAGTCCCTCCAGGCTTTGTTTTCTCCTCCAGAAATTGGTACAGTAAACTAGAACATTTTACAAGATTTTTGTGAGGGTTAAGTGAGACAGTACTTAGCATAGAGCCCGTCTATTAAGCCCAGAACTCCTATTTGATGTCCAGTAGTTCCTTGCTCATTGAAAGCATTTAAATTGATTTGAAGAAAAGCAAGTGCTCTTGAAATTTATGAAAAGTATAAGATTTTCATACTCTTGAGTATAAAATTTAAGTAGAAATATAAACAAATGTGCTTTTGCTCATTTAATCTGTTAGACTCGATGTTTCTCTATGCCAGTGCTCTGCTGTCCCTGCTGTGACCCTTGGGCCTACTCTCAGCAGGAAATAACAATAGCAGCTGCCCTTTACTGAATTCCTGTGTGATTGTGATTTTTAACAGTGTATTTTAGAATTTCTTTGTAAGGCATAACAAAGAAAGGATAATCTTATATTATGAATTTTCAACCTAGTTCCTGCAGGTGAGATTAGAGGAGTGGTCATGGGCTAATTTGTAGTTATCTGTATCAGTCTGAGGACCACTGGTGTGAAAACTGCAAATGGAAAATTATAAAACTGAGTTTTAGCCTTTTCTTCATTCTCAGTCTCATTACAACTGAAGTGCTGAATATGCAATCATGTATGATAGGGGATAGTCAGAGTTACTGAAAGGTAGTACCTGACTCTTGCTTTGGCAACTTTTTTCTTAAAAATCATGAATGAAAATTGAAGTGATGGGGAACTATGTGGAGTAAAAGAGGAGAGAGATGGACTAAGAAGCAGAGGTGAACAGTCCTTGAATTAATCCTTGCAGCAAATTCTTTATGTACATCGTGATGTTTTCATTCTAAGAAATAATTGCAATTACTTAACAGTAAAAGAAGAAACTCTGAGTTTGAAATTGATTCAGCAGTCACATTTTTTTCCTCTTTACAAGGACAGATTATTCAGAGAAACATAACTGCGTTTTTTTCTAGTTTTTAAAATGATCCAGAAACTTAGACAATTAATATATGAAAAGAGCAAGTTTCACTTTCAGCAAGTAATGCACCAATAATATATATATTTTCTTTTCAGATTTGTTGCAACAACCTGAAATCTTAACAGGATATTTTCCTCAAGACAAAAGTACTTTGCAGCAGATGGAAGTACCTTCACGACCTGTGGGTGAGTGTCTGTGGTGAAGTAGATATTGTTGACCTGGGAAATTGGAACGTAATATACTTTCTCTCATTGTTCTGAAGATATGTTGTGGTCATACTTAAATGTTTCGGCACCAAACTGTTTATTTCCTCTAATTAGATTAGGATAGTCTAAAAGGTCCAACTTAATTGTTCTTACTGCCTTTGAGCCTCAGTGTGGGTGTGGTAATGGTGGCGAGGTCCCTGGCGCTTGTTGAGTGGGGAGTCTCTGTCAGGAGCTGAGCTGTGCCCCGTGCACGTCACCTCATGAATTCTCCAGCTCACCCAGCAGGACTGTCCGTCCAGTGACACAAGCCAAAGACTCTGGATCACTTTTGTTTCTCCCTTTGTCGTTATCCCCACATCCAGTTGACCTGCGAGTTCTGATTTAGAGCCTCTCCCGGGAACCTCATCCAGAATGGTCTCTGCTCACATGCCACCTCCTCAAAGAGGCCTTCCTGAGGACTCCGGCCAGGATCACTTTTTCTCTGTCTTCGGTTTTCTTCTTACATGTGTTTATTAAATTGTGTGTTTATTTATGTCTTGTTTGTCTCCCTTGTTCGCCCGGTGTGGGTGTGGGGGGCAGTGCCAGAAATGCACTAGGTGTTCAGTGTGTAGTTTTTGAACGAATGAGTGAATCTTCATGGAGTCCCAGATTGATACTCTTAATAACTGCATTTTACCAGTGAGGACCTTTGGACTTAGAAAAGGATACAATCTTTGTACTAGGTGACACAGTTAGGGCACGGTTAAGTGAGCACGAACTTTTTATTTTATTGCCTGTGAAGTTGAAATGAAAAGGCTGTTTCCAGCGATATTTCTGTGGACATCAAGTATTCAGAGCAATTCAGTTTGGAAGCCCTCTGTAACAGAAAAGATTTCGTAGAAATTCTCAGATTGAGTACAGTGTAAGAAGGAACAGAAGACTTGCTCAGCTGTTAAAATACTTGGCCTTTCCTTTCTGTAAAAGTTGGGTTAGATTTCTTGGGAGCTTAGGTTTGATATGGTAGTTCTTTGTGTTTGTGGCTGAGAGGCTTAATGTAGTGACAGCCGGAGACATCTGAAGGGACTGTCTCCAGGGCTGGGAAGGGTGGGTATTTGAGTGAAGCTGTTGAAAGCATCCAGGAAGACTGAGATGGTGACGCATTTTTGTGTGAGTTGTAGTTTGTGGATTTGATGGTGTGGCTGCTTTTAGATGCATCTTTATGTCCTTCCCAATTCTTGCTTTTCCCTTAGATGGTAAACCCTGCTTTTATGTTAACAGTTTTGAAGGAAGCAACTGTGCTGTGTTTGGGAATTTAATAATATCATTACCTGAATTTAGCAAACCCATGCTTTTTTCAAAGCATGTGGCAGAAAGACTCTGCCATTTGGAAGGGCTTGTATGTTGCCACCTTAAGTTGTACACTAGAAGATCTGTTTAAAAGTAATTTGAAGGAGGGTAGTATAAAATTGCATTCGGTTTCTCGGATTTCTTTTAATCTTGTTTGAGCACTGATATTTGATCTTTAACCTATGGTCTTCAAGTCATCCTCAAAGAGTAACCGTTAAAATATTGAACCCTATTTATGATATTTGAACTTGACTTACTAAATGCAGTGTATGATTACATTTATATCATTTTTAATTTCTATAGTTAGAGATCTCCAAATACCAGTTTCTTTTTTGTTTAAGGTCTCTGTTCTGGGTAGCCACGTGGTAGAATAAATAATTGATGCTATAAATGTCATTCATAATTGGTTTCTAAAAATAATAGGCATTCTGTTTAAATTGTGAAAAGAGATCTGTTATTTATTCTTTGAGAAGACAAATTTGCAGCTGATCTTTTTGACATACTTCAGGGAACTGTGAGCTGTAACTTTATTTGGGGAATTGTTTTGAAGGCAAAGCGTTCCTCGGGACATTGCAAATCTGTCCATGTTGCCTCCTTCGCTGCCTTATGTTTTGCTCTTCCATCAGCAGCAAATCCAACCGCGAAGTGTTTGAAGTTTTCTACTTTCCCCTGGCTCCCCCTGACCGCAGCTGACAGACACGTTCTCTCGTCCAACGAAAGGTACTGTGCCTGATGTACGGCAGATGTTTTGGCTTCTGGTATTTGTAGCCATGAAGTCTGAGAGTTATTACTATACGGTTTCATCAGGAGAAAAAAAGATTCTAAAAGTGGCTGTGGTTGGTAGTAATGGGAATATATGAATGATTTTAAGTATTTCAGAAAGCAAGCCAGAAAATTCCCCTTTGCTTTTAATTAGGCTTCACATCAAGTTTCTTTTATGTGCTTGGAATCCTGTGCGTGCTTTGGTGACATGAGTCATCTCTTATCAACCAGATTAGCTGGCCTTTGCTTAGGCCCTTGGTGTATAAAAATGGAGCAATTAAACATAAATGCAGTCTTTTTAGTAGACAGTATATTTCAAAACATGGACTCTGTTAGGGGAAGGTTGGGGACCTCTGATCTGATCTTATGTAATGGATTTTATTTGGTCATTACTCCTCAAAATAGAGAAATGATATCTAGAAGTTTGGAGAGAGTTTTAAAGTCTAGTTTCACTTTTTGCTAAAACTTAATTTCAGTGAATGCCACACCAAATGCGTTGTCTGCCTTGTTTTGGTGAGAGTCTGAAAAATAAAGACCAACTTCTAGAGTTCAGGCCAAATAGGGGGATGCTATTAAGTGACTTCTGATGATGGCCCTTCCAGGTCCACAGTGAATTCTCTTGGAACAACATGCTGAAGAGGTTGCATGCAGCTGGGGTTGGGCCCGGGTGGCATTGATCTGTCAGTTCTGCGTTGGTTGCTAAGGAGGGATACGGTCTCTAGGGGGCGCGTGTGGGTGGTGAATGGTGGACTGGAGCTGGACTGAGTGTGGGTTTGGTTTCTTGGGGTGAGAGGTGAACAACTGCTGTCTTGCTGGGGAGGCAAGTGCTGTCAGAGAAGTTGAGGGTGTGATCTCCATGGGACAAGAGAGGAGTACCAGCTTGATTCCCCCCAAGTAGGGAAGAGCAGTAAGGAATCTAATGCTTAGAATTTAATTCTGAATCTACTATGATTTCCTCTGTCTTATTTCCTAATTCATTTAGCAGATTTCATTGACCTCATTTCATGGCATTGTGATGGTCCCTGGGCACACAGTGGTGGGCACTGTGATGTCCCTGCTCTTGAGGAGGGCCCAGGGGGCTGCGAAGTCGACAGGCAGTAACCGCAGCGCAAAATCTGGGCACGAGAAAGAACACCTCCCCCAGGCTTGCTCATTGGTTAGAGGGGAGCTGGGAAGGTTGCCCAGGGAACGATGTGTCGGCCAAGACCTGAAGGGTTCTGATAGGGCCATTACTCCTGGTTCCTTAGAATCTGGCATGGGTAAACACTTCTTAAAAATAAAGACTGTGTTTTGTATATTTTGCAGCTCTTTAAGAAGTAGTAACCATACTGTAATCTGGAACACCTGTGAACTGTTGAAAGACGTTATCATGCAGGATTTTCCTGCTGAGATATTCCTTCAAAGGCCAAAAATTGTTCAGGTGCGTTTCCTCTGTAATTGTTTTAGATTTCGCAAGAGGGGACTTTTTGCAGTGAAACACATGGTGCAAAGTAGGGGTCCTTGGGAGGCAGATTTACACTCTCATGTTTAGATAATGAACTACCGGGCTTTTCAGATCCGTTATTCTCTAACTTGGACAGAGGTTGCCCTCCTGATAGGAGGTGGTCTCATTTGGCACACTCAGTCCAGTTTGGCCACCGTGGCCTCACCGTTGATGGATCACTTGAAGGGGAGGACAGATGTGGGGCACTGAGGTTGGGCAGCCGTGACCAGTCTGATCAGTGAGACTCGCATCACTCTGAGCGTGTGGGTTCTAACACACAGTGCCGGCTGCTGGGAATGGCAGAGGTGAGCGATGTGGCTGTCTTCTAGGTGCCGGGCTGCAGCCTGCCGCACGCGTGTACAGCAGAGATGCTGGAGCCTGCACTGGGCTGCAGCCTGTCCCAGCGTCCGGTCAGGCCCGGCACCCTTGCTCCCCAGTCACCAGGCTGAGATGGGTGCTGTGAGTGGCAGATGTGAATACATGCTGTCCCAGCTCCGAGTGATAGCAGAGGAACAGCTGTTAATCATCAAAACATGCCAAATGATTTAGCTGTTTGATATGAAAAAGGCTTGCTATACTTAAAAAAAAAAACAACTCCGTAACAGTGTCTTGAATGGGGACTGTTTCCTGTGTTCTTCGGGATAGATGCTCAAGTAACAGTTCAGATATGAGAAACGCTGACTGTTCCCTTTAAATTTGATCTTCAACCCGTCTTCCAGCAGTATGCTAAGTCATTTTTACCCGTTTCTGCTGCTTCTCTCCTATAACTATTTGGCACCTTATCATGATTCCTTTGATTGTCCATTTAACCCTGCGTAAGCTCCACGTCCGTCTTTGCAGTCGAGCACTCAGTTTCCGTGGTTGTTTTCCGCACTGTTCATTTCAGAGCCTTTTATCTCTGTTGAAACTGGCCTTTGGAGGAGACGGGAAGCATCGTCTGGCATTACAGTCAGTGTCCTGCCTGCAGCAGCTGTGCACGTGTTTAAGAAACAGACTCAATTTCCACAGAGATCCAAGTTTCTTCTCTAATAAACAAGGTATTTCTGTTTGTTTATTCCTTGCGCACTGGCGGTATTTGTAGATTCTTCCAAGAGCTCCCCATTGTACTTACTGTCAGGCTTACTGTGTGTGTACAAAGCAGAAACGCCCCATCCTGAGTGTTTATCAAATCATAATCTTTGAAAACAGCGTATTAATGAGGGAAGCACTCATGAGCCCATCCTCTTTTTTTTCTTTAAACAGAATGAACTCATTAACTTTTTTTTTTTTTTAATTTGTTTGTTTGGCTGTGTCTGGTCGTAGCTGTATTTCTGTTTGTTTGGCTGTGTCTGGTCGTAGCTGTATTTCTGTTTGTTTGGCTGTGTCTGGTCGTTGCTGTATTTCTGTTTGTTGTTTGGCTGTGTCTGGTCGTAGTTTAGCACGTGGGGTCTTCCTCATCACGTGGGACCTTGGAATCTTTTGTCGCAGTGCGTGGATGCTCTCGTTGTGGCTCGTGGGCTCAGTTCTTGCAGCACACTTGCTTAGTTTCGCCCCGGCATGTGGGATCTTAATTGCCCGACCAGGGAGGGAACCCTCGTCTCTGCATTGCCAGGTGATTCTTGGGCCGCCAGGGAAGTCCCCGCGTCCTCTTTTTTGATATGAGACGGCTGCACGGTGTTTTTTCCCATGCATGCAGTGGCGACAACTAAGGACTGGGATTGTAAGTCCAGCTGATCACGTGGGGCTTTGGGCATTTTAGCAAGTTATACATTGTGTTAAGAAATTGTTCGGTTTGAAAAATACTTGTCTGTATTACGGAAACTATTTTAATGCAACTTGCGATGTAGGCGGTGTTTTCTGTTAATATGGTAGCAGCGCCAGACTTCTCAGGGAAAGAGCACCACCTAATGGCCACCAGGAGTACTGGGCTGGCCTTGTCACACCTGCACTTCAGTTCAGGGTCTGTTCTTATGCAGTATGCATTGAAAGTCGAATGTTTAATTACAGTGACTTGTCATGCTTCATAGTTAAGCCCTATTTTGTTGAGAGCATCACTGATCCTGTGCTACTTGAATACTTACGCTTTATATTAGCTTTATTATGGACCTCAGGGGACATGGAGTTTCTTTAGTAATAATCTTGAGAGCTTGAGGGTACCCCATATTTCATCAGAGAAAGAGTTAAATGCAATTTGGTTGGTTAAAGTAGTGGATAAATCAGAAGACTTACTCATCTATTAAATAAATGTTTATCACCACTTCTGTGCCAACCAGTGCTTGTGGGCAGGGGTACCTCTCGTCAGATCGGGGGTGGCGGTACCTCTCGGCAGATCAGCGGCGGCAGTACGTTAGAAGTGAAGCACACAGTCCGTGTACTGTGTCTGAATCATCCCGAAACCATCCATCCACCTGTGGCCTCCCATCCCTGGAAAAACTGTCTCCCACGAAACCAGGTCCTGGTGCCAGACAGGTTGGGGACCACAGCTCTAGGGGGCGAGACACTGAACAGGGCAGGTGTGGCGCTGCCTGTCGGAGCTTATGCTGTGGAAGGCTGGTACAGGCCGCAAACGCAGGAGCATTCAGGTAGAATGTGCCTGAAGGGGATAGGAAGGGTGCTGTGATAGAACGTGACCCGGGAGACGGGTCACCTGGGTAGGATGGTCAGGGAGGGCCTCCAGGAGGAGGTGGCCTGACAGTGAGCAGGAACCTCCATTCGAAGGGCTGCAGGAGGAGAATTCAGGGAGGCCAGAGGCCTCGGCACCCCACTCTAGTACTCTTGCCTGGAAAATCCCATGGGTGGAGGAGCCTGGTAGGCTCCAGTCCATGGGGTCGCTAAGAGTTGGACGCGACTGAGCGACTTCACTTTCACTTTTCACTTTCACGCATTGGAGAAGGAAATGGCAACCCACTCCAGTGTTCTCACCTGGAGAATCCCAGGGGCGGGGGAGCCTGGTGGGCTGCCGTCTATGGGGTCGAGCAGAGTCGGACACGACTGAAGTGACTTAGCAGCAGCAGCAGCAGCAGAGGCCTCAGGCACAAGGGCGACCTGCTCGAGGAGCAGACTTCAGGCTAGAGTGAGTGAGGTGGTTAACCGGGCGCGGGTGCAGGAGGGGAAGGCGGGAGGTGGCCTGGGGCAGCGGGTACTGGGACTTGCAGCTCTTGGTATGACTTTGTATTTTCTTTGAAGTGCAGTGAGAAGCTCTTGGAGAATTGTTATTGTTCCTCCCTCCGCAAATGTCTTTGTTTTACCTAATTCTTTAAAAAAACTACGGTAAAACACACACCGCGTTAACTCTGTCGTAATGAACATGCAGTTCGGTGCATCATTGCATTCATGCTGTTGTGCCCTCATCACCGTCATGTGTTTCCAGGCCTTTTTCTTCACCCTAAACGGAGACTCTGTGAGCATAGCAGAATCCCCATTTCCCTTTCCCTCTGCAGCCCCAGTAATCTCTAATCTATTTTCTGGCTGGGTTCTTCATTTAAGTGGGATCGTATAATATTTTGCTGATTTCATTTGGTTTAGTGTTTTCAGGGTTCATCCATGTTGTCAGAACTTTATTCACTTTTACGGCCGAATAATATTTTATTGTATGTACACACCACATTTTATTTATTCATTCATCTGTGGATGGATGTGGGGGTTGTTCCCAGCTTCTGACTATTGAGTAATGCTCTAGTGAACATTGGCATATCTGTTCAAGTCCTTGTTTTCAGTTCTTTTGGGTGTATACCCAAGAATAGACATACTGGGTCTTGTGCTAATTCTGTTTATCTCTCTGTGTGTGTGCATGCTCAGGCATGTCTGAGTCTTTGCTACCCTATGGACTGTAGCTAGCCAGGCTCCTCTGTTCATGGGATTTTCCAGGCAAGTGTACTTGAGTGGGTAGCCATTCCCTTCTCCAGGGCATCTTCGACCCAGGGATCAAATCTGTCTCCTGCATTAGCAGGCAGATTCTTTACTGCTGAGCCACCTGGGAAGCCCTTAGCTTTCTGAAGAACCACCAAAATATTTTCCACAGTGGCTGTACAATTTTACATTTCCACCAGCAGTGTATGAGGCTTCCAGTTTCTCCACAGCCTCTCCAACACTTTTTTATTTTTAATCATAATCATCTTAGTAGGAGTGAGGTGGTATCTCATTGTGGTTTTGATTTGTATTTCCCTAATGATTATTAATTAATGACTAGTGATTCTCTCGGAGAAGGCAATGGCACCCCGCTCCAGTACTCTTGCCTGGAAAATCCCATGGACGGAAGAGCCTGGTAGGCTGCAGTCCATGGGGTCGCTAAGAGTCGGACACGACTGAGCGACTTCACTTTCACTTTTCACTTTCATGCACAGGAGAAGGAAATGGCAACCCACTCCAGTGTTCTTGCCTGGAGAATCCCAGGGACAGGGGAGCCTGGTGGGCCGCCGTCTATGGGGTCGCACAGAGTCGGACACGACTGAAGCGACTTAGCAGCAGCAACAGTGATTCTCTAGTGACTTTTCATGTGCTTATTGGCCACTGATAGATTTTTAGAGAAATGTCCATCAAAGTTTTTTGCTCATTTTTAAGTTGGGATATTTGACTTTTTTTAATTGTGAGTTTTGGGAGTTATTTATATATCCTGGATATTAAATCCTTAGCAGGTGTTTGACTTGCGAATATTTTATCCCATTCTGTAGGTTGTTGCTTTGTTGATAATGTCCTTTGATGCATGAAAGTTTTAAGTTTTGATGAAGTCTAGTTTATCTGTTTTCTTTGGTTGTTTGTGTTTTTGCTGTCTTATCTAAAAATTCGTTACAAATCCAAGGTCATGAGGATTCACCCCTATGTTTTCTGCTAAAGAGCTTTATCGTTTTAACTCATAGTTTGGTTATTGATTCATTTTGAGTTCATTTTTGCACATGGTTTGAGGTATGGTCTGTAAGAGGGCTTTAAGCAGGAGAGTAGATGGTTTCTGATGCTGTAGGTGAACGCTGCTGGGTAGAAGGTTCTGTGTAATCAGGTCAGTTTTATATGAACCTCATGTGCTAAGGGAGCACTGCATAAAAGTTTGACCTTCACTTTTACCTCAGAGAAGCATTTCTACTATTTTCATTTTTTTTTTTTTTAATGACAAAAAGCTCATAATCTGTCGTTTGTCTGTACCAGGGAGTAATTTTATTCTTTTCTCCCCCAGATGCTGTGTCCCAGAACTCTTCCCTGTCTTACTGTCCTGATGCCAGGGCGGCTCCGCATTCCCAGAACCCGTCTCCCGGAAGCAGCAGCCCGCGGCCCTCCGTGGTGGGGCGCCCGGGCCAGCGGCCCCGGGGGGACGGCCAGGACTGGGACGCCGCGTCCTCCAGGTGACTGGGGCCGAGGGAGCTTGAGCGCGTGCATCAGTGCTAGAGGGAGAGCGCCTTTCTCTTCTGTCGTGTCTTTTGATAAGACAGGTGTTATCAAAACACATTAACTCAGGTGTTGGCCTTGTGTTAACCAGTGGCTTTCATACTATTTTGACCATGACCTCCAGTAAGAAATAAGTATTATACTGCAACCCAGCACTCAGAGCACAGACATACCCTGAGTATGTGTGCGCATGTGTATGCGTGTGAGTGCCCCTGTGTCTGTACACCAAAACAAAATGTTCACAGAACTCTTCTCTGATTTTGCATGTTACAGAGTGAATTGCATTATTTGTTCATTTCTATTTCATCAAGAAAATGATGATTCTGACCCACTGAATGTTTGTGATCTAGTTTAAGAGCATAGTTTTTAAATGATGGCTACATCTTGATAACATTTTAATTAAACCCACTTCTGGGTTTCATTTAATTGTAATTTAAATGTATTGGTGTTCACTGTTAAAGGGAATGATTGGAGAATTAAAACAAAGTCCTCTTCAAGGTGCAGAGTCCATGTGTTTATGGTGTTTTATTTATTTGTTTGTACAAAGAAAGATTTTTGCACATCGTTTCCTTAAAGGAACTGGCACGGTGTTTGTGTGTTACCTCATCCTTAGGCTACAAGCATCTTAAACACCTCTTAGTCTTTTCCTTAGGTTCGTTCCACTGAACGCTCCCTGAGACCAGCACTTGTGTGTCGGCCTGATTCTTTTCCCCTGACATGACTAGGTGGCCGCTCCAGGCTAACACCGACTCACGCTTGCTGTGTTCTTGGTGTCACCTCAAGGGCTTCACGTGCTTTGTCTCCTGTGGTGTCCTCATAAGAGCCCTGTGATACGATTGGAATGATTATTATCATCATTTTATAGACAAGCCTGAGGCTGGGAGGGCTGGGGGCCGACCCCAGTCTGCACGGTTGGCGGAGTGCAGCGCAGGGGCGGGGCAGTGCGGCCCGAGCTGTGCTCCTCTGCCGACAGCGCGGCTGCTGTTGATCAGCGGGGTTTCCTCCTCAGCTCGTTCTGAGCTGTAACTAGTGTGCTGTGTGCTTTAAATTTTCACTCCTGAGGGAACTTCCTTCTAGGCCCTTTCAGAGTTAGAGAGAAGCCCAGCTCATTTCCATGTTTTGGGATGCTTGGTATATTGGAATTGAAGGAATGACAACGTGTATCAAATTGTACATGTTCAGTAGCGTCAGTGCATCTCTGTGATTCAGCTTCAGCTGTGGGTAACATCAAAAGTCAACATTTTGGGGTGCTTTGTAAACATGACGTTTCAAGCCTATCTATGGCACTTTGATCCCCACCCCACCCTGTATATCCAAGGAAAAAAATTTTTTTTTTTTAATAAAGAAAGCTAAGAAAGATGGGATGTTCCACTTTTGGGTACATTTTCAAAATCATATGATGTTGACTGTACTAAATAAAGTAATCCATTTCTCATCATGTTTTTCTGGCATTTTCTTGCATTCTTCAGTTGCTAACATTGGCTTACTTCGAACATTTGGTGAAAATCACAGAAAGTCTAGGGAGCCATATGAACTATTTAGTTTTTGCCTTTATAAGTTACGGAAGAACTTTGCTATGAATCTGTTTGCTTTCCTTTAGAGATGGATGGGTTTTCAGTGCTTATGTCTATTACAGGAATGTTGACATGTTTGGAGAATATCAATATGAAGAACAAAATATAAATGCATTCTTGGTTTTGCTTACAATTTTGAGCTATTTTTATGGAATTTAATCTCATAAACTTGTCAAGGTTTCTAGCAGTCTGACCACAGTTGTTCCATGGAACAGTATAGTCCAGCCCAGTACGAGGCTTCTTAATAAGCCAGACAGCAGCTGTGCAGTAGTCTGTCTGCGGGCGGGTTCCCCACCCCAGGGTCGTGACTGTCCTTGCTTACTTTGCAGTGGGAATAGCAGCCATGCTCACGTCAGCTCGCGGGTCTCTGCCCCCTCGCCTCTGGACCTGGCGCCCGTGGACCTGCCGGAGCCGGCAGAGGGCGCGCTGGAGCTGCAGCTGCAGCAGCTGAGCCTGCCCCAGCTCTGCGCCGCCCTCCTGGAGGCCGCCGCGCCCCTCCTGAGGACAGGTCGGTGGGCCTTGGAGCCGGAGCTCCTCTGTACACTTTGTGTTTGTTTCTGTTTTCTAGGACTCTCATTTTCCTCTTTTTCACCTTCTGTCTTACAATCTTTAAAAATCTGTATTTACTTGGTAAGTTCACATTACTGAGGACTTAGTAAGGGCTTTATTCTCTCTCAGTTAAATGTGGATGTCATGGAGCACCGTTCAGATAGTGTCCCCTTTCACTTCTGGCCTTTTATGGCACAGACGTCCGCTTGTGTGTGGCTATTTTAAAGGTAAGCAGTGAGAAAAAAAACAACACAACTGCAGTGAGTTAGAGAAGATGGACTGGCATGAATAGACCAAAAGAAAAACTTCTTGGCTTTAGCTCTTTAGAGATTTTTTGAGTTGCTTCCAGTTGTTCACTCTTCCCACTCAGTTTTGACTTGAGTGATAAGTGAAAGTGAAAGTTGCTCAGTTGTGTCTGACTCTTTGTGACCCCATGGGTTATGTAGTCCATGGAATTCTCCAGGCTGGAATACTGGAGTGGGTAGCCTATCCCTTCTCCAGTGGATCTTCCCAACTCAGGAATCGAACTGGGGTCTCCTGCATTGCAGGCGGATTCTTTATCAACTGAGCTATGAGGGAAGCCTGAGTGATGCGAACATGTTAAAAACCAAAACAGTCCCAACACTGGATTGTACCTTTGCAGTAATATCGTCCTCTTAAAAAACAAACCAGAGTTCCGAAAACCCAGACCTTCTGGAATGACATTTCCTCACCACTGTGCTCGAAGTTTGTGCAGATGTCCTGCAGTGAGCTCTGGGAAGTGGCTGTGATCTTCCTGGAGGAAGAATAACGTGGCCAGTGTCCAGGGCAGTCCCGCAGGCAGTCAAGTTACCACGCACCGAGGCCCAGCTGTGCTCAGCTGCTGGACAGGGTCTGCTGCACGTTATTCCACATGCTCCTCACACCAGCCTATTCGGTTCACCCCTCAGTGGTAGTTACTGCTCTTCTCCCTGTTTTACATCAAGGAAGCTGAGGTTTAGAGTGCTTTAGAAACTCACCCAAAGTCAGACAGCAAAGAACAGAGACTTGAACTTCAGTTCTGAGACCAAAATCCATGCACTTAGCACTTTGCAAGGTAAAGGAACATTTGCAATCTCCTTTGTATTTGTATTCTCTTTAAGTATATACATTTTAAGTAATTGATAAACTTGTCAGAATATAAACACAAGATAAATTTTGCTTTGTTTGGTTTATACTGGCTGAGTGATAAGTGTATCCCATGCTAATGGTTCTGTAAATCCTGTGGCTATTTTTTGCTTGCTTGGAAGTGATGTGGAAGAGGGAGGAGGTAAGTGTGTATTTGGGAACATTAACAGTTTTTATTCTGAGAACAGTATACCTTAACTTCTTACTGACTGGAGAACTCCGCTTTGGGAGTGAGGAGAACAGATTGATTCATTTACTAATAAAGTGACGTGAAGGAAGATCTGAACTTCTTCAGCATCAAGTGTGTATGTTTGGCTGCATGGTGTACTGAGGAGAACAGTTTTAGATTTAATGGTTTTGCATTTAACCTTTTCTTAATTTGCTGTAGAAAGTCAGATTGATAATTATAAAGCTGTATCATGGTACATAAAATTTTCTAAATGTTCTCTTGCCCTTTGGTAAAGGCACATTTTTGCTTAATTTGTAATTGTTCAAAGTCATAAGAGATTTCTAAGAGAATTTGCTCCAGCTGTTCCAATGAAGCAATTAATCTGGACCCTCATGATCCAGTAGTTTGTTTTACTCTCATTTGTTAGAAATTGACCTTTGGTATGTGGGGCAGGAAAGTCCAGATTGAATACTCACCTCACCTAGGATTATGGGTGGCGGAATTTCTTTGTTGTTCTGTCTCTGTGGAGAAGGGGGCTACCCAGGTGGGTTGACAGCACCCTTTCTTCTGGAATGTTTTTAGAGTTGAAGGTGAGTGTAGGTTTCCCAAACTCCTGTGTGGGAAACTACTAATTCAGACAAGACTTAAACCTCCTACTAAGTGGGGAATTTATTAGACCATATCTTCTCAACTGACCTGTGCCTTGTCAACATATTACATGTAACATGGATGGTCTCTGAATTTGAAAACTTACTTGACTCTGTCTCACAGTGCTTCTAGTTATATTGTTATTCTCTTCCTGGCTGTCTTTCCTACTTATGAGCACATTTGATTTTTTTGTAGCTGAATAGTGTTATGATTGAAACAGAAGCCTAATAGTGACTGTATACTGTGGCTTCCCTAGTCATCTCTCTTTTAACAGTTGTAAAGACATCAAAAAATAAGAAGAGAAATAGGAATTTGGGGGCATTAGTTAACCAGAGGATTGAGCAGTATGCTATTCACCTTTATCCGGAAGTTAACTTTTTTCCCTTCTGTCTCCTGTTTGTATTCCCAGGTAGTAGACAGATGATAGTAAGAGTTCTGGAGTTGCTCGCAGAAGTTGTGGTGCTTATTGGTGAAGCGATTTCAGCACATCTGTGGGATGACAGCAGTCTTTTTGCAATAGATATGGTGAGACTCAAGGTTTTCCTTGCAGCGTGGGTAATAATATCAGTCTTTTGTTTTATCTTGGTCCTTTCAAGTTGGCTTCATTGTCTCATTAGCCTTTGAAATCTTTCTTTGTTTTAGATGCAATAGATCCCAGGCTTATTTTGCACAGTGTCTAGAATTGGCTATTTCTCCAGAGATTCTAGTTACTTTTAATGCGTGCGTCCATGTAATGGAAACCATATCATATTTTACATTTCCCATATATCATAAATCATTTGCTTTTTTATATCTTTTATTTTCAAATTATCATCTATGATGAGCTTGCTTTTCTGGGCAGAACTGGTGTTCTGTTTTTCTATTAATGTAAATTTGTAACTTATGCCTCACTTTTCCTTTTTTTTCCCCTTCGTCAGAGAATTGGAAGTAAAATTTATTAGTCATAAAAATATATATTGCTTCCTAGAGTTACCATTTTTTCCTCTTTATGTTATTTTGACCTACCTAGATCTGTCTACATTTTATTAAACTTTGCTGTAGGCTGCTTGAAATCCTTGTGCATAGACATTAAAACAGAAAAACAAAATCCTGATGTTTTACTTTATACCAGTATCTATGTGTGAAGAACTCCCCCAATTTTTTTATATACACAAATCTCTTGAGAAGAAGAAGGATTTAAATCTTTTACAATAGGTTTAATAAATTGTTTCATGTCCTTCAATTTCCTTGTTTATAAAATAGGGATTATAGTTCTTAATCTTAGTTTTCTGATAGTTCTTAAGGTTATCCCACTATTTTGTAGTACTTTTAGAAGATTTTCACATATTGAAGATTTTCAACAAGTGAGTTTTTCCTGAGAAGTGTGAAGAATGTTTTATCAGTTGCTTCTTAAAATAGCTTGAATTTCTTGGCCAGAACATTTATCTGTAAAAGTTAGTCATTCACTTTTAACTTTTGGCTGCTGATCTTTTATGATTCAATGAATTATTTTTACTTTAAAGGTTAAATCTGATGTACAAGAGCCAATTGGTATGTTAGAAATGTTAAATAAAACAGTACTGCTTGAAATTATATTTGATCTACTTATTTAAAAGGAAAAAAATGCTCCCTAGGAAAAAAAAATCTCATTCCTTTGGGCTATATATTAATAGAAGCAGACAATTAAGTAGAATTTCTTAATGTCCTTTTGCAAAGTTTAAAAAGAAAACAGAGGTATATTTTTGTTGTGTCATTAAAGGAACAAAATAAAAAATTTGAGCAGTTCAGTAATTGAATACCTGAAGACGTGTAATAAATTCTCTAAAGCTTTTCAAATATTGCTAATAACACTCATGAAATTCCATAACTCAGTTTGTGTAAGCATAGTCGAAGAAATTTTTTTCTCTATAAATTGAATATTTTTATTTCACTTGAAGCAAATAAAATATTTTCACTGAAATTGTTATATTTTGTTAAAATTAAAAATTTATTGATAAGTGTTTGTAAATGTTAGAAGACCTGAAGGATGTCATCTCTCCTCTGCCTCCCTAGGAAGTTGTGTTTATTTTCCCTTATTTGCCTGGTAAGTGAGGCTCACGGAGTGAGGCCCTGCTCCCCGTGCCAGCTGACTCCAGACTCCTGGGGCTGCTTCTCTTCAACTTCTGCCCTTTTCCTCTCTGTCACTGCTGTCACTCAACGTCACGAAAAGCAGTCTTTGCTCCTTTATTACTCATTCCTTCTACACTCCCGCCTGACCTGCTGTGAGCTGGTGCCTTAGGTTTCCCGGTTTGTTAGAAGAGTTGCTGGTTGAAGTTCCAAGTGCAATTGCGAGGATTGTGAAAGATTCTAGAGAGAGGGGCTTGGTATCCAGTAAGGGCTCAAGAAGGGTAACTGAGCCAAAGTTTATGTCTGTTTAATTTATTAAGCTGAAAAAGATTGACTTAAAACCTATAATCCAGCTTCAGGTTTTGCTTGATATTTGTATTATTCAGACCACAAAGACTCATTCGTGTTGCGTCTTTACTCTCTATTACACATTTCATCAATAGACAGTTGTCACTTTATCGAATCCTTTTGTTCTGAATTATTCATTATTTATACCTTAGAGATTTTGTTCATATTTCAGTACACTAATTTTTTTAATTGAAGTGTAGTTGATATACAGTATTGTTCAAATCTTTGCTACACAGCAAAGTAGTTTTGTTATACACATATATACTTTCTTTTTTTCAATAATCTTTTCCATTATGGCTTATCACAGGATATTTAATATAGTTCCCTGTGCTGTACACCAAAACCTTGTTGTTTATGCATTCTAAATGTAATAGTTTGCATCTGCCAACCCCAGACTCTCATTCCATCCCTTTTCTTGCTGGCTTCCCCTGCGACAACCACAAGTCTGTTCTCTTGTCTGTGAGTCTGTTTCTGTCTTGTAGGTGGGTTTTTTTTGGTGCCATATTTTAGATTTATCGAATGATCCAGGTAACAGGTTTACTTTATATAAATAATTTTTCATTTTAGTTTTCATATCTTTTCCATGGAAAGTTGAGATGAGAACCACAGTGTTTTTTTTTCTTCTCCCACCTCCTAATGCTGTCCTTTTAGCAGGACGTTTATAGACGCATGTTGTTATGATTTGCCGGTCTTGTCTAACGTATTTTACCTTTCTCTTCATACTTGATGCATACCTTTCAGTTTAAAAGGTACAACTACTATTGGAGTCGTAAGCTATCTAGAAATTTATGATGGTGGGACATTTGCTCTGAATTGGCCTTGTTACCTGAAGAGAGATTATATAATTTAATGTTTCATTTTTTAAAAAATTATTTGTCTCTACCTGTTTCATGTCTTAAGTAAATTTGGGATCCCTTTGAGGGCAGAGATCATGTCTCTAAAACTAGTGCCTTTTCCCCCACAATCTTACCACTGTGTTCAGGAGACAATAAGTCCAGTAAGTTACTGGATGAGAGGTTTATATGTAATGTTGAAAGTTGAAACAATTAAGCACGAGAAACTAGGAGGAATTTATGGTCCGTTAAGGTTTTATATTTTGTTTATTTATTATTAGAGTTCATCATGTTAATTTCTTAAAACTTGTAGCTTTTAAAAAATTTAGGTGTGCTGCTTATTCTCTCCTACCATTAAAAGAATCTTGTTTATTCTTACTGGGAGGAATACATTTGAGTTATTTAATGATAACATTTTATGTCATTCTCCATGACGTTTGCATACTGGCCCTTGCAGTTGACTGTGGTCCCCTGATTGGTGTTTAAACGTTTGCAGAAAGAGAAGCTGCTCATGGTGTTGGCGTCCCTTGGAGACACCGTGTGCTACCATAAAAGCAGCGTCAGTCTGGAGCAGCCGGAGGCGCTGGTCGTGCACCACAGGATGGCCTTTGTCAGCATCTCGCTGTTTGCCGTCCGGCTCCTGCAGACGCTGCTCCCTGTGGAAAAGGTAAGGCGGGTAGTGTGGCTTATTTGTAGTTTACCGGGTGTTACGGTCCCTGTTGTAATTCCTTCTGATCATTTCACAGTGTACAGAGATTTTACTGGAAATGCAGAAGTTGAGAAATGGCTAATTTTAACATATTTTACTAGTTTTGACAAATCAGTTGATAGAAAAAAGCACTCATTTTGTAAAGTTCTTTTTTTTTTTAAGGTGATTTTTAAAAATTCTTGTGAAGCATGTTTAGAAAAGTCCATTCTTACTAAGTGACTACTAAGTAACAACTTGTTGTTCAGTCACTAAGTCGTGTCTGACTGCAGCCGCATGGACTGCAGCACGCCAGGCTCCCCTGTCCTTCACCGTCTCCTAGAGTTTGCTCAGATTCATGTCCACTGAGTTGGTGATGCTGTCTCTCCATCTCATCCTCTGCTGCCCCCTTCTCCTTTTGCCTTCATTCTAAGTGACTATATCTCTATTTAAAAAGTAACCACCCCCCCCAAAACATGAGGTAGAGCACTGCCAGCATTTCACCGCCCACTCCTGTCCTTTATCTCTCCTGCCCTCACCCCCACCCCCAGCTAAACTCCTTTCTGACTTCTGTCACCATAGAAGACTTTGTCTGTTTTTGAACTTTATATAAATAGACTTACAAAGTGTTTACTCGCTCAAGATGTTTTTTTGAGATTCATCCTTGTTGTTGCTTGTAGCAGGTTGTTAATTTGTATCACAAAATACTTCTCCATTATGTGACTGTATGTTAAATGTGATTTTAATCAGCATGACTGTTTCTTTTAAGTCCCCTTATTGACTGTACTTTTAATTGGAGGATATATCTCTGCGTTTGAATGTTAGTAGTAAAAATATCTCAAATGACTCATACGCAAGTGTTGTGCAGTGGGCTTAACTGCAGAAAGAAGGGTGTAGCATCATGCTTAGCTGAAGGTATGGGAGAAATTAATGTAGCTAAAGAACTGTTTCCGGTGTCTTTTGTTGTCCTTTGTTATAGGTACTTTCCCTTTTGGTTCCTAGAATCTGCAGAGCATGTAGTCTAAACTCCATTTAATAACACGTATGCAATATATGTAATATATTATCAGGCCATCTGGGAAAATCAAAATAAAACATTAAATTTTAAATATAGTATTTTGCTTTAGGGAAAAGTAACATCATTTCTGTTGATTTTAATTTTTAACTTTTATTTATTAGTCATTATATTTCTGAAAAGCATAACACTGTTAAAGAGTGATAATTTTCCAAGGCATTTGTTGTTGTTTAGTCACTCAGTCATGTCTGATTCTTTGTGATCCCATGGACTGCAGCATGCCAGGCTTCCCTGTCCTTCACTATTTTCTGGAGTTTGCTCAAACTCATGTCCATTAAGTCAGTGATGCCTTTCAGCCATCTCTGTTACCCTCTTCACCTCCTGTCCTCAGTCTTTCCCAGGATCAGGGTCTTTTCCAGTGAGTCAGTTCTTTGCATCAGGTGGCCAAAGTATTGGAGCTTCAGCTTCAGCATCAGTCCTTCCAATGAATATTCATGGTTGATTCCCTTTAGGATTGACTGGTTTGTTCTCCTTGCAGTCCAAGGGACTCTCAAGAGTCTTCTCCAGCACCACAGTTCATAAGCATCAATTCTTCAGCACTCAGCCTTCTTTATGGTCAACATTCACATCTGTACATGACTACTGGATAAGTCTTAGCTTTGATTGTATGTACCTTTGTCGGCAAAGTGATGTCTCTGCTTTTTAATACGGTGTCTAGGTTTGTCATAACATTTCTTCCAAGGAGCAAGCATCTTTTAATTTAATAAATTCCAAAGCATAAACATAATTTGAAGGATTTTAGTCATAAAAGACTGGAATTGCATTTAAAATATAGGTGTCTCACTTTACATGATAATATCGTATAACTGAAAACTTAGTAGTGCTACAGTAACTTATTAGGTGTTACCAGATTCAACATTCTATATGTTGAATGTTGTTGGAAAAGTTACTTGTTAGTTGTACCATAGAGCTTAATTTTTGCTTTTTTGATTATAGATGTTTTTCATCTATATGCTTATCAATTAAAATACAAATCAGTAATTTATTTTATTTGAATAGAATAATATAAAGCCAACTCTCCATGACTTTTTTTTTTCTTCAGATACTTACTTTTCTTGTTTTTGAAGGCAAATCAATATCTGCAATTTTTGCTAGCTCTTTTAAATATATAGCTTGGAACTTCATTAGAGCAGTAAATGGGTCAATGAAGAGACTATAATAAAAGTATCAGCTTATAGATGGTTATAATTGCTTTGAGAACTTTAAAGTGAAATTTAAACAAAACTGCTCTTCTGTTGCTGTTAAAATTGTCCTTTAATTGATAAAAATACAAGGTTTTGCTGCCCTCTGCCTGTTGCTAGCCTACCAGAAACTGAACTTGAATCTGAACTCTGAAACTTTCTACACTGAAAGTAGCTTTTAAATATTTGAGTTGCCACTTACCAAATATGTAATTGGAAGTTGGAAAACGATAGTATGACTCTATGTAAGGATTTCCTGAATTTGGAAATTTTGACAGAATGCCCTGGAAGACCTTTTTTGAAATTGATAATTGCTGGTTTTTAGATGAATTTGGCGAATATCCACTTACAGGTTAAAAGGAGGCATGGGTAATCTTATGAAAAATGCTATGCTTGGTTAGATCAAATTGGTGAAACAAATGATGCTGACTCTTTTCTACCTAATGGTGGTAATGGCATTCCACTGGAATATCTTCACTTTTAGTCCCACCTCACTGACACGTGACTAATGCTTGGAGGACTGCCGTCTCCAGTCTGGGGTGTAAACTGTGACAGGCCCTCTGGCCCTTGCGAGGATTAAATGTACGCCCTTCCCTTGGTGCTCTGAGTTCCTGAGATGAATTTCAGATGTAGGAATGTAGAATGAAAATGTCAGAATTCCTGAGTGATGGATGAGAAGAGGAAAGAGAGGAAATTAATATTTATTGAATGGGATATACCACATTTTCTACTTGTTTAATCCTCATGTCAGCTATTTATATTTTTGTGCCTAAAGTCAGAGAAAGCTCTTTTAAACTAGAACACAGTGTCTTTGGAGTTGATCCACTAAGATTTACTATCTCAGCTCAGTGTCCACCTCACTCAGTCTTTTTTGCTAATTCCTCTCTGTCTTCCTAACCTCTTAAAGAGGCAG
This sequence comes from Bubalus bubalis, assembly GCF_019923935.1. Lineage (NCBI taxonomy): Eukaryota > Metazoa > Chordata > Mammalia > Artiodactyla > Bovidae > Bubalus > Bubalus bubalis. The sequence goes on along the minus strand of NC_059178.1, from coordinate 54,785,372 downwards.
AACCCCAAGACTGGCTATGCCCCTCATGAAATGTCATCCCATTTTGAGTCTTTAAATGCCATTTATTTGGGGACACCTCCCAAACTTATATTTCCAGACCACATGTGTCGTCTGAACCCCAAAGTCCTATGTATATCCTATATCCTTCTTACATCTTCCCTTGACCGTTCATATCTCCAGCTTAACAGGTCCCAAGCCTGGTTCTTCGCTTCCCTCCCAAGTGTGTTCTCCCTGTGGTCTTCCCATCTCAGTAAAGGACACTTTCATTCTAGTTGGTAGTTGATCATGAGAAAACCTTACAGGCATCCTTGATTCCTGTCTCTTATACACTTAGGTCCGATCCCTGGACAAAGTGTCTTTTTCCTTTGGTCATCGGTCCAGAACCTGAGTAGTTGTCACCACTCCCGCTGCTACTGCCTGAGCTGAAGCCGCCACCCCGTCTTGCCTGGGTTGTTGCAGTGACCTCCTCCTTGGTCTCTCAGCTTCCGCCATTGCCCTTTCCCACCTGTTCGTTTGGACTGATCATGATGTTTGCCCGAAACCTTCCAGTGCCCCCTCGGAGGACAAGTCCTTTTGATGATCTGAAGCCTTCCCTGATCTGGCACCACTGCCCCTGGAGGCCATCGCCCTGCGCTAGCTCCACTGGCCTGCTTGCTGCCAAAGATGCTCCATGTCTGAGCCTTTGTACTTGCTGTTCCCTGCGCTGTGACTGCTTTTCCCTCAGATGTCCACATGGCTCCTGACTCCCAGGTCTCCACTTACATGTTGCCTTGTCTGCGCCCCCTCCTGTCACTCCTCGGTCCCTGTCCATCCTTCCTGTCTCCTGTTTTGAGAATTTTCTCAGCACTCCCAGCCGCACCTGACAAGTGTGGCTTACTCTTTGCTTTCTCCGCTGGAATGTTAACTTTGTGAGGGCAGAGGTTCTGTCTCTTCCCTCTGTGTCCCTAGGAGCTGAAATGGTGCCCGCGTACAGTGGGGGCTCAGGGAGCGTTAGCCAAGGGAGCAAATAATTAGTCAAGAGGTAATTTAGTTTCTCTCTCTTTCCATTAGGAGTGTTCTTCACAGAATAAGAGAAATTTCTCTTGACTTTGTAATGGCTGCTATCTTAATAGGTTTTTTTTTTTTTTCCATGCTCAGTAACATAAAATTTTGATTCCTTTAGTTTTTGACTTTCATTTGACAACTTTATTTCATGTAAAAGCATTGTTTAGCTGATTTAGCTCTTAGGCCTTCAGACGGTTAATAATTATCCTTAAAATATGTTATCCATGAAAATATTATGACGAAACCTGCTAAAATAAAGGCAGCATAGTACTGAGCTCTTCTCAAATGGTTTTCTCTGAATGTTGAGTTTTCAGTTCTTTTCATTAGTTGATGCATAGCATCCTATCACAAAGCTAGAATCATTAAAAGAAAAAATCTAACAGAGTTTTCTTAGTTTTAAATCAATGAAGTTATAAAATGGGCCCCTTGATTTTATACTAATTAAAGGTCAATTTTTTTGAGTGTTCTAGAACTGTATTAAATATTATGTTGAATTTCTCCTTTCTCTTCTAAAACACAAAACCAAATAGAAATTAATTTCTGTTCAAATCAGTGTATAGTTATACTTGATTTATCTTTAAGCTCAGTCGTGTCTGACTCTTTGCGACCCCATGGACTGTAGCCTACCAAGTTCCTCCGTCCATGGGAGTCTCCAGGCAAGAATACTGGAGTGGGGTGCCATTTCCTTCTCCAGGGGATCTTCCCAACCCAAGGATTGAACCCAGGTCTCCCGCATAGTAGGCAGATGCTTTACCATCTGAGCCACTGGGGAAGTCCTTAATTTAGTGTTATTCAATTCAGTGTGTAGTTAATAAGCTCTGGGCTGTCTCCTCAGGGGTTTACTGCATTTTTTCCTGACCATCTGTGTGCGCCTGCACGGGATACTTAGAGAGGGAGGCCTGGTGCCTTCTCTTCAGCTCTCTCCTGTTCAGCATGAACAAGGTGTGGGCTCCGGGGAGAGGAATGCTAAGGGTTGCTGTGGGGAAGGGGAGGTATCCCGGACCCCAGGCTTTGGAAAGGAGTTGAAATTTGGACTTGGGATATTTTGGGCTTAGAAAAAATTGCATTGAACAAAAGTGTAGAGGTAAATTAAGTCTTGGGGGATAGAATTTTCTTTGGAAAAGCATGGATTTTGTGATAGAAAATTACTAAAAAAAAGTCGAAGTGCATTAAGATTATAGTTTACTGTATTTATCTGACAATGGTTAATTTTTTTTTTTTTAATTTATCAAGGCAAGCCGCTTTTTACCGGAGCCTATGTCAGCAGCATTATTTTTTATTTCTTTGGACATGCCTATTTCTTTGGAATATCCAAACATTCACGAAGCTGTTGTGGCCTATTTGGAACAGCTGAATTCTGAAAACTACAGTATTTATAAACGAACTGCAGAGGCCGCTTATTCAATTGAGTGTACCTGTAACTTCCTGTCTGATGTTGGGAAGGAGGTAAAAAGTTTTGTTAACGTCTCTTTAAAATTCCTTTGATAAAATGTTTAGAAAATTCAACCTATAGTTTTCAAACTGATGGACATTTAACAATTGAATTCTTCGGGGTAGGATTCATTATTACTTAATGGCCCAATTATAAGATTAAGGATACGATTTATATAAAATAAAATGAAGATTTGATTAATGAATGGTGTATTTTCATGAGACCAGTGGTATTTTTTAAAACAATTATAATCAATATCTTGATTAGATTGAGTTCCTCTTTGAAATGGTTTAGTGTGTGTGAACAGTGTGACAGGTGACATAAACAGAATTAGAAGGGAAAATTTAGTGCTTATTTGTAGACATATTTTTCCCTTAATATTTTATAGATCTTTATTTATTTATATAAAGAGCTTGTTCTTTTGTTAAATAAAATTATGAACAGCATTTTAAGGTAGAAGGTCTACTTTTGGTACCCTGTTACAGTAGTAATTATGTATTTGTTATTTATCCCTTTTAGGATATTATTTAGTATGTTATCTAAATAACATAAATATAAGTAGCACTTTCTAAATGAAAGCGTTGCTATGCTAAGTCACTTTAGTTGTGTCCGACTCTGTGCAACCCCATAGACGGCAGCCTACCAGGCTCCCCCGTCCCTGGGATTCTCCAGGCAAGAACACTGTAGTGGGTTGCCATTTCCTTCTCCAATGCATGAAAGTGAAAAGTGAAAGTGAAGTTGCTCAGACATGTCCGACTCTTAGCGACCCCATGGACCGCAGCCTACCAGGCTCCTCCGTCCTTGGGATTCTCCAGGCAAGAGTACTGGAGTGGGGTGCCATTGCCTTCTCCAAATGAAAGCGTTAATGAGTCTTAAAATAGACATTGCTTCAATAGTTGTTTACTGTCTGAAATATCAAAATGGGTCCTGAAGATTTTGAAAAATTAGGAGCAAAATTGTTACTCCTTTTGGCCCCTACAGTGGACTTTTTGGGAACCTCATACTTTAAATTTTCCTTATTTACCAATTATTGTTTATTTTTATTTTCTTTTCCCTTCATCTTTATGCCACTATATCTTGTTTCCTCCATGACAGAATTTTGAATTGCTGTTTAGTTGAATTATTCCTATGGCATTTTGCATGGCTAGTTAATCACACATGTATTGATCGTACCCTGTTTTCCTAGAACCTGTCAGGATGTTAGAAGGGGGAGGTAGATCTTAAAATACACGAGTCCTGCCTTGAGCTGCAGTTAATAGGGAGACAAGGGCACAATCGAGCCATCAAGGAACATGCCACTCAGAGGTAAATAGAAAAAAATCTCAGGTGGTGTTGAGTTGGGCATTTTCTCCTCATTTTTCCTCTGAGGCTGACCTTTTTGGTCTGCTTGTGGAGACGGTTGACTTAAGTAAATGTGAACAGGCTCAGGGCCTCTGGATGATCCAGTTTCTTGAAGCTGCTTTGTTAGCTGTTGAGAATCTTACTGTGTATGACCTTGACATTTACTGTTGCATTCTGCTTCTTTTTTAGGGAGAAAAGAATCTCTTCGAGTTAGTGGAGCTTGCAGATCAAGCCTTACGTAGCTTTTCCTACCATCAGCATTTCCCCCTAATAAAGGAAGTCATCTCCATTTGTTCAAAAATGTAATTTTTTTCTTAATAGTGATTATATTATTATATGGTATGTGTGTGTGTGTAAGTTTAGGGACAATGAAAATGAAACTGGCTTTCAGTCTTGTTATTTTTTCGTTTAAATTGCTTTTATATGTTCTGATTTTTAAACTGTGCGTGTATAGCTGCATTAGAGAGTTAAATGTTTTCTTCAGCAGTAAACTAGAAATGTCATGTTTGTAATCAACATTAATTATCCGTAGATTTTTATACTTTTTGATGTCTTTCCAAATAAGTGTTCAAATTTGTTAATTTATCTTTAACATTGTAATTAATAACTTGAATTGAGGGTTTTTTAAATGTAAGTTTCATTATTCCTATCTTTTATATAGATTTTTGGAAAGCATAATGCATTGATTGGTTTATTTTGGGGACATTGGAGCAGAGTTTGCTTTAAAACCTAGTATTTTCATTGCTTTTGGATAGAGTAAATTCCATGGTGATAAATATCCATTAAATATGGAATTTATTTTTCTATCTCTGTCCTGCTCTGTCAAGTCAGTCACCTCACATAATTATCTGGTGAGAACTACATTGAAGATTTACTCTTACTACATATCAAGTGTACAAGACAGCATTATTAACCATGGTCCCCAGAACTTACCTGCCCTGTGTAACTGAAATCTTGTGTCCTTGGACCCACATCTCTGCATTTCATCCTGTCCCTGGCAATCACCAGTTCTACATTCTGCTCCTATGAGTTGACTTTTGTAGATTCCACATATAGGTCAGATCATACAGTATTTGTTTTTCTGTATTTTGGCCCATGCCACTTAGCATGTCATTCAGCTTCGTCTGTATTGTCACAAATGATAGGATTTCCTTCTTTTTTCAGGCTGAATGGTATTCCATTAGGGGGCTTCCCTGGTGGCTCAGTGGTAAAGAATCTGCTTGCCAGTGCAGGAGACACAGGTTTAATCCCTGGCTCAGGAAGACCCCGTAGAGAAGGAAATGGCAACCCATTCCAGTATCCTTGCCTAGAGACCCCATGGACAGAGGAGCCTGGTGGGCTACAGTCCATGGGGTTGCAGAGAGCTGGACGTGACTTAGGGACTAAACAACAGCAGTATTCCATTGTGTATATTTAAACACTGATTGTTTTCATGTATTGGCTATTGTGAATAATTCTAGAGTGAGCAAGGGACTGCAGATATCTCTTTGAGAAACTGATGTCATTCCCTTTGGTAGCATACTTAACAGTGGGACTGCTGGCTCATACAATGGTTCTATTTTTAGTTTTTTGAGAACTTCTGTACCGTTTTACATAATGGCTGTACCATTTTACATTCTAAATATAATTTTCTAAAGACTTTTTTTTTGTACTCTTTAAGAGAGAATACTCTCTTTCCTAAAGCAAGTCATGTGCTAAGTTGCCTCAGTCGTGTCTGACTCTTTGCTACCCGCATGCACTGTAGCCCACCAGGCTCCTCTAAGCATGGGATTTCCCAGGCAAGAATGCTGGAGTGGGTTGCCATTTCCTTCTCCAGGGAATCTTCCCAATGCAGGGATCGAACTCTCATCTCCCATGTCTTCTGCATTGGCAGGTGGATTCTTTCACCACAGAGTCACCTGGGAAACCCAACTTGTTTTAAGTCTACTTAAACAAGTAGACTTGGCTAAATATTAATTCTGGGTTGGTTAAAGAAGACCCCAGGTGGAGGAATTGGAAGAAATCCCGTTCACTGTGTTTTTCAGTGTCATGTTAGTAACTTACTTGGCTTAGACGTCTTGGATGTTTACCTTCCTACTAGCTGGAAATCTGTGCAGGCCAGTCCTTTACTACAAGGAGAAAGTCAGAAGGTGTTTCTGCGGATGTTGTCTCACCCTTTGCTACAAGTAAAAGTTGAAACTTACCACTGCTGTCTGGAAATTGTTAAGGTAGGTTGTTTTGGTTTTTGTGGGTTTTTTTTTGTGGGGGGGGGAAGCATTAACAGTGGATTCTCTTATTATAACACTAAAACTAAGAATTATTACCATAAAAATAGATGGTAATTATTAGTCAACTCTAAAAAATTGATATTATTGCATGCGGGCTATGTGTGTGCATGTGTGCGCTAAGTCACTTCAGTCGTGTCTGACTCTTTGCGACCCTGTGGACCATAGCCCGCCAGGCTCCTCTGTCCTTGGGATTCTCCAGGCAAGAATACTTACTTGCCCTCCTTCAGTGGATTACTGTGTCCTCCTTCAGGAGATCTTCCCGACACGAGGATTGAACCCATGTCTCTTAAGTCTCCTACACTGGCAGGCAGGTTCTTTACCATTAGCGCCCTCCTGGGAAGCCCCCAAAAATTGTTAGTCAACTCTAAAAACTTTATACTATTAAATTCTGTAACTGTAAACTTGGTAAGTCTAGCATCTGAATTCGGAGAATGCAATGGCACTCCACTCCAGTACTCTTGCTTGGAAAATCCCATGGACGGAGGAGCCTGTTAGGCTGCAATCCATGGGGTCGCTAAGAGTCGGACACGACTGAGCGACTTCACTTTCACTTTTCACTTTCACGCACTGGAGAAGGAAATGGCAACCCACTCCAGTGTTCTTGCCTGGAGAATCCCAGGGACAGGGGAGCCTGGTAGGCTGCCGTCTATGGGGTCGCACAGAGTTGGACAAGACTGAAGCGACTTAGCAGCAGCAGCAGCAGTACATAAATATTAACTGTTTTGATATTTAAAAGAACACTGTACAGTATAGAAAATATAGAACACTGTACAATATAGAAAAATATATATGTTCCCATGTACTCCTGAAAATGTTCTCTTGTATTCAATACTTTTATAAGTACTATCTAGGTATAATGTGGATGTTTTGCCATTTTTACTTATGATCATTTTTTTTCAGGGAAATAAAAATATTAGTTACAACTGAGGCTTCTTTCCTTTCGCCACCAATATAACCATTCTTAAAAGTTGGTGTTTATCCTTCCCATCCATGTGTTTTACATTCATGTGTCTATAAATCATATATATTATTGTTTCTGCCTTTTTAAAGTAAATAATTTCATGCTGTACACATGTTTTTATGGCCTGTTCTTTTCATTTAATCTACCTAGTTCATTCATCTTAACTGCTCTTTACTTTGAATGTATTTTATTTATAGTAAAGTATTTAGGTTTGGTCTACTTTTTACTGAAATTAAGTTTTTCAGTATTTTCAGTAACCGTCTGTAACTGATAGTACATGTTTGAAAATGTCTTGATTTCATCTTACTCCTGAATGACTGATTAGCTGAATATAGAATTGTAGATTGACTGCTGTTTCTTCTTAGCACTTTTCCAATACTCCTTTGCTGTTGTTAGGCTTCTATCATTGTTGAGAAGTCTGCTGTCAGTTAAATTATAATTTCTTTGTATTTTTTCCCCCTCTACCTGCTTTTAAGATCTTTTCCTTATCTCTGCTGTTCTTCAGTTTCATTGCAGTATAACTTTGTAATAGGTATGTCATGCAGACTCAAAACTTGTCAAGAGAATCTTTATTTCCTACCAGTTAAAAGAAAAGTTTTAGCGACTTAAGTACTAAAATTGGATTTGAATTATAAAGAGAAAAAAGAGGAATCCTTTGGAAAAATCAGTGTCACTGATTTTTAAAAACTTTTTGTATTATTTTGCAGGAATGTTTAGGCATCCATAATATCAGTAAACCTGTGTCTTCCCTTTGTAATGGAATTCATTTTCTACTTCACCCAAAAGTTCTGTATGAAATCTCTGCATTTGGCATTCAAGACCCCAAAAATGAGGTATGGCATGTTAAGAGGAAGTGTCAATACAAGAGAGTAATTCTGTAGATATTCAGCTGAATCAAGGTAATATTCTAATGTAACAAGGCAGTAGGATGAGAAAGTAAAAAGAAACTTGTCTTTAATGTGTGGGTTCAGTTAAATTGTTGTTAAAAAATGTTTAAAAAAATGAGGCTCAAAATATAGGACATCCTTGTTCTCAGAGAACTCAGATCAAACTAAGTTTCTCATGTAAGGCATAGGAATGATGCAGTAGTTATAGTACGAGTATTTCCATAAGAAACATTTTTATTCAATGGAAAAGTGTACTTTAAAGATAAGAAGAGAAACCATTAAAGGGGGAAACACTGGTTGAGAACAGAATGTAGGATGATGCTGTGGAAACAGGAACTCGGAGGGAAGAGGTGCCGACTGTAGCAGCTCTCCGGACTTCGCGTGCAGTGTCCCGGGCACGTGAGACGGCTTGGCGGCCACCTCACTGCACTGCTGTCCGTGTTGTTGGGCAGGTGAGCGCCGCGGCCAAGGCCATCCTGGTGCACCTGCTGCAGGGCCGACTGAGGGTGACGGCGCCCACCTGGAACAAGTTCATCGAGGCCCTGTGCCCCGTCATCCCCGTGCTGCAGGTACACTGCGCTCACCCACCTGGGCCGCTGTTTCTGGTCGGTGAGCGAGACTGGTTGAAACGCGTGCTGTCGGGGAGACAAGAGACGCTGGGGCTCTGTGTGTCTGGGTGTGAGGTTAAGAAGTGAGGCACTGGCCTTCAGCACCGACTGTGGGAAATAGAGCTCAGCCTCATGTAAAGGCTTATAGGCAAAGCTAACCATGCTTTTCAAGCAGACTTGATAGAATGAAACTGGCTTCGTGGATTCTACCTGTTTATGTATGGATTAGCGTGATAGGTTGATTACTGAGCTCTCAGAGAGCCAGCTTTGTAAGCAGCCCTTCTGGGCTCAGGTAAAGGAGTGAGGGGCATGCAGGGCCCCCCTCCCTTGGATGAGAAGGTGGGGAAGATGGGAAAGGCCCACCCTCATGGGAGTGGTCCTTCAGAAGACAGAGCTGGGACCTCCAGCCAGCGCAAGACTGCTCCCGTCTTCCTGCAGGCGCTCCCGCTGTGTGTGCGGGGTGGGGGGTGCAGGGGGCAGCTCTGAAGATCTGCAGGGGCCCTATCCAGGGCAGCCCCACAGCTCGACTCCTGGAGAAAAATTAGCATGTGTCAGGAGGGTTGGCACATTTTGCTGAAGTTCTCCAGTATTATTTTTTAAATACAGTTGAGTGCAGGCTTTTTACTTCATGTTGGTTATTTTGAAAAGTCCTTATTCAACTGAATTGAAAGAAATTTGTGAGTTGCCTGACAGGTCAGCAGAGTTTCTTATTCTCTCAAGGTAAAGAATCAAGCAGCATGTTATGTATACAGTCAAATCATAACTTGCCTCTTGATGAAATCTGTTAGGGCTACGCCGACACTGAAGACCCTCTGGGGAACTGCATCCTCCACCTCAGCAGAGAGAGTCCGGAGACTGACGAAGGGGTGCTCCCCTCTGCCACCCGGCTGAAGTCCATGCTGCGGCTCCTGCTGGTGAAGAAGCCCTCGTAAGTAGAAGGTCCTCTGAGTGTGCGAGGCCATGGGAGCGTTCTGGGAAATGAGTGAATCCGTGTGGAACCAGAGAAGGTCAGGGAGAGTGCTGCTTTCATCAGAGGGCCCCGTGGGCAGTCTTGTGGACGCTTTCCTTGGTGCCCCATCCTCCTCCAGCCTCGCGGCCAGGCCCGCCCGTGTTGTGGTCCCACTGTGCTCACTGCTGGTCACAGCGCTGTTGCAGGCGGGGTGGAGCCGGGCACAGAAGCAGATGGCAGGAACTGTAGAGTGTTTGCACTATCTTCTCTCTTTAGAAATCTTTAGCCTCCTGGAGTGAAACTTCTCCAATGAAATATTTTTTCTGAAAACTAAAGTTTTTCATGAAAGTGTGGTGGACCAGTTGCCTCACATATCAGGGTCTGTTGTTGCTGTTCAGCTGCTCAGATGTGTCTTGACTCTGCAACCCCATGGATTGCATCATGCCAGGCTTCCCTGTCCATCACCAGCTCCCGGAGCTTACCAACGTGTGGGTATATTTTCATCTTGTTTAGCTTGTCCTCTTACTAGGCAAACTGAAGAAGTGCCCTTTCCTCCACCATTCGTGTGTCATTTTAACTAAAAGAGGAGGAGAGAAGGATTGTCTTTCTTCCTTCTTGGTCAGTGCAGCATGAATCTACTGTTACTCTCTTGGTGTAGCAGGGGTTAGATTTTCTCTCACCAAGAAGAGAAAAAACACTTAAATGTCCAGATGGATCAGCAGTGATGACGAGAAAGGACCAGCTGGAAAGGCTGGGGGACACAGACGTTCTCTTGACGATGGGTAATTTTGTTTTTCCCTTACCTAGTCAGGATGATACAGTGGCTTCTTTGTAAACAGGCAGTCAGACGACAAAATAAGGAAGTAGATGAAATAAAGTAAAATGATAAAGAGAATGGAAGGAGGAAAATAGGGACATTGTAAGAGCATGTGTCTTGTGCAGAGAGGAACCTGTGGGTGATGCTGGAGCCGGTGGGGCAGATGGGGTTAGTGTGCGTGTGCTCCTCAGGATTGGGCTTCTGCAAGTGCTCGCTAGTCAGTGTCTTTATTACTACTATGCTCATTTAGCACTCCCTTCCTCAAATTTGGTGATTTAGCAAAATAGATGTTTATTTCCGGATCACCTTTCCTGGCCCAAAGTCTCCAGGTAAACAGAAACACTGTTCTCAGGCAGGACGTTCTAGGGACTTAGAGATCCCCTCCCAGGGGCCAAGGGTTTGGGTAAGGTAATTCTCAGTTACACACAGCTTAAAGCAGTGTAAATCAGTGCGTAATTGTTTTCATTATTTGACTAATCCTCTCTCATCTCATCAGACCATAAACTCCATTAGGCAGGAACGCTGTCCACTGGCTAATCTTTACATCCTCAGACCTTCATTGACCACCTTGGGGATAAATATGCTCAAAATATATTCATTGAAAGAAAAAAGTGTAGGGAAATAATCGGATACTGGTGCTCTTGCTAAACCTAAGAAAATGCGAAGTTTATCTCCAGAGGAAGAGATGCCTAGATCCATGCTTGCCGTGTTCCCCGCTAGCCTTTTCCCTGGGGGTGGTGGCTGCCCCTGCACCAGTGACCCCAGACACTAATGCAGGGCATGGGCCCAAAAGAAGAGCGTCATGTGGGTGACACAGCAGAGGGGAAAGGGAGCTTTGCCTGACTTCCCACACCATCTGGAGCAAATATTTGCCCTTCAAAGATGGTACCTGCTCATAATACAGTAAATTCCTGCTTTCTGTTGATTTGGGAAGTACTTGGGAAACAGTGTCAGGCTTTATTTTTTTGGGCTCCAAAATCACTGCAGATGGTGATTGTAGCCATGAAATTAAAAGACACATGTATACCTGTGGTAGATTCATTTTGATATATGGCAAAACCAATACAATATTGTAAAGTTAAATAAAATAAAAAAAATAAAATAAAAGACACTTACTCCTTGGAAGAAAAGTTATGACCAACCTAGATAGCATATTGAAAAGCAGAGACATTACTTTGCCAACAAAGGTCCATCTAGTCAAGGCTATGGTTTTTCCAGTGGTCATGTATGGATGTGAGAGTTGGACTGTGACGAAAGCTGAGTGCCAAAGAATTGATGCTTTTGAATTGTGGTGTCGGAGAAGACTCTTGAGAGTCCCTTGGACTGCAAGGAAATCCAACCAGTCCATTCTGAAGGAGATCAGCCCTGGGATTTCTTTGGAAGGAATGATGCTAAAGCTGAAACTCCAGTACTTTGGCCACCTCATGCAAAGAGTTGAAAAGACTCTGATGGTCTTCTCATTGGAAAAGACTCTGATGCTGGGAGGGATTGGGGGCAGGAGGAGAAGGGGACGACAGAGGATGAGATGACTTGATGGCATCACTGACTCGATGGATGTGAGTCTGAGTGAACTCCGGGAGTTGGTGATGGACAGGGAGGCCTGGCGTGCTGCGATTCATGGGGTCGCAAAGAGAGTCGGAAACGACTGAGTGACTGAACTGAATTGGGGACCGTGGTTGGCTGTAACCTGGCAGCACACAACACAGACATGACACGGGCTGTCTAGAACTGGGCATGTAACTGAGAAGAGAGATCATGTCAGTCATACTTCATTACTAATTGTAACAAAGCGAGATCAGTGGTGGGGACTTCAGGGTGACGGAAAACAGGCTTGCTGTGGTAGGGAGGCCTGCGCGGGTGTGCAGGTTTTAACTGTAGTCTTCCATGTGGAATCTGAAACCTGGAACTCGGATTACTGCTTAGAATGTCCTGGTGTCCATGTAGTTCAAGAACCTGTCTCAGTATCCTCCAGCTCATTGCTGCTTGTCAACTTGATGATTCTAGTTTTGCATTTCAGTTGGTGATGGACAGCGAGGCCTGGCGTGCTGTGGTTCATGGGGTCGCAAAGAGTCAGACACGACTGAGCGACTGAACTGAACTCAACTAATAGTGTGCAGCAGCCAGCCTTTTCTTGAAATCTTCTACCTTCACACTCAACTGGCTTTAAAGCTAATCAAGTCCAGATAAAATAGAGTTTTGATGGGAGCTAGAAGTATTTGCATTTTCATATTTGAGGGGATCTATTTCACTCCGAGTATCTCACTTTAGCTATTAATATGATTACTCTCTTGGAGGTTCGACCTGTTGTCTGGACTGTGTTCTTGCGTCTGTGATAGTTTTCATGATTGAGATAGATCATTTGACATGGAGGCTGGAGTCAGGATTTTTAATTTTTAATTTGGAGTTGAGGCGATATTGACTGTGAACTTTGCAGTCACAGTGAGTCTGCATCTTCTCTTGTAATTATCAGTTATTCTTTATTTCTGCTGTCTATTTATAAATGTAAAATGCAGGAATAATTGTAGACATACAGTAAATATTTTAATAGAAAAAGTAAAATGTCATTCATAATTTCGGTATAGTAGAAAATGAAAAAGTGAAAGTGTTAGTCACTCAGTCGTGTCTGCTCTTTGTGACCCCATGGATTGTAGCCTGCCAGGCTCCTTTGTCAATGGAATTCTCCAGGCAAGAGTACCAGAGTGAGTATCCATTTCCTTCTCCAGGGGATCATCCCAACCCAGGGATCAAACCTGTGTCTCCAGCACTGCAAACAGATTCTTTACCATCTAATCCACAAAGGAAGCATAAGCATAGCTGATACTTGTGTTGATTTGTAATAATTCTTTGTGATTATGGACCTTTCTAATTTCTACACTTTTTTTTTTTAGCCATTTATATTCAGTTTATGTTACAAAATATTGACTTAAAAACTTTGTTTCTGCAGGGTCCGGGTGCTGGCATTAAAGCTCTTAGCATCTCACCTCACAAGGGAAGAGGGGTCTGAGACCAAGCGCCCTTCAATAGATGCCAGAGTTCTCTCCAGAGTTACTAATTTATTTATTGTGAAAAAACCTATTGAACTCAAATTGGATGACCGAAGAGAACTGATGATTAAGGTGCCTCTAACTTTCAAGTTTATTCATTTGTTTATAACTGTGTTATCTAGTCTGTGTTATGTTCTTTATTCCATTATACATCAGATAGGGAGAGAAGTGGTAGCTTCACGTGTGAAGTTGAAGTTGTATCCTGGCTTTTTCTGGCTTCTGGATACATTTGTTTATTGAACAGATATTTCTTGACTGCCCACTGTATGCCAGGCATCATGTCCCTTTTCATTGAGAATATACGCTGGAAAGGCAAATTCATTTGAATAGAATCTTAAACACAGCATAAGGCTAATCTCGAGGAAAGAAATTCTGTGATGACTCTTAAAAACAAATGTCACTGACATAAAAACTATTCTTTCTCTTCTCTTGGAAATATTCAAAAAAGAAAATATTCCTATGATAAAATTTTTCAGCCTTTTCATCACAGGAAAAGAATATAGAAGGCAAAGGTAGTTTCTCTTAAATGTTACAGTGGTTCTGAGGTATTTTTGTTAATCTCTTTTTCTGAATCTTTGGCTTTTCCCCCTCTCTTCAGAGGTTTAGCCTTCATCTCCTGTCTGCCCAGGGCTGCACCCGAATCATGGTGGACCTGTGGGATCAGTAACAGCTCGTGTCGGTTATCTCCCTTGGTTCATTCCCAGGTTTCATAGCTTCTCCTGGGGCTCCAAGTGTGCAGTCTGGCAGTTTTTATTCAAGTTTAGACCAGCCCTTGAGGCCTGTGGCAGCGCTGTAGAGCCACACATAATACAGTGGATTTTTTAAAATGGGGAAACACGTTCAGCGTTCTCCTAACCTGAGTGTTCGGGGCCATGTCATGGCCCTGACAGGTGGTTGGAGAACCTTCCATGGACCATACACCAGGTCCTGTTGGGGTTGTCCTGTGTACTGAGCCCCTGGTGTCGCTCCTGGCCCTGTGTGTGGTGTTGGGGAAGGAGTAGGTTCTAGAGCTCTCTTTCCCGAGTGCATGTTAGGGCTGCAGATGGCGGTGGGTGGGAGGATGGAAGAATGTGGTCTGAGTCCTTTTCTCTCCCCTGCTCCTGTTGTGTTCCGTGTCCTCAGACTCTCCTGGCAGGAAGCGACGTCCGGGGGCTGGTACGGGGCAGGGGCTGGTCGGAGAGCTGGGCAGCCTGCCTCAGAGAGCTCTCTGCTCCAGGGTGCTTGAGAGGGGAAGGGGAGCGGGCCAGGGGAACTCAGCTGGTGGCCCCTGGGAGCAGCAGAGAAACCCCGAGTCACATTGGGGTCGACTCACATATCTGGGGTTGCTGTTCTCAGGCTAGCAGGCTACCACCTGGAGTGATGTTGTGCAACTTGAACATTTTCTGTGAAATTGTTAAAAGTGGCTGCTAATGGGTTGTGAAGAACTTCCTGGCAAAAATGTACATTAAGAGGAGAGGCTTATTTGACATGATGACTCTTTGTTTTAGATCTTAACTCCCTCTCTGACCTAGCACATCTTTCTTCCAAATATAAATATATTGATTACTTAAATAAGTTGGCTTTTGAGCTTTTCTTTTTATGGTATGAACTATAGAATGCTGTAGAATTTTACTGGAGAATTGAAAGTAGATGAAAAAATAATTTTTTTTTTCTTTTTGGTTTTCAGTTGGAGACTGTTGAAAAGGTGTATGAAATCTTTGTCTCAGATGATATTGATCTTGTTTTGAGAAAGTCAGCCGCAGAGCAGTTAGTGGTGATTATGCAAGGTACTGTCTGAGGAACATGCTGCTGAGGATGGAATTTCAGGGTGCTGCATACAGTGGTGCCGGGGGTTGGCAAACGGCTTTGTAGGCCATTCTGACCTGTGGCCTGTTTCTCTTAACAGCCTTCAAGTTAAGGGTGATGTTTACATTTTTAACAAATGTGCAACAAAGGCCATATGTGGCCCACAAAGCCTGATATATTTACTATCTAGTTCTTTACAGAAAAAGTTTGCTGACCTCTGGTCTGGATTATCATTATTTAACCTATGGAATGTCATTTGATATGTTGATAGAATTCAAACAGTAAATTGCATCTTCCTTTCTCACTTTACCTAGTATGTGGTGTTCTGTTTGTTCCGTCTTGCTTAAAGAAATAAATCAAATCGTACTTTTTGGGTAGGTAAGATAAAAATAATGTACTGTGACTATGTATTTTCTTTAAAGGTTTATTTTTAAAAAAGAAGTAGCAGAATGTACTCTTACCTTGTTTGTAGTGTTGTTATTCTTAGTTTTTAGTTTTTTCTCATATGTGATGTGTGTAATTTATTGTTAATGTTTGAAAGAAGTACCTTTGCATTTACATAAAAGGATTTTTTTCAACTTGGAAGGTGGGATATGATGAATGTTAACATCCTGATTGGGATGAGAGAGTAACGTGGAAAGGCATATTCAACATATTTGTGGTTTTAATAACAGTAGTAGAAACTACAGAAAATCAGGCTCAAGCAAATGTGGAAAGCCTCTGCTAAGAAATTAAAAAAAGGTTTTAGAGAGTATTCTTTTGGTATTGTCTAGTATTTCAAAAAGAAAGCTCATAATTTGGCATGCACTGTATTGGAGGGTAGTGGAGCTGCCTTTTAAAGTGGCAGTTGAAGATAGTTACAGTGATAGCTACTAATTCAATATTAACTTTATGTTTGCATGTTTTTCTTAATGAGAATATGGGGGGACAAATTGAGAAAATGTGTCTGCAAGTTATGAAATACTTATATCTAACTTAGAAGCAATGAGAGTTTTTGGTCCTAATGATGTCTCTAGTACCTGTGTGTGTGTACATCTTAGTCTTTTAGGGCTGCTGTAATAGAATACCACAGACTAGGTGATTTATAAACAACAGAAATTTATTCTCACAGTTCTGGAGGCTGAAAGTCCAAGGTTACGGTGCTGTACATTCAGTGTCTGGTGAGGGCCTGTTTCTTGGTTCATAGTTGGCTGTCTTCCTCCTGTGTCCTCACATGGAGAAAGGGCAACAAAGCTCTCCTCTTTTTATCAAGACACTAATCTCATTCACGAAGCCTCCACCCTCATGATTGGTGACCTCCCAGAAACCCCACATCTTGGAACCTCCACTTTAGAGACTGGCTTTCACACAGATGAGCTCTGTGGGGACACAGACACTCAGACCGTGCCAGTGTGTGCACACGCATATCCGCACGAATACGTTTATTGGACAAGAGTCCATGTTCTTTAGAAATATTTAGAGTATGTTACAGACCCTTTCTTTTGTATTTGCTATTAAGAGTTTGGGATTAAAGAACTTGTGTTAATAGAAAAATCATGTTGCAAGTGATATTTACACATTTGCTTGTAGAGAATCTAAACGTTTTGAGATGATGGATTTGGAAAAGAGAAGAAATGCCAATGAAAGAACCTAAAATAATGTTCCATGTACAAATTAAAGGAGTCATTTGTATACTTAAAATTCTGGTACTTTTCAGAATCTGACTAGTTCATTTAATGATTCTTTTTAAAATAGTTTCTTTACATTATAGAAGACGTTCTTGTTACTTAAAAGTTCTCAAATTGTTGAGATGTGTATAAAGTAAAAAGTTTAAGCTGTCATCCTCTAATTTTCAACTATTTTTAACAGTTTGAAAGTTGTGTAGATGTCTGTTCTGTATTTTTAAGACTATAGAAAATGTTCTTTAATTTTTAATAACTTTTTTTTTTGGTCTACAGATATTAAAATGCATGCTGTGGTGAAAAAATTGTGCCTAGTTGACAAGATAATTGAGTATTTAAGTGAATGTGTGGGTCAGGATGGTGAGGTAAGACATATTTTTACAGACTGCTGTTTTTATTAATTAAATTTGAAATGAATTCACTTGGATTTGGATGAGTTCTTGGAGTGTCAGTCTTGAATAACACCCACGACCTGTTCATTTTTTTTTTTTTTAATTTCTTAGAAGTGAGGTCTCTAAAGGAAAAGTAACCTTAAAATTTATATTAGATGTATAAGCATAAGTATATACAAAACTTACTTTTAGTGGAAAACAATTCTTAATGTTTGCATTTTAGTTTCACATAATTTTGGTGAAAAAGTATGAATTTAGAATAAGATAATGTTATATTTTGGAGCTTCCCAGGTGGCACAGCTGGAAGGAATCTGCCTGTAATGCAGGTTTGATCCCTGGGTCGGGAAGGTTCCCCTGGAGGAGGAAATGGCAACCCACTCCAGTATTCTTGCCTGGAGAATCCCATGGACAGAGGAGCCTGGCGGGCTACAGTCCATGGGATCACAAAGAGTCGGACATGACTGAGCACACACGCACGCACACACATATGCAAAGTATACTTTATCTCATCTTAAAACGGATGACCATAGACAGCTGTGTTTCCCCCGCCGGCCAGGTGGTGGAGTGTTTGATTCAGCCGAGCCTCATGCTCCTGAGGAAGGTCCTCTGTGCCGACCCGGTCCTGCGAGTTTCTCTGTCCCAGAAGACTTCTGTCCTGACCCTGCTCTTCAGAGGTACATAAATTCTGATAGTAAGGAGCTCAGTCTTAAGCTTTAAGTGTTTATTCTTTAACTGTAGGTGACATTTACTTTCTACTTTACTAACAGAATACCAAAGTGGGTATGCTGCTAAAAGAACCCATTGCAGTGGAAAATGTTTAACACTTTTGTGGCAATTTTCTTAAAAATCCTGTTTCAGAGTAGGCCTCACAGCTGGGAGGGCTGCAGCCTCTGAGGGTTCCCCGCGCGGTGAGGTGGCTGTCGGGGGCGGTCAGCTCCCACCTGCAGGGCGAGGGGCTAAAGCAGCTGTCAGCACTGCCTTCTTTCCAGCATCTGTTTCCTCTCTGTTGTTTGATTTTGTGCCTTTAGATCTGACGCTTTGCTGCGATAACTGCTCACATCCTTAAACTGGCCTAGAGGGTATATATATAAACCCAGTCTGTGGGGAGTGGGAACTAGACCATCCTGAATGGCTCTGAGCATTAATGTATTATATTACATTTTATAAAGTGTGTGTGTGTGTTTTTTTTAACCCCTTTCAGTTTGGTTGTAATTGAGTAATGTATTTAGATGGGAAAACTCCATGTAATTTTGTTCTCTTTTTAAATTTTTCTTGCCTTTTCTGACTGTTCTCAGTAGAGAGCTTGGTAACATTATATGCTGTTTTCTTTCCTAGAAGTGTAGGCCACTGCTTTTAAATATTGTACAAGAAATGTCTTGATCGGATGTCTCAATATGTTTAACCTTGTCAGTTATTAAGCATATTAAGAGATAAATGATACTTATGTTCAAAATATCCTTAGAATATAGTCATTTTATTTTAGCATTTTCTTGTCTTCTGATGATTCCTGCTTGCCAAGTTAATAGGACAGAGTTTAAATAATATTGATAAAGCTTCTAACCAGGTAAAGTTCTAGAGACTCAGAGTGTTCAGCTTCATATATTTTGAGTAGTGTGTAAGATTTTATAATTTTTTTTATAGATTGATGTGGAAGAGTAGCAGTTATGGATCTGTAGTTTTCCTTCATCTCATTAATAATTATCTTCCTATTAACGTCATTCAGCAGAACTTAATTCCAGTTTACCATTTCTTTATGATTTTGATTTAAATTATTCAAGCAGTCAACTAATTATGAGTGCCTGTTAGATTCAAAGGTGTTTTCTAAGCTAACATAGTCTACCCTTTTTAATACTTTTTCTGTCTCATTGATGTTTCCAATCATTACTTAATTGAGTCTGAGAATAAATGATAGTATCTCTCATTAATGAATTTAGTTTCAGGGCAAAGTTAGTTTTTTACCTAGGTACTCAACAAGGAAAATTCGTTACTCAGCAGACGTTCGTTGACTGCATGCAGTGTGCTAGACCAGTCGTGTCTGTATCCTCCGAATGTACCACACCAGAACCTCTGTTAACAAGCCCTGCAGAGATCGCAGAGATGAGAAAGGTTGAGAGCCACTGTTTTAGTAATGTCAGTTTGTCTGGGTTAACACTGCATTTCTCTGAGGATGGCATGTCTTCTTTTAGAGTTAAGATATTTTAAATTTGAGGCTCATTCTTTTTTGAGGTGAAAATATAAAGTTATGCTTCTTTTTATTTCTCAGTTTCCTTGATATTTCATGAAGATTGTACCATTGTGACTGAAGTTGGAGCATTGTTTTGTCTTCTGTTATTTGATGAAGTATCAAGAATGGATATGTGGTGAGCTATAAGAGTTTTAAATGAATTTTGCTCTGAAATATCTAAGGTTTCTGATGCAGTCTTGCAGCAATACATGGAAATTTCTGACTTAGGAAGCTTATGCTTTCCATGGTAGATATATGTGGTATGATATTTGGTTTGAGTAAGCAGTATTAAAAAGCACATTGGCTCAAAAAGTCACCCAGAACTTTACTTTTGAACATCACTAAGTACAAAATTT
The DNA here is from genome assembly GCF_019923935.1 of Bubalus bubalis. Lineage (NCBI taxonomy): Eukaryota > Metazoa > Chordata > Mammalia > Artiodactyla > Bovidae > Bubalus > Bubalus bubalis. The sequence goes on along the minus strand of NC_059178.1, from coordinate 54,765,604 downwards.
AATAATTACTATACTATCATAAATGCATTTTTAAGTATATACTCTCAATTTTGTGTTTTTTTTTTTTCTTGAATATTTAATTTTAAAAACCTTGGGGAAGATGTTTAGGATGGTAGTATCTGATTAACACTGACCTTGAGCAGGATTACTGGGAGGGAGACACGGAGGCCACCTGCCAGGATAGCACTTGCATCGTCTGAGTCATTTCTTATATGGACTTCTTAAAGAAAAGCATTGTTTGCTCTTTATAAGTAGGTTGGGGAGTGGCGCCGTGTTGTAACTGGACTGAATGACAGAATCGGGTGCAGCTCTTCATCTGAGCGTCGGTCGAGGAGGGGAAGCGGGTCGTGTTTGTTCGACATGACGACGATCCACTCAGTTGTCTCTTTGCTTTTCTGTTTCTGCTGTGAAATAGGTCTGATAGTCCTTCCTGCACACCATCTTCACCATCAGTCTTCAGTCTGCCTGTTTCAGTTTCTAGAAGGTAAACAATTTCTTCCTTCGATTTTCTCGAAGGTAAAATACTGGTACTGAAAGGGAAATAAGAATCTGTGGTTTGTTCAAGTTTCACCTAGCTTTTCATCACATGCCTTGTAGCGCTTTCACGTCTCCTTCGTAAGGGGGCTTCTGAGGGCTCAGTAGGTGTGCATCCCCCGTCACCAGATATTTGGTTTGATGCTGTTCACGTCTATGGAAAGCTTGAGAGAACCGCGCAGTGAACACTCGCATACCCTGCAGTCTACATTCAGCAGCTGTTAAGATGTAGGTCTTCCTTCCTTCTTCCCTCTCTCCCGCTCTCTCAATACATTTATCTATTTTTATGTGATCTTTTTCCCCAACCAGTTTAAAGATAAGTTTCAGACATAATCTTACTTCCCTCCCAATTATTCCAACGTATACCTCCTTAAATTAAGATGTTATCTTATATAACCACTGTATCATGAATGGTCACATTTAAGAAAATCAAAAGTAATTCTGTAATTTGATCCAGTTTCTCTAATTATCCAAAATATCCTTCATGGATTTTTTTTTTTAAAGCAAGATCCAATCAAGTCATGAATTACATTTGGTATTCATCTTTCTTTAGACTTTTTAAAAAGTAAATTTTTTTTTATGGACGTGTACACAAAGTTTACAAATCACAAATTTTTCCAGATAAATACATGCATGTATCTAACACACAGATTAAGGTACAAAATATTACTAGCATGCTGGAAACCACCTTCATGCTTCTTCCTTACCTTCCAGTGCCCACAAAGGTAATTCTACTTTCATTTCTGTTATTATACATTGTTCTTGCACTTTATAAAGTATATTCTTCTCTTTGGCTTCTTTTGTTCCACTTGGGGAGATTTGTCTGTGTCACGTCGTGAAGCACTATTGGGTTTATTTTCACTGCTGTATAGTATTCTGTGTGAGAGTATACAGCTGTGTAGTTTACATTCTACCACTGATGGACACTGGGTTGTTTTCTGTTTGGGGCTACTATGAATAAATGACTGCTAAGAATATTCTTGAACATATATGGATCAGAGGGCATTTACACGTTTAGCTTTAGTAGGTGCTCCTAAACAGTATTCCAGAGTGGTGCACTGGAAGCACCAGAGTGATTCAGCCTCCCAGCTCCAGTGTAGCAGTCCCTGCCGTTCTACCCATATATATTAATACAACGTCCGGATCCCCACCAGGCACGTCCATCATTCATCTTTGATTTCCCTATCTCAGACCTTGCGTTAACCATTTCTCTGAGGAGTCCTGGTTACTCCTAAGGAAAATTCCAATTTTTAAAATTTATCTTTTCTTAAATGATGCAGTCTCATTTGTATATAGAGTCCTACCTTGGTCTCTTTTATTGAGATGCTTGAAGTGAAGAAGCACACTAAAGTTTCTCTTAGAAATCCTACTCAAGGGTGTTTACCTGACATTAGTTACAAATAAGTGAATTAGGAATTTGGGATTTATTTTATTAGCAAAATTCTTCTTTAACATTTGAGATGCTAGACATTGCTGTACTGCTAAACACTATGAAATTAACTTTAAGAGATGCTGCTATTGAATATTTCTTAGATCTAAAAATATTTCTAGGTTCTCTTGGTAACACAGAGTGATTGAGTTTATTGATGATGCCACTGTGTTCTCAAGCGAAAATAGTTAAGCTGTGATTCTGTCCCTTATTGACTGCTGTGAACACGGGCAATTCATTCGGCCTCTTTAAGTCTCATTTTGATCATTTGCCGTCTGTAAGTCCCATTTTGATCATGTGTAAAATGGGTATCATACTGCCATGCCAGGTAACTGAGTAAAAGGTAACGTGCATTGTTAGCACACAGTAGACATTTGTGTTTCAGTTGAACACCATGTGTGTGTCGTTCACTGTAGCCATGGGCCTTGATTTCAGGGGGTGTCAGTTCCCTCTGCAAACACCTCTAATACAACAAGGACTGTGGTAAATTCTCAGGGAATTGTTCAGTCAAGTGTTCTGGGAAGTTTGGAGGAGGGCAGAAGGAAAAAGCGTGACAGCTGCTCCGAATCGGGGCCATGAGAGAGATCTTCGTGTCATTGTAAAGTGGGAGGCGTAGAACTGACTCTCCTTTGTGGCTCACCATTTTGAGTAGCATTTAAGAATTTAAAAGTTTGTGATTATTTTTATTCTTTTTCTTCAGGTATCATCTACCAGTGCATGTACTTGGCCACCATGCCGTGAGTCCTTACTCCATGGTTTTGCCATTATCTGCTGACTCTTTGGCCTTGAAGCCGGTATCAGATATGCTGAGGATGGCTTGGAACCTGTCGTGGTATCACGGGAGTGACAATGTGTTGAAGCAAGTGAACTCCGAAGCTGAAATCCAGGAGTAAGTGTGACACATGTAGAAAAGCATTCACATTTAATTAATTTAATTAGGCCTTATTTTTCCTTTAGATCAAGTAGCTTTTTTGCTTATGGTCATCTGCTTTTTCACTGAAGATAATAATTTTTACTTTGTTTTATAGGTTGTATATATTTATTACTTTTAAAAAACTATCACACAAAGGAATTTCAACACATTGTTCTCTGCTGTTTTAGAGATTGTATAAAGTTGGGTTAGTTAGTAGATTAATTCACTAGGAAAAGTGCTCTGGGTTAGTGTAAAAGCTTAATAAGTCTGTGTGCATTTGGCATCATTACTGTGATGGTGAAGACTTCTAAATATATTGAAAATTAGTGTTTTTTTTTGGATGAAAATTATTTTATATTTCTCCAAGCAGGAAAATGTCAATATAAATGTCCTCAAGCTACTGTGAAACCCTAATATTGACAGATACACACCAGATTTTCTTTTGGCCATGAGTCACCCTTTAATTAAAAGGAAACAAAGATAAAACAGAATTTGGGGGAGCTAGTTTAAAAATAATTGTTAGCTTTTATTTAAATAGCTTCTAATGCTCTTTGTTTAGATTTTTAGATACACTGAAGTTATCCACCGAGGACACTCTTACTCTGAAGATGACTCACACACCTAGTGGACTCAAGGACTGTCTCTGCTCCATCGTTCAGGCCACAGGCCACAGGGAAGTGAGGGCTGCCCTCACAAGGATGAGTTTTTATCTCCTAAATGACAGACTGTCTTTCAAGAGCGGCACTGGCCCCTGTGGGGTTACCCTGAAGTCCTTGTCTTGGCACACCACACTAAACAGGTCAGTGTCAGCTCCAGGTGCCGGGCCAGAGACCTGGACTGGATCATATTTGGGTTCCTCTCCATACATTTAAGATAAGAGCATGTGTTCTTATTGTCGGTATCGTGAGAGAGAAATGTGATTTTAGAAAGAAAAACTTAAGGATTTTTAATTATCTGTAATGCATATCTTTTCCAATGAGTCAACTCTTTGCATGAGGTGGCCAAAGTACTGGAGTTTCAGCTTTAGCATCATTCCTTCCAAAGAAATCCCAGGGCTGATCTCCTTCAGAATGGACTGGTTGGATCTCCTTGCAGTCCAAGGGACTCTCAAGAGTGTTCTCCAGTACCACAGTTCAAAAGCATCAATTCTTCAGCGCTCAGCCTTCTTCACAGTCCAACTCTCACATTCATACATGACCACTGGAAAAACCATAGCCTTGACTAGACGGACCTTTGTTGGCAAAGGAATGTCTCTGCTTTTCAATATGCTATCTAGGTTGGTCATAACTGTCCTTCCAAGGAGTAAGCGTCTTTTAATTTCATGGCTGCAGTCACCATCTGCAGTGATTTTGGAGCCCCCAAAAATAAAGTCTGACACTGTTTCCACTGTTTCCCTATCTATTTCCCATGAAGTGATGGGACCGGATGCCATGATCTTCGTTTTCTGAATGTTGAGCTTTAAGCCAACTTTTTCACTCTCCACTTTCACTTTCATCAAGAGGCTTTTTAGTTCTTCTTCCCTTTCTGCCATAAGGGTGGTGTCATCTGCATGTCTGAGGTTATTGATATGTCTCCTGGCAATCTTGATTCCAGCTTGTGCTTCTTCCAGTCCAGCGTTTCTCATGATGTACTCTGCATATAAGTTAAATAAGCAGGGTGACAATATACAGCCTTGACATACTCCTTTTCCTATTTGGAACCAGTCTGTTGTTCCATGTCCAGTTCTAACTGTTGCTTCCTGACCTGCATACAAATTTCTCAAGAGGCAGATCAAGACTCTGATGCTGGGAGGGATTGGGGGCAGGAGGAGAAGGGGACGACACAGGATGCAATGGCTGGATGGCGTCACTGACTCAATGGACATGAGTCTGGGTGAACTCCGGGAGTTGGTGATGGACAGGGAGGCCTGGCGTGCTGCGATTCATGGGGTCGCAGAGAGTCGGACACGACTGAACGACTGAACTGAACTGAACTGACTGAATGCATATCTTATAACAGCAAAAGAGAAAATTTGAACATAATTACTGCAGTTTGGAGTTACAAATAAATTGTTACAATTTTTTATAGATATTAAAGTTATCCTATTTTTAGGTCCTATCATAGGATATCTTAGTTTATCTTACAAAAGGAAGTGATTAGGATAAGATGGGGTAAATAAACTGAATGCTTATCCTGTCCATATTATAAATGAGCTGAGATATCAGGGAATTGATTAAAGCCTTGGTAACCCTGGCTGTTTTATTTGCTTTTGCCTTTGTTTTGTTCTTAATTATCTCATTGATATTTTTACTCTGAATTTCATGAAATTGATAACCATGTGGAGGTCCTTTGATAGTTATTGGAAAACCCTGGCCTGTAAATTTAACATGTTTAACTGGTAGCAGATGGCTGCATTTGAAACAAGACTGATAAACAACTGTTGCCAGCAATTTTACATTTCAGTCTTCATATGACTTTAGTATAAAATGTATAACTTTCTGTTAAACAGAAAGTGTGCAGTTTTCAAAATGCAAGGTTTATATGCGTTTCTAAAACGTGGGTGCTCGTTTAGTGTAGCTCTCACAATTTGGATATCTAATTCGCCTTTTCTGGGGTGTGTGCTGGAGCCAGCTAGGACCACCTTGTTAGAGAGCTGTTTAAATTATCTGAATTTCTGCAAGTTAGTTGTTAAACACAACCACTCTTAAAAATTATATTTTGTAAACTTATAGTCAAATTATATGAAAGATAAAGGTAACAATTATGCAAAGTCATCGCTTCCTAATTATTTTACAATATTTCAATGTTATCTGTGTTCTCGAAGCTGTTTATATGGATCTGCCTGTGTGATGAGAACGCTGTGTAATGGTGAGCTGCAGGCCTCCCCCCACAGCTGGGTGGTCCCATGGTGGACGGCAGGCAGACACGGCAGGGTATTTACACTGTAGAAATCGGCAAGCACAGCAAGTCAGCCTCCCCCTCACTGCTTAGCCACTTGTTAAATACTTATCTGCCACTTATTTTGAAGAACTAGAAACCATGGTTATGGTTTTCTTTTATCGTAGGTTTTTACAAGTTCTTCCTGCTTGCACTGAAGATGAGAAGCTGTTAATAGATATCATACATTTTCTCAGTAAGTTATTGAAGGAACAAAGGAAAAACGTACCTGTAGAACTTCTAAACTGGCTTCTAGAAGTACTTCTTAGACAAGTAAGTGCTGTTAAGGAATTTGAGTTTTAGGTTTGACAGATGATATATTTTATAAAGATTATTAATACTGTGTATGGAAATATGGAAAAGTATAATTTTTACATAGCTCATGTTTAGCAAAGTAGTCTTTCTGTTGTAATCGATAGCTTTTAGCAATATGCCTTCCTAACATGACTGAGTTTAAGTTAAAAGTCTATGGACTAAATGGGACCTTCAGTCTTGGTGTTTAACAAAACCTGATCTCTGTGTGAACTTTCAGCTTGCAACCGTATTTTTCAGTGAGGTTCTTAGAGCGGGGAAGTTCAGATAGGCCTGTGAAGAGGCAGGGAGCCAAGCCTGGAGGCAGAGGGACAATGCTGGTGAGGTTGGAAAGAATGACTCACACTGTTCAGGCTTTAATGTAAGTTTAGTGTAGTATTTACCCTTCCAGCCCCGACTACTCTCTACTTTTTGTAGATGAATGTGTTTTAAGAAACCTGCCAAGAATCCAGGAAGCTAGCTTGCTTTTTATAGCTGGTCTGCGTGTTTTATCTTTACAGATACTGTAGGGATTTACTTAACCTACTAAAGACAAACCTTTGCACAATCATGAAAAAAAAACACAGTAAAATTAGGAAAAAGGGCCTAAACTGAAACAGAAGATAGTAGACCTTATAAAACAAAAATGTTTCATTATATGTTAATGCATTGCAAAGCTCATTTAAAGACTTGATTCTCTATAAAAATGCAAGGTGCTCATATAATGTAAGTTAGAAATTCTAATTGAGAATACTTTTATTATTTTTTTTTAATTTATTTATTTTAATTAGAGGCTAATTACTTTACAATATTGTATTGGTTTTGCCATACATCAACATGAATCCGCCACGGGTGTACACGTCTTCCTAATCCTGAACCCCCCTCCCACCTCCCTCCCCATACCATTCCTCTGGGTCATCCCAGTGCACCAGCCCCAAGCATCCTGTATCCTGCATCAAACCTGGATTGGCGATTCACTTCTTATATGATATTATACATGTTTCAATGCCATTCTCCCAGATCATCTCCCCCGTTCCCGCAGAGTCCAAAAGACTGTTCTATATATCTGTGTCTCTTTTGCTGTCTCGCATACAGGGTTATCGTTACCATCTTTCTAAATTCCATATATATGCGTTAGTATACTGTATTGGTGTTTTTCTTTCTGGCTTACTTCACTCTGTATAATAGGCTCCAGTTTCATCCACCTCAGTAGAACTGATTCAAATGTATTCTTTTTAATGGCTGAGTAATACTCCATTGTGTATATGTGAGAATGCTTTTAAAAGTAGTTATAGATTTAAAAGATATGCATATGAATGTTTATGTGTGTAAACCTTGTTTAGATGTTTATTCTTTTCTACCTTATTATGCTTGGTGTAAAGAGGACAGTTTTGTTCACAACTCCATCCCAGCATTTGCCATAGTGCCTTGCACATAGTGAGCTCTCAGTTCAGTTCAGTTCAGTCGCTCAGTTGTGTCCGACTCTTTGCAACCCCATGGACTACAGCATGCCAGGCCTCCCTGTCCATCACCAACTCCTGGAGCTTATTCAAACTCATGTCATTGAGTCAGTGATGCCATCCAACCATCTCATCCTCTGTCGTCCCCTTCTCCTGCCTTCAGTCTTTCCCAGCATCAGGGTCTTTTCAGATCTTTGCATCAGGTGGCCAAAGTATTGGAATTTCAGCTTCAGCATCAGTCCTTCCAATGAATATTCAGGACTGATTTCTTTTAGAATAAACTGGTTTGTTCTCCTTGCAGTCCAAGGGACTCTCAAGAGTCTTCTCCAACACCACAGTTCAAAAGCATCAATTCTTTGGCACTCAGTTTTCTTTATGGTCCAACTCTCACATCCATACATGACCACTGGAAAAACCATAGCTTTGACTAGACGGATCTTTGTTGGCAAAGTAATGTCTCTGCTTTTTAATATTCAGAATGGTTGTCTGAAGAGGCCTTACAAATAGCTGTGAAAAGAAGAGAAGTGAAAGGCAAAGGAGAAAAGGAAAGATATACTTATTTGAGTGCAGAGTTCCAAAGAATAGCAAGGAGAGATAAGAAAGCTTTCCTCAGTTATCAATGCAAAGAAATAGAGGAAAACAGTAGAATGGGAAAGACTAGAGATCTCTTCAAGAAAATTAGAGATACCAACAGAACATTTCATGCAAAGATGGGCACAATAAAGGACAGAAATGGTACGAACCTAACAGAAGCAGAAGATGAGAAGAAGAAGATGAGAGACAAGAAGAGGTGGCAAGAATACACAGAAGAATTATACAAAGATCTTCATGACTCAGATGATCACAGTGATGTGATCACTCACCTAGAGCCAGACATCCTGGAATGCAAAGTGGGCTTTCAGTAAACATTTATTAACTCACTAGTAAACATGTGGTATTAAGGAAGCTGTGTAGTTAATTACAAGAAACACACATTACCCTCATTTCAAAAGATGTTACAATACAACATAAATGGAAACTGTGGGCCGTATTACGAATTTAAGTATATTCACAGAATAACAACTCCTAGAACTATAATATCTGGAGACAGTTACAAATTGCAGAGACACGTGTATATGTGTTTCTTTTGAGTTTGTTGTAAATAGATAACCCTTATTTTGAATGATACAAAGATATTTACATGATTGGAGCTCTTTTGTTTGCTTTTCTGTGAATTGTCCCTTGATGCCCTTGTTAAGTTTTGCCCCACAATTGGGTTTTTGGTCTCCTCTAGCATATGTGTGTTCACACACACACACTCTCCCCCTTTCTCTTTCATTTTTGGCAACAGAAGAGCCCTTTATAAATTAGATTAGCCCTTTATCTGTGATACGGGTTACAAATTTTTTTTTTCCATTAGTCTTCTGACCTTACTGTATTTTGGAGTTATTTTCCTATTTTAGCCACCCCTTTTATCTCCTAGCTTTTGTTAGTTGTTTCTACTTTTCATCTTTTATTGTACTTAAACTGTGCTCCACGATCATAATTTCTACATTTAGGCATAGTCTACAGGGGTGTGTGTGGTGTGTATATATATGTATGTGAGAGAGTGAGAGAGAAAAATCTGACCTCTCACCCCTTGACCATTACTAGCCCAGGCTGAGCCATCTAGTATAAGGACATGGTAAACTGAGAAAAATACTTATAATATAAATGAGAGACACAGTACATGAACTGTGAAATTCCAGATGTTCAAGCTGGATTTAGAAAAGGCAGAGGAACCAGAGATCAAATTGCCAACATCCATTGGATCATTCAAAAAGCAAGAGAGTTCCAGAAAAATACCTACTTCTGCCTTATTGAGTATACGAAAGCCTTTGACTGTGTGGACCACAACAAACTCTGAAAAATTCTTAAAGAGATGGGAATACCAGACCACCTGACCTGCCTCCTGAGAAATCTATATGCAGGTCAGGAAGCAACAGTTAGAACTGGACATGGAACAACAGACTAGTTCCAAATTGGGAAAAGAGTACGCCAAGACTGTATATTGTCACCCTGCTTATTTAACTTATATGCAGAGTACATCATGAGAAATGCTGGGCTGGATGAAGCACAAGCTGGAATCAAGATTTCTGGGAGAAATATCAATAACCTCAGATATGGAGATGACACCACCCTTATGGCAGAAAGTGAAGAGGAACTCAAAAGCCTCTTGATGAAAGTGAAAGAGGAGAGTGAAAAAGTTGGCTTAAAGCTCAACATTCAGAAAACTAAGATCATGGCATCTGGTCCCATCCCTTTATGGCAAATAGATATGGAAATAGTGGAAACAGTGTCAGACTTTATTTTTGGGGGCTCCAAAATCACTGCAGATGGGGACTGCAGCCATGAAATTAAAAGATGCTTGCTCCTTGGAAGAAAAGTTATGACCAACCTAGACAGCATATTAAAAAGCAGAGACATTACTTTGCCAACAAAGGTTCGTCTAGTCAAGGCTATGGTTTTTCCAGTGGTCATGTATGGATGTGAGAATTGGACTTTGAAGAAAGCTGAGTGCCGAAGAATTGATGCTTTTGAACTGTGGTGTTGGAGAAGACTCTTGAGAGTCCCTTGGACTGCAAGGAGATCCAACCAGTCCATCCTAAAGGAGATCAGTCCCAAGTGTTCATTGGAAGCACTGATGTTGAAGCTTCAACTCCAATATTTTGGCCACCTGATATGAAGGGTTGACTCATTGGAAAAGACCCAGATGCTGGGAACAGTTAAAGGCAGGAGGAGAAGGGGACGAAAGAGGATGAGATGGCTGGATGGCATCACTGACTGAATGGACACAAGTTTGAGTAAACTCTGGGAGTTGGCAATGAACAGGGAGGCCTGTCGTGCTTCAGTCCATGGGGTCGCAGAGTCAGACATGACTGAGCGACTGAACTGAACTGAATGAGAGACAGCATGCTAATTTCCCTGAATTATAATTTTTGAGTTCTTAATAAGATAATTGTCCTTCCAGAGTACATAGACTTATTGTTCAAAGTTTACTCTTCTATTATTTTCCAAAGGATGATTTTGAACTACTGAATTTGCTTTTATTTTCTCTTATCCTTTACTTGCTAAAAAATTAAGGAAGCATTTAGAGGTGGTTTTTTCCTGAATATTTTTAATGAAGCAAACAGGAAAACCTAATGCATAGTTCTTTTAACTCTTAAGCCTGCTTTAATATTTTAGAGATTAGATATTATTAAAATAATTTCTATAAAGCTTTTCCTCTGAATGAGTTTTTTCATAACTTGATTTTTGATCTATATACTTTTTTATAACTTCATAATATTTTTGCTCATTTTAAGAAAAGAATAACCTTTAAAACAATCTCCTTCTTTGGTTAGAGTTCTTGTACACTGGGAGTTGTGGTGGCTTTGGTTTGTGAAAATAGCAGATATATACCAGGCTTTAGTTTTAGAATCTTTTCTTGAAAAGCTGTACAATAGTTGAATGTTTGTAAATAAGACGGTAAATAGTATATAACAGTAGAAAAATTAAAATATATTTACCTAAATTGAGTAAGTGTAGTCAATTAAAACTTTATATTTCAATAATTATGAATTTTATGTCATTAGTACTGATATATATTCTATAATTTATTCATAGTTTTTAAAATGAAATTTCTTCAGAGTTGTAAATGATGGTACTGTAATGTTAATGCAGTTTTAGAAAAGGATTTTTGGTATTTGTTTGACTTTGTATGGTATTAAAGCTGCTTTAGAAAACTTTTTATCTTGTCTTATATATTATCATCCCTAGTGTTATAAATAATAATGATAGTTTTAAACACGAGCAGAGTAACTTAAGGAGAATTTACTGTCTAATATCATGCTACAAGGGTTAAATTATTAAGTGTTATGTTAAATTATTAAGTCTTAGTTTCTCCAGAACATGATTAACAACAAAAAACCCCCAACCTTTTGGGGGAACAACATATAGCTCAATTAGAGAGTAAATACATGTTTTACAAACTTCATTTTTTAGAGTCCAAATCCACTGTTGGACCTGCTGGTTCTGACAGAGTCCCAGACGCAAGAGGAAACAGATGATGTCCGCACTGCGGTCAGGCAGCAGCTCCAGAAAGAGCTGATTGCTCTCTTTAGTACCTTGCTGCTCAGTTTTGAGGCTGTTACTGACAGGTACCATTGGGATCCTTGGAGGTTTGGGGACGTTTATGTAGAACCTAGTTTTATTTTGATTTCCAAAGAGTCTTTTCACTTGTTTCAAATTAAGAGGAGGAAAGATTTCAGTAAAAATCAGTTGTGGTGGTCTGTTTTTATATCAGCCTGATTGTAATTTCACACACACGCGTGTGCACTGTTTTGTTGTCTCTCGGCTTAGTTCTTGGGGCTTCCCTGGTGGCTGAGATGGTAAAGAAGCCGTCTGCAATGCATGAGACCCAGGTTTGATTCTTGGAGATCCAGGAAGATCTAGAGAAGGGAATGGCAACCCACTCTAGTCTTCTTGTCTGAAGAATTCCATGGACAGAGGAGCCTGACGGGCTATAGTCCACGGGGTTGCAAAGAGTTGGACACACACACACACACACACAAAAGAGCTGGACACGATTAAGGGACTAACACTTTCACTTTGACTTAGGTCTTGGTTCTCTCTTACTTTTCTACACATCTGACTGAGCAGTCATAGCCATTTCTATGACTTTACAGCTTTTTGCACTGATGATTTTCAAATGTATGTCCATAGCTCTGACTTAAAAATTTTAAATTCATAATTTTAACCATAATTTTAAATTCATAATTTTAATTTTAAAGTATACAATTGAGTGGGTTTTGATATATATCCAGTGTGCAACTATCACTGGTTAATTCCAGAACATTTTCATTACCCCCAGAGCAGTCTGTCCCCATTCACCCTTACCCAGACCCCTGGTAACCATTAATTAATCTTCTTTCTCTATGAATTTGTGTATTCTGGACATTTCATATAACTGGAGTCAGACAATACATGACCTTTTTTATGTCTGGCTCTTTTCATTTAGCATCATGTTTCCAAGGTCTGTGCATGTTGTAGCAGATGTCAGTGACTAAATGATAGTCCATGGACGGATATGCCATGTTCTGCTTATCTGTTCACCTGCTGCTAGACATTGAGTCCTCCTTTCACTGTGGTGAATTGTGGTGTTATGAACATTCATCTGCAAATTTCTGTGTGAATGTATGTTTTCAGTTCTTGAGTGTATACCTAGGACTAGAATTGTGGGTTCATGTGGTAATTCTGTGTTAACTTTTAGTTTCATTATCAGTTGTCAATACTGATTTCCACTTATGCATTTTTCAGTGTAATTGTTACCTGTATTTTACATTATATATTCTGGATGGTATATTCACTATGTTTTCCTTGGAAAGACTTGTTTTAAGAGGGAGTGTTTTCTGCTGTTTCCACTAGTTCCTACTTTTCTGATACAGTGAATTGTTAGTAACCCTCTACCACCAGTAAGAAAGCCCATTAAACCCATTACATTTGGTCTGTGGTTGAACTTTTTCCCTTCTTCACGTACACAGGAAATGCTTGGAGCTTTTTTACGTTTTCCAAACGCAGCTGGCCCTGAAACTCCTCCAGTGTCTGAGAGTCACGGACGCTCCTCACTTCTATGGCCTGCCGTCTCTCGAGAGGACCTTGCGGGGGATGGCCCACCTCACGGCGTGTCCGGGGTGGAGCGCACACTCTCCTCTGACAAAGCCACTCGACATTTGTGGGAAATACTTGTCAGGTCTCCTCGAAGTAAGTAAAAATAGCCACTGACTGTAAATAGCAATAGTACAACTCTAGATCGTAGCTATTCACGGTTTATTGATCACTCAGTGTGTGCCAGGCACAATATGAAGTGCATTGTGGGTGCTACTGTATTTAATGTAGATCATTACTGTTTATATTGTTGTTGGTCAGTCGCTCAGTTCTGTCTGACTCTCTGCGACCCCATGAATTGCAGCCTGCCAAGCTTCCCTGGCCTTTACTATCTCCTCGAGTATTATTTATGGCTCATCATGATTAAATGTTTTAATGATTTTTATTAGCAAATGTGTAAGTAAGGTTACTTTTATGAATAAACTCATTTTTAAGAAAAGTAAGGCTTACACTTAGTTAAGCCCCTTTATTTGAGTAACTTGTTTATTTGTGTTTATTAATACTTTTGTAAGTCATACTTCAGATGATATTATCTAGGATTTGTTTCCAAAAGTACATCTTACTTTTTAAAAAAAGTTCAAAATTTTAAATACTCCCAGCTGTCCTATAAAATTTAATGTGACTATAATGTAAAATTTGTTACAGTCACTTTAACGAAATATTTTTTGAGTAATTATACATATTGAAAAGGAGCAAAGTGTCAGTATATTAAGTAATTATTTCATATTCATGGAGTGGGAAACAGCAACCCATTCCAGTATTCTAGCCTGAAAAATTCCATGGACAGAGGAGCCTGGTGGGCTACAGTCATGGGGTCACAGAGAGTTGGACATGACTAAGCACACACACACACCCCTCATATTTAAAGGTGTCTATGGTCAGAAATATATGAAAGTTTAGAACAGATATATTAAGTAAATACTTACCGTAATGTTTTTTAAAAAGTCAACTCCTCCAATGCTTTTAATATAATTCAGTCTACAAGTATTCATTGGAAGGACTGATGCTGAAGCTGAAACTCCAATCCTTTGGCCACCTGATGCAAAGAATTGACTCTTTTGAAAAGACCCTGATGCTGGGAAAGGTTGAAGGCAGGAGGAGAAGGGGACGACAGAGGATGAGATGGTTGGATGGCATCACCGACTCGATGGACATGAGTTTGAGTAAACTCTGGGAGTTGGCGATGAACAGGGAGGCCTGACATGCTGCAATCCATGAGGTTGCAAGGAGTCAGACACTACTGAGTGACTGAACTGAACTGAGTTACAAGTATCTAATTTATAGCTTTATTTATAATACAATGTATAAATACTCTATCAACCTTTTGGAACACATCGCCTCTATGAGGTGATTCTGTCAGTTTCAAATCAGGGATAGGTGAGGACCTGCTATAGCAGTAACTGAAGAAATATTTTGCTGTTTATATTTAGAAACCATCAGAAGTACTTTTTGTTTTTAAAAGCTGTATAAGAGGAGAGACTTCAGATGACGCCTGTGTTTCAAACACCTGAAATTAAAATGAGCTTTCTATGTTATTGAAGAACAAAAAGGTTTAGTTCTAGGTAAGAAGTCAAGGCAAAAAGAAAATAATATCATTCTAAGCTAAGTTGTATTTGCGGTAGTGAAAATCAGCACAGCTAAGGAATAGATTAAAAGTATGATCCTTGTTTTTTGAAAACCTTAATAACAAAGCTTTGGAATAAACAGAGGAATGCGTTTTATTTTCATGTCAATATAACATCTTGGGAAGAATATCTTTACCTTAAATGACAGGACAGTAATACATATTTAATCTTATTTGGGTTCTTCTGCTTGCTTAACTAGCTAAACAGGTCTCTTTATTTTACTACTGACTAAATTGATTAGGGGCAGGAGGAGAAGGGGACGACAGAGGATGAGATGGCTAGATGGCATCACTGACTCGATGGACGTGAGTCTGGGTGAACTCCGGGAGTTGGTGATGGACAGGGAGGCCTGGCGTGCTGCGATTCATGGGGTCACAAAGAGTCAGACATGACTGAGTGACTGAACTGAACTGAAATTGATATTTTAGAAAGTAAAATAATGCTTATGTGAATGGACATTGAAACAAAGTCATTGTTGATCCAAATGATTTGCTTAATTAAAGCTGATTCCTTTTCAGATGGGAAATACAATTCATTATTAGATATTTTGTTTCTGCACAGTGAAATTTGAATGGGAGTATTTGCCTTTTGTGGTTGGGAAATGAGGCTTTTAGACTAAGCATGATTCATTATGATACGTGAATAAATATGATAATTAAATCCTTAAAAATTATATATGAAGTGCAATTCCGGGTATCTGACAATAAGTCAAGTTGAAAGGAGATAACCATCAAAGTTCTTAACTTGTCCATCATAAGCCAAAACTAAAACCACGATAATATAGCTCTCTCCAGTGAATCATTCAGATTTACTTCTAAAAATAGCCCCTTAAAATGTTAAGCTTTTAATTATGGAAAATCTTAAACATACACATATGCAGAAAGAATAGTCAAGTAGCAGTTACCTATAGCTTATTATCCCCTGTAAGATGGTAGGTGTTGCGAGAGGGCATCAGATGGCAGACACACTGAAACCATAATCACAGAAAACTAGCCAATCTGATCACATGGACCACACAGCTTTGTCTAACTCAATGAAATGAAGCCTTGCCGTGTGGGGCCACCCAAGACGAACAGGTCATGGTGGAAAGGTCTGACAGAATGTGGTCCACTGGAGAAGGGAATGGCAAACCACTTTAGTATTCTTGCCATGAGAACCCCATGAACCGTATGAAAAGGCAAAATGATAGGACACTGAAAGATGAACTTCCCAGGTCGGTAGGTGCCCAATATGCTACTGGAGATCAGTGGAGAAATAACTCCAGAAAGAATGAGGGAATGGAGCCAGAGCAAAAATAATAACCAGTTGTGGATGTGACTGGTGATAGAAGCAAGGTCTGATGCTTAAAGAGCAATAATGCATAGGAACCTGGAATGTCAGGTCCGTGAATCAAGGAAAGTTGGAAGTGCTCAAACAAGAGATGGCAAGAGTGAATGTCAACATTCTAGGAATCAGCGAACTGAAATGGACTGGAATGGGTGAATGTAACTCAGATGACCATTGTATCTACTACTGCAGGCAGGAATCCCTCAGAAGAAATGGAGTGGCCATCATGGTCAACAAAAGAGTCGGAAATGCAGTACTTGGATGCAATCTCAAAAACGACAGAATGATCTGTTTGTTTCCAAGGCAAACCATTCAGTATCACAGTAATCCAAGTCTATGCCCCAACCAGTAACGCTGAAGAAGCTGAAGTTGAACAGTTCTATGAAGACCTACAAGACCTTTTAGAACTAACACCCAAAAAGATGTCCTTTTCATTATAAGGGACTAGAATGCAAAAGTAGGAAGTCAAGAAACACCTGGAGTAACAGGCAAATTTGGCCTTGGAATACTGAATGAAGCAGGGCAAAGGCTGATAGAGTTTTGCCAAGAAAATGCACTGGTCATAGCAAACACCCTCTTCCAACAACACAAGAGAAGACTCTACACATGGACATCACTAGATGTCAACACCGAAATCAGATTTATTATATTCTTTGCAGCCAAAGATTGAGAAGCTCTATACAGTCAGCAAAAACAAGACCAGGAGCTGACTGTGGCTCAGATCATGAACTCCTTATTGTCAAATTCAGACTTAAACTGAAGAAAGTAGGGAAAACCACTCGACCATTCAGGTATGACCTAAATCAAATTCCTTATGATTATACAATGGAAGTGAGAAATAGATTTAAGAGACTAGATTTGATAGAGTGCCTGATGAACTATGGACGGAGGTTCGTGACACTGTATAGGAGATAGGGATCAAGACCATCCCCAAGAAAAAGAAATGCAAAAGAGCAAAATGGCTGTCTGAGGAGGCCTTACAAATAGCTGTGAAAAGAAGAGAAGTGAAAAGGAAAGATATTCCCATTTGAATGCAGATTTCCAAAGAATAGCAAGGGGAGATAAGAAAGCCTTCCTCAGCGATCAATGCAAAGAAATAGAGGAAAACGACAGGATGGGAAAGACTAGAGATCTCTTCAAGAAAATCAGAGATACCAAAGGAACATTTCATGCAAAGATGGGCTTGATAAAGGACACTATATAATTATTTGGCTTATGGAAATTCTAATTTAAGTCAGAATCCCCAAGTTATCTTACAAATAAATTGTTTTTGTTAAATAAGCTGTACCTAACATGATTTATATTTATACTGTCTTTTTTTTTTAAACTACTCTTTTTTGTTG
The DNA here is from genome assembly GCF_019923935.1 of Bubalus bubalis. Classification (NCBI taxonomy): domain Eukaryota; kingdom Metazoa; phylum Chordata; class Mammalia; order Artiodactyla; family Bovidae; genus Bubalus; species Bubalus bubalis. The sequence goes on along the minus strand of NC_059178.1, from coordinate 54,748,103 downwards.
CATGAGCTAAAAAAAATCCAAACTAAAAAGTAGTCTCTATTATAAGACTAAACGGCTTACCTGCTGAGTAAAAGCATTGAGTTCTTGGGTGGATGAATTGAAATACTTTCTGTTGTATTTGATAACAATTGGTTTTGACTGTTTTGACTTACAAGTGTTTCCTTTGTAATATATTGGCACCTAAAAATAGTTAGCATTCTTTTTTTTTTTTCTTGTACGGTAATGTGTTTCTACGTTACTCTTTCCATACATCTCACCCTCTCCTCCTCTCTCCCCATGTACATAAAGTCTATCTCTATGTTTGTTTCTCCATTGCTGCCGTATAAATAAATTCTTCAGTATAATTTTCCTAGATTCCGTGTATATGTGTTAGAATACAATACTTATCTTTCTCTTTCTGACTTACTTCACTAAGTATAATAGACTCTGGGTTCATCCCCCTCATTAGAACTGACTCAAATGCATTAATTTTTTATAGCTGAATAATATTCCATTGTGTATATGTACCACAACTTCAATCCATTCCTCTGTTGATGGACATCTGGGTTGCTTCCATGTTCTAGCTATTGTAAATAGTGCTGCAATGAAATGGGATACATGTGTCTTTTTCAATTTTGGTGTCCTGAGGGTATCTTCCTAGGAGTTAGGATTGCTTGGTCATATGGTGATTTTATTCCTCGTTTTTTAAGGACTCTCCATACTTCCTTCCACGGTGGCTGTATCAGTTTACGTTCCCACCAGTAGTGCAAGTGTTCCCTTTTTTCCCCTCCCTCTCCAGCATTTATTGTTTGCAGACTTTTTGATGATGGCCATTCTGACTGGAGTGAGGTGTTATCTCATTGTAATTTTGACTTGCATTTCTTTAATAGTGAGTGATGTTGACCATCTTTTCATGTGTTTGTTAGCCATCAGTATGTCCTCTATGGAGAAACGTCTGTTTAGGTCTTTTTCCCACTTTTTGATTGTGGTGTTCATTTTTCTGGTATTGAGTTGTATGAGCTGCTTGTGTATTTTGGAAATTGATCCTTTCTCCAGTTGTTTCATTTGCTATTATTTTCTCCCATTCTGGGGGTTGTCTTTTCACCTCACTTATAGTTTCCTTTGCTGTGCAAAAGCTTTTAAGTTTAATCAGGTCCCACTTGTTTACTTTTGTTTTAATTTCCATTACTCTAGGAGGTGAGTCATAGAGGATCTTGCTTTGATTTATGTCATCGAGTGTTCTGCCTATGTTTTTCTCTAAGAGTTTTATAGTTTCTGGTCTTAGGTTTTGGTCTTTAATCCAGTTTGAGTTTATCTTTGTGTATGGTGTTAGGAAGTGTTCTAATTTCATTCTTTTACATGTGGCTGTCCAGTTTTCCCAGCACCATTTATTGAACAGGATGTCTTTGCCCCATTGTCTGTTGTTGCCTCCTTTGTTAAAAATAAGGTACCCGTAGGCGCATGGGTTTATCCCGGGGCCTTCTCTCTTGTTGCATTGGTCTCTATTCTGTTTTGTGCCAGTACTACAGTCTTGATGACTGTAGCTTTGTACTAGAATCTGAAGTCAGGAGGGTTGATTCCTCCAGGTTCATTCTTTCTCAAGACTGCTTTGGCTATTCGCGGTCTCTTGTGTTTCCATATGAATTGTGAAATTTTTTCGTTCTAGCATTCTTTTTTAAATTAAAATTTTGTGAATTGTGATGTTTTGTCACTTTGAATTTTTTTTTTTGTTATTGTTTTTTGCTTGAATTGAAAGCTCTGAGGATTGTTATTCAATGTCAGCAAATATTTATTGAACCCCTATGTGGGGGACATTATATGATTTACATAGACATGTTTCAGAAGAGTCTATAACATATTTTAAAGGATTTTCTAAATCTGATGGAAGGACTTTTTCCTCAAACAGCTGTCTCCTAACTCCCTATGTTCATTCTGGTTCAGCTTCTCAGACAAAGGTTTGTTGTTGTTCAGTCATTAAGTCATGTTCAACTTTTTGTGACTCCATGGACTGCAGCCCGCCAGGCTCCTCTGTCTTCCACTATCTCCCGGAGTTTGTTCAGATTCATGTCCATTGAGTTGGTGATGCCATCCAACAATCTCATCCTCTGTCGTCCCCTTCTCCTTTTGCTTCAGTCTTTCCCAGCATCAGGATCTTTTCCAATGAGTCAGCTCTCCGACTCAGGTGTCTAACGTGTTGGAGCTTCAACATCAGTCCTTCCAATGAATATTCAGGATTGATTTCCTTTAGGCTTGACTGAGGTGATCTTGCAATCCAAGGGACTCTCAAGAGTCTTCTCCAACACCATAGTTCAAAAGCATCAGTTCTTCGGCACTCAGTCTTCTTTATGATCTAATTCTCACATCAGTACATAACTATTAGAAAAACCACAGCTTTGACTATACAGACCTTTGCCCAGAAAAGGGCAGATAGCTTCAAATAAGAAACATTTCTTCTGTTCTTATTGATGGGAATGTGTTAAATCTCTTGGATATGTGGGAGATAAAAAGCTGACAGCCAGTGATTTAAATAATTAATATATATTTAGATATGGAATAGAAATCTAAGATGGCTTATCAATGGAGAAACTGTTTACATTTGAACCATAATTCTAGAAACCTAGCCTCACTCTGGTGGTTAGTAAGAGTTAGTAAGAGTATAGCTAGCAAATGTCTAAGTATACTTTTCAACAAGGTATTTATAAACTGGACTCTTACTTCAAAAGGATATTATAATACTTGAAATATGTTATGAGCATAGTTTAAATCACAGAATCTCCTAAGAGTATACTACACGTGCTTTGTACAAATTCCGAAGGAAAAAAGCTTTATATGAAGAATGTTTACTTGTGATGCAATACATGTAACGAAATTTTACCTTCTGAACCATTTTTAAATATATAAACTGAGAATATGATAATATATGAATACTTTACGTGGTTAGGGTTCATCTCAGATGAGTCAGCAGAAAGGTATATATTTAGCCTCTAAGAGTACAGCTGCCCCTGAATTGTGTGCATTTGCTTTTCAGGTCATCACATCCTTCTACGTGGAGCGAGGAGGAAATGCGATGTCCTTCATGGGAAAAGGTGTCACAAAGAGCACCGTTCTCTGCCTGCTCCACTTGTCGCAGGAGATGATGGCCCAGGCCCAGAGCTCGGTGAGCGCACTCGCAGCCGCCTGTCTTCCCACGGTCGCCAGGAAAGGAGTGTGCTGTGCTTGACGGGTTTCAGGCCTGTCTGATTACTCGAGAAAAATGTCTTTTGATGTCTCCTTTTTAGGAGACAAAAATGATTTTTCAATGAGCAGTTTCTTAGAAGCTGTATATTATACAAATCTGAATTTTACTTTTTTATTTTGCTTGAAATCTGCACGCACTGAGAACTGCATTTTTGTCTAAATTACGTGGAAAATAGCAGTTCTGAAGAGAAAAGGGACATGTGTAACTTCTTAAGGAGGAGCTGAGATTTTTGTTTGTCGTATGTTGGCTAAATAATGAATTAAAGCCAAGTCTTAAGTATAACATTTTTACTTTGTTCTGCTTTTTAAAATTCAGATATTTTAAAGTCTGTTTTTTTCCTTAGAAACTTACCTAGTGTGTTTCTGTTCCCTTTTTCCATTCTAGGAGTGGATGTCACTTTGGTTCTTGCCTTTGGGGAGTCAGAGTGAAGACCATGCTCCCACTCAGCAGGGATTGGCTTGGCTGATTCCGTTGTGGGTTGACCGAGACCCAGAGGTCAGTGTGAAGGAGAATCGAGTCTATTATGTGTGGATTAGAGAACAGATAAAGCAAAACACACATGTATATACATGTTCATATTTTCCAAAATGAGATTATTTTAGTGACTAAACCTTAAGCTGTATTTACCCCCTTTCTCAAGCAGGTTGGGCTGCATAATAAAACACCATAGACTGGTTAGCTTGAACAAAGATACTTATTTTCTCACACGTCTGGAGGTGGGAAGTTGGAGATGAGGTTGTCCACCCATGTGGTCAGGTCTGGCAAGGACTCTTTCTGGCTTTCATGTGGCTCCCTTTTCACTTCATGCCCATAGCACCTTTTCTCTCTTCCTCTTCTTATAAGGCCACCAGTACTGTCAGATTAGGACCCGATCCTCATGGCCTCATTTAACCTTAATCATCCCCTGAAAAGCTCTATCCTCAGATACACTGGGCATTAGGGCTTCCACATACAAAATTTGGGGGTACATAATTCAGTTCATGGCACCCCCATATTCAGCCAAATTCAGAGTGCAGATTAAAAACAGAGGAAGTATTATAAAATCTATCAATCAGACTTATAAAGAACAGTGAAAAAATTATTGGAGAAGCCCAGCCATTTTTGAACAGTTTAGAGGAATAGTGGCCAAGTGACATTTGAGTATCATTTAATAGAATTATAACACTACACTGCAGTGTTTTATATTAATGAGTTTTCCTGTTTTGCCATTTGTCTACTGATCTTATTTTTTTAAACCACTTTATTGAGGTATGGTTGCCATGCAAAATTCTGTACATATTTAATGTGTGCAATTTCATGAATTTGGAGATAAATATACGCCTGTGAAATATACCTATCCAGAATCAATGCCATAAACCAGTCCTTCACCTCCAAAAGTTTCATTTTGTCTTCTTTACTGTTTGTTTTTGTGATTAGAACACTTACCGTAAGATCTACCCCCTTAGCAAATTTTTAAGTATATATTAATAATGTCCTATGCTTAGTTGCTCAGTCGTGCCCAACTGTTTGTGACCCCATGGACTGTATGTAGTGCACGGGCTCCTCTGTCCATGCGGATTCTCCAGGCAAGAATACTAGAGTGGATTGCCATGCCCTCCTCCAGGGGATCTTTCCAACCCAGGGATCAAACCCAGGTCTCCCACATTGCAGGGAGATTCTTTACCATCTCAGCCATCAGGGAAGCCCATATATATTAAAAATATGTAATGTTAGCATCTAGAGGTACATTCTTTAGCCACGTTGAACTTGGACTTGTGGCTTCATCGTGTTATGACTGCATTACTTTTTGTTACCTTGTGGTTATCACAGGGAAGCTCTATTTTGTAATCAGAATTTGGAGGTTCACCAAAATACATAGCTTGAGCAGCAGGAGTACTGTGGCAAACATATATCTATCTTACTTGAAACATTTTTCTTTGAAAATAATTTTGGAAAAAATACTAAGTTCCTTATAAAAAGATGATTCAGTTACTTCTTTTTGAAAAGGAATTTCAAAGAAGTTTAAACTGTTCGTTTGAAAGAAACACTGAAAAATTAAGGAAGGTGGAACAAAATAATAGTATCCTCTTAAAAATGAGAAATAAACATGAATCATGTTCATAAAAGATATGTAAGCACTGTATACTTTCCCTCGAAAAAGGCTTTTGAACTGTGCTTTTTTAATCTTCTTATTTATACCTGGTTTTGACTTTTTGTGATATTTGCTTTTATTATTTATATTAGGTATAGAGTTTTTATTCCTTCATAGATTTATAGTACAGTATTCTTTGTGTCTTATAATTTAGGATTGCCAAGACAATGTCATAAGAATATGGTATTTTATGTACCAGAAAGATTAAGAACTCATGTTATGGAATCAGGTTTTTTAATTTCACGACGTTTTCTCTAATTTGACCAGGTGAGGTTCACTTCGTTGGGATTAGGATCAGCACTAACCACCCTTGAAACTGGCTGTGTGGCCTTGGCAAACAGTTGTCAAAACATTTCTGGTGGGCTCTGGGGAACGGTGGTGAACATTCTTCTGGACCAGTCGGAATGCAGCATGGTGCGCCGGGAGGTAGGCCTGTCTGTGTAGTTCTTCCTTCCTGTTTCCCTTGAAAATCTGTTGTGAATGTTCTTATAAACCATACTCCCTGTTCACTGCCGTGGACTGACTGCTGACCCTTGTCTCTTCTGCCTGTGAAAAATCCAAATTAAATGGTTGCAGAGAACAGAATGGTATTGATTCACTGTAAAACTTGGAGTCCTTTGCTCTGAAAGATCAAAGCAGAATTGAGTCTGTTTTAATATGGACTCTTCTACTTTATTATATGTTGAAAAGTAGTTCACAGGGAAAAAATTATATTATCTCAGTGTTCAAGTTTATAAAGCTTTACTTAAGATAAGGAGCTGTCAAAATACTCATAACATGTAAAGAGGAAAAGTCAATGCTATTTTAACTCTCTCTAGACAGTTTGTGATTTTCTTTACTGCTGCTTTTATCAGAGATGATTGACGTAGACCATTTTAGAAACAGTAATCCAGTAGTGCTTAGAGACTTGTAAAGAAAACATCTGCTCCCAGGCTCACCATTAGCCAGTTTCCAGTTCCAAAATCCAAAGGCTGTAGTTTTCTTGTTAACTTGTTTCTTGATAGTAATGCTCAAACGGATAGCTTCTTCTTGAAGCTGTTAAGATTATCTGTTGGCCTCCAGTGAAGAGGGTTGAAAATTTCGCTCCCTCTGATCCCCTGTTATTCTGGTTGTTCTCCTGTTATAATGTAATCTTTCACTGAATAGGTAATCAGTGTTCATATTAGTGTGATTATTTAACTTGTCTGTGTTCAGGACCTAGGTCAAGTTGGATTTTTGTAGTTTGTGTTTCTAATTTGCCATTTCTTATTGAGAGGAACTTAGGTAGAAAGAGAGGAGGAGAGAGGTGTGTGTATGTGATCTGTAAGAGAGTAATAGAAACAGGAAATATATTTCTTAAATGCTGCCAGGATAGTTTCTGTTTTACATATCATTTTTTGGTAAGACAACATTCTGAAATAAGAAAAAATATCTTTGCTGATGAAGTAGTTTCTCCTCCTATTACGGCAGTTGGGGAGTTCTCACGATGACCTCTTAGCATGTTCAGCTGACCAGGGATATGCTTTTTTTGTTATTAAATTACAGTATATTGGTTATTTCAGACATGACAACAAGATGGCAGTATTGACATTTTTTTCCCCTTTAATTTCAGGCTGCATTTATTTTTCAGAATCTCCTTGTAATTCCAATGCCTTCAGTAATTATAAAGGATTATACTTGGCAGGTAGGTGTCTTTAAACAGTTATCAGCCTTGTAGATCTTTGAGATTAATTGATGATAGAGTTTCAGCATATATATTTTTATATTGGTATATATTTCCTTGGTGATGAAACTTTATACAAGCTAACAGGATCCCTTAAAAGAGAATGTAGAGATCTTTTTATGCTTGATCATATTTACCAGTTCTCTATGATGTTAAAAATAATTTTAAGCAGAAATAATAATCATTAGCATGGTGTTTACTATGTTCTAGGCACTCTTCTAGAAGCATTACAGATATCAACCTGTATAATGGTTTGAGTTGTGAACCATTATTCTCTTCATTTTGTAGAATAAGAAAATTTAGCACAAAGAGTTTAAGTAGTTTGCCCTACATCACACCCTTTTGCTTTCAGTCCAGCCAGTTTCTCTTTCCCACTGACTATATTGTTTTTCTAATAATAAGCAAATTTGTTTGTAGTTAAATATACATTGATCTTAACATCTACTTTTCTGGGTTAGTACACAGTGTCATAACTTAACCTTTCTTTGGTTTCTATTGGATTAATTTTCTGTTTCATGTTCTAAATGTCAAGTCAGTAAATAGTTTTAGCCGACTTTTTTATAGCCTGCTGCTTTTTAGATGTTTTGGAAGATAGAAAAGTGCTCTCTGTGGGGAGACAGGACATGCTCTTCTGCCCTGTTCCTTATCCACATGTCCTCATCCCGTGTATGTGTCTATGCCTCACATCGTGGCATCTCACACCTCAGGATCTTAGATCTAAGATTCCTTTTTCAGTTTTCATTAGAATACATCTTCAGGGGAGTCACTGAATCTAGTTGAGCTGTATTGAGGGCAGCTTTATGAGCACTCAGGTGGTTGTTAAGGCCTGGATCTCCTTTAACTCTTGGAAAATTCATTTTTCCAGACTTTACAAACCTCGTAACGCTGCCAATTATTGAATATCCCAGGCAGGTTTTGCCCTGACTCCTCTTGTTTTTTTAACAGGCCTTCTGATAATGGTTGTTATTCACAGTCTGTGTTGTAGTAAACCCTAGGAGAAAAACTAGAAAAGAATATACAGGATTAATATATTAACAGCATAGTGATTTTAATGCCTATTATCCAGTAACCAGATTTTAAAATGTGTTGTTTTTGGCTCAAATGATATAATCTCTATCTCATTGTTAACCTAGTGACACTTTTATACTATAATCTTGTTGATGTTCTGCCAGTGAATTTTTTAAAAAATAATTGAAATAGGCAAGCATAATACGTTTTCTTGGTTTTGTTAAATAGAACAGAACTGTGCTCTGTATTATAATATAGAACCATGTGTAGAAGTTCACATTTTTTTTTTTCTAATTAGTTAAATAGTCTGCAGTTCCTTTTTGATGCTGGTGATGTGCTTAGTGCAGCTTTTTGGTTTTGTTATTCTCCAGTTCTTCATCACAGAATTAGTTTTCTATTAAAAAGTTGAAAACAGTGGTTTAAGTATGATTTCCTACTTTTGCATTCCAGTCCCCTATAATGAAAAGGACATCTTTTTTGGGTGTTAGTTCTAAAAGGTCTTGTAGGTCTTCATAGAACCGTTCAACTTCAGCTTCTTCAGCGTTACTGGTTGGGGCATAGAGTTGGATTACTGTGATATTGAATGGTTTGCCTTGGAAACAAACAGATCATTCTGTCGTTTTTGAGATTGCATCCAAGTACTGCATTTCGGACTCTTTTGTTGACCATGATGGCCACTCCATATCTTCTGAGGGATTCCTGCCTGCAGTAGTAGATATAATGGTCATCTGAGTTACATTCACCCATTCCAGTCCATTTCAGTTCGCTGATTCCTAGAATGTCGACATTCACTCTTGCCATTTCTTGTTTGACCACTTCCAATTTGCCTTTATTCATGGACCTGACATTCCAGGTTCCTATGCAATATTGCTCTTTACAGCATCAGACCTTGCTTCTCTCACCAGTCACATCCACAGCTGGGTATTGTTTTTGCTTTGGCTCCATCCCTTCATTCTTTCTGAAGTTATTTCTCCACTGATCTCCAGTAGCATACTGGGCACCTATTGACCTGGGGAGTTTCTCTTTCAGTATCCTATCATTTTGCCTTTTCATACTGTTCATGGGGTTCTCAAGGCAAGAATACTGAAGTGGTTTGCCATTCCCTTCTCCAGTGGACCACATTCTGTCAACTCTCTCCACCATGACCCTCCCATCTTGGGTTGCCCCACAGGCATGGGTTAGTTTCATTGCGTTAGACAAGGCTGTGGTCCTAGTGTGATTAGATTGACTAGTTTTCTGTGAGTATGGTTTCAGTGTGTTTGCCCTCTGATGCCCTCTTGCAACACCTGCCGTCTTACTTGGGTTTCTCTTACCTTGGGCATGGGGTATCTCTTCATGGCTGCTCCAGCAAAGCGCAGCCATTGCTCCTTACCTTGGATGAGGGGTATCTCCTCACCGCTGCCCTTCCTGACCTTCGGACGCGGGGTAGCTCCTCTCGTCGCCGCCCCTGACCTCGGATGCTGGGTATCTCCTCTCGTCGCCGCCCCTGACCTCGGACGTGGGGTAGCTCCTCTCGTCGCCGCCCCTGACCTCGGACGCTGGGTATCTCCTCTCGTCGCCGCCCCTGACCTCGGACGCGGGGTATCTCCTCTCGTCGCCGCCCCTGACCTCGGACGCTGGGTATCTCCTCTCGTCGCCGCCCCTGACCTCGGACGCGGGGTAGCTCCTCTCGGCCGTTCCTGCGCCGTCGCTGTCTGGGACTCTCGGCCGCTGCCCCTGACCTCGGACGTGGGGTAACTCCTCTTGGCCGCAGCCCTTCGGGCATGGGGTCCTCCCGGCTTCTGCCTCTGACCTTAGACGTGGGGTGGCTTCTCTCGGCCGTGCTTTGGCGCGCTGGTAGCAGCCGCCTGGGCTTGTAGGAAGTCAAGAAACACCTGGAGTAACAGGCAAATTTGGCCTTGGAATACGGAATGAAGCAGGGCAAAGACTAATAGAGTTTTGCCAAAAAAATGCACTGGTCATAGCAAACACCCTCTTCCAACAACACAAGAGAAGACTCTACACATGGACATCACCAGATGTCAACACCGAAATCAGATTGATTATATTCTTTGCAGCCAAAGATGGAGAAGCTCTATACAGTCAGCAAAAACAAGACCGGGAGCTGACTGTGGCTCAGACCATGAACTCCTTATTGCCAAATTCAGACTTAAACTGAAGAAAGTAGGGAAAACCACTAGACCATTCAGGTATGACCTAAATCAAATCCCTTATGATTATACAGTAGAAGTGAGAAATAGATTTAAGGGCCTAGATCTGATAGATAGAGTGCCGGATGAACTATGGAATGAGGTTCGTGACATTGTACAAGAGACAGGGATCAAGACCATTCCCATAGAAAAGAAATGCAAAAAAGCAAAATGGCTGTCTGGGGAGGCCTTACAAATAGCTGTGAAAAGAAGAGAAGCGTAACGCAAAGGAGAAAAGGAAAGATATAAACATCTGAATGCAGAGTTCCAAAGAATAGCAAGAAGAGATAAGAAAGCCTTCTTCAGAAATCAATGCAAAGAAATAGAGGAAAACAACAGAATGGGAAAGACTAGGGATCTCTTCAAGAAAATCAGAGATACCAAAGGAACATTTCATGCAAAGATGAGCTCGATAAAGGACAGAAATGGTATGGACCTAACAGAAGCAGAAGATATTAAGAAGAGATGGCAAGAATACACAGAAGAACTGTACAAAAAAGATCTTCACGACCCAAATAATCACAATGGTGTGATCACTGAACTAGAGCCAGACATCCTGGAATGTGAAGTCAAGTGGGCCTTAGAAAGCATCACTACGAACAAAGCTAGTGGAGGTGATGGAATTCCAGTTGAGCTATTCCAAATCCTTAAAGATGATGCTGTGAAAGTGGTGCACTCAATATGCCAGCAAATTTGGAAAACTCAGCAGTGGCCACAGGACTGGAAAAGGTCCGTTTTCATTCCAATCCCAAAGAAAGGCAATGCCAGAGAATGCTCAGACTACTGCACAATTGCACTCATCTCACATGCTAGTAAAGTAATGCTCAAAATTTTCCAAGCCAGGCGTCAGCAATATGTGAACCGTGAACTTCCTGATGTTCAAGCTGGTTTTAGAAAAGGCAGAGGAACCAGAGATCAAATTGCCAACATCTGCTGGATCATGGAAAAAGCAAGAGAATTCCAGAAAAGCATCTATTTCTGCTTTATTGACTATGCCAAAGCCTTTGCTGTGTGGATCACAATAAACTGTGGAAAATTCTGAAAGAGATGGGAATAGCAGACCACCTGACCTGCCTCTTGAGAAGTTTGTATGCAGGTCAGGAAGCAACAGTTAGAACTGGACATGAAACAACAGACTGGTTCCAAATAGGAAAAGGAGTTGGTCAAGGCTGTATATTGTCACCCTGTTTATTTAACTTATATGCAGAGTACATCATGAGAAACACTGGACTGGAAGAAGCACAAGCTGGAATCAAGATTGCCAGGAGAAATATCAATAACCTCAGATATGCAGATGACACCACCCTTATGGGAGAAAGTGAAGAGGAACTCAAAAGCCTCTTGATGAAAGTGAAAGTGGAGAGTGAAAAAGTTGGCTTAAAGCTCAACATTCAGAAAATGAAGATCATGGCATCCGGTCCCACCACTTCATGGTAAATAGATAGGGAAACAGTGGAAACAGTGTCAGACTTTATTTTTGGGGGCTCCAAAATCACTGCAGATGGTGACTGCAGCCATGAAATTAAAAGACGCTTACTCCTTGGAAGGAAAGTTATGACCAACCTAGATAGCATATTCAAAAGCAGAGACATTACTTTGCCAACAAAGGTTCGTCTAGTCAAGGCTATGGTTTTTCCTGTGGTCATGTATGGATGTGAGAGTTGGACTGTGAAGAAGGCTGAGTGCCGAAGAATTGATGCTTTTGAACTGTGGTGTTGGAGAAGACTTTTGAGAGTCCCTTGGACAGCAAGAAGATCCAACCAGTCCATTCTGAAGGAGATCAGCCCTGCGATTTCTTTGGAAGCAATGATGCTAAAGCTGAAACTTCAGTACTTTGGCCACCTCATGCGAAGAGTTGACTCATTGGAAAAGACTCTGATGCTGGGAGGGATTGGGGGCAGGAGGAGAAGGGACGACAGAGGATGAGATGGCTGGATGTCATCACTGACTCAATGGACATGAGTCTGAGTGAACTCTGGGAGCTGGTGATGGACAGGGAGGCCTGGCGTGCTGCAGTTGATGGGGATGCAAAGAGTCGGACACGACTGAGTGACTGATCTGATCTGATCTGATCTGAAGTATGATTTCACAGAGTCTTCTGCTTTGCTTGTGTTGGCTAGAATAAAAGATATTTTGGGAGCTATTCTAAAATAGTACTTGATGATGAAACTTCTACTAGTCTTAAGCAAAATTTAAGTCTAATTTTTGGGGGGCATTTTTAATGTACACTCATTTTCTTCCTGTCTTTTTTTTTAAATCTGTTTTGGTTATTAGTTTTTGCTTTTAAGTCTCCTCAGTTGGCAATATAAGTAGTTGGTAATCTAATATTTGTCCCCCAGTTTAAAAAAGTCTGTGCTGTGCTAAGTTGCTTCAGTCGGGTCTGACTCTTTGCAACCCCATGGACTGTAGCCCTCCAGGCTCCTCTGTCCTTGGGATTCTCCAGGCAAGAATAATGAAGTAGGTTGCCATGGCCTCCTCCAGGGGTATTTGTCCCCCAATTTTTAAAAAGTTTACTGGTGCTTTAAATCTCAACGTGGAAACAACTGCTCTAGTAAGGGAGAAAGATGATCTTCACATGTAGACAATAGAATTTTATAATCTCCAAGAAGTGTTACCTCCACCATTTCACTACAGCCAAGAAAGAAGATATTCCTTTTTCAGGGCTTTAAAATTACAACTGTCTTTGGTAGAATGATGAATAATAATCTTATTCAAGAAGATGTTTCATTTACTTATCTTAATGTACATTTCGAAGTGCTCTGGGAGATGTAGCAGGAAGTAGCACTAGTATCTAGATGCTCATGATTTCCAAGAAGGGGTCACTGCTTCTGTTCACTCTCAGTGGATGTAGGTAGACTGTCTGCATATGTGTTCATATCTATTGTATAGAGATGGCCGACTCATTTATAGTTGTAGTATGTACTGTTTTCGTATTTAATGGGAGAATTATCAGTGCATATTTTCATTTTCTATTGTGTTCATCATAAATCATAATGGGTATGGATTTCACAAAACAGTAAATGCTTGGTGTCAGAAACAGTTTCATTTTAACTGAATTCTTAAAATGTAGTTAGGAATTTCTTATGTAATTAAGGTCATTTTTTTCAATTTATACATTACATTCTAGCATTTTACAAGTTTGTATACAGCAAAATAATTCCTTTTTCTTCTTGAAAACATTCTTCTCATATGTAATTTTGTTTTGCTTTAGTTCCTTTTGAATCATAGCTAGTGGGTATGTTAGTACCATGACATATTGAAGGTAAGAGGTTTAATTTTAATCATATCCTTAAAAAGAAGAGTTAATGGAGAAACTCTTCATTTCTTTAAGAATTCATATCCTTAAAGAAAAGAGTTAATGTAATTCTACCTTTAACTTGTAATTCTACCTTTAACTATTACTTCATCTTCCTGTATAGTAAGTTTTAAAGGTTCATCTTTCCTTGGTGATCAGGGGCCATGAGAAGTGGGGCACGTATGCAAATTTCATAGTTAATGCTATATTTGCAGACCTTTCCTGTTGGCACTTGGCTTTTTATTTTTTGTTTTTATTTTTCTCTCTTATGTTCTGTTTTAAAAGTCTGAACTATATTATCATTTTCAGAAAAATAGAAATAGTTATGAACTCAGTTCAGTCACTTAGTCGTGTCTTTGCGATCTCACGGACTGCAGTATGCCAGGCCTCCCTGTCCATCTAGTGATGTGATAATTAGCATACTTTAAACTGATCCTTGGCATACTTTTAACTGATTGCTTGGTTTTAGCCATTTCGATATTCCAGGAAAAGTCATGAGTGGCACCTCAAAAAATTATTTGGATAAAAAGTGCAAAGAGATTAAAAGTATGCAATGGTAGATTCTTCTCAGCCTTCTGCTGGAAAATATGTGTGTGTGTGTTTGTGCACACGCATGTGTTTATGTTTGTGTTAGTGTGCACACATGTGAAATGCCCTTGGAAGAAGGGTTCACTCAGTGGAAAATAAAGTGACAAACAGATTTTACTGTGGATATTAATGGGCATTTTCACTTTATCTACCTTACTGATAGGCACAAAAATAATTCTGAATAAAATAACTTGGTTTACGTTGTTTCAGATATTTTAATACAAATCATTTCATTGTTTTGTGTGCATTGCAACACACCACTTTTACTGTATTTGTGGCTGAAGTACATAATTACTTGATTCGAGCTGTACCATTTCGTAGAAACGTTTTAAACTAAGTGGCCCCTCAAGAGAGACTAGATCAGCTTTCTGCCTTTAGTGGATTTTTTGACAGCAGAGAGCTGGATTAACTTTCTGGGTCAGGGTCAGGCTGGTGTACGTGTGGAAGGACAGAGAGAAGTGAAGAAGTGTAGTAGCATTTGTTTCCTGAAGGGGACTGTGGGGAGACAGTGGGTCTTTTTGAAGAAATTATGTAGTAAATTCCTGTCTCTCTCTCTCCCTCTTTTCCTACAGGGCCCCTGTGTCCATGATGAGGACTCTGGGCTGTCTCTCATAGGAAAACCTGCCCTCCAGGCTCTTTTATACCACTGCCATTTTTATGAACATTTGAATCAGATGGTAAAACATTGTTACCTGGGACGGTATGCATTTGATTTCAGTTTTTCAGCTCTTAATGGAGCTCCTGAAGGCAATGATTTAAATGGTAAGTGTATTATGTTTATATTTTTAATAAAATATATTTCTTAAATTGTTTAAAACCTTTGTGTTGGTTACAAAATATTTGAAAACAATGAAAAATACCAGGAAAACATTCATATCTAGTCCTACTACCCAGAGCTTGCTAGTGTTGCATTTAGGGTGTATATTTCCTTCCAGTCTTCTTTCTCTGTATAGCTTTTGTTTGTTTTATATAATTGTGTTCATATCTTATGTACATTTTTGTATTTCCTCCTTTCACTGAACATTGCCTAAGCATTTTTCTATGTTATAAATTCTTCATGATAACCATTTTTGACATCTTATTAATGTTTCATAAGTTATTTCATGCCCTTCAGTAAAATTTTATAGTTTTTCCCTCTCTTTATGTCTTAAATTTTTTTTGGAAGGCTCTTCTCAAGCAATCAAGAATGAGACTTTTCCTACTAAGTTTTCTAATTTGTTTTGCTAATATAGTGAAAACCTGTTTTGGCATATTACTCATTTATCAAAATATTTGCTGAAATATTTTAATTTCTACTTGTTTGTAGATTCTCTTGGATTTCCTAAGTATAAGCTCTTAGTGCCTATAAATAATAATTGTGTCTTATAAAAAGAAATAGCAATTTAATAATAATAATTTAATAATGAAAAATAGTTTTAAAATATAAATAATAAAATTTTAAAAATTTAAATTTTAAAATAATGTTAAAAAACCTTGACATAATTTCCCACAGAAGAGGTTTAAGAGTAGAACAAAGAATTCCCAAATATTAACATTTTACTGTATTTGCCGTCCCGTGTGTGTATGTACATATAAGAAAAATTTATTTATTTATATGCATATTTTTTTTTTTTTCTGAGCCATTTAAGAGTAAATTGTAAACATGAAATTTCTTTACCCTGACATACTTAAGTGTAAGTTTCTAACTCACTTTTCTGCTCACTTCCTGGAGGAATTAAGAGGAGAAAGACATTTGATGAAGTTTCTGAACATTCTAAACAAATGTCCCTATGGAAAGCTACCCCTTTAATTGTTTGGATTTTCTGTACTGATGTCACTGGATGCATGGCCCTGGAACCAGCAGCATTGACATCTGCTCCCATCTTGTTAGAAATGAAAATGTATGTCCCCTGCCTCCCCGCCCCCACCTTGATTTGGGGAATGGAATCTCTGGGAATAGGACTCAGGAAACCTCTCTAATTAAGCTCTCTTTGATTCTTCTACACTTTGAAGTTTGGAAACTGGTGCTCTCCATAAATTATATTAGATTAAACTATAAAGCATATTGAAACATGCTGTATATATTAATTAATTACAGATGATAAAAATTAGGCATACTTTTTTCTTTAGTTCTGGACTGGTTTCATGTAAGGACTACTCTTCCTGTTAATTGTTAAGATACCCAGAAGGCCGTTCATGTTGACAGTTTTCCTCTTGTCACAGGTTTAGATGACTCGTTCAAGTTCTGGAGGGCTCCATCTCGAATGTCCAGTCAAGATCGAGATCCAAGTTCTCTCTCTACCTCAGAAACAATGGTACTTCCAAAGAACTCATAAGTGCTGCATTTTGAATTTCTGCAAAAATTTGCATTTACATAGTGGAGGGATAAGAATGGATGTGAAGAATGAGGTTATGACCACCATGGCAACTGGGATTTAGTTGAAGTGCTGTCTGTCTAGAACTAGGTTCTACTGGCTCAAATAAGTGTACTAAATATAATTTTATAGATGAATTTTCAACCTGTTTTCTACCTTTTTTTTTTTTTTTTAACAGAAGTTCAAAAGTTTTGAAATATTTATCAGTAGTAGCAGAAGAAAGGGCTTCCTGGGTAGTGCAGTGGTAAAGAACCCGCCTGCCAGTATTATAGATGTAAGAGATGTGGGTTTGATCCTGGGTTGGAAAGATCCCCTGGAGAAGGACAGGGCAACCCACTCCAGTATTCTTGCCTGGAGAATCCCATAGACAGAGGAGCCTGGTGGGCTGTAGTCCATGGGGTTGCACAGAGTCGGACATGACTGACCACACAGTAGCTGAAGAAGAGAACAGACCCCATGTGATTAGCAGTGCTTGATTACCCTGAAATTTTGCTTAAGGACCAGTTTGAAAAATGTTGACCCATTCAGGTGATTCCAGTGTGGTACTGATGACTTTAAACACATTTCTAAATACTTGTATCAGATAGGAGCTTGTCTTAATTATCTGAAATGCTTGAAATTTATGTACATCTGCCTGCCTTTCTTCCTTTTTATTTATAAGTTTCTTTGTTCTAAAAAGTTTGAGACACTATTTTTAAATAATGACATGCTAGGTTTCATTTGTTTTGGAAGCATACAAAGTCATTCTCAGCTGGAAAACATTGCAATGTATTTTTGGAATAATCGCTGTGTAGTAGAACCAATTAGGAAGGCAAAGGTTTGACTCTGCTGCTTCCAGGAGCAAAAATAATATGAGAATTAAATAATTATACAGGAATTAATGAGATTCACCTCCTGCAGTTTCTCAAGAGAGTGGTACTTTTTGCTAAGTTTTAAGTCTCCCTCCCTCCCCTGCCTCCAGACTCAGAAGAGTTTATGTTTAGTGCTAAATTGAACCTTTATTTAGAAAAATGGAATAATTACCCCAATTCTAGTAGGAGTGATGCTGTCTTTTGCAAGCTAGAAATAGTATGTATCTTTGTTTCAGTAAGAGAAATAATGATATGACTCAGTGCTAAGGGGAACCGTAGTAATTGGCTATTTAAATAGTTCATAGAAGGACAATGTTAATTATGTGCTTAAAAATAGTAATTCTTAGGTTTACCCTTTTTGTTTAAAGGGCTATAGGCTAACTTTGAAATCTGTACATACTTCAGTTCTTTGTTTATAGAAGGTATGTAGTAAATAGTAATTGCTCTAAGTAACTTTGAGTTATCTTAGCTGCTTGGTAGATAACTAAGTTGTATTTTTTCTTTACAAGGAGACTTAAAAAAAACCCAAAGCAAATCAAGCGTTTATATTTCTCTATTTTATAATAATATATAAACCTTACAGATTAAGATACTAGTTCTTCTGAGAAACACTTTGTAAATATGTCACTTATTATAATAATTAAAATAGAAGAACCTCTATTAATCCAGGACAGGGAAGCCTGACATGCTGCAGTCCATGGGGTCACAAAGAATCAGACGTGACTGAGCAATTGAACTGAACTATTATTAATGAAAGTCTTTAACTTGTTTATGTGAGGATATCACATAGACTTTGAGAAGTATATACCAATGTTGTTAAGAATTCTTCTGTATAGTCCTATGTAAAACTTACTTCTCAAAAGACTAATAGTACCTGTTAGAATTTTTACTGTCAGCTCTTTCTTTCTTTTTTGGTTTCCAAACAGAAAGTTTTGTTGTTGGTAACTTATTCACCAAATTGCTAACTTTTATTCACAAAAATTAGTCTAATTACTCCAGTTCTACAAATTGTCTTGTTTTCCTTATCATATGAGAGATACTGTATCTTTTTTTTTTCCAGCAGGAGACAAATGTGGAGAGTTTTTATTCATTATGTCAGTGTTACTTTAAACCTAAGCAGTCAGTACCCAGACCAACTAACACTTCCTCAGGTATAAGAAAATGTTGAGGTATCAGTTAAATGGCTGTAAATCTTGCTAATAAGCTTCTCTGGTTATTTAAATCATAGTTTTGTATGTCTTCCAGAATTGAGAAAAGATACAGCTTGTTGATGGGTTTGTCTTTCCAAGGGGAGTGTTGTCTTTTGCTGTGGGCTGCGCCATGCAGTGCAGTGTGGCCGGGCCGTTGTCTGGTGTTGGTGCCACACTAGGTGCCTGCGTGGCCGTATCTGGTGAACATTGGTGGAGGTGACTGCAGCCTGAGTGGTATCTGATGAACATTGGTGTGGGTGACTGCAGCCTGAGTGGTGTTATCTGATGAACATTGGTGTGGGTGACTGCAGCCTGAGTGGTGTTATCTGATGAACATTGGTGTAGGTGACTGCAGCCTGCATGGCGGTATCTGATGAACATTGGCGGAGGTGACTGCAGCTCGTATGCTTTGTGAATTACAGATAGAGTAAGGAGTGTCGTTGTTACCTTGGGGGATATTGCCCTATAAATAAAGCCTTTTTAGAGATGGCTTCCTCAACTCACTGTCCCCTTCCCCAGGGCAGGGGTGGTGGTGGGGGGTGGGGTGTGGGGGTGGTCAGGCATCAGTTGTTTTCCCTCTTGGAATCACATTTCTACTTCTCAGAGATATTCGAACTAGATGGGTGTTTATGCCTTGGACATACCAGTGTGTATCAACAGCTTTAACACTAAAGTTTGGTCTTTTCTGTGATCTTGAGCAGAATTATGTCTGTTTTATCAGTTTTCAAAGTAAAGGACATGTGGGTCATTTCCTTTTCAGCTTTTCTTGGTGAAATATGTGATTCTTTCAAACTTTCTGGAGCACTAATTTAAGGCAAGCTGATTTTATTTTAACATTTATAGAGAAATTTTACTCATGGGTCCTCCTACCCTTTAAAAAACTGAAAATCATTTTTACTATCGCTGTTTTACAAAAGAAGAGATGAATGCATGGAATGAGTAAGTGTCTTGTGCAGGGCTCCAGCATTGCTGACTGGTTGAGCGTTATTTGAATCCAGAAGCTGGCCGTGATGTCATGCCCCTTCACCACAAAGCAAATGTGACTGGTGCCAAAATAGATGCGACAGTGAGGGTGCAGTGAGATTAGGTGAAAAGAAATGATGAAATAGAGAGTGATTTTGTGTGAGAAGTGGCAATTGAGATGGGCTTTAAAGGATCAACACCTTTTTTATATTATGTACACATTTACAAGGAGCTAAAAACGGTACTCAAATATGTCTTAGAATTCAGTGCCCACATATGAGATTTGAAAGTCTAGATGAGACATAAAGCATAATTAGAAAATAACTGAATACCAAGCTGTGTGGTGCTGGAAGCATTAGATATTCAGAAAATGCATAGAGTTGTTTGGAGTGTGGGAGAAAGGCTTAAGTTTGATTACTAGTGTGACCAGATGGGATTAACCAGGAGACCTGAGTCTGGGTTTATGGATTTGAAGAGAGAATCTGTAATAGCTATAAAGATGTAAAGATACTTCAGCAGAGTGAAATGTTATGAAACATTATAATTGATATTAGAGAAATATGAATTGACATTTGTTTGATGGTAGTTAAAAGTTATTTTATAGACCAGGATGACAAATAACACATTCACATATCTATGTGTATTATTAAATATGATCAAATGAATGTCCTTTGGAGATTATTTTCAAGCAAGCAAGATTTGAGGACAGTATAGAGCAAGTCAGCTTAATACATTTTTACCTATTAAAATAGTAATCCTTGGTGACTCAGATGGTAAAGAATATGCCTGCAATGCACAAGACCTGGGTTTGATCCCTGGGTTGGGAAGATGCCCTGGAGGAGGGAATGGCAACCCACTTGAGTGTTCTTGCCTGGGGCATTCCATGGACAGAAGAGCCTGGCTGGTTATAGTCCATGGGGTCGCGGAGAGTCAGACATGATTCAACAACTAATACTTTCATGCTAATATAGCAAATTTTAAAAATGCAGATTGTTTAGTAGAAATACAAATAACCCCAGTCAGTTTTTAAACCACAGTATATTGGTCTAGAAAGAAGTTCTTATGTTTTATCAATCATATGGGGTGGGATAAGTTACAATGCAACCATTAAATATTTTCTAAAATCATATTTTTCAAAATTTGTTTGTCCCTTCTTCGGCTGATACTGAGGAACAGCCCAGTGTTTATTAAGGCCTGATGTTTGTTGCGTTCTTCTAACGAGCCAGGTATTTAGTGGGTCCTCAGAGGCTTTCTTCTCCTGCAGTGAGTGTAATCTTCATTTTCATCAGTAGAGAGGACTGCTTGAGTGTTTGTCAGTTGAAGCGATGTTCAGTGAAAAGATAGAGGATTTCAATTCCTTGTCCTCTTAAATTTTTCCCCGATAGCCGAGGGAGCTTGTGGCTGGAGCCAGGCTTGTTTGGCAGCTCCTGCGTGGTTGTGATGTCAGTCTCAGCATGTGACTGTTGCTTCACAGACTGAAAGTTATCTGGATGTCCATTGACAGGAACATTTCTTTTTTTTTTTTTAAACACATCTTTTATAGCCAGTTATAGGCAGATATAATTTTAAAATGTCTTTAGGTTTTCCCCTCCTCCTATGTGGATCTAATATTATATAAAATAAGACATTTAATACATGCTTATTTATGAATGATTTATCTAGACTGAGATTCATCTAGCCTCCATCTGTAGACGACTTTATCCACTCAGCTTACAGCTTTTGGCTGCAGCTTTCTGTTGCTTAGTTGCTGCTGCTGTAATGTCATACTTAAAGTGGTAGGAGGTGATCGAGGTCAGAAGTTGAAAGAGGGATTTTAAAAACTATTAATTTCATGTGCCATTTTCTTCAAATTCTTGTTTTTTTTTGCTATCAGAAACTGCGAATGAAAATCACCTTGGGTTTTGTTTCATCCTGTCAAATCAAGTCTAAGGTACCCTACTTTAAGGATTAGGACAAATGCGGAATCAATACACAGATACCGTGAGCTGTACAGTGTCTGGGTTTGTGGTAGGTTGATTCCTAAGTTCTGTTGACAACTTATTTGCGTGCATGCATGGACCTGGAGCTGACCCAGGTATGGGAAGTTTATGCTGACTTAGAGAAAAGAAACTGATGGGAGAACACAGTAATTTTTACACAGGAGGTGCTTGACAGTTTGGGCTTTTTCAGCTTTATAATTTTTATAATCTGTAAACCTACATGTGAAATTCTGTTTGTTTTCTACAGAATTTCTATCCTGTTTAGTGTTTCCAAAAAACATGATAGAAATTCTGTAGAAAATTTCTATCTAACACTCTGTAGAGTGTTTTCTGAAGTACAGTGTCAGTATAGTTCTTAATTTTTAAAAACAGTTCATTTGTGGCAGGGGAAGAGATAGAGAAAAATCTTTTAATACTTCTGTTAATTCTTTTATAGGCACTATTTAAATTTGTGTGTGCCATTTGAAACTAAAAAGACTCTTTTATTATGAATTAAGAAGTGCAAAATACCTTAAAGACACAACAATTTATAGTTAAAGTAGTATGCGTCTTGGCCTCTCAACATTTGAGCGTTAAGTGGGAATGGGCTTTGCGTGCATGTTTAGTCACTTCAGTCATGTGTCCAACTCTTTGCAACCCCATATACTATAGCCCACCAGGCTCCTCTGTCCATGGAATTATCCAGGCAAGAGTACTGGAGTGGGTTGCCATGCCTCTTCCGGGAATCTTCTTGACCCAGGGTTGAACCCACGTCTCCTGCATCTCCTGTATTGCAGGCTGATTCTTTACTGCTGCGCCACTGGGGAAGCCTGGGAGTGGGCTTTATCAGGACCTTAAAATCCTCGATGAGTTTCAAATCAAAACTTTGCTCCTTTAAGTTAACTGATTTACATAAACTATAACAGGTCTAAGAAGCAGAAAATGCCATTCCAAAAACTCTTATGACTCTCAAGACATGGAGTGTTTTTCAGTTATACTAACTAGTGTGCTTTTGTGGTAAATCTTTTTGTGTGAGGATATCTTGTGTGTATGTTGCTGGTGTTTCATTTCCCAGTTGGTGATGTTAACCAGTGAGTGCTCCAAGTATAAAGTAATTGTCTTTGCTAATCCCTAGGTGGCAGCTTCGTCGGGCAGTGCTGAATTTCAGTCCCTCGTGCTCTCCATGGTACCTCACCCTGAAGTCACACACGACCAGCTGGTGGCCCAAGGTATCCTTTTAGGAAGGCATTCTACTTTTAGGAAGAAGAGTGAAAAGTTGGTCCAGACAGATATTTTGAAAGTAAATGTCTAGATAAAAGAACCAAATTAAGTTGTAGAACAAGCTGTCCAGATAAGAACAAAATGAAATGTCACAGAACGTAATAGAATAAGTACATCAGAAATTAACAAACAAATACTCTTAACTAGTAAATGGGAGTTTGGCCTTCAAGTAATCTGATTGCCATATGGTTCCTTATTAGATAATAATGGATATTTGGTATTTGAATCAAGGAACTTATAGATGTTAATTAGCTTCATTTTTTTCCATTCTTTTGGGAACACACCTCAGTTTGCCACTTGAAAAGTGAATCCACTTGAAAGTGATGAGAAGTGGGGTCATAAGGATTTTTCAAAGCCTATGCTTTCGTTTTAAAGCACACAAAATATTTCGAGTCCTTATTTTATAAGAAGGTTGTGATGAGTAGCCTAGGATTTATTTTTATTAATGACAATGTGTAAATTTTATTCTTTGTTTTAGGGACTGTTGCCAGCTCTGTTTGCTTCACACTTTATATATTTGATAGATTACAGCCAGCTTTTGTTTCTTCTAAGGCAGTAGATAGGCCTTTATTCAGTAGCTTTAAATCCCTAATCTGTAATGAATATACTACCTAAAAAGAAGGTAATTTTTAACACAGAAATATGAGCATCTGCAGGGAAAATGCTGTCTAAAACTTCAGAAATATTTGTCTAAGTAAGACTTTACTCTGAATTTTCACTACAGTGTTTGTTCCAGAACTTCCTGAACAGTGTCCCAGTTTGGTTTTTAGTAATTCATGTTAACATATAAAAATGTTTAATTTTAGAAAGTACTCATTTGATCCTCTAAAGAACAAAAGAAGCAAACTCAGGTTGTTTTAGGTAGGTTAGAACGCAGAGCATGAAATGAAATTTGATCACGAACATTTATTTCTAAGAGTATGTTGAGTTACTGTTTTTTAAACAGCTTTATTGAGATAATAATTCACACTCATACAGTTCACTCTTTGTAAGTGTACAGCTCCTTGGTTTTTAATGTATTCACGCAGTTGTGCAAACATCACCACAGTCAATTGTAGAACACTTGTATCACCCAGAACAAACCTTGCTCCCGCTAGCAGTCACTCCTGATTTCCCCTGCTCTCCCCCGCCTGCCGCAATCACTAGTCTGCTTTCCCTCTTTATAGATTTGCCAGTTTGGGATGTTTCATATAAATGGAATCTTATTTATGGGTCAGGGTGAGGGTATCTCGGGAATTTTTTTTGTACTTTCGTGTAAGTTTGGTTTATTCAAAATAGAATGTTTCCTTCAAATAGAAATAAGAAATAAAGGTCATGAGGAAATCTTGAGGCGGATTAAACTGTCTCGTTAACAGTCCCTTGCCGAGTCTTCTAGGAAAGTTCCATACTCTTGTATCTTCAGTTCTAAAATCCAGAATTTCTGAAAGTGAAAAATTTTCTTAGAACTCAGGTGGCAGTAAGCCTTAGCTGTGCCTGAATGCATTTGGCTACAAAATCTGACCAATTCTAGTTGGAAGTTGTACTTGCTTATATGTTTGTCCTACTTGTTTTGATTATGTATCTGCTGCACTGCAGAAAGATTTCTTTCTTTCAACGCCTCTTGTGGGGCATTGCCCAAGATTCCACTGGGGGTGTTAATTAGTGTAGAGTGGTGGTGGTTGTTGTTTAGTTGTTATGTTGCATCTGACTCTTTTGAGACCCCTTGAACTATATAGCCCAGCAGGCTCCTCTGCCTATGGAACTTCCCAGGCAAGAGTACTGGAGTGGGTTGCCATTTTCTTCTCCAAGGGATATTCCTGACCCAGAGATTGAACCCGTGTCTCCTGCATGGGCAGGTGGATTCTTTACCACTGAGCACGAGGATACATGCACCTTATTACTTTTCTAAAATCGAACAATATTTTGAGTGCGGAAACACTTCTGGCCCTTAGTTTAAAAAAAAAGAAGAATTGTGGTGCATCTATTTGTTACCCAGTGTCTGAGTGCATGAGACATAAAACCATGCCCTGCCCTTCTCGTCTTGGCCAGTACATTGGCACCCAAGGTATCCCTCAGATACATGCATGTACATGCACACACACACTCTGGAGGAGCTGGATGTCTGACACGTTGGCCTCACGGTTGAGGTGTGCAGAGCAGTTAGGGGAATTCCCCAGCTGTCTCTCTTTAGCACTTTTAGGAACTTTCATCTGATTATCAGAACTTGTGAATTTTGTATGTAACCACAAGCTAACAAAATGGTGATAATTTTCACACCTATCTCAATAATAGGTCAGCGTGAAGCTGCGTCTCCACGGCTTCCTCCTGATTCACCCCTCTCTGCTCCTCTGCCCAGGCAGTGTGTGTTTGTCACCCCGCCCCTCCTCTCCGCGGTGTGCAGCCTCCTGGACAGCCTCTTGGTGGCCACTCCAGGCGACACTGCGGGCGCTTTCCGACGAACCCGTCTCGTTGAGCTTCTCTGTAGGTAAGAGATAAACACTCCCTGGGAAGCAGGGAGACTGAGGTTTTCGCTTTTGCCAGATTTGTCTGGAGAGTTTTTATTTTCATCTGTTAAAGCCTTTGCATTGCTTTGTTTCACTAACTGTTAAACTTCCCTTATCCCATCCTGATATTTTAAAACTCAGAAGTTTGTCCTCTGCCCCACTAAAGGAATATGATACAAGTCTCCTTGATTGTTCAGAATGCAAGTGAAGGAGTTATGGGGTTCATCTCCCTAGTGGTCATATCAGAATAACATCATTGGGTTGAAAAGTCATTTTTAAAATCCATTTGAAATTGTTTAGTTATGGTTGAACATATAGGCTGAAAGTTTTAATAGAAAGTAGTCTGATAAAATTTAAGGAAATCATGATTTGGTTCTTTGATGTATCTAATATTAATTGACATCTGACCGGACTTTTTCTGATTTTGTGATTGGCTGTATGGTATAGTTAAAAGGCCAAGGAAATTGGATTCAGTCCAACTTAGGTCCTGATTATGATTCATTCTCTCACTAGTGTTGTGGCCTTGGGAAAGGCACTTTAATCTCTGATGCATCATTAATAACACTAGTTAATGGGATGACTGTGTTAGGATTAAAAAGAGGTGTTGTCTACGATACTCTCTTACCTTGAGTAAAGTGTTCCTTCCCTCCTGACATCCTGCTTATTCCAGCCACGTATACCCACCTCCTGTTCCCCACATGCTCATTTGCATTTCTCTCTGTTTCTGCCCTTTGAACATCCACTCTGAATTGTCTTCCTTCTCTTTGCCAAAGCACAGCGCTTTCTCTTTCTTTTTGGGATGAGAGCAGTCTCAAGAGAAAGAAGTCTGCGGTGCTTCACTTACTCAGTGGTGTCCGTTTCTTTACTCTACCCTTTATAGTAGGCAGCAAGATGAGACTTTGGTCTGTTTACATTTCTTGTCCTACTAGAGTTGGAAAACGAAACTGCTAGGTGATTGTGTTTCCTTCTTTAATGTTTCCTATCTCAAAAATGGTCAAAATGGAGTGTTAGGAATATTTTTGCTTCTGCAGAGTCTGTTAAGAGTCTGTCGTGATGTTGAGGGCACAGAGGTATTAAAGAATCTTATAGGACAGGCTTATATTTCCATCCTTGTTACTTCTGACTTAAATTTTTTTGCTGTTTTTTTTTTTTTTTTCTTTTTTTTGGTTTTACTTTCTAAATCAGAACTTACTTCCTCGAAAGTGTTTTTCCTATTTTAAATAGGGACATAAGCACCAAGCTCTTTGTCTTGTTTGTCTTTTCCTTCTGAAAGGACTTTATTATATTCTGCTTATAATAGGTTTCATTATATATTTTCCTTAGAATTCTTGGTTTCTGACATTTAGTTGATGATATCTTTTCCCATGTTCTGAAATATTTTAGGGAAACTTTTTATAAACATTTATTTCCTTCATTTCATAAAAATCCCTTTTCTTGAGTTCTGTTCATGGTCATATCCAAACTGTAAATTCTGATTTGTTTGTCTTCAGTAACAAGCATCCCGATGGTCTGAAGGGTGCTTTTTTCTTCCTTCACAGCATCGCAGATGCCACCGTCCTAGAGACAAGCATCCACGAGCTCCGGGCCTTGCTGCCCACGTCTGTTCCTGCTGAACACACTCAGGCTCAGGTGAGCACCCACGTCTCTCTCTCACCTCGTCTGTGTGCGTTTCTGTAGCCTTCAGTGCCAAAAGCAGAAGTTCTGGAGGACATACCACAGGAGAGGAGTGAAAGTCTCTTAGGGTATACATGGTATGATGAGGTTGTTTGAAATGGGTTACTTAATATTTCAACCGGAGACATCTCTGAATGGTAGTAAAGAGCAGTGAAAGGTTTAAAGTCCTAGATTCTATGCCTGGTTCCATCATTAACCAGCTGGATGTATTTCATCAAGGATCTGGGTACTTTGAGCACTGTATTAGACAAAGGGGAATGTTCATTGTATAGCCCACCTTCCCCCTCTGTGATTTTAGGATATCTCTGTTATTTCTACCTAAATTAAAGTTGTAGAAATACTTAGTGAGTAAATTCTGTGTATTTTTAAAGCTCAGTTTAATAAGGAGAAATTTATGTTTGTTCCTTCACAGATACTTAGTGAAGTTGTTGCTAATAGAAATAGTATCTTAAGATCAGATTTTTAAAAAGGGCCACAAGATTTATTTGGGGTGAGAGATAATAAAGGTGGGCCAGACCAGTATCTCTTGCTCTGTGATGTCTTCTTCGAGCTTTCTGCGTAAGGCAGACCACGTTCTACAAGGCTGGGTACCACTGTACATCATCTTCCAAACACTGGCCCAGTGCAGCATTTCCACTTGTGAGTGTGCTTGTTTGCGTATTGGCCATTGCCTCCATTTTTCTTCCTGTCCATCCAGCATATCTTTATTGGGGACCTACTGAGTAGCAGGATCTTCCCTGAATGAATAAAACAGAGAACCTTCCCCTCAAGTTGGGAGTATAGACAGTGATCAAATACATATATGCCTGATGATGTCTTAGATAGACATCTAAGAAGAAAAACTAAAGGAGGAACAGGAAGTAGTGTCAGAGCTGGCAGGGCGCAGGGTGCCGGGGTCCAGCCCCGGCTGATCCAGGGTATTTGAAGGAGAGATGGCGTAGGCGAGGGTCAGGAAACAACTGCTTAATTAAACGTTAATTAAGGATATAAAGAGTAATAGAATGAGGATAGCTCAGTAGGAAAATTCAGTGGAGAAAAGAGGCTGAGTAGCTTGGTTTACGCCAGAGACCAATAAAACTTCAAGACAAGAAGTTTGCACCACTTACGTAGGCTGCAGGCGTCCTTCCATTCTCCTGAAGGAGAGGAGACACTGAGGCCTCCCCAGTCGGATCTTAGAAGCCCAGGCATAATTAGCAAGCATGGCGGGTTCCGCGCTCCAGATGGAGACTCAGCCAGAATTTGAAAGAGAGAGCGACATGGGGAGACCGAGTTTCGGTGAACAAGGCCCGCACTTTATTTTCCAAAGTAGTTTTTATACCTAAAGTTGTGCATAGAGGATAATGGGGGAAGGGGTGGAGTCATGCAAGGACAGCAGTTCCTGGTTCTAATCGAAGCCAGGCTTTCAAACTTATCATATGCAAAAGTTCAGGTGAATTACATCATCTTCTGGCCAGGAGGCCTGTTAACATTTTAAGAAACTTATTTTTCTCTAAAGGTGATTATTCCAAAGTCAGGCACCACCCTCCAAAAAAGCATTGGACAAAGCTGCATTTTATATTTCTATACACCCATTATATCAATCAATACACTGCCAAGGACACAGTAGGTAAGGAGTATGGAGACTTAGCAGCAAACATTGGCCCAACAAGTGAAAAACCCTTCACCAATACAATTTCTAATCAATCTTTTAACTACTCAAATGAATCTGTATTTAGGCAGTTTAGAACATCTCCTGCCTCTCACAGTTGGGAGGCTCTGAACAATCACATGTGGCCGGAAAAACCCTATTCAGGCAGGCTAGAGGATTTCCAAAGGAGTTTGTAGGTTGAAACACTGTCACACCCAGGAATTATTAACTGGAGCTGTAAGCTAACTCTTTTTTCAGAGAGAGGTAGTGGGGGACAGCCCCCGTAAAGTCAGAGGTGTAGGTGAAAGCACAAAGCAGAAAGTAGGCAGACTCAGGTTTGGGGGGTAGATGCTCGAGAATTTCCAGGGGGACTCCTGAGGCTCGATCCCGCCTTTGCGTATGCCGAGCCTCCTTCCTCATGACCTTTGTCATGGACGGAGTTCCTCACGCTGGCTCCCGGCAGTGATAGAATTCCAGTTGAGCTATTCCAGATCCTGAAAGATGATGCTGTGGAAAGTGCTGCACTCAATATGCAATATGCACTCAATATGCAATATTCCGGCTCCCGGCAGCAGGGCTTTTCTGTGTCGAGTGCTCAGGGAGAGGCTTTCAGACAGTGATGTGTGGCCTGAAGTGAGTGAGGAAGCCAGTCCATGGGGCCTTGCGGGGCCCCTGAGAGTTGCCCTATTCAGAAAACAGCACGGAGTGGCTGGAGCAGAGTCTGCGAGGCGGAGATGAGGCCAGAGCATCCAGAGCTCCGTGAAGGTGGAAGTGCCATTAGGGCCTGTTTTATAAAGGAAACGACGAGCCCAGAGACGGAGAGCTCGCCCAGGATGGCTCCCACAGTGAGAGGCAGGGCCAGGATTCCAGCCCGTGCAGGCTGCTTCTGGAATTACAGTCTTACTCTTGCACTATGTGGCCTGTGTAGACTGACTGCTTCTTGCCTTTTTGTCCTTAATAAGATGGTTCATTCATTCCAGAAGACTCTGGAGCGTGCACCCCACTATGTTGTGCTATAGGCACTAGTGATGCCTCTGTGAACAGAGCCGGCGTGCCCCTGCCCACAGAGCCTGGACCCTCGGAACCGAGACAGTAAACAGTGAATAGCAGTTACAGGTTTTATCAGGTGGTGGTGGATATAAAGAATCAGTGAGGGTGGGAGAGACCTCAGAAAAAGCCTCATCGAGGTGAGATGTGAGCAGAGCTGAGGAGACAGGCTGTGGTGGCGAGGCAGAGCATGCGGCGGAGCTCTGTGGGGGACAGAAACATGAGCTGCTGAAGCTGGGGGTCTCTTGGTTTGGCTTTTTTTTTTAAAGAGTTTCAAACATAAGAAAAAAGTTACTTTATGAACTATCCTACAGGTAGCTGACTGCATCTTCGATATTGTAGTTCACAGGAGAATCTGACAGCTCAGGTGTTCTCGCTCAGGCTTCCTGCAGGCTCTCCCGTCCCATGGATTGTCTGTTCACGGTCGCACTGCACACGCAGAGGGCAGACTCACTGTAACTGCAGTGGTGTGGCCTAGCAAGGGGTCAGGAAGTACTTCACAGCGATAAGGAAATTAAATTTCACAAACTGCTTGCATTTCACCCGACAGGAAAAACGTAGAGCCACCTGTACTTTTATGTAAAATGTGTCCACAGATTAGATAAAGGGAGTACCTTTCATCCAGAGAAGTAGGACAGAAGAACTCTTTGGAAGTAGTCTGACGCCATTCACCATAGAGGCACTTTATGTTGTTGTTCAGTCGCTAAGTTGTATCTGCATCTATTGCAATGCTGTGGACTATCGCCCGCCAGGCTCCTCTGTCCATGGGATTTTCCAGGCAAGAATACTGGAGTGGGTTGCCATTTGCTCCTCCAGGGGATCTTCCTGACTCAGGGAGCAAACATGTGTCTCCTGCATTGGTAGGTGGATTCTTTACTACTGAGTTATGAGGGAAGCCCTGTAGGTACTTATGCCTCAACAAATGTCTGGCAGTCCCTGACTCTTACAGTAACCTGGGAGGAAAAACTGTGAGTGTGTGTGTGTGCACACATGTACAAAAAGAGAGGCATCAGAATGTATCTGTGAAGTTCATTTCTATGCATTGTTGCATTGCCTGGGCATGGTGGAGAGAGAAGTCATCACAGTTTGTTCTTTCTTATTACATATCCAGAGAATTGTTTTTTCCCCCAATATTTTTGCCCATTAATACTTCTTATAGTATTAGTATCAAGCAACATTCCAAAGGTGGTTTATTGGTAATTTTAGGGAGGATTTAATTGTTCTTTTAAAACTAAGAATAGTATTTTTATGCTGAAGGATAGTTGAGGGCAAAATCAGACATGTTTTCATTTTATTTGTAATGATCACTAGGCTGTTAGGCTGACTTCTCCTACCCCTCAATTGTACATCTTGAAGAATGTGTTATAATGTTTCTTTACAGAATTGTAGAGCTTTGGATTGCTTTTTTTGCTTCTTCCAGAATTTTGACTCCACAGTTTAGCTATTTGAAAACCATAAAGACTTTCTAAATTCTCTAAATAGAATTCAGAATTTGGCTTTGAAAACAATGTTTTGTTTGGTATAATTATAGTTGACACTGTTAATGTGACCGTTAGTGACATGCTTATGAGAAAAATAATGCTTTGTCTGCTGTGCGTTCATTTTAGGTCTTTCAAAATTATGATGAATATTTTATGACTTTTTATTAACTTGTATTATAAAGAAGAAGTGCCACTTCATCACTGAGATGGGCTTTTCGCATGATGCGCTCTGTTTTTACTGTATCTCCTCTTTCGGGCAGGTGTCCTTTCTCCTGGAATACTTGTCCTCCTTATCCCGGCTCCTGCAGTCATGTTTATTGGTGGATCCCGACCTTGTGATTCAGGATGAGCTTCTGAAACCTCTTATCCCAAACATCATCCGAGTTCTCACCCTATGCACCAAAGATATATTAGGTGAGCTTTATTTATTTTTAAATTAATTATTTTAATTGGAGGCTAATTACTTTACAATATTGTAGTGGTTTTTGCCATACATTGACATGAATCAACCATGGGTGTACATGTGTTCCCCATCCTGAACCCCCCTCCCACCTCCCTCCACAGTGAGCTTTATTTTTAATTTTTTTTTTTTTTGGGGGGTTTAGAAGGAAAGTAAATAATACTGAGGAA
Source organism: Bubalus bubalis (assembly GCF_019923935.1). NCBI lineage: Eukaryota > Metazoa > Chordata > Mammalia > Artiodactyla > Bovidae > Bubalus > Bubalus bubalis. The sequence continues at coordinate 54,716,434 of NC_059178.1, read as the reverse complement.
AAAGTCTTAACTTTGCACCAAGTATTCAGATCAAGGTCACATTTTGGGTTGGTCTTTGCTAGTGTTTTTGGAAGACTTTTCATAAAGTGTCTTACAGGTTGGATATTTTAAGTGGCTCCAGGAGACCATTTGAGGAAGTACGCAGTATAGTGAAGGGCCGTTCCCCTGTGCTGTCATTTTAAATGAGGGTAAAGTTCTTTATGTAATGTTAGAAAGTACAGTGAGTGTCAGGTGTTAATTATTCTTATAAACTATGGCTAAATAACAAGTATAAGCAAGTCCAGAATATAATATCAGAAATTACCAAAGGTCTGCTATTCTTAAAAAATATGCTCTAATGAAATGCTGAATATAGAGCTTAGTAATGGGGAAAACTAAAGCAATGTCACTTCTTTATCAAAATTAAAATATGATAGTTGTCTGAAAGAGTTTATAATGAAGTAATCATTCATTTGGTAATTCTCTTTGTCCATTAGCTCATTCTTGTTTAGTCCTTTGCATTTATCGTTTTGCAGGTTTGGGGTCTGATAGGTGAAGTGGTTTACAATGCCCAGCAAAGGCAGTGTGCAGAGTCTCATCAGCACTGCGTCACCCAGTGCTGGGGGAGCAGTGGTTACTTACATGCAAGTTTGACAAGTGGCAGTGATGTCCAATGAGCTAGCGAGGGTACACCATGCGTTCTCTATAGAGAATAGGGTGTGACCAACCCCAGGGAGCGAGAGGTGATTTTTACGTTAAGTGTAATGAAGTGTCTTGGTGAGGTTTATTTTTCAAAAGGCTCTTTTTCTTCTTTGTGTTAATAAGTCGAAACATTTTGATTGATGTTTTTTACAGATGTAGAGTTAACGTCAGCTTTTTATCAGACGTGGACTCATCTGTTCAACTTTCTGGCCACACTGTTGAGGCGAGCTGGCCCTGCCTCTTTCCCATCTGTTACCATGGGTCTGGCCCGGTCCTGGGCAGCGGTGATCGGTAAGGAGATGGTCTTGCTGGGCTCAGGGTGTTTTTGCTTATAAAATTAAGATAATCCCTTATTTACACACACTCACACATTCTTATAAACAGGAACCTATGTGAAAAGAACAAAATGAAAATGAAATCAATTTCTTGATCAATAGGTTGTCTTGGTACTATTTAATTTACCTTTAAACACTGCAGTTATTGTTGTGCTAATAAACTTCATTAGGATTAAAAAACATATAAACTTTGTTACTCAAATAAATTTGACTGACTTCTTTAATTTTGAAGATGTTTCCAGTCATTTACACATGAAACTGTCTTTCAGATACATTCTGCAGGTGTGCGCGTTTGTCTACCACAAGCCCCGCTCTGTACACTGCCAGCCTGCAGTTCCTTTCTGTTCTCTTGACCGAAGAAGCAAAAAGGCGTCTCCAGGATGAGGAGAAAAGCTTATGCCACAGTCCAACAGTGGCTTCACTTCTTGACAAAACCCAGGATAGTCAGAACTCTCTAGAGCGACTTACTGAAGTCATTCTTCAGGTTAGTGGTTTCTTGATTTTTTAAAATTTGGTTTAGTTTTGAAATTGACTTTCAGTCTTGGTCTTGTAAGAATTTTATTCAGTCATTCGAATTAAAAAATAATGCTTATTACGACCATTTAAATAATAGAAGAAAGGAATTTGATAATCATTCTCCAATTCTTCTGTTTTCTAAGAGGCCTTTTAAATAAATTACATGTATGTGTGTGTGTGTGTGTGTGTGTATATATATGTATATATTCCTCTGTGAATTTGATTAAGTGCTTAAACTTGCTGTATGTTAATATTCAACCTAGCTTTTTTCTTTAGAGGTGAGTCTTTGAGAATGCTTTTCGGTCTTCTCTGTATTATAAATTTCTTATTCAGTCTCATCCACACAGAACATTCTCAAATCTTAATGATTTATCAAATTGTAGTGAATTTCATGAGGTAGTTGAAAACTAACGATAGCTCTTAAGTAGAATGCATCTTTTCATTCACAAGTGTTTGCTCCAGCCTAAGTTTTTCTCGAAGGCAGTTTGATTTGCATTCTTTCAGTGCTATGAAGGAAAAACCTCCAAAGATGTCCTGAAGAGGGTCGCTGCGAACGCACTGATGTCGCTTCTGGCCGTCAGCAGAAGAGCACAGAGACACGCGCTGAAGGGTGAGCCACCTGACGCCTCAGCTGTTTTTAATGTGTATATTTTACTGCCTGTTTATTTTAGGTGTAAAGAACTTAAAATCTTAGTGTCACTAAAAAGAGTAATTTTCTTCCCCCTATACAGAAAGATAGTAAACATGCTTTGCTTTTTAAAAAAATTTCTGTTGCATTCCATAGTTTTATTTGCAAAGCAGAAATAGGGACACCGATGTAGAGAACAAACGTGTGGATACCAAGGGAGGGCGGAGGGTGGGAAGAACTGGGAGACGGGACTGACACACGTATACTACCGTGTACAGACAGACAGCTAGGGAGGACCAGCTGCATGGCACAGGGAGTGCCCCTCAGCCCTCTGTGGTGGCCTAAATGGGGAGGAAGTCCAGACACGCATTTCTTTTAAAATAAGATCACACATGTGGACTACTGTTTGTGTAATGAGTCTTTCTCTAGAGAATCTATTAAATCTTAGAGAAGTTTTATAACGTAACATATCACTCAGTTTCATGATAATCACATGTTAACCACAAGCACATATTGCACACATAAAGAAAACATTTAGTTTCGATAGGAATAACAACCGTATTAGATGAGCCTATATTTTCATATCAATTTCCCTCTGAAGTGTTGTAATTTCTCATCCAGATTCAGGGAACACAGGTGTTTGACATGAAAGAGAAGATCAAGTCCACTAATTTCAGTTGTAACTTTGCTACTGAAATGCCACATGCCTCCAACATAGATGAGATGTGCAAAGAGTAGTAATAAGTTAAAAACAAGTGGGTTTTAGCATTGTAGTTCTCTTGTGTTTTTATCTTCTTGTTAATTAATGTCTCACTGAAAATGTGAAAATAGAATTGGTCAGAAACAGAAAATATCACTTTTTTGAGAAATTTGATTGTTGTATATAGTTTTAACTTATTTGGAAATAAAGTATCTTTCTGACTGTTTTGGACGTTGTCTTTCAGCCCATCTTGTAGACAGCTGCGTGGAGCAGATGAAGCACATTCATGCACAGCTGAACCTGGGTTCTCTGAAGCCGGGGAGGGCAGCGCTGAAGAAAAAGGTCACTGAGTTCTCAGACTCTGGGAGGCAGGGGTGACCATTTCTCGAGTCCTTGTGCTCATAAATGACACCCGTGTTTGGTTGAAGTGAGTGTTTTAGAGGAAAGGTACAGCCACATAAATTAATGGGATTTCTGCATTAGCAGGTTTATGTTGGGATTTATTTGTGTGTGTGTGTGTGTGACCTTATTTCTCACTTGAAGATCTTTAAGTGAGATTTATATAATATGTTGTTGTTTTAAGCCTTTTGGGATGTGTAAGATACATTTTTATTCTACAGAAAGAATATCTTTCATAGGTTCACTAGAAATAGAATAACTTACTAAGTGTTTTCTATATGGCAGGCACTGTTCTGAACACTTCATGTTTATTATCCACTTTTCACTCATGACAATAATCATAGAACCAGTAATGGGTAAAGCCAATGTTTGCCCTGTGTCTGTGCAGTTGCAGAACTGGTATTCCTAGTATCAGTTCATTTCCTTTGGTGACTCTCAGTGTCTCTTTTTAGCACTGAGTCTGCTGGACTCATGACAAGCTGCATGTTCACTGTCAACTTGATGTAACATAGGTTTTTAAGAAAACTGTATTTTATATTGCAATAACTTTGGTTTATAACGTTATATCAGTTTCATCTGTACTACATGATATCTGTTTCTGTGTATACTATACCTACTCATCACCAAAAATTTAGTTTCCATCCATCACCAAACAGCTGACTCCCTCTACCACTTTTGCCCTCCCCCTCAACCCTTCTTTCCTGGTCACCACTCCTCTGGTCTCTGTGTCTATGTGGTTTTTTGTTTTTTGGGTCTAGTTTGGTTTGTTCATTTATTTTTGTTTTTTGTTTTTTTAAATATTCCACATATGAGTATAATCATGTAGCACTTGTCTTTCTCTGTCTGACTTATTTAACTTAGCATAATACCCTCAAAATTCATCCCTGTTGTTGCAGATTGCAAGATTTTTTTTTTGTGGCTGACTAATATTCCATTGTATACATACACCACATTTTTTTAATCCATCATCTGTCAATAGTCCTTTAGATTATTTCCATATCTCAACTATTGCAAATAACAGTTTTTATATAATAGCAGTGGTTAATAATAATAATTATGGTTAAAAAGATCTGCCACAAAAGCTTATTGAGGAAATGAAGATGTGTGTGTATTTATAAACATATCTACATATCTAAGACCATTATTACAGCAGTCTGTGTAATGACTTGTTTCTACTGCATCTAATAAGAGAACAAGAAAAAGCCTTATTAAATAATTTTATTGGTCTAGGTGCTTATATGTTTGTCAGTTTCTTTTCTTGCCTCTTTTCCTTTTTCCTCTCGTGCAAAGGGCCTTTGCCTCATCATTGAGAAAGTTAGCCAACACCTGATACGATTGAAAACCAGCCAGTATGTGCTTTACTTTATTGAGATGAAGTATGGAGCTTATCATATATCTCAGTCCCTCTGTGCCTGATAGAACAGAAATAGCTTTTTTGTGGTGGGTGTGCTTCTCGAGATGTGGTCATCTTTCAGAGATCGTTAGGCTGTCAGTCCCCTCCAAGCCGTGGTGGTCGGGCCACAGAAAGAGCATAGCTGTGGTGTCCGGTGACCCAAGGGAGAAGGATCTATTGTATGCAAAAGTGGAATATGCCATTGTTGTTCACATCTTTCAACTGCTTTTTGTTTAAACAGGAGGATGGTTTTATTAAAGAATTAAGCATTGCCATGCAGCTCCTAAGAAACTGTCTTTATCAGAATGAAGAATGTAAAGTAAGTAGACTCCTTCTCAGTTTTGAAAGCAGTGCTGTTATGGAACAGTTTAAATTTCATATGAGATAATTAGGGCAACTGGAAAGCTCTTTGAAGTTTCCTTAGATGCACAGTTGATTGGTTCATAAGCTCAGTGTTGATTTCAGAAAAGAACGCACCTAATCTTACCGTTGTTCGTCAGCCTGGATGACATTTCTTGTTCGTGTCAGCATTTTAACTTTATTCCTGAAACTTTGACTTCAGGCATCTAAAGCAAACTTGAGTCTCTTTTTTCCTACTGTTAGCCATTTCATTTCATTTTTTTTTTTTTTAATTTTAAGATGGTGTGAATGGCCGTGTATGTTTTCTAGGCAGGATTTTTTTCTGCCTAGGCAGTTGTCAGACACTTCTCCATGGGGAGATGTCTGTATGCACAGGAAAGAAGATGAGGATGTCTCCTGCTTCAGAGGAGAGATGGTATTGCTGTGTTGATGTCAGGCAGGTTCTTCAGTCCCAGCTCCGCCGCTCGCGGGACCCCTGGCGCAGCCCCTCTGTCGGGACCCTGAGATGTTTTGCTGTGTCTGTGAGCATTGGTGCTGTCATTCCACACAGCCATCGGGGCTCTTGCACAGAACACAGTGTCTGGAACACTTTGATTTGCTCTGTCAGTGATGGGACATTTCTGAAGCACTAACCTCCACACAGAATCACTGTGGAAAATAATTAAGTCAAAGATAACTTAAGCAAGCTTTCTTTTAAAAAAATTTTTTCCTACCTCTTTTTAAACTTTTTATTTTGTATTGGGGCATAGCTGATTCACAGTGTTGTGATAATTTCAGATGAACAGCGAGGGGACTCAGCCATACGTATACCTGTATCCAGTTCTCCCCCAGACTCCCCTCCCATCCAGGCTGCCATATCACATTGAACAGAGTTCCATGTGCTATACAGTATTACCTCTTTCATGATTTTACTTGTGATAAAACTGGAAAAATATTCTATATCTTAGAAAATGAACATTTGGAGCACATATTCCTTAAGCCATATAAAATAATTTACTCAGGACACATGCCTAACAGTTTACATTTCAAAACAATTTCATGGGAATTAAGTATTGATATGTTTCATTAGTAATGTCACTTACTAAATTTGCTGGTGTCCTTGCAACTGGATGCAGTTAGTGTTCATCCATGACACGTCACTCAGGCAGTACTCTGGCACACTTCCCAGGTAGCATCTGCCTGTAGATTCACGAGATGCTGGCCTGGGTACTGGGTATAAATGTAGTGCTCACATTTGTAACACATTAGCCAGCTATGAAAGTGTAATCTCTGAACAGGTCAAAGCACGTGTGCATTTCCAAGTTGCTTAATAACAAATAAGTCCAAAGAAGAGTATTCAGATGACTCTTGAGGATAAATGTAGTTCTGTGGGACAGAGAGCCTTAATTTCTTTTCCTGTTCCAACTGACCTGAGGGGTGTCACACACTCCCAGTACTAAGTGTTGGTCACTCTCGTGGTGACTCAGCAAGTCCTCTATGCCCATGCCACCCTGATGTCGGTAAACGTGTGACAACGAGGAGCTTTCACACTGGGACAAGCCCAGGGCTGGGGAGGGCGATGGACTGAGGGTTAGAGGTGGGGAACGGTGCTGGTCAGGCAAGAGGTGACGAGGAGAACGGGGAGGGAGGGGTGGACTTGATGAAGACATGTGGAACGACTTCCAGGCTCAAGTGTAACATAGGCGTGAGTCACTGAGCAGAATGTAGCTGTGAGTGATGCTCACGTGGGGTGTGCCCATCTGTGGGACATCGGGGTGGAAAACGGCTGGCAGTCAGTGGATCATGTGGGCCTGGGGCTTTGACTGGGGGGTCTTAGGAGTTAGCGCTGGATAGAGGTGTTTGTAGTCGTGACTGTTGTTGAAATTTCCCAGTAGAGTACGTAGTGAAAGCCTAGGTCATATCCTCGGAAAATTCAACTATTTAAAAATGAGACTGAATAAGGAGTGCTGGAGAGTTTGGAGGTAATAAAGGATAGAAGGGCTGCATGGAAATGAAGAAGAAAGAGCCTTTAATAGATGCCACAGTGCCTGAGGGTTTCACAGCTACAAAGGTAGGAACAATTTTACCAGCATCATCAGTTCAGAAAAGAAATTGGAGATTAAATAATGGTTGGGAAATGACAGCAAGAAGCTCGCTTATGAAGAGCATCATTTATAATTGAGAATATGTAGCTGTAAAGGAAGCTAGCCTATATGTCGACTTCTTCTAACAGGTAGTGCTTAAGTATAGACAGAAGTGAGCAAATCGAGGATGAGTTATTAAAGAGAGGAAGAAACGACCTCCTAGATGGACTTAGAGCCCTGAGGAGGCAGCGGGCTCTTTCCAGGACACAGATGGACGGATCAGTGCTGCCAGAAGAGGGACTCCGGGTCCTCCCTGCCAGGCGGGAAGGAGGGGTGGGAGGAGACCCAGATGAGCCATGTGGAGTCGAGGAGGAGCTCATCCCTGCCTGGCTCTGTCTTCTCCGCGAAACAGCAAATGTGGTCATCCACTGCGGTCGTGGGGCTGCCCTCCAGGCTCGTGGAGAGTGGGGAGCAAGGGGAACAGCGTTGGGAACAACTCGCCTCTCTCTTCCTCCATGAAGTTGTGAGGGCATTGAACGAACGCCCACGTGTGTGTGCATGCGTGGGTCTACAAACTGCCTAGTCAGTCTGTTCATGAAGAAATTGCTGCATTTGCTGCCAATAGTTATATTTTATCCATAATACTGTCCCAGTGATCTTCATAATAAAAACTGAGTTCCTTAAGAATTATTGAGATAGCATAATATTTTGACTGGATTTTGCCATATTCAACTCATTTAAAAGCAGTGATCTTCTGATCTATCTGGCCACACACATTAGGTATGTATGTGCACACAGGAGAAGAGCAGGCGGGGAGGACTCAGAGTTGATCAGCATGTTTCCTTAACCAGAGAATCCCTTTTCTTAACTGTATCACAGCATTTGCAAGGGCTCATTCAGTGCTGTAAGATATTACTGTCTTGCTTAATGTATGTGTTCAGAAGCTGTTTTTCTACATTTCTTACCTGAGTTGCATATCGTGGTCACCCAGTGTTGGAGGGAATTCCTGAGACTGTGGGGCTCATGGTCAGGGTATTCCTGGTTGCAGGGTGCTGAACCTGTCCACAGGATTCTGTTCTCCAATCAGAACAAAATGAATTTTGTTTTTGTCTCCTGTGTTGGTGCAGATTTTCTGGCTTTGATTTTTGTTTATCTTTTCATTATTCCAACTAACTCCGCCTGCCTCTTTTCCCGCACAGGGGGCGGCTCTGGATGCTCACCTGGTCCCCGTCCTGCACGCTCTCTGGCCTTGGCTCTTGATGGATGACTCACTGATGCAGGTTGCGCTGCAGCTGCTTTGTGTCTACACCGCAAATTTCCCAAATGGTAAACTGAGCCCGATGCTGCCTTTCAGTAAAATACTAAAGTACTAGTGTTGTTAAGGTAGAAAAATGAATATACATTTTGAAGTGTTTCTTCCACTTATTTTGAGGGTGTGTTGGTTAGAGGTATGCTTTCCTGTAGGGATTATAAGAGTGAATGGTTTGATGAGATAGAAGAATCATCAGACAGCTCAGGGCATAGAGGGAGAAACTGTCCTGATGATACCGCAGGAGAACACTGGATTTAATAGAATTGGGAGAGGGAAAAGTGTGATGGAAGACCTTAAAAACCAGGTATAGGTTAAGCTGTTACAGATTCTAGAGCAGGAGGCTGGTGTGATGACAGGTGGTCCTGGTGTCGGGTGGCTTGGTGACAGTTGATGTCACTGGGGTGCCTTTTTTTCTAATGCCTCTGACAGGCGTTTTATTGAGCGCCTCCCATGGGCCCTGTTGTTAGTGGCCGACAGCTGAGAGTGAGAAAGGCAGGCAGGTGACGACTTGGGAAGGGAGGAGAAACTGTGAAAAACAGTCTCTGAGTAAAAGAAAGGAAAGTGGGGGCCTGTGGGCAGTATGCATTTCCTGTGTAAACTCAGGGGCACAGAGTTGAGGTTTAAGCCAGCAAGTCTGGGGTTCGCCTGCTTTTTCTAGCAACATGCAGCAGCTCAGCAGTTGGCTTTTCCAAATATCAAGAGACAGAAGGGACCAGAACTGGGGACAGTGCACAGCCCGTCTCATCACTGCTGTGCTCAGCGCGGCTTACTCCTCAGAGTCTAACCTCGGCCTCCGCTCTGGAGCTGCCCGTCCTGGTGGCATTTGTCCTCCCCCTGCCCCCGCCCCGGATTATCGTGTTCCTTGATTTTTTCCTTCTGTAAAATGGAGGCAGGAGCCACAGTGCTTTCAGTGCTTTATTGAGATCGCCAGCCCCTCAGTCCATTAGGTCACCAGCACCGGCCTTTAGGGCAATTGCATTTGACAGGTTAATGACCGAGTCCTTCCACAGACGGCTGAGCTCACCACTCAGGTGGTTGAACCAAAGTGTGAAGCTGAGCCCCTTGTGACAGCTGCTGTTTTTGAAGGCTGCAGTTCCCTCTGTTGGTCAAGTTATGGACAGCGTCCTGTTCAGGCCGCGCACCGAGGGGCCCCCGGCAGCTCCCTGATGCTGTGTATCCTGAAGATGGCGTCCCAGGTGCCTCCAGAGAACATGGCTGTTCAGCAGGCAGTGTTCATGATTCTTTCAAACCTGGCCTTGTCTCATGACTGCAAAGGGGTAATTCAGAAAGTGAGTATTACACTTGCCTTCCTATCATAAAAAAGAGACTCCGTAAAATACCTTTCCAACCCAGGACATGTGTGAAAAGTCTAGAATTCAGTTTTTAGGGAAACTTATTATGATTTCAAACATTTTATTTTAAAGGATTGTAAAGAGATTAGAAGGGTTCACTTTGTTTAAAGCCTGTTGATACATGAAGAGTGATGGAAACTAGAATATGACTCTGTCGTTTCCTTTTAATTTATCTTCTTAGCTTTTGGATTGTATTTTCTTGCTCTCAAAAATGATAGTTTTAGAAAGACAGCTGTCTTACGTCTGTCAGAGATCATAAGAGTAATATGTTCTGTGCTTAGTCGCTCTGTCGTGTCTGACTCTTTGTCATCCCTTGGATTGTAGCCCACCAGGCTCCTCTGTCAATGGGGATTCTCCAGGCAGGAGTACTGGAGTGGGTTGCCATCCTCCTTCAGGGGATCTTCCCAAACCAGGGATCGAACCTGGGTCTCCCTCATTTCAGGCAGATTCTTTACTGTCTGAGCCACAAGGGAATCCCAAAAGTAATATATTGGTCTTAAAACAGACCAAATTGAGAAGTAACAATTTCAGTTCAGTTGACATTGTCAAATGATTTTTGAAATTGCGGCCCTTTTTCCCCAGGTTAGACCTAACTTCTTTAGACACAGGTGAGTTTGCAGTCCTCTGGGACTCCTGTGCCAAAACTTGAATTCTAATCACTGGTTTTAACTTAGGGCACTTTAAAGGAGGCTGACTGGTTTAAACAAAATCTACTACACATGTTCAGTTAGACTGTATTTAGATGTATATAAACAGAATCCCTAGTTTGAAAGATCCCTAAAATCTGATTATGAACAGGTTATTGTTACTTAATAGTACACAGGCATTTGAGTGTTTCTGTTTCATTTACATGAAGGCCAAGATAAATTGAAAAAGTTGACAGCTCTCATAAGAATTGAGCCCCCTTTTCCTCTATTGTATCATCACCCCAACCACCCCCCTCAAAAAAAAAAAAAATACACTTTGAGTACAATCTCTAAATAAAGAGCCTTACTAAAGAAAGATCTTTTCTCAGTGATATGTTGTGCTAACTCACTCAGCATTGGTTCATGAGTCTCGTTGATCATTTTCAATTTTGCAGTCCAGCTGACATCATCGTGGTATCTTGAAATCAGCCATGGTGGGAACGTTCACTCCATGCAAATTGAGGACCTCCTGCTTCAGCCTCAGCTGTTTATTTCCTAGCACATGGCTGGATATCTGGTCGAGTGTGTGTATGTGTGTATGACTATCCTGGATTGAGTTTTTGTGGTTGCCGTCCTTCCACATGTGTGAAAGCGCAGCCTGGGGGTGAGGGGACAGTGCTTTCTGCCACTTCCTTATGGACAGCATGTTGGTAGGAAGTGAAGTAGGAATTTCCAAGTGGAACATAAGCGCTACTCTCGGATCTGACGTGTGACTGACTGGTGCTTATTTTCAGTTTCATCACTCAAAAAATGTTTAGGTTAAACAAAATGCTTTCTAAAGTATTTCAACTCCCAATCTCTGATCTGGCTGCTAACTTCAGCGTATTCTGATATCAGTGCGATCAGGCTCCACTCCAGGTAGGGGCCAGTGAGGTTGTTTTCCCTCTGCTGCTCTGTCATGACGAGCCCTAGACACTTGCAGTTACCCGTCCCCTAACTCTTGTTTTGGAGAAGGCGATGACACCCCACTCCAGTACTCTTGCCTGGAAAATCCCATGGACGGAGGAGCCTGGTAGGCTGCTGTCCATGGGGTCGCGAAGAGTCGGACATGACTGAGCAACTTCACTTTCACTTTTCACTTTCATGCACTGGAGGAGGAAATGGCAACCCACTCCAGTGTTCTTGCCTGGAGAATCCCAGGGACGGGGGAGCCTGGCGGGCTGCCGTCCATGGGGTCACACAGAGTCGGACACGACTGAAGTGACTTAGCAGCAGCAGCAGCAATAACTTGTTTAGTTACCAGAAAATGTCACAAATGCTGTTATACAATTAAGATTCTAAAATATCCGTCTACCATGGCATATTTCTTTGCATCCTAATCAGTGTGGGAAGTCGTCTGAAAAGGTCTTCCTGTGTGTGTGTGCATGCTCAGTCTCTGAGTCGTGTCTAACTCTTTGCGACTCCATGGACTGTAGCCCTCCGGGCTCCTCTGTCCATGGGATTCTCCAGGCAAGAATACTAGCGTGGGTTGCCATTTCCAACTCCAGGGGATCTTCCTGACCCAGGGATTGAACCTGCATCTCTGGTGTCTCCTGCATTGGCCAGTGGGTTCTTCACAAGTCTTTAGACCCAGCAGAAAGAGGGAATACCCAGAGCCTATTTGCGATTTAAGACTCTGCTGTGTATTTTATCACCGTTGTCAGCTCCAGGTCTCCAAGGTCACGGCAGAGCCTGGCTGAATGGGAAAGGCAAGGGGTGAATCTAACCAGCCCTCGTTTGGGTGAGAGGGGAGCAGACATGAGTGATAGCTGCAGGACAGCATGGGGTGTATGTAGTTTGACCGTTTCCTTGGTGCTTGGGTAGGGTGGCTAAGGCTCCTGTTGCTTGTTTTGTTCTCACAGTCAGAGTCCTTTTACATAAAAGTGCTAAATTTATTTTATAGATTCAAGCCAAAATCTTGATGTAGGTATAGAGAAGGCAATGGCACCCCACTCCAGTACTCTTGTCTGGAAAATCCCATGGATGGAGGAGCCCAGTAGGCTGCAGTCCATGGGGTCTCTAAGAGTAGGGGTCGCTAAGAGTAGGGCACGACTGAGCGACTTCACTTTCACCTTTCACTTTCATGCATTGGAGAAGGAAATGGCAACCCACTCCAGTGTTCTTGCCTGGAGAATCCCAGGGATGGCGGAGCCTGGCGGGCTGCCGTCTATGGGGTCACACAGAGTCGGACACGACTGAAGCGACTTAGCAGCAGCAGCAGGTGTAGAGGAACCCAAGAAATACGCCCGAGTAGATTGTTAAACAGGAAGAGACATGGGTGTCCTGGAGAGTTGTGAAAGTTAATGTTCCTATTTCTGTACCCTGATCAAAATGCTCGTCTGACTGGTTCCCATGCTGGCCCAGGCTGCTTCTTGATGACACCTTTATGCTTTCTTTCCTGTTGCATATAGATTATTCTAGGCAGTAAGTCACTGTCTTTCACATAGTCCAGGGTTTGGTGCGGTTTATGGAAGGGGTTTTATTTGGAGGTTGAAATGACTCTTACAGTTAAGTACTGGAGCTTTCTTTGCTCTAAGTTTACAAGAATGACATGTAGCCATGAGAAATCTTCAGTGATGATAAGCGGCTGGATAAAAGTAGGTATAATATATACCCACAGATTTAAAAAAAAAAACCACTTGTAGCTATAAAGATTCAAATATCCTTGGTAGTACCACAGTTATTAACTGGTGTCCAAGACTGACTGGGGTTTTGTTTCTTTCTCCTCCCTGTAGGATAGCTCTCAATGAGTAGCAAAATTGCCAGAAGGCAGACAGGAAGAGAAAAACCCAAGATGCCCGAAACAGTCCCCAAACTGAATGATCAATCCTAAATAACTGAGTTGACTAGTTGCTTTATCCATCATCAGGGATTGATTAGTAGGAATTAAAATTTGAGCACTATTTTGTTCTCCTTTACTTTTTCACTTCTACTTGGAAACAGTGTCGATGGAGTATTGGGAAGGTATTGGGAGGAAGGAGAAATTAAAGTTTCTTTAATTTAAAGGAAAACGAGCAGAATGCTGGTTAATTGATCTCTGTGGGACTCAGAAAGTAATTCTGAAAGACTCAGGGAGAAAGTAAAGTAATGTTCTCCGCATTTATCCACAGAGTAACTTCCTGCAGAACTTTCTGTCTCTGACGTTGCCAAAAGGGGGAAACAAACATCTGAGTAACCTGAGCGTGCTCTGGCTGAAGCTGCTGCTGAACATGTCCTTCGAAGAAGACGGGCAGCAGGTGATCCTGCGGCTGGAGGGCTGTCTAGACCTGCTCACGGAGATGAGCAGGTTCAAGCACAAGAGCAGCCTCTCCATCCCCCTTCTTATTTTCCATAACATCTGCTTCAGTCCTGCCAACAAGCCCAAGATCCTGGCTAATGGTGAGTCTTCTCCTCGTGCACTGCACGAATCCACTGATACACATGCTTATCCACACAGCGTTCTGTTCAGGTTAAAACAGAGTAGTTTTATAGACAATCCGCCTGGTTGTCATTCAGCACCAGCCATGTTCAAGGTTCTGCTGGAGGCGGAGGCTGTGGGAATGGATAGGGCATGACTCCCGCCCGGTGTTCACAGGTCATCGCACGAGGGCCACACTGGGTGCAGGAGGCAGCTCCTGGGAGAGTTTGGGCCCCTCCTTCCCCCGGTCCAGCCTCCCGGTCCTCTGACTCTTGAGCTTTTGGGCAGGCACGGCCCCGCCCTTGGAGCCTTTCCAGATGGCCTGTCAGCGTGGTTGGTGCTCCCCATGCCCATCTCCTGCCTCCCCCACCCTCTTTCTCTCTGCCTCCTTTCCCTGTTTTATTTTCCTCTGGAGAGTCACCACCAGCTGATACGCTGTGTGTTCAGTGTACATCCGTGCATTCCTCCTGTGCCCGCACTAGAGCAGAATGTCTCACGAGTCAGGCGGTTTCTGTCTCTTTTGCTGTGTGTACCCGGGGCAGCTCTGATCGTGCCCATCACGAGTGGGCCCCCGGGGGGCACGTGAGATGGAGCGAGTGACCAGGCCGCAGAGTTGAGGACCCGTGAGCGCATGGTGACAGGAGCCCCACAGCGACCTCACTCTGCCCTTGGGACAGAGGGAGGCGAGGATCAGTGAGGACTCAGAAATTCTGAAACAGGAGAAATGGAGCGCTGTTTCTGCAGCCATACGCTGTTCCTGTGAGGATTGTGTGATTTCAGGTTTTATAAGGGGATGTGTTATCACGAGAGAAAAAAAATAGAGGGGAGGTGGACTCTAGACCGCATGTATCCGATGCTGGATGCCACACCCTCGGGTGCTGCTTCTCTGGGTCCAGTTTCTTCATCTGCAAAAGAACCCCTTCTTTCTGACTTTGGTAGAAATCAGTTTTAACACATCAAGTGTCCAGCCCTGTCTATGGAATGTGGTAGGTGCTCCAGATGTATTAATTCTCTTTTCTTTTCATGTCTTCCACTTAATCTTTTCTTAGACGTGTTTTTCTACGAAACACGGTATTTCCCAAGTGGAAAACTGATTACATTATTGTGTATAGTCATGATTCTATTTTTCTGATGATAATTATTGAATTGTTAGAAATTCAGGGAAAGATTCTAGAAGCTCGGCCAGCCTTTAACTCACCTGAATTAACTGTCACCTGCTTCCCGGAGAGGGATTGACGGGAGTGTCGGTGGCTTTGTTTCCCCGTCTCTCCCTCCCTCACTGTGCCCCCCTGTCCTCACGTTGCTGAGATGACGGTGGCGGTAGGATCCTGCCTCATGGGACGCAAGAGCCTCTGGGAGGTGCCTGCCCCGCTCCGCGGTCGCCTGGTAGCATCACCTTTTTCAGGATACGTTTCTTCTTTGGGGATCAAAGACATTTCTTCTTTGCATTTTTGTTTTTGAGAAGGTCAGGAAGATCTGAAGGAGAGAAGCCTGCATCTTCCGTTTCTGGATTACTCAGGATTTATTTTTAAGCATTTCACTTGCATCAGCAGTGTTCTCTCTCCTCCATGAGCTTGAAGAAGGAGCCTCCCCAGCCCCACAGACGTGAGATGAGGGGCCTCCAAGGTGGCTGGGAGGCAGTGACTGTGCAGTTTCTCCATGACGTGTCCCAGGCGCGGCCTCCATTTCCACCTGGGGATCCAGAGGAAGGAAGGCGCTTGGCTGAGTCACGCGGCTGGAAGGTCTTCCCGGCAAGGCCACGTGACTCTGATCAGCAGCAGCCAACATCCAGTTTAGGTTTAGGTGGTCTGGAGTGGAGTGGGCAGTGGGCTCGACCGCTGTGTGAACAGATCCAGAGGGTGCCTTGTTTCTGGTCATGTCGGACCAGATCTCCTCTGAGCAAAACAAAAACATGCCAGGTAAAATATATTAAAATTCACCTTAAAAAAAATCAAATAACTGAAGATAGTGGGAAACTTCCAGGCCAACTTTGATCGGCAGTCTGTGCCCAGGACGGTAAGAAGTCTGGAGAAGTCTCTTCCGTTCCAAGGACGTTGGCCAGCCAGTGTGCTCGGGCTTTGGTCCACGAGTGCCAAATTGGAAGGGGATGGTCCTCGGGGACAGACTCTCTCAAGCCTTATGGGCCATCCTGCAGATACTAAGCTGGAATCTCAAAGAGCTCACCTCTTAGAAAAAGGTAAAAGTGAAATTGGCTCAGTTGAGTCTGACTTTTCGTGACAGCATGGACTGTACCGTCCGTGGAATTCTTCAGGCCAGAATACTGGAGTGGTAGCCTTTCCCTTCTCCAGGGGAATCTTGCTAACCCAGGGATCGAACCCACATCTCCTTCATTGCAGGTGGATTCTTTACCAGCTGAGCCACAAAGGAAGAAGGTGAATCAGAATTAAATAGGTGCCCTGAGCCTCATCCAGGCAATGATAAAGAAAAACAGGCGCCGCACAGACCGCCCCTCACAGCTCTTCAGCCCACAGACACACGGACAGTGGCCCATGAGCTTGGTGGGAGCTGCTCCTCAGTTGCACTGCCCTCTAACGGGCGGAGGACAGGTTCATCCTAGGCCTCAGGGAACCTCCACAAACACTTTTTCAGAAGCATCAGCCAATTCACAGTTAAAGGTGACCAGGCATGTCAGGGGAGAAGGCAATGGCACCCCACTCCAGTACTCTTGCCTGGAGAATCCCATGGACGGAGGAGCCTGGTGGGCTGCAGTCCATGGGGTCGCTAAGAGTCGGACACGACTGAGCAGCTTCACTTTCACTTTTCACTTTCATGCACTGGAGAAGGAAATGGCAACCCACTCCAGTGTTCTTGCCTGGAGAATCCCAGGGACGGCGGAGCCTGGTGGGCTGCCGTCTATGGGGTCGCACAACTGAAGCGACTTAGCAGCAGCAGCAGCAGCAGGCATGTCAGGGAAATGACAGCATGAAAGAGCAACAGCAACAGCAGGGGCAGAACACCAGCTTACCTGCCTGGACTTCGGATGTAGGAATTGTGAAACACAGATTTGAAAACAACTTTAGTGATGCTGCATTTAGATAAGTAAACAACAAGCTTGAAAGTATTTGCAGGGAATGAGAAACTAAAAAATTGAAAGATGTGAAGAAAACCAAACAGAACTTCACTATTGAGGATAATGTCAGCCCCTTACAGGTGTTTAAGTGTAAATTAATTAAGATATGCAATTCATTTATCACACTTAGCTGCAGGTGGCTGTTGGCTATCTTATTAGACTGCAGATATATAAATATTTCCATCCTTGTGGGAAGTTCTGTTGGACAGGAGACTGTTATAGAACTTCAATAGCCAAAATTAAAAATTCAGTATACATGTCTGGCAGCAAGTTGGGTGTAGTGGAGGAGAAAATTTAAGCATTCAAAGATAGATCAGGAAACAATTTCCAGAATGTAGCACAGAGAGCTAAAAAAAGATGAAAAAGGATTAAAGAATAAAGGGTTAAGGAAAAAAAAAAGCTAAGTGACAGAGTAGACATACTGGGGCAGTCTGATTGCATGTGCATTGAAGTCCTCATAGAAAAGGGGAAGTGAGAGAAAGTGTTTGAGGCAGTGATCACTAAACATTTCAAGAACTGTTTTCATCAGACACTAATCCACAGATCCAGGAGACTCAGATAATTCCAAGCAGATAAGTAAAAATAAGAGATTATCTATATGTTTCTGTGAGAGTTCATGGCCTACCTCTTGGTTAAACTTAAAAATGTTTTATATGCTTTTTGTGTGTGTGCATGTTATATTTCACAGTAAAACAATTTTTTTTTAACTACTTTCATTATCAGAGGGGGCACTACATGAATTGTCCTGTATATGTACTTTCTTTTAAAAATGTAAGCGATAGTAACTGGTCAGAGGAGTTGTATCAGCTTACATAGACCACGGGTTATATGTTCTGAGGGCTTGCTGCGAAGTGTGAAAACGCCCCTGGCTGGTACTCCCATGGAGAACACAGAATCAGCCTCCCAGTTGATGCTGTTCCCTAAGAGTCTGCCACGCATCACCTCCCATGATGAATTTCATCATCTGAAATGACCTCCCATGATGAATTTCACCAGAGAGCTATTTATGTAGGCTGGCTCCTGTAGGTTATGGTACAGGAGAAGCAGAGAGCACAGAGCAGGTGGTCAAGCAGGAGGGGGTGGGTGGTGGGAAGGTTGCAGCGCCCACACCTGCCTTCCTCTCTGTCTGTCCCTTTACTGCACAGAGTTCACTTTATGGAGCAGCTTTTTATTTATTTTTTCCTATAGAAGATTTTAAATTTCTTAAAATTTCTTTAAAAATTCTAGATCAGATCAGATCAGTCGCTCAGTCGTGTCCGACTCTTTGCGACCCCATGAATCGCAGCACGCCAGGCCTCCCTGTCCATCACCAACTCCTGGAGTTCACCCAGACTCACGTCCATCGAGTCAGTGATGCCATCCAGCCATCTCATCCTCTGTCGTCCCCTTCTCCTCCTGCCCCCAATCCCTCCCGGCATCAGAGTCTTTTCCAATGAGTCAACTCTTCGCATGAGGTGGCCAAAGTACTAAAGTTTCAGCTTTAGCATTATTCCTTCCAAAGAAATCCCAGGGCTGATCTCCTGCAGAATGGACTGGTTGGATCTCCTTGCAGTCCAAGGGACTCTCAAGAGTCTTCTCCAACACCACAGTTCAAAAGCATCAATTCTTCTGTGCTCAGCCTTCTTCACAGTCCAACTCTCACATCCATACATGACCACAGGAAAAACCGTAGCCTTGACTAGATGAACCTTTGTTGGCAAAGTAATGTCTCTGCTTTTGAATATGCTGTCTAGGTTTGTCACAACTTTCCTTCCAAGGAGTAAGTGTCTTTTAATTTCATGGCTGCAGTCACCATCTGCAGTGATTTTGGAGCCCAGAAAAATAAAGTCTGACACTGTTTCCACTGTTTCCCCATCTATTTCCCATGAAGTGATGGGACTGGATGCCATGATCTTCGTTTTCTGAATGTTGAGCTTTAAGCCAACTTTTGCACTCTCCACTTTCACCTTCATCAAGAGGCTTTCTTGTTTGCTTTCATTATGGTACCTTTCATCCAGCTAGAGTTTATTGAGCCCTTACAGTAAACTTGCACTGTGGATATTCGCCAGTGAGCAGATTCCACACAGACTCTGCCCTCAGTCATGCACAGGGAGAGAGTTCCCAGTAACAAGTGTTTCACCCCTAAGAATGCATTATGTCTTAAAAATCACTCATTTTAGAGGGAAAATAATTTGATAGAGTTAAGTAATAAAATGGGTTCATGTATTGCTCTGAAACTCTTGGACAGTCTACTTGGGGCTAGACGTCTCTACTTTAAAAGGAGGAAGCTGCTGCAGATAATCTGTAAGTCTTGATTCCATACTCTGGCTAGCTTTGCTCAAAGAGGGTGTATCTTATATGTTGTTATATCTTTAAATAACCTCACATACCTACACACAAAAATACCTTTGAAATGTTTAATCTTTTCTTAAAAGGCTTAGCTAATATGGTATTTCTTGATTTTTTTTTTATAGCAGCCCTTGCTATTGATATGTTCGTATAATGGCTTTATAATTTATCTTAAGAGCAAGTTCTGTTTTCCTGCATGTAAAAATGTCAGCTATGATCAAAGAGTTCATTAATAAACTCATTGTGTAATTGCTTATTTCTGCCCTCTCGTCTTTGGAGGGGTGGCTTCATTGAATTAGGGATGAAAAAGTTAAGCATCCACGGCTTCTGTGGTTCTGCACCTGTTCTAAAAATAGTTTGTTTTAGGGTTGTCCTCCCACATAATCACATGATGTAAAAGATTGTTTTTGCCAACTTTGTATGTATTGGATGGGTGAAAAGTGGGTATCTTTGACTAGTCTGAGATTTGATACTACTGTCTGGGTCTGACCCTTTCTTTTTTTGTGTGTTTATTATTAGAGAAAGTCATTAGTGTGCTCGCTGCCTGTCTGGAAAGTGAGAATCAAAACGCTCAGAGGATTGGAGCAGCCGCACTGTGGGCTCTCATTCACAATTACCAGAAGGTCAGTTGTTAAAATCATTGTCCCTGGGGGGCAAACGCCAAGCTTCTCGGGGTATCAGAGGAGTGTCAGCAAGAAAAAAAAAGTCAAAGACAGTGTTGCCTTTGTGCGTTCAAACCATTAGTAAACCATTGGTTGAAATCTCTCATGTTACCATTTCCATAGGAGGCGCCTCAGTCCCAAGTGTTTCTCTTATGTGAATTCTCCCTTGTTAATAGAACTAGATTTGCCATACTCATGCAGTGTTAGTATGAATCATTTTTTCTAAAAGATGTGTCCAGGAGAAATTCATCTTGACATCCAGCCAGACAGTGAATTTTTATCCAATTGTGGGATTCGCTTTTCTCCCAGACATGTCATTGTTGAGCTTTGAAGTCAGCTCACTTCTCACAGGGCCAGCCCTGTTAGAATGGCAGGCAGGTTCTCTGGCCTCAGCTCTCCTGATGGCAGACATCTCACTCCTTGGAGAGATAGCTGCATGTCCCTGGCTGCTAGGTGGTGACCAGCAGGCGGGTCCCCGAGTGGTGCTCAGGCAGCCGGGCGGCCCTGGTCAGTGGGCTGCCCTCCCTGCTGGCTGGGTCAGCGCACAGGGGGACAGAGGCCACTCTTGTCCCCGGCACCCCTGACACCCAGGGCCCAGGACACGCTCGGGCATTTTGAAGTCCCTCAAAAAATACGTGAGCAACTGACGAACTGCTCATATTCCATATTGTTGATCTGAAATCTGAGGCTTGAGGGAATAATGAAGCACTGAAACTAAGATTGCATAGCTGAAAGTAGCAGATTGAGATTGGGGGAGAGGTGGGGGAAGGGGAGGAAAGGAAGAGCACGGGACAGCAGAGGAAGAACCTGGTTACACGGGGAGGGGAGTGGGTGGCACAGCGGGACGGACCGGCTTCTCTGGCTGCTTCCTTCTCTTCTGCAGTGTCTTGTTGAATACTGTAGTCCACAAGTGCGGAGTTAGTACTGTGCCGTCCTGATTCTTAAGCACATGGGACTAAACCTGATTGATGGATGGCTCTGTATTATCTCTAGGCAAAAACAACTTTGAAAAATCCATCAATAAAAAGAAGAGTGGAAGAAGCATATTCCTTAGCAAAGAAAAGTAAGTTTTATTATTAAAGAGATTATAGTTAAACTTGAAATCTATATAGACTTCCCTGATTAATGAAATATTTGGACAGTTCACAGCAGAATGGCAGTTTCCTACACTGATGTTTTACACTGACGTCTGAGGAGCTTTTTTGTGAAAGCATTGTGAGGAAGCAGACTTCTTTGTGAAGGCATTGTAAAGTGGGCCAGTATTGATCCATGCTTTTCACTGTAAATATTTTTTTTCAGTAATAAAATACTGTAATAGGTGAGAATATTTGAGACATAGTAGTTTCTTAAGACATGTCAGTGGTCTTTCTCTCAGTCATTTTTTCTTCTTGTACCAAGTTTCTTTCTGCCAGTGGCTACCACTGCTGCAGTGTGTTCTCAGGTGATAAGAATTGGGCCCAATTAAAATTGACCTTGAACAGAAAACTTTGATCCAACGTCAGGGAGCTGAATTACAGTCTTCCAAGAATAGATTCCATTGTCCCTGCACGCACTCAGCCCTGTGATGTGATCGTGGTATGAGGCAGGGTTTTCCTCTCGAAGGGCATTTTTCATTTTAAATGACACCAGTTTTCAACAAGCTGTATTCTCTAAACCTTTTTTCTGTTAAGACACTGAACTGTGTCTTTCCCGTACTATTCTGTGTCTATTGGTTATTGATTTGTGTTTCTATAAAGTGCGATTTTTTTTTTTTTTGGTGGTAAGTGGTTCGATTGTGGGGGTTTGGCTTTTTTTTCCCCCTTTGGTTTTTTTCCTAGCTGTGACCATGAGTGTCTGTCGGTAGTGAATAACTGAGTTATGTGTTAGGGATGGTACATAAAAAAGCAAGACATTCATTTGGGTTTATAGGTAGTGAGTGTCCTATAATATAGCCCTATGGGGCTATATTATTTTTTGTTTATCTTCTTTGGCTAAACCATTAACTAAAGATAAATTTTACAGTGTCGTAATTTTTAGAATGTATTTTGAATATTAAATTTAAAAATGTTCTTACAGTGCTAGCGCATCAAGGATTGAAATAGAACTGGAAGCTGCACACAGTTCTGTCCACGTAGGCTAGCGTGTGTCTGCCGCTCAGTGCAGTGCTCAAGTTTAATAAACTTGCTCTTCTGTGCTCCGATCTTTCTGTCTCAGCTTTCTCAGACTCAGAAGAAACCCCTCTAAGTGCCTATTATTTGAAATGTCTTGAAAACCTTGTGCAGCAGCTTAACTCTTCATGAACGCCCTGGGGTGCTCTGCCCCGAAGCAGGTGGCCACTGGACAGGTGAGCCAGCCTTGAAGCAAGTTGTGTGTAGACCCATCCCGAAGACATGCTAAGCCTCCGCAACAAAAGGTGTGGAGTCCTGGGAACACAAGCAGTCTTACCTTTTTCTATACAATGTGTTTTGTAAAAATCTTATTTATCAGTTATTTAATAAAATATTTTTAGTAACTGAAAATTGACTAACAATTTCTGCTTGCAGGCTTTTATCAGTCTCATGAATATAAATTTTAGGAATGGAAAGAAGACATTGTGTTCTGATCTTTTTTTAAAAAAACATTGTATGTAAAATTTGGCTCTTGTCAATACAAATCCTTATTTTTCAAAACATACACATCAGTGAATGGATATTTGTAGTAAATGTGTTTAGTTTGGTGAGTAGCTTATTTTTGCAATTTTTAGTAATATTAACTCCTTTCCATATGATTTATAAATGTGTTATATTTTATTATTTTCACCTTTCAACTTCTGAAACGCTGTATAGTAAAAAACAAAAAAAAAAAGGAAGAAGTGGAATGTATGGTCATTTACACCTGGATTCAAATTCTGTCTCAACTCAGAACATCATGAAGAAAAAGAATGTGAGAAATCTAATAGGACCAACTCTGTTGAGGTCTCTGGACATAACTCGTAACCAACATGTAGTTCTTAACTCAGAACTTAAGGTCAGGAGTTCCCTGGTGGTCCACCGGTTAGGACTTGGCACTTCCAACCGTTGTGGCCTGGGTTCAGTCCCTGGTTGGGGAACTAAGATCCTGCAAACCACATGCAGGGGGGAAAAAAGAGAACTTCAGATGTAGTCACTTTCAGCAGTTTTCCCGACACTTTTGAAATTAAGAAGAGAAAATTTTGTCTAAGAAAAGAAAAATAAAAGCAGAAATACATAGATGTATGTGTGTATATACGCATCTCTTTGTATACACACATATACCTCACATGTACGTGATTTGATGATGATGATTTAGTCACTAAGTCATGTCTGACTCTTGTGACCCCATGGACTGTATAGCCTGCCAGGCTCCTCTCTGTTCATGGGAATTCTCCAGGCAAGAATACTGGAGTGGGTTGCCATTTCCTTCTCCATCACGTGTACATACACACTCATTATTTAGGAAACTGTTTTCTAAATAAATTAAGGTTAACAAGAAAAAAAGAACTTTTTTTTTTTTTACTAAGTGCTGTTAGCAAATTGCTATCATTAATAAAATAAACCATGTAATGTTATTTAAGCTGGAAGCATGGGGACAAAATATATGTTAAATACTGAGATAGAAGCAGATAAATTTGTAGTGTCTGAAAATTATTGATTAGAGATCTGAGAAGTAGATCTCAGAAGTTCAGAAGTTTCCAGGCAGCCCAAATTAATTTGAAGCAATGGACATGGCAATATTCTGAAAAATTCTAAGATCAGGAACCTTAGGAATTATTTCTTCCTTTTTGCCCGATTTCTTATATTTATGTCATTTTTGGGGTATTACCTTTTAATTCCTCACTGATTAATGATAAAATGGATTTCTTTGTAACTTCATTTAAAGAACTTCTTCCAGTGTGTCAGGCACTATTCTCAGAATGTTTATCATTCAATCTGTCTTCCTCTAAAATACTGCCGTTGTTCCTAGGTTGGAGGTGAGTGAATGGAGTCGGCTTGATGGCTCGTCTGTGGCTGGTGGAGAGTGCAGGTGAGGTTGGAGCCCAGGATAACTGTTGACTAGCCTGGGGGTTCCAACCACTGTGCTCTGCCCCCCTGCTTCTTCTCCCTCTCATTGATATCCCTGTCTTTGTGTTTGGATCTTATAGATAACTTCCATTTTTTCTACAAAAGTCGGGTTTCTTCAGGGAAGTCATCACTCCCTTTATGGTTCATTGGTTGATTGAGTCACATCTCAGGGTTTGCTTTGCTTCATGTCCTTGAAATCTGAGAGAACTGTAATTGATTGTATTCTCTTAGCAGTTCAGGGTAGTACAGTGCCATGGGGGGATTTGTGACCCTGCAGGGACATTACAGAAGGGCCGCCACCCTGAAAAGTGGGGGGGAGGTCCTGGCTTCAGGAGAATGCATCCAAGGTGTTCCAGGGCCTTGGTGGCTCACCCACCCGTCCTTGTCTCTTCAGCTTGTGTCCAGCCAACCCGTGGGGAAGCTGTTAGCGGACGGTCCCTGAGGTCACTGGCCCGCTGTTTGAGCAGCTGCCGTGGCTCTACCTTGAGGACCCAGCAGCATCAGAATCCCCCAGGATGCCTTGAAATGCAGATGCCTGGGCCACCTGAACCAGTCTTAGGCCTGTGTCTGGAATGGTTAGCAAACTGGCCAGGTGATCTTGGTCTTCATCACAGCTTGAGAACCACTGATTAATCCTTCAGCTTTACAGATGCTTTAACATCACTCAGTCACTTAGTGAGGAAGTCAGGGCTTGAGTTTGGATCTCTTGCCTGCAAGCCAGATGTTCCTCCCATCACACGTCCCTCATTTAGGCAGAGGACCAGGGCACGACAGGGTGGGTAGGGGGGACTAGCTCACGCCTCCTCGTCTTCAGACTCGCCATTTCCTGGCCATTTCGTTGGCGGGGGTTAGTGTGTGTCACTGCTAAGAATGAGCTCAAAGACTGTGCCGTGTTAACCACAACAGGCTGACACTGATCCTGTGGTGTCTGTGTTCTAAACCTTGAGCCCTCTGTGGGAGAAAGTGGCCCCCGGTTTTGAAAACAGAGGAAACAAGTAGAATAATTAGCTGACCTAGCTGGAGCCCTTCCTCACTCTTCCAAAAATTGCTTTCAGAAGTGAATAACTGGATGTTCTTTTCTTTGGTATTCTGTAAATAAGGGAGGGAAAGATGAAATTTGCGGGTTTAACTGCAGGTCATGAGTTTCCCTTTGGAGTGCTGAATGCACTCATCATCCGTAGTAATTTTCCATCATCAGTCTTTGTGGCTGCACCTGTCTACGCCTGTCTCCTGAGATCTGCCTGACACCTCATGTTTCTCATACCTGGCAGATGATGGATAAGAATAACAGTTGCTCTTGTCACGTGAGGTGTGTCCACTGTTCTTTCGGCCAACGAGAGAGCGTGGCGCAGTGGTTCAGGGCCTAGGGCTCTCGAGTCTAGGGACCCGGGGCCAGCCTGGCCTCACCCTACATGGCTGTGGGACCAGGGACAGCCTGCTGCTTCTGCTGTCCTTGGGAATACCGACACCCACCTTGTAAAGTCAGGGAGAAGACTGAGTGCCTGGTCCTCCCTGTACGTACGTGATTGTCTCTTGGACATTATCAGTGATTGATTATTCTTATGATCTCAACTAACTTTCATTAAAACATTAACATTTTTGTGTCCTTGCAATACTTCTGTCCCTTTCCAGATATACTGGAAAGTGAGTTTTACTCAGAACTACATTCCCCAAAGATCATCCGTTTCTGGAGGAGGCTCATGTCCACAGTCCTGTGGTCACTAATGGCAGACACTGAGCAAGTCATCAGGGAGAACTAAGTCTTGTAAAGCATTGCATAGAGGCACTTTATACACCTGGGTGACTTGATGCTTGTTCTTCTTTGGCCCATCAAGTTGTCTTGATTGAATGTCAGTTGGTGAAATATTGCTCTTTCTCCATTTGAATTGTGAAAATGGAAAACACAAGAAATTATAACCTTAGCAGCCAAAAGAAAATCTTAGCCTTAAGAACCCATCAGTTTGGGAGCTGATTTTTCCTCTGGCCACTTGTTGTTGACCTCATGATCCAAGCAGTTAGGGAAATGGATGACAGAAGACCATTGTTTTGGGGAGTTAGGAGGCTTAGTTTCAGGGAATTTAGAGTT
The DNA here is from genome assembly GCF_019923935.1 of Bubalus bubalis. Taxonomy (NCBI): domain Eukaryota; kingdom Metazoa; phylum Chordata; class Mammalia; order Artiodactyla; family Bovidae; genus Bubalus; species Bubalus bubalis. The sequence goes on along the minus strand of NC_059178.1, from coordinate 54,690,429 downwards.
TATTCTTAAGTCAGAAGGTATTCATCCTAAGATGTTCCTTTTAAAACTCAAGTAACAAGTCCCCTGGTTCCAAGTGAAATGGATATGCTGAGCTGAGTAGGTAGACCTTGAGGCTCAGAATATATGGAAGACCAAGCCAAGACCTGGGTCCTGAGGCTTGGTAGTGAGATGTGAAGAGCTCAGCATGATCCTGTTTCAGATGTTCTCCACAACATCCATTTTTGTGTTTCGTTCACTCCTGCCTTTGGGAAGTCTGCCTGAGAAAAGAAATCTGCTCTTTTAAAGTGTTCCATATGGTGATGTTCCATAAATTTCTCTTTAATCCAAGAGAAATGTATGTGTGTGGATGTAGACTGCAAGGAAAATTCTTTCATGCATTTCTCCATTTCCAACCATGTCACTTGCCCTGTGGCTTGCCCATGGCCGTGCCTTTGGAGGAGCGTCTGCGTCTCATTCCATTTGTTCATGTAGGCAGCGATGCTCGGTGATCTGGTAGTAGATTGCCTGCATTCTGGACACATTCTGGAAACATGAATTCCTCAGATCCTCTGTTAGAACATTCTTCCCTTGGCTTACCCTGGAAAGAAACAGACTATAAAGTGGAAAACTATTTTTAATCATTTTCTGATATTTGTAAAGCTTGAGTTGCAGAGAATCAGTTTATGGATATGGTACCTCTTATAAAAGCTCACCTCTTCTGTCTGTTAGGAAGAGCCATGATTGCTTTCTGCAGAGTAGAAAGCCCCAAATGATAATGGCTTCAGTAAGAGAAGAGTTTTATTTTCTTGTTCTTTTTGTTTGTTTTTTTGTTCCCACATCCAGGAAGCCCCCCACACCCCCCTCCTCCCACTGGAAGGCAGTCCTTGGGTACCAGTATCTCCAGTCACAAGTGCCCATTCTTCTTTGGTGCATTTTTCCTCCAGCAAGTTATCCTGTGGACATCTGGAAGGAAAGACCTCCCCCGGCTGTCTGTTGCCCTTTCAGCAGCCTTGTCAGCTCCCCTTTTATCCTCTTCATGTTCTCTGGCTTGCTCCTCTGTGCCCTTTCTCTTCCTGCCTCTTGGTTTAATTCTTCAACTTTCCTCCACCAGTGTGCCTCCACCCACCTTTCGTTTCCACTTCTGCCTGCTTTCAAAGGCCAAGATCAAAGGTCATCTCTCCCATGAAGCTGTGGCAGATTCCCCGACTGGCAAGAATGTCTGTCTTTACTCTTTGAGTTTCCGCATTGATTTTAGTCGAATTTTTTTTTTTAACTTTTATATCACTTAGCCCTTTTCCCCTTGTATTATACTCATTTGCATAAAGTCATTTTTCCCACCATCTGCTTCAAAACATAACTTCTGACAGCTTGAGACTCCCTGCCTCCGACAATGCCTCACAAAGCAAGTGTTGAGTTTATATTGATTTACTTGAATTGAATGGATGGATGGATATGGAAAATACTTTATTAGTAAAAGCTGTTGAATTTCATCATGTAAGTTAGGCTAAAATTCTGTTGACTTTGTCAAAATAGGCATTATTTTAAGCTTTTATGAGAGTAGATTTTTGTTAGGTGTTTAAAGAATGAAAGCAAAAAGCACTGCTTAAAAACACTTTAAAATCTGTAGAATTTTTTTTTAATTTCATAGAGAAAGAATAAAACCCCAATATTTTAGATATGATTTGAAAATATAACCGGCACTGACATGGAACAGAGATTCTGATCTAAACTGCCAAGGCCCATTACTTATGAGGAATCTTATTTCGGCTATTCTTTTTGGGAGGCAGGATGTAGGTATCAACTTTTTGCAAACAGAACCTTCAATTCTGAAAGTTATATAAGCTGCAGCTCCAGCAGTGTGGAAAGAACAGAAGAAGCCAGTTTGCATTGCCCATGCTGTGTACAAAGCACAAACCAACAGATAACCTGTTGGCTTCCTTCCAGTTTGCTTCTTCGTGCCCACATTTTGGCAGCAGCAGGCAGGCAGGCACTGTGAGAACCTTTGACTAAAATAAACGTGACACTGCTTTGCACAGAAAGGGAGGAGGGGGCAGTGGTAAAGGCCGAAAGGAAACTTTTAATAGTTTGACTTAAAATGGGGGGAAATGCTTTTTTGGTTGATACCACTGCAATAGGGAATGAAGTCTGGGATTGCTTCACTTTATGTTTTTCATGTATATTTTCTATCCCCAGCTGAAAATACACAGTTCTGTCTGCAAGGTGAGGATAATACTATAATGCCTGCACATTTTTACCCAAATGGGGACGTTTTAAGTATGCAGAGTCTAATTGAAAACTGATAGATCCAATGCATATGACATTTACTCTGAATTAAAGATTTGAAGTTGTTAAGGAGATGGGGGCTGGTATTAACCACAGTGCTGAGCTCTCAGGACTGTGGGTCCACCTTCCCCAGTTCATTCCCAGTTGGACAGGGAGCATGGTGAGCGAACCCTGGTGTCACGGGGCAGCTGTTGGAACCGCTGTGTGCAGCGGGTGGTGGTGTCTTGACTTAGGGGCAGAAGACAGCCTGTTCTCGCCTCCACCAGCCATCACCTTGAGGGAAGCAGTGCCTGCCTCTCTGTTCAGATCTCTAGGCTGGGGGTGCTTCCAAGCAAACTCGAGGCTGCAACACAGAGCCCCTGTGCTGCCAGGGAGTTGGTCTCTCTGATGCCCATCAGGCCCTCCTGTGCCCTGACACTTCAGATCCCCAGGCCTGGACACGCAGTCACGGAAGTATCCTTTCCTTACACTGTTTCTCAGTGACCAGCAGTGGTGTTTGGTTTGGGGATGACTGTGAATGATGGGTGCCCCAGAGACTCCGTTCTCTACTGCTTGAGCCGACCGGGCCTCTACAGGCCAAGGCCTGGGCTTTCACTTGTGAGTAGGCTCCTGCTATTCCCTTGGGGAAATGAGCTCACTTGCCAAATATTGAACAACAAGACATTTGAGAACTACCACCACTTTAGAAGGAAAATCACATGCTGAAAATACATTTTTCAAAGCGGCAGCAATGTCAAAACAGATGAGCCAGGAATTTTAAATTAGCCAAACAAATACATTGAAAGAGATAAGCAATTAAAAGACCTACATGAGGAAACATGAAAAAGGTACAAAAATATGTACAATGGATATGAAAGTTGAAAGACCACAATGGGTAGGACAAGTGGTAACATGGATCCAACTGAGGATGAATTAATCAGAAAACATGACTGAGGAAATTTTTGAAAAAGAAGAAAACAACAGTGACTCGGAAATAGAAAGTAAAAATATAAACACTAGGAGATGTGGAGGCTAAAAGTAGAAGTGCTCACATCTGGATGGCAGAAGTCTCAAAAATGGAAAAAAAATAAAATTGAAAATAAGTCCTTGAAGAAATGTGAACATAGCTTTCCTAATACTAAAAAAAGACAATAAAGTTTGTACTTAAACAGCCCATAGAAAACCAAAGAAGAGAGGGAAGAAAAAAAATATATAATACACTCATTGTGAAAATCTAAGAATGTCAAAGACAAAAAGCCCCTAAACAACCCAATAGAAAGGATAATAACCCCAAACTGGAAACAACCTAAATGCCCATCAATAAGTTAAAAAATATTGTACTATATTTATGGAACGAAATACTGCCCAGCAATAAAAAATAACAATACCAATAACCACAACATCATGAATAAATGTCAAAACATTTGGGCAAAAAAAAAAGCCTGACGCAGAGAATGTACTGGATGATTCCACTTACATGAAATCAAATGACAGGTAAACCCAACCTCTGGTGGCAGGAGTTTATAGAAACAATAATCGATTGTCTTGTGTTAAAAGACACAAAGCAATCATCCTGGCGCTGTGTCTCGATCTACAGCATATTATCCCTTGATCCAGGTTGTGTTAACATGCATATGTAAAAAGTCTTAAGAATGTACATGTTACTGTACGTATATTATATATATAATAAGACACCTGAAAGAAGGAAAATTATATTTAGATAATATCAACAGCATGGACATTAGTGAGGAGAAGAACAAAGCAAGTAAAAGAATGCTATATTGCTATTGCGAGGGGAATGCAGGTATCAATTTTTTAATGAGGATGAAAACAGTGACAAATTGAAGGACTAAGATGACAATCATATAATTATATCAATAAAAGTAAATGGGTTAAACTCAAGTGAAAGACAAACTTGAAAGATTGTATGATGAAATCTAAGTACATGCTATCTATAAGGTTGAAGTAAGGCTAAAAAAGCAAATGTAGCAAAAATAAAACTGGTATTAATGTAAAATGAAATTGACCTTAAGATAAAACATATAGATATGAAAAAGATCACTATAATGATAAAAGATTCTATGCTTTAAGAAGATGTGGCAATTTTAACATACATATATCTTACAAAATAACCTCAAAATATTTGAATCCCAAAGTGACAGAACAATAAAGATGAAATGATGAATCTGTTATTGCAAGAATAGCTTTATATCCATGCTGTTGGTTTTTGATAAGTTTAAGTAGGCAGTAACTCAAAAAAGATACAGAAAATCTGAATAATACAATTGATAAACTTGATCTAGTGGATATTTAGATTTCTGCAACCAAGAATTAGACACATTTTCCCCTCAATCCATGTAAAGCATTTAGTTATTCAAGTATCAGGCAACAAAGCCCTTAATAAATTTCAGAGAATAAGTTCATATGGAATGAGCTTTTACCACTTTGTAACTGAGTTAAATTTTAATAAAACAATAAGAATGTATACTTGGAAATTAAAAACTTCTAAGTAACTGACAATGAAAAAAAACCACAATGGAAAGTTACTGAATGATAATAAAAACTCTACACGGAAAGAACTATGGGATGCAGCAAAAGTGAGTCTTTCACATTTTTGAATCCTTTAGAAATTCTTTGCTTTAGATCTGTCTAGAAGAAGGCAGCCTCAAAATGAATAAGCTGTGTGCTTGTCTTAAGAATTAGAAAACTAATGACAGCATAAACCTAAATTAAGTTGAAGAGATAATAAAGAAACAAGAGCAGAAGGCAGTGAAATAGAATCAAAGATATTACAAAACAGAAGACAAAGCAAAAACTGGTTCTTTGAAGAAAATAGTAGACGAATTTCTGCCATAAATGATCAACTGAAAAAGCAAACGGAACAAATGGTGTAATGAATATAAAGGGAGACATAATACAGATAAAGTAGCATGAAGAGTTACTACAAAATATCAGCAGTTCTGTATGAGCAAATTTAAAAGCATAAACTGACAAATTCTTGGAAAGATATCATTTACTAGAATTGACCTAAAAAAGAATAGACTTCGATAGTCTTGTAGCTAATAAAGAAATTGAAGTAGTGATTATAATTGTCCCATAAAGAAAACATAAGAGTAATGGTCTCAGGCAAATTTTAACAAACATTCCAAGGGCAATCCCAATTTTATTCAAGCTCTTTGCAAGAGTGATAGGAAAAGAGGGAAGAATGCCCAAAGAGGGAAGAATGCTTCATTCTATGAAGCCAGTATAACAGATACCTAAACCAAACCAGGAAAATATGAGAATGGAAAAGTATAGGCCTGCTTATCTCATGAATAGAGACAAAAATCCTAAACAATATTACTAGCATCAAGTAAACAGTATATATATTAAAAAAAAAAAAGACATCTGTATGCTTCTCTTCACTGATAAGATGTAGAAAAAGTCCTTGATAATATTCTACTTAATGGCCGACTCTCTTAGTGAATCAGAAGTTGAAGGCAATATGTTAAACAATAAGGAGTATATTTAAAAAACATAGAGCACCATCATTCTAAATGCAGGAACAGTAGATGTACAGTTGGCCTGCCGTATCCATAGTTCTGCACTCTTGGATTCAACCAACTGCAGAGTAAAAATACTAGGAAAAAAATTCCAGAAAATCTCCAAAGCAGGCCTAGATTTGTCACACACTAGCAATGATTTACATTGTATTTACAGGCTTCCTTGGTGGCTCAGATGGTGAAGCATCTGTCTGCAATGGGGGAGACCCAGGTTCGATCCCGGGGTTGGGAAGATCTCCTGGAGAAGGAAATGCCAGCCCACTCCAGTACTCTTGCCTGGAAAATACCATGGACGGAGGAGCCTGGTGGGCTACAGTTCATGAGGTCGCAAAGAGTCGGACACGACTGAGAGACTTCACTTTCACTTTGCATTAGGTGTCCTGCGTAATCCAGAGATGGTTTAAAGTGAGAGGGGGGATGTCCATAGGTTATATGGAAATACTGCCCCATCTTATATAAGAGATATGTGTATCAGCAGACTTTGGTATCTGTATGGGTCCTAGAGCCAATACCTTGTGGTTATAGAGGAGTGATATTCCCTTGAAATTATTCCCACAAATGGGTGTTCTGAATGATAGCGACTGAGTTTCCTGCAGATGGCCGGCTTCAACAGCCAGTCAGTCATGTGAATAAGGAGCCTTCACATGAGTCCTGCACCTAGCCACTGCATCCCCCTTCAGCCTTTCCATCGGCCCACCCGAGGCCCCAGATGTCACGGTAGCTGAAAAACGGTCAGTGCTGTGCTTCCTCTGAATCCCAATCCTTGGATTCCTGACCACCAAAATGGTGGCTGCTTCATATCATTAAATGTAAGTTCTTCTCAAACTGATGAAAGTGAAAGCATTAGTCACTTAGTTGTGTCCGACTCTTTGGGGCCCCATGGATTGTAGCCTGCCAGGTTGCTCTGTCCATGGAATTCTCCAGGCAAGAATACTGGAATGGTAGTCATCCCCTTCTCCAGGGGATCTTCCTCCTGACCCAGAGATTGAACCCAGGTCCTCCCGTGTTGCAAGAGATCCATTACCTTTTGAGCTACCAGGGAAGCCCTCTCAAATTGATGGATAGGTTTAATTGCACCCAAAATTTCAACAGAGTATTCCTGGTAGAATTTGATGAGTTTATTCTGAAGTCTGGAGAAGGCAATGGCACCCCACTCCAGTACTCTTGCTTGGAGAATCCCATGGACAGAGGAGCCTGGTAGGCGGCAGTCCATGGGGTTGCACAGAGTCGGACACGACTGAGTGACTTCACTTTCACGCATTGGAGAAGGAAATGGCAACCCACTCCAGTGTTCTTGCCTGGAGAATCCCAGGGACGGGGAAGCCTGGTGGGCTGCTGTCTATGGGGTCGCACAGAGTCAGACATGACTGAAGTGACTTAGCAGCAGCAGCAGCATTCTGAAGTCTACAAGAAAGAATAATGAGATAGCCAGGACATCTTTAAAGATCAGTAGCAGGAGGAGGGAATTTACCTTATTACCAAGCAGCAGAATTTCATATGAAATTATGGTAATTAAAACTGTTCGACATGGTGTGAAGATAAGCAAAACATGTTTATGGAAGTTTGGTATATGTCCAAAGTGGCATGACAGATAATGGAGAAAGGAGGGACAATTTGATTAACAGGAGAAGAGAAAGTGTTATCCATATGGGAAAAGATGAAGTTGGATTCCTTCTTTGAAACATATGTAAAAACTACAAATGATTAAGGACTGATATGTCAAAGACAAAACATGAACACCCTTTAGACCTGGGGCTAGGAAAGAATTTTTTTCCAACTAGTTTTTAAAAAGCATTGAATATAAGAAGATTGATAAATTTTAATAAATAAAAATTAACGTTATTAATTAAAAAGCACCAAAAAGAAATTGAAAAGGTAAATTATAAACTGGAGGAAATATTTTCACCATATGCTACTGACTGGAGCAGGAAATGGCAACCCACTCCAGTATTCTTGACTGAGGAATCCCATGGACAGAGGAGCCTGGTGGGCTTCAGACAATGGGACCACAAAAGAGTTGGATATGACTTAGTGATTAAACAACAACAAATGGTACTGACAGTGGGCTAGTATCAATGATACATAAGTAACTTCTGCAAATCAGTGAGTAGAACCCAAACAGTCCAGTGGAAAAGTAGGCACAAATCATGAGCAGGCATTTCAAAGAAAAGTTCATATGCCCAATACACATATGAAAAGATCTTCAATATCATTTTCATTTAGAGAAGTAGAAATTAAGACCACAATCAGACTGACAAAAAGTAAACTGACAAATAACAAATATTGGCAAGGACATAAATCCATAGGAGTTTTTTATACATTGTTAGGGGAAGTATAAGTAAGTACAACCACACAGCAAAAACAATTTGACATTTGGGGAAGCAGGATCAAGTCAGCAGAGTAGACCTTGAGCTCACCTGCTCCCATGAACACACCAAAACTAAGCTGCATATAGAACAACTCTTTCTGAGAACAACCTGAAGACTAGCAGAATGGCTGTTCTACAATGAAGGCTGTAAAGAAAAAACAGGAGGGGAAGAGAAGCCATCTGGTTGGGACCCGTAGCCCCAGTGGGTTACCCGGAAGAGGAGGGCAAAGTTACAAGCTTGGGGAGCCTCCCTAAGGAGCAGGGGTTTCAGCCCCACGTTGGACACCTTAGCCCAGGGGTCCAGCACCAGGAAGTTCAGCCTCCTTGGCTGGTTTTAGAAACCAGTTGGGCTTACCAGAGGGCTGTAGGAAAACAAGACTCTACTCTTACAGTGTGCACCCAGATTTGCTTGCTGCTGGTTCCAGCACAGAGGCATCAGTCTGAAAAGTGGCTGGTGCTCTGGACCAGTGTACTGAGACCACCATAGCATACCCCCCAGCCCACATGGGGCTCTAGCTGCCAACGTACCCCAGGAGAGAAGATGCAGCTCACACTGGACTGTGGCCCCAACTCCAGCTTCAGCCCTGCCACCCACCTTCATAGTTGACCTCTAGCACCCCCAGAAGAAGCCATGGCTCATACCTGATATTGGCTGTGGCCACCACACCCCACTCCAACCCACCGTCACCAAAGTGACAACCCCAGCACATCCTGGAAAAGGCCTTGGCCTAAATAAAACCCCAGGAAAAAAGCCCTAATGAAATGGAGATAATTGATTGACCTGAAAAAGAGTTCAAAGCATTGCTTACTGAACATGGACAAAGAATAGAGGAATACAGTGAAAACTTCATCAAGAATTAGAAAATGTAAGAAAAATTAGAACTGAAGACTACAATAATTGAAATTTAAAATACACTAGACGGAATTACCAACAAAGGCCCATCTAGTCAAAGGTATGGTTTTTCCAATAGTCATGTATGGATGTGAGAGTTGGACTATAAAGAAAGCTAAGCACCAAAGAATTGATGCTTTTGAACTGTGGTGTCAGAGAAGACTCTTGAGAGTCTCTTGGACTGCAAGGAGATCCAACCAGTCCATCCTAAAGGAAATCAGTTCTGAATATTCATTGGAAGGACTGAGACTGAAGCTGAAACTCCAATACTTTGGCCATGTGATGTGAAGAGCTGACTCATTTGAAAAGACCCTGATGCTGGGAAGGATTGAAGGTGGGAGGAGAAGGGGATGACAGAGGATGAGATGGTTGGATGGCATCACCGACTCGATGATGAGTTTCATCATCATGATGGCAACTTGACTTGAGTTTGGGAAAGCTCTGGCAGTTGGTGATGGGCAGGGAAGCCTGGAGTGCTGCAGTCCTTGGGGACACAAAGAGTTGGACACTACTGAGTAACTGAACTGAACTGAGATGAAATTAATGGCAGATTAGGTGACAAAGAAGAATGCATAAGCAACTGGGTGACAGAATAGTGGAAATCACCCAGTCAGAACAGAAAAGAAAAAAATCAATCTTTTTGGGACCTTTTGGGATAACATCAAGCATACTAACATTTACATTTAGGGATCCAATAAGGATAAGAGAGAGAGGAAGGAGCAGATAATATTTTTGATGAAATAATGGCTGAAAACTTTCCTAACTGAAGAAGAAAACAGATATTGAGGTCCAGCAAAAGCTGCAAACCAGAAGGGAGTGGCATGATATAGTCCAGGTTCGATGCACGATACTGGATGCTTGGGGCTGGTGCACTGGGACGACCCAGAGGGATGGAATGGGGAGGGAGGAGGGAGGGTTCAGGATGGGGAACACATGTATACCTGTGGCGGATTCATTTTGATATTTGGCAAAACTAATACAGTTATGTAAAGTTTAAAAATAAAATAAAATTAAAAAAAAAATAAAATTCTGAAAGGGAAAAAAATCTACAATAAGGATACTCTACTCAGCAAGATTATCATTCAAAATTGAAGGAGATATAGTTTCCCAGACAAGCCAAAGCTAAAAGAATGTATCACCACTAAATTAGCCTTACAAAAATATGTTAGAGTATTGTTTAAGTAAAAGAAAGAAGGTCTTAAGAAGAAATAGTAAAATATATGAATGAAAAAAACCTCAATGGTAAAGGCAAATATCTAGTAAAGGCAGTGGATCAAACACTTAAAAAAGGTAGTATGAAGAATACAGGAGGGACGTCCCTGGTGGTCCAGCGGTTGAGACTCTGCACTTCCACTGCAGGGAACACGGGTGACATGTTTACATGAGAACTAAGATGCCACATACTATGAAGCGCGACCAAAAGAAGAATAAAGGACAAAAATTGTAAAATCAACTATAATTGCAATAAATGGAGAATACACAATGTCCAACATGGCATCAAAAACAAAACTTTGGAGGGGGGAGTAAAAAATGCAGTTTTTAGAAGGTGCTGGATCTTAAATCACTATCAGTTAAATAAAAATATAATCAATATTATGTATCCATTTATAATGTATATCAATAACATATCAATATATATGAACCTCATGGTAACCACAAACCAAAAACCTACAATAGATAACACTCAAAAAATGAGAAGGGGACCCAAACAAAACACTAAGTAAAATCATTGAACCACAAGGAAGAGACTAAAAAAACTACAAAACAACCAGAAAATAAGTGACAAAATGACAATATGTACATACCTAATAATAATCATTTTAAAGATAAATGGACTAAATGCCACAATTAAAAGACAGAGTGAATGAATGAAAGCAAACAAAAAAGACCTGTTAATAAGCTGCCTACAAGAGAGTTGGGCTTCCCTGGTGGTTTAATGGTAGAAAATCCACTTGCCAAGCAGGAGATGCAGATTTCATCCCTTGGAAAGATCCCTGGAGAAGTAAATGGCAACTCACTCCAGTATTCTTGCCTGGGAAATCCCATGGATAGAGGAGTCTGGCAGGCTACATACAGTCCATGGGGTTGCTAAAGAGTTGGACACAACTTAGCTACTAAACAACAACACAGGAGACTTGCTTTAGAGCTGGAGACACACACAGAGGAATGTGAAAGGATGGAGAGAAATATTCCATGCAAATGGATACAAAAAGGAAGTGGGGTAGCAATGCTCATATAAAGCAGTCTATGACAAAAGACAAAGAAGGGCATTACCTAATGAAAAAGGAGTTAATCCAAGAAGATATAAAATGTTCATAAATATATGTGTACTTAAGATAGCATCTAAATATATAAAGCAATTATTAACAGACATAAAGGGAGAGATTGGTAGTATTGTATTAATAGTAGAGGACTTTATTACTCCACTTGCATTAATGAATGTGGATAGATTGGACAGAAAATCAGTAAGGAGAGTGGCCTTAAATGACATGTTAGGCCATTAGGAATTCACAGTTACAGAACATTCCATCCCCCAACACAATAAACAGTCTTTTGAAGTGCACATGAAACTTTCTCCAAGTCATCTGCTAGGCCACTAAAGAAGCCTCAATAAATTTGAGAAAATTGAAATTATATTGTTTCATTTTCTGACTCAAGGTATGAAACTAGAAATTAATTACAGGAAGAAAACTGGAATAAAACACAAACATGTGGAGACTAACCAACAACCAACATGCTACTAGAAACCCTATGATCAAAGAGAAAACTAAAAACACCTTGAGACAAAATAGAAATGTAACTTTCCAAAATCTATGGGACACAACAAAAGCAATTCTAAGAGGATGGTTAGTAATAAACAAGCCTACTCAAGAAATAAGAAAAATCCCAAATAGTCCACCTAAATTTCCACCTAAGGGAATTAGAAGAGCAAACAGAGCCCAAAGTTAGCAGAAGAAAGGAAATAAAGTAGGATGAGAGACCACCACCAATAATAGAAAAAAACAATGAAATTATCTTCTCCAAAGGTAAAATTGATAAACCTTAACCCAGACTCATCAAGAAAAAAAGAGAGAGGGGCCCAAATAAATAAAACTAGAAAGAGAAGTTACAACCAATATTATAGAAATACAATCCTAAGAGAATACTATGAACAGTTATATGCCAATAAATTGAACGAGCTAAAAGAAATAACTAAATTCCTAGAAGCATATAATCGTCCAAGGCTGAATCAGGAAGGTCTAAATATAAAATCTAAACAAACCAATTACTAGAAATGAAATTGAATCATTATTCAAAACACCTTCCACAAATGAAAGAACAGGATCAGATCGTTTCATAGAGGAACTCTACCAAACACTTAGAGAAGAATTAATATCTAGCCTTCTCAAACTATTCTATAAATTGAAAAGGTGGGAACATTTCCACAGTCATTCTCTAAGGCCATCATAACCTTGAAACCAAAACAGGACAAAGACCCTACCAAAGAAGAAAATTACAGGTAATATCCCAGACGAACATCAATGTGAAAATCCTTGGCAAAATATTAGCCAATCAAATTCATCAATACATCAAAAGGATCATACATCGTGATCAAGGGAGATTTTTTTTTCCAGGGATGCAGTGATGGGTTTAGTCTTCAAATTAATCAACATGCTACAACATAGTAACAAAATGAAGGATAAAGAAAATCACATGATCATCTTAATAGATGCTGAAGAAACTTTAGGCAAAATCCAATGTCCATTTATGATAGGAACTCAACGAAGTTGATACAGAGGGAGCATAGATTGCCTGTAGATATCCAGTTTTCCCAGCCTCCTTTGTTGAAAGGAATACTGATTCTGGTGGCTATGAGGTCCATGACACAAACCTTGCTGATCATGTTTCCCTTCTTCTTTTCCATGTGGGCTGCCCAGGGCTTTCGAGTGAGATTTGATGTGTGCACGGACAGTGGACTTTTTTCTTCCTTCAAACTGTCAACTGTAAAAGTAGTCACTTGGAGCTATTTCACTGATTTTGTAGAATCAATTCCATCAGTTGACATTCCAAGCTATAAATGTGTGATGGGTTTTTAAAAGTTCATGTCACAAATGCACAGAATGAAACCTGATAATACATATTCATATGGTTTGCAAGTCTGTTTGGTAGACTGTTCAACCTAAGACTGCTCTCTCTCTCTTATTCCAGTTACGTATGAGTAACATGGGAGAAAAGCGTTATTTGATGCAGGACTTGGAAACAAACTGAGAAATAAATTGATAGAACAAGAAAAATGAAAATTGTATGTTTCTTAAAAGGGGGTCTAATGGCCAACATTTTTAAACTGAAAAGCTTAAAAGATGCCTTTAACCTATTGTAATTTAGAAAGAACCTCTCAGATTTCAACATTATGAAAGCATACCTAGAGTGTGAGCATCACTGTCGAAAATCTCAAAAACACTGCTATGTACGAGTCTGCTGTGCATTTCGCTTGCCATAGACTTGTATTAAGTCAGCACACGTTGAACACTATGTTCAGGCCTTGACACCATGGTATGAAACACAGAGCCCCTGGTTAAGCAGCCCCTAGCCCTCAGGGCAGAGACAAACAAATACACACACCAACTGCTGGCTGACATGACCCAAATAAGATCAGTGAGCTCCTAGAGTCCAGTGGATGAGGAGCTAACGGTGCCTGCCTCAGACTGCTAGAGCTGAAGATGGCACTTATTTATAGTTAATGCTGACTTCGTGGGGCATCTTAAAACTAGTTAGCTCATGTTGCTGTTAGGTTACATCTGAAATGAGAAGAGTAGTCTTGGGTTGGCCAGAAAGTTTGGGTGTTTCCATAAACTAGTATGTGTGTGTGTCAGTTGCTCAGTCATATCCGACTCTTGCGACCCCATGGACTGTAGCCCACCAGGCTCCTCTGTCCAGGGGATTCTCCAGGCAAGAGTACTGGAGAGGGTTGCCATTTCCTTCTCCAGGGGATCTTCCCAATCCAAGGATCGAACCCTAGTATAGAAAAATCCAAATGAAAATTTTGGCCAGCCCCATATAATTTGAACTCTCATTAGACACAACCCACAAATGACCTGAATGCATGAATGCTAAGTTGCTTCAGTCATGTCTGACTCTTTGTGACCTCATGGACTCTAGCCAACCAGGCTCCTCTGTCCATGGGATTTTGCAGGCAAGAACACTGGAAAGACCTAAACATATTTTAATCTCAAAGAAGAGGAATGGATAAGAAAGAGGTTTGCTCTTGATGGACTTGAAAATATGTGGATTCGACCCATCCTCCACGGCAGGAGAAACACACAACTTGTGCAACACACACACACACACACACACACACACACACACACACACACATATCATGGACATATATTAGAGTCTGGAGAAGGTACTTAGAGACAGAAAGAGATTGATACCAAGCAGCGCAAGTGAAAGTGAAGTCACTCGGTTGTGTCCAACTGTTTGTGACCCCATGGACTGTAGCCTACCAGATTCCTCCATCCATGGAATTTTCCAGGCAAGAATACTGGAGTGGGTTGCCATTTCCTTCTCCAAGAGATCTTCCTGACCCAGGGGTTGAACCCGGGTCTCCCGCATTGTAGGCAGACGCTTTACCATCTGAGCCACCAGGGAAGTCTATTGGCAGGTCAGTATAAACCCCTGACAGGGTTTCTGCCATAGGCCATATGAGGTCACCGTGGAACTGCAGAGCAGGGCTCCTCACTTGCTTCACGCAGGGTGTGTCATTCATACACACTAGCACACTGGAGAGTTAGTCAAGTACAGCAGAAAACATGTTTGTTAGGAGAACAAAGAACTAGCGCTCCAAGCATCCTAACCTTGTCCTGAAGAATCCCGGACAAGCCCCCAAGATGAAAGTTTGTTGCTGAACCATGGAAGACACCGGGATTCTTGCCTCCAGAGGAGAATTCAGTCTGGGGCTAGTGACAAAGCTTGATCGCTCAGAGCTTTTGTGTAATATAGTTTTATTAAAGTATAAAAGAGAGCAAGCTTCTGACATAGACACCAAGCAGCATAAACATCTTCAAATTGATTACTTAACGCCCTGTTTGGGCTCCAGCTTTGCTTGGAGCTGGGTGGGCCATGCTCCTGTGCAAACCCCACCCCTCACCCCTGCCCTGAGCGGCTCAGTCTCCAAGGTCACAGGCAGGGCTGCCCGTATCTGCTGATGCCCTTACTTGGGTCCGGTCACCTTGCACTGAGTGGAGGTCCTCCCACCTCCAACTTGAACGTCCACTGGCTCCCACAAGTAGGGTATTGCTGACCATACAGTGATGCTCAAACTCATTTTATGTTTGGATGCCAGACAGTAATCACCAACCTCACTTCTGGAAACTTCTGAATTATGGGTTATTATTCTACAGCCCAGTGAAGTTAAAGCTCTGTCTCCTCTCTGCTGAGAGCTGATAAGAGCACAGATCAAGTTAATACAGTTATTAAACTGAAAAGAAAACAACTACTGGTCTGTTTCTATTCCATACTCAGAGAATCATATATCCCAAGTTCTTGGGCAGCAGCCACTAATTTCCTTCCCTCTGCTCGATCGTTAGGCAAGACATTTCATACATCTGAATTCAATATGTGTGCGTGTGCCTTGTGGGCCCATAATATTCTTCTTCTAGCATTTTAGGATGGCTCAATTTTTTATTACTTTGTCCTTATTTAGCATACCTGTTGGTACTTTATGGAAGAGAGATGCTATTATTTATTGTTAGCTATAGGATGATCTCTAGTCTTTCCCATTCTATTGTTTTCTTCTATTTCTTTGCATTGATCGCTGAGGAAGGCTTTCTTATCTCTTCTTGCTATTCTTTGGAACTCTGCATTCAGATGCTTATATCTTTCCTTTTCTCCTTTGCTTTTCGCTTCTCTTCTTTTCACAGCTATTTGTAAGGCCTCCCCACACAGCCATTTTGCTTTTTTTGCATTTCTTTTCCATGGGGATGGTCTTGCTCCCTGTCTCCTGTACAATGTCACAAACCTCAGTCCATAGTTCATCAGGCACTCTGTCTATCAGATCTAGTCCCTTAAATCTATTTCTCACTTCCACTGTATAATCATAAGGGATTTGATTTAGGTCATACCTGAATGGTCTAGTGGTTTTCCCTACTTTCTTCAATTTAAGTCTGAATTTGGCAATAAGGAGTTCATGATCTGAGCCACAGTCAGCTCCTGGTCTTGTTTTTGTTGACTGTATAGAGCTTCTCCATCTTTGGCTACAAAGAATATAATCAATTTGATTGATTTGGTGTTGACCATCTGGTTATGTCCATGTGTAGAGTCTTCTCTTGTGTTGTTGGAAAATCACTGCAGATGGTGACTGCAGCCATGAAATTAATTAAAAGACGCTTACTCCTTGGAAGGAAAGTTATGACCAACCTAGATAACATATTCAAAAGCAGAGACATCACTTTGCCAACAAAGGTCCGTCTAGTCAAGGCTATGGTTTTTCCTGTGGTCATGTATGGATGTGAGGGTTGAACTGTGAAGAAAGCTGAGTGCCGAAGAATTGATGCTTTTGAACTGTGGTGTTGGAGAAGACTCTTGAGAGTCCCTTGGACTGCAAGGAGATCCAACCAGTCCATTCTGCAGGAGATCAGCCCTGGGATTTCTTTGGAGGGAATGATGCTAAAGCTGAAACTGCAGTACTTTGGCCACCTCATGCGAAGAGTTGACTCATTGGAAAAGACTCATGCTGGGAGGGATTGGGGGCAGGAGGAGAAGGGGATGACAGAGGATGAGATGGCTGGATGGCATCACTGACTCAATGGATGTGAGTCTGAGTGAACTCCGGGAGTTGGTGATGGACAGGGAGGCCTGGCGTGCTGCGATTCATGGGATCTCAAAGAGTCGGACACAGCTGAGCGACTGAACTGAACTGAACTGATAGGATGATCACTAAATTGAAAACACTGTGGAAAGAGCTTATGTTTCACTTTTATTTCTGCTCAGCTATGAGCTGGTTCTCATTTCTGAGAACTTGAACCCACCCTAAGATCTGTCTTCTGATCTTTTAAGGACCCTTTAGAAACATATGGTTTATGGTTTGCCTGGTGTTGTTTTTGGTTTAGTTTTACTGTAAACATTCTTCAGTTCTTTCTTCTCTGTACTTTCCCCAAGATGTCATGTCACCACCCACTCTGACTTCAGTTATTGCCTCTACTGGGAAGACCCTGGCTCTGCTTGTAAACCCTTGGCTCATTCCTACCGTTCTTCTCACTGTCCCCGTGCCTCCCCATCAGCGTGATTTCTCAGGTCCTTTTAGACCTAAGTAGCCACCTGTCCCCCTGGGGAATGGCATGGCAACCCGCTCCAGTATTCTTCCTGGAAATTCCATGGACAGAGAAGCCTGGAGGGCTACAGGGGTCGCAAAAAGTTGGACATGACTGAGCAACTCACACACACACATACACACACATACACACAGCCACCCATTCCAGAGGAATTAAGGTTTCCTGGGCTTCCCCAGTGGCTCAGAGGTTAAAGCAGCTGCCAGCAATGTGGGAGACCTGGGTTCAATCCCTGGGTTGGGAATATCCCCTGGAGAAGGAAATGGCAACCCACTCCAGTATTCTTGCCTGGAGAATCCCATGGACAGAGGAGCCTGGTGGGCTACAGTCCACAGGGTCTCAAAGAGTCGGACACGACTGAGCGACTTCACCTCACTTCCACATTCCATGCAATACCTTGAGGAATCATCCAGTTGTTAACACTTGCTCTTTGTCCCCGTAACTGCAGTTTGCTCAGGCTGACACGACAGCGATCACACAACCAAGGTTACGGACAGTCTCAGCAGGACATGCTCAGACGGCAGAGAGTCGTGACATGTACATAACTTGGAGAGTTTTCTGGTCTTCTTATCCATAGATTTTTATGGGAGTTAAGGGCTTCCCAGGTGGCGCAGTGGTAAAGAATCCTCCTGCCAATGCAGGAGACGCAGGAGATGTGGGTTCGATCTCTGGGTCAGGAAGATCCCCTTGAGGAGGAAAGGGCAACCCACCCGAGTATTCTTGCCCCGAGAATTCCATGGACAGAGGAGACTGGCGGGCTACAGTCCATGAGGTCATAAAGAGCTAGACACAACTGAAGAAACTTTGCACATTACGAATATTGATAGAGTAAATAACATGGCTCCATGGGGTTGCAAAGAGTTGAATATGACTGAGAGTCTGAGCACAAATGTGGGAATTAAGGAATAATAAAGAGATAAGTGACTTTGAAAAGGAGTAAAGTGTATTACTAGAGACTCCTGTTTATCTCTTCTAAAATGTTTGCAAATCCTCAACAGACAACAATTTTGCTCTCTCATACCCACTGACCTTGTCAAAATATTATTTTAATAGCATAACAGGGACTTCCCTGGTGGTCAAGAGGCTAAGACTTCATGCTCCCAAGGCAGGGGGGCCCGGGTTTGATCCCTGGTCAGGGAACTAGATCCTGCACATCACAACTAAGATGTTGCGTGCTGTAGCTAAAGATTCCGCACGCTGCAACTAAGACCCGGGGCAGCCAAATAAATAACTATTTTTTAAAATTACAGCATAACAGAGTGCACTTCATGGCGACTCCACCAAGAACACTCTCAGAAGTGGTCCCTTCTTTAATTTTCCACTCCCACTTCCTCTTCAAGGCCTCAGATCATTAGATTCAGAAAATTCACCCAACCTCATTGTGTGGGTGGCTAGATTAAAAGGCACCTCAGTGCCCAATTGTGTCATCAAATATACAATGTCGTTAACGCATTCATAGCTGATGGGGCTATTCAGCTGTCCCTACTTCTAGACTCTTCTGGTGAATAGAGCCAGGAAACTTATTTTTAAATTTCATGAGTTTACACTGATAACTTTAATGTTAGCCTAGGAACACAGAGTTCTTCTCCTTGCCTCATTCCTTATTCGTATATCTCTTTCTCACAGTAAGAACCCTGGTTCCCTACAGCATCAGAACGAATGTATCTATCATTTCCTCTACCCTGCAGCCCCAGCAAAATAGTTTCAGAATCACTCCTCGTGTGATACCACCTGCAGCAAGTTGGTCCTACTTTACTACTAGCTAAAGCTTGAGTTTTTCTATTTTGTTTTTCTGCAGTTGTTTTGGTACTTAGAAGATAGCCTTAGTATTAAAGTTCATAGTCAGAGAACTGAATTCCAAAGTTGCTTGAATTAATTCTTCTTCTGTGTGGTTATATTTTTGATGTATACTTAAGTTCATTTTTTTGTGATCAATTTTAGTTTTATTTTTTAAATCCTTTGATTTTTTCTTTTGATTATGTAAAACATACAATGTAACTCAAAAGTCAAAATCATCTAAAGAGAAATAGCTAGAGAGGTCTCCTTCCTATCCCTTTGTCCCCACCTGCTTCCCACCAACTGCACATATAAATACCACCCTTAGTTTATGACTTATCTCTCATATTTCTTTTTTTTTTTTAATTTATTTTTAGTTGGAGGATAATTGCTTTGCAAAATTGTGTTGGCTTCTGCCATACATCAACATGAATCAGCCATAGGTATACACATGTCCCGTCCCGCTTGAACCTTTCTCCCACCGCCCCCAACCCACCCCTCTAGGTTGTCACAGAGCACCAGGTTGAGCTCCCTGCGTCATACAGCAAATTCCTACTGGCTATCTTTTACGTATGATAGTGGATGTTTCCATGCTACTCTCCCAATTCCTTCTGTATTTCTTTTTGCAGTGTATACATCGCAATACATATATTGCTATATATATACATATATATATATAAATACATAAATATATATATGAAATTATTCCTCTTTATTACAGCAAGGCCAGCATGCTATACATACTCTTTTGTACTTTTTTTCATTTAAAGTATGTCCTGGAAGTCACTCTCTACGAATTCATAGGGCTCTTCCTCATGCTTAGTACTCCAGTATATGGATGAGCCAAACTTTATTCAATCAGTTTCTCATGAATGAATATTAAGTTGTTACCAATGTTTTGCTATCATAATAATACCATAGTTATTAAAAACCTGTCCTCTGTTGTTTTATACTTGTACAGGTTTAGAGAAAATTCCTAGAACTAGAATTGCCAGGTCAAAGGGTCAATGCAGATTGAAAGTTTTGTTGCTCCTCCCAGGTTCCTTTGTTGGACGTAGGTCTCTGCCCCCTTGGCCACCACCTGTCCCTGGAATATGTGTGAGACCTGTCTCCTCAGAGGTGCTGTAGGATGCCTGTAACCTCTGGCCCACACTCCTCAGCACCCCCGAGTCCCACAGCTGTGATGCCCAGTTTCCAGGTCACTGACAGCTGCCCACCTCCAGCACCTGTGTCTCCATCCTCATCCTGAGGGGGATGCAGGAGTTCACTAGACCCAGAGGGGAGGCCCGTTTCAATGTGAAAGCACAGAGGTTGAAAGAGAATGTTTTGTTTGAAGAACAGCTTGAAATTCGCCGCTGTGAATGTGACTGGAGTGTGTAATTTGGTAATTCATAAAGATCCATTGTGGACAAATTGTGAAGGACACCGTATGCCATTTGCCCAAAGCAAACTCAAATGAGTGTCTGCTCTGTGTGGGACCTGTGTGCACAGTCACGTGGTCTAAGTGAACTGCTTTCAGAGCGTTGTTATCTCTCTGAAATTGACTTTAGCCATGACTTTGTCTTCCTCAGAACCAAGCACATTCATATAATTTTTTGTGGTCGCATATTTTCGTTCAGAACCCATTCAGATCAATCAATACTTATTGAAGACTTTGTCCATATTTTCATGGATTGTTTTACTGCAGTAGGTTATACAAGGCTGACTGCAGCACTTATTAATCCACTCGTTTAATAATTACTCATTTGCCTTTTTCATTTAAAATGTTCTCATCTGATTGTATGTGAAATTTATAACTAAAGAGATTTGTAAATAGAAATATAAAGATTGACTTTAAGGCATCAACCCAGACAACCACCATCATCTATATCATGGCATCATTTTCATTTTTTTAATTCCCCCAGTGAAGTATTTGTCTAGTGGCAGGAAAAAATGGCAGATTCATTTTTAAAAATTCTTCTTTATCAAATTAAAGTATGTTCATATTCTAGAGAAAAAGAAAATATCATACCCATTCTACCACTTAAAGATAATATAGTGTATTTTTTTCTAAGCATAAGAGAAGAAGATCAAACCTTTGCCACTGTTTTTCTGGTGTGGTGTCTTCTTTCACGTGCTAATATTACCTGTGCTCATAGATCCTGCCTGCACAATTCCCCAGATTTCTTTTAAGTTATGGGGAAGAGGTAACTTCAGTGTTTAGTATCTCTGGCTGCGGCGGCTGCTCTGTGCAGCGGCGGAGGCTGGGGGCGGAGGCTGTGTGTGGAAAGGCGCTGAGCAGTCGCGGCGCGGGGGCAGCGGCACAGGGGCTACCGCACGTCCAAGATCAGGAGCAGCTGCAGAGAAGAGCTACCCCATGTCCAAGGTCAGGAGCGAGGCCAACAGGAGATATCCCACGTCCAAGGTCATGAGCAGCGGCTGCGCTTTGCTGGAGCAGCCGTAAAGAGATACACCCCATCCAACATAAGAGAAACCCAAGTAAGATGGTAGGTGTTGCAAGAGGGCATCAGAGGGCAGAAGACTGAAACCACAATCACAGACAACTAGTGAATCTGATCACATGGACCGCAGCCTTGTCTAACTCAATGAAACTAAGCCATGCTGTGTGGGGCCACCCAAGACAGTGGGGCCATGGTGGAGAGGAACGACAGATTGTGGTCCACTGGAGAAGGGAATGGCAAACCACTTCAGTATTCTTGCCTTGAGAACCCCATGAACAGTATGAAACGGCAAAATGATAGGATACTGAAAGATGAACTCCCCAGGTTGGTAGGTGCCCAATATGCTACTGGAGATCAGTGGAGAAATCACTCCAGAAAGAATGAAGGGATGGAGCCAAAGCAAAAACAATACCCAGCTGTGGATGTGACTGGCGATAGAAGCAAGGTCCGATGCTGTAAAGAGCAATATTGCATAAGAACCTGGATTGTTAGGTCCATGAATCAAGGCAAATTGGAAGTGTCAAACAGGAGATGACAAGAGTGAACATCGACATTCTAGGAATCAATGAACTAAGATGGACTGGAATGGGTGAATTTAACTCAGATGACCATTATATCTACTACTGCGGGCAGGAATCCCTCAGAAGAAATGGAGTAGCCGTCATAGTCAACAAAAGAATCCCAAATGCAGTACTTGGATGCAATCTCAAAAACGATGGAATGATCTCTGTTCGTTTCCAAGGCAAACCATTCAATATCACAATAATCCAAGTCTATGCCCCAACCAGTAACGCTGAAGAAGCTGAAGTTGAACAGTTCTATGAAGACCTACAAGACCTTTTAGAACTAACACCCGAAAAAGATGTCCTTTTCATTATAGGGGACTGGAATGCAAAAGTAGGAAGTCAAGAAACACCTGCACTAACAGGCTTATTTGGCCTTGGACTACAGAATGAAGCAGAGCAAAGGCTAATAGAATTTTGCCAAGAGAACGCCCTGGTCATAGCAAACACCCTCTTCCAACAACACAAGAGAAGACTCTACACATGGACATCACCAGATGGTCAACACCAAAATCAGATTGATTATATTCTTTGCAGCCAAAGATGGAGAAGCTCTATACAGTCAGCAAAAACAAGACTGGGAGCTGACTGTGGCTCAGATCATGAACTCCTTATTGCCAAATTCAGACTTAAATGGAAGAAAGTGGGGAAAACCAGGTATGACCTAAATCAAATCCCTTATACAGTGGAAGTGAGAAATAGATTTAAGGGACTAGATCTGATAGAGTACCTGATGAACTATGGACGAAAGTTCGTGACATTGTACAGGAGACAAAGATCAAGACCATCCTCAAGAAAAAGAAATGCAAAAAAGCAAAATGGCTGTCTGAGGAGGCCTTACAAATAGCTGTGAAAAGAAGAGAAGTGAAAAGCAAAGGAGAAAAGGAAAGATATTCCCATTTGAATGCAGAGTTCCAAAGAATAGCAAGGAGAGATAAGAAAGCCTTCCTTAGCGATCAATGCAAAGAAATAGAGGAAACTAATAGAATGGGAAAGACTGATCTCTTCAAGAAAATTAGAGATACCAAGGGAACATTTCATGCAAAGATGGGCATAATAAAGGACAGAAATGGTAGGGACATAACAAACAGAAGTTATTAAGAAGAGGTGGCAAGAATAAACAGAAGAACTGTACAAAAAAGATCTTCATGACCCAGATAATCACGATGGTGTGATCACTGACCTAGAGCCAGACATCCTGGAATGTGAAGTCAAGTGGGTCTTACAAAGCATCACTATGAACAAAGCTAGTGGAGGTGATGGAATTGCAGTTGAGCTATTTTAAATCCTAAAAGATGATGCTGTGAAAGTGCTGCAGTCAATATGTCAGCAAATTTGGAAAACTCAGCAGTGGCCCCAGCACTGGAAAAGGTCCATTTTCATTCCAATCCCAAAGAAAGGCAATGTCAAATAATGCTCAAACTACTGCACAATTGCACTCATCTCACACGCTAGGAAAGTAATGCTCAAAATTCTCCAAGCCAGGCTTCAGCAATACATGAACTGTGAACTTCCAGATGTTCAAGCTGGTTTTAGAAAAGGCAGAGGAACCAGAAGTCAAATTGCCAACACCCGTTGGATCATCCAAAAAGCAAGAGAATACCAGAAAAACGTCCACTTCTACATTATTGACTACTCCAAAGCCTTTCACTGTGTGGATTACAAAAAATTGAAAAATTCTTAAAGAGATGAGAACACCAGACCACCTGATCTGCCTCCTGAGAAATCTGTATGCAGGTCAAGAAGCAACAGTTAGAACTGAACATGAAACAACAGACTGATTCCAAATAGGGAAGGATTACGTCAGGGCTGTATATTGTCACCCTGCTTATTTAACTTATATGCAGAGTACATCATGAGAAACGGTGGACTGGATGAAGCACAGGCTGTAATCAAGACTGCCGGGAGAAATATCAATAACCTCAGATACACATATACCACCACCCTTAGGGCAGAAAGCAAAGAACTAAAGAGCCTCTTGATGAAAGTGAAAGAGGAGAGTGAAGAAGTTGGCTTAAAACTCAACATTCAAAAAACTAAGATCATGGCATCTGGTCCAGTCACTTCATGGCAAATAGATGGGGAAACAATGAAAACAGTGAGAGACTTTATTTTTTTGGGCTCCAAAATCAGTGCACATGGTGACTGCAGCTGTGAAATTAAAAGATGCTTGCTCCTTGGAAGAAAAGTCATGACCAACCTAGGCAGCATATTAAAAAGCAGAGACATTACTTTGCCAACAAAGGTCCATTTAGTCAAAGCTATGGTTTTTCCAGTAGTCATGTATGGATGTGAGTGTTGGACTATAAAGAAAGCTGAGCACTGACGAATTGATGCTTTTGAATGGTGGTGTTGGAGAAGAGTCTTGAGAGTCCCTTGGACTGCAAGGAGATCCAGTCAGTCCATCCTAAAGGAAATCAGTCCTGAATATTCATTGGAAGGACTGATGCTGAAGCTGAAAGTCCAATACTTTGGCCACCTGATACAAAGAACTGACTCATTGGAAAAGACCCAGAGGCTGGGAAAGATTTAAGGCAGAAGGAGATGGGAATGTCAGAGGATAAGATGGTTGGATGGCATTACCGACTCAAATGGACATGAGTTGGAGCAAGCTCCAGGAGTTGGTGATGGACAGGTAAGCCTGGTGTGCTGCAGTCCATGAGATCACAAAGAGTTGGACACGACTGAGCTACTGAACTGAACTGAACTGATGCTACTTTATATCACCATGTTTGAGGTGAGAAAATCACAGAAAGTGCAGGAATTGTAACTATCAAAAGCCCAAGGTAAATACCCTTCTTAATGGCACCTAAAAGGTGATTGAATCCCCAGTTTAATGTCTTGGCAGGAGACACCTGGCAGTGGAGCACCAGAGAACCATCAAAGTTATCATATGTTATTGCCTTCTCTCTTTATTTTAATTGAATTTTTAATTGAGATAATTGTAGATTCACATGCAGTTGTAAGAAATAATACAGAGAGACTCCATACATTTTTCACTCAGTTTCCCCTAACATCTTACAAACTAGAGTACAATGTCACAGCCAGGACACTGACATTGGTACAATCCACCTACACTATTCAGCTTTTCCCAGTTTTACTTGTACTCATTTGTATGTGTGTGCTTGTGTGTATTAAGTTCTAGTGTGTTAACGTGTATAAGATGCTTTAAGTATATCATACTAATACAAGAATAATTGCATTAATTATTTTAAGATCTATACAGTATTATCACCTACGTAGATCTGCGTATCTCCCAACTGTTTAGTCAAGATACTAAACAGTTCCAATATCATGAGGATCCTTTGTGTTGCCTGTTATAACAAATACTTCTCTTCCACATCACTCCCCATTCTTAACCTCTGGAAACTTCTAATTTGTTCTCAAATTTCTCAATTGCAAAAAATGTTTTGTCATTTCAAGAATGTTGTATAAACGGAATACATTCAGTGTGAGAACTTTAAGGCTGACTTTTTTTACTCAGCATGATTCCCTGCAGACTGATCCAAATGTTTGCATGTATCGATAGTTTGATCCTTTTAACTGTTTAGTAGTATTATTCCATAGTATAGAATATACCAGATACCTGTCTTTTATTTTATTTGGAGTGAATGTAAATGGTATTATGTTTTAAATTTTGGGCTGTCTGTTATTAGCATATGGAAATGCAGTTAGTCTTGTGGTGTTGATCTTGTATACTGCAAGATTATTGATCTTACTTATTAGTTCTAGATGGAGAAGGAAATGGCAACTTCTCCAGTACTTTTGCCTGGAGAATTCCATGGACAGAGGAGCAGGACAGGCTTCGGTCCGTGGAATTGCAGAGTTGGACATGACTGTGCAACTAACTTTCACCTTCATTAGTTATAGAAGATTTTATAGATTTCTTGGGTTTTCTACATAGACGGTCATGGCCTCTGCAGGTAGGAATAGTTTTACTTCTTCCTTCCTAATCTGTATGCCTCTTGTTTCTTTTTCTTGCTTTATTGCAGTGGCTGGAACATCCAGTGCTATGCTGTGTGTTGTGGTTGTTTAGTTGCTAAGTTGTGTCCAACTCTTTAGTGACCCCATGGACTGTAGCTCACCAGGCTTCCTTGTCCACGGGATTGACCAGGCAAAAAGACTGGTGTAGGTTGCCATTTCTTTTACCAGGGGATCTTACCAACCCAGGGATCGAACCCACATCTGCTGCATTAACAGGCGGATTCTTTACCTCTGAGCTACCAGGGCAGCCCACCATGTTATATAGCAGTGAGTAAAGCAGACCTCCTTACTTCCCCCACAGTCTTAAAGGGAAAGTATTCAGTCCTAGCTATAGGTTCTTTGCAGATGATTTCTTATCAAGTTGAGGTAATTCCCCTCTATTTCTAACTCATGAAGGGCTTTTAATGTGAATGGGTGATATGCATTTTTCTGTCAAATGCTTTTTATATGTCAGTCAATATGATTACATAATTCTCCCTCTTTAACTTGTTGATGTACTGAATTACATTTATTTGATTCTCAAATAAGAAGCAACTTTGGACAGGTAAAGAAGGGAATAGACTATGTAAGACTTTGAAAATGAAGCCAAGATGTTTATATATGAATCTATTGCACAGCATTTTCCAAAGTGTGTTCTGAGATGCAGGCTAATTGAGGATACATAAAGATGTAATTTCATGGTGAAATGGATTTGAGAAACAGTAGGTTAAACTAAATTCAGGGGGATTCTTTGCTACTGAATTTATCAGGATCTTTAACACACTGCATTGAATGATGCCTGTATTCTAAAAGGGAAATAAAGTGTGTAAAGTTTCCAAAGCGAGTTTATCCACAAAAATCCACACTTTCCATAATTTCTGTGATAACTGGAAGGTGCACTTTGGGAAACATTGCCATGGGAAATAATTTTTCCAGTGAGAATTTCTGACCTGGGGAGTGTCATTGAAGAAAAGCAGTGCGCTGCGATGGCTCTTACACATGGAACTTCAGGCAGGTCTCCTTCCTGCTGAAGGCTCACTTCCTTATCTGTTGAGCAGAGAAAAAGCCTGACTCCGATGAGTGAGCAGAGGGGTGTTGAGATGAAAAGTGTGTGCTCTGCGGTCTAATCAGTTCAGTTCAGTTGCTCAGTCATGTCTGACTCTTTGTGACCCCATGGACTGCAGCACTCCAGGCTTCCCTGTCCATCACCAACTCCCAGAGCTTGCTCAGACTCATGTCCGTTGAGCCAGTGATGCCATCCAACCACCTCATCCTCTGTCATCCCTTTCTCCTCCTGCCTTCAGTCTTTACCAGCATTAGGGTAAGTCCAATATCTGAGTCCAAATTCTGGTTTTGCTACCCGAGAGGTGTGGGGAACATTGAGCAAATTACTTCAGTCTGTGCCTCAGTTCCCTCAAATGTAATGTAAGAATAGTAACAATTTCCATTTTCTAATATTTTTAAAAGGTTTAGTGAATGAAACACTTAAAGCATTAGAAAACTGTCACTCAAATGGTGACCATTTAATAGTGCTTTATACCTGTGCTGTTTATAGTTGAAGGATTAAGTGAGATAACCAGAAAAATGCCTAAATTTTTTTTTACTCAGAAAGTAGTTACTGGGGAAATGGATCCACAGGCAGTTGTTCCCTGACCAGGGATAAAACCTGCATCCCCTGCAGTGAAAGCAGAGTCCCAACCACTGGATAGCCAGGGAAGTCCTGTGAATGAGTTTCTTTAGGTTATATATGTTGAAGTAGAATTTCTTTGCTGCTGCTGCTGCTAAGCAGCTCTCATGTTGGATGTTTTGAGGACCAGCACAATGAGCGTGTGGATGGAGAGGTTGCTTTAAAATATTTTCTTTGCCTCGGCAGTACTTGGTGATTAACAATGAGGGGTTGAAAAAGACAACTCTAAGATGACACCAAGGTTCGGACTTGGCATTAGGGAAATGGCTATTGTAGCCCCCACCCCCCACCCCACCCCCGCCATGTATGAACTGTGTCCTGAATAGTAATGTGTCAGCTAGATAATTGTAGCATTCCAATTAAAAAATCATAGATATTTCAATTTCTGGTTTTAATAAATGCAGGAAAATAAAGTTTCAGTCTGTTATGCTGAAGTATGACATCAGATCAATGTTGGTAAAGGAACAGTCTGATTACATAGCTGTACTACAAGGAAAATTATGCCCGCGACACAACTTTGAACTCTGAGGACATCTCAGCTTTTTATTTAGGGCACTGATATGGTGGAATGGCTCCTCAGAGGAAATTAAGAGAGAAAGGCATGCTGGTGCTCAGGATGAAGAAAAACAATGCAACGAGGAAGAATTGGAAAGGTCCCTAGAGAAATCAATAAACATAACCTAAAGAATGGGAGACAAGGAAAATGGGATTGCAATCGCAGAGAAGATTGAAGCAAATGGGAAAGTCGGTCAAATGACTGAAAATAAGCCAAGCGTGTACGTTTTAACACACGCTGCAAGCATAGTAAGGGACTTGACTTTGAGTTAGAATATAGCCCGATCTTGTTTTCATCTTATTTCTCATTTTCTTGTATACTGCCTTTGGATCCCAACCATTGGGAACCGGCCAGAGAACATAATGGCCTTATCTGTGAAACTAACAAGTCTAAAACATTTGATCACAAATATAAATATTTCAATGAATTAGCATTTTAGTCAATAAATGTGCATGCATTTGTATATGCTCAACTTTAAAGTTTTTCTTCTCTCTGCTTATTATCTCTTCCCCCAAATCACCTTTTCCATCAGCCCTCAGGATACCAAACTACAGCTCTGAACATCATGAATGAATTTTCTCAGATGATATTGCTTATTTCTGTGCCAAGTATTAGGGCTTTGAATAAACCAGAGTCAGTGCTTTGGGGAGGAACGAAAGAAATCAATTCATTTGCATTTTGTTGTTGTGGTTGGCAGAGTAGTGGCATCCCAAAGGTGTCCATGTCCTAACCCCTGGAATCCATGACTGTCTCACCTTTCGCAGCAGAGGAGACTTTGCAGATATGATTAAAGTTCAGGATTTTGAAGTAGGGAGATGATCGTGGATTCAATCACTGGGTTTAAAGGTAGATTAGGGAGGCAGAGCGGAAAGTCAGAAGGAGCCGAGACCAGGGAAGAATGGTCAGAGAGAGGCGATGTTGTTGACTTGAAAGATGGAACAAGGGCCTCCTCTGGACCATCCACAGCTACCTGGAGCATGGATGCAGGGCGTTTCCAGGGAGACCCTGGTGAGGAGGCTGCTTCCAGCCTCCTCTATGCAGAGCCCTAACAGCTGCCCACCACAGCTGAAGAACAGTAGTAAACATAGTTTCACAGAGGGCATGACTTCAGTTCAGCAGAAATGAAATCCTACTTATCTTTTGATTTCCAGATCTTGTGCAGGTGCATTTCTTTGGCAGAATCTAACTTTAAATCCTGCTGGCAGGGGTCTGGTAAATGCACTGCCCATTGTTCTAGCTCCTGAAACACAGGGGAAAACATGGGAAGAGAAGACAGTGCTGCTTAGCCAGGAGATGAGCTGGTACATCTGGTCGACCACAGTGTCCTGTCTCCTCCCAGGACTTCGTGAGAGCCCAGAAGGAGAAGGGGCTTCCCTGGTGCCTCAGATGGTAAAGAATCTGCCTGGAATGGCAGAGACCCAAGGTTGACCCCTGGGTCAGAAAGATGGCCTGGGGAAGGGAATGGCTACCCACTCCAGTATCCTTGCCTGGAGAATTCCATGGACAGAGGAGCCTGGTGGTCTACTATGGGGTCGCAAAGAATTGGACAGGACTGAATGACTGACACTTTCACTTTCAACAGGAGAAAGCCTTAAACTCAAGCCAACTCTTATTTTTTGCTTGTTTGTTTTTTGTTGGCCATTGAGGTTGATTTTGTTACTGCTAATATAACCTCCCAACATCTGACCGACGCTTCATCCCCCCCACCCTCCCAGCATAGTTTCTTCATAAATATCGAGTGTTTCCATGGTCGTGGTTGGGCACATGCTGTTTCCACATGGTCCATCTAGGATCTCTGATGCTGTTCCTTTCTTGAATCACTCTTTGTCTTCCCTAAAGTTTATTGCTGCATTATTTTTCATTTGCTTAAAATTTCATGCTCTTATTACTCATTTAATCCTCAAATTCCTTCCAGTCATCTAAATCTCTTCTCAATGTTCAGATCTCATTTCTTTCAGAAATCCCTCTGCATCTCTGAAGGGCTTCAGTCTGGACTGATTCATCTCTGTAACTAGTGCATAGCTATACCTTGGGGTCGCCTTGAGGTTCTGTTTGCCTCTCTCCTGCCAACACTTATTTATTGAGCTCCTGTGGGGCATTTTGGCCCCCT
Organism: Bubalus bubalis; assembly: GCF_019923935.1. Classification (NCBI taxonomy): domain Eukaryota; kingdom Metazoa; phylum Chordata; class Mammalia; order Artiodactyla; family Bovidae; genus Bubalus; species Bubalus bubalis. The sequence continues at coordinate 54,659,981 of NC_059178.1, read as the reverse complement.
TCGCCTCCCCTTATTCCAAAAACAAACTTGAAAGGAAACGTTCAAGCAGAGTTATTGTTTATTGAGCTGCTGCATGCTGGGCATTGCCCTTGGGTTGGGGATACAGTTGGAGTGACCAGCTGCCCAGGTATGCCCAGGACTGTCCTGGTTTTAGCACTGAAATCCCAGGTCCTGTGAAACTGCCTGGCCTCAGGTAAACCAGGATGGCAGGTCATGCTTGGCACAACCATGAACAGGCAGTATGTGCTCTCAAGGAACTCATGTTCAAGTTGGAGAATCCAGAGACAGACACAAAACATGAGAATAAGACATAGGCACAATTGTACACATAGTGCAACATCCGGTTAGGAGAAGTGTGAACTATTTGTATATTGGTTCATCTGTACACATTTCTGTATATTAATTTTGTATCCTAGCACATGTATCGGAGAAGGCAATGGCACCCCACTCCAGTACTCTTGCCTGGAAAACCCCATGGATGGAGGAGTCTGGTAGGCTGCAGTCCATGGGGTCGCTTAGAGTCTGACATGACCGAGTGACGTTACTTTCACTTTTCACTTTCATGCACTGGAGAAGGAAATGGCAACCCACTCCAGTGTTCTTGCCTGGAGAATCCCAGGGACGGCGGAGCCTGGTGGGCTGCCGTCTATGGGGTCGCACAGAGTCGGACACGACTGAAGTGACTTAGCAGCAGCAGCACATGTATGCTTTGTGCTGTTTTAGAAAGTAAAAAATTTCTTTCAGTGACCTGGGATGCAGCAGTATCGAGAGTGCAAGAGGCCAAATAAGATATTCAGAGCTTTGGGCCTGAAATTCCCCATGTGGGTGGAGGGCCTTGGCTGGGACAGCATGAGGGTGGGGTTTGCCAGCCTGGGTGCTCCCAAGGGGCTGGCAGGCTCCATGCTCTCAGCAAAACACTGGGAGCTGGAGGCCCCACAGTGTGTCCATGAAGAAGTGGGATTTGAACCCCAGTGTCGTTGCAAAGCCCACACTCTTTTGTTTATGGGGAAGTAACTCTTGTTTCTGCTCACTCACTAACCATGGTGCAGAGGGAATATTGTCACTTAGCAGCAGCCCAGAGAGATGTGGGAAGCAGAGGAGGAAGGAAGGAGCTTGGTCAGGGGACAGCTGTGGGGACGAGATAGGAATATCTGTGAGTCCGTGTCTGTCCACAGACAGTGACTTCTCCTGTTTCCTGGGGCCTCTGAACAAATTCCCAGAGAACTTAGTCCTCAGTCGGGCCTGTCAGGTCAGGAGCCCTGAAAATGTCTGTGCAATGTTTGTTTTCCTGAGACCCTGAGACCATCAGGAGAGAGGAGAGGTATACACAGAGGAGGGAGAAGAAGACAGAGGCCAGCGGAGGCCCAGGTGCGGTCTGCTGGGGCCCGCAGTGCCACACCAGGTGAGCAGAGGCTGGGCCTCCTGGCCCACGCAGAGCTTTTCTGAATGGATGTCTTATTTTTATGAGCATAAGTAAGTGTGTGTCAATTGCTCAGTCATGTCTGACTTTGCAATTCCGTGCACTGTAGCCCACCAGGCTCCTCTGTCCATGGAATTCTCCAGGCAAGAATACTGAAGTGGGTAGTCATTCCCTTCTCCAGGGTATCTTCCCGACCCAGGGGTCAAACCCAGATCTCCTGCATTGTGGGCAATTATGAGCGTATGTGTATTGAAAAAAGTTCTTCACTTGGTATGTGACATATTTTGCACATGTAAGTAGAGATCTGCGCAACCACTGAAGAGCCGTGGAGCATCCCAGCCTATGGGTTTAGCACCATGAGCTGATCCAGTTCCCTAGAGAAAGGCGCGCAGAGAGTTCCCAGCTTTCATTCATAGAAACGGTGCTGTAATAAACATTTAGGTGTTTAAACACAGATCTTTGCTAAACGTGTTGTTCTGTAGGATAAATATCTTGCGGTGGCCTTACTGGGTCAGAGGAGACACTAAGTCATAGCTTTAGTTTTCCATGTAGAAAATGCAAACCTGTTTGAGTCTACACTCACAGAATCTGGCATTCGTGTTTCTATCCACTCTTTTTTTTTTTTTTTTTTTATTACTGTCAATGTATTTATTTATTTGTTGGCTGCCCTGGGTCTTGGCCGCTGCTCGGGCCTTTCTCTGCTGCGGTGCGCAGGCTTCTCACTGCAATGGCTTCGCTTGTGGCAGAGCGGACTTGAACCTGCACATGCCGCAGTAGCCCCAGCTCGCAGGCTCTGTGCACAGGCTCAGTACTTGCGATGCAGGGGATTAGTTGCTCTGCAGCATGTGGGATCTTCCTGGACCAGGAATTGAACCCGTGTACCCTGCACTGGCAGCTGGATTCTTATCCACCTTGCCACCAGGGAAGTCCTCCATCTACCCGTGTTAATAATGATCACTTTCATTCTTCTCATTTATATATTTACATTTGTGAAGTGAAGGTGGCTCAGTCGTGTCTGACTCTTTGCAACCCCATGGACTATACAGTCCATGGAATTCTCCAGGCCAGAATACTGGAGTGGGTAGCTGTTGGGGTCCTTTAATGGACCGGAACCTGGTGGTCCAGAGTTGACGATAAGAAAGTGAAAGAAGGAAAGAGGCTAATATTCCCTGGGTTATGCAGCTGACCTTTGCGCTCCAGGGAATCAGCCAGAAAGAGAGAGAGAGAGAGAGAGATGGACATGGGGACCCAAGTCTCTGGTGGAACAAGGGTGCTTTATTGAATTCTGTGTGAGTATATATACCATATTACAAGGTAGCTTCTTCAGATAAAGGTCAAAAGACCAGACTTTACAAGTTACCAAGGAAACAAGGAGCAATGGAGGCCATAAGGCCAAAAGGCAATCCATATCAAAAGAGGGTCATAGATAATCCCTTTCACCAAATGGAAAGGCTAGTGAAGGAAATCCTATGCAAGCATCCCATCTCTATGATCTCAGTCCTGGGAGTGGCTTGCCACCCCTCTTGGTCCTGACAGGAACTGATAAGGAACAGAGGGCTCAAGAGAGATAGGAAACAGCACACAGGAATACTACTGTTAAACATTCCCTGACAAATCCCCCTATTTTATTATATTTGTAAAAAAGGTCCAGAACGTTTGAGTTTGTTTAGTTTTAACAATTTTTTCAGAATGGCAACGGTAAACAACAAATATAATTACCAAGACAATCGGCAGAGTTACAGTTCCAGACCCGATGCTGTGGGTAATGCTTTGAAACCATCCTCGTGGGTCTAGCCCAGATAATTGATCAGCTAGTTGTTCAGATAAAATTTCCAGATGGGGGATGAGGGCAGACTTTTAGAGAAGGTTTCAAAGATTTCTTTTTGCAATAATTGTACATTCAGAGAGGCATTATCATGCATATTTTGTAAATGAAATTTGATTTGCTCCCAGTTATAGGCACTATGATTGAATTGAACAGGAGTAACACAAAATTGAGTAGAATTCCAATCACATTTTAGTATCACTTGTTTTTGTACATCTATTAATTGATCTCTAACCCATTTGATGGCTGTTTTTAGTTCCTGTATTTCATCTTGACTATCCTCATCTATCTGAGCCTGAGTGGCCCACAGAGTATGAGCATCTTTAGTCCAATGTTGGATAAAATTATGTGTTTGAATTGAGGTTTGTAAAGCAATGCCAGTGACGGCAGCAGTGGTGCAAATAGCTATTAATCCCCAAATGCCAAGAATCAGCCGTCCAGTGACTCATTTAGATCATCGGAGTAACTTAGTAAGTAATTGGGAAGCAAGCCCGGACATGGTACCTTCTTCCCAGGGCCGTTGGAAATTTACTGGTAACCACAAATTACCTCAAGATCGAAGAATCAAAAGGGATTCATTTCTTAAGGAAATAGAAGAGTTAAGACAGGTATATAATTTGCAATTTATACAAGTTACAGAACGTAAAGTCTTATTGAATTGTAAGTTTCCTGTGGCTGAAACAAAAGGAAGGGGAATACAAGCCTGTATGAAATATGATTGGTTAAAGCGAAAGAAATAATTACTATGACTACGACTGGTTCCTGTGAAATGTCCGGTCCAAGTTCCAAGTTCTTTGGTGCTTGCAGCAAGTTTCCATATGGCCTATTGTTCAGGCCCAATTTGTTTATCGAGGATGATCCGAGGACGAGGTGGTGCCATTCCACCGTCAAGCCAGCCAAGAAGTCCTTTGTCATGGTAATGTTCCACCCTAGTGTTAGTAACTTTCCAAGCCACTTGAGTAGCATAATTACACACAGTGCTATTAATATCATCTGAATAGTTGGACAACCACATACCATGGGGTCCCCAATTGACAATGTTGTGGCTAGCCACAAATATTAATTTTCCTGATTTGGCTTGACATTTGTCCCAGTGAACAGGAGTATATTTAAAGTTCTTATAAGTAAACCCTTTACATAATGTTCTTTGTTCTTTCCCTAACTCTTTCCCTCAAGTTTCAGTAGTATAAACATGGTTCACAAAGAAAGGGCAGTAAATATTCCAAGCAATGTCCGAAAGTCTTCTTTTGGAGGCAGGACGAAAGCCCAAGTTTGTTGGCTGACGTTTATGCATACTTACCCTGGGCCCAGGCACAAGGGAAGGACTTCATAGCCTAAAGAAATGTTTGTTTTCCCTCCTCCCCAGGGTGTGAGGGCCCCTTCATGTTCCAGGGAGGGGGCATATGGGTGGAGTCATTGGTTGATACCTCCTTTCTCCGTCCATTCTATGACCTGCGATAAAGGGGGGTTGGGTAAGTAAGCCCAGTAAGTATGATTAGTTAATCTGGAGCCAGGGGATATGCGGGCCAACCAAGCAAGCAAAGCGATAAGAAGGTTTTCAGGACTCCGAGGCATTCCCTGTTGAGAAACCAGATTTTCAGCTTGATTAGTAAGGGTTTTTTCTGTCTCCAAGAGGGGAGGTCATACGGTTGATGTCACCGAGGGCGGTGCTTCCTGGAGATCTTTAGATCTGACATGGCCCAAATTGGAATTTCTTCCTCCTGGGGTTTTTGTTGTTTTGGTCTCCATTTTGAATGCCGGGGGCCCCCTTGGGTCGAATCTTCCGAAGAGGAAGCCATGTGAGTTCATTGGATCTATCTGGGGAAATACAAGCATATCCCTTTCCCTGTAAGATTATTTTCCCAGATTTCCATTGTTTATTGAACCCATCTTGATACCAAATGGGCAGAGGAAGAGAAGTGTCCTTCAATTACTCGAAATGTTTTTCTGCTCTTGTCAAGATATCTCTTTGTGGTAAGTTTAAAAAATTTAAAACAAATAAAACTGTACTAACAATAGTTATAGGTTTAGAGAATATCTTATGTTGGAATCTAGTAGAGTCTGCTTTAGAAAGGGAAGATAGCAATGTTCCAGTGTATTCCCCCTTTTTAAATTTTTTTATTTGCAATTTTAGTGTGTGATGTGAATAAGAGCATATAATTCATTTTGCTGAGCAGAATGGAATTTAGTTTAAAAAACTTTATATTCTTTGAGAGACCAGAATGAGGCTTTAGTGTTCTTTAGTGTTCAGATAGTGTCCCATCTATATAGAAAGCTTCAGCTTGAGGTATTGGCTGTGAGCTGACGATACGGGAAATAATAAATTCAGTATTTTTGAAGGAATTCCATAGCTTGTTAGAAGGATAATGAAATGAAATTTCTCCAAAATAGTCCAGAAAAGCTATTTGGAAATCAATAGAAGTTTGTAAGGCATTCTCGAATTGAGATTTATTGACAGGTATCACAATTTTATGGGGATCAGAGCCAATTAGAATTTTAGTCCTATTTCTTCCATTGATAATGATTAGAGCAATTAAATCAGGTAGGGTGTAAGTGACTTTATTCCTCTAAAATGGGTATAGATCCATTCTATTGGGTGTTCTTTTTGGGCAAGAAGTCCCGTGGGAGAATGAAGAGAGGGAAGTAAAAATAGTTCTAAAGATGAAAAGTGAAAGTGAAGTCGCTCAGTCGTGTCTGACTCTTTGCGACCTCATGGACTGTAGCCTATCAGACTCCTCCGTCCATGGGATTTTCCAGGCAAGAATGCTGGAGTGGATTGCCATTTCCTTCTCCAGGGGATCTTCCCAACCCAGGAATCAAACCCGGGTCTCCCTCATTGCAGGCAGATGCTTTAAATATAGTCTAATGTGAGTAAGAAATTGCTTTTGTAATTTATTTTGTACCAAATAGAATTCCTCTCATGTCTCCTGAGAAAGTGCTCAGGGGCTGTTTAAATCAGGATCTCCTTTCAAAGTATTAAATAGATTAGTCAGTTGATAATTAGCAATGCCAAGGCAATGGCAACCCACTCCAGTACTCTTGTCTGGAAAATCCCATGGATGGAGGAGCCCGGTAGGCTGCAGTCCATGGGGTCTCTAAGAGTAGGGGTCGCTAAGAGTAGGGCACGACTGAGCGACTTCACTTTCACTTTTCACTTTCATACATTGGAGAAGGAAATGGCAACCCACTCCAGTGTTCTTGCCTGGAGAATCCCAGGGACGGGGAGCCTGGTGGGCTGCTGTCTATGGGGTCGCACAGAGTCAGACACGACTGAAGTGACTTAGCAGCAGCAACGCTGGATCATGGAAAAAGCAAGAGAATTCCAGAAAAACATCTATTTCTGCTTTATTGACTATGCCAAAGCCTTGGACTGTGTGGATCACAAAAAACTGTGGAAAATTCTGATAGAGATGGGAATACCAGACCACCTGACCTGCCTCCTGAGAAATCTATATGCAGGTCAGGAAGCAACAGTTAGAACTGGACATGGAACAACAGACTGGTTCTGAATAGGAAAAGGAGTACCTCAAGGCTGTATATTGCCACCCTGCTTATTTAACTTCTATGCAGAGTACATCATGAGAAACGCTGGGCTGGAAGAAGTACAAGCTGGAATCAAGACTGCCGGGAGAAATATAAATAACCTCAGATATGCAGATGACGCCACCCTTATGGCAGAAAGTGAAGAGGAACTCAAAAGCCTCTTGATGAAAGTGAAAGTGGAGAGTGAAAAAGTTGGCTTAAAGCTCAACATTCAGAAAACGAAGATCATGGCATCTGGTCCCCTCACTTCATGGGAAATAGATGGGGAAACAGTGGAAACAGTGTCAGACTTTATTTTTTGGGCTCCAAAATCACTGCAGATGGTGACTGCAGCCATGAAATTAAAAGACGCTTACTCCTTGGAAGGAAAGTTATGACCAACCTAGATAGCATATTCAAAAGCAGAGACATTACTTTGCCAACAAAGGTCCGTCTAGTCAAGGCTATGGTTTTTCCTGTGGTCATTATGGATGTGAGAGTTGGACTGTGAAGAAGGCTGAGCGCCGAAGAATTGATGCTTTTGAACTGTGGTGTCAGAGAAGACTCTTGAGAGTCCCTTGGACTGCAAGGAGATCCAACCAGTCCATTCTGAAGGAGATCAGCCCTGGGATTTCTTTGGAAGGAATGATGCTAAAGCTGAAACTGCAGTACTTTGGCCACCTCATGCGAAGAGTTGACTCATTGGAAAAGGCTCTGATGCTGGGAGGGGGCAGGAGGAGAAGGGGATGACAGGGGATGACAGAGGATGAGATGGCTGGATGGCATCACTGACTTGATGGATGTGAGTCTGAGTGAACTGCGGGAGTTGGTGATGGAGGGGAGGCCTGGCGTGCTGTGATTCATGGGGTTGCAAAGAGTCGGACACGACTGAGCAACTGAACTGAACTGAACTGAACTGAAAGAGGGTCTAATCCAATTTATATCATCTAAGAGTTTCTGAAAATTTAAGGTTGATAGTTTATTAGTACAAATCTGAATTAGATGGGGAGTAATACATTGTCTATTAACAACAAATCCTAAGTAATGATAAGGTGTAGAGGTTTGAATTTTTTCAGGGGCAATGATTAATCCAGAGGTTTTTTAGGCATTGTTGAGCTATATCAAACATATGTGTGAGTTTCTAAAACGGATGGAGCCAAAAACAATATATCATCCATATAATGGATAACAAGAAAGTCAGGAAATTATTTTCTCACAGGCTCAAGGGCTTCAGCTACTTAGTACTGACGCACGGTGGGAGAATTCATCATTCCTTGAGGCAATAGAGTCCATTGGTATCATTTATGAGGCCCGATATGATTAGGGTAAGGGGGAGAGAAAGCGAATCTCTCTCTGTCCAAAGCGGGTAGAGGTATATTAAAAGAGCAATCTTGCAAATCAATAATAATAATGTGCCAATTTAAAGGAATAGTGGTAGGTGATGGGATTCCTGATTGTAATGCACCCATAGGTTTCATAGATGCATTAACTTTTCTAAGGTCTTTTAAGAGACGCCATTTGTTAGATTTTCTTTTTATAACAAAAATAAGAGAGTTCCAAGGACAGCAAGAGTCCTCGGTATGTTTCAGTTCTAATTGTGTGTCTATAAGTTCTTTAGCAGCCTGTAGTTTCCCTTTCGTAAGGGGCCACTGCTCTGTCCAAATGGGCTTGTTGTTTTTCCAAGTTATTTTAATAATTGTATTATTTGTTAAATGAGCAGTGGCCCCTAGGAAAAATGTGGAATGTATATCTGAGTTTGCCATAGAATAAGTAAATCCCTTCCTGTTGAATTAAGGGGTGCATCTATCACATAAGGTTTTAATGTTGCAGGTTGGCCTTCTGGTCCCTCACATGGGTAGATTTGAACACTTTGATAAACTTCTTGTACTTTGGTTTGAGAAATTCCTGCAATTTGGCAAGAGATTTTCTTGTATAGGCCAGTATTTGAGCCATAAATGTTTGGATATAATAGTAATATCAGAGCCAGTATCGAGGAGACCAGAAAATCTTTTACCATTAATTTTGATGTATATATTTTGTCAGGCATATTCAGATACCAGCGATGTCATAAAGATTGTTTTTGATCTGTTCTGCTGAATCTGCCTGCCCATACATCATTAGAGGAGTTAATAGAAATGTAGGATAGGAGAGGGTGTGGAGAAAAGGGAACCTTCTTACACTGTTGGTGAGAATGCAAACTAGTACAGCCACTATGGAGAACAGTGTGGCAATTCCTTAAAAAACTGGAAATAGAATTGCCTTATGATACAGCAATCCCACTGCTGGGCATACACACTGAGGAAACCAGAAGGGAAAGAGACACGTGTACCCCAATGTTCATCGCAGCACTGTTTATAATTGCCAGGACATGGAAGCAACCTAGATGTCCATCAGCAGATGAATGGATAAGAAAGGTGTGGTACATATACACAATGAAGTATTACTCAGCCATTAAAAAGAGTACATTTGAATCAGTTCTAATGAGGTGGATGAAACTGGAGCCTATTATACAGAGTGAAGTAAGCCAGAAAGAAAAACACCAATACAGTATACTAACGCATATATATGGAATTTAGAAAGATGGTAACAATAACCCTGTGTACGAGACAGCAAGAGAGACACTAATGTATAGAACAGTCTTATGGACTCTGTGGGAGAGGGAGAGGGTGGGAAGATTTGGGAGAATGGCATTGAAACATGTAAAATATCATGTATGAAACGAGTTGCCAGTCCAGGTTCAAAGCACGATACTGGATGCTTGGGGCTGGTGCACTGGGACGACCCAGAGGGATGGTATGGGGAGGGAGGAGGGAGGAGGGTTCAGGATGGGGAACACATGTATACCTGTGGCGAATTCATTTTGATATTTGACAAAACTAATACAATTTTGTAAAGTTTAAAAATAAAATAAAATTAAAACAACAAAAAAAAGAAATGTAGGATAAAAGAAATAATAGAGCAATTTTGTCCCCTCTTTTGAATTGCCATGAAATCTTAGATGACATCATAATTTGAATTTCTTCTTTATAATCTGAATCGATTACTCCAGGGTGAACAGTAATTCCTTTAGAAGTCAAACTAGTTCTGCCGAGTAAAAGACCCAAAGTGTGTGGGGGCAGACTTTTGGAGGTTTTTTTTATTAGCTTTCTTTGGGCAATCCCTTTTTAAATAGTTCTCATCCCTGCATATAAAACATCCCTCATTTCCCTTTTTAAAGCAAGCAGCAATTGTCTCAGCTAGCATTTGCATTTTTTGAGTTTCTGATCCTAGATTTCGACAAACATTTAAATAATCAATAATAGTCCCTGTCTCACGAATTGGGGCTATAGCCTTTTGACATTCCTGATTTGCATTTTCATAAGCAAGTAATTTCTCTAGTTGCCTTTTAGCTTCTTCTCCGATTACAGTATGGGAAATAGCAGTTTCTAATCTAGCTAAAAAATCAGCATAAGTTTCATTAGGTCCTTGCAATATTTTATTGTAGCTACCTGTAGGTTCCCCTTGAGGAGTAATTCTATCCCACGCTTCAAGGGCCACTGTTTTTAATTGTTCATGCAACAAAGGAGGGCACTGTGTTTGAGCTTCTATAGCATCAAATTGTCCGGTGCCAGTTAACATTTCAAAAGTTATTTGGTTTTGGGGAGCGCTAGCTCAAGCGTTTTTGTTAGCATGATCTCTGGCTATATCTTGAAACCACATTGTCCATTGAAGATATTCTCCTGGTTTAAGGAGAGCTTTTTATTAAAGTTCACCAATCATAGGGAATAAAGGTTTCAATAGAAGACACCATAGCATTTAGAATTTCTCTAGTAAAAGGTGAATGTGGGCCATACATAGTTACAGCCTTTTTTATTTGTTGCATGTGAAAAATGTTAATATCTTCATATTAAGGTATTATTTGCCCTCGAGTGTTAGCATTTCTTAAAACTGAGAAGGCGGAAAAACCATGGGCTTCAGAGTCTTGTGATTGCAAAGCCAGCAATTCAGAGAGCCTCTGTCATGAAGGAGAGTGAGTAGGTAGCAATTTTTTGCAAATATGAGATTGTGCTAAGGACTTATTATTATCCAGGAAAGTATTCCCAGTTTTGGTGTCAAAAAGTATCTCAGGAGAGTCGTTGTCAGAATCATTAGGTTCTAGAAAAAGAGAGACTTTTGGATTCTTGCCTGTTGGCAGAGAAGGAGCATTTGGAGCAGCCGGGGCAGGGCTTGTAGAAAAATTCGGAAATATTTTATGTTGTTCTAATTGGTCCTTTTGTAAAGTTTCATCATCTAATTCATGTTCATGTAATAAGCATTCTGTCTGTTGTCGAATATCAGGAGGGCTAGAATTGCCTTGAAATGGCAGAATTACAGCTTTAATGAGAGCCCACAGGGGCCAGAAATCAACTGGAATATTTTTTCCCCATCTGGCGGCTTATTCAACATTCTTTTTGACCCAGTGCCAAATTTCTAAATCAAAACTGCCTTCATCAGGGAACCAGGGATTATGGTCAACTATTGTTTGAGGGCAAGCCTCTACTCATTAGTGCGAAACCGAAAGTCCCTGAACTTTAAACAAATGATTAAGTAAAGTAGAGAAGTGAGGGGGCTTTCCAGCCATTTGACCCATGTCCTTGTACTTACCAGCCTCAATAGGCCCCGAGTCACTCCGTCCGAAGTGCCGCGTGTACCAGGCCCCTGTTCTGGGCGCCACTTGTTGGGGTCCTTTAATGGACCGGAACCTGGTGGTCCAGAGTTGACGATAAGAAAGTGAAAGAAGGAAAGAGGCTAATATTCCTTGGGTTACGCAGCTGGCCTTTGCGCTCCAGGGAATCAGCCAGAAATAGAGAGATTGAGAGAAAGAGAGAAAAGGATAGGGGGACCCAAGTCTCTGGTGGAACAAGGGTGCTTTTTTGAATTCTGTGTGAGTATATATACCATATTATAAGGTAGCTTCTTCAGATAAAGATCAAAAGACCAGACTTTACAAGTTACCAAGGAATCAAGGAGCAATAGAGGCCATAATGCCAAAAGGCAATCCATATCAAAAGAGGATCATAGATAATCCCTTTCATCATATGGAAGCATCCCATCTCTATGATCTCAGTCCTGGGAGTGGCTTGCCACTCCTCTTGCTCCTGACAGGAACTGATAAGGAACAGAGGGCTCAAGAGAGATAGGAAACAGCACACAGGAATCCTACATTCCATGATAGGTAGCCTTTCCCTTCTCCAGGGGATCTTCCCAACTGAGGGATGGAACCCAGATCTCCCGCATTGCAGGTGGATTCTTTATCAGCTGAGCCACAGGGAAGCCTAAGAACACTGGGGTGGGTAGCCTATCCCTCCTCCAGCAGATCTTCCAGACCCAGGAATGGAACTGGGGTCTTCTGCATTGCAGGCATGACATGCAAAAATTAGTTGGTCCTTGTTTTCATTTATTACAACTGATGAGATTAAATAGATTTTTACATTTTTCAGTCTGTAGTCCTTCTGGTGTGAATTGATGTTCAGCATCCATTGCCTGTTTTATATTGGGACATTTGTGGGATTTTTTTGGTCACTCATATTTAAGTACTTTGCACTTAGAAAATATCCTCTGTCACATCCCTCTCCTAATTGTTCCACCTTTGGCTTTACTAGTGTGTTGTTGTTGTTATGTTAGTCACTCAGTCGTGTCCGACTCTTTGTGACCCCACAGACTGTAGCCCGACAGGCTTCTCTGTCCATGGAATTCTCCAGGCAAGAATACTGGAATGGATTGCCATTCCCTTCTCCAGAGGAACTTCCCAACCCAGGGATTGAACCCTGGTCTCCTGCCTCACAGGCAGATTCTTTACCATTTGAGCTACAGGGAAGTGTAATTTTTGCCAAGTCAGAGTTTTAAGTTTTTATGTAGGAAAAACTGTCACATTTTCCCTGGCTTTGGCATTATGTGTGTGTATTGTTTAGTTGCTGTCAATATATATATTGTTTAATTGCCAAGTCATATCTGATTCTTTTGCAACTCCATTAACTATAGCCCACCAGGCTCTTCTGTGCATGGGATTATCCCAGGCAAGAATACTGGAGTGGGTAGCCATTTCCTTCTCCAGGGGATCTTCCCAACCCACGGATCAAACCCACATTTCTTGCATTGGCAAGTGAATTCTCTACCACTGAGCCTCCAGGGAAGCCATATATATATATATATTATATATATATATAATATATATTAATATTTGTATCTTAATATATTTTACATATATACATATTATATATGTATGAAATCTCAAAACCAAAATTCTGTCTTCACTCTCAGGCTAATAAAACTTTTTCTCCAATTTTTAGAATGTGTTCCCTATTCAAATTATCAATATATTTGAAGTGTCAGCTGCTCTGATAGCTGAGTGCACAGATCAGGGTTCTTAGTCCTAACTTTCCAAAATGCTTCCGTCTTGAGTCGAGAAGGAAACAACTTGAAAGGACAGGGGACGCGGAACAGGCCACAGAGTGAATGGGGTGAGTTGCGGGGAGCCGGCTCCATGCCGCTGTACTGGCCACAGTCCCCCAGGACCGCCCCCCGTGGGCCTGGAAGACACCCTTGCAGCTGTCGCTTGGCACCGGCCCCGCCACCGCCTGCATGGGGACAGCCAGCTCCCCGCTGCCGGCAGAGCCTGTGCGCTGCTGCCCAGGGCACGGCTGGGGCTGCAGCCCTGCGGCCCTCAGGGGCCCTGGGGCCGTGCTGATACCCTGCTTTGAATCCTCAAGCTTTGGAGTCCGATTCTGATGAAATAAATGTATGGGCGGAGCCTATGTCTGCATCCGGAGGCAAGCTGTGTGGGCCCTCAGGTGGGCGTGCGGGGCAGTCCTACTGCCTGGGGGTGGCAGACGTCCTTGGGCAGGGGTGGCAGCCAACTTTTCAGCTTTTCCCAGTAGCTAGGCACTTTCTCTAACACCGGACGGTAGACAATGCATTCCTCCCCGCCCGGCCCCGCCCCACCCCGTGCGGAAATCTCACAGTTGTCATGTGCTGAAAATCTGCTGTTCTGTTTTCTTAAAACCCAAATGTGCTTAGTCACTCAGTCGTGTCTGACTCTTTGTGATTCCATGGACTGTAGCCTGCCAGGCACCTCTGTCCATGGGATTCTCCAGGCAAGAATACTGGAGTGGGTTGCCATGCCCTCCTGCAGGGGATCTCCCCAACCCAGGGACTGAACCTAGGTCTCCCACATTGCAGGCAGATTCTTTCGTCTGAGCCACCTGGGAAAAGTGAAAGTGAAAGTCGCTTAGTCGTGTACGACTCTTTGTGACCCTATAGACTATACAGTCCATGGAATTCTCCAGGCCAGAATACTGGAGTGGGTAGCCTTTCCCTTCTCCAGGGGATCTTCCCAACCCTGGGATTGAACCCAGGTCTCCCACATTGCAGGCAGATTCTTTTACCACCTGAGCCACACCAAGGAAGCAAACCCCAGTTAATTCTGGGTTTATTGAAAAGAGGCTGACAACCTGACCTGCAGAGCCACCATCCGCTGTCTACTCATTTCTAAAAAATCATTTCCCCTGTGACCTAGCTACATTTTATTTGATGCAACTTAATTATGAGAACGGAGAAGGCGATGGCACCCCACTCCAGTACTCTTGCCTGGAAAATCCCATGGACGGGGGAGCCTTGTGGGCTGCAGTCCATGGGGTCGCGAAGAGTCGGACATGATTGAGCGACTTCCCTTTTACTTTTCACTTTCATGCATTGGAGAAGGAAATGGCAACCCACTCCAGTGTTCTTGCCTGGAGAATCCCAGGGATGGGGGAGCCTGGTGGGCTGCCGTCTGTGGGGTCACACAGAGTCGGACACGACTGAAGTGACTTAGTAGTAGTAGTAGTAGTAATTATGAGAAAGGGCTTCCCTGGTGGCTCAGTGGTAAAGAATCCTCCCACAATGCAGGAGACCTGGGTTCAACCCCTGGGTTGGGAAGATCCCCTGGAGGAGGACATGGTGATCCACTTCGGTATTCTAGACTGGAGAGTCCCCAGGGACAGAGGAGCCTGGCGGGCTACAGTCCATAGGGTCGCACAGAGTCAGACACGACTGAGCGACTAACACTTTCACTTTACTTTTCAATTACGAGAAAACATTTTACACGTATGTGGACCATCTACCCAATCCTGACCAACTGAAACATTGGGTGTCATAGGAAATGAGATGTTAGCATTGAAAGGATGGTGAGCCATTTGTCTAAGACAAAGAAAGCCCCTTTAGTGAGGTAAGAGAGTATTCCACATCCCACGGGTGCTGGGAGCATCCAGGAGGGCAGGGCCCCCTCCTCCTACATGAGGCCTTGTCCCTTTGCCCAGCATCCTTCTGCAGGAGATGGAAGGGCTTCTTACTCGAGCTGAGCTTCAGCCACAGAGCAGCTTACTTCTTTCACTTGCTCCCTCGTTAACCAGAGGGAACTCGGATGAAACAGTTGTAGGCTGGCTTCCTGCAGGGTTTGCTGCTTGCTATGACTTCAAGCCTGATGGAGGCAGAATGGCGATGCCTGTGTAGGTATCCTTGCTATTTCTCGGCTGAAGGAATGTAGCAGAACCCCCTCCTGTCCCAAGAGAGGGACATTTCTTTTGCAGTTGTTGAACGGGATCCTGGTTTCTATTCAGAGCTGCTCTCTGGGCCGCATGAGATCACTAGACCATCTTCATTTTTCAGGTTAGCAGCACCTTTAGGCCTGGTGAGTGAAGTGAAGTGAAAGTCGCTCAGTCATGTCTGACTCTTTGTGACCCCATGGACAGGGGGTTGCAAAGAGTCAGACACAACTGAGTGATAATACCACCTCCTGCACCGGAAGTGGGAGGAGGGTGTTGGTGTAAGGAGGCATCGAGGGCAGGCCCCACACATCTTCTTGGCTGCACTATCTGCCAGCATCCCACACTCAGCACTGTGTCACAGACACTAGGAGGTGCCTGTGGAGGAGGTCATGAGTGTTCTTTTCCGAACAGCTGAACTGAATCTCGACCCCTGAACTTCTCTAGTTCTTCAGGTCTGCCTCTGAATTCACAATTCTAATAGAGTAAAACCTTTTCACATTGTTGCTTTATCATGCATTTTAATATCTGGTAGTGCACGGTGACCTCACTTCATTTTTCTTCTTATTAAAAGTGCACTTAGCTCTTAGGCATTTAAACAAAGGTCTTACTCACCGAGAAATGTTTGTTATATGAACATCCATACACACCAACCACACCGAGTGCTGACGGAAAGTACCCCGACTGCCTCTTATGGCTTTTGCCATCTCATGAGTCAGCGAGGCTTTCACACTCTCTCCCAGCCCGACCTGCTCAAGAATATAAAAGATTTTAAAATTCCAGATAAATTGAAACATTTCTGATATATTTTCCCAAGATTGGTTCTTGCCATGGAGGAACATAGGATGCTACCTTCATTTATTCAAGACTTATATGTTATTTCCTTCAATAGAATTCACAGATTTTGTATAATTACTACAGATTCTTGAGGAACATTCATATATATTCATACATACATATGTATATGCATAGACTTGCATATATATGTTCATTTTGCTGCTCTTTTGATATGATATAAAGTAAAGCTGATGAGCTTTATGAAATCTTTGCTAGATGTATCATTTATTCTTTTCTCAGTTCCTTTTTTTTGTTTGATTTCTGTGGTGTTCTCCACATACATTGTTGATCATCTGCAAATAATAGTGTATTTAAAATAATACAACATTTACAATTTTATATTCTTTTTTTAAAAACTTAGAACATCAGTGAAAACTTCCAGAGCAGTGCCAAATAGTGGCATTTGATAGTACTCATCCTCATCTTGGGAATTTAATTATGATCCTTCTATGTCTTACCATCAAGTTCACCATGTGTTTCTAATCAGTTTTCTTTATTATGCTAATCATATTCCAAAATCATTCTGAGTTTTTATCAGGAAAAGATGTGCCTTTTGGGCATTTGCTGGATTCAGTTCAGTAGCGCAGTAGTGTCTGACTCTTTGCGACCCCATGAAGTGAAGCACGCCAGGCCTCCCTGTCCATCACCAACTCCTGGAGTTCACTCAGACTCACATCCATCAAGTCAATGATGCCATCCAACCATCTCATCCTCTGTCATCCCCTTCTCCTCCTGCCCCCAATCTCTCCCAGCATCAGAGTCTTTTCCAATGAGTCAACTCTTCGCATGAGGTGGCCAAAGTACTGGAGTTTCAGCTTTAGCATCAGTCCTTCCAATGAACATCCAGGGCTGATCTCCTTTAGGATGGACTCCTTTTGGATCTCCTTGCAGTCCAAGGGACTCTCAAGAATCTTCTCCAACACCACAGTTCAAAAGCATCAATTCTTCTGTGCTCAGCTTTCTTCACAGTCCAACTCTCGCATTCATACATTACCACTGGAAAAACTGTAGCCTTGACTATGTAGACAGACCTTCGTTGGCAAAGTAATGTCTCTACTTTTCAATATGCTATCTAGGTCGGTCATAACTTTTCTTCCAAGGAGTAAGTGTCTTTTAATTTCATGGCTGCAGTCACCATCTGCAGTGATTTTGGAGCCCCAAAATATAAAGTCTGACACTGTTTCCACTGTTTCCCCATCTATTTCCCATGAAGTGATGGGACCAGATGCCATGATCTTCGTTTTCTGAACTCTCCACTTTCACTTTCATCAAGAGGCTTTTTAGTTCCTCTTCACTTTCTGCCATAAGGGTGGCGTCATCTGCATATCTGAGGTTATTGATATTTCTCCCAGCAATATTGATTCCAGCTTGTGCTTCTTCCACCCAGCATTTCTCATGATGTACTCTGCATAGAAGTTAAATAAGCAGGGTGGCAATATACAGCCTTGACATACTCCTTTTCCTATTTGGAACCAGTCTGTTGTTCCATGTCCAGTTCTAACTGTTGCTTCCTGACCTGCATAGAGGTTTCTCAACAGGCAGTCAGGTGGTCTGGTATTCCCATCTCTTTCAGAATTTCCCACAGTTTCTTGTGAGCTACACAGTCCAAGGCTTTGGCATAGTCAATAAAGCAGAAATAGATGTTTTTCTGGAACCCTCTTGCTTTTTCCATGATCCAGCAGATGTTGGCAATTTGATCTCTTGTTCCTATGCCTTTTCTAAAACCAGCTTGAACATCTGGAAGTTCACGGTTCATGTATTGCTGAAGCCTGGCTTGGAGAATTTTGAGCATTACTTTACTAGCGTGTGAGATGAGTGCAATTGTGTGGTAGTTTGAGCATTCTTTGGCATTGCTTTTCTTTGGAATTGGAATGAAAACTGACCTTTTCCAGTCCTGTGGCCACTGCTGAGTTTTCCAAATTTGCTGGCATATTGAGTGCAGCACTTTCACAGCATCATCTTTCAGGATTTGAAATAGCTCCACTGGAATTCCATCACCTCCACTAGCTTTGTTCATAGTGATGCTTTCTAAGGCCCATTTGACTTCACATTCCAGGATGTCTGGCTCTATGTAAGTGATCACACCATCGTGATTATCTTGGTCGTGAGGATCTTTTTTGTATAGTTCTTCTGTGTATTCTTGCCACCTCTTCTTAATATCTTCTGCTTCTGTTAGGTCCATACCATTTCTGTCCTTTATCGAGCCCATCTTTGCATGAAATGTTCCCTTGGTATCTCTGATTTTCTTGAAGAGATCTCTAGTCTTTCCCATTCTGTTGTTTTCCTCTATTTCTTTGCATTGATCACTGAGGAAGGCTTTCTTATCCCTTCTTGCTATTCTTTGGAACTCTGCATTCAGATGCTTATATCTTTCCTTTGCTCCTTTGCTTTTGGCTTCTCTTCTTTTCACAGCTATTTGTAAGGCCTTCCCAGACAGCCATTTTGCTTTTTTGCATTTCTTTTCCATGGGGATGGTCTTGCTCCATGGGGATGGTCTCCTGTACAATGTCACGAACTTCTGTCCATAGTTCATCAGGCACTCTATCTATCAGATCTAGGCCCTTAAATCTATTTCTCACTTCTACTGTATAATCATAAGGGATTTGATTTAGGTCATACCTGAATGGTCTAGTGGTTTTCCCTACTTTCTTCAATTTCAGTCTGAATTTGGCAATAAGGAGTTCATGATCTGAGCCACAGTCAGCTCCTGGTCTTGTTTTTGCTGACTGTATAGAGCTTCTCCATCTTTGGCTGCAAAGAATATAGTCAATCTGATTTCGTTGTTGACCATCTGTTGATGTCCATGTGTAGAGTCTTCTCTTGTGTTGTTGGAAGAGGGTGTTTGCTATGACCAGGGTGTTCTCTTGGCAAAATTCTATTAACCTTTGCCCTGCTTCATTCTGTATTCCAAGGCCAAATTTGCATGTTATTCCAGGTGTTTCTTGACTTCCTACTTCTGCATTCCAGTCCCCTATAATGAAAAGGACATCTTTTTTGGGTGTTAATTCTAAAAGGTCTTGTAGGTCTTCATAGAACCGTTCGACTTCAGCTTCTTCAGCATTACTGGTTGGGGCATAGACTTGGATTACTGTGATATTGAATGGTTTGCCTTGGAAACGAACAGAGATCATTCCATCGTTTTTGAGCTTGCATCCAAGTATTGCATTTCAGACTCTTTTGTTGACCATGATGGCTACTCCATTTCTTCTGAGGGATTCCTGCCCGCAGTAGTAGATATAATGGTCATCTGAGTTGAACACATGTATACCTGTGGTGGATTCATTTTGATATTTGGCAAAACTAATACAGTTATGTAAAGTCTAAAAATAAAATAAAATTTAAAAAAAATAAATAAAAACAAACAACAGAAAAAAAAAAAACAAAAAAAAAAACTCACCCATTCCAGTCCATCTTAGTTCGCTGATTCCTAGAATGTCGACGTTCACTCTTGCCATCTCCTGTTTGACCACTTCCAATTTGCCTTGATTCATGGACCCAACATTCCAGGTTCCTATACAATATTGCTCTTTACAGCATCAGACCTTGCTTCTATCACCAGTCACATCCACAACTGGGTATTGTTTGTGCTTTGGCTCCATCCCTTCATTCTTTCTGGAGTTATTTCTCCACTGATCTCCAGTAGCATATCGGGCACCTACCGACCTAGGGAGTTCCTCTTTCAGTATCCTATCATTTTGCCTTTTGATACTGTTCATGGGGTTCTCAAGGCAAGAATACTGAAGTGGTTTGCCATTTCCTTCTCCAGTGGACCACATTCTGTCAGACCTCTCCACCTCTCTGTCAGACCTCTCCAAGATGACCCGGCCGTCTTGGGTGGCCCCACAGGGCATGGTTTAGTTTCACTGAGTTAGACAAGACTGTGGTCCTAGTGTGATTAGATTGACTAGTTTTCTGTGATTATGGTTTCAGTGTGTCTGCCCTCTGATGCCCTCTGATGCCCTCTTGCAACGCCTACCTTCTTACTTGGGTTTCTCTTTCCTTGGATGTGGGGTATCTCTTCATGGCTGCTCCAGCAAAGTGCAGCTGCTGCTCCTTACCTTGGACGAGGGGTATCTCCCCACCACCACCCCTCCCAACCTTGAGGCGTTTTCTCATGTTAACCATAATTTTCATTATTTATTGAGAACCCAAAACATTTGTCCCATGGTTTCTCTTGCTTTCTGTGTTTAGTTCATTGCTTCCTCATGGTCCCATTCTTCTAGTACCCGTATCCCGAGACACTAGAGACTGGTCCAGATGCAGGTTCCATCACTGGTGGGAGTTCTTCCCAAGTGGTGCTGTATTTCCTTCTGCCACATCACGTCAGGAGTCCCTTCCTATCTGGGTGGACCATTTTAGTGAGATTAGGGTTGATCAGGGAGAAGGCAATGGCACCCTACTCCAGTACTCTTGCCTGGAGAATCCCATGGATGGAGGAGCCTGGTAGGCTGTGGTCCATGGGGTCGGGAAGAGTCTGACACGACTGAGCGACTTTGCTTTCACTTTTCACTTTCACGCAATGGAGAAGGAAATTGCAACCCACTGCAGTGTTCTTGCCTGGAGAATCCCAGGGACGGTGGAGCCTGGTGGGCTGCTGTCTATGGGGTCGCAGAGTCGGACATGACTGAAGTGACTTAGCAGCAGCAGCAGGGTTGATCAGAGGGCTCAGGTGTTGTCAGTCAAGAGTATATGTCGTTATAAAACCCCCACTCACCTTTTGCCTAATGGCTTTAGCATCTAGTGACAATTGTCTCAAGCTATTACTTTAATAGGTGTTGAAAAGCAGTGATTTGAAAAGATCTATTATTGTTTTTTCCACTCAGTAGCTGAATTTTTCTTCAGAGAGAAATGTAGGTCACTCTGAAATGCAATTTGTATAGCAAAGGCATTTGTTCAAACTTACTACTTGTTAGAACAACAAGTCAGTGCCCTGACCACCTTTGAGGAGGAAGGAGGTGGCAGGTGAGATAGTGCTCTATGCAGAGATGTGAGGATTTTAGCTGTGCTTTCTACTTCTGTCAACAAATGGTAACGTTAAAGAGTCTTTTGACTTTTAAACTGTTGAAGAAGTCCTTAATAAGAGTCAATGAAACCACTGGAGGGAGGACTTTTTCTCCTCTCTCTGAGTGGCAGATACTAGTCATCCTGACCCGCTGCTCTTCCTCGTCTTGACAGCAGCGTGCCAGGGGGAACACTTAGAACTACCATTGTCTGGGGGTGTCAGGCAGTTTCATTTGCACAGGATGCTGTTATTGTCTGTTTTGGATTCATTATTGATCATGTGCTCTTTTAACGTTTCCCCTCTTGCTGAGTGAGACCTTGCTGGGGAGAACGTTGTTGCATTTCCTGGGCCAAGACACTGAGATGCCAGTGTCCCCACAAGAGCAGATATAAAGCTGATGGTTAGGTTCTCGCTAGATTCCGAAAGCCCCAAGAAGAAGCCAAAGAGGATCCTACAGAGAAGCAATAGAAACTGCCTCCGCTCCTCCTTCCTTGGTAATAGCAATATATGTATTATGATATGGGTGATGATGATAATGCATGTGTTTGCAGGTGGATGAAAACTTAGGACGTGAGTACAGAAGAGTAATTGTGGAAAAGCCCCTAACCTGTATGAATCTGGATTTTGTGTGGAAGAATGAATTTGCAAGCCTAAGACCCAAGAGATGTAAATAAATAGCACCTACCGTTACAACAGGCTCTGATAGTCGGCACGATGTGAATCATCTGGGTAGATGGGGATGGTTCTGGGTGCTGTTTGTGGTTCAGTTCAGGGCCTATTGTGTCATTTTGAGAAAGGATTGGCCCCAAACTGCAAAGTTTGTCTTTGGGTTGGTCCTGAAAAATCAGTGTGCATTTTGGCCTGAGGCTTCTTCTTCTTTTTTTTTTTTTTTTTTCTTTTGCCTTATTCATTGGAGAAATAGAAAGATGAGACAAAAGAAAAAATAAAAATCACACCTTGGAATAGGGACAGATTCCAGATTGTAGTTAGATCACATGTTGTGAAATCTAACAAAAGTCATCACTTCACCCACCCACAACACGTTTTGATGGGACACCCACCACGTGCCAGGCAATGCACCAGGCCCTGTGGATATGGCGCTGGACAAAAGCTCATCCTCACCTTGAAGGGGTTTGGTTAGGTATCATAAGAAATTCAGCTCTCTCGCCTCGGCGCTTCCAAGATGACCAAGAAAAGAAGGAACAACGGTCGTGCCAAAAAGGGCTGTGGCCATGTGCAGCCTATTTGCTGCACCAACTGTGCCTGATGTGTGCCCAAGGATAAGGCCATTAAGAAGTTAGTCATTTAGAACATCGTAGAGGCCGCAGCCATCAGGGACATTTCTGAAGCAAGAGTTTTCGATGCCTATGTACTTCCCAAGCTGTATGTGAAACTACATTACTGCGTGAGTTGTGCCATTCACAGCAAGGTAGTCAGGAATCGCTCTCGGGAAGCCCGTAAGGACCGAACACCTCCACCCCAATTTAGACCTGCGGGTGCTGCCCCACATCCTCCACCAAAGCCCATGTAAGGATCCAAGTCCTTAAAGACTGAAGAAATATTGGTTTCTCTGAAAAGACAATAAAATGGAAATTATACTTAAAAAAAAAAAAGAAATTCAGCAGCTAAATGGGCCATTGCAAAGGATGTGGTATGTGTTTCGGTCAGGATGTGCCTAGGATTCTCAGGAAATTCAAAGGAAGAACACCTTTCTGTCTTGGGGGGGTGTGCTCAGGGAGAGGACTCTAAAAGGGACATCTAAGCTGAGACCTGCTGGGTGGGAGAAGAACAAGAGAAGTCACAGCAAAGTAACCTCTGCCCTTCAGAATGTGTTCCTCAAATTATCAGCCGTTAGGAGCATCAGGAGTGGAGGAAGGGAGTGAGCGAATTTGTAAGACGTGCGCCTTGGAAAAAAACAGCCGAGTTCAAGTGCGTCTGGCCTTGTAAGTCAGCGAGAAGTTGGATCTTCTTTTTGAGGATGGTGAGGCATTGAAGGGAGGACAAGAGTCAGGCAGGTGCTTTGGGAAGCTTCCTTTGTCCCACAACAACGTGCTTGAAAGACAGTTATGTAATAAAAGGCAGCACTTCAAGGTCTTTTGCACGCTTTCAGGCATTCATGTGGTCTGCAGAAGAGGCCAGCCTGAGGCTGCAACCCACTGTTCAACGCTGGGGCCAGGTCATGCCTTCTCTTCTGTTTGATGCCACGTTTTCTTGCCAGTATTTCCCAAACTGAATGAACTGAGCCTCAGCCACAAACCCTGTGTGTTGGTTTAACCTCCATCCCCTACTAAGTCAAAAGCATGGATAAAATTAACTCTGCTGTCCTCTGCAACAACCTAGAAAATGTTGTGTGTCTGAAACAAAGAAGCTGATAGATTTGTGGGGAAGGTTCTTAGGAAACCGCCAACCTGTGTGCTTTCTGTGTCAGAGAGTCGGAGAGGCAGAAAACAAAACCGAGAAGGGGATCTGGGAGGCAGCGCTCAGATCTGGGCAGAGATAAACTTCCTGGGCCTCAGAGACTTCTGCCTCTGAAGTTCTTTGATTGGCAGGAAAACGAATGGGGAAGAAAAGGCGAAGTAACCGATTTCAGGTTTTTTCTTTTTGTGCATGTAGTTTCAGTTCAGAGTTAGAACACTGACAGTGAAAGTGCATCTTTTCAAACTGTAGACACTTACCAGGGGGAAAGAGAAGGGACCAAAGTATATCTGACTTGGAATGAGCCTGAGTGGCTGAAACAGTAGAGATGCTCCCAGAGAGAAGCAGGGCTGCTTGTTGATTGGTTTGAATCCTCCCGGGTGAAATGTCAGTGATTTAACTTCAGCTCCGACCTGAGGGAGCCCTGGTGTGGAGGGGGCGTGGGACCAAGAGGCTCTGGGACAAACCAAGCCCCAGCTGCCCCCAAGACGCACCCCCAGGGAATGAGCGGGGTGGGGAGATGGCCTTGACTGAGAGGGAGTGAGGCCAGGAGGCCCCGATAAACAGGAAGCCCTTACCGGAGATGCACACCGGGAAGAGGACTCAGAACGAGCCGAGCCCTTGCGTCTCCAGGTTGGTGGTAGCCTTCTAGAGGAAGGTTGGATGTGGTCAAACTCACGCTTTCAAACTTAATACTGATCAGGGAGAGGGGGGCTGTGGATCCAGAAGGATGACCAGCGGGGAAAACAGGCAAGTTGCTGCGGGGAAGAGCTGTGACTGACTCCAGGACGACCATTTCCACAAGCATGTAAGTTTAATGATGGGCATAGTTTAGTAAAAGTGTGTCGCTCAAAGTCCTTTTTCTGTCTGTTCCTAGGAAGGTCCGATAGTTTGGATCTTGAGAATAAGAAAACTGGGCCTTTTTTTACCAGTGTTGGGCTGCCTGGCTTAACCTGGTGATGGTGGTTTTGTTACTAAGTCATGTCCAGCTCTTTGCGACCCTATGGACTATAGCCCACCAGGCTCCTCTGTCCAGGGGCATCCTCCAGGCAAGAATGTGGGCGTGGGTTGCCATTCCCTTGTCCAGGGGATCTTCCCCACTCAGGGATCAAACCCCAGTGTCCTGCTTTGCAGGCAGATTCTTTATCAACTGGGCTACCAGGGAAGGCCTCTGGCTTAACCTACCTGCCATCAAGAAAGCCTGAGTGAGGATAACTTAGTCATAAAGGTTTGATCTCCAGGTGTAAATAACCCTAGGCAAGGGATGGCGAACTTCTGCGAAGGGTTGGAGAGTCAACACTTTGAGCTCTGGAGGCCGCATGCTGTTCGGTACAGTTCCTCATATGGCAGGAAACAGCCGAACGGGCATGTCTGAGTTCCCGCTGAGCTGTCTCCAGAGATGGGACAGTGGGCTAGCTTGTTCTGGGGGATCCCAAAGCAAAGTCTCTGCCTTGAGTGGAAGCGAGTTTCCATGGCCCCTCAGAGGCAGCAGAACCTGTCAGAGGGAGGTCTGTGACTGGCCACCAGGCCCTGGTGGGAAAGGTTCTTTTAAGGAGACTCAGTGAAGCAGGAGCAGCCTCTGGACCCTGCTGCTCCCCCGATAGGCTGCGAGCAGGAGCCTCTGAGCAGCCAGGACCCCCAGCCACAGGCCCCGTCAGCTCTCCCTCTGAACACCGGGAGAGGACAGAGCTCGCGTGGTCTTGACCCGCCCGCCTTGCCGCATTGTTCTCAGGGCTTAGCCCAGGCTTTCTGTTCCACAGCCCTCGGCTCCCGGGCATGTGGGTCGTTGTCCAGGCCGGGAGGAGGAGGTGGGAGCAGGATGGGCTCCCGGATGCACCAAGAGTCTCGGCAGGAGCCCTGGAGGGCAGACTTGGGGAACCGAGGAGAGAGCAGGATCCTCCCAGTCTCACCGGCACTTGGAAAAGCAGAATGCCTCACAGAGAGCAGAGCAGTGCAGCTGAGGAGGTGGGGAGGGTCTGTGAGGACGGCCAAGGGAGGGGCACCCAGCCCAGGACACCCGGCGGGCATCAGCCCTGTGCGTTGAAGTCACACTTCTGCAGTTTGCAGAGATGCGGTCAACGGTAGAGAAGTCAAGGAATGTCTTGATGAATGCCATCCTCAAGAATGGGCTCTTTTTTACACAGGGCTCTATTAGGAAAAATCCTCAAGCCCAAATGCCTTCATAAATCATGCAAAAAAAAAAAAAAAAAGGCTGCCTGCACAGCAAAAAATAGATCCTGCACAGCTTCTGTTTGTCTTCAGCTGGATGTTGATCAATAGGCCACATCCTTAGCAAAGGTGTTGCAGCTGAACCTTATCTCCAGCCCCATGTCTTTCTGCACCTTTAATTCACGTCTGTGACCTCTAGGCCCCTTGAGTGTAGACGCTTCAGAATGCAAGCGCCCTCTGCTCTCTTCACCTGTTAGTAAGTTGGCCTTGGATGTCTTGGGAATGAAGGGGTTACTACAAGTTGTTGTTGATGCACACCCCTTTCCCGGTCAGCCTCCTGCATTCGCCAGTCCTCACTCCCTGGGGGAGGAGGTTCACTGAGGGTCTTTCTGTCTTTCTGATGGGAAGTGTAGATCATTTCCTTGATTCTTCTTGGGTCTACTCAGGCCCCACTTGCCTTCTCCACCTCCAGCCCCCAAATCTGTCCTAGTTCTCAGTGGAATGGCTCCGATTAGTCATGATATCCCTGTGGTGTGAGAGAAACCAATGCCCAAACTAGAACAGGTTTTTGTTAGGAGTCGGGAGAGGAAGATGGGTTATGCTCGGCTCTCTTTCTAAGAATTTAAAGCAGACACTTAAGACTGGTGTCTTAAGTGCCTCCAACAGATTCCACCTAGAATCGTATCAGAAGGTCTTTGAGGGCAAACAGCCTCATCCTGTCTCTCTGCACAGTCTAATCTCTTGTCATTTTCTGTCTCCATCTGCCCTCAATGGCTTCAGCTGCAGTGATTTTTTACATTTCCTCCTGGAGCTGGGATTCTTTATACCATCAATACATGTCCCAGGAATCATGCTTGGTGCTGGAACAACAGTGGTAAAATAGCTGCCAAGTCTGAACTCCTCTCTGGATGTCATTTAAGACCCTTTGGATCCAGACACAACTTCATTTGTGTCCCTTCCCACCCCTCTAGGCTGTAGTCACCTCATTCCTGAAAATGCCCCGTGTTATGCACCTTTATCTCCTCTTTCCATTTCTCTCTGTCTTTTTAAATGATATCATTCACATTTTTCTTTGGCTGTGCTTGTGAAATCTTAGTTCCCCGACCAGGGATTGAACCCAGGCCCCATTGGTGAAAGCGTCCAGTGCTAACCACCGGACTACCAGGGCATTCCCTCCTCTTCCCATTTCTCTACTTGGAAAGTCTCATTCAGGTGGAAAAGCCCAGGAAGAGATGCAGCTTTCCTATGAAATCTTCCCCAAATCTGATAGAATGAATTTGTTCCTCTTTGGGGTGTCGTAAAACTCAATCAAACAACTTGAATAGAAATGATTTAGTTTTGTTATCATAAATTGCTCCTTGTATCTGTCTGGTGCAATGTGCTATACATGACTGGAAGGCAGAGACTGTTCTTGTGTCTCCAGGACCTAATCAGGGTCCCTGAGACAGGGCTCAGTAAAATTTTTATCAAATTACTTACAAAACACAGATGACAGTTGCCTCATTGGACTAGGTCACAAAACAGTCATAGGCACAGATGACAGAGGGGAAAGGTTTTGGAAAACAGAGTGCTCTGTAGACATAAGGAAGCACTGTGCGGTATTATACGGACACGTTAGAGTTTTGTTCTGATGATCATTACCTTTTTTTAAATAATTTTGTTTATTATGTTTGGCCATGCTGGGTCTTCACTGCTGTGCCGGGACTTCCTCTAGGTGCTGCGGGCTGGGTGCCCTGTGCGGGCTGCTCACCGTGGTGGCTTCTCTGGTTGCAGATCACGGGCACTGGGCGCTCGGGCTTCGGTAGCTGGGCTCCCAGCTCCAGAGCACAGGCTCAGTAGTGGTGGCCCATGGGCCTAGTTGCCATGCTGCACGTGGGATCTTCCCAGACCAGGGATTGAACCTGTGTCTCCTGCATTGGCAGACGAATTCTTTACCCCTGAGCCACCAGGGAAACCCTATCATTACATTTCTGATGTCACACTTGAAGTTCCCACATTAGTTACTGATGTGAAGGAGAAAACACATACGGGTGAACTTTGGATGGAATCACGTAGGCTCAGAGTCAACATCAGGCAAAGGTGCCTTTAATGGTTGCTGCTCCCCGTTTTCTCCATTTTTTACCCACCTTTTATTTTGGCCCTTTCATCAGGGGGTCAGGTGCATTCTTCTTCATTGTCTCTTGTTATAGAGGCAATAATATATTTTCCCGCTGACATGGTAGTATGTTCCCAGCAAGTTCTCAGGAAACTGAATATTGTTTTACAAGAGAAGGAGGAGAGCAATGATGCACCTCCTAGGATTATGTAAGATGGAAGCATCAGGAGAAATTGTGTGAAGGGTACACAGACCCTCTCTGTACTTTTTCTGAAAATTCCTGTGCTGCTGCTGCTGCTGCTAAGTTGCTTCAGTCGTGTCCGACTCTGTGCAACCCCATAGATGGCAGCCCACCAGGCTCCCCCGTCCCTGGGATTTTCCAGGCAAGAACACTGGAGTGGGTTGCCATTTCCTTCTCTAGTGCATGAAAGTGAAACGTGAAAGTGAAGTCGCTCAGTCGTGTCCGACTCTTCACAACCCCATGGACTGCAGCCAACCAGGCTCCTCTGTCCATGGGAGTTTCCAGGCAAGAGTACTGGAGTGGGTTGCCATTGCCTTCTCTGGAAAATTCCTGTGACTTTACAATTATTTCAAAATAAAAAGTTAAAAAAAACAATGGTGGATTTGTATATGACCCGAGCCATGCTCTGGAGGGCCTTCTGCAGTCCCTTAATTTACCCCCAAAGCAAATGCCTGAGGTCAGCAAAGAGGCAGAGGTGACGGGTTGGCTGTGACGGTCAGCCACACACGGCACGCTGGTGGAGTTCAGGCCCCTCCCCACACCCAGCAGACTCTGCTCCCGTCTCTTGTTCTCAGTGCAGACTCCCCAGCCCTCCTTCCATGGGGAACACCACCACCTCTTCCCCATCCCCTGCCCTGCTTTGTTTTCCTTCATACACTCACCGCCTCACCACACCCCGTACTTCCATATTTTATTTTCTGTCTCCTTCCTCTAGAAGGTAAGGTGCATGATGGCAAGGAATTTTTTTTTTTTTAATTTATTGGTCCATCCTCATCACCTAGAGCAGAGCCAGGCACCGAGCACGCGCTCAGACCACATTTGTTTGATGAACGAGTTTTTTGTAGAAAACAAAAGCTTGAAAATAAGCCATTTCCCCAAGAGAGAAGTAATTCGAATCTACCCATCCTTTCACGCGAGTGAGCCTGACTTTGAACCTCAGACCTTTTTTCTTGTGTTCATACTTCAGATAAAGAAGACGCTGCTGATAGGATCTGAGAGGAAGGAAGCAGTGCCTGCTGGCAGGGCTCTGCAGATGACATTATAAATTGTCCTTCTAGAAACCGGCCTCCCCGACGGCTTCCAGAGATGGATCACCTCACCCTCCTCTTGGCAATTCTTTATGTGTACACAGGTAACGATAATGTCTTCATTTAAAGAATTTACTCCTTTTTCAAGTCTTATACTGTGACACGTTCAGAATTTATGATGCTCTGGGTTGGTCTAGATAACTTCTCA
This sequence comes from Bubalus bubalis, assembly GCF_019923935.1. Taxonomy (NCBI): domain Eukaryota; kingdom Metazoa; phylum Chordata; class Mammalia; order Artiodactyla; family Bovidae; genus Bubalus; species Bubalus bubalis. Next base: position 54,630,679 of record NC_059178.1, on the reverse strand, counting down.
CTTGTTCAGAAAAACTACAAGTTGCGAATGCCAATAATCAGCAGTGGAAACCTTTTTAGGCTAAGGTAGAAACTGCCAGTCTTTACCGTGATCCCAATGTATTTATAAATATTTATAAGACTATCTTCCTAGGTCTAGAATAAGTTTCTGATATCTCTCTGGTGTTTCAGTCTAATTGAACTCACGTGATGACATGTCTTTCAGTGCCATGTGAAGAGATTTTTTGGGACACGACTGTTAAACTTGCTAAGAATATGACCCTAGAATGTGTATATCCATTAGCGGACACTGTAACCCAGATGGAGTGGTTCAAGATTAAGACGGAGAGAGAGTCCATGGCCATTTTCAACCCTGCATTCCATGGGATCATAAGAGAGGCCTACACTGATAGGGTCTACTTCTCAAATCACACCATGGCCTCTAACGACATGACCCTGTCCTTCCACAATGCCTCTGAGGCGGACGTGGGCTTCTATGCCTGCCTCCTGCATACTTTCCCACACGGAACCTGGGAGAAGGTGATACAGGTGGTCCCACCAGGTAAGTGACGTTTTCGTTTACCTTTTCACCCACCTCCAATATTTGGTTCTACGAAGACCATGTAGCAACTGTGAAATGCCTTACCCTATTTTTGTGTCATTTCCCAGTTGCATTTCTAGATTCTATATTGTTGTTTCAAAGAAATAATACTGTGAATCAATTCCATGTTTCTTAATGTGCTATCATCTTGTGAATTCAAATGTCATGGGAGAAAGCACAGGCTTTACCTTGCCTTGATGAGAACTTGAACCTCAGTGAAGCTGCTGTGGACAGTGTTTGGGTTCTGGGGCCAGTCACCCGCTGTGTGGTGGTCCCATTTCCTTTTGCAAGACTCCAAGTGCTTCAGCTCTGCGCATTCAGTCCTTTCTGTGGCAGCAAATCTGGGTTTATTAGTGAGTCCTGGGCAGGGTTCAAGCCCCGGCTCCCATTTTCTCTTCACCCAAGTTTCACTAGAGAGGATGCTTTAGAAGTTGCAAGCTGTCATTTCAGGAAGAGTCAAATGAGCTCTTTAAGCGTTTCCTGCCACGTCTGCCAGCGACTGTGGTTCAGTGCTTGGTGAGTGAGTGAGTCCTGCGAGGAATGCCCTCATGGATGGGGTATTATATTTGGAAAAACTCGGTTTTAAAGCCTTTACTTCCTTTATAACCTTGAATTAGCTGCTCAGTCTGTCTGAATCTCAGGTTCCAAAACAGCAAATTGAGTTAATAGCTCCATTCTCTTTGTTGAATGGTTTAGGGATCAGATATGTAAAGAACTTGGTCCTCGATAGCCGGGGAATTATTATTATTGGTAGGTATTATTATTGCTTGTGCTTTTACTTTATTTTTAAAAAATTTAAACAGTTTTTCTTCTGTTATTTTTGGCTGTGCTGATCTTCATGGCCACGTGGGCTTTCTCTAGTTGTGGTGAGCAGGGTCTCCTCTCTCATTGCGGGGTGCTGGGTCCTCCTTGCAGTGGCTTATTGTGGCTCGTGGACCCTGGCACGCTGGCTTAGTCATTGTGATGCACAGGCCTGGTTGTCCCATGGCACGCAGGTTCTTCCCAGACCAGGGCTCAAACCTGTGTCCCCTGCATTGGCAGGGGGATTCTTTACCACTGGACCACCAGGGTAGGCCTGTGCTTTTGATGCAAAATGACTAACGATGAAATTTTTAGATAGACTGGGTAAGGCAAACGTTCGGGACTGTGTTTCCTGTCTGGTGTCTCTCAAGTTATATCCCAAACAGACCTCCAGCAGAGCACATCATATACCACCTGATACAATGCTTTCTTCTTAAGGAATCTGTATTATAAATGAACAACTTACAGTAGTATATAGGAATATCTAATGGTCAGGAGGTGAGACAAACTTCCATGTGTTAGTTTTCCCTTTCTCTTTAGGTGTAGCTAAGCTTAAGAATAATTCTGTGCGTATGAATGAACCTTACAGAGTGTCAGTCAGCAAAATCTCTCCTTAAATACTCACTTATTAAAGACCTCATTCGTCACTCAAGCTCTCATTTGCTGGTGAAAGCTGTTAAAAGCTGTTTGCACGTCTTCAGTGTCTCGTCCACTCTGATGAGCCATGCAGGTGGGGCAGGGGATGACAAGGGTCTTGGGGTGAGCTCTTGGACGCATGGCCTGAGCCACCTGGGCCAGAAACCGATATGCTTCCCCACCCTGCCTTGGGTGGCGAGATTTTGTAGTTTGGGTTCCAAGTCAGGTATTCTGATCTCTGTGAAAGAACAGTCAACTGAAAACAGGTGCACCTGAAACTGACCCAACACCGTAAACCAGCTGTACTCCAGTGAAATGAAAACGTGAAAATACTGTGTTGTGAAGCAGCAGCAAGGTAATATATTTTTCACGGGTGTATGTGAGATCTGTACAGACTTTTCTGCTTCTTTCAAGGTCTTGATTCAATAAGATTTATTAGCACTGTCTTCTTTATATGAAAAAAAAAAAACGCTTTGTATAAAAGTTTGTATTTTTCTGTCTCTAGAACTGACATGTCTATGCTCAATTGTCTTAAAATAACCGCTGTGAGTGAGAAAGGCTTTTCTTTAAAAAAAAAAACAAAACAGGTAGAGCACTGGTTACTAGGGCGGGGAGGTGGGAAGTTGGGGAGATATATGTTGGTCAGAGAACAAAGTTGAAGTTACATAGATGGAATCAGTCTAGAGACCCAATGTACACTGTAAAGACCATAGTTAATGTCATCATCTTGAACACTGGAGGTTTGCTAAGAGAATAGATTTTGGGTGCTCTTCTCAACAACAGCAGCAAAATGTAACTGTGGGGAGAAGATATGTAAATTAACTTGACTATAGCAATTATTCCACATATCATTTTGTGGTATAGGCCCTAAATATATACAATTTTTATTCGGAACAAAAACATGTAGCTTGACCTCTTCTGAAGGTTTAAGGATACAGGGTAGCACTAAATTATTGAGAACTAAATTATGGTTGCCACCCCAAGGTAGGATTTTTAGCACCATGTATGAATGACTTTGGCAATATTTTCCCTTATCCAGATTTATTTCTCCCTGTTGTTATTTTGAGGAAAAGGGAGATCTCTGCCGTATGGGACTTTTTCAGAAACTGTGGTGAGATTGTCAGTCAGTCATCAGTCAGAGAAAGGCCAACTCTCCTTGTTGCCGGAATTCTGATGATGGTATTCTTAAACATATTTTGCTGTTGTTTTTGATCATTTATAGTTTTAAAGGATAGATTGCATTAACCAGCCGGTGAGAGTATTTCATTCACTTTTGAGATTTGGAGGGTTTCATTTTTTCTTTTAAGCTAAGAATGATAGTGAATTTATAAAATATAGTAGCTATATTTCAAAATTAATCTTATATATACTTAAGCTCTTCCATGCATGCTTTATTTTTTAGAACTTATTTATTTATTTACTTTTGGCTGTGCTGGGTCTTGCTTGCCATGCGTGGGCTTTCTCTAGTTGCAGCGAGCAGTGGTACTCTCTAGTTGCAGTGCACGGCTTCTCATCGAAGTGGCTTCTCTTGTTGTGGAGCGCTGGTACTGGGCCTGCAGTCTCCAGTTGTTGCTCCATGGGGCGTGGAATCTTCCCTCACCAGGGATCGAACCTATGTCCCCTACCTTGGCAGGGGGACTCTTAACCAGGGGACCACCAGGGAAGTCCCATGTGTGCTTTAGTACATGTCAGGGTCTACAAACATCACCTGTTTGTATAACGTAGAGGGGTAGTTATCTATTTAACAGTGAAAGATTGGACTCAGAATCCAGAGATCTTCATGTGTACAACAGATTGTAAGATCTTTAAAAAGATGAAAGAATTGAGCCACGTGCACTCTAAATATACAGATTTCTCCTCTTTACTGAAAGTTGATAGTGGGCGAGGAGCTCAGTCAACCTTACTGAGGTCTTCTCGTTTAACTCCCCCTCCTTCCCACTTGGATGTAGATGTAACTTAGATTTGAGGGTGAGGACACTGAAGGGAAGTGAGGTCTACTGATCTGTCCAAGTTCTCAGGCTTTGTGTCCACTGGATTGAGTTACAAGTAGAGGTCAGGAAGTGCCGGCTCAGGGGACACGCGAGCAGGCAGGGGCTGAGGGGACACCCATCATTGCTGGTCCCTGCGGTCCTTCTCCTCCTTGAATTTTCAGCACAGAGTGGAAAAGCACGTTGAAGATCTCATTCTGGATAAATGATATTGTTAGTGCAAAATTATGTGAAAATGTGCGTTCCCTTCAGAGCAGGCATTTCTTAATCAGTAACTGATTTAGAGCATTTAATGGCAAGAATGGCTGCATTTATTTCAGTGCCTCATGGAAAAATATACTGAGGCATCTCGAGAGGGCAGCCCTTTCATGGAAGAGTTTGTGAAGGAAGTGGGGTTGTGGAGAAAATGACTGTGTAACCCACGTGTCTCTGGCTTCACTAGTCAGGGTGAATGTAGTTATATTGATGGAAATGTCCCCCCAAATATGTCATGCACCTCAAATACCCCACCAGCTAACTCTGACCAGGTTAGCTAAATCTGACTCATGCCAGGTGTGCATGAGGAAGATACTTATCCTCTGGTTTAATGCTCATGAAACAAGGTGGGGTCGGAGGTAACGTGTTCCCATTCTGTGTGTGCTCAGTTGCTCAATCATGTCCGACTCTTGGCTATTCAACGGACTGTAGCCCACCAGGCTCCTCTGCAAGAATACTGGAGTGGGTTGTCATTTCCTCCTCCAGGGGATCTTCCCAATCCAGAGATTGAACTCACATCTCCTGCATGGGGAGGTAGGTTTACCACTGTGCCTCCTGGGAAGTCCAAATACAGCTGAGGAAACCGAAGGGTCATTAGCCAATTCAAGGTTGCCGAGTTGCAACACCAGGGTGAGACCAGGTGGTATTTTCAAAGAATGAAAAGGAGAGCTGGATGCCAGCAGAGTGGGTGTGAACAAGGAGGCTTAGGAGGAACAGGTCCTGCTGGACTAGAGAACTTGGAAGGATCTTTTAAAAAATTATGATATGATTGCTGTACAGTATGATATAAGCTGGGCTTCCATGGTGGCTCATACAGTTAAAATCTGCCTGCAAGCCTGGAGACCTGGGTTCAACCCCTGAGTTGGGAAGATCCCCTGGAGATGGGAATGGTAACCCACTCCAGTATTCTTGCCTGGAGAATCCCATGGATAGAGGAGCCTGCTGGGTCAATGGGTTTACAAAGAGTTGGAACACAACTGAGGGACTAACACACACACATGCACACACACATATGATATAAATCACAGGCATACAGTGTAGTGATTCACAATTTTTAAAAGTTACACCTCATTGATGGTCATTAAAAAATATTGGCAATATTCCCCTGGTGGCTCAGATGGTAAGGAATCTGCGTGCAATCCAGGAGACCCAGTTTGATCCCTGAGTCAGGAATATCCTCTGGAGAAGGGAATGTCTACCTGCTCCAGTATTCTTGCCTGGAAAATTCCATGGACAGAGGAGCCTGGCGGGCTACAGTCCATGGGGTCGTAAAGAGTCAAACACGACTGAACAACTAATACTCCCTGTGTTGTACAATATATCCTTGTAGCTTATTTAATACATAGTACATTTTTACAAGGAATTTTTTAGCATAGCCTGGGGGAGGGAAAGAGAGAAAATGGAGGGAAAAAAGTGGGGGTGCTGATGGCCACGAGAAGGGCATGGGGAAGTCTGATTCAGGCAGATGGAGACTGGATGGTGTGACTGGAGGGCAGACTGGAGGGACTGTGATGGTGGGACCCTCTCTCTGCGCTCACAGCAGAGGTTCTCTATGGGCCCAGGTAAGGTTTTATACAGTAGATTCTGTGTTTAAAAAAAGAAGCCAAAGCCCACAGAGCAGCAGAAAGTCAGAGAAGAGCCTGGAAATATTGGACGGCCCAATGTTGCTGTGCCTGATGGAGTTTGAACTTGACTCTGCAGTGTAGACCATCGGAAGTCTCTGAATGTTTTCAGAGGGAGACACATAATAAACCAGTTTTTTCCCTCACTACCTACATTAAACTCATTGCAGCCTTATAGAAGGGGAAGAGTTGAAGGGCAGGTGAACAAATATTAATAATATTTTATGAGTTGGAATGCTTATCCACGGGTGACAGGAGTGCGAGTTGGTGGATCTATTGTGTTAATGGTGATGGTAATACTCAGGGCTCTTCAGAGAAACAGCGTCAATACCGTGTGTCATGTGATTTTGGATAGGGCGGGCCAGCAGGTGGAGACCCAGGAGGACCCAGTGATGGTGCAGATGCCACCGGGAAGCACCTGCTGAAGGCGGGAGCGGGGCAGTCTTTTTCTTGTATTCAGACCTTCAAGTGATTGGATGAGGCCCACACACATTAGGGAGACCAATCTTCTTGCTAAGCAGTCACCAATTTAAATGATAATCTTAACTAAAACTGACTCATTGGAAAAGACCCTGATGCTAGGAAAGATTGAGGGCAAAAGCAGAAGAGGGCAACAGAGGATGAGATGGTTGGATGGCATCACTGATTCAATGGACACAAACTTGGGCAAACTCTGGGAGATGGTGAAGGAAAGGGAGGCCTGGAGTGCTGCAGTCCGTGGGGTCACAAAGAGTTGGATACAACCTGGCAACTGAACAATAACTTAACCAAAACCATTCTCCAAATTAATACCCTAAATTTAGCTATCACATCTATTTGGAAAATGATACTGCTTTAGTTAAAGAATCCGATTCCTAAGACCTAATCATTCCACCCCATTGTGTATTCTGGGGATTGCCCACATGTGGGAGACATGCCTGAGAAGGTTTAGGCAGCAGGTCGCTGTGACAGCCTGCAAATGAATGACTGATCACGGTGCTCCCCGACCAGGATGAATTTGGGGAACATCATGTGAGAGGAAAAAAGCAAGGGTTTCTGGAGAACACATAGGGTACGATTCCTTTCCTTTACAGTTTAGAAACATGCAGGGCTAAGCGATATGTTACTTAGAGATGCACACATGTGCTGAAACTCTGAGGAAAGCACAGGCTGGAAAGAGATGGAGTCAAGGAGAGACACGAGGGTCTTCAGAGTTCCCAGTCAGGTGTTTTTCTTATCCAGGAGCTTTGTTTCCCATCTGTCTTAAAAATGTTTTATGAAATTCCTCTCAAATCTATTGAATTTCTAATAATAATAAAAAAACAGTGAAGAAGAATGCACTTGCGATTTTGAGCAGTTCACAGATAATTATCTAAATTAAGGGTGAGATCTTCATTCTGATTTGGGCTAGAGGTCCAGAAGAGGGAAAATGGTCCAAATTTTTATGATCCAAGGGCTGAAAAATGATGGTTTCATTTAAAAAGATGGGAACTTAGGAGATGGCTTGTCTTGGAAGAGAGGAAGTAACTGCAAATGGTTTCAAATACATTGAGTTGAAAAGTAGCCTTTGACCAGTTAATGGATTGGGATTATGGAACAGAAAACCAAAAGAAAGTTGAGGACTGAAGACATTTGGATGATCACCCAGCACATGTGAAGACGGCAGTTAACCAATCAAGTTCTTGTGGGTGGGAGGAAGCTGAGACCATCACGTCAGAGGATGGTCACACTGAAGCTGGTGGGGAGCATTCGTGTTACAGACTGGAGAGGGCCGGGGGCGGGGAGGGAGAAAGTGGGGGACTCTCAAGCAGGACGGGGGCTCTTGGTGTGGGAGCTGCTGTGTTCATGGCAGAGGTGCTCTGTGTCATTGTATCACGCAGGCTTCTCACCCTGTCTTCTTCGGCACTCCAGCCCCACCTGCTCCCATCTCAACTCGGACAGTGAGGGTGTTCCTCACTGTCTCCTTCCTTTTGTTCTTTCCTGGGTGGGATGAGACTCCCTGTATGTCGTCCACATTTGGCCTTACTACTACTACTACTACTAAGTCGCTTCAGTCGTGTCCGACTCTGTGCGACCCCATAGATGGCAGCCCACCAGGCTCCCCCGTCCCTGGGATTCTCCAGGCAAGAACACTGGAGTGGGTTGCCATTTCCTTCTCCAATGCATGAAAGTGAAAAGTGAAAGTGAAGTTGCTCAGTCGTGTCTGACTCAGCGACCCCATGGACTATGGACTACCAGGCTCCTCCATCCATGGGATTTTCCAGGCAAGAGTACTGGAGAGGGGTGCCATTGCCTTCTCCGACATTTGGCCTTAGATGGGTCTTATTGCTACGCCCGTCAATGTCAATATTTGCTCTTGTCTTGCCAGTTGGTTTTTCTAAAGTTGGGGTATCTTTAAATTTTATTTAAAGCTGGAAATGGGAAAGTGGCCCAGATCTGGCAGGTAGACCTGGCTGGGCTGATTTGTGGGACTGACATCACTCACCCACTAATTCACTCATCACGGCTTTATTGAGAGCCTGCTCTATTCAAGATAATGTCTGTGCTTGGGAAATTAGAGAGACACGATCTTAGCTCTAAACCGTACACAGAGTATTAGGGGAGATAGAAGTTGTGTATTGCAAATTATAATTTAAAGCCAAGAGTAAGTTCTATTTACTTTCAACCGGGAAATTCAGGATAAATTTCCTGGAAACAGGGAATTTGAAGTTCACCCTGATGGAGGTAAATTTGAATATTTGGATAAGGAGATAGTAGCATTCAGGAGAATCACTTCAAATATTATCTAAAAAGTAGACAACTTTGGCTCTGCTTTAACCCACTTTGCAAGACAACACCTAGGCGTGTGCTTCTCTGGTGGCTCAGATGGTAAAGAATCTGCCTGCAACGCGGGAGACCTGGGTTTGATCCCTGGGTTGGGAAGATGCAGTTTATTCTGGTTTACAGTTCATGGCTTGGTTTATTTCAGCGTGTTGCTGACTTAATGCTTAAAGAGGCATAGGAATCCAGATGTATGTGGAAATTATATTTTACAATCTATCTCAAGATATTTTCATACTCTCAATTCAGCTGGTGTGTTATCTATCCCAAATTCAGAAGAAAGGAAGAAAACAGAGACACTAACACTACCTTATATATTAGTGACAAGAGGTGGAGGAGGAGACTTAGTCTAAAGGCTTCTTTGTCGTTCAGTGGTAATTCCAGACGGGACTCAGAGGCCACAGGAAAGGGTCTTTCTTACTCTCCCGTTACAAGTGTCAGCGGACACACCAGCATGTCTCCTCCCTGCCGGATCCTTTCAGTTTTGCCCATCAGATGCATGCTCTTGCTTTGAAGTTGGATTTTTTTATTTGTTTGTTTAAGTGAGGTAGAAAAATTCTTTCACATTTACTATTGAAAGAATTAACAAATGATTACTAATAGATAATAATAAATGATATTAATAAATACCAAACTCTCTTAAGGTCCATTCTTACAAGCTCAGAAGTAAGTCATGAGCGTTTCCCCATCTATAGAACTGTGTGTTGTACACGTATATGAGAAGAAAAATGGGTTCTCTAAAATGTTACATTTCAGTAGTTTTTCATTTAAGGAAGGGAAAAAGATATTAAATAGTGTCAATAAGAAATAGCCAGCTGAGGAAAGCAGAAATATTTTAAAGGCTGAGAAATCTCACTCCTTAATGAAATAAAATAGCAGATAGAGGAGGCAGACGATAAAGAGCATCTTAAGACGTGTGGAGAGCGAGTTCACGGTCACTGCACTTCTCCAGGGTGAAATTAATGGGAGCCTGAAAGTGGAACAGTCGCCAGTACGCGGGCCATGCTTGCTTCTATTGACTCGCTCTCTGGTCGCTAAACCTAGAGGAGATGCTTGAGATTCACCATGAGATTCAACTCTCGGCCTTCGGGGTAGAGCTCTGTAATAAAAAATCAAAAAGGGAGACATAAAGAACGACTCTGAAACAAGGCAATACTGGATTTGTATACAAAATTAAACTCAACAATTGAGTGGCTGGTGAAGTTCAGTTTTGTTGTTCTCCAGTCGCTCAGTCGTGTTCAACTGTGCGACCCCATGGACGGCAGCAGGCCAGGCCTCCCGGTCCTTCACCATCTCCCGAAGTTTGCTCACACTCATGTCCGTTAAGAGCCATCCCGTCCTCTGCCTCGGTTTTAATGAGAGTAGTTTTCTCTGTTCATCCATCCCAGGGCACAGACCTCTCTCTGGGGTGTTGCCTGTGAGCCCTTTTGGGTCACTCAATCCCTCCCACTCTGCCAGGCCTCTGCATCCCTGGAGAGAATGGTCATGCAGGCTTGTGGGAAGATGCACCCAGGCCGTCCAGAGCAGGGGACGCCACTGGCTGCGTTCCTTGCCAGCGGGCGTTTTTGTTGACTTCACAAGCCCACTCCTTCCTTGACTAGCTGCTCTCCTTTCCCAGGGTGGGGGATGGCTTTGGCGGGACCGCAGGAAGGTGCGCTCCACTCGCCTGCGGCCCTCGGAAATCGCCTTAGTGCCGCGCAGACACACAGCTCTCAGGTTTCCCTCCTCCAGCTCACACCTCTTCCTGTCGCTCGTGACCACAGCCCTTCTCTCCCCAGCGCTCAGGTGGCTGCCAACCGCAGCCTCTGGAACACGCTTCCTCTGCCTGCCGAGTGGGTGCAGCTGGCGTGTGGGTGTGAGTGCAGGGTGGGGACTGTGGCTTCAAGTGTGAGTAAGAGCCACCCCCTCCACTACCCCTGGGTTAACTGGAACCCCTTCAGCCCACACACGCCGAGACCCTCCCCTGCACCATCTCAGCTTCTAGATTCTTAAAAAAAAAAAAAATTCCTCCCATCAAAGGGTGAGAAGGTGTGTTCACTGCACCTTCTCGTAGGATTAGAGGTGGTGTCAGGGACCTTCAAAGAAACCCTATGGGGACAGGCATCCTGACAGTACTGACTGAGTATAAAATGATACTTTTGCATTTTATTAGATAAAAATGCTGGATTTTGGATGTTTAAAAGTGGAGAAATGAAAATAAATAACTGAAGCAAGGGGAAAGGTCAAGCTCTCAGGGCCAGGGGCTTGAGACTCTGCAACCCACTGTCTCTTTGAGCTGATGCTGGGGCAGGGAGCTGGTTTAGTATAGACAGAAAAATCACTTGGTCTCTAAGCTCTGCCTTTGGTTCCTGGTTTTTGTTTTCATTTAGTTTTTATAGGGAGGGGAGGTCGCAAGCAGGATGGTTCTTCTGTTCCTTCAGGCACATTTCTGAAGACAGTTAAGATTTTGAAACCATTAAGAATTTTAAAGTTTATCAAGTCCATCCTTCAGGGATCAATGAGAAATTATTCCTCCAGGCACCATCTCTTCTCCTTACTCCACAATAGTTTTAATTAAATAACGTAGCTGATGGGGCTTCTGCTACTTCCCTGGAGAGATTATTCACTACCCAATAAATCTCAATGTGAGAAAATTTTCCCTGACTTCAGCTATTTAACCCACTTACATTAAAAAAAAAAAAAAGTCTTCATAATCTGCCTAGAGAGAAAGACCTGTGTTCCATAGAAGATTGATAGAGAAAGCTTTCTAAGGACGAAGATATTAGATGCAGAATTCACATTTAATAACTCTGTGAATAGCCACATGCGTCATACCTGCTGGGCTTAGTGGGGCCGGTGAGAATGGTGTCTGAGCATGAATTCTGTTCTGCGTTTCTGTGCACCGTTTAACTACCGGAATACTTAAGGAACTTAACAGTCTCATTTTGGCAAATTACCTCTTAAGACCATATTTGTCCCATTTCTTGCCAGGCTATGTGAAATCCTGTATGCTATTAATACCAACACTGGCATTTCCAGAATAGTGTACCAAAGGGGCATGCCTGTGTACAGGATAATTTCCTTCTTGACATAGAAAGACCCCAAGACTTCAGAAAATTTTAGATCATCTACCTAATCTATTCCACTAATGGACAGAGTACATTTATTTCTCTTTACAAACTGGATGCTACTGTTGAAAGTGGATGCACCTACCATTTTACATCTGAGAAGCAGCCGGGGATTCTGTACTTGTCTCTGAGGTAAAGCTCAGCGACATTAGCATATGTCCCCCAATGAGATTATTTTGTGTCCCATTAGCTTGTGACACCACAATTCTCAAGTTATGTCCCTGCTATCTTTTAAGAAACATATTTGCTCATTTAAATAAGTCAATAGCATATTTATTTAACATGGGACTTGCTACTTCTTCCTCCCGTTTTCCTGAAATCCTACAAATGTTTCCAGAAAGAATGAATATTTAATAAGAAGGAAACATTTCTAATCACGGGCATTGTGTTTCTTTAAGCTGACACAGCGTTTGAATTTTTATTCTTAACACAGTCCTGACTATTATGTTTTCAGTGAAAGTAGTACAGCTGAACCAGAGGGCTAGTTATTACACCTTACTGTTGAAATGACACTTTGAGATGTTCTTCTTTTATTGGATGAATGTTGATAACAGTAATTTAAAGCATTTTAAGTCCTCTCTGAAGATACTGAATAGACATTTACAGTTTGCTGTGAGGAGAAGGAGAGATGAGTAAGAAGGTCATTATTTTCGAGAAGTTTATAATCTAAGACAGGGAAGTAGGTCCTATGTGTTATGTAAACACATGGACCAGTGACCGTGATGTCCGGTGGAAGCTGATGAGTAGCGGAGAACAGCATGTGGGGACTAGCTTACCGCTTGGGGGACCTTGAAAGCTGTCTGCACCAACTGGGAATCTAGGTATGATTCCAGGGGAAAATGCATCAAGGGAAAAATCCCATAAAAGGGAAACACTCTTTGTATTTGGGGCAAATGAAAAAGATCACAGGAGTGGAGGAAGGGCAGTAGTGGAAGGTGTAGCTTTGAACTTCTTTGGTGTTTAATAAAGTTTCCAAACCGTGGAAGTAGCACGTCAGTCATGATTGCAGCCATTATTTGGGACCATTCCTGCGGCTGGTGTGTGTGGGATCACTTAGAGGCAAGGCAGGGAGAAGACAGATGGGAGACTAGGAAGCAAGGGGAGGGAGTGTGCATGGCCACCAGTGCACAACCAGATCAAGCTTTCCCCTCCTCAGGTGTCTGCTTCCTGCCCCCTTCCAGCTTCCCTTAAGTACATAGTTATGGAATGTTGGCTGTGCGAGGTTTGAGGGTACACAGAAATGTCCCAGTCTCTGATCTCCAGCTTAGGGATCATTTTTAATGCCATTCAATATACAGAAGAGGTGCTGGTCGTGACAGGGTGGTGGGGATAGTAGTGTGTGTGTGTGTGTGTGTGTTGGAAGAATGGTTGTTGGCAGGGGAGGGGGTCATTCAGGAAGCCTCAGAGAACAAAAGATGCTTGAGCTTACTCATAGAGGGAGGTTATAAACCTCTTAGGCTGGAGGATGACTGAGCTGTTTGCAGGATAGCCCTCCTACTAGAGGGAGCTCGTGCTAATAGTCGTTGTTGTTCAGTCGCTTAGTTGTGTCTGACTCTTTGCAACAACCCCATGGACTGCAGCATGCAGGCTTCCGTGTTTTTCACTATCTCCCAGAGCTTGCTCAAACTCATGTCCATCGAGTCAGTGATGCCATCCAACCATCTCATCCTCTGTCAAACCCTTCTCCTGCCCTTGATCCTTCCCAGCATCAGGGTCTTTTCCAATGAGTCAGTTCTTTGCATCAGATGGTAAAAGCACTGGAGCTTCAGCTTCAGCATCAGTCCTTCCAGTGAATATTCAGGGTTGATGTCCTTTAGGATGGACTGGTTGGATCTCCTTGCTGTCCAAGAGACTCTCAAGGGTCTTCTCCAACACCACAGTTCAAAAGCATCAATTCATGGTAATAGTACAAAAAAGCAAATTGAGACTGTATGCTTGGGTGCCAGGCTGCTGAATTAAGCCAGAGTGTAAATTAGTTTCAATGGCTAGTGATACCCAGGGGCAAGCCTGAAGGGGCAGAGAGCAGCAGAGAAGAAATTTGTTGTTTTCTGCAGGGGTTCCAGGTTTTGATTTGGAAGGAGTGGGGGCAGTTTTCAGAATACTCGACTTGGAGCTGTGTGTGCAAGGCCTCATTCGGGCTTAGAGTGCAGCTTCTTTGCTGTGGGGCGGGAGCGAGGGTTCACTCTGGTTCCATCTTTGTGTCACAACCATACTCCATTCTAAGGGGTTCTACTTTATTTATTTTCTTTTAGGCAATGAGGAGCTGTTAAGAATTTTGATTAGTTGAATGGTTTGCAATTTAGAGAAATCAGACAAAAGTCTACAGGGGGTTAGAGGTGAGGGGGAAGTACGGAGGCAGCGGTGGGCTGAGTTGCATTCCCCCCAAATTCGTATATTAAGGCCCTGATCCCCGGTACCTCAGAAGGCAACTGTATATGGAAATTGTCTGTAAAGAGAGAACCAAGCTCAGATGACATCGCGGGAGTGGGCCTTAATCCAGTATGACTGCTCTCCTGAAAGAAGAGGACATTGGGATGCAGACGCACGCAAAGCCACGGCCACGTGAAAACCCGGGGAGGGCAGCCTCAGGAGGAGGACGGCAGACTTCCTGCCTCCAGCCTTGTGAGAGCACAGAGCTCTGTGGTTTAAGCCACCCAGTCCGCAGCAGAGTCATGCAGCGGCTAGAGAAATAGGTCAGACAAGAGAGGAAAAAGAGTTACACTGAGGCCACAGAAGTGGGGCTGAAGCAGAGGGGGTGTATTTAAGAGAGAGTCCCCTTTTCTTTTTGGTTGTTTAGCATTTATTTCTTTTATTTTACCGGAGGATAATCACTTTACCGTGTTGTTAGTTTCTGCTGTCCAACAGTGTGGGTCAGCTGTGTGTATACGTACGGGACCCTCCTCCGTGGGTTTCTCTCCTTCCCCAGCCCAGCCCACCCGCTGGGTCATCACAGAGCACCAGACATGACTGAACAACTGAACTGAACTGAAATGACATTTCTAAAACATAAACTCACCCCCCAATCTGTTCTGCTCCTAGTCTCTGTCACTGGCGTCACCATCTCTGGTTCTTTTCTTTTTACCTTATTTTCTCTTATTCTTCTTATCTAAGAGGCTAGACTTTCAAAAGAAGTATCTCATCCTTGTATCTCTGTCCTTATTGCGCTATTATTTCTCACCTCTATGTATTTTTTAAAAAGTTTATTCATAATTTAGATGTGTTTACATGAAGGTCTGATCTGAGTAACATAGCCTGTCATCTTCCCAGAATGACAGCATCGTTGCCCCTGTTTTTGGATTCTGGACCTGCCAGGACTGTTTCCAATTATCTGTGCTCTACATGCAGATAAGGGGTACCTGACTCCTTCATTGCTGATCACCCCCAGATGAGGCAGGCAGTCTGCTTAGCCTCCCCGTTTCTGGGAGTGAGCTCAGATAGTGGCTGTGCAGCAGGAGAGCTGTGGAGTGAATGTCAGGTGTGAAGAAGGAGGAGGGCACTGGAGTGGTTCCCAGTTTTAACCTGAGATCCCGGGCAGACAATGCTGCCATTTCCTGAACTGGGGTGTATGGGGTGAAGGGACGGTCTGGGATGGGGCTGAGTGGTTTAATTCTGGACATCCGAGGGAAGCTCTTTCTTGTAGGCAGGAGGATTTTGAGTCAGAGCCCAAGAGAGAAGTTGGGTTGGAGATGTAAGTGCGGTGAAGCCCTGAGCGTGCAGAGCTTTGGCTGGTGATTCTTTTGCATCAGTAACTGTGGTTTGTTGAATGTTTATTACGCGGCAGCCCTGGGCAGAGTTAAAGGCTTTACATGGATTCTTTCATTTAGTCCTTGAAATACCCCATGAAGTAGATAGTCTTAATATAGAATTTTGAAAATGCATTAAAGCAGAAAGTGAAGGACAAACCATGAGAAAAAGAACTTAGCACATAAGGGTGACTTGGTAAAAGAGTGTTAAGTGGACAGGTAAAAAGCATTTATTCCAGAGACAATTATGTGAAACAGAATGCCTTCTTCTGAATAACTTCCTGAAGTGCAAAGTTCTTTCCTGGGTAGTAAGTAGAGATTTGATTTTCCCAGGTGGCACAGTGATAAAGAATCCGCCTGCCAATGCAGGAGACGTGGGTTTGATCCTTGGGATGGGAGGATCCCCTGGAAGAGGAAATGGCAAGCCCCTCCTGTATTCTTGCCTGAGAAATCCCATGGACAGAGGAGCCTGGTGGGCTACAGTCCATGGGGTCGCAAAGAGTCAGACACCATGACTGAGCAACTAACTTTCATTTCACTTTCTTCATATATAAAATAGAGTTTGGAGTACTTTGAGGTGTAGTTTTTTCCCTAAATAATTTAATTATTTATATTAACTTCATTCTAAAAGATAAATAGAGGAGATTTTTTTTACCCCCAAAGTTTTCTTTCCATTGGGCATTTATTAAAATATATCTAACCACTTTTGTGCATAATTCACAGCTTGCTAAAATACTTTGGTAATTCACCCCACTGGTTTGTTATTCACACACAGAAAGGTTTAGTGTCATCCACAAGGATGACATTTTGTTATGATATCTGTTAGCACATTATTTGCGAATATATTGTGAGTTTAGTACACCAAGTTCCTAGACACATTATTCATAATACCCAAAAGATGGAAGCAACACAGGTCTCTGAGGAGGGATGAATGGGTAAGCAAATGTGGTAAAGACATGCAGTAAATGCTATCTAGTCTTTAAAAAGGAAGTTCTTACACATGAAATTATCTGGATGAACCTTGAGGATATAATTCTAAGTGAAATAAGCCAGTAACAAGACGGCAAATCCTGCATGATCCCTTTTTATGAGTTACCTAGAGCCGTCAAATTCATAGAAACAGAAAGGAGCGGGGTGGGGGCCGGGGGAAGTTTAGTGGGTGCAGTACAGAGTTTCAGTTTTGCAGGATGAAAAGTTTTGTGGACTGGTTACATAATGGTGCGGATATACTAACATTATGGAACTGCACACTTAAGGTGGTGAAAATGGTCACTTGGATGTTATATAAAGTTTATGACAATTAAATATAAATATAGAAATAGCATGTATTAAATACACAATAGTGAGTTTAGTTACAGGATTAACTTATGGGCAGTTTCACTGTTGACAGTTTTCTGTTTAGAGAAATTCTCGCTCCTGTTTGTGTGGCTTTTTGTCTTCGTGACGGTGAGAACGAAAATGGATCAGTTGGCAGAGGACTCTGGGTTCCGTGTCTGCCCTTCTTCCTAGTACTCCTGTGACGTTGGGAAAGTCTCTTCCTGTATACTCACCTATAGAACGGGGATAATAATGGGTACCTAGGGGGCAGGCTTGAGGATGAATGAGATCACGTGTGCAAGGCCCTGTGAGGTCACAGCAGATCCTGGGTACCTGGTGGGCACATTGGATTCCCTTCCCATGTGCCCTAGAAGGTTGTATCTTCTTGTTCTGTGTCAAGAGCATTTCCACAGTGCTAGAGCTCTAATTTATATATTCACTCAAAACTTTGATACAGTTCCACGTATTTTGGCATCTAGTATTACCACTAAAAGTCTAGAAACTCTGTTACCTTAGTGATTTTTAAAAATAAAATTTGAATGAAGTTTGAAACTTCTAATCCAATACTGAGGATATAAAGAAATATTATGTTGTACCCCCCCATTAACATGTGATACAATATTATTAACTAAAGTATAGATTTTCAAATTTTAAAAACAAAATTTTAAAAGCAGATCATATACCTTGATCCCAATGGAAAGATATCTACAAAGGCACTGTATGAAAATATACCTGTAAAGAGCATAGCAACTCCCTATTTTACAAGTTTAGTGAGAGAATTAAACCAGATAATATAAATACAATGTGTAGGATTCAGTCAGTATTACAGCGGTACAGTGTAAGGCTCAATCAGTATTACCTATCATCACTAGTACCTGTTATATATGGAAAGAATAAAGGTTCAGCACTAATGTTAGAACTGATGCTGTTCATTAAGTAAAACACCTGATATATAATAAGCACTCAGTAACTAATGGCTGAGTAAATGAATTACTGAGTCTAAAAAAAGAGACTATTTCCACAATTGCAGAGTAGGCAGTTACCAGTTGCCAGGCAGCCCATCAGGAACTTGAGATAATGTGATGAGTGAGAAGAAATAGCTCCTGCCCTCATCCCCTTTATATGTCCGTAGGGGAGAAAAACAGGTGGTCTTAGATGGTAGTATGATAGATGTTCTGATGCAGAGCAATTCGTTGTATGACAGATGCTCTGATGCAGAGAAATGCCAAAGGGGGCTGTCAGGACCTTTAAGACTACCCTACTTTTTCCCATTGTTCAAGCTGCCGGCAGGGGTATCTGATAATGAAAGGGGGGTAGGAGTTGGCCAAAGAGGGAGCCTAGTAGGCATGTCCTCTGTGGCAGGAGCAGCATGCATAGAGGTCCAGAGAACAAAAAACGTGTGAGATGGTAGAGATGGGAGCCCACGGTCCTGGAGGGTAAAATAGGAGGTGGGGGTGAGGACAGGTCAATGGGAGAGGCTGGCAAGGACCAAACACGACTCAACGCGGTGTGCCAGGTGGAGGGGTGGGCGACTGAAGGGGAGGGGGAGTGGATTGGGCCTGGTGGGGAGGGGTTTGCATGGAAGAGAGACTGCAGGGAGCACAGGCTGGAGGCTATTGTGGTAGCACAGCCGGAGCAGGTGTGACTGCACTCAGGGCGATGGGCGTGGAGAGCAGGGGACATGCGTGACAAATGTTTAGGAGGTAGAACTGACAGGATCCAAAGCCTGATTGCGTGGGTAGGGAAATTCAGAATGGCCCTGGATTTCTGAAAGCTGGGAGAGTGGGAAGGAGTCAGTTTGGAAAGGGGAATGTGGCTCTGCAGTATCTGTGACTAGAAAGTGGAGAAAGAAGTTCTGGAAACCTAAATCGGTGCATCCATCGGTGCTCCTTTGCTGCGTCACTGTCTACTTAGGAAATTCTAGGAGGCAAGTTGGACTTTCTTTCTGTTTGGAGAACAACGCTGCAGTGGCCTTTCTAGTTGCCATAGCATAGCTGGCTTGTGCAGGTGGCGCTAGTGGTAAAGAACCCACATGCCAGTGCAGAAGAGGTCAGAGATGGGGGTTTGATCCCTGGATTGGGAAGATCCCCTGGAGGAGGGCGTGGCAACCCACTCCAGTATTCTTGCCTGGGGAATCCCACGGACAGAGGAGACTGGTGGGTTATGAACCATAGGGTTGCAGAGTCAGACATGACTGAAGCAACCTAGCATGCATGCATGCATGCACTAAGTGCTGTTCCAATACGCTCTCCCTGTTTTCTGGACAGGAGGGGGCCTCAGTGAAGTCAATTTCATGACCTATCTAGACTTCCCCTGTTAGATGGTGCCCGCTGGAAAGATACTTGTTCTGAAGCATGGTACCCATTCGTAAATATCATGCACATTTCGTCAAACAAACTGGGCCTGGCATCTGCAGAGAAACTCTGAGTGGAGGAGAAACTATTCCTGGAGAGGTCATTTCTCTATCCAGTTCCTGAGTTAGATCAAGTGCTCATCATTTCTTTAATGTAACCTGTTACCTCTCTGTTCTAATGGGGAAGTTTGGAAATTCCCTAACGTAATAGCTTGCCCCAGAAAGATGGAATCAGACCATTCCTTAAGTGTCCTTATTCTCATTCTCTTTTTGTTCTCTAGAAAACTTGTTGTGTGTGCTAGTTTCAAATGCCATCAAGTTTCTGTCACTCACTTTCTCTCTTTGATGTATTGTAAAACTTTTTGGCATTTATTCCGTAGTCTTTTGCACGGTGTTTTTCAGATACTCTTTTGGCTTGGTTACTCATTTGTACCTCTGGGCTTCATCACTCTCAGTTGAAGGGTCTGTCTTTGGGTGAGAGCTTCATCCGTCTGTGGCACTTTCGCTTTGCCAGCCTAGCCGTGAAGGGTTTGGTTTCAAACACCCAGCCCTTTAGATCTGCAGCACTTACTTCCCCCGGGCTTTCAAAACAGTGTTTTTCAGTAGTCTTGGGGTTTCTTTTGGGATTTTTACCCTTTCAACTATATCTTTTATTTTTTTAACCAGGAAATGTGCATTTTATTATCATTTCTACTTATGCAGAATTTCCAGTTTTCTTTTTTTTCATTTGCTTTCTAGTTAGAATTGCCTTTAGTCATTTGGATTGTGATAGGTGCTTCAAAGTGCATAGCGTGTATTTATTCCCTTTCACAATGTGATATAAATTTCAAGGTATTTTTATTTTCTGTGGACACATGGACCAGTTATATGTACGACCCAAATTCAGAGCATAGATAGCTTTTTCAGAGGGGGAATTCACGATGGAGTGGAGACACATCTAAGGAGTCCACCAGTTTAACTTTTCATTTCTCTTCCATTTTGCATAATATTTTCCTCTTAAGTTTTATAGTATTGGCTCGAAGGTCCAAAGAACAACCCAAGCCCAAGAAGATAGAACTTAAAGCTATTTATGTATAACTTTGTTAGTGAAACGTTGTTTATGCCACCTACCTATATAAACTTACTTCCTTTTGTGTTTTCTTTAACATTCAGCATTATATGTCGATTCACTTTTATCATTTTGAGTTTCTCAATTAATACTTTCATTTTAAAATAACTTAAAGGAAAATATAAAAAATAGAAAGAATATTTTTTCACATAATGATCTCTCCAGTGAACAAAATAAAATGATGATACTACTGACTTTCAAAAAAAAAAAAAAAAAAACCAAGAAGTTAGTGCCTACTTTGTAATTTGGTGTTTCTGTAACATTTGCTTATTCAGACGATTTCCGTGTATGCTGTTCTTTTATAAACGATGCTGTATCTGTCTCCCAGAAACATTTTCTTTTGTCCGAAGGCAAAATATTCTATTGGTTTTTATTGAGTAACCTCTTTCCACCCCAAATCAGACATGTCGCTTCGATCAAGCTTGTCAGTTTCTCGTAAGTTTTCCATTAATCCACTGAATTTCCTTAGGCTCCAGGATAGGTGGAGATAAAGTTATGGATTTCTGTTGGTCAGTTCCCGGACTGGGGTGGGGTTGATGGAGACTTCACTCCAGGACAGCACATTTTAAGAAAGGCGGAGATAAAGATGGATTTCTATTGGTCAGTCTTGACACCCTGCAACCTGACCCCTCCTCTCCAACATTAGGCCATATTTTGCTATTTCGTTACCATATTTCTGCTTTAAATCTACTCTCCATGCCTCTCAGTCTCCCATCTCCCACCTTGGATCTATTTGGGGGTGGAGCCATAGAGGGCTCCTCCCTTCCCGTTTCAGCACCGCGTGTCCCCCGTTTCACCTGGGTCTGAGTGTTTTGACTTGATGGGATTCGGGCAGAGAGGAGGGTGTGAGGTACGAATGGCGAGGGTAGAGAGGCGGAGCGGCGTACAGTCCTTGGGCCGGGGTGCTGGGCTGTGGTCTGCGTGGCAGAGGCGGTCACCGTCAGACTTACAACTGGGGAAGACTGAGCTCTCGAAAGAGAGGCGGGTGTCTGTCTCCATAACCTGGGCGTGAAAAACAAATGCTCTTGAGGATGACGGTGACTGGTTGTATGAAGGTAACAGGAGGACACGTACAGCCGATTGGCACTGCACGTGGGAGGTGGCGTTTTTATCGAAAGGGCTCCAGGATCAGTGGTTTATAGATGTCAAAGCAGGAGCTGTGATGTGCTGTAAGATAGACACCTACTATTCTGGTCCATCAGGAGCCCTTGGTTCTTTCTGTTAATCACTTTTCGGATTCAAATACTGATTGTGGCTTCCATAGCCATGACTTTGTTACTTTATCTTGAAAGTGAGAAGGATAAAAATAGAGCCTTTAAATAGGGTGGTTTTGAGATTCAATGAAACACTCCCCAGATAGTGTCACATCTCAGGTCAAGGCGTAAGTACTGAGTACATGTTAAATATTATTTTCGTTAATTGACCTAAATAACCACATCAAAGGGGCTTCCTTGGTAGCTCAGCTGGTAAAGAATCCGCTTGCAGTGCAGGAAACCCTGGTTTGATTCCTGGGTTAGGAAGATCGCCTGGAAAAGGGATAGGCTATCCACTCTAGTATTCTTGGGCTTCCCTGGTGGTTCACACAGTAAAAGAATCATCTGCAAGGCAGGGGACCTGGGTTGATCCCTGGGTTGGGAAGATCCCATGGAGGAAGGCATGGCAACTCACTCCAGTATTCTTGCCTGGAGAATCTCCACGGACGGAGGAGCCTGGCAGGGTATGATCCCTGGGGTCACAAAGAGTCAGACACAACTGAGCCACTAAGCACAGCATACCACATCAAAGAGAATGCGCCAAAGTTGTTTTGTTTTGAGGGAAGAGTTAAGAGTAGTGCTGTGTAGAGTGAGAGATGCAGAAGACATATATTCATGAAAGTAAAAGAGAGAAGAGATAAGATTCGTCAAATAAGACAATAAGAAAAGAAAGGGATGCCTTAGGAGGACAATAAGGGCTTCTTGGGGCATCCTTTCAACTCATGTCTGAATGGACATTTGAAAGTAACAGGGGAGTGTTTTCTTTCTTCTTTTTTAAGAAAAATTTTTATTGGAGCATAGTTGTTTTACAATGTTGTGTTAGTTTCTACTATAGCAAAGTGAATCAACCATACATATATGTGTGCATGCATGCTCAGTGTCTGAGTCGTGTCTGAGTCCGTGCGACCCCATGGACTGTAGCCCACCAGGCTCCTCTGTCCTTGGGATTCTCCAGGCAAGAATACTGGAGTGGGTTGCCACTTCCTTTTCCAGGGGATCTTCCTGACACAGAGATTGAACCCATGTCTCCTGCTTTGCAGAAGGATTCTTGACCGCTGAGCCACTGGGGGAGTGTCACTTCTGTTTTACACTTCCTTCCCATTCAGGTCACCTCAGAGTACTGAGCACAGTTCCCTGTGCTGTACACTGGGTTCTCATTAGTTGTATCTGTTTTATACATACAGTGTGTATGTGTCAAGCCCAACCTCCCAATTCATCTCAGCCCCCCTTCCCCGCTTGGTGTCCATACATTTCTGCTTTATGTCTCTGTCTCTATTCTGCTTTGCAAGTAGGTTCATCTGTACCATTTTTCTAAATTCCACATATATGCACAGGAGTGTGTTTTCTGTGGGGAAATTCCTGTGTTTCAGAACACGTGATGTGAAGCTTTGAAATATGAAAGCTCAAAGAGACGAGGTCACCTTTTATCAGAGCCAGTAAGGGACAGCAGTGGGTTCATTTGCCATGTCTTTCCTGAGGTTAGGGAGACTGTGAAGATTATCTTCAGTGTTTGCCAGTTTGGGGTTGAGTCTAGGATGAAAGAGTGAGAACAGAGCAGATGACAGTAAGGGGGTGGTTCACGGTTCTCGGGACACCATTGACTCTTTTTTGGAAGAACTTGATTTGCAAAATCGTCATGCAGCGTCCTGTACTATTCAGCAAGTTCCACACCTCGTTACTAGCACTCACGCACCAGCCACGATAAACCATCCTTTGTTGCTAGACTCCATGGTCTTGCCTTGTGTTGTTCAGCAAGATTAGGTGAAAATATGCTTTGCAGAAGGCCACTCACTTCACACAGAGATGATATGCTCGGTCTCTTCACCATTTATTTATTCTTAAAATTGAGATAATCTTCTTGCCTTCAGTTCTTTCGAAAAAACAAAGAGTCACGACTTTACAGTCATCAGCCATTGTTTGAAGGGTTTTGTCTACCTTCCAGATGACCCTGTAAATATCATGGTGCAAATGAAATATTTTGTCCTATGTGATAAATTTCCCTGGTTCATGGCTTCCTTTGGAGTATGTTGGATATTCTGTTGTAGTCATGTAAAAGGTCAGGTTTTTTTGAAACCATTTCCCCGGCAGCTTTTCTGCAGCGTTTGAGTGGCTCGAGCTTCCCCAGCACTCATAATGGAAGGACAGTGGCCCCAGCCAGTGTCAGGTTACCCTGGAGAAACGAGGCGGCAAGTTAGCCAAGATAATGTCCAGTCTCATTCGATGCAGTGATTGAAGCCTCTCCCGTCAAAATGCTTACCGTGTAAAGTTTCACCCTCTTTGTGGGCTTGATGTTTCTCTCCCCGTGGCTTTTTGCTCTTGTTTTGGTGGCCGGATCATCGCTCAGCTCCATGGTTTCCCAGTTCCTCTTCATTGTTCAGTTTCCGGGCCCTGCACAGGTTCTCCTCTGCCTGTCTCCTCTGCTGCCTTCCCGTGTGTGCACACAGAGAACTGCATCCAACTCACTCCCCTGCACCATCACAGCTTTGCCCCAGACGTTTAATCTGCAAGACGTTTAAGCGCACACCCAGCACTCCAGCCATTTCCAAGGTTTGACACCAGGGGCGCTCGGCAATTATCAAGCCCTATTACTCCTTTTCAGAGGGAATCCAAACTACTCATTTTAAAAAATTTTTCACTAAACCTTCCCACTGTGATCTCAAAGCACAGCGAGCAATGAATGAATTATGACACTGGAGTCTCAGTCTCAGATCATTTCCTTTTTTCTTTTTCCCTTTTGGCTGTGCCCACAGCATGTGGAAACATAGTTCCCCAGCTGGAGACTAAACCCGTTCTTCCTGCATTGGGATCGTGTACTCTTAACCCCCAGACCATCAGAGAAGTCCTCTGGTCATTTTTAATGACATTTTTTTCTCTTTTGCCAACAAGTTATATAAGGAATTAAAAAAAAAGGTTTATACACAAAACTCAGGGCTTCTGATGTTCTGAAGGATGAAAGAGAAAAGCAACAATTTGGAAATATGTAAATCAAACTGTCAAGACAAAATTGGGTAGGAAAATATGTAAGTCCTTCTGTTCTATTTTTTTAAAGTCAACAACTGTACAGGTTAAACTATGGGCATAAGTTGAGGGAGGTTGGTCTAAGCTAGCGGGAGGAGAAAAAGGAAAAGTGATATAGAGAAGCTTAACAGAAGAATCCACACCTGACTGCAAAGTGGGAGGAAGCAGCCAGGGAAGGGGCAGGTGGAAAGGATGGAGGGAGGCAGGGGTGACCTCGTGTGAGCAGTGTGAGGGCGGACAAGAGTGAACTCAGGGACGGGAGGACCGGTGTGCACCAACGCCGCAGGCTGGCAAAACTGGCCCCATGCCGGCTTTGAGGGTACATTCAAGAATTTTAAACTGGGGATTTACGGGGCCAGCTGTGTCTTTTCCCAGGATTGCTCTGACTCTGCGATGAGGGGTGGATGGAGGTGAAGTGGGCCTGAGTAGAAAGAGTCAGTTTCAGCCTATTGCTACCACCCAGGGCAGCGGGGACGATAAGAATCTCCCAAGAGTGGGATGTAGGGAAGGGGTGTGTGAAGGCATTTGGGGAGCACATGTGAGAGGATTTGGAGGTACATTAGCTGAGGAGGGGGAGCAGGGGAAGAGTAAGTTTGGCTTCTAACCAGGTAACAGGGCATGTGGTGGTGGTGGGTTAGTCGCTAAGTTGTGTCCAACTCTTCACGACCCCGTGGACTCTAGTCCACCAGGCTCCTCTGTCTATGGGATTCTCCAGGCAAGAATACTGAAGTGGGTTACCATTTCCTCCTCCAGGGAATCTTCCCCACCCAGGGATCGAACCTGCATCCCCTGCATTGGCAGGTAGAGTCTTTACTGCATCTGGGGATGTGTTTACCAGCATAGACACCATCAGAAGGATACCATGTCACAAAGGTCAGAAGTGACATGCAGTAAGTCAGTTCTTTTAACACCTCTCAGAGCAAAACTGAGGCCATGATGAATGCTGATCACATACACATACTGAGTGTAAAAATCCTCCCTGGTGTTCTCTTGGATACAGAAGGCATATGCGTGGTTCATGCCCGGAGTAGGTTTCTGCTGTAGTTGATGAACCATTCAACCATTCATCACATAAGATGAAGTCAGATCTCTAATTCCTTGGGAATGACTCATTGTAAAATATTATTGTTTAAATATCAAGAAAATATACTTTTTCATATTACTCAGTGAATCAAATGTAGGACAGTTTCTAGTTGAGATGATAAATGTGTTGAGTCATAGCTTTCTGGAAAACATTTTATTTCATATAGATTAGCCTGACAGCCTAATTTTTTACCTTTTATTTTGAATTTTTTCAGAAGATGTATTTCATTTTAGAGTTGAAATAACATTTGGGGAGAGGGAAAGTGGAGACGGGTGGATGGTCAATGTCATACTAAATTACTCCCTAAGGCTAGCATGTTGGTAACTTCTATTATTTAAAATCGGTTTTGGTTTATTTATCTTATATGATTTTATAAGTAAGTAAGCACTAAATTAATCTTTTCCTGAAATATGCAGTGAGGTTTTGGGTTTTATTTGTGGTGTATCACAACTCACAAATCATCATTTTGGTGGTTATTTCTGGTAGCTTGAAGCCACCAGCGATTTATTTTTATGCATTGCTTAGATACCTAATTTAAACCCATGAGTGAATTACTTTTGCTGTTGAATACAGTTGATTCTATTGACAGCAAAAAAGAAGCTTCATTCTCCTATCTGTTACTCTACACAGTAGACCTCTGAAATGAAGTAGACAACTATGATAAACCTCACCTTGATTGCAGCACATTAGGGAGTATTCGTAATCACGACAGCCAGCTCCAACACATCCCATGATTAGACGCTGATCCCCCAATTGCACAGCTTTTTGTTTTGTTTTTAAAAGGCAAACCCATAAATGGGATAAATGTAATTTCAAGATAATGGAGTCAGGAAGCCATCAGTGAAGGCAATTTTGGAGGAAAGTGGAAAGTGTAAAATGATGACTTTAAAATATTTAAAATGATGGAGGTGGAAATTAAATTGCAGACTTTGGAGGAAAGTCTCTACTGTGCAGGGGAAATGGAAGTCACCCCTAATTTAGAGGAAGTGTTTACAGCAAGATAGGCCAGAGAGATGGCAAATGTGGGGTTTAGATATAACCATTTTAATTAGTTTCTGCTTTTAAAAAAATGACATGTAACAAGAGGACATACACATTCCTAAGAGACATATTTATCTAAGTTATTCAAGGCTGCAAACTGTGTTTGAGAACTAATTGTAATCTGAAAAAGAAATCTTTCTTTTTCCTAGTTCATATTTGCTTCCAGTGTTTACATGTTTAATGTGGCTTTTAGGTGAATTCTAACATGTGGAGAGCCATGGCAAAGAGAAAGTACCCAGGGTCTTTGGTCAGTGACATTAATAGTGGATTTCTTTATTAGACTAAAGAGTATACTGCACAGGCTACTTGATCACTTGATGCCTAAACTTGTCTGTATATTTTCACTTACTAGTCAACTAAAGTAGGGCTTCCCTGGTGGCTCAGTGGTAAAGAATCTGCCTGCCAATGCAGGAGACATGGGCTCAATCCCTGGTCCCGGAAGATCCCACATGCCATGGAGCAGCTAAGCCCCTGTGCCAGAACTACCAAGCCCATGTTCTAGAGCCCGGGAGCTGCAACAGGAGAAACCCCTGGGGTAAGAAGCCCATGCATCACAACTGGAGAGCAGCCCCTGCTCACCACAACTAGAGAAAAGCCCATGCAGCGACGAAGACCAGCACAGCCAAAAATAGATACATGATAAGGCTATAAAGATTAAGGTAGCAGTGATTCTGAACCCTGTTAGAGTCAATGTTATCTTTCATAATCAATACTTTATAAATCCCTTTAACTATTTTCAAATCATATTCTTAGATAATAAAACCTACCTACACAAACCATTTTAACAGAGTAAACTTAGTGCTTTAAGCATAGTTTCAAGGAGAGGTAACAAGAAATTAATTTACAATAAGATAGTCTATACTTTTCATACTGTTCATGGGGTTCTCATGATCAAACCAGTCAATTCTATAGGAAATCAGTCCTGAATATTCATTGGAAGGACTGAAGCTGAAGCTGAAGCTCCAATAATTTGGCCACCTGATGCAAAGAACTGATTCATTGGAGAAGACCCTAATGCTGGGAAAGATTGAAGGCAGGAGGAGAAGGTTGGATGAGATGATTGGATGGCATCACTGACTCAATGGACATGAGTTTGAGCAAGCTCTGGGAGTTGATGATGGACAGGGAAGCCTGGCGTGCTGCAGTCCTTGGGTTTGTAAAGAGTTGGACATGACTGAGCGACTGAACTGAACTGAGTCTATACTTTAATGCCTAAGTATTAAGGCTTTATTATGTGAAAAGACAAAATAAAGTGGTCAAATGTGTCCACTCTGTTTAGGATCACTGTGAGCCATGACTTCATGTGCCACTGAAGATGCAGGTACCTCGAGTGGCGTTGTCATAGCAACGCTGTTTTCAAAGTGAACAACTTATGGTGAAGTTCTGATACTTCAAAGTGAAATCCACTCTGATTCAAACTGTCTAGAAATAGAATTCCTAAAAAACCCAGGATATGTTAAAAGGGTTCAGAAATATTTCGTGGGCTTTTTCTTGTACCAATTCATTTTCAGATGAGTCAGGACCTCTTACATTATTAATTGTAATCCCTTTGAATGTTGTTAGGTTTTGGCTCAGATCTCAGAACACTGTCTTAAATATGGTAGGTCCTCAATTGATGGTTATTTGTGTGTTAGTTACTTTAGAGTGTGAACATGGCTATTTTATTGGGAGTAACAGAATGACAGCTGAATGCAACTGAAATGGTTTCGGTTGTCATTCTCAATTAGAAAAAGGGCCGAAAGTCTGGTCTAGCTTGGCCTTTCTTCTCTTTCCAATTTCTTTTGGTAAAACTACTTTTCTAAAAGAGTGATTGATATATAGGACCTGGCAGAAATACCGAACTCTACAGCTCTGCAGTGAGAAAATCGAAAGAGCCCTTGCTAAGGAACTGCCAACCACAGGTGCAAATCGAAATAAAAATATTTTGCCCTGGATCCACGAACATCATGAATATATTGATGTAAGGTGTACACTGTGAGTTTCATTTCTCGTAGTGGTGATGAACTGAGTTCCACTGCTTCTTCTTATTGCCACCGGCACTAATAAGAGGTGGTTGACAGGAAACAGTCAAGGAAGATCTCATCAAACTCCTCACGGGCTCAGCAATGCAGAGACTTCTTAGCACGTGGTCACCTGGCAGACTAAGGGCTGCAGAGCTGTTTTGGATGTGGTGCACAGAATCCTTTTGTAGAAAGGATTTCAGAGCCAGAAAACGTCTACTTCCTGATATAATATTTACAGACCCAACTCTTGGACAGTATTATAAATCATAGACACTTTTGATCACTGCTCTGAAATAACGCTCAGAAGATATGAATACAGTAACACAGCTTTCCAAATTTTGGAAATGTCCTCTAATAACCGTGAGGTATTTTCACCAACTTACTTT
This sequence comes from Bubalus bubalis, assembly GCF_019923935.1. NCBI lineage: Eukaryota > Metazoa > Chordata > Mammalia > Artiodactyla > Bovidae > Bubalus > Bubalus bubalis. The sequence continues at coordinate 54,601,586 of NC_059178.1, read as the reverse complement.
GTGTCCAGAAATTTCATTAGGATCACTAGGGATTATAGAGGAAGTCGAGAAGATCTGACCCAGGGATGGAGAAGGTGTGAGATGCCAATTTCTTCCTTGTGCCCTTTGATGACAAGTGTCTTCTTTCCTTCCCCTTTCTTCGTACGGGGTGGTCTATCACCCTCTATCATCCTCTTGGCCTATCTGAGTTCTCGCCTGTTTCCTTTGGACTGGTGCTTTGCTCAGTAACAACCGTTTGACTAGAACTCCTGGGCCATGGAAGACGTGTTCTGTATCCACAGTGCCTTCTCCTGTCTCTGAGATCCGTGCTGGCGGAGGGACCACAGCCACCTCCTTCTCCGCCGTCACTGGCGCTCACCCCGCTCTTGGAATGTAATGGTAAATGCTCTCCGGTTGTCACTCAAGAGCGAGATAGATAGAAACTTACCAATTTAAAGGTGATCTTTAAAAAAAAGTCACACTTTAATACATGAGCATGTGTGCGTGTGTGTTAAGTCACTTCAGTCATGTCTGACTCTTTGGGACCCTAGGGACTGTAGCCCGCCAGGCTCCTCTGTCCATGGAATTCTCCAGGCAAGAACACTGGAGTGGGTTGCCATTTCCTTCTCCAGGGGATCTTCCTAACCCAGGGATCAAACCTGTGTCTCTTATGTCTCCTGCACTGGTAGGTGGGTTCTTTACTACTAGTGCCCCATGGAAAACCCACGAGCATAGATTATTCTATGCATGAGCATAGATTAGTGAAATCTGTTATGAATATATGCATAAATAGATTATGCATTAATCAGTGCATAAAGTGCATTAATCTATGCATGAGCATAGATTAAGGAAATTCTAAATTTGCTTCAGGTAGTTTTCCGTTTTAGGAAGTAAAATTTTTTATTGGAGTGTAATTGCTTTACAATGTTGTGCTAGTTTTTCTGCTCTACTATAAAGTGAATCAGCTATATGTATACATAAACCCCTCTCTCTTGAGCTTCCCTCGCATCCTCCGACCCGGTCATCACAGAGCACTGAGCTCCACTCCCTGTGCTATACAACAGGCTCTCACTAGCTATCTGCTGTACATGTGGTAGCATCTATATGTCAATGTTATTCTCTCAGTTCATCTCACCTTCTCCTTCCCCTGCTGTCTGCAAGTCCCTTCTCCACATCTGCGTCACTTTTCCTCCCCTACAAACAGGCTCATCTACACTATTTTTCTTTCTATATGCATGCATTACTAAACAATTATTTGAAGTAGTAAACATTTTTGTTTGTTTTCCGATTGTGGCCAAGCCAGTCCTTCTTTCACTTTGAGAAATGAGAAATTTAAATGGAAAAATGATCCGATCTGTGATCTGTTGAGGATGTCAAATCCTTTAAGCATATTTCTTTAAGGACTCGTTTTGTGGTCAGAGCTCTACCATTCTATGTTCTGAAACGCCCCTGTGTTCTTTTTTCTTTCTGTGATACCCTTGCTAATCTCCAGATCTCACTCTCTCTCTTTTCTCTACTGCTTTTGAAAACGTCAAGTGGTGAAGGTTGGGAAGATGTCTTTATGAGTCCGGGTAAGATGCTGCTGGTGAAGCTGGGCCAGCTAACCACAGGGCAGAGGATCCCACCCCGTCAGGCCTGAGTAAGGGTCCCTCTCGGTGTGTGGGTTCCCAGGCACAGCAGGTTCCAGCCCCCTAGGCAGTCCCAGTGAAGAGTGGCAGCTACTGGCTGTTAGGGAGAAGCACACAGGGGTAGGTGCACCCCCACAGCGTCTAGAGGGCCCAGGGGGTTTGCAGGGAGTGCTGAAATCTCGTCAGTGTCCATGTTGCGCATGGCCCCTTCTCAAGTCTACAGAGCTCCCTGCAGTGCAGGGCTGTTTGGAGCTCACTGCTTGGAGACACCCAAGCATTGAACCAGGTTTTTCCATTCTCCCCTTCATCACTTGCCTTTATCTGTTACGGAGGACACGAATGTCTGAGAGTTGAAGCTCCCCAGAAGCCCTCTCCTTTCTTAGTGATGGCACCGTACATGTAAGATATTTTTCCCAAGTAAAAGAGGCTTATATTCAGATAGTCAAAAGAGAGCTGTAAGAGTGAATATTCAGCTTGCTTTTCTTTAAATGCTGTTGCTATTATTAACTGGAGATTTTTGCAAAGCCAAGGGAGATGAAAGGGCAGCAAGTTCTCCTTTCCTTGCTTAAAATGTCTTCTGTTTCATAGATCTTGTCTTCTGGCTGTAGAATTTTGCAGAAATTGCTTTCCAGTTTCTCAGAGAAGTTTGAATTGGATAGAAATCCTGTTGGTAAAAATTGTGAATTCCTGATTTTTCTGAGCAGTGTGTTTTAACGACTGGGTTTTGCAATTCAGTTAATTTTATTACATCGTTTCCTTCTATGGCAGTTGAAGTAGCTAAATCCTCAGACATATATTTATATAATGTCACACACATTATATATTGATGAATTGTGGGGATGTGCATGTGTCATTTCTTCTTTGCCCCTTTTAGCTTTATATCAGTTGCTCCTTAGTCATTTCTCGTGTCATTCATCAGAAATTATTTTTATTTGTTTTGCACAAAGCCAACTTAAAATATTGAAGAAATGTAATGAAGTAGATACTAAAATAAATATTGTAAATAGTGATGTGCCAGAAAATGCTAAATGAGGAAAGAAATTGAACACGGGGTAGATGCTGTGAAACTTAATCAACCATCTGCCTTTCATGTCCTCAGCAGGTTTTCTTAGGGCGAATAACTTTGCATTTGGTCAAAGAAGCTTTGAGATATCTTGGTGTTCCCAGAGTCAGCCTACAGAATGGCTTTTGGTTGGCTTGAAATCAAAATGACACTTTTTCTATCTCAGGGTTTCTGTGAACATGGAGTCTCAATGGACAATTTCTAGAGGCTCTGTTTTTCTAAGACCGGATTATGTGTCTGTTCATCCACTTCGAACTGTGCCTTATTTATCTTTTTTTTTTTTTTTTAATTGAAGTATAGTTGATTTACAATGTTGTGTTATTTTCAGGTGTAAAGTGATTGAGTGATACATATATTAATATATATGTATAGCAGATATATGCATTGTTTTTTCAGATTATTTCCATTTAGATTGTTGCTGCTGCTGCTTCTAAGTCATTTCAGTCGTGTCTGACTCTGTGTGACCCCAGAGACGGCAGCCCACCAGGGTCCCCCATCCCTGGGATTCTCCAGGCAAGAACACTGGAGTGGGTTGCCATTTCCTTCTCCAATGCATGAGAGTGAAAAGTGAAAGTGAAGTCGCTCAGTCGTGTCTGACTATTCGCAATCCCATCAAGATATCAACTATAATTCCTTGTGCTATGTATGCAGTAGGTCCTTGTTGTTTGGTTTGCGTTTCTCTAATAATTAGCCATGTTGAGCATCTTTTCATGTGCCTTTTGGCTATCTGTATGACTTCTTTGGATAAATGTCTATTTATCAATAGACCTTCTGCCCATCTTTTAAATTTTTTATTTATTTTTTTTATATTGGGCTGTATGAACTGTTTGTATATTTTGGAAACTAAGCCCTTCTTGGTCACATCATTTGCAAATATCTCCTCGCATTCCATAGGCTGTGTTTTTTATTTTGTTTATGGTTTCCTTTGCTCTGAAAAAGCTTATAAGTTTAAGTCCCATTTGTTTATTTTTGCTTTTCTTTCTTTTTCCTTGGAAGATTGACCTAATAAAACACTGATACGATTTACATTAAAGACTATTTTTTGTATATTCTCTTCTAGGAGTTTTATGATGTCATGTTTTATATTTAAGACTTTCAGCCATTTTCAGTTGATTTTTGTGTATGGTGTGAGGGAATATTCTAACTTCATTGATATACGTGTGCCTTACTTTATGTCAATATTCAGGAATCTTTATTGAATGAATGAATGGCAAAATTGGTAAAACGTCATTGCCTCCCATCCGTCATCCGTTACCCTGCTTATGTTTCCCACCGCTCCTTCCTGCACCCACAGGCGCCCCTCGCCCCCGCCTCTCTGCTCCCCAGGGGGCACTGTGGCCGGTGGGGGCCTGACTCCTGCTTCTTCTGTGTCCTCTGCCGCAGCCGGTCTGCTCCAGGCCACTTGCCTGTGGGAGCCTGCCTCCTTTCCTTCACTCAGAGAGCAATCTAATGGACGATTTCACACTAATGTGTGGGTGCCTGCTAAGAGCAGAGGTTGTTATGTGCATTTTAACAAGGACAAGTAAAGAAATTGATTTCTAATTATAGGACTTAAGGCATAATAAAATAAGATTTTTAAAAGCAAGGGCCTCCTGGGAGCCTATTTTGCCTTTGTGCGACTCAGCTTGGTTGCAGGGTGGAGAGGAGAACTTGGAGTATCACGTGTGGTCCCTTCCCGGAGATGAGGGCCGGGGCCCCAGCCCTGGCTGAGGGTGGCTCTGTGAACCCCACCCCTTCTGTGCCACCATCTGGGAGACTCACCTCTGGAAGACTCACCGTCTGGGAGACTCACCTCTGATCGTCAGTCTGAGTTGGCACTCGTCATGCGTCTAATGCTGGTGCATGATTAGGACTCACGGAGAAGGCAATGGCACCCCACTCCAGTACTATTGCCTGGACAATCCCATGGATGGAGGAGCCTGGTGGGCTGCAGTCCATGGGGTTGCTGGAGTCGGACACGACTGAGCGACTTCACTTTCACTTCTCACTTTCAAGCATTGGAGAAGGAAATGGCAACCCACTCCAGTGTTCTTGCCTGGAGAATCCCAGGGACAGAGGAGCCTGGTGGGCCACCTTCTATGGGGTCACACAGAGTCAGACACGACTGAAGTGACTTGGCAGCAGCAGCAAGGTTTGTTATTTTGCTTTAAAATATGTTAGAAATGTTTAAAGTATCTGAGACCAAATGTTTTAATGTAGTCTAGACAATTCACTAACACAATTTAGTCTCCAGTGGCATTAGTGGTAAAGAATTCGCCTACCAATGCAGAAGATGTAAGAGACGCAGGTTCGATCCCTGGATCGGGAAGATCCCCTGGAGGAGGGCATGGCAACCCATACCAGCATTCTTCTCTGGGGAACTCCATGGACAGCAGAGCCTGGCAGGCTACGGTCCGTGGGGTCAGAAAGAGTCAGACATGACTGAAGCAACTTAGCACACAGGCACGGAAGGGTATGATTAGAGTTGGTGTTAATCTTTTGATTCTTTTTCTGGAAAACTTTGCCATGCAGAAACTCTACATCAAATTTCCAAATCTGGGGTGGGGGGCAGTTGCTAACATTTTAGCAGAAAACAAGCCAACGTTCCTGGGCAATATTGTCATTTTTGATTTTACAAGACTTCAGAACTGGACTATTTAAAATTCTTATATCCTGTGGGTCATTTCTTTTCCTAGTTGGCAGAAATTGCAGTGTATGCCCCAAAGTTAAACTGTTTCAACAGACCTTTTGGTACCGACTTAAATAAAAAGCATCATTTTCACTGTACCATGACTGAGAGATTGCAATGTGTTCTTTCAGCAATTAAAACCCATGAGGGTTAATTAGGATATTTGGATTGACATATACACACTGCTATATATAAAATATGTAACTAATAAGGAGTCTCTGTAATAGCACAGGGAACTCTACTCAATACTCTGTAATAGTCTATATGGGAAAAGAGCATTAAAAAATAGTGAAATATATATGTATCTATGTATAACTAGGGCTTTCCAGGTGGCTCAGTGGTAGAGAATCCACCTGTCACAAGTGCAGGAGACACAGGAGTCTCGGGTTTGATCCCTGGATTGGGATGATCTCCTGGAGAAGGAAATGGCAACCCACTCCAGTATTCTTGCCTGAAAAATCCCATAGACAGAGGAGCCTGGCGGGTTGCTGTCCATGGAGTTGCAGAGTCGGATGCAACAAGCACACACATTTATTTTATGTGTATAGCTGATATGTATGTATAACTGATAAATGTATAACTGATTCACTTTGCTGTACTCCTGAAACCAACAAACATCGCAGATCAACTGTGGTGGTGGTTTAGTTGCCAAGTCATGTCCGACTCTTGCGACCTCATGGACTATACCTTGCTTGGCTTCTCTGTCCATGAGATTTTTCAGGCAAGAGTACTGGAGTGGGTTGCCATTTCCTTCTCCAGGGGATCTTGCTGGCCCAGAAATTAAAGTCAGGTCTCCAGCCTTGCAGGCAGATTTACTGACTGAGCTACGAAGGAAGCCTGTACTTAAAACAAAGCCCCCCCGCCCTCCCCTCCCCCCAAATGAGGAAAGTTTGCTGTGTAAGAAGGCCTGGTCACCCTTCACATAGCATCTAGGAGCTCCATGAAGCTGCTGGGGGCTGCCTGGGATCAGGCTGGGGGTGTTGGGTCTGCAGCAGCTGCTTGGAATCACAGAGGGTTTTAATCACAAGTATGGGCAGCCTGAGTTGCAAGCCTTTTACTGTTTGATGCTCAGACAGGGGCATCACATTTTGGACATGAGGCAAACTTTGTCTTACTATGTAATGTTGGGGCCGAATTTCTGACTTACCACCCAGGACATGCTTCCCTGATTCTGGTTACATCCTGCATTTAAACAAATGACCACACTGGTCCTGCCTCCCTGAGGGCTTTGTGGCTGGTGTTTTTATCTCTTGACGCAGCTCTCATTCTTCCAGATTTATCTGCGTGTTTCTGTCAAGCAGTCTTTTAGCTTATTTTTATCTTGTTTGGTTCCTTTACCTCTTACCTGCACTTTAAATGAAGGACATGGGGAGAGGATTTTTGTGAAGACCCCTGATTTCCCTAACCAGGTGGTCTTGCTGCTTCTGATCAGTTCTGGCGAGATCCAGATCGTACTGAAATTCAGCCACTGAAGTCCTCACTCCCCGCCCCACATTAGTCTGCTGGGGCTGCTGGAACAAGATAGCAGTCTGGGTGGCTTAAACCACAGAAGTGTGTTATCTCACGGCTCTGGAGGCTGGGCATCCAAAATCAAGGTGTCAAAAGTTTGGTTCCTCCCGAGGCTTCAAGTAGAGGCTGTTGCGCCATGTCTCCCAGCTTCTGTGTTCTCTGGCCGTCCTTGGCGTTCCTTGGCTTGTGGATGCATCACCCCGATCTCTGCCTGCATTGTGACAGTCTCTCTGTGTGCCTGTCTGTGTCCCGAGTTCCCCCGTTTACAAGGACACCCGTCCTGCTGGATCAGGGCCCACTGTCCTTCAGCTCGACCTCACCTTACCTGATGCCCCTGCAACCACCGTGTTTCCAAACAAGGTCATATTCTGAGGTGCTGGGGGTAGGACTTCAGCACAGGGATTTTGGGGGGCACACAATTCAACCCACAACACCCCAGACATCACCTGGGATAAGTCCAGGTTTTTGGAGAAATGCCGTCGCTCCTTGCAGTGCTTTCTACATTTGAAACAATGACACTGCAAGAGTTTGAGGGTGGTCAGAGCACGTGGTCCATACGGCTTCCTGAGGGTGCTCTAGTTCTGTTCCGCTCGAAGCTGCTGGACTCTCGTTTCAGCATGACTGCGTGTCTGACCAGGCAGAGCTGGGGGGAGGCAAAGTCACGCGCGGCCAATTCAGCCTTTGGGTCTACGCTCTTCCTTCTGCCTGTGGCCTCTGCTGCCCCCCACCCGCCAGCCCTGGGAGCCCCTCAGTGGCCATTGCTCCCCTTTCTGAACCTTATTGCCTGCATGTGATCAGGAATTTGGGTTTCTATTTCTTCTTTTATTTTTTTTTTAAGGAAACTCTTTATTTATATTTTTACTATAAATTTATTTATTTTAATTGGAGGCTAATTACTTTACAATATTGTATTGCTTTTGCCATACATCAACATGAATCCACCACGGGTGTACACGTGTTCCCCATCCTGATTCCCCCCTCCCACCTCCCTCCCCATACCATCCCTCTGGGTCATCCCAGTGCACCAGCCCTGAGCATCCTGTTATCATGCATCGAACCTGGACTGGCGATTCATTTCACATATGATATTATACATGTTTCAATGCCATTCTCCCAAATCATCCCACCCTTGCCCTCTCTTACAGAGTCCAAAAGACTGTTCTATACATCTGTGTCTCTTTTGCTGTCTTGCATACAGGGTTATCGTTACCATGTTTCTAAATTCCATATATATGCGTTAGTATACTGTATTGTTGTTTTTCTTTCTGGATTACTTCACTCTGTATAATAGGCTCCAGTTTCATCCACCTCATTAGAACTGATTCAAATGTATTCTTTTTTAAGGCTGAGTAATACTCCATTGTGTATATGTACCACGCTGGCTTATCCATTCATCTGCTGATGGACATCTAGGTTGCTTCCATGTCCTGGCTATTATAAACAGTGCTGCGATGAACACTGGGGTACACATGTCTCTTTCCCTTCTGGTTTCCTCAGTGTGTATGCCCAGCAGTGGGATTGCTGGGTTGTATGGCAGTTCTATTTCCAGTTTTTTAAGGAATCTCCACACTGTTCTCCATACCGGCTGTACTGGTTTGCATTCCCACCAACAGTGGAAGAGGGTTCCCTTTTCTCCACACCCTCTCCAGCATTTATTGCTTGTAGACTTTTGGATAGCAGCCATTCTGACTAGCGTGAAATGGTACCTCATTGTGGTTTTGTTTTGCATTTCTCTGATGATGAGTGATGTTGAGCATCTTTTCATGTGTTTGTTAGCCATCTGTATGTCTTCTTTGGAGAAATGTCTGTTTAGTTCTTTGGCCCATTTTTTGATTGGGTCATTTATTTTTCTGGAATTGAGCTGCAGGAGTTGCTTGTATATTTTTGGGATTAGTTGTTTGTCAGTTGCTTCATTTGCTATTATTTTCTCTCATTCTGAAGGCTGTCTTTTCACCTTGCTTATAGTTTCCTTTGTTGTGCAGAAGCTTTTAATTAGGTCCATTTGTTTATTTTTGCTTTTATTTCCAATATTCTGGGAGGTGGGTCATAAAGGATCCTGCTGTGATGTATGTCAGAGAGTGTTTTGCCTATGTTATCCTCTAGGAGTTTTGTAGTTTCTGGTTTTACGTTTAGATCTTTAATCCGTTTTGAGTTTATTTTTGTGTATGGTGTTAGAAAGTGTTCTAGTTTCATTCTTTTACAAGTGGTTGACCAGTTTTCCCAGCACTACTTGTTAAAGAGACTGTCTTTTCTCCATTGTATATTCTTGCCTCCTTTGTCAAAGATAAGATGTCCGTAGGTGCATGGGTTTATCTCTGGGTTTTCTATTTTGTTCCATTGATCTATATTTCTGTCTTTGTGCCAGTACCATACTGTTTTGATGACTGTGGCTTTGTAATAGAGCCTGAAGTCAGGTAGGTTGATTCCTCCAGTTCCATTCTTCTTTCTCAAGATTGCTTTGGCTATTCAAGGTTTTTTGTATTTCCATACAAATTGTGAAATTATTTGTTCTAGCTCTGTGAAAAATCCCATTGGTAGCTTGATAGGGATTGCATTGAATCTATAGATTGCTTTGGGTAGTATACTCATTTTCACTATATTGATCCTTCTGACCCATGAACACCGTATATTTCTCCATCTATTAGTGTTCTCCTTGATTTCTTTCACCAGTGTTTTATAGTTTTCTATATACAGGTCTTTAGTTTCTTTAGGTGGGTATATTCCTAAGTATTTTATTCTTTTCGTTGCAATGGTGAATGGAATTGTTTCCTTAATTTCTCTTTCTATTTTCTCATTATTAGTGTATAAGAATGCAAGGGATTTCTGTGTGTTGATTTTATATCCTGCAACTTTACTATAGTCATTGATTAGCTCTGGTAATTTTCTGGTGAAGTCTTTAGGGTTTTCTATGTAGAGGATCATGTCATCTGCAAACAGAGTTTTACTTCTTCTTTTCCAATTTGGATTCCTTTTATTTCTTTTTCTGCTCTGATTGCTGTGGCCAAAACTTCCAAAACTATGTTGAATAGTAATGGTGAAAGTGGGCACCCTTGTCTTGTTCCTGACTTTAGAGGAAATGCTTTCAATTTTTAACCATTGAGGATAATGTTTGCTGTGAGTTTGTCATATATAGCTTTTATTATGTTGAGGTATGTTCCTTCTAGTCCTGCTTTCTGGAGAGTTTTTTTTTTTTTTTTTTTAATCATAAATGGATGTTGAATTTTGTCAAAGGCTTTCTCTGCATTTATTGAGATAATCATTTGGCTTCTATTTTTTAATTTGTTAATGTAGTGTATTACATTAATTGATTTGTGGATATTGAAGAATCCTTGCATCCCTGGGATAAAGCCCACTTGGTCATGATGTATGATCTTTTTAATGTGCTGTTGGATTCTGATTGCTAGAATTTTGTTAAGGATTTTTGCATCTATGTTCATCAGTGATATTGGCCTGTAGTTTTCTTTCTTTGTGGCATCTTTGTCAGGTTTTGGTATTAGGGTGATGGTGGCCTCATAGAATGAGTTTGGAAGTTTACCTTCCTCTGCAATTTTCTGGAAGAGTTTGAGTAGGATAGCTGTTAGCTGTTCTCTAAGTTTTTGGTAGAATTCAGCTGTGAAGCCGTCTGGACCTGGGCTTTTATTTGCTGGAAGATTTCTGATTACAGTTTCAATTTCCATGCTTGTGATGGGTCTGTTAAGATTTTCTATTTCTTCCTGGTTCAGTTTTGGAAAGTTGTACTTTTCTAAGAATTTGTCCATTTCTTCCACGTTGTCCATTTTATTGGCATATAATTGCTGATAGTAGTCTCTTATGATCCTTTGTATTTCTGTGTTGTCTCTTGTGATCTCTCCATTTTCTTTTCTAATTTCATTGATTTGGTTTTTCTCCTTTTGTTTCTTGATGAGTCTGGCTAATGGTTTGTCAATATTATTTATCCTCTCAAAGAACTGGCTTTTGGCTTTGTTGATTTTTGCTATGGTCTCTTTTGTTTCTTTTGCACATATCTGTCCTAATTTTTAAGATTTCTTTCCTTTTACTAACCCTGGGGTTCTTCGTTTCTTCCTTTTCTAGTTGCTTTAGGTGTAGAGTTAGGTTATTTATTTGACTTTTTTCTTGTTTCTTGAGGTATGCCTGTATGAACCTTCCCCTTAGCAGTGCTTTTACAGTGTCCTGCAGGTTTTGGGTTGTTGTGTTTTCATTTTCATTCGTTTATATGCATATTTTGATTTCTTTTTTTGGTTTCTTCTGTGATTTGTTGGTTATTCAGCAGCGTGTTGTTCAGCCTCCGTATGTTGGAATTTTTAATAGTTTTTCTCCTGTAATTGAGATCTAATCTTACTGCATTGTGGTCAGAATAGATGCTTGGAATGATTTCAGTTTTTTTGAATTTACCAAGGCTAGATTTATGGCCCAGGATCTGATCTATCCTGGAGAAGGTTCCGTGTGCACTTGAGAAAAAGGTGAAATTCATTGTTTGGGGGTGAAATGTCCTATAGATATCAATTAGGTCTAACTGGTCTATTGTATCATTTAAAGTTTGTGTTTCCTTGTTAATTTTCTGTTTAGTTGATCTATCCATAGGTGTTATTGGGGTATTAAAGTCTCCCTCTATTATTGTGTTATTGTTAATTTCCTCTTTCATACTTGTTAACATTTGTCTTACATATTGTGGTGCTCCTATGTTGGGTGCATATATATTTATAATTGTTATATCTTCTTCTTGGATTGATCCTTTGATCATTATGTAGTGTCCTTCTTTGTCTCTTTTCACAGTCTTTGTTTTAAAGTCTATTTTATCTGATATGAGTATTGCTACTCCTGCTTTCTTTTTGGTCTCTATTTGTGTGGAATCAGAGAAGGCAATGGCACCCCACTCCAGTACTCTTGCCTGGAAAACTCCATGGATGGAGGAGCCTGGTAGGCTGCAGTCCATGGGGTCACAAAGGGTTGGACACGGCTGAGCGACTTCACTTTCACTTTGTGTGGAATATCTTTTTCCAGCCCTTCACTTTCAGTCTGTATGTGTCCCTTATTTTGAGGTGGGTCTCTTGTAGACCACATATATAGGGGTCTTGTTTTTGTCTGCATTCAGCCAGTCTTTGTGTTTTTGGTTGGGGCATTCAACCCATTTACATTTAAGGTAATTATTGATAAGTATGATCCCATTGCCATTTACTCTATTGTTTTGGGTTCAAGTTTATACACCCTTTTTGTGTTTCCTGTCTAGAGAAGATCCTTTAGCATTTGTTGGAGAGCTGGTTTGGTGGTGTTGAATTCTCTCAGCTTTTGCTTGTCTGTAAAGCTTTTGATTTCTCCTTCGTATTTGAATGAGATCCTTGCTGGGTACAGTAATCTGGGCTGTAGGTTATTTTCTTTCATCACTTTAAGTATGTCCTGCCATTCTCTCCTGGCCTGAAGAGTTTCTATTGAAAGATCAGCTGTTATCCTTATTGGAATCCCCTTGTGTGTTATTTATTGTTTTTCCTTTGCTGCTTTTAATATTTGTTCTTTGTGTTTGATCTTTGTTAATTTGATTAATATGTGTCTTGGGGTGTTTCACCTTGGGTTTATACTCTTTGGGACTCTCTGGGTTTCTTGGACTTGGGTGATTATTTCCTTCCCCATTTTAGGGAATTTTTCAACTATCTCCTCAAGTATTTTCTCATGGTCTTTCTTTTTTTTTTTTTTTCTCATGGTCTTTCTTTTTGTCTTCTTCTTCTGGGACTCCTATGATTCGAATGTTGGGGCATTTAACATTTTCCCAGAGGTCTCTGAGATTGTCCTCATTTCTTTTAATTCGTTTTTCCTCTCTGATTCATTTATTTCTACCATTCTATCTTCTACCTCACTAATCCTATCTTCTGCCTCCGTTATTCTACTGTTGGTTCCCTCCAGAGTGTTTTTGATATCATTTATTGCATTATTAATTATATATTGACTCTTTTTATTTCTTCTAGGTCCTTGTTAAACGTTTCTTGCATCTTCTCAATCCTTGTCTCCAGGCTATTTATCTGTGATTCCATTTTGTTTTCAAGATTTTGGATCATTTTCACCATTATTATTTGTAATTCTTTATAGATTCCCTATCTCTTCCTCTTTTGTTTGGTTTGGTGGGCATTTATCCTGTTCCTTTACCTGCTGTGTATTCCTTTGTCTCTTCATCTTGTTTATATTGCTGTGTTTGGGGTGGCCTTTCTGTATTCTGGCAGTTTGTGGAGTTCTCTTTTTTGTGGAGTTTCCTCGCTGTGGGTGGGGTTTTACGGGTGGCTTGTCAAGGTTTCCTGGTTAGGGAAGCTTGTGTCGGTGTTCTGGTGGGTGGAGCTGGATTTCTTCTCTCTGGAGTGCAATGAAGTGTTCAGTAATGAGTTATGAGATGTCAATGGATTTGGAGTAACTTTGGGAAGCCTGTATATTGAAGCTCAGGGCTATGTTCCTGTGTTGCTGGAGAATTTGCATGGTATGTCTTGCTCTGGAACTTGTTGGCCCTTGTGTGATGCTTGGTTTCAGTGTAGTTATGGAGGCATTTGATGAGCTCCTGTTGATTAATGTTCCCTGGAGTCAGGAGTTCTCTGGTGTTCTCAGGATTTGGACTTAAGCCTCCTGCTTCTGGTTTTCAGTCTTATTTTTACAGTAGCCTCGAGACTTCTCCGTCTATACAGCACTGATGATAAAACATCTAGGTTAATGATGAAAAGTTTCTCCACAGTGCAGGACACCCAGAGAGGTTCACAGAGTTACATGGAGAAGAGAAGAGGGAGGAGGGAGATAGAGGTGACCAGGATGAGATGAGGTGGAATCAAAAGAGGAGAGAGCAAGCTAGCCAGTAATCACTTCCTATGTGCACTCCACAGTCTGGACCACTCAGAGATGTTCACGGAGTTACACAGAGAAGAGAAGAGGGAGGAAGGAGACAGAGGTGGCCAGGAGGATAAAGGGGGGAATCCAAAGGAGAGAGACAGATCCAGCCAGTAATCAGTTTCCTAAGTGTTATCCACCATCCAGAACACACGTAGAGATTCACAGAGTTGGGTAGAGAAGAGAAGGGGGAGGGAGGAGATGGAGGTGACATGGTGGAGAAAAAGGAGAGTCCAAAGAGGGAGAGAGCAGTCAAGCCAGTAATCTCGCTCCCAAGTAAAAATGGGTACTGAAGATTGGGTTCTTAAAGGTAGAAAGTTGATAACAAATACCAAAAAGCAAAGATTAAAAATCTAGAGTAGAGGTTGGATTTTCAAAAATACAATATTAAAGGAAAAAAAAAAACACAAAGTCATAAGAATTATAAAATATATATATATATATATATGAAGTTTGCTTTAAAAAAATAGGGTGTCTCTCTTTTTTTTTTGCAAAGTAATAGTAGCTTATAAAAATGAAAATTAAAGGAGTAATAGAGGACTTAAAGATTAAAAAAATTAGAGAATGATAGTAAAAGTATATCTAGGACTTTCTCTGGTGTTGTTGTGGGCAGTGTGGGGTCAGTTCATTTTCAGATAGTTCCTTGATCCGGCTTATATTTCTCAAGATCTATAGGCCCCTTCCTATGTAGTCTGTGCTAACTACAGGGTTTTAATCTATTACACCTGTCACTTCCAAGGAGGTTCCCTCTGTTTTAGCTTCTTCTGTTTGCTGGTCTCTACATTGTCTGATTTTCACCCTGACACAAGGAGGGTGGTGGTGGATACTTGTTTTAGGCTCACTTGTTCAGTCGTGCTGTGGGGAGGGAGGGACGCTACAAACAAATAACACTGGTGTGTGCTCGCAGGGTCTCGGCCACACTGGGTTTGCCCCCGCTCACGGCGTGTGTGCTTTCCCTGTCTACACTGCTCAGGCTCTAGGTTGCTGTGCCGGGAACTGTCTGAGGTGGGCCCTGGATTGTATGTACTTCCCAGGTCTAAGCCACTCAGCTTCAGGCACTCGGGTAGTCCTCAGAGGCGCAGACTCGGTTGGGCCTGCGTTTTGTACCCTTCCCAGGTCCGAGCAGCTCAGGTGACCAGGTGTTTGGCAAGTGCAGTCACTGAGACTTATCGCTTCCCCTGTCCCTGCCACTTGGTTTTCTGGGTGTACAACCAGCGCACCTTCTCAGGTGGATGTTGACTGTCTAGAATCCCAAGAAGTCTTGGTTAGCAACGAAGCCTGCTTGCAGTTTGGTAGATAATGCCTCTCTGGGGCCGTGATTGACCCCTTCTGGCTCTGGCTGCCCTCGCCTGCCTGTCACCAGGCAGGGGGATGCGCCGGGCTAGCTCTGCTCAGTCCTTTGTTCTGTGAATGGGCCTGATGGTGTCTTAGGTTAGGACCTTTCGCGTGGTAGCTATCCCACAGTCTGGTTTGCTAGCCCAAGTTAGTTCCCTCAGATTGCCCTCGGGGCATTCAGGCCCAGTCCTTACTCTAAGCAATGCAGCCTGTGCTTCCCTGCCCAGCCCCCGCTTGCTAGTGGCGGGTGCAGGCGTCTGCGCTGCTTCTCTGCTGGGGGAGTTACTGTTGGGCACGTAATCTGTGGGTTTTAATTATTTATTTATTTTTCCTCCTGGTTATGTTGCCCTCTGTGGTTCCAAGGCTCACCACAGACTCAGCAGTGAGAGTGTTTCCTGGTGTTTGGAAACTTCTCTCTTTTTTAAGACTCCCTTCCTGGGATGGAGCTCCATCCCTACCTCTTTTGTCTCTATTTTTATCTTTTATGTTTTTTCCTACCTCCTTTTGAAGACAATGGGCTGCTTTTCTGGGTGCCTGATGTCCTCTGCTGGCATTCAGAAGTTGTTTTGTGGAATTTACTCAGCGTTCAAATGTTCTTTTGATGAATTTGTGGGGGAGAAAGTGGTCTCCCCGTCCTATTCCTCTGTCATGTTAGGACTGACCCTATTTATTTCTTTATTTTCAATTTTTTTGACCACACTGCATGTCATGTGGGATCTTAGTTCCCTGACCAGGAATCAAACCTATGCTCCCTTCACTGGAAGCATGGATTCTTAACCACTGGACCACGAGGGGAGTCCTTGAGATTCTGTTTCTTTTTCTTGCCTTTTACACTGCTTTAATTAGTTAACTATTGAGATATAGTTGGCATATAGCATTATGTTAGCTTCAGATGTGCAGCATAATGATTTGATATTTGTACATACTGTAAAATCATCACCCTATATATATACACAGAATTTAAAATTTTCCTTTGCTGAGAACTTTTAAGATCTGTTCTCTTCATGATTCCTTGTTTTTCTTTTTTAAAATTTTATAATTAAAAAAATTAGTTTGACCTCACGGCATGGCATGTGAAATCTTAGTTCCCTGACCAGGGATCAAACCTGTACCCCCTGCATTGGAAGCATGAAACCTTAGCCACTTGCCCACAAGTGCCTGCTTGCTTATTTTTTGAGAATTTTATCTCAGGTCACTTAAGAATATTTCCATAGTCCCATGCAGTCAATATTTTATCTTGCGTTTGTAGGGGACACTTTCTATTGGTGAGTTTTTAGAGAAGTTCTCAACTGAGCACATACGTAGTTGCGGTGCAGTTGGGAGTATACAAGGCTTCTGCTCTGCTCACTTCCCATTAGCTGGTGTAAATGCAGCGCTCTTCTGTATGACACAGGGAGCTCAGCCTGGTGCTCTGTGACAACCTAGAGGGGTGGGATGGGGAGGGAGGTGGGAGGGAGGTTCAAAAGGGAGAGGACATGTGTATACCTCTGCATGATCCATAGGTCATACACATAGGTGTATGGCAGAAACCAATACCACATTGTAAAGCAATTATCTTCCAATTAAAAATAAAATATTTTAAAAATGCAGTGCTCTTGCAGAAAGCTTCAGGCCATCTGGCTGTTGAATTTTTAGCCTGTTGGAAACCTCAGCAGGAGAAGGTGTTGTCTCAGGCTCTGCCCCAGGGAGAGGTCTGACCAAGCAGGGGTTATGGATGTGGCCTCTCTTGGGAGGATGGGTGGGATGACCCAGGGATGGTGAGTGCAGAGAGGAGAGCAGTGGAATCCAGGGAGGACAACGGTGTTTGAAAAGACCAGCAAAGAAAGAGGGAAGGAGACCAGGGCAGGTGAGGAAGGAGAGGGGTAAAGCAGGAAGGTGTGGTGTTAGCAAAGCCAAGGCATTTCTAGGAGGGCGAGCATTCAGTTCTGAGGATCAAGAGTGTGGGTGACTCGAGCAGCGTAGGGCCCTGGTGGAAACGGTGCTCCGCGCTGAAGCTCATGTTGGAACTGAGCAGGCAGAGTCCGGAGCAGTGGGTGCCCTGCAGAATTCTGAAAGGATGGGGAAGCAAAGGGTCAGTGTGCAAAGCAGGCTTTCAGGGCCGGGGGAGACCTTGCTCAGTGCCGAGGAGCTTTCTGTTTCCCGTCTTCTCCTGGAGTGTTGGCCGGGGTGTCACGTGGCACGTCTCTCTGCCCTTCCTAGTTCTGCAAATTGGTCCTTAGATTTAGAGGCTTGATCACAGTCAGGCTTGATCATTTGGGCAAGGTGGCTACTTCCAGGGTGGTGGTGTGGCAACTCCAGTGCCTTTGTTGTGAATTTGTCAACATGGACAATGGTTGCTGGGAAACATTAATTCATTTTGTTGTTGTTATTTAGTTGCTAAGTTGTGCCCAACTCTTTCACCAGCCCATGGACTGAGCCCGCCAGGATTCTCTATCGATGGGATTATCAAGGCAGGAATACTGGAGTGGGGTGCCATTTCCTTCTCCAGGGGATCTTCTTCACCCAGGGATCGCACTTTCGTCTCCTGCATTGGCTGGCAGATTCTTTACCCCTGAGCAATCTGGGAAGCCCTATTAATTCATTTAGGCATTCTAAATGTGATACTAAGCACATTTCTTAATATTATCAACAGATACACATTGCATATTGTCTGCCAAGTGAAACTGCAAATTGTTGTTGTTGTTGTTGTTAGAAAAATATCAGTTGATGTTTTACTCTATGCCAAGCACTGTTCTAGGTCCTAAGGATAGAATGGTAAATGAAGGTCTGGGTTTATGAAGTTTGAAGTAAAACAAAACTCAGGGTTTTGTGAGGTTGGTGACTTTTGTGGCAGAGCTGCTCACATTGCAGGCAGAACCAGTGAGGACTGTGGGGGCGGATGGTGAGTGGCTGGGATGTGATGGCGGGCAGGCAGCGGTGGGATGCCCAGAGGCACGCAGGAATGCAGGTGGTGCCTAGGGACTGAATGGTGCTTGGAAACGGCAGTGAAGCACTGAAGTAATTTTCAGAAATGATCCATTACCCTGCCAGAAAAAACACATGCACAGTGCAGAGGATTTCATCATGTTATTCTACAATTAAAAAAAAATCACATGAAAGCAACACACCAACAAACCTATCAGAATGGCCAAAAGCCAGAGCACTGCCCATACCCAATGCTGGCAGGAAAGTGGGGCTCATTCATTCAGGAATCCTCATTCATTGCTGGTTTCCATGCAAAGTGGTGCAGCCACTTTGGAAGACGGTCAGTCCTTAAACAACTAAATGTACTCTTGCCATTCAGTCCAACAGTCTTGCTTCTTGATGTTTGCTCAAAGGAACTGAAAGCTTATATCCACGTGAAAACCTACACATGGTTGTTTATAGCAGCTTTATTCCTAAGTTCCCAAACTTGGAATAAACTAAGATGTCCTTTAGTAGGTGAATGGCACTGTGGTGCATCCTGATGACAAAATATTATTTATTACTAAAAAGAAATGAGCTATCAAACCATGCAAAGACACAGGGGAAACTTCAATCAATATTACTAAGTGAAAGAAAAAGTGAAAGTGTTAGTCGCTCAGTTGTGCCTGACTCTTTGCTGCCCCATGGACTGTAGCCTGCCAGGCTCCTCTGTCGATGGGATTCTCCAGGAAAGAATACTGGGGTGGGGTGCCATTTCCTTTTCCACGGGATCTTCCCAACCCTGGGATGGAACCCAGGTCTCTTGCATTGTGGGCAGATTCTTTACCATTTGAGCCATGAGGAAAGCCCTGGGAAAAGACTACATATGTAGGATTCCAACTGTATGACACTCTAGAAAAGTGTCATAGAAATAAAACGTGTCATAGCAATAAAGAGCTCAGTGGTTTCCAGGACTGAGAGGTTATTAGAAGCACATGGAGGGTTTTAGAACAGGGAAACTACATGGCATGGTAAAGATGGATACATGTCTTGACACATTTGTCCAAACCGTAGAATGTGCAACACCAAGAGTTAACTCTAAGGTAAATGATGGATTTTGTGTGATTATCATGTGTCATTGTGGGTTCAGCCTTGATAAAAGATGTTATCATTCTGTGTGTGATGTTAATAATGAGGGAGGCTGTATGTGTGTACACACACACACACACACACACACACACATACAAAGGCAGGGAAGTATCTTCCTCTCAATTTTCTTGTCAACCATAAACTGTTCTAAAAACTAGTCTTTCAAACAAAAGACAACACAGACTATTCTATGTGTGCACTACACATCAATATGTAACTAAAATATATATAAAATTAACTGGTTTTTATTATTTTTTGTTTCTATTTTTAATCAACCTCTTGCTTCCCTTTTAATGATGTCATTTTGATCCTTCCTTTAAGTAGATTCCCTTTCCAGTTCCAAGCACATCCAGATGCCAGGTCGTCTCGGGCTTGTGGGGTCTCTCTGGTTGTTGCGTTCAGGGTGGTTCCATGTCGCTTTACATGTGCTGAGCAGGGGGACCAGGTGGCCTGGGCCCCAGCAAGCCTGTGGGCAAGGCAGGCTCTGCAGCCCTCCTCGGGGTCTGGATTCTCACGGGACACCAGTCAGCTGTTTGGTTCATCGGCAGAGGTTAATGGGGGCGAGTCTGCTCTGCAGTCACCTGCCTCTGCCATGGGGGCCTTGACCTTCAGTCCAGTTTGTGTCTAGTGACAGGTGGGTCGGGTCCTTACACAGGGCCTGTGCTGTGAAAACCTCCCTGTGCCTGCTCCCTGAGGGGTCTGTCCGCCCGAGACCCTGAGCGAGACGCACAGAGGAAAACAAAGCCAACAAACAGGGGCTTTGGCCCTGACGACAGACAGCAAAACCGCGGCAAGAGCAAGCGGGCCTCTTACTTCCCAGGGTCCAGCACGGCTCGCAGAAAGTTTTTGTTGCTCTTTTTTGTTAAAATTGTGTTTATGTTCTTTCATTTCTCCCAACACAGGGCCCCCTCTCTGGTGTAGCCTTTTATTTATACTGCCGCACGTTTCCTTCTCTTTTCTCATACCTTCCTCTCCCTGTCTGAATTTCAGTTCTCCTTTGTTTCCTTTAAGCTTTTATTTTCTTCTCATGCATGGTCTCCCTTTCTTTTTTTCCCCTGATGTCGGGTTGTCTTGCTTGGAGAGGAAGTGTTTTCTGTCTGGAGTGTTAGCTCTGTGAATTGTTGTATAGCTGCAGATTGTAAACTGCAGGGCTGTGGTTTCTCTTTCCAACAGCATTTTGTCACATAGATCCACTTGCTGAGGAGGAAGCTAGTTTTTGGCGGACGTGAGACTTGCATAGACAGTATTGTAGTTTAACACAGATGGCATGTTTTATTGTATTTTATAATAAATTGTTTTTTCAAGAGCGATTTCCCTTCTCCTCTTCTGTCCTCTCATCTCTACGCTTTTTTTTTTTTTTTGGAAGTATATTTTGCATGTAATATTATATTAGTTTCAAGTGTACAACATAGTGGTTTAACGTTTATGTACGTTACGAACTGATCACCAGGATAAGTCTTGTTCATCTGTCACCATACAAAGTTAGTACAATATTATTGATATTATTTGGCTGCCCTGAGTGGCTTGCGGGATCTTCATTCACAACCAGGGATCAAACCTAGGCCCATAGCCCTGAAACTACTGAGTCCAGTCCTAGCTCCTGGACTACCAGGGAATTCCCAGTACAATATTATTATCTATAGTCCCCATGCTGTACATTACATACCTTGTTTATTTTATAACTGGAATTTTGTGCCTCTTAATCCCTTTCCCCTGTTTCACCTAACCCCCCATCTTCTTCCCCACTAGCAACTGCCAGTTTGTTCTCTGTATCTATAAGATTGCTTCTGGTTTGTTTGTTCATTTGTTTTTCATATGGTATTTATCTTTCTCTATCTGACTTATTTCACTTAGCATGATACCTTCTAGGTCTATCCATGATGTTGCAAAGAGCAAGATTTCATTATTCTTTTTATGGCTGAGTATATTCCATTGTGCGTATATACCTCATCTTCTTTATCCATTCATCTGTTGATGGACACTTAAGTTGCTTCCATAATCTTGGCTGTTGTAAATAATGCTGCAGTGTGAATTTAGGGGTGCATGTATCTTTTCAAATAAGCGCTTTCATTTTCTTTGGATAAATACCCAAAAGTGAGATTGCTGAATCATGTTGTAGTTACATTTTTAATTTTTTGAGGAACCTCCGTACTATTTCCACAGGTTGTACCAATTTATTATGTTCCCACCAGCGGTGAACAGGGACTTCTGTCTGTCTTCATCCTCACCAATACTGATTATTTCTTGTCTGTTTTATAATAGCCATTCTGGCAAGTGTAAGGAGCTATGTCATTGTGGTTTTGATTTGCATTTCCCTGATGGTTGGTGATGTTGAGCATCTTTTCATGTGTCTGTTGGCCATGTGTATGTCTTCTTTAGAAATATATCTGTATTTACGTCTTTATGTATCACATTCTTAATTACTGTAGCTTTATAGAATAGTTTGAAATCATGAAATGTGATGCCTCCAGCTTTGTTCTTTTCCAAGATTGTTTTGGCTCTGTGGTTCCATATAAATTTTAGAATTATTTGTTCCCTTTATTCTCTTAAAATTATCAGGGACTCCAAAGAGTCTTTTGTTAATATAGCTTATAACTATCAATATTTACTATATTAGATATTAAAATGGCATTAAACTGAAAAGACCAGAACTTACAAATTGTTGCTGTTGTTCAGTCACTTAGTTGTGTCCAACTCTTTGAGACCGCATGGACTGCAGCATGCCAGGATTCCCTGTCCTTCACTATCTCCTGGGGTCTGCTCAAACTCATGTCCATTGAGTCAGTGATACTATCCAACCATCTCATCCACTGCTGCCCCCTTCTCCTGCCTTCAGTGTTTCCAGGCATCAGGGTTTTTCCCAATGAGTTAGTTCTTTGCATCAGGTGGGCAAAGTTCTGGAGCTTTAGCTTCAGTATCAATCCTTCCAATGAATATTCAGGGTTGATTTCCTTTAGGATTGATCAGTTTGATTTCCCTGCAGTCCAAGGGAATCTCAAGAATCTTATCTAGCACCACAAATTGGAAGCATCAATTCTTCAGTGCTCAGCTTTCTTTATGGTCCAACTCTCACATCCTTACATGACTACTGGAAAAGTCATAGCTTTGACTAGATGATCTTTATCGGCAAAGTGATGTCTCTGCTTTTTAATACATTGTCTATGTTTGTCATAGCTTTCCTTAGAATAAGTGAGTGTCTTTTAATTTCATGGTTGCAGTCACCATCTGCAGTAATTTTGGAGCCCAAGAAAATAAAATCTGTCCATGCTTCCACATCTCCCCCTCTATTTGCCAGGAAGTGATGGGACCAGATATCATGATCTTAGTTTTTTGAATGTTGAGTTTTAAGCCAGCTTTTTCACTCTCCTCTTTCACCCTCATCAAGAGGCTCTATGATATACTTTTAAATAACTTCTATGCAGAGTACATCATGTGAAATGCCATATTGATAATTCTCCTGGCAATCTTGATTCTAGCTTGTGAATCATCCAGCTTGGTATTTCACATGATCTACTCTGCATATAAGTTAAATTAGCAGGGTGACAGTATACAGCCTTGACATACTCCTTTCCCAATTTTGAACCAGTCTGTTGTTCCATGTCTGGTTTATAAGTACATATCCCATTATCCATCAGAGCCTCTGAAAACATCAGTATATTCCTATATGATGAGTGAATTTCTAAGAATATATATATTCTTGTATAATAAGATTTAAGAAGGTAAGTTAAATCTTAATATAACTGTGAAAATAAGCTTGTTATTGCAGGTCTCAGAGCGGGAACTCCCTAGGGTCCTCAGACCACATTATGAGAACTACTGACTTAGATAGTTGGTAATGATTTCCTGAGCACTGTGTGCTGGGTATGCCAGCTCTGGTGACAGGGAGGTGGGAAAGTATTAGAGAGCTTTCTTGGTTTCCAGGAATTCATATCACATGTGGCTTCCTGCTCTATCTATGCATAAGACAACCTGTATATCTGAAAGATGAGTTTATGTATATATTCTGTGACAATGATTTGCTCTTTCTTTTATGACCATTAAAGTCTCAATCAGTAGGGTTACAATTTGTATATTTGATACTCAAACACTCGAGTCACCAGCCTAGCATCACCACAGAACAGTCTTGTGAAATTGAGCCTTTTGATATGATCACTACCAAGAAAAACTCCAGGGGGTTCAGTTATGTTCCTATTATATGGTTAACCAAGGAAATCTTAAAGGAATATGTGTGAACAACCACATCCTCTTTTCTATTTATGTTCCAGCCTCTTTCAAAAATCCTTTTCTTATAAAAAATGTGGTGTAAAGGTATCACTTACACTCACTGAGACTATGTTAAATAACATCATTAATCATCATTTTCATAGAGCTTTCTGGATATCTCCACCCTCATATCCAAGAACTCGAGGACCAAAATGTAATCACTTGCTTGTTCTTTTCAGACAGTTTTGAGGATGCTGGGCCACCAAATAGCCAGATGGTCTCAGAACCTGGAAAAAACATCACACTCACCTGTGAGCCTCGAGAGAACCGTCTGTTAGAAGAAGTGTCATGGGAAAAGATCCAGCCCCAGCAGATTGACCTCTTAATAACCTGCAACTTGTCCCAAGGAAGAAATTACACGTCCAAGTACCCAAGACAGATACTGAGCAACTGCAACAAGGGCATGAAAAAGGCCTTTGTCACCATGCCTAATGTTATAGGCTCTGACTCAGGACTCTACCGCTGTGGCTTCAAAGCCAGCACTGGGGAAAAAGAAACCTTCTTGATGAGACTGACTGTAACCAATGGTGAGTGGGTAGCACCTGTCTCCACGTGTCAAAAATGGGAAAATCTCGCTGCTGTGGGTTGGTTTCTTTTGTCTTTCTCATGACTTTCTTATACAAAATACCTTTAATGATTGAATTTGGTAAGTTGTCAGTTACTGAATGTTATTCTTTATCTTGCTGATCCATCAATCACAGATTTTTTTTGGATCTGTCATATTCCAAAAACTTTTTAAAAATTCAGTGCATCTGAAAAATATGTGGTATTAACACCCAATATGTTTTGACTATATAATTTCTTTTTTAAAAAGTGTCTTTTAAAAATTTTTTTATTAATTTAATCAATTTATTTCTGGCTGTGCTTGGTCTTTGTTGCTGCACAGGCTTTTCTCGAGTGGCAGCAAGCGTTTCTTGTTGTGGCATGTGGGCTTCTCATCACAGGGGCTTCTCTAGTGTGGAACATGGGCTCCAGGGCACGGGGGCTTCAGCGGTTGTGGCTCCTGGGTTCTAGAGCACAGCTTAATGGCTGTGGTGCCGGGGCTTAGTTACTCCTTGGCATGCGGGATCTTTCTAGACTAGGCATCGAACCTGTGTCTCCTGCATTGGCAGGCAGG
Source organism: Bubalus bubalis (assembly GCF_019923935.1). Lineage (NCBI taxonomy): Eukaryota > Metazoa > Chordata > Mammalia > Artiodactyla > Bovidae > Bubalus > Bubalus bubalis. Next base: position 54,577,137 of record NC_059178.1, on the reverse strand, counting down.
TTCTTTACCACTAAGCCACCAGGGAATCCCCTCAGCTATATAATTTTTAACTTTTCAATTCTGTTCAAACTTGCTGACAGTGGTGACTGGGTTTTACCATCCTCGTGGCTCCTCAGCAATGACAGGGGAAGATGTTTGACTGGTGTCTGCTGAATCAGCGTTGAGTAGAATGTAATACATGTGTGGTAATGTGCTTGCTTCTTTGCCAGATCAGAGCTTTGGTTCCCTCACTTGTTTTCAGACCTGGGAGCAGGAACAGACTGGCCTTGAAGCTTTGAAACTGACCTTCAGGGCTTCTCACCTGAGCCGGCTCGAGGCCCAGTGCTTATTTGGTATTAGTCATTTGTCTGCTGTGTCATAATGAAGCCCTAAAACCTGTGTGAGAGTAAGAAAAAGTGGTATTTCACCTGCTGAAGTGCAAATACAGAGAGACCTGTACAGACCTGTGTAGAAGTCAGTCCAGAGGCCCGAGTTACAGCCTAGCGGGAGGAAGGCCATCTCAGACTCACCCTTCTGCCTCTGGGGAAGTCTGTCAGAGAAAATGATGTCAGAGGAACCTGTCAGAGAAAATAATGTATATTTACCTATGACAGAAATTTTATTTCACTGTATTTTCACTCTCTACTTTCCTCCTCCTCCTCCTTCCTTTCTGCTTTCCTTCCCTCCTTCCCTCCTTCCTTCCTTCTCTCCATCCACCCATATCTCTTTCTCCATTACTTTCGTGTGCTTCCAGCCACCTCGTGTGCTTCGGCCTGTGTGTAGACTTTTGAGCTGAGGCTTCCTAGGATGTGGCTGCCCTGCATACACGCTGCTCACGCTGCCGGCCAGAGCGCCTTCCTGCTTCGGGAAGAAGAGGAGGTTTCGTGTGTACAGCAGCCTCCGCAGCTGCGCCCCGGCAGCTGTGTGTGCGAAGGATGTTCTTGGCCAGAGGTTAGCAGTTGTCAGTACATGATCACCTTGGACAGCATCAAAGCTTTCTTTGCTTCTCAAGTGAACTAGAGGGTTAATGGAATGTTGAGGAGGGAGGAAATATTCAGGGGAGAAAAATTAACAGAGGTTCTTCATTTTAAATGTTGACTCCATTCCTTCATACATATAGAGAAAATACTTCTTGCCTTGAAGAAATACTCTTGCATTATAGAAGTGTTTTTAACACCTGGCCAGAGAAAGAAAGAATAAAAGCAATCATTAAGACTTCTTTGGTGTCTCAGTTATATAGAACCCACCTCCCAATGCAGGAGATGCAGGTTCAATCCCTGGGTGGGGAAAATCCCCTCGAGAAGGAAATGACCAATCACTCCGGTATACTTGCTTGGAAAATCCCATGAACAGAGGAGCCTGGCAGGCTACAGTCCATGGGGTGGCAAAGAATCAAACATGACTTAGCGACTAAACAATAAACACACAAATCTTCTCTCAGAGACCAAGGTAAGAGAGTGTTCTCTTCAGAAAATGTCATAACCATTTTCAAACACATCTGAAATAAGATCTTGGCCATTATATGTTGAAAAAGTTATTATAAACATCTTAAATCCTAGAGAAAAATGGATTCTTAGGAGGTATAGTTATTTAACTCTAAATAATTAATAAAAATCTTTCACTTATCCAAACATATCTAAATTCCTTGCACAAAGCTATTTCTTTTCTCTGTAAATAAGCCACAGACAGTGTTGAAAATGACTGAATGTAATGATCAGTATAGTTAGGGTTCAAGTGTTTTGAATACTTGAAAAATGGATTTTTGACATTCAATTGACAGGTTGAAAGAATATCAACTGGGCCCATTAGTAAAACGTTATAATTGACAGAACATGATAGCTGTTGACTCAATATTTTGGTTTAATTTCTTTTCAAAATAACTGTAAGTAAAGATTGAAGGTTAAAAAAAATCAGATGGAAAGCAAAAATAGATCACTTGTATTTCTTTGATATGATTTGATTATTTCAAGTCCTAGGGCTGTTCGGTCAAAAATCAATGTAGGGATGAAAGCAGAGAGACAGGTATGAGATGTGGAGGCGATCTAATTTATTTCAACTGTCAAGGGACAGGTGATGGTGACGCAGATTTTGTAAACTGCTGGGCATCCTTTTGTGAGCTCCCATCAACTTTTTTTATGGGATCCAAAAGGGATTTTCATGACTCTCGTATTCTACACACACACACACATGCATGTATATACAGACATGCACCTGCATGCAATACACACATGCGTGCGTGCACACACACACACACACATGCCTCTTCCCCTGATTTTGCCCACTTGCGTTCATCTTCAGACAAGTACCAGGTACTGAGAGACCACCAAAAAGATGATATGCTGTCAACTGATACATCGTATATCCAGGCCTTGACTTATTTTGAACAGAGGCAGAAAGGGGCAGAAGCATTTTCTCTGCTGAATGAAATGTTTGTTTCCCCTTCTTTGTACTCAAGACCTGGTAAGTAGTCTAAAATGGATCCAGACTGAAATTTCTGAATTTGGAGCTTGTCTGGACCAAGGGCCAGGAACAGGGGAAAATGCAGGTATACGTACAATGACCAAAATTATTTTGGACCCTTAATATCCTCTGGATTTTCACTAGTCATGGGAAAAGTATTTTAACTTTCATCAGAAGGATTTTTGAGGTCTTCTAATATTAACTAAATAGCATTCTGACTACAGTTGTTTTTGATTATAAAAAGAAGGAGGATCAAAGATGTGAAAGCAGTCCTCTCAGAAGGTTTCTGGAGAAGACCTGTTTCTAACTCTGCTAAGAAGTATTCTTCTCCAATCTTTTCCCTCTAATGAGGGTATTTAGCTGAACCATCAAGTTTCAAATAAGACTTTGATGATCAGAGCAGAAGAAAGAGTTAAAACAGAATCTGGGGACTTACACAGAATGTGTGGGGAAGGAGGAGTTGTGTGTGTTGGGCTTCCCTGGTGGCTCAGATGGTAAAGAACCTGCCTGCGATGCAGGAGACCCGGGTTTGATCCCTGGGTTGGGGAGATTCCCCAGATAGGGAATGGCTACCCACTCCAATATTCTTGCCTGGAGAATCCCATGGACAGAGTAGGTGATTGCAATCAAATGACTAGGTTGGTGCTGAGATTGTGAGTTATGGGTTAATACAGGAGGTAGTCTCAATTGAATGATAGCTTGGTGAAATTCTGGATGTTGTATAAGAGCAATGAAAGTTACTCTCAATTCTTTATCACAGGTGGCACAAGGTAGTATTTAAGGATGTGTCAATCAAGTAGTGTAGAATAAGAAAGAGACATTGGAGACAAAGGAAATTAGCTAAGAGTTGGTTGCAACAGTCAGGGCATCAGCGAGGGAGCTCTCAAATGGACTGCCACTGTCACGTTCTGGGTCTTTGGCCCACAAACAGGAGCCCACAGTTTGATAGACAAATTACAAATGGCATATAAATTAGAAAAAGGTACCCCTTCCCTGCACCGATGCAGATCCAAGCTCATGTACAAGTTGGTGATGGGCCCCAGGTCCCCTACCACTCGGCTGGGCACACGTAGCCTGGCGAAGCGGAAAGATGTTGGTCAGATGAGAATGTCAGCCTGTGCTTGTCACCACCTCCACAGTCACTCACACCTTCCTACTCTCTCTTCTTCCTAACCCATTTACTCATTCTCACCACAGTTACCTCGTTTCCTTTAGCGTTTCGGTCAGATCTCACCATCTTCATGAATCTGTAACTTCAAATGATTCCCTGACATTGAACCATTAAGCAGCTTTAATTTTTCAAACTTTTATAGCAGGAAAGGTGATAGCCTCAAGTTATTGAATAATTGCATCTATTTGCAATGACCCCAGACCCTTACATTAGAAATTACTTGAGATTGAGGATCATGATATCTCTGCTTAGAGATGTCAAAGTATCTTTCCAGAGTATGCTTAGTAAGTGTTCTTGACCCATACTGTGCATGCCGATATTCCTGTGTGTTCTAGTACAAACTGTGTCCATTTCATTTTCCAGTTTTCTAGCTGGATTGCTTCTGGATTTTCTTCATCAACACTTAACATTTGAGATTTAGTGATTGCTAATCAAAAGAAACCTGAGCTCTCAGAAGATGCATTGGAATGTTTGGGGAGAAAATTCTCATGAGCTTCGTTTACATATATGTCTTTCAAAAAGTATATCTTCTTTTTAAACTTTTCTTGTTGTGCACATTCTGTATTCAGTTCAGTTCAGTCACTAAATTGTGTCCAACTCTTTGGGATCCCATGAACTGCAGCACACTAGGCTTCCCTGTCTATCACCAACTCCCAGAGCTTGCACAAACTCATGTCCATTGAGTCGGTGATGCCATCCAACCATCTTGTCCTCTGTCGTCTCCTTCTCTTCCTGCCTTCAATCTTTTTCAGCATCAGGGTTTTTTCCAGTGAGTCAGCTCTTCGCATCAGGTGGCCAAAGTATTGAACCTTCAGCTTCAGCATCAGTCCTTCCAATTCTGTATTAATGGTGTGTAATTACTAATCGATAGACGTGGAGGATGGAATTTGTAAATGAAGATTGCAGAAGTTTTCACTAGGAAATCGTGGGCCCACAGCCAAGAGACTCTTTCTTTGTGAGGTATGGGTCAACACAGGGGTAGTGTCGAGGAGTAGCTGCTCTAGGTTCTAATCTTGCCTCTAATGGCTTGCGGAGATCACTGACTCTGGACTCTGTGCTCCTGAGTTGGACTATGAGACTATTAAGGAAGAGGAATACATTTCATTTCTTTATTTGGGCTTAGTTTCTGCTAAAATTCACTCCGTTTTTTTCCCAGCTGATTTGGATTTCTAAAGAGTTTGAAGTTGTAGATAAAATATGATTTTTATGGATTTATTAATCCAGAACTTTCTGTCCAAGTCTTCTGAATTTATAATAGATATGACTATTGTAGGCATTGGAAAAGTCCCTGAAATGGTAGGCATGGTGGCTGTCTGAGCTGGTCCTCGCTGGGCTCCCCGGTACATCTGTTTCCATGACCTGATATGGTGAACATCTGCCTTTTATTATCTCTTCCTGCAGAGAAAATCCTGTCACAGCAGCTTATATGCTGGAACCACAGGACTAGAGTCTCAGAGCACTGGTGTCGCTGCCTGCAAGTTCTGTATCTTCTACCAGTACAGACCACCTATGGTTTTTAGCCTGTTTAGTCATTATTAAAATTCTGGATGATAACTGGGTATCCAGATGAAGCATACTGTTTCCATCATCACAAACGAGTTAGCTATTCAGTCAGGGCCCTCTTTTGTCCTTGTAGCTTTATTTTGGGAGAGGAAACGGCAACCCACTCCTTTATTCTTGCCTGGAAAATCCCATGGACAGAGAAACCTGGTGGGCTACAGTTCATGGGGTCGCAAAGAGTCAGACACGACTGAGCACACATCACAGCTTTACTTTACATTTTCCTCTGCCCACATCTTTCTTTTACGAGTCATTGAATTAAAAAAAAAAAAAAAAAGCAAGCAGTCAGTTTGTTTTATAAGCCCTACATCTTGATTTATTCATCTTTCCTAAAGCACACAATCCTGGAATTGTGGCCTGAAGTCATTTTTTGTACATACCATATTTGTGTAGATAAACAAGATATTGAACTGAATAATGATAATGACAAGTTAGTATCAGAGAGAAGGAGGTGTTGAAAGTCTCATGTTAAATTGATCTGGTGGAGCTCTTGCATAAGGGACCGTGTCCATTGTCATCGCTACTGTAAACAAAGCAGCTGGTGGTATCGTGTGTGTGCGCGTGCGCTCAGTCGTGTCCGATTCTTTGTGACCCCGTGGACTGTAGCCCGCCAGTTTGCTCTGTTCATGGCATTCTCCAGGCAAGAATACTGAAGTGGGTCGCCATTTCCTCCTGCAGGGGATGTTCCCCGCCCAGGGATTGAACCTGTATCACCAACATTGGCAGGTGGATTTTTTTTTTTTTAACCAATGAGGCACCTGGGAATCCCTGAATTGATGGTATTAGAAAGCAGCTAATCCTAAGAACTGTTTTTCTTAAAGTGGATCTTTATCCTCAGCCTGAATTTTAAATAATTTTCATAACGCTTTCCTCTCCCTAGAAACTCAGAGTTCAGGTAGGAATTCAAATTCAGAAAAATGTACTGATTTTCCTCCCACTTAAAATCCATGACCACATTTACCTGAGAGACCTAATGACTCCAACTGCAAAATAGCCATTTGTTCTTCCTTGTCATGTGTGATTTTTTTTTTTTTTTAAAACATCTGGGAATCGTTAACAGCTTATAATGATCTCTTAGAGCCTTATTAGGAACCGAACGTAGATGATGGTGTGAATTTTTCCCCAAAGGCAAGTAGAAAACTTCTTAAATTTTTAAAAAGACAGTTCTTTGTATAAGGTTAATGGCATTTCATTCTTAATAGAAATTCTAGTTTTAAGTATTGCAGTTCAATTAGTCAGACAACTACTTCTAACTTCAACTGAGATATTTTGAACATGTTCTGACCTGACCCTTGACAAGCATTCAAAGGTGACCTAGTTCGTTTTCAGTAGTCTATATTATTTGAAAGAAAAAGAAATGAAGAATAAATGCAGGCCTGTCAGCCGTAGAGATACATCTTTGAACCCCCCATGTATTGTAAAGTTATGTATACTGAAATGATTCAGAGTTTTCTTTAAAGGTATTTATTCAACAGCATAGGGCTTCCCTGGTGACTCAGATGGTAAAAAATCCACCTGCAATGCAGGAGACATGGGTTCGATCCCTGGGTCGTGCAGATCCCCCAGAGAAGGGAATGGCAACCCACCCCAGTATTCCTGCCTGGAGAATCCCATGGACAGAGGAACCTGGTGGGCTCCAGTCCACTGGGTCACAAAGAGTCAGACTTGACTGAGTGACTAACCCTTTCACATTCAACAGAAGAATATGCTTGGATAAATTTTTATAAAATAAATATTTTTCAATCCCCATTGATCCCTCTACACCTTATTTTCAGAATTAATTGAATGTAGTTCACTTTGGCTAAGACTCAGAAGTAACTATGATGCTCATAATCTTTTAAATATAAAAGTGGTTTTATTTAATTAACCCACAGGAGGCAATTCTTCCTTTCATGGATATAGGGTTGAGCTGTTTTAAGCTCTCCATAGTGCTGGTCAGGAGTGTGAAATGGCTTTAGTGAAGGTGAATAGTGAGTGATGAAAATCCTTATCATTGCAATGATGGACACAGGCAAGTCAAGAGTAATTATTGGGATGAGAAGAAACGATGTTAACAAAGGATAGGATGTTTTTGTGACTTCAAATCAAAGAATCTTAAGGATGTGATGGATATGCAAATAACCCCCAAATCAGGGCCACATAGAAGGCCAGTTTACGAATATAAAGCAATACAGGCTTGCAAAGTGTAATTATTCTCCTGTTGTTTTTCATGTTTTATATTGAACATTGAGATAAATTCTTCACTCTTTTAATGTGCATATGTGTGTATGCATTTGTGAATTAAGATAACTGTGAATATTTGTTAGGAGGAACAATCTGCCAGATGGCAAACATTCAATAAATACATGTGCTTGTGTGGGCAATTTTACACTCACAGGAAACTCACAAATCCCAAATACTTTAATCAAAACAAGTTGTTTTGCTTTTATGTTGATGACTGTCTTTTCTTCCTGGTCTAGTAAGTAAAGATATCAGGTTTGAAATCCAATCATGCAGTTCTTTTTTAATAAAATCACTGGCTATTTTAAAAATGGAGAGAACGGATGAATAGTTAAACTCTAGAGAATAAAGCTGTAGATTTTGAAATTATTACCAGATCCCTTGTTTCTTATAACCAGGCATTGACTTTTACATGTTTTGTAGAGCAATTAGTAAATTTTTTCATGTAACATAACTTAAAGTTGGACAGAAAAATTAATCTTCAGCCCAGTGCTTTCTGTTTCATATTCTGAAACTACCTGTATGACATTTATAGCACATTTATATATACGCCTTTATAAATGTCATAGAGTTTGAGGTATAAAGTTTTCTAAAGACCCAAGGGAAAATTTATAAATAGCAGTTATAAGGACTAAGTGGCACAAGGCTTTGTCTTGGCTGCTGTATGACAGGCTTGCATATTATGCTTATGTCTGTGCCAGTCACTCTAACACTTACTGATAATTAGTCATGCCTTTGTCACAACAACTCTATTATTATCTACATTTTATGGATGAGGAAGGTGAGGCATGAAGAGCTTAAGAAACTTATTTCAGGCTTCATAGCTAGTCAGGAGTGGGGCTGGGTTTCACAGCCATGAAGATGGGCTCCAGGGTTCTTGTTCTTAACCACGGCACTGAATTACTTCTCCAAGCAGAAGGAAAAAAAACATTCCTGCCATCAACAGCAGCATCACAGGAGAAGCTGGCTACGGTGGAGTTCCACAGCCTTGTGCTCTTCCTTTTGGGAAGTGAGTAGGTATCATAGATCATCTACTGAACCAACACATGGAGCAGGGGTAGGCAAAGGAAGCGGGGTTTGATCGCCCACTATTTTCTTCCAGCCCCTGTGCTTACGTGTGCTCAGGTCATCCAGGTGCTGTGTCTGTGGGTTCCCCACTGACTCGTCCCCTTTCCTGGGGCTTCTGAGTATCGTGAAGTCATGTGAGGGAGGGTGTTCACGCAGTCTCACGTTGTTCAGTCACTAAGTCATTACTGACACTTCGCGACACCCTGGACTGCAGCACACCAGGCTTCCCTGTCCTTCACTATCTCCCGGAGTTTTCTCAAAGTCCTGTCCACTGAGTCGGTGAAGCCATCCAACCATCTCATCCTCTGTTGCCCCCTTCTCCTCCTGCCCTCAATCTTTCCCAGCATCAGGGTCTTTTCCAATGAGTTGGCTCTTTGCATCAGTCTTATGAAGGACAAGCGAAATCAGGTAGCAGGTATTAGGGTGTGGAGGTGAGGGCTGGTCCAGTCCATGCCAGGAACTGATAAGGGGACTTTAGGAGTAACCCCTGAGCAAAGGCGAGTGAAGGTTCTTGCTGGAGAGAACTGGTGAGAGCTCATCTCTCTGGTGGCTTCTCAGCTTTGCAACCACCTGCCTCCTAGGTCTTCACCAGACCCACCCAGTACACTCGTCCCGTGGGAAAGCTCCGTTCCCTTGAGCAACTTCCCTGGAATCAGCTCATAGTTCCCCACATCACCCTCCTTCCATTTTAAGTCTCTCCTCCGCCTCCTTCCTCTCAAATCCTGCTCTTCCTCTAGGTCTTGTAGATGATAAATGACCACTGAACCCAGAGCTGGAGTTATTAGCTATCAGAATAAGGGCAGTGAAGGCTTAACCCTTAGAATCTCCCAGGAAAAAACAAAAGTTTCTTTTCTATGTTAAGTATTCTGAAGAGTTATAGTCTCTCATATTTATGGACCTTTATTCGAACAGCTAAATACATAAAATATTTCAATGGTATGTTATGCCCACCATGTCTTATTGCATGGGTGAAATGTTCATCTGGATTTTAGTGGAACATTTGAAAATTTTCCCATTATATCCTCTTGGATTAGCATAATAGTGACACTGTAAGGTAGAGTTACACTTGGTTAAACAACAGTAATAACAATGTGTTGGGGAATTAGAATTAGAAACAAAATCTTCTCCCTACCCAGAAAACTGCTCCACAAGGGTAGAAGGGAAAGAAAACAATTTTATTATTGAATAAGCATTAAACCAGAATTGTGATATGCGTCACAGGCAGTCCACTAAGAGACTGCAAAGATAGAAGGAAATCTTAACTTCTCATAGAGTCCCGCAGATGGAACTATATGTATGTTTTCAAGGTAAACAATAACTTGTGCTTGAGTAGGAGGACTCGGTAGCATCATTTGTCTCGCATAGCTCCTCCTAAATTCACCTGGCATCTAGAGTGACCACTTGTGTTGGCTAATTGGCTTCATCCAAAGGAAAAATGAGCTTTTTACATCTTAACAGCTGGAGGTAGTTTTGCACCTTGAAGCATGGTGCCCTTGGAACTTAGACTCTTGTCTTCCCATAGAACTGGAAGATATGGGCTCTCTCTTCCTTGATGATTGCATTTCAAAGAGATGGCCCTGATTTATTAGAGCGAAAGGATACAAAGCAATATCAGCTAATGGAAAAGATGGGTGGGGCAAAGTCAGGATTGGCTGATTCCCAGAAAGAAAGCAGGTGTTTAGCATAAACCACATTGTGTCAATAGTTCAGATTCAATAAACCACCTTGGCAGTTAAGAAAAGGTGAGAATGCTCTCCAAACCCAACTTCCCACACACCAACCAAGGGCAAACCTTGTAAGCAGGGCTTTCTAAGGATGGGGGTCTTGGGGCTGCTGCACTGATTCTTTTCTGCATACTGATTCACCACGGAAGTGAGCAAGATGTGTGTAGGTCTTAACATTCTTGTTGTTGTTCAGTAGCTCAGTCGTGTCTGACTCTTTGTGACCCCATAGATTGCAGCACACCAGGCTTCCCTGTCCTTCATTATCTCCCAGAGCTTGCTCAAACTCATGTCCATTGAGTCAGCGATGACATCCAACTACCTCATCCTCTATCATCCCCTTCTCCTGCCTTCAATCTTTCCCAGCATCTGGGTCTTTTCTAATGAGCCGGCTCTTTGCATCAGGTGGCCAAAGTATTGGAGCTTCAGCTTCAACATTGGTCCTTCCGATGAATATTCAGGATTGATTTCCTTTAGGATTAACTGGTTTGATCTTCTTGCAGTCCAAGGGATTCTCAAAAGTCTTTTCAACACCACAGCTCAAAAGCATCAATTCTTTGGTGCTCAGCTTTCTTTATAGTCCAACTCTCACATCTATACATGACCACTGGAAAAACCATAGCTTTGATTGGATGAACCTTTGTTGGCAAAGTAATGTCTCTGCTTTTTAATATGCTGTCTAGGTTGGTCATAGCTTTTCTTCCAAGGAGCAAGTGTCTTTTAATTTTGTGGCTACAGTCACCATCTGCAGTGATTTTGGAGCCCAAGAAAATAAAGTCTGTCACTGTTTCCATTGTTTCCTCATCTATTTGCTGTGAAGTGATGGGCCTGGATGCCATGATCTTAATTTTTTGAATGTTGAGTTTTAAGCCAGCTTTTTTACTCTCTTCTTTCACCTTCATCAACAGGCTCTTTAACTCCTCTTTGCTTTCTGCTGTACAACAAAGGGATTCAGTTATATTAATACAAATATATATATATATACACACACATATATATTCTTTTTTTATATTCCTTTCCACTATGGTTTTTATAGAATATTGAATATAGTTTTCTCTGCTATACAGTAGACCTTCTTGTTTATCCATTCTATGCATAATATTTTGCATTTGTTAACCTGAACTCCTAATCCACCCCTCCCACATCCCCGCACCCTTGGCTATAAGTCTGTTCTCTGAGTCTGTGAATCTGTTTCTGTGTCATAGATAAGTTCATTTGTGTCATATTTTATTTTACTTTTATATTTTTTTAGATTCAGCATTTTATTATACTTGTTTTTAATTAATTTTTATTGGAGTATAATTGATTTACAACGTTGTGTTAGCTGTGTCATACCTTGGATTCCACATGCATGCTACTTTTATTTTGAGGAGGAATAGTTACTATTCACTCCAAAGAAAAATTAGAGGTTGATGTCATGGTCCTTTAATTCTCTGCAAATAATTTATTCCCTAGGACCTTCTTGCTATAAAACAGGGAAAGGTTTCTGAAATACAGAGAGTATAAAATTGATTTGCACAAAGAAGTTTGACCTTTGAAAACTTGGAATCATATTACTATGCCAAAACCCGCTTGATGCATATTGCAGGCATACAGGAAAGTTCAACAAACTCAAGGATACTGTTATTTCCAGGGGTCCCCGAAACGGACAGCCATCCTATACATGTTTCTCAACACCCCTTTTACCTTTCCCCAGAAAGGTGAATCTAGTTACAGAAACAAACACCCTCTGTTTTACATGACTAGGACAACATGGAATTTCAACATGAAAGAACAGAAGTTAGTTACTTAACTCTGATTTTGAATGCATGCATACAAAATATAATCACACTCTTGATGATTTACATTATGTGGTACTTAAATATATAAAGCACCTCTACATGTTTTATCTATAGCCACCTCCATTGCCACTCTGGTGTTGATTTCATCATCATTTTGCAGTTGCTAAGAAAAGCGTCCAGAAGTTCAAGTGTCTTGTACTGGGGTCTTCCAGGGAAAAGACTTAGAAGACAGAACTTAGACCCCAAGGCTTCCCTTCTCAATCTGTGCTTTTCAATATCTAGCTTGGGACAGGTTGGATATTTGCATCATACCGTGAGCCAAAAATTGGAATCGACCTGATAATGCTGAGTCTGTCTACTCACACATGCATCCTGTGGGAACACACACACCCTGAATATATCCCATCTGAACCTAAAGTGAACTTGAATGCTTCTCTTTTTTAATGGGGCAATTCAGCACAGATAACTTTTACTGGTATCTACCATGACCTATCCAGGGCTGGCAAGAGAGAGGGTCAGGACCTGTGAGTTTTTCCCAGCATGGAAAAACTGGGAAATGTTCATTATTTTGATCCAGATATTTAGGTTTGGAATTACCTGGTCTCCCCACTCCCTGACCCCACCCCAGACCATAATAAAGGACGAACTGTAAACATCAACGCCTGCTCTTGCCCACCTGGCTCTGAGGAAAGGACCAGGAAGCATTTCTATCTGAGCCTTTCTAAATAAAGGTTTATAACTCAGCCATAAATACTTGTCATCGGCAGAAACGTAGCCGGGAGGACTGCAGTCCTGGAGTAAATTATTCATTTCTATCTCTCACTGACGTGCTTTAAATTGTTTTAACTGTATTTATCTTTTCTGATGGGTGGGAAAATAATGGCTTTATGGTTCACGACACTTTTGTCCTCCCATGAATCAACACAGCATGGGGATGAAAGTTGAAAAAAAAAAAAAAAATCAGCCAAAAAGTGGCTGCCTGAGATGAGACAGTAATTCTTCTTCCTTTAAGAGAGGGGCTTGAGGGCTGACATTACTCAAGCTAGGATCTAGTAGCAGAATTTAGGAAAAAGTGAGCATTAGGAAATATTGACTGATTCCCTAAAGTTTCCACCACTGTTTGCTTTTCCCTTTTGTTTCTGGTTTTAGTCACAGAGGGCCCAGCAAGTGGTGTGGTTACACTAGCCCCGTCAAGTATGGTTCACATTAATGCAGCCGAGGAGTGGGAGGCACAGAAGTGGTAGGATTACCTATGGACAGCCCTGGCAGGCCAGTGGTTAAGACTCCATACTTCCAATGCAGGGGGCACAGGTTTAATCCCTGCTTGGGGAACTAAGATCTCACATGCTGCACTGCCTGGCCAAAAAATTAAAAAAAAAAAAGAAAAGAAAGAAATTAAAAAAAAAAAGTAGTATTGGCTTTAGGCTGAGATATCTGGATTGTCATACCTCTGGAGTGTGATTGAATCTCTACCAGACTCTCATGCTTTTTGTTTTTACCCACCATTTCATCTCTAATGCCAAGTACACACTGTGCCTTAAAATACTACGTGTTAAAAAATGAGTAAGATGGATCTGAGTCCAACATTTGCTAGAAGAGGTTAAAAACAGCCAACATACTTTATATGAAAGAATGTGAAGAATCTGAAATTTTGATTTTGGTTTTATAAATGAGCAGCATGAAACAAATCACCATACTTTTCAGTGGTTTCTACTTAATTAGCATAATGTAGAGCTTAACAAAGAAAGCCATTGTGATTTTTAAGGGTTCTGAGTACAGTTCTGCAGAGAAACTCTCTACGTCCTGCACTTTAAATATAACCATTAAAAACCGGCAGAGTATTCTGTTTTAAGCAGGCAGACCTCTAAGTTTTTCTACTGTTTTTTTTTTCTGATTATTATAATTTAGTACATTTGGAAAATAGCAAAAAGCCTAAAGAAATAATTGCTTTTAATTCTATTCCCTGAAGCTCATCACTTTAAAATTGTGGCATGCTGTTGCCTGGCAGGCTTTTTTTCTCATAAGTTCTATCCTCTATTGAGATATCTTAGCATGCGCATTTGTGAATTCTGGCTTTGAAATTTTACTTAACTTTCTATTTAGAGTCAACAGTTTTCCATTTCATTGGAATTCTTTACACTCATCATTCTAACGTCCACGCCCTGATTCTCAAAGAGGTGGCTCCAAACCAGCATCACACAGGACCTGCAAATTCTGGGACCCTCCCAGACCTGTGTGCTCAGTTGCTTAGTCATGTCCAACTCTTTGTGACCCCATAGACAGTAGTCCACCAGGCTCTTCTGCCACCAGGTTCTTCTCTCCATGGAATTTTCCAGGCAAGAATTCTGTGCTGGGTTGCCTTTTCCTTCTCCAGGGAATCTTCCTGACCCAGGGATTGAACTGGAGTCGCCTGTGTCTCCTGCATTGACAGGAGGATTCTTGACCACTCACACCGCCTGGGAAGCCCTCCCTAGCCTACTGAGTCAAAAACTCCTAGGGGACCACTCAGCCATCTGCAGTTTAACAAGCCTGCTAGTGATGCTAGTTACATTTGAGACCCTCCGCTATATAGTCTTGCTTTAGTCTGCTCTCGGAAAATAAGGATTTTTTTTTTTTTTTTTGCTGTTATAAATGTTTCACAAAACTCTTTGTTCACATTTCTGAACATTTTTGTAGAGAAAAAATTAATCAAATGTGCAAGCAGCTCATGAAAGGATCGATGTACAGAGAATGCTTTCTTCCTGGAGGCTGGTCGTGGTAGATTTCGCTCCCTAGATTGAACTTGAGGTCATCCATCTTGCCACTGGCTTCCTTTCATGCAAATCTAAGTGCTTTGGTTAATAAGTTATCCACATCCTTCTCATTGTCTTGCTTAGTTTTCTCTTAATAGCAAGGGTATGTTAAAGATGCCAACTGATTTTTTTTGTTTCTGCATGTTGTTTGTGATGACTTTGACCTCCAGATACTTTGCATTTTGACCCAGTTGATCCTATGTATTTGCTTATTTGTATAAACTGGAAAGTCATTTCTCATTTCAGAGATTAAATAATACTCACATTTTTCTCATGTTTACATTTAAACATTTAGATCTCTGTAGTCCACCCAGATTGGTTTTCTTTCTTTTTTTAGTGTAATTAAGATCTAAATAATATTTCAAAGAGTAGGTAAATTATTTTCCCAGAGTACTGTCAATGCATTTTTTGATCATAACTTTCATTTTTTTCTTTCACGATTGTTCATTTGACTTAACCTTAGCATCTACTATATTCAAATTATGTCAGCATAGCAATTGCGGTCCTTTTATAAGTCTGTGTTATAATGCAGAATAACTTCAGATATTTTGTTTACTTTTAAAAATGTGCCAAGAACCGAAAAATGCTAATTTCTTATTTGATTGGGAGAAAATTCCCTTGTTCCTTTTGCAGTGATGATTCAATGTATTTTTTGCTCTGAATAAATTTCAGTTTCCTTCTCCCCATGATATCTGAACAAAATCCCATCTTAGATGCTACGTACGAGGTCTTTAAAGTGTTCATATATTTTGCTACCTTTATTCACCTTATAGGTTAAACAAATTTAAAAAGTAAAAATAGTTTTTATTATATGATTTAGTCTCTCTTTGCAGTAAACCTTACCAAAGAATGAGTGGAGTAAACTTTGAGCTGTTATCATTGATTATGATAAAGCCTTTGACTATGTGGATCACAAAAAACTGTGGAAAATTCTGAAAGAGATGGGAATACCAGACCACCTGACCTGCCTTCTGAGAAACCTATATACAGGTCAGGAAGCAACAGTTAGAACTGGACATGGAACAACAGACTGGTTCCAAATAGGAAAAGGAGTACGTCAAGGCTGTATATTGTCACCCTGATTATTTAACTTATATGCAGAGTACATCATGAGAAACGCTGGGCTGGAAGAAGCACAAGCTGGAATCAAGATTGCTGGGAGAAATATCAATAACCTCAGATACGCAGATGATACCACCCTTATGGCAGAAAGTGAAGAGGGACTAAAAGCCTCTTGATGAAAGTGAAAGTGGAGAGTGAAAAAGTTGGCTTAAAGCTCAACATTCAGAAAACGAAGATCATGGCATCTGGTCCCATCACTTCATGGGAAATAGATGGGAAAGAGTGGAAACAGTGAGAGACTTTATTTTTTGGGGCTCCAAAATCACTGCAGATGGTGATTGCAGCCATGAAATTAAAAGACGCTTACTCCTTGGAAGGAAAGTTATGACCAACCTAGATAGCATATTCAAAAGCAGAGATATTACTTTGCCAACAAAGGTCTGTCTAGTCAAGGCTATGGTTTTTCCAGTGGTTATGTATGGATGTGAGAGCAGGACTGTGAAGAAAGCTGAGCACCGAAGAACTGATGCTTTTGAACTGTGGTGTTGGAGAACACTCTTGAGAATCCCTTGGACTGCAAGGAGATCCAACCAGTCCATTGTAAAGGAGATCAGTCCTGGGTGTTCTTTAGAAGGAATGATGCTAAAGCTGAAACTCCAGTACTTTGGCCACCTCATGCGAAGAGTTGAGTCATTGGAAAAGACTTCGATGCTGGGAGGGATTGGGGGCAGGAGGAGAAAGGGACGACAGAGGATGAGATGGCTGGATGGCATCCCCGACTTGATGGATGTGAGTCTGAGTGAACTCCGGGAGTTGGTGATGGACAGGGAGGCCTGGCATGCTGCAATTCGTGGGGTCGCAAAGAGTCGGACATGACTGAGTGACTGAACTGAACTGACATGAAAAAAAATCTCAGCTAAATAGTGAGTCAGGAAGGAAGAAATCATCTGAATGAGAGATTGGGAAGACTGCTGTGAAAAGCATGGTTTTCAGATTGCCATGGGATTCCAGACAGCCTGGGAATCAGGAAATTAAAGCTCAGTTTCAAGAGGATGGGCAGTTGTGCTGGTCTCTGCCATAGCTCCCCCTTTTCTGCAGGAGGGGGGCCTGGAAAATTTGCCATCTAAAGAGAGATGGGCATAAAGACAGCACCTTGGTTTCCATTCAATCCCACTTCCATCGACAACACATTCTGATGTCTTCTTGCAAGGAGCTCTGTGGGTGGCGGTGGGTGAGGTGTGCTGTGGGCAGGAGGACATCTGAAAGATAAGATGGTCTCTGATCTCACAGGATCTCAGTCCAGAGGGGAGCAAATATTGCTCATTTGAATATTGCCTCATTAGACTCTTATCCCAACTCCGTGATGTAATTAGGAGTGTTGGCATCACTTGACAGTTGGAGGAAGGCTGGCAGAGAAGGTTAGGAATTTGCTGGAGGTCAAATAGCTAAATAGTGAAAGAATCAGTGTGAAAATTTCAGATTTTCCTTTTCCCCCGATCGCTGGTCTGTCCAGTTAATACCTGAGTTGGAAAAGTAACATACTTTTCTTGATTATTTTTATCCTAAACTGCCATTAAGTAGACAGTATTTCTTATGCAAAATTCCACTTACAGATATCAAAGTTACATACTGTTGTGATGTAATTATTATTATCAGAACTAAGGAGTAATCTTCATTTTTTAAAAAAGATTTTTTTTTAATGTGGACCATTTAGAAAGTCTTTATTGAATCTGTTACAATATTGCTTCTGTTTTATATTGTGGTTTTTGGCTGTAAAGCATGTGGAATCTTAGTTCAGTGACTAGGCATTGAATCTGCATCCCTTGTAGTGGAAGGCAAAGTCTTAACCGTTAGATCACCAGGGAAGTCCCAGCAGTAATCTTCATTTATATACTAGTTTGATAGTTTTTTTTTTCCCTACTAAAGATTTTGTGTTTCTGATTGGGAGTTCATTAGAATGAAGTGCTACCTAGTGTGAATAAATGCTTTCTATTCTTATTCTTCTTAAGGTGTCAAACCCATTATTAGATCAAGGAAGTAAGGAAAATCTGTGAGGAGTCAGAGATATTTAGGAGACTCTGAAAGAAGAAATCTTCTCCCCCTACTCATCCTATGCTTTTTAAATTGGATTCTTTGTTTTATATACATTGTTATTCTGTGATGATTAACGTACACTTTAAAAATTTTCCCAACTTCCTCTCTATTCTAGCTTTAGCTGAGTTCCTAATTCCTCCTATAATTTATTTATTTTTTTCCTCCTAGGTGAAACCGGGAAATCAAACATGCCCTTTGTGGCTGGAGGGGCGGTTCTTCTGTTCCTGTTGGTTATCCTAATTACCAGCATCACTGTCATTACTTACAAGAGGTGAGTACTGCAGGTCCTCCTGCGTAATTCTGATGCTCGAGTTTCTCTATTAACGACCCAGCAGCTGGCCGAGCTGTCTTAGGACTCATGAACTGAGGCCACGTCCTTTGAATGCTGTTCTAAAAGGTAGAGGAGGAGCAGGGGCTGTGGGGGTGTTAGAGGAGAAGGCTAGAGCAGTTCATCTCAGAATTAGGAGGAGTGGGCAGTCCGCCCCCTCATCCACAGGTTCAACTGCCTGTCTGCAGCTATATCTGTCTTCTTCCTCCTGCAAACACAAAAGGCTGGCAGATGAGGGGGGAGGTGTGTGTGTGTGACAGAGGGGTCAGGGAGGGGTGGATTCTGAGGCCAAAACCAGGGCTGAACACTCATTACATGTATGCTCAGTCATGTCCAACTCTTTGCTACCCCAGGGACTGTAGCCCACCAGGTTCCTCTGTCTATGGGATTCTCCAGGCAAGAACACTGGAGAGGGTTGCCATTTCCTCCTCCAGGGGATCTTCCTGACCCAGGGATCTATCCTGCATCTCTTGTGTCTCCAGCATTGGCAGGCAGGTTCTTTATCATTGCGCCACCTGGGAACCCCCAACACCTTCCTTTATTCATTCATCAAATATTTATTCTGACCACAGTGAATGAGATGTAATGGCATGCACATTCTAATAAGCAAACAGTGTGATTTTAAATGGTTAAATAATGTCTGAAACAAGTAATATGGGTGCCTATATTACAGATTATTGAGAAGAAAGGATCTCGGAGGGGCTACCCTAGAGGGAGCAGGGGGCCACCTTGCCTCTTCTAAAGTCTCCTACCTTTTATTGTCTGTGACACACTTGGGAATTTTCTAGGATGTTCTTGGTTGACCCTTCCCTCCTAGCTGCCCCACATTCATCGACTCACCAGTCTAGGTATTTGTGGCAATCTTATTTGTAGTCACATTGGGTTGGAATCATTCCTTATAACTCGTGATTCTAATTAATGTGTTAATTTATTTACTGAGTTATTTTTAACTGGATAATCGCTTTACCATGTTGTGCTGGTTTCTGCCATGAGACAACCTGAATCAGTTACTTGTGTATGTATTCAGTTCAGTTCAGTTGCTCAGTTGTGTCTGACTCTTTGCAACTCCATGGACTGCAGAATGCCCTCCTTGTCCATCCCCAACTCCCAGAGCTTGCTCAAATTCATGTCCATTGAGTCGGTGATGCCATCCAACCATCTCATCCTCTGTCATCCCCTTCTCCTCCTGCCTTCAATCTTTCCCAGCATCAGGGTCCTTTCCAATGAATCAGTTCTTCGCATCAGGTGGCCAAAGTATTGGAGTTTCAGCTTTAGCATCAGTCCTTCCAACGAATATTCAGGACTGATTTCCTTTAGGATGGACTGTTGGGATCTCCTTGCGGTCCAAGGGACTCTTAAGGGTCTTCTCCAATACCATAGTTCAAAAGCATCAATTCTTCGGCACTCAGCTTTCTTCACAGTCCAACTCTCACATCCATACATGACCACTGGAAAAACCATAGCTTTGATTAGACAGACCTTTGTTGGCAAAGCAATGTCTCTGCTTTTTAATAAGCTGTCTAGGTTGGTCATAACTTTTCTTCCAAGGAGCAAGCATCTTTTAATTTCATGGCTGCAGTTGCCATCTGCAGTGATTTTGGAGCCCCCAAAAATAAAGTCTCTCACTGTTTCCATTGTTTCCCATCTATTTCCCATGAAGTGATGGGACCAGATGCCATGATCTTCGTTTTCTGAATGTTGAGTTTTAAGCCAACATTTTCACTCTCCTCTTTCACTTTCATCAAGAGGCTTTTAGTTCCTCTTCACTTTCTGCCCTAAGGGTGGTATCATCTGCATATCTGAGGTTACTGATATTTCTCCCAGCAATCTTGATTCCAGCTTGTGCTTCTTCCAGCCCAGTGTTTCTCATGATGTACTCTGCATATAAGTTAAATAAGCAGGGTGACAATATAGTCTTGACATACTTCTTCCTGATTTGGAACCAGTCTGTTGTTCCATGTCCATTTCTAACTGTTGCTTCTTGACCTGCATACAGATTTCTCAGGAGGTAGGTCGGGTGGTCTGGTATCCCCATCTCTTTCAGAATTTTCCATAGTTTGTTGTGATCCACACTGTCAAAGGCTTTGGCATAGTCAATAAAGTAGATGTTTTTCTGGAACTCTCTTGCTTTTTCAATGATGATCTAATGGATGTTGTCAATGTATTCATATCCCCTCTCTTTCAGCTTCCCTCCCACTCCTAATCCCACCCCTTGTGTTAAAGTCTCAGGGAAAGAAGGAACCAAACTTTTGGTGTCTGCTTTTTGAAAGTCTGACACATTGTAACCATTTATTATATGTTTGTTGAGTGAATATCTACATCCATCTCCACTCCTCTCCCCCAGTAATATTAATGTACACACACACACACACTCACACACACACACACACACACTCATGTGTGCTTATTGGTAGGGTTTCCCCTAGGTTTCTCCATCTTGTTGCCACGCCCCCAGCCTGCAGCTCTCCAAAGGCAGCGCTCACTGCTCACCTGCCATCTGAGATCCCTCCAACTTGCTTGCCTGCTCCCAGGTATCTCTCTCCTTCGAACTCATCTGATGTTTCCTGGTTCCTCTCTAAAAGTTAGACTGGCCACCTTGTCTCCCTGCTTAAAGAGTGTTTATGTTTCCACTGCCACCAGAATAATGCTAAACTCATTAACCTTGTGTCACAGGTGCCCTCTGTTCAGCCTGATTAATCTAACCTCAATCTAATAGTCAGGAACTTCCCTGGTGGCTCAGATGGTAAACGTCTGCCTACAGTGCCGGAGCCCAGGGTTCGATCCCTGGGTTGGGAAGATCCCCTGGAAGAGGAAATGGCACCCCACTCTAGTATTCTTGCCTGGAAAATCCCATGGACAGAGGAGCCTGGTAGCCTACAGTCCATGGGGCCGCAAAGAGTTGGACACGCCTGAGCGACTTCACTTTCTTTCAATTTAATATTCATTCGTATTTTCTACTTTACTTACTCTCCTGATATTGACCAGTTGTATTAAAATACAACTTTTATTCTGTGAACACACCCGACTCTTCCCCTCTGTGATGCCACCAAAATGCTGGTTCCCCCAGATTTAGCCTTAGTCCTGTGGATGTTCTTGGTGTGGGGAGCGTGTCCCCTCTGGGCGGCTGCCCTGCGTTCCACCTCCTGCAAGCAGACGTGAGGTCACCATCCAGAGTCCCATTGCACCTTTCACCCTCCACGCCTCACAGCCTGCTTTGTAGTTTAATCATTTCCTCCTTGCCTGTCTTCCCTGCTATTCATAATGGCAGGGGTTGTGTTTTATTCATTTCTTTGTGCTTGATGGCATTTAGTGCTAATCTTTCCAAACAGTGGATGGTCCACAAGCATTTGTCTAATTAAGTTGAAACATGAAACCGTCGACGTCCCTTTCTCTGCATGGCGGGCTGCCCTCCAGTCGATCCCTGGTCAGAAATGAGCAAATCGAGGTGTGGAAGCCAGGTCGTTAGTGGCAGTGAGGGTTTCTCCCCTGCTTCACCTTGGTTCATAAAAATGTGCTGAGGGCCAACGTGACAGCCGGAGCACAAGGGAACACGGGGAACACAGTGGAGAGAGACTGAGCGACAGGCAGGTCTTGGGAGGGTCGCAGGTGTCAGACAGGATGGATTTTGAGTCATGAGAATGCATCACTTTTACGTGAATAGCTAAATGGAACTGTAGAATATATTGTTCTACTTGGTTAAATGTGATAAAAAGAAGATTAGTGGACCTGAATGCACGATCATGGCCAAAACCACAAAGCAAAAATTGGGTGCTCTTTTCTACCCTGTTGCTAGTTTCGGTTTGTGGTCATTGCTTAGAATAGAAACATCTTGAAAAATGACCCAAGGGCCTGACAATGACCTTCTGAACTCTGTTTTAGCAAACGTTTAAACTAATCCTGCGGCTTCAGCTTCAGATGCACTGACCTGGAGAGGAGCCATAATATATCACAGGGTGCCTGGAGGAAACGAAATCCTTCCTTCATGCCTGGCACACACCCAGAAGCCCCTGGGCACCGGGCCCCCTTTCCTTCTCCAGGGGATCTTCCTGACACAGGGATCAAACCCACGTCTCCTGTATTGGCAGGCAGGTTCTTTGCTGCTGAGCCGCCAGGAAAGCCCATACAGTGCTCAATGTCAGTTATATCTCAATAAAACTGGAAGAAAAGAAATCATGTTCTCTTTTCTTTCATCACATTGTATACACTAAGGCTTATGTTAAAATATATTTCTTTACACGTGTATACACACACATACACACGTATATATATATATACACACACACACACACATATATATATATATATATATTTGGACCTACTTGGAAAGTTAACTCTATATTATGATATAACAAGTCTTGTGAATGATAATTTAACAATGAATCAAAGGTCATAGATCTGCATATATTTCCTCACTTGTGAAAAGAGTTTGATCCCTGAGTGAGGAAGATCCCCTGGAGAAGGACTTGGCAACCCACTGTAGTATTCTTGCCTGAAGAATCCCATGGACAGAGGAGCCTGGCGGGCTATGGTCCATAAGGTTGCGAAAAGTGGGACACAACCGAAGGGACTCAGCAAGCAAAGCAATACAGATGGTTTAGTGAAGTGCCTGAAAGAGTCTGTAAAGCTTAGTTCTTTTGTCATTGTCATCCAAGAAGCTACACTGGGGGCATTTAAGAGGAACTTTTAATTGTGGGAAATGTCTGAGATTATTTGGAGAAGGTTGTCAGTCATATATGTAACAACCCACTCTGCAGCATTCTTTAGTAAACTCCCTGAGATTAATTACTAAGCTACACTACTGGATATCCATTTAGCTGCCTTTGCCATTTGTGAGCACATTGGAGGATGTAGGAAAAATGGAAAAATTTAGGTCAATGGAATTTTGAGTGACTACATATAAAGCAGCCATGAACAACTTCAGCTTAATCAGTAAGGGTCGGGGTGCAGGTGAGGTATAGAGCGTTTGAAATCATGAGAGTGCTGGGACGTCCCTGGTGGTCCTGTGGTTAAGACTTTGCCTTCCAATGCAGGGGATACAGGTTCAGTCCCTGGTCGGGGAGCTGAGACCCACATGCTTTGTGGCAAAAAAACAAAACTTAAAACAGAAGTGGTATTGTAACACATTCAATAAGGACTTTTAAAATGGTCTACATCAAAAAAAAATCTTTGGAAAAAAAAGAAGAAATACTGCTAGTGCTGACACGTCATTCTTAATTTCTCTTTTGTACATGTGTTCCCAGAAGGAAAAGGCAACAGAAAAGAGGCCTATTTAAAGATGTCTGGATCACACAGAATAGGGTAAGTGTTCTCAGAATAGTTACTCCCCCCTCCCCCACAACTCTTTCATGCATCCTAAGTGTCTTGTCAAGTCAGTTCATTTTGCAGCTTGTAAGCTTCTTTTTTATTCTCAATAACCTAACCACACAGTTGCCTGTTGTTCAAGTCTCAGCTATTTGATGAAGCAATTCTTTTCTGATTTAGTCTCCTATGATTAATACCCTTGGACACTGTTTTACATCCATATAAATAGGGGAGCAATTACACTTAATAGTCAACATTGCACATTTAGCTACCGCCATCGGAGGCCTGCAACGACAAAATTACCACGAAGTGGGTGACTGGAAACAAGAGAATCCTGTTCTCTCACAGTTCTGGAGGGTTGAAATCTAGAATCAAGGTCTCCCCAGGGTCGAGTCCTTTTCGGCATGAGGCTCTGCTCCATGCTTCTCTCTCCGTTCCCGTGGCTCTCAGCAATCTGCAGCTTGTTGACACATTGCCCAAACCTCTTCCTCTGTCTTCACATGGTGTTATTCCGCATGCACACGTGAATGTCTGTGTCTCTTCTCCGTTTCTTTTAAGGGCACCAGTCATATTGAGCTAAGGGCCCATGGTTCTTCAGTACAACCTCATCTTAACCAGTGACAACTGAAGCAACCCTATTTCCACATAAGGTCACATTAATGAAGGTCTAGGAAGTACATACATTTGGGGGAGATGCTATCTGACCCGGTGCAGGGCATGACGATATTTCTGTGTCTTGAGGTTTTTGTGAGGGTTAAATTAAATTAAACTAACACATAGCAAGCACATAAAAGGATGCAATACAGGATATTCATTACTGTGATGATGTTTGGATTAATTGATTAATTAATTGATGTCCAGATTATGAAGCTAGAGACCCTTCTGCTGGGCAGGACTCGGGTTAACTGTGACATTATCTTTCTACCTGCTCCTGCCCCTTCATGTTTAATTGAAAGAGGAAGAAATTTACTTCTGGGTTTGCAGATAAGATGTATGCTTATTTTCATGCTCACTCATTGTCTCCACTGTAGGTCAAATATTCCCTCTAATGCACATTTTTCTGTTTACAAAATCTTACAATAAAACATTTCCCCGAGTGTTATCTAAAATTACATCCATTTCTCTTCAATTAAATTATTTGCACTTGAACGCTACATGGCCAGTAGCATTCAAGTACTAAAAAGCTTCTGACAATCCAGTGTGTGCGCTTCAGACTTCTTAATAATCTCTCAGTTTAGCTTTCTTCTTCTATTAAGGAGTTAGTCTTTGCAAAACAAATTTTTGTCTTCCTCAATAACTCATGGTTTGCTTCTGGGCACCAAGTGCAAAGGCTGGAGAAGTGTGGCTTTGTTCTGTCACATACAATTTTTGGGTCTCTTCTCTGTCCTTAGCTGTTGTCCACTCAAGCCAATGCAAAGGCACACTTACTGCTTTGAATTCCGGGGGAGGAAAGGCGCTTTGCAACTTCCTGCCCTAGATATTCAACGCTTCCAGGCTTTGCAGGCTTTTTGATATTTTGAGTGGCAATTAGAAAGATAATCAGCTGGTCTGTCAAAGTTAGACTTCCTTGATTCTTTGGAGGCTCTTTTAAAAAAGACAAATTGAGTAGATAGCAATACCACTTGAACTTTCCTTTTACTTTCTCTGTGCAAACACCAACACCATTCTAAATTTTCAAGCTACTCACTACTCACCAAAAGGCCTCTCTCTCCTCCTCCTCCTCTTCCCTTCATTTCTGTCCCCTGCTCTCTCTCCTTGTTCTCACTTATGCCTCTGTATCTTCTGTCACACACATGCATACATGTGGTCAAAGCGACTTGATTAGCTAGAGAAGATTAATGATTGTAAAACATTGTCTTGAAAGTGAATGTCCTCTTGCTTTTGTAATTTTTAAGTTGTGTTCAGTTGCTTATTCCTAAGCCAGGACACGGTGTACTTTAAAAACATTTCTTTAGTAATTCATCCTTTCAACAGAAATGAATGGTTATCCACTATGGGAAAATACTGTACTAGACCTTCCATATAAAAATGTGAATTATTGTTCTCTTTGAAATAGCGTAACATCAGGAGAGAGAATTTTACATCTAAAGAGGTAATTTATATCCCGCTATATCAAGTGATAATCAAGACTAGTCTCTGTTGTATCTCAGAGTCGTGAGATCAAGAATGTGATTTTCTCATGGAAAGTCCATGCAATGAAGAGAATGTTTTATGAAATTAATTGTAATAGAAATTTGACCTCTATTATGGTTGAATTGAGGAGGAATTTGTTCTGAGTGTCTTGATTAAGTGCTGAAATGCAGTGAATTATTAACATCCTCTGTGTTTATCTTTCTAGGCAACCAACAACTACAGAAATCCCTTCCCTCCCAGCCCACCTGCAGCTGGTGCAGGAGAGGACATTTATGTCAACCACCCGGTCTTCTGTCTTGGACCAAGGGCTAGAGTCTAAGCCCATCATAGGAGAATGTAAATGATAACTATTATGTACATGGATCGTCATACAATTTCTTCCCACTATTTAATGTCTACCTTGGATATTGGTTGACCAAATTCATTTCATTCGACAAGAAAAATACTGCCTAACCATAGAGAGCATTCTTAACAGATATGTTTTAGAAAACCTGACTGTAATTAGCTTATACATAAAAGGAAACATTGAATCATGTAATGGGACAATCCAGGGAAGATCAAGCTTCAGGGAAGGGTTATTTTCCAGGGCTTAAAGATTATGTCCAGAATTAAGAATGGACAAAAGACAGTTTCTGGATCCCGTTTCACAACATTGGATCTACTTCCCTTGATGTTAGCCTCACTCTCCTTCAGGCTTTCCACTTGTGTTTCCAAGATGACTGCCGACAGCTCTCAGCAAGTCGTAATCCTTGTTTCTGCCTGGTAGAGAGCAAGCACATTCGATGACTTGTCCATTGTTAAGCAGTCATCATGGCCAGAAAGGAAATCAACCCTGAATATCAATTGGAAGGACTGATGCTGAAGCTGAAGCTCCACTACTTTGGGCACCTGATGGGAAGAGCTGACTCGCTGGGAAAGATTGAAGACAAAAGGCAAGGGGGGCAACAGAGGTTAAGATGGTTAGATAGCATCACTGACCCAATAGACATGAATTTGAGCAAACTCCGGGAGAAAGTTGAGGACAGAGGAGCCTAGTGTGCTGTAGTCCATGGGGTCACAAGGAGTCAGACATGACTTAGTGATGGAGCAACAATAACAACAATACGGCCAGAAAGGATGGATGGGCTGTCAGTTAAGGGCTCACTAGAGCTGTGTAGGAGGGGCGCCCAAGTCCATTACTGGGAAGGAGAGAGGAAGAGGCTGAGGAGGGTGTAAGGAAGGAGGAAAAGGGATCAAAGAGTAGGAAGGTACTGAAGAACTTTTTTTTGCTTCAAAGTTTTGACCAGGTACCCAGTTTGGCCTCATGATATGACTCACAGAGCAATTAGACCATGCCTGTTGTTGTCCAAATTCTAGATGGAAGCAACAATGAAAAGTATTTGTGAAACTCAGTAACGATCATGGTCACCTTGAAACCACAGTGGTTTGGTAATGACAAAACAGTGATCATTCCTGTCTCATGCCCTCATTACTCATCTTTAAAAGATCCTCACTTCTAAAAGACTCATCTCAAAGATTCATTTAGGTTTCAAAGTTGGAGACTTGGCATAATAATCTGAAATGAACCCAAAGCAAATCCTCACATTGTCTAAATTCTTAAGCTGTAATTTACAGTTTTAGCAAGACAGTGGATATGTTGTGGTTTTATCCTTAAATACCATGCACACCAAATAGTGCAATTATTCTGTGAATTATGGAAACTGTGAGTGCCCCTAACTGTTTCAGAAGGGAAAGAATGAAAATGATCACTCCCAGTTTTACTATGTATGTGCATTGAGAGTTAGCTGTCATTTTTATTTGTTTGCTTATAGATACTTATATCTGGATTCAAGAAGTGTTTCCATAGATATATTTGTAACAACGTGGGCAGGTAGTTTTACAAGAAAACCATGTACTGTTTTGTTAACTAGATCAGATCTATGAAAGTGTCCATGGCTGACTCTATCCATTTGCATGGTGAAGCAAACTTGGCATCCTTTAAAAGATAAATGACTTCTTCCTAAAAGTTAATCAAAATATTACTTTCTGGGAGATTCTGATAACCAATCCTCAATGACTAAATGACATAGGTGAGAAGTAAAAAATTTCTACCATGGCAACATGATTTCAGGGAGGATTTTTATGTAATCCACTTAATGTGTGGTTTATGGAAACCACAATATTTGAAATTTGTCTCTTTTCCCATGGATGTTTTAAACTTTTTTAAAAAAGTCTCTCAAAACACTTATGAGAATTATTTACTCTGTCCCTTCTTTTCTAAATTCTTCATCTCCAGGGTTCAGAATTTTTAGGGATTTGGAACCTTCTTAAGTCCTGCTGAAATTTCTCCAACGTCCTCTGTAGATCCTGCTGCACTGTCTTCTGTTATGCCATTGAAACTCTGTTCATTCATTTTCTTTGGACATCTTTACTTAACAAAGCACTTTGATTGTAGTCTCTTTAATATTATACCTAACTTGCTAGAATTGTCAACTGTACCTAATATATTAGGGTTGACAATTCTAGCTTTATATATACATATATATATAAAATTATGCCTACTGTATATGTATACAATATATGGTATCCATAGTAGGTATATGGTATATATAGTATGTGTGTATATACATGTACACACACTAGCACACACACATATATATTTCCCTAACCTATTGTACCTACTATTCCAGTTGTTACTAAGGAAACAGATCCACAGCATGAAAGGTCAGAATTGAATTAAATTATGTGTTAAATCTTTTCTGCAAGGTGCTATTTAGGAAACAAATGCTTCCTAAGGTTCTTTTTTACATACATAATTTTTATTGGTACTATATTAAATAAAATCTATGTTTTCTTTGAATGCCATTCTTTTAGTATCTGCATTAAAGTAACCAATTACAGGGAGTTGCTGTGTGGTGACAAGGTAGGTAAGTTTGTTAAATGCCATCATAGAGTACACAGTTTTGTCAGGGGAAGAAGACATCTTATTAGCCTACAATGATTAGGTATTGATTATATTATCATCAGAGAGACCTTGAAACATTATTTAAAAGCCTTTATGCACACTGGGAAAATAGAATAGGAATTTCATTAACTTGAAATTATGCTTATAAATGGGAGGCAGGTGGATGAGGTTATAATTTCCAGCTAGTAAATATTTATACTTACAGAAGTTTTAAGTAATTAAGTTTATTACTAAAATATACATATACACTTAAAATATATTATCCATTTATACAGAATGAAATAAAAATGACTTAACTTTTATTGTAAACAACCAAATTATGTTTGTTTTTCTAAAACTGTATTAAATAAAAAGTCCAGCTGCATTGCAGTAATTTTCTAATTTGGTAGAGTCCACATTGAAATTAGAAGTCACTGTAATCAAAGCGCTTCTCCTTGATTTTTAATAATATGCTGTGTTTTGTACCACTTGTATGAATTTCAGCAAGATTGAAGATATTGTAGAATACAGATGCTTGTAAAGTATGGGTGGAGGTGCTAAATTATGAGTACAAAGTTAATCTTTTTTCCACAATAATGATAAGAAAATATCTTTGAAAAAATATAAAATAGTATAAACACATATTACCACTGTTTTATTATCATCATTAGTTAAGCTATCGTTAGACTGTCTAGAAAGTATTGACCTTCACATTTAGGCTTTTTGCATAAATTTGTATACTCTTCCACTGATCTGTCATTGGATTGTTCTAAATCAAGTCTCTAAGCTCTTATACATTTTTCTTTTGCTAGTCATCCAATAGGTGGAACTGTAGCTTCTAGAATTAACTGCAATGCTTTCTAAAATTATTTTTTACAAATCTTCAAGGTTGGTTTACGTATTTTACTGTCCCAGATTTAAAGCACTAACTATGTTGTAAGAAAAGATCTGATTTGTGGGTATGGGTAATAAATGTCTGAAATAATCCCCATTTATTGTCTGTTTTCCCTGCTGGAATGATGTTATATAGTCACCCTCTTTAGAACATTTTTTTTTTCCAGTTTTATGTGTAATTTTAGACTCGGGTTTTGCAGGGCATGTGAATGTTTACCTTGATGTACTATATTCTGTTGTTTGGATGAATAAAATGTAGAGCTCCACTATCATTAGTTTCACTTATCAAAGAATATTAGGGGAGAATTCCTGATAATATTAACATGAAGATTAAATGCAGAAAAAAAAAATCAAATGAGTGACACTTTGTAGCTTCTCTCAATGCCGCATTTAGTGTGTTTTGTAAGTGCATGTAGTTCAAAGAGTTGAAGTGTGCTGTACAAGGGTCATTTTGGCAAAAAACAAACAAACAAAAAACCTGTCCTTCTGATTTTACCTCCATTGAGACAAAAAATGTCACTTCTGATTATTTATTTTTCTGCTGTTAAAAGAGTTTGTTTGGCTGCACCAGGTGTTGGTCGCAGCACGTGGGACCTGAGTTCCTTGACCAGGGACTGGACCCGACGCCCTGCGCTGGGAGCACGGAGTCGTAGCCACTGTGCCACCAGGGAAGTTCCTCTGCTTTTCTGAATCGTGTACATATATCACTGCTGCTGCTGCTGCTAAGTTGCTTCAGTCGTGTCTGACTCTGTGCGACCCCATAGACAGCAGCCCACCAGGCTCCCCCATCCCTGGGATTCTCCAGGCAAGAACACTGGAGTGAGTTGCCATTTCCTTCTCCAATGCAGGAAAGTGAAAAGTGAAAGTGAAGTCGCTCAGTCGTGTCCGACTCTAGTGACCCCATGGACTGCAGCCCACCAGGCTCCTCCGTCCATGGGATTTTTCAGGCAAAAGTACCGGAGTGGGGTGCCATTGATGTTTTTCCATTTTAGACATTCTTTATTGATTTCAATATCGTCTTTCCTACAAACTCACCACACACACACACACACCTTTGTAATGTATCCATCCTTCCAAAATATTTACATTAAAGTTTTGATTATTTCAATATTTGTTGTTTATTTTTTCATGATCTTGCCAATGCTCTTCTTAGTTGAATACCATGGTAAAAATGATTGTTCATTCTCTCCAGAGTTAATATCTTTTTTTCTGTCTAGCATTAATAGTTGTCCCTTTTCCTAGTTTACTGTTTTGGTATTTACCATAACTTTATCTCAGACTCTTCACCCATGGTCTAAAGGCTCTCTTCAGATCCTCTGAGACACAGTGGATATTTAGACAATCTCGTCTTCCTAGACCAGAACCTTGACCTGGACTGATAAGCAGTGGTTATAAGCACAAGTTATGACTGCATAACTGTCATCCCGACATCTCTCTTCATCCAGGAAAATAGTGGAGAGAGGACCATACAAGCTGGAATTGATTCTACAAAATTTCCCAGTTGGGCTGCTATCCAAAAGTCTACAAGCAATAAATGCTGGAGAGGGTGTGGAGAAAAGGGAACCATCTTACACTGTTGGTGGGAATGCAAACTAGTACAGCCACTATGGAGAACAGTGTGGAGATTCCTTAAAAAACTGGAAATAGAACTGCCTTATGATCCAGCAATCCCACTGCTGGGCATACACACCGAGGAAACCAGAATTGAAAGAGACACGTGTACCCCAATGTTCATCGCAGCACTGTTTATAATAGCCAGGACATGGAAGCAACCTAGATGTCCATCAGCAGATGAATGGCTAAGAAAGCTGTGGTACATATACACAATGGAGTATTACTCAGCCATTAAAAAGAATACATTTGAATCAGTTCTAATGAGGTGGATGAAACTGGAGCCTATTATACAGAATGAAGTAAGCCAGAAAGAAAAACACCAATACAGTATACTAAAGCATATACATGGAATTTAGAAAGATGGTAACAATAACCCGTATGCGAGACAGCAAAAGAGACATAGATGTATAGAACAGTCTTTTGGACTCTGTGGGAGAGGGCCAGGGTGGAATGATTTGGGAGAATGGTATTGAAACGTGTATATTATCATATGTGAAACGAATCGCCAGTCCAGGTTCGATGCCTGATACAGGATGCTCGGGGCAGTGCACTGGGATGACCCAGAGGGATGGTACAGGGAGGGAGGTGGGAGGAGGGATTAGGATGGGGAACATGTGTACACCCGTGGCGGATTCATGTTAATGTATGGCAAAACCAATACAATATGGTAAAGTAATTAGCCTCCAATTAAAATAAATAAATTTATATTAAAAATAAAAGGATTTGAGGTGGCAGATTACATGTTTTTAATCAGTACCCAGAACATGGCACGATAAGAAGGCTGTTATGTTTGGGTTTGTGTCTGTAAAAGTTGAGGGTATTGGTTTTAAGCATTAGAAGCAGATGCTGACTGTGTTATAGGAAAAAAAAAAAACACAACAACCACAAAAAGCAATTAATTTATTTGAGTGATACGGGTGACTCATAGCAGTTCCAGGATGTTGATGGAATAAGTTTGGAAAACAGAAAATAAGTGGCAACTCCAGGGGTCCACAAGCAGGAAACCACTTTGAGCTATGATAACTTTCTTTACCCACTCCAAAATTTGATCTCAACTGATTCTGTATTTTTCTGCAAATTCAGTCTTAAGATGATCTTCTTCTTATTTAATCATTTATTCATAACAGCATTTATTCCAGATATTTAAAAATGCTTATAGTGAATAAGACCATTATCCTTTAAGGGCTTCCTTGGAGAAGGCAATGGCACCCCACTCCAGTACTCTTGCCTGGAAAATCCCATGGATGGAGGAGCCTGGTAGGCTGCAGTCCATGGGGTCGCTAAGAGTTGGACACGACTGAGCAACTTCACTTTCACTTTTCACTTTCATGCATTGGAGAAGGAAATGGCAACCCACTCCAGTGTTCTTGCCTGGAGAATCCCAGGGACGGGGGAGCCTGGTGGGCTACTGTCTATGGGGTCACACAGAGTCGGACACGACTGAAGTGACTTAGCATAGCATAGCATTGGTAGCTCAGTTGGTACAGAATCTGCCTGTAATGCAGGAGACCCCGGTTAAATTCCTGTGTCAGGAAGATCCTCTGGAGAAGAGATAGGCTACACATGCCAGTATTCTTGGGCTTCCCTTGTGGCTCAGCTGGTAAAGAATCTGCCTGCAATGCTGGAGACTTGGGTTTGATCCCTGTGTTGGGAAGATCCCCTGGAGAAGGGAAAGGCTACCCATTTCAGTGTTCTGGCCTACAGAATACCATGGACTGTATTTGTTAATATTCCAGATATTAAAAAATACAGTGAATAAGACCATTACCCTTTAATCTCATGACTGAATAAGACTGAACTCTCCAATTTACTCTCAATATTATTAAAATTTCTTGCTACAGTTTTTGATGTGGCTTCAGTTGAGCTAATTTATCTTACTTTAAAATTTTATCATTTCTAATGAAGATCTTCAGAAGCAAATTTGAAATTTTTTTAGCTCACGTGGTAAAAGGACAAAGAGCTATAATGGCTCAGTAGTTTGTAGAGACATACAAACTTCTTCGAGCCTTTTTATAATCTTGGATGTCTGTTTGATCATCATTTCAATGGCTAATGAATAGCAAGCTATTATAAATTTGGTTTATTGACAAAAATATCATTATATTCTTTTGCTGTGCACTGTCATTCTCAAAGCATTTTCTTACATTATTCCATTTAATTTTTAAACAACTCTAAGATGTAGGCAAGATAAATATTATTATCCCAATTGACAATTGAGGCAAAAAAATCCAGAGACACTGTGTGCCCAATTGTGTTTTGTCAGTTGGTTTAACTGAGGAACTCCTATATCCCAGAATCTTCTCTTTTAATGTGGTTATGGGTTAGAATTGGCCTAAACAGAGCTTTAATGAGATGTGGGCCACTGGATATTGCTCTCTGTAGGTCATTTTGGGCAATGTTGATGAACAGTTGGAGAAGGTCTAGCAAGTTCTAGTTTGTCTTTGCCCCCCTCTATTGTATGTCTTATTTTTCTTATCTTTTTAAAGAATCAAATTTTGGTTCGATTGATTTTTTTTTCTATTATTTTCAATTGCATTGATTTCTGCTCTGTTTTTAAAATTATTTTCTTTATTCTGCTTGCTTTAGGTTTATTTTGTTCTTTTTTCTCTGGTTACCTAAGGTGTAAGCTTAAGTTATTGATTTTAGATTCTTCTTCCTTTTCAGTCTTGGCGTGTGTGTGTGTGTGTGTGTGTGTGTGTGTTTGTGTGTGTTAGTTACTCAGTCATGTCTGATTCTTTGCAACCCCATGGACCACAGCCCACCAGGCTCCCCTGTCTATGGGATTCTCCAGGCAAGAACACTGGAGTGACTTGCTATTCCATTCTCCATCAGTCTTGGCATATAATGCCATAAATTTCACTTCATCCCCCAAATTCTCTGTGTGTGTTAGTCACTCAGTCGTGTCTGACTCTTTGAAAGCCCATGGACTGTAGCTCACGAGGCTCCATGGAATTCTCCAGGCAAGAACACTGGAGTGGGCAGCCATTTCCTTCTCCAGGGAATCTTTTCGACCCAGGGATCGAACCCAGGTGCTCTACATTGCAGGCAGATTCTTTACCAGCTGAGCCACTCTGGTAAGCTACAATTTTATTTTTATCAAATTAAAAAGTTTTGGATTTCTCTTGAGGCTTCTTGGGTTATTCAAAACTGTGTTTTTAAAATCTCTCTATATTTTTGGATTTCTCTGCTATATTTCTCTTATGGAACTCTAATTTAATTTTATTGTAGCCTGAAAACATTATTTATATGATTTCTCTTCTTTTAGATTTATTAAGGTGTGTTTTATGGTCCAGAATATGGCCTACCATGGGGAATATTTCATGTGAGCTTGGGAAGAATGTACATTCTGCTGTTGGATGTAAAATACTATAAGTGATCAGTAGATCAAACTGACTGATAGTGCTGTACAGGTCACCATACTCTTTCTGATTTTCTCCCCGTTTGATGGATCACATGTGGATAGAGGCAGGTTGCAGTCTCCAACCATAGCTATGGATTTGCCTATGTCACCTCGCATATAAGAATTTATAAACGTCACACAGACATCTTATCAGCTTTTGCCTCATGGATTTTGATATTTCGTTATTAGGAACATATGCTTTCAGGACTGTCAAATTTTTTTTTTGGAGAATTGACAACCTTATCACATATGATGTGCTTTTTATCCCTGGTAACATTCCTTGTTCTGAAGTCTGCCTTGTCTGAAGTCAAATAGTTGCTCTGGTTTTCCTTTGAATAGTGGCAGCATGTCCTGTCCACCTCCAGCTGTGGACTGAACCATGGCAAACACGCCCCAGGAGCCCTCACAGTGGCCTGGATGCTGTGCTCTGGATGCTATGCTCTGGACATGTGCTATGCTCTGGATTTCTATGCTCTGGACAGGTGCGTACATGTCCCCACCTTGGCTGTGGTCATTCCTGCCCCTGCATGTCCTTTGGCCCAGAGCCTGGTCCCCACAGCTGGCTGTGCCTTCGAGGTGAGACTTCAGGGCTCCGTGATTCTGAACAAGGGTTGGGAGGCCTTGGCATTGACGGGGGCTTGCTTGAAAGATGGCGTGAACCACCTCCTGTACTGATAAGTCTAGAATGAGGGCCTCCGGCAACTGGTGGGGTGCCCTGGTGTTTCTCATCCAAGGGCTCTCATTCTCACCCCACCCCTCACCCCACCCAGGAGCTCCTGGGATCAGGAGACATGGGGCTCCATCTGGGATGAATGTTCCTGGCACTGACTTGGGTCTCTTCTGGGTTCCCCTTCACTGCCCTGACCCTCTGCACATCCCAGCTTGTTCTCTACTTGAGCTTCTACCTGGACCTGCCTTTTACTCCCCACCAATACACAACCATGGTCACAAAGTGTGTCCTCCTTCCCTTCCTGGGGGGCTTCACAAAGAAGAAAAAAGACAAAAATGTACTGAGTACTCCTGGGTGCTCCTCAGAGAGATTGCCCCCTCCTAGCTCTGTTGTCTGCAGTCAGCTGTGGTTACACTGGATCCCTGCTGGTGCGATGGTACGTGGTGGGGAAGGGGGTTTCTACCATCGTATGACTAAGTCTCCATCTTTCAGTCACCCTGTGACTTTGTAAGGTTCACAGATATCTCCCCAGTGGAATCTCTTGCCCTCTACCCCAGGTCCTGGCTGCAGAGTTTCCAATCTATTTGCATGATGGCCTGGCACCTGCTGACTAGGTTATTATGATTATGATGTTTATTTCTCTCCCTTAGGTGAGACAGGAAGACTGCAGGAGCTGGGAGTAGGCTTGAGAATTGGGCTCTGATTGTGTCCTTTCCTCTGGAGTGTTGTTGTTCAGTCGTTAAATCATGTCTGACTCTGCGACCCCCATGGACTGCAGCATTCCAGGCTTCCCTGTCCTCAACTGTCTCCCGGAGTTTCCTCAAATTAATGTCCATTGAGGTGGTGATAATATCTAACCATCTCATCCTCTTCTCCTCCTGCCTTCAGTCTTTCCCAGCATCAAGGTCTTTTCTAATGAATCAGCTCTTCGCATCAAGGGGTCAGAGTATTGGCGCTTCAGCTTTGGCATCTTTCCTTCCAGTGAATATTCCTTTGGAGTGTAGGTCTTTGTTACAGAGAAGGCTCTCAGCTTATTTCCCAGTTTGATCCTGTTCTCTCCTGGCTAGATCTGTGAGGGGGTCTTGGATCCTCTTGGTGAGAATTTGGTGGCTTTTGGGTCCCTCTCAGACAGTGGTCCCCATGAGTTTCTTACACTCATATTAGTCCACAGCTGTATCCAGGAGTTCGTCCAGCTAGTTCTCCACCACAGCACTCTGTGTGAGGAGATGCTGCTTGCTGTAGGTCTCTGGATGTCTCTCTCTGCAGATTTTGGGGTGGAGGTTTGCCTTGGAACCTCAGTTTTCTGATAGGTTCAAGAAAAAAGAGATTTTAGTTTGTTCAGCTTTTTCTTATTGTCGTCATGGCCATTGCTAAGTGCTTTCTTTTTTTTTTTTTTTTTTTAGATTTTTTTTTTATTTTATTTTTAAACTTTACATAACTGCATTAGTTTTGCCAAATATCAAAATGAATCCGCCACAGGTATACATGTGTTCCCCATCCTGAACCCTCCTCCCTCCTCCCTCCCCATTCCATCCCTCTGGGTCGTCCCAATGCACCAGCCCCAAGCATCCAGTATCGTGCATCGAACCTGGACTGGCAACTCATTTCATACATGATATTTTACATGTTTCAATGCTAAGTGCTTTCTATGTTGGCATTAAAGCCAAAGTCCTTACCTGAGTGCTTTTAATATGTATGTTTCCTTCTATCTTGGTTTCTGACCTGTTTTTCCATCCTGATCTTGTGATGCTTCAGTAGGGTGGTCCACGCTTCTGGCTCTCTCTGTTCTATACTGATTTCTGGCTTCCTTTCATAAGCTACAGATCTAGCTGACAAAAATTTTTATGGTATATTAAAATTGAACACAGATAAAACATAGAATATAATTGGAAGATTTGTGTGGATCATATGGTCATACTCAGTTCCCCTGACTATTCAGATCAACATCAGGCCTCCTAAATTTTTAGTCCAAAAAGAATCAAAAGGGGAGGGAGGTTCAAGAGGGAGGGGACGTATGTATACCTATTGCTGATTCATGTTGATGTATGGCAGAAACCAACACAATATTGTTAAGCCATTATCCTCCAATTAAAGATAAGTTAAAAAGAAACAAAAGGTAGTAAAGAGACAGTCTATCTCAAGCCACAAAAAGACAGTAACATGTCAAGTCTACCAGTCAGCAAAAACTAGGTCAGAGGCACTGGCAGTAACACCCACCCAGAGAACACTGTCTGAGGCACCAGACTTAATGATTTTTTTTTTTTTTTTTTGGATTCTACTAAAATGAATGAAATGTGAGTCAGGAAAGTGTTTCCCTGGTTACATGTATTAAGTATTAATTTATTTTAAAGATTAGTTGCACAAAAGGTAAACGAGAGTCAGAAGAATGCCTGGCTAAGAAGAAAGAAGGCAGTCACAGCGTGATCGGGGTGTATCTATGAACATTAGGTGTCCATGCAAGAAACACACAATGGAAAGCGAGGCAAACAAAACAGAATGGCAACCTGAGAAAGTCCATACATCCGGAGTTACACAGTCCTAGTTAGTTATATGCTTTTATAAATGGGTGAAAGGGTCACTTTAACATGAACAATAGACCCATCACAATTGCCTTATAGCTTCTTCACTCCATAGGGCCATAAACCAAAACACTGCAAAGATTTTTCTCAATAGATCACTGAACAATTTCTTCTAAAACGTTACCCTCTTTCTCTTTACATGTTAATGGAGTGGTACTGAAGTTGAACATTTCTATTAGACTGAAAAACAGACAACCCACTACTGCCCGAGTCCCGTTACCATCACTTCCCGATCAGAGAACAACATTAATAATGACCACCAGTGGTTACTGTAAGAATCACATGTCATTTAAGCTTTAGGAAGAGATGGTGTCTAGACAGGAAATAAAAAAGACAAAGATGATGTCTTTTACTCAAGAGTCATCAGCAATGACCTGAATTATTTGAGAGCTCACAGTGTTCTGACTCATTCAAAATAATGCTCCCACCTCTACCCATCAGCCCAACTTAAACACTCAGTTAAATATAGCATATAAATATTATTGCTTAAAATATCACACATCATAATATAAAGTCTCTTTGGGGCTACAGTGCCTCTTGGATAAATATACATCTTACATCTATATTGAAGAGCTGGGAAGGACAAATGTAGCACAAAGGATGGAATTTCTACATTTTGTTCATGCATGTAGTGAACAGTTTGTCCTATAGGCAATGTTGATTTTACCTGAGATATCAAATATCAGCCCAGGTCTAAGTTGTGCACAGTGTTAAAAGTAGCAGTGGACAAGCTTTCCTGTGTCATACCTAGTCCTACCACTTACTATTTCTAAATTTATGATGATTTATTTTAGTGACATTCCTTAGAACCCTCAGTGGTCCATGCAATTTAAAATTTAGAATGTCGTTCCCTGTCAGTATTCAGGAAGAGGGACCAATGGTGAGGAAGGGGATGGGGCTGGGGAGCTGAGCAGAACATTTACAATAGCTCCTTTGTGGCATTGTTACTTTAGATTATATCCCTGACAGCGAGGTGGCTGTAGTTAGAGTGAGCAAAATGGATTATTTCTGGCTAATGGACCTAATAGGCTTCCCTGAAGGCTCAGAAGTAAAGAATTCACCTGGAATACAGGAGACGCAGGAGACGTGGGTTCAGTCCCTGTGCTGGAAAGATCTCCTGGAGGAAGACTTTGCAACCCACTCCAGGATTCTTGCTGGGAAAATCCCATGGATGGAGGAGCCTGGCAGGCTACAGTCCATGGGTTCGCAGAGTCAGACATGACTGAAGCAACTGAGCCCAATGGCCCTAATATTTATCATTTTGGATATCAAACTCTACTTAGGTCTCTGAAATAAAAATGTATTTGTTAAAAAACTATAAACTTCAAAAATAGCAAGGTACTTAAAACATTTTTTTAATGAATATTGAAACAAGGAAGGATCAAGGGACATTAGCTGAACAGCGCTAAACTGAATATACCTACTTCATGACTTGAAATGCATCCATTTCCTTAAATAATGAGTTCCTTAAAGGAGGATCCAAGTCTTATTCTCTTTTGAATACCCAGCTCTTAGAAGATTCAGTTAATGTTTCTTAAAATTAAATTTTGAGATAGTAGGTTTTTTTTTCTTTTAGCTACCTTATAATCAAAGTTTGCAAATATTCAGAAGAGTATTAGGTATGTAGAACAGGTCTCTGTAAAATTCACACAAACATAGAAAGTGATGGAGAGTGTGTATTTGTCTTATGTACATATTTGCATCAGGAGGAATAGGGAATTTTAGAAAAAGTGGTTTAACAAAATTTATATGACTGAGATAGCAAGAAGTAATTTTGGAGTTATGTTAGACTATGTTGCTTAATAATTTCCTGTGATTAAAAAACAAGGTGGGTCTAAATATTTAGAGAGAGAGAGAGGGATAGAAAAGAAGGAAGAGGAGGCGGGGGAAGAGGGAGGGGGAGGAGGGGTAAGGTGGGAAAGGAAGGAGAAGAAAAGAGGGTGGAAAAGGAGGGGGAGGAGGAGAAGGTGGGAAAGCAGGGGGAGGACGGGGAGGGTGGGTAAGGAGGGGGAGGGTGGGAAGGGAGGGGGAGGGTGGGAAAGGAGGGGAGGAGAGGGAGGGTGTGAAGGAGGGGGAGGAGGGGGAGGAGGGGGAGGAGGGGGAGGAGGGGGAGGAGGGGGAGGAGGGGGAGGAGGGGGAGGGTGGGAAAGGAGGGGTAGGAGGGGGAGGGTGGGAAAGGAGGGGGAGGAGGAGGAAGGTGGGAAAGGAGGGTGAAGAAGAGGAGGAGGGGGAGGAGGGGGAGGGTGTGATGGAGGGGGAGGAGGGGGAGGGTGGGAAAGGAGGGGGAGGAGGGGGAG
The DNA here is from genome assembly GCF_019923935.1 of Bubalus bubalis. Taxonomy (NCBI): domain Eukaryota; kingdom Metazoa; phylum Chordata; class Mammalia; order Artiodactyla; family Bovidae; genus Bubalus; species Bubalus bubalis. The sequence continues at coordinate 54,537,090 of NC_059178.1, read as the reverse complement.
AGGATAGCAAAGGAAGAGAAGGAAGGTGGAAAAGGAGGGGAAGGAGGGGGAGGGGAGGGGAGGAGGAAATGCAGAGAAACAGTTTTGAGAAAGGGATTTGGGGAGCCTGATGAGGCTGGTCCTTCTTCCTTTCCCTGTGCCCTTATTTCTAGTCATCTCAGGTTTTCTGTGGAAGCCACACGCTTTGCCATCAGAGCTCACACCTGGCACTGATGTGTATCATGAGTATTTCAAAGGAGGCAAGAACAAGAGCCAAGAGGTAGGGGCTGCCCTGTACTCACGTTCTGTTGGTAGCAAGTGTTCAGGAAGTACTTACCCACTGACTGGCCTTTGCGATTATACAAATCAAGCCTGATTTCCTAAAATACCTAGATATTAGGATAATTCATGTTTCCATGAATATTTAAATACTCTAGTTCTTGCTCAAACACTGATTTTAAAAATTACCATATGGATATCAAAATTAGGTATATTGGTCTAACATTTTTCTTGAATACTTGGAAATAAAGATAGCAGTTTTTCCGTCTTGGGAGAATTACCAGATTTGGGTTTTTGGTACATTACAAAAATAGCATAGTAATTGCTTTTGGGCTGTACCCTCTGACCTGCATTTATTCAGTGTCTTATGTTGGCTCTAAACTTATACAAGCTTTTGTAATTTTCATACACTTTCCCCAGTAAACATGATCCCCATGATTTTAATAGTGACAGAAAGGGAAAGAAAACTCCATCAAGTTCACATCAGTTTGTTCTGAAAGCACATGGAAGTCATAGACAGAAGAAGCTGTTTCATTCAGCATTTAGAAAGAATGAGTGTTTGCACCACCATCACCCTCCTAAGCATTTTCCAGCCTTCTACTGGCTGCACAGAATTGAAAACAATCATACATTTTTCATTGCTTTCCTCCAATTCATGACCTTGTCCAGACCTGCTTGGAGCAGGACATTTCAGCACTAGGACTGACCTCGTAATTCAAGCTTCCTCTCCCATTTTGATTTCTATGATATTATGGAAGCTTCACTTTCTCTCTCTAAAGCCGACTCTATAAAAGGACAAAAATATTCCTAACTAATTTGGTAATAGCAAATAAGAAATGCCCAGCTAATATTTAAAGATTAAGTTTGAGAAACAGATTCTGCAAGTCTAAATCCAAGTCACAAAGGATTCTGTGTCATGAGAGAGAAAGTAGTAAAGAAAGCCACTGATGTCTAGCAGTCATGACCACACACATTTCACTTTGGATGTTCAATCCTTTTCTACCAAATGCTCGTTTTCAATAATTTTCTTTCTTTATTAGAGGATGAACATAGTTCTGGAGGAAAGCTGTTTTCTAGTAGTCTGACACTGCGAAAGCCACTTAAGAATTCTGGATATGGCTTCACTAGTAGATGTGTTGATTGCCAATGTCATTTTCAACATTAATATTCTATGATTCTGTCAAACCAGAGTCAACCTAATAAAAATTATATTATACCAGAGTTAGGAAAACACTGGAAATGCATAATAAATTCTCAGTAACCTTACATTTAATAAAGGCCTTCTTTTACTTTATTTTGAAAATAGCAAGCCAGTAAGTGAAGGAATAAGTGACATTTTAAAGGTTAGCAGAATGTGATTGTCAAAATTCTATTTAATTACATAGTTACAGCTCATCACACAATAACAAAAATTAAGGAAATCATATACTATTACAGTTCCAACAATATCAAATACTTCGTGAGTAAAAACCATCAATTTAGATGTTCAAAATCTTGATCATGCAAAGTTGTATTCTTGAACTGCTTTTTCTTTTTTACAGTGGGGTGGGGGAAATTTTAATACTGTGCAACTATAACGTCTTCCTGGTAGTCATATCTTTTGTAAATTTCTTAAAATTATGAGTAAGATTTTAGTAAGTTTTCTCTATTAAGAATTGAGATATAGAAACTATGAATTCAGAAAGTGGTAATTCTTGAGCTATGCATTTCATGTATTTTCAAGGGGAATAATCACACAGACAGATTTTTAAATAATTTAATTTCCTAATTTTATTATTGCCGCATTATAATAATATTTTCTGTTCTGCCAGAAATTCACATTTAGTTTCCAGGGACAGCTCTTTCTTTGCGTTCCTTTTCCAAAGGTGGCCCAATGTTAAGTACAGATGTCCCCAAACTGTTATCTGGGATAAATTGTGATTCAAGTCAAATCACATATTTTCCAATAGAAGCAAATTTGCAATGGATATTTTATTTCTTAACAAGGGCCCAGGGTCTAGTTATTTACCAAAATGCTCATAAACAGTAAATGGAATCAATGACAAATGACATATGTTTACAATGTACAGTATAAAACTTCACAAAGTATATATAAATTAATTTAAAAGAGTTTTACATAAAGGAAACATATAGCACATAATTTAATATAGTTTGAAGATTCATAGGGGTGAGGAATTTACAAGATGGGATAGTTCTGTGTGGACCTAAGAAAAAGATCACTGTAGTGGAACACAGAGAGTAGGTAAAAAGTCAAAAATGTGTGTGTGTGGAGAGAGTAAGAGGTTCTCTGCAGGTCCCAGGAGGTCTCCTGTCGTCTGCAGTAAAGATGATACTGGCTTTCATGCATTATTTATTGTCAAGGGGTAGACTGATTCGTTGCTATGATTTATATCTGCCTGCTATAACTAAAATAATTGTATCATAACTGGAAAGAAATTCTTTTCAGGCTGTCACAAAAAGTGGGAGCTCCATTTTGCCCCACTCTGCCCACTGATACAGCCATATATATTTTTGATAAAAGAAAGCATTGTTCCTTGAATTATGCAATATATATGTAAATCTAAATTTTATTAATCAAATTATTTATCAACCTATATCAGTCATACTAATTTCTAATTCATATTTAATATTAAGATACCCCTGTCATTTTCACTTTTCCTGACTTTTGAGCTTCTGTCAAATAGTTAATGATATTGAAACACCATAAAAACTCTCTCATAATTTTTTTTGAGAGAAATCCTACAGTGACTTTAAAAAAAACAAATTCTTTAAATCATCTCAGTTTTCTTTTTCTCCTGAATTTAGGTTTTAAATGTCAGATTCCTGAAAATAAGCAACTCTTATGAGTATTATGTGGATCATTTGAGTGTTAAGATAGTAATTAAGTTCCAGCATGAACACAACTACAGAGATAGCATGGAGACCTTGTACCATTTGACTCACAATTCTGTGTCTACAAAAAGGGTTGAATTTATGTTCCTTAAAACCATCCTAAAATCAGAGCATAGACTGAAAAAGCTAACTGTGTCAGCTACTAAACCTACCAAAATAACTATTAGAAAATTTAAATCCAGTCATTTTTCTTCAAACCACAATAGCAGGCAGAGAAAACAAAGCAAAATAAAAACTTATTAGGTAGAATTAGTAGAATAAAGTTGGTGTATTTTGATTACAAATGTATTTTTCCTCTCCTTTAAGTGTATACAAGATGTTAAAATCTTCAATGAGAAAAGTGTATGAAAATCACAAGTAAAATGTGTTTTTCATATTATTTAATAATTTAACATATTTACTTATCTAAAGTTAATTTAAATAATTGCCTACTGAAGTGTGTAAGAAAAAACTTGATATGTAAGGTATTTTAATGTAAAAAAATGCCATTCCCCAAATTTCAGTTGAAAATGGAAGCTTTTTGAGTTCCCAGGAAAAAAATGTAGCCTGGATATTATTATCTAACAAAGATGTGACAATCGCAATAAATAATGAAACAAGAGTGCGACAGAGTGATAAAGACCCCAAACAATAATCATAAATATATATGATGAACCAGTAGGAAAACAAAACATAGACATCTACTTAATTTTTCTTGTTTAACTATCACGTTAGGATAAGTAAATCTGGATTTCCAACAAAGAACTCAGTGATAATATAAAAGTAATAAAACTTATCCTAATCACTCATGACCTACAAGCAGTCTAATGAATTGCCTCATCAAGCCTTTCTATTGAACTAGTGGTGATGGGTTCAGGAAGAGTTAGAAACATCTGAAAAACAGGGAGAGACACTTACACGTGCAAGGGCCTATTTACTTAGAGGCCACGCAGCATTTCTCAGCTCCCACCATGTCTAACTGGGAGACGCCATGGAGCCAAGGAAGCATTCCTGGATTAGAAGCCTGGAACGAGGCAGAACTGTTCCTGACCATTTCTTTGCCTTTACATGAATTACAATACCAACAGGTTTGGGTTTTCTCCTGAGCAGAGCATAAAGTGGAAATGTTCTTCTACGTGATTGCTTTCAGAGCTGGCTAGCATTCCATCTATCTAGAAAGGGCGTCCAACATCTAATGATACTTTCCCAAGAAGTATCCTGTGTCTCCACTAAGTTGTAATAGTTGTAGAAATGTACAACAAAGATTCACATTCTCAGGTAAGAAAGGGAGGATTTGTGGTCATTTCAGAGAGCAAAAGTGGGTGACTCTTTCCAATACACTGATAGGGAACACACACGTGAGGCTGTTGACCTTTTAATTAGCCCCCAAGCAGTGTCACGGCTAATACACGTTCGTGTTGAAACTCAAATGAGGCTGACAGTACAGAGATGGATCCTCGTGTTACTCAAGAGACGTTTAACCATGGGTGTTTTGTGATACACATTCTTTTGTGTGCAATAATTTTCACTAAACCGAAGGAAGCATATTTGATACGTGTTGTCTTTCTGTGGTAACTTCAAAACCTGATAAACCGACGTCTTCTTTCGATTGCACACTTAGTGTGAGGTGAAACTAGTAAAGGCCACATCTGTGACATAGAACTGAGGTCAGAATGTGAAGACAGCAGTCCTGGGGTCATGCTGGACACTTCCCTGGAGTCTTTGTAATTTTGTCTGAACTGGTGCTCTCCTGACTCGTCCCGCCATCTTGTTCTGCCCGCCTCCAGGGGACACTGCACCCCACACATTACATAGGCTAGACGTGCATTCATGTGGCATATCACCTACTATAATTATTAACACAGGTCCAGGGGCAAATTTTTATCTATTTTGAGAAGGCCAAGGTCAGGGGATTGTAAAGTATATTAATGATTGGTAAAGTAATTTAAAATTCCAAGGTATTCAAAGTCATCTTCGATTTGGAGAAAAAGTCTAATTTTCACTTTGAGCAGTTTTCAGTATAATATTTGCTATAAGACACAAAGTATTAGAGGCCTAAGTTCAGCCCCACTGAATGTAGACTGCACATTTATTGTGCTGTGTTGTAAAAATAAAATCTGGACTATCATTTTTTTTACAAGAATATAATTTTCTCAGCTTCTTTTCACTGTAGCTTTAGTGGTCCATTTTAGTAAATGGCTAAAATAATCTAGGGAGTAGGGTACTCATGCTTTTTACTGATTTTCTGAGATTCTGGCCAAAGAATGAGGGGCAGACATCAATTTTTATGTTTTTAATATCTACTATAAAGATACCACATGCAATAAATTGGATTTGTAGAAACTACTAACAGTGTAAAGTTATTTATCCGTCCACTGCTTCTATGCTGGACAAAAAGAATAAGTGGTTAATCATTTTATAGGTGATAAATTATTTTCAAAACATAATTGCCCAGTGAAGACCGAGGAAAATTATACAAGATACAAGGACTAGCACTTTTTCACTACTTGGTGAAAAAGGTGAGGTTTACTTTTAATAAATACATTTCACTTTATTTCACATGCTCTATCAAACAGCATCTTCCCTAACATATAAGTAAATAGGTATTTCTTATTTCATTAAGTTCAAATGGCGGTAGTGGCCAAAACCTACTCATTCATAAGTATTTATTGCATAAACAATTTAGTTCTGAGTGCCTAGTATCATTTGATGAATAAGTGAAAGAAATGTTTTCTTTTCCCTCCCACCAGGATAGAAAACCATTGGGTCACAGTTATTTTGTACTTTTCTGAATAAATATAACCTCATGGCTTGGTTGTGTGTACAGCAATTAATATTATCAGAAAAAAAAAAACAGGGACATAAAAAAATAAATCCCTTCAGATAATCTTTCCATGAAATATGTGTGTCTTCCAGGCTTTCTCTGTGCTCAGAAGAGCCTTTGTGACTTGTGTTGGGTTCCTTGACCATGGGTTTCTTCCAACCCAATGTGTGACTTCTGACCACCTTCACCCACCTGTCTAAATCTGGATGGAAAGCCATCTGAGTTTCAGAAGGAATCAAAAGATGTTTTTGGTTCGTAACTGTCACTACCTCACGATGAAAAAGTCACATGTATATTAAGAAGAAGATAGTTTCTGAAGGGAGAGAAATACAAAATGTAGAGGCATCTTCAGTCAAAAACCTACAACCTCGAGTGAGCTGGATACACGCCTATGACCCCTCTTCTGACTGCTATGGTTCTGGCTTTACGAAGTTCCAGCAGACTGGTTCAGTAACTTTTCATCTTTGGTTTGTGTAGAACATTTATCTGCTTGTCATGTTGATTACAATGTGCATTGCCTTATGCCAAGTATATTAGGTTAATATAAATTGTTCTATCTGTTCATTTAACAGTTTTGACTTAGCTACAATTTTAAGTATAGCTAGAGGAGTAGGCTAGAATAAGTCTCCAAAAATTTACCATGAAATCTTTTATAGCATTATTCTCATTGTGATGAGATTGAGTTAACGACACAGGAAGGAAATTTCTCTCTCACTGACTCTTTATGACATGATTCTCTGAATGAACTGGCCCAAGGTTATGCCTGATCTTTGTGACCCCCCTCAGTTACACTCACTGGTAATGATCACAAGCAAATGGTGTTCTGGAAACTACTTCATGCAGGTATCATGTCTCCCGCCAAAGAGACACAAGAGCAGACTCGTCTAATCAGCAGAATCTCCCCCTCCCGCCCGCCTCCCCAGACCTGCTTTCTGTACTGCTGGCACATTAATAAAGCTGAGACGTAAACCAGGACCTCTGAGGGTCTCTCCCCCTAAGTCCCTTGTAGAAACTTGTGGTCTCTAGGCAACAGCTCAACCGAGTGAGCCGCAGGAGGCTTGCAGTGAATGCGGCACCACCAGGAGCTGGGCTCAAATGGTCTCAGCCAGGAGTCGCTCTGATGTGTTTCTTTAACGGCATTTCCAATGCAAATGCCACGTGCTCAAGTAATTAGGAGGTGTTCAACCCTGGAAGCTGGGACTTCAGGGAAGGCTGTATGAACATCAGCAACCAGTCTCCTGCTCTTCTGCTGTGTCAGCAAAAGTCACAGCACAGAGCGTTTGAGTAATTTTCTTTTTACCCCAAAAGCTTAGGATAATTATTTTTCACAGCCACATTAACTCTTATGATTAGCATCTTGATGGCATTTTCAAACTCATCTGAGAGATGTGGAGAGTCTAGGTAGTGGCTCTAAGTGTGAAATTTATCAAGGAGGGACTGGATACTGCTTTTATCTAGTAGTAACTGTCTATAATGAACTGTCAATCTGCATTCAAGCTATGGCCATGGATGAAAAAGTCTTATCACAGGTCAGCAAATCAGGTACCCTTTCAACAGACTAACTCTGAAAGCTTAAACAATTTTGATATTGAAAAAAACATCAGGTTTTCATCTTACAAAACTAGGATCATGGTTCTTTAAATCCACCTTGGAGTGTTGGGAGCGGACCATCTTAGGCATGTGGCATCAGACAATTCAGGCAGAATGATTTTTATTTTTACTTAAGTAAACTCCAAACTAGAAAAAAATATCTATGTTGACTTGAATTAGCCAAACTTCCCCAGTTCACGTGGGAATCACCACTTCCTTTTAAACCTTATAGGTCTGTCATTAGTCTCAGGGATGAAAAAACTTTTTGTTGTTGTTGGATACATTTTCTCTTATAATCCCAGCCAACCCATATCCAGTCAAATGAGAGTAAAACCCAGCCAATTCTGGTTATGTAGTAATTACAAGCCCCTGATGGCTCTCTGAGAATAGCATCTCTGACACTTAAGAATGATACCTACCATCCTTTCCATGCTCTTCTTCTCTTGACTGCAAAATGTCTGAGTTCTTTTAAAGTGTATTTTTATCCCTTAATCAGATTGTCATTTAGAGTCCTTCTTTTCCTCCAGGTTAAATGGAAGCTGATTGGGGATCACACCCTATCTTCCCATGTAGCTCAGAGGGGGCCCAAGGGAGAAACATCATCAACAACAAGGGGTACTTAAACGGAAAGACAGGGCCGTGACATGATGAGCAGGACAGCCAGACTGGTCCCTTCGCTTCCAGAGTAGTTTCCCGTTCTCACATTGTCGCCTCCGTTTGTCATAGGGGCAGATGTGAATACATAAATACTTTGCTAATAAGAAGCCTTTTTTTTTTTTTTTACAGGACTATTTTAAAAATAGTTATTCAACATAACAATCTTAATTTTAATGCACCAAATTACAGTTTTCAACAATTTAAGTGAGCATATCCTGTCACTCTCGGCACACATGGATATATACGTGTTAGATATAGATGGATACAGCAATATCCATATCTGTATTTGTCTACAGACACACACGCACACACACAGCACACACACAGAATAGAGCTACAAGGCCCTTGGGTAATAGTGTTCTAAATTTCGTGTTCCCTTAATTGTCACTGGGCTTACTTATATGGAGAGTTGTGGTACCATTTGTAGAGCTTACTGAATTTGTCCCTGTTGAAACTCTCCGAGCCACACCGCTTGTGGCGGGTCATCTTTCTGCCCAAAGACAGACCTCTCATCAGGTGGGGGGACTGAGCCCAGAGTAATAATGCCAGGGGTAATGCCCTCACACAGGTCCGGTCCAGTCCAGCTTGGCAACTTCTCACCCTGCCCAGGTTCCTGCTGCTGTCAGACCCAAAGAATTTTATTTAAATGACTGTTCAGACGATTTGGATTCTATTTTTGTAAAACACCGACCCCCCCCACCCCCACCCCCACCCCAAGAAACTCAATAAATAAAGGACTTAGCCACAGAATCAAGGAAGCAGAACTCCAGTTTTGAACCTTCTACCGGGACTGGGGCCAGACCCGACCGAGGTCAATGTTCCCTGCAGTTGGTCCTCCGGGAGGCAGAGGGCGCGCGCCCCGCAGGCAGGCAGGCGGTCCGGACAGACGGTCTCTCTGGTCTCAGCCTCGCCCTGGGTGTCACTGGATGAGGCTGGAGCTGTAGCTGAAGCCGTAGCTGCTGGAGCGCGACAGGGCCGGTTGCGTCTCCTCGCTCTGCTCCGAGGCGTAGCTGGGGAAGGTCTGCGCACGTGACATCTTTGAGGGCCCGAACCCGTGACCTGGAGGGGCACAGAAGGAGAGCTGTACCGGGGGGCTGGCTCGGTACTGGGGGGCTGGCTGGGCACCAGGGGCTGGCTCCAAGGGGGCAGCGAGTGCCCAGCGGCTGGTTCCTTGGGGGTGGCTAGGATGTGGTCTTCAGGGCCCAGTTTTGGACCCTGGTGGTATCAGAAATTCTGGATGCCGGAGAGCTAGGGAGAACTTTCCAGGGATCTCAGACTTCTACTGTCCTTCAATCTCTGGAACAAAAGCACAGAATCCTCCCCGCACCGCCCCCCCCCCCCCCCCCCCCCCCCGACCAAAAGCTGCTTTTGGTGGAGAACCTGTAAACGCTTTCTTTTCTTTGATGGTCCCTTTTCAGCATACAGGAATGAATGACACACTCCTTAAAACCTTTTTGAGCAGTCAACTTCATTTTATCCTAACCAGTGTCAATTATCAGGAAAAAATACACAGGGGGATAGCGTTTCAGTACCCCGGGTTTGTGAGTAATGGTACCCACTTCATGATGCGGTTATTAACCCAAATGATAAACCTCCATGGTTATTCAGTTCAGTTCAGTCGCTCAGTCGTGTCCGACTCTTTGCGACCCCATGAATCTAGAGTGGTCTAAAAGCTAACTCTTACAGAAAATTTATTTAAAAAAATTATATCTACGATTATATAGCACAGATGTACCCCTGCAGTGAGAACTTTGTTTAATGCAAAATCCAAAGGTAATTACTGGAAAACTAGTGGAATGCTAACATCAGGAGAAAGGATGCGTTCTGGGGCCTCTTGTGGACTTCCCAGGTGTGTGTTCTAAATGAGTCAGTATTGTTCTTCCCATGTGAGGATGAGTATCTGATGGATGAGCTCAGTGTGCAGAGAAGATGGAATAGAGGTGGTGTGCTGTGCTCTTGGAGCTTCTGTGTCACACAAAGCAAGAAACGTACTGAGTCTGGTTTATACGTTTTCTGGTCTCTGTGGCGAGAAACCCAGGGAAGACGGTCTGTTAACACAGAAAGGGCAAAATCTGCTCACTCCCAGGTGGGGCTGTCCTTTGCAAGTTTACGCGCTTAAAGCCAGTCTCATCATCGTCTGGTGTGTCTGACGACTCGGCACCCTATCTTTGTTGAGAGCTGGGGAGGAAATGCGGATACATCGGGTAATAATAAAAAGCTAATTAAAGTTGCAGAATCTCCTAACATTAAGAAAAATCGTGAGAGCGGAGCCTTCCGTTCTAGATAAATACCCTTTTAGGGGCACTGTTAGCCTGGTTCTCTGGGTGAGCCTCAGAGCAGGGCTGGGCGGAGAGGGCCCCACCGCCCCTGTCAGCCTGCGCGTCTCCCAGCCTCCAGATCTTCCCACTCCCTCCCCTGCCTCTCCGGCTCCAGAAACCCCGTCTCCTCTCTCTGCACCTTCAGGCCCGAGGGTGGCGGGCTGCCTTGCTCCTGCCCGTCACTCACACGTCCTCATCGGCTCAGTACCTGGATCCACAGCTCATGTGTGGGTCCCGTCGTTACATTCCCATAAAACCTCAGCTGAGTGTGTCTTCTCTTTCCTGTCGGACCGTGAAGATGCAGTGAGGAAAGGGAAGCCGGGTGTAGGGGGGAAGATGGAGCCACCAGAGGCGAGGTCAGGAGTAGGGGCTAGGGAGCTGGCCCCGCGTGACCAGCTGTAACTGCCTTTGAGAGACTACTGGTGTCTGGGTTTGTCGGTTCCCTTCTCTGCACGGTCTGTATGACAGCAATGGTATAATATGGCTTTTTGAGTCTGACATCAGTGTGTATCAATTAAATTCATACATGTTAAATGCATCGTCCCCGGTGGCTCAGTGGTAAAGAGTCTGCCTGCCACTGTCGGAGATGTAGGTTCCATCCCTGGGATGGGAAGATCCCCTGGAGAAGGAGTTGGCAGCCCACTCCAGTATTCTTGCCTAGAGAATCCCATGGACAGAGGAACCTGGTGGGCTACAGTCCATAGGGCCGCAGAGTCAGGCATGACTTAGCGACTAGACAATAACAAGTCTGTCATCATAGCAAGAAACATGCCATGAGGGCCCTCCTCCAGTAGGGCCACCATAGGGGCAGTCAGTGAAGACTTCCCTAAGGAGGTGGCCTTTTTCCATGGTGCTTGTATGACAGGGTTAGGATACACTGACCTGATACTGGAAACTTCGCTTAAAATTATACAGTTTGCTTCCTTATCTCACCATTGACTTGCTGGATGATAATAGTTCTTATAGGAGGCGAGACTGGCATTCATGAGCAAAAACCAATTGGAAGCCCTAACGTTAAGATGTGTTACTGGCCTTGGTTTTACCCTGTTACTTAAAAAAAAAATAGAAATATCTGAAAGAGAGCAGTGTGAGAGCACACCTTTAATTCACATTACCTGTGGCCTGAAGGCCAAGGTTGGAGTTGTGAAGATAGAAGCGTCTTTGCCCACGCATTCCAGGTTTTGACCCTGGAACCTTGGTGTAAAACTTCAGTCATTTAAGAAACATTTGCCAAGCAGCTACTAAAACAGTTCAAGATTCCACAGGGAAGACAAAGTAGTGGAAACCACGGTCCCTGAGTTTCTGGGGTCCACCAGCTGCTTTGGGATGCTCATTAGACAGGGACAGGCAGCAGCAGACATCCAGGGCAGGGTCTGTGCAGCCAGTGTGGTCTGGGAGCAAGGCAGGATGCCAGCGTGACCCACGGGCTTGGTTCCAGGGCTGTACACGTCAGTCCAGCCATCACAGTGACCCCTGCTCCAGACTGTGCAGACCCGCCGTCCCCTCAACGGAAACATACAGCCCTGAGTTCAAATCCAGCCCTACTATCCCTTTTGGAGCCTCATTTTCTTGCACAGACAGAACACACTTTCCTAAGGTATCTTTTTTTGGGGGGGGGTTACGCCATGTGGCATGCACGATCTTCGTTCCCCAACCAGGGATCGAACCCCAACCCTTGCCCCCTGCAGTGGAAGCACAGAGTCTTAACCACTGGATCACCGGGGAAGTCCCTTTCCTAAGGCATTTTGAGGGTTAAACAAACAACATGGGCTTCCCAGGTGGCACAATGGGAAAAGAATCTGTCTGCAATGCAGGAGACCCAGGTTAGATACCTGGGTCGGGACGATCCCCTGGAGGAGGAAATGGCAACCCACTCCAGTATTCCTGCCTGGAAAATTCCATGGACAGAGGAGCCTGGCTGGGGTCATGCGATCACAAAGAGTTGGACATGACTGAACTCACACACATACTTTCAAACAAAACAACATACAGGAAGACACCTGGGGTGGTAGGTGCCTAATAAATGTTAGTTTCCCCCCTTCTTTCTATGCTGAGTGGGTCCACACTTTTGTTTGACTTCCTATTCAGTGTCTATACTTTCTCCATCATCGCAGTGTGCTGTCCTCATTATGACAGGCTTTGAATATTGTTCTTATTCAGTCATCTTGAAGATTTCTTCATCTCCTCTACAAACAGTTCCTAGTCTAATTGGAAATGAAATGGTGAATTTTTCTTACCTCAATCATGTCTTTACAGACAGTTGATAACTGATGTGATTTAATACTTATCACAAAAATAATATACCTCAATCCGAGCTGAACTTACGCTTAATAAATGCTGTTTGATTTTGGCAACAATGAGTATGAGAAGAAAAGAGAGAAATAATTAATCATTTTCTCAACATTCATTTGAATTCTGCCCCTAGACATTGTTGATGTAAACAAAACAAAAAACAGAAATCAACTTTGTGGCTTAAATTAAAAACTTGCTGGAATAGACCTGTTCACTCCATTCAACAGAGACTCTATTTCAGTTCTTCCTAAACTTCCCCTCCCGTGCCTTGTGCTCAGTTGTGTCTGATTCTGTGTGACCCCACGGACTGCAGCCCGCCAGCCTCCAGGCAAGAACACTGGAGTGGGTTGCCGTGCCCTCCTCCAGGGGATCAGGGATTATTATTCTCTTGACTTTTTCTCTGGGAGGTATTTGTACTTGCTACTGAAATTCTTTAAGATTACATAAAATGATTAAATATAACGTGTAATTTTTCATCTTCAATTATCAAAAAAGGAAAATTTTAAAGGTTTCATGCCACCATGTTTCTGATATAAACTGTCAATTTGCATTACACTAATTTACATTCCCACCTAGAGGGTATTAAAATACTTTTTATCCTAATGTTAGATAGATCTGGATTATTAGATTAAAAAATTTTGCCAACTTGAAGGATAAAAAATTGCATCTTGTTTAATTTCTTTTTGCTACAATTAAGTGTTTAAATTTTGTAGTCAAGTGTTTGTGGTTTCTGGTTTTGTGTCTTGAAATAAGTCTTTCTTTATCACATTATTAAAGTATTTTCTTACAAGTTGTTTTTACATTTTCATAAATTTCCTCTACTATCTTCAGCTTTTTAATTCATTGTGAATCTCTCTTGGTTCATGCCCTGAGGATCCTGTGTTGTGCGATGGTTGATCGTGTTAGCTCTGACGGAAGAGGACGTGGGTTTGAGTTCTCGCTCTGTTCCTTGACGCTTCTGTCCCTCAAGTGTATAATGGCAGTTGTAATAGTTTCTGTCAATAGGATCATGTGTTAAATGTGTTGATTCATGATAGCACAGTCTCATAGTGTATTACATTCGTGTGTATAACACAGGATTAACACTGAGAGCAGGGTATTCTGTGGTACACACACGCAGCCCACCAGTTCAGTCTTCACAGCTGGCTACTGAGGAGAAGCAAAGCGTTTGCAGTAACACCTGCCATCGATCCTTTGTTATGAGGTTCATGAGTCTCAGTGTGAGTATTTTTCCAAAGGCTTTATGAGATTTTTTTTCAATCAAGGAACAAAGGTGTCTCATTTCTGGGAAATACTTCTGAATTATTATTATAATTTTTGTTAATTATTTCCCTCCCACCATTTTTCTCTGCTCTCTCTCCCACCTTTGTTCTTTTTCTAACCTTCTATTATTTACATGTTCTAGTACTGTTCTGACAATTTCCCAGTCTTTTCCATCTTCACTCTCTTTTCTGCTGCTTTATTTTGTGGATTTGAGGTTTACTTTACCTTCCAAGCTTATTAAATTATAAAAAAGATTCTGCTGCTCTAATTTTAATTTGAAAAACCTTTCTTTTCCCTTTGTCCTTCCCTGTCTTGTTCTCCTTTCTTTAATATACATTCATATTTTTTGTTATTCATAATGGCACTTTCACCCCCAAAACGATGGACCTTTTTGGCTTATTTCATAAGTAGATATTTAAATATTCTTTTTTTTTTTTTTTTTTTTAGGTTCTCAGCCTTTTAATGCATTTAGCATCTGAGGGACGTAGACTTCTTTGAAGATTTTGGGAACCAAAACACCTGGACTCTAGAGGCTCGTGCCAATGGTTATCTCACAGACACTCCCTCTCCCTCTGTCTCTGTCTCTGAGAAGTGGCACATGGCTGTTCATTTCCTGATGGAGAGCTCCTGGGACTTGGATGTTTGTGATGGATGCCCTTTATCTTTGGAATCCCTTCCTTCCCGCACTGGCAGAATCCAAATCTCTGGGCCTTCCACAACTCATCTCTTTAAAGATTAGAAAATTTTGAATGGAAAAATGCATATTATTTAATCCTATGTAGTACCCTCCTCCAGTTATGAGAAACTGATGAGTTAGCAGCCACATTCTCATGCTGGAAAAAAAAAAAAATCAAACACAATATCCTTCTAATACTTTAATTTGCTTTAAAGATGGTTTAATTTGATTCATACAGATTTATGTTTTTTAATACCCATTTCATAAATTTTCTAGACCAAAAATAGTCTTCTATTATTTTGGTTGATGTACCATTTATTTATTCCTGTTGCATACATTTTATTTCTCTTGTATTCTAATTACCTACTGGGATCTAATTTTATACAGCTGTGATATTAATTTTCTACAACAGTAAAATTTAGTTGAACTCTGTCAGCAGACTGCATTTGAGTAGCTGTGGAATTTGTAAGCAATCTGTGGCAGCTAATAAAATGGTAAATATTAACATGGGATAATCAAAGTTGAAACAGTAGAGAATATGTGAAAAAAATGTATTAATGGTGCTCAAAAAGAGGAATGGGACAATATTATAAAAATAAAAGTAGATATATTTAGTTTTTGAGCTATAAATTTTTCATTGCTATTTTCAAGAGTTTAGGTATAAATTTTTAAATATAATGTTAATATAAATTTGTTTAGTTGCTAAGTTGTGTCCAACTCTTTTATGACCCCATGAACTGTAGCCTGCCAGGCTCCTCTGTCCATGGGATTTCCCAGGCAAGAATATTGGAGTGGGATGCCATTTCCTTCTCTGTTAATATAAATGAGTTACATATTGATACACCTTTGTTTCCATTTTGAATGTATTTATAGAAAGTTTTAGCAATCAAAGAACTATTAAGGATCATGAAGTAGGGTGTGCCCAGTTCAAGCTGAGATCTGCAGAACTAGTATCTGAAGCATTTTAACAAATTTACTATCTAGTCACATTAATTGCCTGCAAAGTAATTACAAGAATACATATCAGCTGATCATCCTTAAGATGCCATCTTAAGGAGAAGGAGAATTTCATTTGCTGTAATTCTTCTCTAAAGATTTTAAACGAATGCATAGAAACACTTTTCCAAGAGAGTGGGGCTTTCCTATATAGTATATGAGATTTATTATGAGAGTTATAAATTAGAGATTTGATTTATGACAGAAATATTATGGAAAAAATTGAATGGCACATAAGTTTATGCAGGAGGAAGTTTGAAAAAAAAAAGACTAGATTGAGGGCAATAAACAAGTTGATTGAAAATTTACTATCAGGTTTTCATATAATGTAGTGCAGTTTTATTCTGCAGTGGATACACATTGAGCTTGTGTTTAGTCTGAGGACTCTGAGATGAGTTTGAGGGTGTGTGTCCAGAAACCTGCTTAGCACTCAACACATCTGATTTCTCATCTCATCCTATGAAGAAATTTGCCTTGAACTTCTCCTTCTAGTAAGGATTAGGTTGATTTTTCAGAGCTCTGGGAAACATTCTGAAAACCACAAACAAAATTATGTCTTCTTAGATTTTCTAAAAATACTTATTTGACAGCGTTGGGTCTTAGTTGTGGGCCCTTAGTTCCCTGACTAGGGATTGAACCCACAGTCCCTCTATTGGAAGGCAGATTCTTAGTCACCAGACTACCAGGGATGTCCCTGTCTTCTTAGATTTGTAAATATTTTGTTTGTCTGCATTAGACCACAGTACCCAAACAGTCATGGCTTTCAGACTCTGTATCTCCTCATTAGGAATCAGGCGCTGGTGATGCTCATGATGAAAGATAAAGCTCTAGATGGTTAGTTGTAGCAGGTGAGATGGAAGCATGGAGAGGGCACACCCTGGGGAGTTTGTTACATCTTATGAAGCCAACTGGATATTTTTTCTAATGGACGAGGAAGACTTTTGAATGATTTAAAGATGAGTGAGTGGATCAGAGTTGCTGGCTTACTCAATGAGACTACAGAGGAGCTGTTGGCAATCCTTTCCCACCATCATGCAACTGAGAGAGAAAATTTAGCCCCAGAGAGAACAATTTCTCAGAGAAGGTGTTTTGAAGGTAGAAAGAAAGAAGCCTCTGATTTTATGTACATTTCCTTAAGTTTACTTATCATTCTTCCTTATTATCTCCAGCTAATCAGCATTCCTCCAAGTCCAATAACAGAGATGAAAACTGCTGGTACCAACTTGCACAAGAATGAGGCCAAAATGGGTGGGAGTGGTGAGAAGTGAGGATGCTTCTTCTTGCTGAGAAAGACCTACAAGTACCTCTCAGTATAATTATATTCAATATTTTAAGTTTTCTCATGTAGTCAATAAACTGTGAGAATTTCAGAACCTGGAAATCTGAAGCCTAGAGTTTCTGGTTAGCAGCGCTTCCTGGTAGGTCGATATTGCAGTGATTTCTCTAGTTGTTTTGAAAATAGCCAGATAAATAGAGAATAGGAGATCTGCAATCCATGAAAATGGAGTTAGGGAGTACAGAGCAAAGGAGGTGATGTGGACATTTCTTCTCTTTTATGAAAAAGTACTGCAAAAATTTCAAAGTACTTTTCTAGGCAGGCTGAAAATTCTTGGTATGCATTTTACCATCAGCGTACCCAGCAGACAGCGATGAAAGCCATCTTAATCCCCAGTTAGTTTTTAATTTTTTTAAAAATTAATTTTATTGTGTTTTTTGGCTGTGCTGAGTCTTTGTTGCTGTGCAGGTTTTCTGTGTTTAGGGTGAGCGGGGACTACTCCCTTGTCACGGGACCTCCTGTAATACTGGTTGCAGAGCACTGGCCCCCGGGCATACGGTCTTCAGTAGCTGTGGCTCCGAGGCTCGGTAGTTGTGGCGCACGGGCTCAGTTGCTCCGGAACGTGGGATCTTCCCAGACCAAGGAGTAAACCCACGTCCCCAGCACTGGCAGGTGGATTCCCAACTACTGGACCACCAGGGAAGCCCTTTTAATTTTTAATTAGTTATCTTTAACTCTGTGAGAGATTGAAATATAATCAGTTTTTTTTTTTTTTTAATATTAAGTACTCATGTCAAAAGGCTGAACGGTGTTTGTGGAATTATTGCCATTGTATACTGTCATGTCGCTTGTAGTCATGTCACTGAAAACAGGCCAGGACAGGGAAGGGTGGGGAGCACAGCCTCTGAGGCTGGTTCTGGCCTCAGCAGGTGACCTTGGGTTGGATACAATTGGGCATTAAGTAGCCAAGTGCTCGGGTCATGATATTACTGGTCATTAATACTGATCGCTAATTGTGTCCCAACAAAGGTCCATCTAGTCAAGGGTATGGTTTTTCGAGTGGTCATGTATGGATGTGAGAGTTGGACTGTGAAGAAAGCTGAGCGCTGAAGAATTGATGCTTTTGAACTGTGGTGTTGGAGAAGACTCTTGAGAGTCCCTTGGACTGCAAGGAGATCCAACCAGTCCATCCTAAAGGAGATCAGCCCTGGGTGTTCTTTGGAAGGAATGATGCTAAAGCTGAAACTCCAGTACTTTGGCCACCTCATGCGAAGAGTTGAGTCATTGGAAAAGACTCTGATGCTGGGAGGGATTGGGGGCAGGAGGAGAAGGGGACGACAGAGGATGAGATGGCTGGATGGCATCACCGACTCGATGGACATGAGTTTGAGTGAACTCCGGGAGTTGGTGATGGACAGGGAGTCCTGGCGTGCCACGATTCATGGGGTCGCAAAGAGTTGGACACGACTGAGCGACTGAACTGAACTGAACTGAACTATGTCCCAGGAAGCAGCATAGGTTTCACTTGCATTGATTGACTTACGCCACCTGGTAGCCCTGCAGGACTGACCCTCTTGCCCTCTGCTGGCTCTAAACTCTTCACTGACCCCAGAAGTTTGTCTACCTCACAGTTAGCACAACCAGAGAAAAGGGCATACTTTTGCAAACAAAAACATATTTTAGAGGCAAGGGAGCAAGCAGACCTCATGCTTTTTTTTTTTCCCTTTTAATTTCCCTCCATCATATTCATTTTCTAAAGAGCACAGGATAATCTGAATTACTTGTATTTCATGTTTCTTGACAATAAGAATATGGAGATTCACTGTTTTTTTTTCCAAGAGTCTATATTTCTTTATATGTTTTACTTCAATTTTATAATTGTAGAAATCAGAAATGTTAGTTTTTATCAATTTAAAATATATATATATATATTTAACAATCACTTACTAGAATAGGCTCAATGGTAGAGAATCTGCCTGCAGAGCAGTCAGGATGCAGTTTCGATCCCCAGGTTGGGAAGATCCTCTGGAGAAGGAAATGGCAACCCACTCCAATATTCTTGTCTGGGAAATCCCATGGACAGAATAGCCTGGTGGGCTGTAGTCCATGGGGTTGCAAAGAGTTGGACATGACTAAATGACTCAGCAGCAGTAGCAGCTTCTAGAAATAGGATGCTAAATCTTATAAAATTATCAGTAACCACTTTGGATTGATCTTGGATTATGTTCACAATGGTGAATTGGCCATTGTTACTGAATTCACTCATTTTCACTACTGCTGTGGAACATAATATTTTAATGAAAACCATTTATGTTTACATAATTAATAACACTGACAGTATAAATTGATAAACCATGTAAAAATTAAAATTTTCTAATTAAGTCAGAGACAGAACAGCTTTATGGTTGCTCAAGTCTTCATACCTCTATATAAGTCTATTCTAACTCTTATCATTTTCAAAAAAATTTCTAGTTCTGGGAAATTTGGCCAACTCTTTAAGGAAGCATACTAGTTTATATTCTTTCCTCCATGATAGATAAAAGTAAATTACAAAGACCTTGAAAAGAAGTGAAAAAATAAGCATTGAAAATCATTGGAAAGAAATTTAGGAAAATAGTTCAAATTGGGAGATTTTTCTAAGTACAAAAGCAGTTGAAGTTCAAATACAGGATCATTTGTCACTGTTTGATACCACATCTAAAAGGATTAAATTTTGAGTTTAACCCCTCAGAAGCTGGACAGCATTCAGTTCTTTGAAGCCTCAATTTTAATGACTTTCCCAGGAAAGCATTCATTAGCTACTATTTACATGTCAGAAATTAAAAGACGCTTACTCCTTAGAAGAAAAGTTATTACCAACCTAGACAGCATGTTAAAAAGCAGAGACAGTACTTTGTCAACAAAGGTCCATCTAGTCAAGGCTATGGTTTTTTCAGTAGTTAGGTGGATGTGAGAGTTGGACTATAAAGAAAGCTGAGCGCCAAAGAATTGATGCTTTTGAACTGTGGTGTTGGAGAAGACTCTTGAGAGTCCCTTGGACTGCAAGGAGGTCCAACCAGTCCACCGTAAAGGAGATCAATCCTGAGTGTTTATTGGAAGGACTGATGTTGAAGCTGAAACTCCAATACTTTGGCCACCTGATGTGAAGAACTGACTGACTCATTTGAAAAGACCCTGATGCTGGGAAAGATTGAGGGCAGGAAGAGAAGGGGTCGACAGAGGATGAGATGGTTGGATGGCATCATCAACTCAATGGACATGAATTTGGGTAGACTCCAGGAGTTGGTGATGGACAGGGAGGCCTGGCATGTTGGGGTCGCAAAGAGTCAGACATGACTGAGCAACTGAAATGAACATGTCAGAAAACATTTCAGCTGGGTTGATTCACTGAGGGGTCCTGACAATGGTGGTGAGTAGCCTTGAAGTGGTCAGAAAACTATTTTTGTTAAAAAATTTATAGGAAGTTACTTTTTTACCTAAGACAAGTCTGCCCAATGTGAGTGCATTGTCTACTTTCTCTGCTTTGTGTGGGTATATAAGTATAAATATATGTGGGCTTTCCTAGTTTTGCTCGTGGTAAAGAATCTGCCTACCAATGCAGAAGATGCAAGAGACATGGGTTCAGTCACTGGGTTGGAAAGATCCCCTGAAGGGGGGAATGGCAACCCACTCCAGTATTCTTGCCTGGGAAATCCCATGGACAGAGAGCCTGGCGGGTTACGGTCCATGGAGCCACAAAGAGTCAGACATGACTGAGCAACTGAGCGCATACACACATAAATATATATTTGTGTGTGTGTGTGTGTGTGTGTATATATATATATATATATTTCAGGCTGGTAATACTGTTATCTGAGGATTATAACTTTGGGTCTTAAGTCACGTGTATTTTTAAAACACCACTTTTTTTTTTTAGTAGACAACTCATTCCAAACATGAATTCAATGAAATGATAATGAAAGAATCAGGGAAGATGCATGTAGCAACTAAGACAAAGAACAGGTATGTTGCAGGAGCTGGAAACATGGAATCATAGACAAGGGACCAGGAGGACACTGAACAAAGAGAAAGGAGAGCATTTCCACTTGATCCTGTGAATTCCATGCAGTATTGTGTGAATTCAGCCACAGCAAATAGGCCCTCCTGTTTCCTTCCATCAGGAGGAGAGTAGAAATTGTAATTCTTAGAAAGAAAATGAAGCCGAGAAGTTTAGCTGCATTAGAAACATATTCCTCTCAGCCTGGGAGACGGGACCTGGGACCTTGAGAACCGCTGCTTTGGGCAGACCAGCAGCCTTTCCCTGGTTTACATCTTGAGCAGAGTTATCGGACAGCAGTGAAGATGGTTTTGGCAGGCCTAGAAGCACGACTGAGATGGTCGAGTACTACACCTTTTAGAAACTCTGAGGAGAAACTGGATGGGGCACACAGGAATGTTAAATAATCGGGGTGTGATAGACTTGAGCTCAGCATCCTGACTGTAACTGAAGCCTGAGGTTCCTCTTTATCTGTGGGATGAGAAGGGTCCTTAGAAGCTCCCCAGAGCCTTGAAGCAGAAGTGAGACAGTGTAACTAAACCAGCACAGGGGGTAGATCCCCACATGTTGCATTAATGCCTTCATTTCTGCTTCCCTTTTATTTGAAATGTGTTTCTAGATATTGTTGAATTGACTAAATAACTAGGCTCCGATACATTGAAGAGATAATTTTTTTTTTTTTCCTCAAAATGGAGGAGGGAAAGGTGAGTTGCTTTGGGGGTTCTTGTTTGGAAAAGCCTGACAGCTGGAGGTCTGATGGCTGCAAATTCTCTGTCACCTACGGACAAAGAATGAGAGGCTTTAAAAATGAAGAACACATTCGTGCCTCTTCATCTTGGCATTGGTCGCTGAAACAGGAGAGCATGGCCAGGAGACAAAAGCTTGTTTGCTACTGAGAAGGGGTGTTTCAACACCAAACCCAGCATTCTTGCCCGATTTTCCATCCTCCTGGACTTGCTGTTTCATTGAGCGGCACCCATCAACCCGACAGCCTGGGTCAGCGAGCTGCGGCCGGTCTGGTCTGGGACTCTGCCACCATCTCCCTGCCGCCATCAGCCAATGCGTCCTGCAGCTTCTTCCTCCCCGAAGCCTCGTGAATCCACGTGCTTTCTTCATGCTCACTCCCTTTACCCTAAATTTCCCAGCAGGTTTATGGCTGCAGCCATCCAGCTGGTCTTCCTGACAGCAGTGTCCCCCTTCTCGGGTCTGTTCTTTGCAGAGGTGACTGAGCATCGGGCCATCCCTCCTGTCCACACCTGTCCAGGATAAAGGCAGACTCCCCTGCACAGCACCTACGTACTCAGGGTCCTCAGTGCTGGTGACACGGGTGTGATTAGAGGGCTCTTTACTCAACCCCCACGTGCAAAATCCATCAGTCCCACCCCTTTCCAGTAAAACTCCTTGTAAAAAACATTGTTTGTTTTATAAATAAGCTCTAGACGTCCTCTAGGGCTTCCTTTTCGGGGAGGGGGGATGTATTTCCCTTTTATTTATTTATTTAAATTAATTTTTACAGGCGTGTAGTTGGGATGAGGCTGGGAGAGCAGGCGTGGAGGTGGAGATTGGGAAAAGTTGAAGCTGGAGAAGTGAGCGTGGCTCAAATTGCGTGAATATACGTGGAACCCAGGGCTTTCTTTTAGCCAGACTGTTAACCCTCAGACTCTCTCTTATGTAACATATGTTTATAAACATGTCGGAACTTCCCCTGATGACTCTCTGATTTCAGCCGTGCTCTACCCCGCCTCGGCTCCCCAGCCCCTTTCAAAAGGACACTCAGTTCCCCAGGAAGGCAGCTCCCTGCCCTGTGGCCTGGGCTCCTTCCCCCCCGTGGTAGCGCGCCCCCTCACCCTCCTTTGCACTGACTCTTTCAAACTGGTTCCTGTTTTTCTTGAAGAATTCACATAGGAAGCCTCAGAGAGTCCTGCACACCGTCTCGCCTGGCCTAATCCTGAGCCGCTGCATGGTACTCTTACCCTCTCCTGTGTACCCAGCTCACCTCTTAACTCTTTGCCTTAGTATCTCCTCTGTGAGCTTATCCTGAATGTGAGGAAAGAAGGTCTATTTACCTTTGTGTCTGTGGAGCCTTGTGAAAGGCCAGACTCACAGAGGGCACTCAGTAAATGTTAATGCATAAAACTGTGAGAAATGCATGCTGCAGCTCTATGCAGAGAAGGCAGACTCGTGTCTCATGGATCTCCTTGCACATGTTTGGTGGTCTGTAATTACTTTGTTGAATCAGAATAATTGAACGATGTGGCCTGGTTCTGGCCAATGGGGAAATGATAATCCTTTTAAAAATAAGAATTCTAATAATAGTGTAAGACTAAATATGATTGTCAAATGTATGCTATAGGTGTATAGGAGAATGAGGAAATGATTATTTTTAGCTGCCTCATAATACACTGATCCCAACAAATGTACCAGTTTAAAAGGTTTTTCACCATCTAAACAGATGTGAGTTGAGTGGAAAAATGAGCAAAGTGAGAATTTTCTGGTAGACAGTCCTCCCTGAGCCTCCTGCCCCTCTGCGTGTTTTGTGAGCAAAAGCAGGGAGGGCCCTTGTTCTGAAAGACGGAGCAAGCATCTCCCTCTGGAGAAGAGGGAAGATTATGTCCCTCGCAGTAAGGATGTCTCCCTCTGGGACAAAGTGTGGGCTGGATCATCACCCACTATAAAATACTAGGGTTCCCTGTGCTGTGGTTCCTCTCCTGTAACACAACCTTCTTCTTATATGGGTGTCATCTGACCCTCTCTGCACCTCCCTGTGAGAAATGGGACTCAGGAAACAGACAGAAATGCCAATGCACTGGCTAATACTATTGCTCTGAGTAATAAAGCTTCCTGGCTCTCTGATCCAGGCAGCTCTCCTCTTCTTCCAGCATCCACAGAACAGCTAGCAGGCCAACTGGCTAGCTGGTGCAGGGGGTGAAATCTTAGACCCTCACGGTTCTCGAGAGTGTTAATTGTGATGCTTAATGCTTTTTTACTGTAAGGGTGGGCTTCCCTGGTGGCTTAGATGGTAAAGAATCTGCCTGCAATGTGGGAGACCTGGGTTCAATCCCTGGGTTGGGAAGATGCCCTGGAGGGCATGGCAACCCACTCCAGTGTTCTTGCCTGGAGAATCCGCATGAACAGAGGAGCCTGGCAGGCTACAGTCCACGGGGTCACAATGAGTCAGACACGACTGAGCGACTAAGCAGAGCACTGCATAAGGGCAGTGACTCCCAGTTTCTGTTAGATTTTTACATTGACTTATTATTTAGTAAGACTTTGCTAAGTTTCAGTGAAATTCTTCCTCTTGTGAAATCATCATGGCTTTATGAAATAATTTCATGATAGTGACCAGCAGGACAGTTTCAGAGAAAGAGCTGAATAACTCCTTGATATGTGAGAGAGAAAGAACGAATATGGATATGTTGGAAATCTTACTGGAGAACAGAAAATTAGGTGAGTGGTTCTCTTACCACTCAAATAAATGGGGCAGAAATAATTATTCATGAAAATTAATTTCCAATAAAGGTAGTCCAGTCACCTAAGAAGAATTATCCAAACTGTTTCTTATAAGGCACATAGATTTTTGTTGCTGCTACTGCTTTGATGCAGGGAATCTCTTTTTCAGATAATTTTTTTAAACAATAGCATGCTCTCAATGTAAAAATAAAATGGGGGATAAAAATCAGAGTGCTTATTTGATTTTCCCAGTGAAAAAAGAAATACTTGTTTTAGGACAAACACAAAGCAGAGAAAATGAATGATTCCTGCAGTTTTAGAATGAAGCTTTTATCTTGTTAGAGCCTTTGTTAGGAACAGTGAAAAGCAAGTTTAAATTCTGAATATGGAAAATTGTTCTCGAAGATTTTCTGCCCTTTAAAATTGCTCTAAAAGATGATTGCTACACCACAATAGGGAGCTTTAAAGATAGAAAATAAAGAGATTACAGGGTAAATAGCCTGCAAGCTGTGATGGTTTAACGTTCAGGGGATGAGTCACTGGTGAATATATCACTTATCAGAGTTCTTTGGTGAATATAGTTTCCTTTGTTTCCTTGACAGTCAAACTGAACTGAGAAGATGCAGTCAGGATATTTTAGAATGTCCTGTTAACCAGTGTCAGAATGTGGAGCGGACAGCAGAGAAGCGTGGCCCACACAGGAAGCATGGTGCAGGGGTTGTGAGAAGCTGGTTGACAATCAGACAGCTCTGTCTATTGATAACTTTCAGTTATTGACTCAGTTCATTATTCTTGAGCATTTTAACCACTACATGTCATTTTCACCACTACGTGTCATTTTCACAGGATGGTTGACATGTGAGTCGATTGAAAAAATTTGATCCTATAATAAGTGAATGGTCGATGATTGTCATTCTGATATTCACAAACTTTTGAATGATTTTCCCTTTCGTTTAATAACAAAAGGTCCTGGCAGTGTTTACGTATTGCATCTGTATGTTTAAATTTAAATTTACCAATTAAAGTTAGCACAGGCTTCCCTTGTGGCTCAGCTGGTAAAGAATCCGCCTGCAATGCAGGAGACTTAGGTTCGATCCCTGGGTTGGGAAGATGCCCTGGAGAAGGGAAAGGCTACACACTCTAGTATTCTTGCCTGGAGAATTCCATGGACTGTATAGTCCATGGGGTCACAAAGAGTCAGACATGACTGAGCAACTTTCAAAGTCAGCACAACTTTAAATTTCTTCAGTAGAAAGAGATATGGTATAAAAACAGTAATCAGTGTATGTTCAGTGGCTCGATCGTGTCTGACTCTTTGTGACCCTGTGGACTGTAGCCCACCGGCTCCTCCATCCACTCCTGGTGGTACTGCCAGACACCTGTGTGTACTTTGTAAGAATATTTTTTGCTTCTGTAAATACAGGCAGACATTCTCTGATACCAGTGCCAATGACAGTAAAACCAAAACTCTTGTATGTGTGCAAAATGTTTCTTTTCGGTCTCTTTTCACGTTGTTTCATGAAGCCTGCCCGGTAGAGAACTACTTGTAGGTGTCCTTGGGGTTGTGCCGTGGTATCTGGCAGCCTTGCAGCAAGGGGGTGCCTGCAGGCTGGGTGGTCTTTCCCGAGTGTGAACCTGGCTGGGCCACAGCCCTGGTTTCAATCAAACACTAACTTAGGTGCTGCTCGGAGGAGTTTCGCAGGTGTGATTAGAGTCCACAAGGAAGGAGATGATCCCAGAGAATCTGGTGGAGTTGATTCCATCAGGCAAAAGATCAGCACCGAGGGTTTTAGTCCTGCCTGTTAACAGCGGCTTCACATTTGATAGTCAATAAAAAGTGATACTCACAAACTTTTGAATAATTTGCCTTTTTGTTTGACAACAGAAGGTCCTAGATGTGTTTACATATTGCATCTATGTGTTTAAATTTAAATTTACCAGTTAAAGTAAGCACAACTTTAAATCTCTGGGTGGAGAGAAATATGATATAAAAATAGGAATCAATATATGCTCAGTTGCTAAGTTGTGTCCGACTCTTGGTGACCCCTTGGACTGCAGCCTGCCAGGCTCCTCCGTCTGTGGGAGTTTGCCGTCAAGAATACTGGAGTGGGTTGCCATTTCCTTCTCCAGGGGATCTTCACATCCTGGAGTCCCTACCTGCTCTTCCTGAGGTTGTGGTCTGTGGGTCTGTTTTAAAAATAATTCTATTGTTTGTTTTGGCTGTGCTGGTCTTCGCTACTGCAGGCGGCCTTTCTCTAGTTGTGGTGAGCGGGGCTATTCATGGACCGGCAGCAGGACGGTCACTGTGCATGAGCTTGTGATGGTCGGGACGCTGGACTGAACTCAGCGGTTACCGGACTGTGGTGGACTGAACTGTGTCCTGCTAGATTCACTGGCTGAAGCTCTAACCTTTATTGTGACTGATTTGGAGATAAAGCTTTTAGGATGTAAGTTAGTTGAATGAGCTCATAAAGTGAGTCCTAATCAGATAGCACTGGTGACTTCACGAGAAGAGAAAGCAGTCTCTCTATCTCCACTCACTGAGGAAAGGTCATGCGAGTTCACAGCAAGAAAGCAGCCGTCTACAAACCAGGAAGAAAGCTCTTACCAAAATCTGACCCTGCCGATGCCCTGATGTTGGACTTCCTGCCTCTTCCTGCCTCTCTCACACCAGAAGTGTGAGAGAATCAATTTCTCATGTTTAACCACTCAGTCTACGGTATTTGGTTATGGCAGCATCAGTAAATTGTGGAGGGATTGATTTTAGGGCCAAACATCCTCAAGGACCATTTTCATTATTGTCTCATTTGTTAAGAAGAAAACTGAAGCTTTTTCACTTAACAAAGAGTTAACACATCTGAACTGATCAGCAGTAGTGATCAGCGGTGATTGCTGACTGGCTACTGGAGGTGTACAAGGCGTTTCAGGAAAGAATAAGAAAGAAACAGATAAGCTGGGCTCAAAGAACAAACACCTACTGTGCAGGAACAGTCAAAATGTAACACCGTTAGAAGCTTAGTCTGCACGTCCTTCTGATGCTTGTTGAAGCTGTGGGTCTTCTGTCTGGTCACGGGGACGTGCGAGGATCGTCTCCTCCATAAACAACATCCGAATGCACGATGTTTTCCTTCGGGGTTTTCTTCAGGCTCACGCTGGTGGACGCAGCTCTCACTTTTGCTGCAGCGGCCTCCTGCAGCCCTCGCTGGGGCCTCTGCTGTGGCCCTGGCCGTCTCTTCCTGTCCGTGGTCCTCCTGGCCTAGCTTTCAAAGGTCAGGAACAATTCCTAAACAAGCGGCTCCAAAGACCTCCTCCACAGTGGACAAGTTCTCAGACCAAGGGCAGGATTTGCTGATCTGGATTTAAATCCTGTTTGCCTGTAACTGGAAGTCACTGAAAGGCCCCAGGTTTTGCATTTTTTAAGCGGGGGTAATATCTACCTTGTGGCTTAGGTTAAGTAGAAAGTGTTTTAAACAGAGTAACCCATGTGAGGGCTTCCCAGGCGGCACTAGTGATAAAGAATCCACCTGCCAGTGCAGGAGACTTGGGTTTGGTCCCTGGGTCGGAAAGATCCCCCGGAGGAGGAAATGGCAATCCGCTCCAGTATTCTTGCCTGGAGAATCCCATGGACAGACGAGTCTGGTGGGCTATAGTCCAAGGGGCTTCAAAGAGTCAGATGCAACTGAGCACATGCATAACCCATGAGAAGTTCTTTGCACAGCACTTACTCCTGTAAGTGTTGCAAACACATTAGCTGGTTATGTTTATGACCATGGAATAAGATACCCCAGAGCAGCAGATCTCCAACCTTCCTGGTCATAAAACATCATCCGTTCAGTGCAAATCCGCTTTAAGGCTGTGGAGTTAATTTGCTAATTTGCTCATGGGGAGTGGGTCTAATTATTGTGATATGTGTGGCCACTGTGTATTATTATGCACAGTTCTTGTTTTTTGGAAAAGGAGCACACTGCACTGGAAGTGGAAAATGGTCAGTTCTGTCGGCTGAGAGACATGTAGGGTGGCTACTGTCATCCAATGTCCAGCACGTCAGACTGGACAGGGGCCGGGCAGTGCCCAGGGTGTTCACTGCTGGAATTTGATTCTTCAGCAACACAAAGTAGGAGCAATGAGATTACCAAGGGCCTCCTAATGGATTCAGGAGGTTGTTTTATGTTTTAAAAATTATCACTGGATGGAGGATATGAATTAGGATGTTTGATCTGTTTCTAAAACTGCTATTTATTGTTGTTCAGTTGATAAGTCGTGTCTGACTCTGTGACCCCATGGACTGCAGCATGCCAGGCTTCCCTATCCTTCACCATCTCCAAGTGTTTGCTTAAACTTGTGTCCACTGAGTCAGTGATGACATCCAACCATCTCATCCTCTGTCGCCCCCTTCTCCTCTTGCCCTCAGTCTTTCCCAGCATCAGGATCTTTTCCAATGAGTTAAATCTTCACATCAGATGGCCTAAGTATTGTAGTTTTAGTTTTAACATCAGTCCTTCCAGTGAATACTCAGGGTTGATTTTCTTTGATTGACTGGTTTGATCTCCTTACAGTCCAAGGGACTCTCAAGAGTCTTTTCCAGCATCATAGTTCAAAAACATCAGTTCTTTGGTGCTCAGCCTTTTTTATGGTCCAACTCTAACATCCATACATGACTACTGGAAAAACCATAGTTTTGACTATATGGACCTTTGTCAGCAAAGTGACGTCTCTAATTTTTAATATACTGTCTAGTTTAGTCATAGCTTTTCTTCCAAGCAGCAAGTGTCTTTTAATTTCATGACTGCAGTCACCACCCAAAGTGATTTTGGAGCACCCCCCCAAAATAAAATCTGTCACTGTTTCCACTTTTTCCCCATCTATTTGCCATGAAGTGCTGGGACTGGATGCCATGATCTTAGTTTTTTGAATGTTGAGTTTTAAGCCAGTTTTTCAGCCTCTCACTTTTATCAAGAAGTTCTTTAGTTCTTCTTCGCTTTCCGCCATTAAAGTGGTATCATCTACATATCTGAGGTTGGTGATATATATCCCGGCAGTCTTGATTCCAACTTGTGAGTCATCCAGCCCAGAATTTCACATGATGTTCTCTGCACATAAGTTAAATAAGCAGGGTGACAATATACAGCCTTGACGTACTCCTGTCCCAATTTTGAACCAGTCCGTTGTTCCATGTCTTGTTCTAACTGTTGCTTCTTGCCTGCATACAGGTTTCTCAGGAGGAAGGTAATCTGGTCTAGTATTCCCTTCTCTTTAAGAATTTTCTATAATTTGTTGTGATCTACACAATCAAAAGCGTTCAGTTCAGTCACTCAGTCATGTCCGACTCTTTGCGACCCCATGAACTGCAGCATGGCAGGCCTCCCTGTCCATCACCAACTCCCAGAGCCTACCCAAACTCATGTCCATTGAGTTGGTGATACCATCCAACCATCTCATCCTTTGTCATCACCTTCTCCTCCTGCCTTCAATCTTTCCCACCATCAGGGTCTTTTCCAGTGAGTCAGCTTTTTGCATCAGGTGGCCAAAGTATTGGAGCTTCAGCTTCAACATCAGTCCTTCCAGTGAAGACCCAGGACTGATCTCCTTTAGGATGGACTGGTTGGATCTCCTTGCAGTCCAAGGGACTCTCAAGAGTCTTCTCCAACACCACAGTTCAAAAGCATCAATTCTTCAGTGCTAAGCTTTCTTTATAGTCCAACTCATACCTCCATATATGACTACTGGAAAAAACCATAGCCTTGACTAGACAGACCTTTGTTGGCAAGATAACGTCTCTGGTTTTTAATATGCTGTCTAGGTTGGTCATGACTTTCCTTCTAAGGAGTAAGCATCTTTTAATTTCATGGCTGCAATCACAATCTGCAGTGATTTTGGAGCCCCCCCCCACCTCCAAATAAAAGCCACTGTTTCCCCATCTATTTGCCACGAAGTGATGGGACTGGATGCCATGATCTTAATGTTGAGCTTTAAGCCAACTTTTTCACTCTCCTGTTTCACTTTCATCAAGAGGCTCTTTAGTTCCCCTTCACTTTCTGCCATAAGGTGTGTCATGGTGTCATCTGCATATTTGAGGTTATTGATATTTCTCCCGGCAATCTTGATTCCGGCTTGTGCTTCATCCAGCCCAGTGTTTCTCATGATGTACTCTGCATATAAGTTAATTTTGCATAGTCTATGAAGCATAAGTAGATGGTTTTTTGGAATTCCCTTGCCTTTTCTACGATCCAACAGATGTTGGGATTTGACCTCTGGCTCCTCTGCCTTTTTTAAATCCACCTTGTACATCTGGAAGTTCTTAGTGCACATACTGCTGAAACAGCTTGAAGGATTTTGAGCATAATTTTGCTAGCATGTGAAATGAGTCCAACTGTACGGTAATTTGAACTTTCTTTGGCATTGCCTTTCTTTGGGATTGGAATGAAAATTGACCTTTTCCAGTCCTGTGGCCACTGCTGAGTTTTCTTCATTTGCTGGCATATTGAGTGTAGCACTTTAATAGCATCAAGATATTTGATGATGACTTTTCTTAAGTCATAGTGTTTTATTTTTGGATAGCATAATCATATCCATAGAAAATGGCATTTTTCAGAAATCCTAGAGGACATAAAATGTAGGAGAAAATACAGTTGTATGAATTGACACCTGTGGAGATTATTTTTCATGCAAATATGTTTAATCAGTGAAATGAAAATGAAACCAAAAAAGAGAATTTTAACCAAATACTGATAAATCTCAAGGCATATTATCTAGTCAATAGAAAGATAGGATTGAATCCTATAATATTTCAGTTTTTAGGTTATGAACTGTAAAATATCAGAAATTTCATGGCATACAAGCCTAAAATACATACATTCAGATTTTTAAAATGTGATTATTACAAAGTTCTTTTGGTCATCTGTCAAACTTGGTTTGCTTTCATTTGCATGATTTATTCCTGTAACCATATTCTTACATCAGAGCATGGCCGTCATGTAGGCGCTGCAGCACTGATCATATTAACTCTGCAGATGCTTAGACCTTCTTCCTGGCCCCAGGTAATGGCTTCAGTGCCAATTTTAGCACACAGCTCCATAATACAGTATTGTTTATATTGATCTCTCTGTCTAAGGAATCCCTGGTGGCTCAATAAAGAATCTTCCTGTCAACGAAAGAGATGCGGGTTCGATCCCCGGGTTGGAAGATCCCCTGGAGAAGGAAATGGCAACGTGCTTTCCTGGAGAATCCCACGGACAGAGGAACCTGGCGGGCGACAGTCATGGGGTGGCAGAGAGTCTGACAGGACTGAGCGACTGAATCACCACCACAGCTGTCTGTCTGGCTGCCTCTTAGTTGCGGCACAGGGACTCTCTAGTTCTAACCCGCGGGCTTAGTAATATCAGCACCCAGGCAGAGTTGCACCTCGTCACATGAAATCTTAGTTCCCAGGGACTGAACCTGCGTCCCCTGCATTGGAAGGTGGATTCTTAAACACTGAGCCGCCAGGGAGGTCCCTACGGTACTGTTTTTTATTCACATTTCTTTTCTCTGATGCGTTTCCAATCACAGAAGGAATGCCTGTTCACTGCCGGGTGAGACCAAACGATATGAAGATGAGTGAAAGCAAAGCCCACCTTCTGGTCATCCTCCATTCCCTGCTGAGGTGCGGCCTGTCTCTGTGCAGGTCTCCCCCAGGGCCTCCGACCGCACCTGCCCCTCGGCCTCCCTCCCTCCTGGAGCTTCGCTTTCCTGCCCCCTCGGCGGCTTCCCCAGGTGAGCCAGGCCCGGGTGTGCCCCCGCACCTTTCTGCTCTGGTCACAGTGCCGGGCACCCGGGGACCAGCCCGTTTCCCCTTTCATTCTTACAGAGGTCAGACTTTCAGACTGCCTGCAGTGATTTCAGAATTATCGAAGAGAAATGAAAATCCAGCCCCGACTCCACTGTACCTTTTCCCCTTATCCGGCCACTCTGGCTCTGCTGGTCTCGTGCCCCCCTGAGGGGCTGTGGCTTCATTTCTCACAGCACCCCTCCCCCTTGTCTAATGTAGTTTTTTTTTTTTTTTTTTTCCTTTACAATATTGTATTGGTTTTGCCAGCTTTTAAAACACGTATTTGTTGTTGAGGTGCAGCTTTGCCATCAGGAACTTCTCCTTCTACCCGCTGCTTTCACTTCTCTTTCTGGTTGGTACTAGTTTCTGATTGCCGGCTCTTATATTTTTAATCAGCTCTTCTTCTAATTGCTTTTCTCAAGGCCACCCAGCTCTAGGCCAGGGTTTGTCCCTTCCTCTCTCCTGGGGCCCCGCCCATCACTCCCCCACCCCAGTACCTGCTCCCATCACTTCCGGGTTACATCCTGTCCCCTCCTCTCTCCTGGGAGCCCTCCCATCACTCCCCCTGCACCTGCTCCCATCACTTCTGGGTTACACCCTGTTGGCCACAGGTCTCAGTTTTGATCAAAGTAGGAAAATGTTTATATGTGGTTTTCAGGCTTCAGATATTTTCACAATTACTTTTTCAATTCTAAAACCAGTACTGAGAAGTACGAGGGAAGGCGTTGTCACTTGGTACTTGGAGTGACACCCTGGGGGCTGGTGTGACATGGCTAAGGTCTGTCCGGTGCCCGTGAGCCCACAGCCCAGATCGCTGAATTCCTGGTTGTGTGTCTGCTCCCTCGCATCACGCTCTAGGTGTCCTCTGAGCTCCGCTTCCTGGCGGCTGGAATGTCAGATGTCTAACGACAAAGCTCTGCTTAGTCCCCTTCCTCCATTTTACTCCCCAAATGAGGTCCAGTTCTGCCACTCAAAAAGATGCAGTCATCTTTGTGAATGGTAGAGGATATTCTCTGGGAAGTCAGGAGATCTGAGCGTCCTTCTGACTTTATTGTCCAGTGATTTGTGTCGACCTGTCATTCAAAAAATGGAACAAAATGGGATGGGGTTGTTTGGGATTTAAGCATTCATCAGAGTCACCTGAAGGTTTGCTGCACATGGTCTCCTGGGCTCCACCCCTAGAATTTCTGACTCAGTAGGTCTGGACTTGCATTGCTGACAAGTTGCCTGATGCGAATGCTGCCAACTTGGGGACAACACTGTAAGAACTACTTTGTTTGTTGTTTAGTCGCTTTGGTCGTGTTCCACTCTTGTGATCCCATGGACTGTAGCCCGCAGGCTTCTCTGTCCATGGGGTTCTCTGGGCAAGAATACTGGAGTGGGTTGCCATTCCCTTCTCCAGGGGATCTTCTGGACCTAGGGACTGAATCCCCTTTTCCGGCACTGGCAGTCATGTTCTTCACCACTGAGCCACTTGGGAAGAACATGTGCCCACGTAAATTCTAAATTCCCTTAAATACCAACCAGTTGTGATTGGGAGTGACAGCGCTCACCATCAGGGAGCTGCTGATGGCACTGCGTCACTTGGCACTTTTGATGATGGTCAACTGGAGGCTGGAGATAGAGGATGTGCTTAATGACACCCGCAGCACTTTCTGCAGGTCTGCCTGAAGCTGGGTGTGAATCCAGTATTGGTCCTCTTTTCCATTTGAATGTATGATGAACTTGGATGGCTAGTGTTTGTTTTAGAAATTTGTAGAGACATAAAAGCCAGTCTGCATGCAATCTGATTCCTGAATGAGCTTGTCACTTAGCATAATAGTGTCATATAATAACCTGCCTGGTGGTATAAGTCTCCAGTTACCTTGCCTGCCTTGTACAATACTGATCCTTAAGGTTGATGGTAATGGGACTACAGTGACTGATGAGTGGGATTTTATTCTGTAATTCTGGGTCTCAGAAAATTAAATAGAAAAGGAATTTATTTGGGTTCTTTAGCTGGTTTCTAGTCAGGGCAGCAGCTGCACAATTTATGTTTCTTATCTGTGATTCTGCTAGGTTCATGGGTTCTGAGGGAAATAATCCTATTTTCCTGCTTAATAAATACAGGGTAAACTCATTAATTACACTGAGATTAATCTGGCATTTAGCACAGACACTAAAAAGAGCACTGCATTGAGTATTTGACCTTTTACAATATTAACAGTTGGAATGGGCTAAAATTTAACATACAGCACAAGTCCAAAAATAGAATTAGCAGCAGGCTCCAGAGAATTTTTGTATTTCATTCAGCTGTCTTCCTGTAAGAAATTACAGGCAGTGAAACCATCTAAGAAGACATAAATAAAACTGATTTTCTAAACTGTGTGGATACCATTAAATATATCATTTATTATACTAATTATATAATAGTAATTCTCTTTGGTGCTTTACTAGGTTAGAGAGCTAAAAAGAGGCCAGATAAGAAAGACATTTAAATGGGTGTAATGCAAATTTCAATGTATAACTTTGAAATACATCCAAGAAATCTTGAAGGAAAAGTAAACAGTAAGGCTACACAACCTTTTTGTTTGGTTGTGTTTTTTTTTTGTTTTTTTTTTTTTTTTTTAGTACACACATCCACACAACATAAACCATATAATAATTAAGGGAAATTATTATAATACCATGTCCTTTCATAATAAAATGAAAAACCTTGTTTGAAAGGACAGATACAATTAATGACTTTTCTTCAGAGTTTATTCATATATTTGTACCCTAAGAAGTTTCAGTTAAGCCTGTGAACCTTTGGCCAAAGTTCAAGAAAACGTTTATTGCTTGTTAATGGACAGTGCTCAAACGTTATCATGTATGTGCTTTCTATCAGATCAGGATTTGTTTGGGAGAAGATCTGTTTGGAAATACTCTGGCCTGTCTGACTTTTTTCTTCCTGTGTGTAAGAGA
Organism: Bubalus bubalis; assembly: GCF_019923935.1. NCBI lineage: Eukaryota > Metazoa > Chordata > Mammalia > Artiodactyla > Bovidae > Bubalus > Bubalus bubalis. Next base: position 54,501,833 of record NC_059178.1, on the reverse strand, counting down.
GCCATCTTAATAGTGCTGTGGTTTATCTGGAAAACTGAATGAAGATGACTGAACTGTAGAAACAAGTTCAGTCCAAATTATAGCACCATCTGTTTTGCATGTGGCTTCGTGTATTGAAAAAGAGCCATGTCTGTTTTTTGCATGGATTATTTCATCAATATTATTATTATTTCTTTCTCATTGCTCACTTCTTTCATGGAAACTCTCAGTGGGCTTCATACCCCTCTTCTCCCATCCTCATCCTCCCCTCACAGGACATAACAGGTGAAATAAGACCACTGTCTAGGTGCTCATGAACTTCCCTCCTCTGAGATGGAAGTACGTCCCTCAGTGATGGGTTTTAATGTCTCACCAGCATGTACGCCTCCCTTTAGATTATAAACCACAGGTGCAGGAGCCGTGTCTCTTTATGTGCTGTCCAAATTCTCACTTCTGATGGCACTTAATCATAAGAATCGTCAAATGAGCGAGTTAGAAAGTGCTCTTCCAAACGCCTCCATCTTGGCAGTAAAAGGATTAACTAGAGCTTGCCCTGCAATGTCGCCCTGATGTGCTTCCAGGGTGTAAGGAGTCCCCTTACCTTCTGAGCAGAAATGTATTTTGACCCTTCCCCTATTGCTAAACTTCTCCATTCTTTATTTTTATCCAGCCCTGCAGAGACTCCATTTGGTAGATACCCTGCACCAAAGTCAAAGTTAGAAAAAATTTATGACACAGAAAACGCCAATACCAGTTGGCAGTCTGTGTTAATATCTAAGATGGCAGAGCAAGCATATGTGAGACTAAGGAAATTCGTGGCTTATGATTTCCTGAGGAAGCTTAAGAGGTAGTTTGGGTCCAGTAATAAGATACCTAAGTTATGGGGATATGAAGCGCAGCACGGTGACGGTCGCTAACAATACTGGATTGTATTTTGGAGGTGCTAAAAGGGAGATGTTAAAGGGTCTCATCACAGGAAAAATACTGTGGTGTTTAACAGCAAAATAAACAGAAAACCAAACCAAAAAACACAAACACGAAACAGTCTAAATGTCTGAGAGTGGGAGTTGTTTATATGGATTAATCTACAGACCTACTGCTTGGAATATCATTTAGCTATTGTAAGTGATGATGTACAAAGATATTAATGATGTGGCATTAATATCAGCCATGGCACACTGTTAAGGAAAAGGCTGATTAGAAAGTACTATTGAAGGTAAGATGCACTGAGTAAAAAAATCAAACTAAACAAAAAGACTGGATATATCTTTATACATAAATACAACATGATAGTCTCTGGGAGATGGTTTCAAACATTTTATTTTATTCCCATTTCTCATTTTATTCTCAGTGCTTTATTCTTTCCCCAAATTTTCAATTCCCATACTTTGTTTTAATCAGAAGTATTTGTACTTACAGATAGATGTAAAATAGTAACTTGCTTGAATAAATATTCTTGGAGAGTTTATAATTTTGTAATTGTATTGCCCTAAAATATGCCAGCTACTGTTTACTGCCTAGACAACTGCCCATTTTGCCTTTTCTCCTTGTGGTAAGAAGCCAGGGTGGAAATATTTTGATCTCAGGGAAGTCAGGATTTTCCTTCAGCCAAGAAGATAAATAGTGACTATGATTAGAAAGCTCATCACAGCAGTTCTTTCCTCTTGGCCCAGTTACTAACTTTCCTAGCCTCCCTTGTCCACAGAGATGCCCATAATGTCAGAATTCTGGCCCATTAAATGGAAGATGTCTGCATGGAAATTTGGAGAGATTTCCTTCACTGATTAAAAAATTAATAAGCCTCATAATAGAAAAGCTTCTTGTTTCTTCCTTTTGCATTTTGAAAGTGAATGTGATGCCTGGAGCTCTGGCAGTCATCTTGTGAGCAAGAGTTACAAGCATGACGGTGAAAGGAAACTGGCTAAGCACAACAGAACAGAAGCGTTGAAAGAGACTGGATCCCCAATGTCATCACTGAGCAGCTAAACCCGCAAGAGCCTCCAAATGACCAGGCCTTTTTATATGATAAAGAAATGAACTATTGGTGTAAACGTCAGTTAGTTTTTAACTTACTTGCAGCAAAAACTTTCCTAAGTATTACATGAGGTTCACTAGCAAATTAGATGGTGGGATTGTAGCTAACCCCCCGCTTATAAACACATTTTTGAAAATGTATTTGAAAAGAGAGAATGTTGTAAACAATGTATTTGTTATAGTACAGTCTGGAGTTGTTTCTCTTTCTAATGTGTTTGAGATCATGGCATCCGGTCCCATCACTTCATGGCAAATAGATGGGGGAAACAATGGAAACAGTGACAGACTTTATTTTTTTGGGCTCCAAAATCACTGCAGATGGTGACGGCAGCCATGAAATGAAAAGACGCTTGCTCCTTGGAAGGAAAGTTATGACCAACCTAGATAACATATTCAAAAGCAGAGACATTACTTTGCCAACAAAGGTCCATCTAGTCAAAGTTATGGTTTTTTCCAGGGGTCATGTATGGATGTGAGAGTTGGACTATAAAGCTGAATGCTGAAGACTTGATGCTTTTGAACTGTGGTGTTGGAGAAGACTCTTGAGAGTCCCTTGGACTGCAAAGAGATCCAACCAGTCCATCCTAAAGGAGATCAGTCCTGGGTGTTCATTGGAAGGACTGATGCTGAAGCTGAAACTCCAATACTTTGGCCACCTGATGCGAAGAGCTGACTCATTTGAAAAGACCCTGATGCTGGGAAAGATTGAGGGTAGGAGGAGAAGGGGTCAACAGAGGATGAGATGGTTGGATGGCATCACTGACTCAATGGACACGAGTTTGAGTAAACTCGGGGAGTTGGTGATGGACAGGGAGGCCTGGTGTGCTGCAGCCCATGGGGTCCCAAAGAGTCAGACACGACTGAGCTGAACTGAATGTGTGTGTTAGTTGCTCAGCTGTGTCCAGCTCTTTGTGACCCCATAGACTGTAGCCCACCAGGCTTCTGTGTCCATGGGATTCTCCAGGCAAGAGTACTGGAGTGGGCTGCCATTGCCTTCTCCATCTTTGCTAGTAGTGGTCCCTAAAATGTTGTTCCCCTTGAGATCCAGCCAACTGGGGGCTACTCTGTGTTTGCGAGGGGACAGAGGTGGGCGGCGGCTTCCTGCTTTCCTCGGGTACCTGGTGTGGGAGATGCTGATGCACCCCGCAGTAGCACAGTAAGTCTCAGGGCAGTGCTGGCCCCACGGGCTGCCTGCTCCAGGCTCAGCGGCCAGCCTTCATCTCAGGCTTCACCTTTCAGCTCACATGAATACTACAAATGTTGGTTTTGAAAAGTAAAAAGAAAAAAACTTAAGTGGCCTTTAAAAAATTTTTATTTTTGGCTGTGCAGGGTTTTGTCTACTTGTGATGAGCAGGGGCTACGCTAGCTCTGTCACTGCAGTGGCTTCTCTTATTGCTCAGCACCGGCTCTGGGCACACAGGCTCCAGTAGTTGTGGCACGTGGGCTCAGTAGTTGGGGTGCACGGGCTTAGTTGCTCCATGGCATGTGGGATCTTTCTGGATCAGGGACTAAACCTGCGTCTCCTGCTTGGCAAGTGGATTCTTTACCACAGAGCCACCAGGGAAGCCCCAGTGGCTTCTTAAAACTATGGAGAAATAGTTGTCTTTTTTGAATTTTGTTTTTTACTGGAGTGTACACTGCCTTCCAATGTTGTGTTAGTTTCTGCTGCACAGTGGAGTGAATCGGTCACATGCATACATATATCCCCTCAAGAGGGAGGGGGCAGACACGTAGAGCACCGAGCTGAGCGCCTGTGTATACAGCAGCCTCCCACTAGCCGTCTGTCTTACACACGAGGCGGTGTGTATGTCAGTCCTGCTCTCCCTGAATTTTCATCTTCGATAGTTTTTCGACAGTTAAACAAATTCCCAACTATGTGGTAGTGAAACAAGAGTCCAGTATTCTCTAGCACAGCTGCTGCTGCTGCTGCTAAGTTGCTTCAGTTGTGTCCGACTCTGCGACCCCATGGACTGCAGCCTACCAGGCTCCTCCACCCATGGGATTTTCCAGGCAAGAGTACTTCTCCGTCTCTAGCACAGAGGTGACCTCAAATGGGCAGTGTTCTCTGTGGATTAGCCTAACATGTGATGAAAAGTTTAACAGCCAGAGAGTCAGAGATGCGGTGATAGTTCTTGTATCCAGTCGGGCGATTGTTTTCCTACTGCTGCTTAATGAATGGGCACAGACTTAATGGCTTTAAAAGCACTGACTATTCTAGCAGGCCTGGAGGTGGTCTGAAGGGCATGTCCCTGCACAGAAAGGCCAGCAGGTGGCGCCAGCTCTGGCCTGTTTCCTTGCCTCGGCCTGCTCCTCACTGGAAGCTTGTGACCCCAAAACCTCATCTTCCCCACCTCTGCTCCCACAGTCAGCTCACCTTGCTCCTCTTCTGCAGCCACATCGGGTCTCACCAGTCCATATCCTTAACTGAATGGCCCCTGCAGAGTCCCTCTGTCATGTCAGGTCCTGGGGATTTGGACATGATGGATGTCTTTGGGGAACCATTATCCAGCCAACCACAACAGTCAGATCATTAAGTAAAAATAATACTAACAACTGAGCCCATATTGTTTTCCATGCATTATTCTAAGACCTTGAAAATGGTTAAAGTAAATATTTAGGAGAAAAATATTAACGCACTTTAATACTTGTGTCTTTATGTGATAAGTACTATCATTATTCTCATTTGACAGATGAAGATAATAAAGTATACAGACACTAACTAGTTTACCTGAGATCATAATGCTAGAAGAGGCAGAGTGGTTCTTCAGTCCTAAACAAGAATCCCTACTCCTTCTCTCTGTACCACATGCCACCTTGACCTCCTGTGACTGGAGTTTCATGGGGTGATGGGAGGGTTAGTAGAACTAGATAAGCTCTGTATTTCAGGTTCTAATGGATTCTTTCCAACCCAAGGTCATAAATACATTTTGCCCAGTGAGAAAAATTCTAACGGTACCTTAGTTGTAGCAACAAAATCATTAAAGCATTCACTATATTCTTTGGAAAGAGTGTAGTGTAGGGGGAAAGTCACATTTTTTGAAATACAGACTTCACTGAAATGTTACTAATGACATGTCTAAGCTGGCCCAGAGTGAGCTTTTCACAGGTGGGGTCTGAGAGGCCAGATTATGTATCAGACAGCTGATAACAAGTCACTGTAAAAAAGAAACTCCATGTTTTTCAGAGGCCATGTTCATAAATGAATTTTAAAAATCTAGCATTCTGAAACTATTATGAAGCCAACAAAGGAAAAGTCTGGAGAAAATAAAACACATGAGCATTTTTTTAATAAAATTATCAATTCTGACAAAATAAAGTAAAAAAACTTTTTGTGTTAAAGCAAGCCTATTTAGATATGTATACAGATAGAGTGCATATGTTTAATAATAGCACTTAATATCTTTCCCAGAAACATAATGGGCAATTTCTGAAGCATAAGTGATTTCTGAAAAGAGGAACTAAACAGAGGAAAAATAAATGTAGATATAATTTAACTTCTTTGTTATAAGCAATTTGAAAATATAATGGGGGAGAGCAGAATGTAATTGTAATGTAGAATGTATTTTAAAATCCCATTTATTGAGAAGCCATTTGGTAAGTGGTGTACCTAAAGAAAAATATTCACATACTTTGAAATTAGGGAAATTCATAGATTAGTGGCTTTAGAGTGCATTTACTGTTTCAATGCAATAGAAAAAGGAAGCCAAATTGGCTCCAAATGTTGTGTTTTTATAGCACATGTGGAGATAAAGAAAAACTAAGACTAGTAAAAATAACTCCATAAAGATAAGCTGAATGTTTCTTTCCTGCTGATTTCAGTTTGTTGCCTTAAAATGTAATAGGCTGGGGATGGATTCTCACCCCTTGAAAGATGGCTGTTATAATTACTCCTCTTTGCTTTTACATTCAAGTCACGGGGCTTGGGGACTGAAGCTGTGCAGCTCAGTTTAGTGGATTTCTCAGTTGACGATAGCTGAGATCCAAGCAGTCAAGTGTGAAGAAACTGTAACAGAGGCTAGGTCGTCAGGCCGGCATGGATGCAGACGAGATGGGCGCTCGGCGGAGAACCACACCTCGGGTTTACTACACTGTGTCCTCCGCAGATGACGGAAGCAGCCTCGTTACTCAGGACGGTGATTCTTCATGATCAAACCATTACATTTCAATGCCATGGCCAAAACTTGTTACAGTAGTTTCGTTTGGAGAGCTAACTCACTTGTTAGGGGCACTTCCTGAGCTTGGATGCTCATCAGGAAAATATCAGAGGTGCTCAAGCAATGCTAAGGAAGTGTAGGTATCTTCCCTTTAATATGGAAATTGACTGAAGAACACATTATACCTTTTATGACCTTTTTCAGAATGAACAGTTTCAGTGACTTTAGAATGGTGCTTTTCAAAGCCCATTTGTTGCCTTTTGGGTCATAGGCAAGCCAAAGTTAATGACTTCATTTATGTATGAAACAAGGTTAGGTGTTTCCAGATTTTAAAATATTGAATCTTTTTCACATATTGCTGCTGACAAAAATTTTTCTAAAAAAAAGAGCTGCTAATTTTGAAATATCTTAATGAATTTTGAAAGAATATGATTAAAGTATTTAAAATTCAAGTGAGGATTTCAGTCCTAAGATGGTGGAGGAATAGGACGAGGAGACCACTTTCTCCCCCACAAATTCATCAAAAGAACATTTAAACGTTGAGTAAATTCTACAAAACAACTTCTGAATGCCGGCAGAGGACATCAGGCACCCAGAAAAACAGCCCATTGTCTTCGAAAGGAGGTAGGAAAAAATATAAAAGACAAAAAAAGAGACAAAAGAGGTAGGGATGGAGGTCCGTCCCAGGGGAGGGAATCTTAAAAAGAGAGAAGTTTCCAAATACTAGGAAACACTCTCACTGCCGAGACTGTGGTGAGCCTTGCAAGCACAGAGGGCAACATAACAGGGAGGAAAAATAAATAAATAATCAAAACCCACAGATTACGAACCCAATGGTAACTCCCCCAGTGGAGAAGTAGCGCAGACGCCTGCACCCGCCACGAGCAAGCGGGGGTTGGGAGGCGCAGGATGCGTTGCTTAGAGTAAGGACCGGGCCTGAATGCCCGGAGGGCAATCTGAGGGAACTAACGGGCTAGCAAACCAGACTGTGGGATAGCCACCACGCGAAGAGCCCTACCTAAGAAACTGCCAGGCCCACGCATAGAACAAAGGACTGAACAAAACTAGACGGCTGCAGACCATCCCCCTCCTGTGACAGGCAGCCAGAGCCAGAAGGGGCAATCGCAGCCCCAGAGAGACATTATCTACCAAACTGCAAGCAGGCTTCTTTGCTAACTAAGACTTCTTGGGGTTCTGGACAGTCAACATCTACCTGAGAAGGTGAGCCGGTCGTACACCCAGAAAACCAAGTGGCAGGGATGGGGGAGGCGATAAGTCATAGCGACTGTGCTCGCCAAACACCTCATCACCTGAGCTGCTCGGACCTGGGAAGGGCACAAAACGCAGGCCCAATGGAGTCTGCACCTCTGAGGACTACCTGAGTGCCTGAACCTGAGTGGCTTAGACCTGGGAGATGCATGTAGCTCAGGGCAGGCCTCGGACAGTTCCTGGCAGAGCAACCTAGAGCCTGAGCAGTGTGGGCAGGGAGGGCACATGCTCTGTGAGTGGGGGCAGGCCCAGTGTGGCTGAAACACTGCGAGCACATGCAAGTGTTATTTGTTTGCAACATCCCTCCCTCCCCACAGTGCAACTGAACAAGTGAGCCTAAAAAAGTGTCCACCACTGCCCCCTTGTGTCAGGGTGGAAATCAGACACTGAAGAGACCAGCAAACAGAAGAAGCTAAAACAGAGGGAACTGCCTTGCAAGTGACAGGTGCAATAGATTAAAACCCTGTAGTTAGTACCGACTACATAGGAAGGGGCCTATAGATCTTGAGAAACATAAATCGGAACAAGGAACTATCCGAAAATGGACTGACCCCACACTGCCCACAACACCAGAGAAAGTCCTAGATATATTTTTACTATTTTTACGATCATTATTTTTTTTAAATTAAAAAAATATTTTAAGTCCTCTATTACTCCTTTAATTTTCATTTTTATAAACTACTGTTACTTTGCAAAAAAAAAAAAGACCCTATGTTTTTAAAGCAAACTTCATATACATATTTTTAAAATAATTTTTGTGACTTTGATTTTTTTTTTCTTCTTCTTTTCTTTAATATTGTATTTTTGAAAATCCAAACTCTACTCTAGATTTTTAATCTTCGCTTTTTGGTATTTGTTATCAATTTTGTACCTTTAAGAACCCAATCTTCAGTACCCATTTTTACTTGGGAGCGAGATTAGTGGCTTGACTGCTATCTCCCCCTTTGGACTCTTCTTTTTCTCCAACAGGTTGCCTCTGTCTCCACCCCCCACCCCCTCTCTTCTCTACTCAACTCTGCAAATCTCTGTGTGTTCCAGACGGTGGAGAACACTTAGGGAACTGATTACTGGCTGGATCTGTCTCTCTCCTTTTGCTTCCCCGCTTTTATCCTCCTGGCCACCTCTGTCTCCTTCCTCCCTCTTCTCTTCTCTCTATAACTCCGTGAACATCTCTGAGTGGTCCAGACTGTGGAGCGCACATAAGGAAATGATTACTGGCTAGCTTGCTCTCTCCTCTTTTGATTCCACCTCATCTCATTCGGGTCATCTCTAACTCCCGTCTCCCTCTTCTCTTCTCCACATAACTCTGTGAACCTCTCTGGGTGTCACTCACTGTGGAGAAACTTTTCATCTTTAACCTAGATGTTTTATCAACGATGCTGTATAGAAGGAGAAGTCTTGAGACTACTGTAAAAATAAGACTGAAAACCAGAAGCAGGAGCCTTAAATCCAAATCCTGAGAACACCAGAGAACTCCTGACTCCAGGGAACATTAATTGACAGAAGCTCATCAAACGCCTCCATACCTACACTGAAACCAAGCACCACCCAAGGGCCAACAAGTTCCAGAGCAAGACATACCATGCAAATTCTCCAGCAACACAGGAACACAGCCCTGAGCTTCAATATACAGGCTGCCCAAAGTTACTCCAAGCCCACTGACATCTCATAACTCATTACTGGACACTTTATTGCACTCCAGAGAGAAAAAATCCAGCTCCACCCACCAGAACACCAACACAAGCTTCCCTAACCAAGAAACCTTGACAAACCTCCTGTACAACCTCACCCACAGTGAGGAAACTCCACAATAAAGGAAACTCCACAATAAAGAAAACTCCACAAACTGCCAGAATACAGAAAGGCCATCCCAAACTCAGCAATATAAACAAGATGAAGAGACAGAGGAATACCCAGCAGCTAAAGGAACAGGATAAATGTCCACCAAACCAAACAAAAGAGGAAGAGATAAGGAATCTACCTGATAAAGAATTCCAAAAAATGATAGTGAAAATGATCCAAAACCTTGAAATCAAAATGGAATCAAGATAAATAGCCTGGAGACAAGGATTGAGAAGATGCAAGAAAGGTTTAACAAGGACCTAGAAGAAATAAATGATACAATTAATGAATAATGCAATAAATGAGATCAAAAACACTCTGGAGGGAACCAACAGTAGAATAACAGAGGCAGAAGATAGGATTAGTGAAGTAGAAGATAGAATGGTAGAAAATGAATCAGAGAGGAAAAAAGAAAAACGAATTAAAAGAAATGAGGACAATTTCAGAGACCTCCAGGACAATATTAAACGCCACAACATTCGAATCATAGGAGTCCCAGAAGAAGAAGACAAAAAGAAAGACCATGAGAAAATACTTGAGGAGATAATTGTTGAAAACTTCCCTAAAATGGGGAAGGAAATAATCACCCAAGTCCAAGAAACCCAGAGAGTCCCAAACAGGATAAACCCAAGGCGAAACACCCCAAGACACATATTAATCAAATTAACAAAGATCAAACACAAAGAACAAATATTAAAAGCAGCAAGGGAAAAAAAACAAATAACACACAAAGGGATTCCCATAAGGATAACAGCTGATCTTTCAATAGAAACTCTTCAGGCCAGGAAGGAATGGCAAGACATACTTAAAGTGATGAAAGAAAATAACCTACAGCCCAGATTACTGTACCCAGCAAGGATCTCACTCAAATACGAAGGAGAAGTCAAAAGCTTTACAGACAAGCAAAAGCTGAGAGAATTCAGCAACACCAAACCAGCTCTCCAACAAATGCTAAAGGATCTTCTCTAGACAGGAAACCCAAAAAAGGTGTATAAACTTGAACCCAAAACAATAGAGTAAATGGCAACGAGATCATACTTATCAATAATTACCTTAAAATTAAATGGGTTGAATGCCCCAACCAAAAGACAAAGACTGGGTGAATGGATACAAAAACAAGACCCCTATATATGTTGTCTACAAGAGACTCACCTCAAAACAGGGGACACATACAGACTGAAAGTGAAGGGCTGGAAAAAGATATTCCACGCAAATAGAGACCAAAAGAAAGCAGGAGTAGCAATACTCATATCAGATAAAATAGACTTTAAAACAAAGGCTGTGAAAAGAGACAAAGAAGGACACTACATAATGATCAAAGGATTAATCCAAGAAGAAGATATAACAATTATAAATACATAGGCACCCAACATAGGAGCACTGCAATATGTAAGACAAATGCTAACAAGTATGAAAGGGGAAATTAACAATAACACAATGATAGTGGGAGACTTTAATACCCCACTCACATCTATGGATAGATCAACTAAACAGAAAATTAACAAGGAAACACAAACTTTAAATGATACAATAGACCAGTTAGACCTAATTGATATCTATAGGACATTTCACCCCAAAATATTGAATTTCACCTTTTTCTCAAGCGCACATGGAACCTTCTCCAGGATAGATCAGATCCTGGGCCATAAATCTAGCCTTGGTAAATTCAAAAAAATTGAAATCATTCCAAGCATCTTTTCTGACCACAATGCAGTAAGATTAGATCTCAATTACAGGAGAAAAACTATTAAAAATTCCAATATATGGAGGCTGAACAACACGCTGCTGAATAACCAACAAATCACAGAAGAAATGAAAAAAGAAATCAAAATATGCATAGAAACGAATGCACAACTCAAAACCTGTTCAGTTCAGTTCAGTTCAATACAGTCGCTCAGTCATGTCCAACTCTTTGTGACCCCATGAATTGCAGCACGCCAGGCCTCCCTATCCATCACTAACTCCCAGAGTTCACTCAGACTCACGTCCATCGAGTCAGTGATGCCATCCAGCCATCTCATCCGCTGTCGTCCCCTTCTCCTCCTGCCCCCAATCCCTCCCAGCATCAGAGTCTTTTCCAATGAGTCAACTCTTCACATGAGGTGGCCAAAGTACTGGAGTTTCAGCTTTAGCGTGATTCCTTCCAAAGAACACCCAGGGCTGATCTCCTTCAGAATGGACTGGTTGGATCTCCTTGCAGTCCAAGGGACTCTCAAGAGTCTTCTCCAACACCATAGTTCAAAAGCATCAATTATTCGGCGCTCAGTCTTCTTCACAGTCCAACTCTCACATCCATACATGACCACTGGAAAAACCATAGCCTTGACTAGACGGAACTTTGTTGGCAAAGTAATGTCTCTGCTTTTGAATATGCTATCTAGGTTGGACATAACTTTCCTTCCAAGGAGTAAGTGTCTTTTAATTTCATGGCTGCAGTCACCATATGCAGTGATTTTGGAGCCCAGAAAAATAAAGTCTGACACTGTTTCCACTGTTTCCCCATCTATTTCCCATGAAGTGATGGGACCGGATGCCATGATCTTCATTTTCTGAATGTTAAGCTTTAAGCCAACTTTTTCAGTCTCCTCTTTCACTTTCATCAAGAGGCTTTTTAGTTCCTCTTCACTTTCTGCCATAAGGGTGGTGTCATCTGCATATCTGAGGTGATTGATATTTCTCCCGGCAATCTTGATTCCAGCTTGTGCTTCTTCCAGCCCAGAGTTTCTCATGATGTACTCTGCATAGAAGTTAAATAAGCAGGATGACAGTATACAGCCTTGACATACTCCTTTTCCTATTTGGAACCAGTCTGTTGTTCCATGTCCAGTTCTAACTGTTGCTTCCTGACCTGCATACAGATTTCTCAAGAGGCAGGTCTGGTGGTCTGTTATTCCCATCACTTTAAGAATTTCCTACAGTTTATTGTGATCCACACAGCAAAGGCTTTGGCATAGTCAATAAAGCAGAAATAGATGTTTTTCTGGAACTCTCTTGCTTTTTCCATGATCCAGCAGATGTTGGCAATTTGATCTCTGGTTCCTCTGCTTTTTCTAAAACCAGCTTGAATGTCAGGAAGCTGGTTCATGGTTCACATATTGCTGAAGCCTGGCTTGGAGAATTTTGAGCATGACTTTACTAGCATGTGAGATGAGTGCAATTGTGTGTTAGTTTGAGCATTCTTTGTGGGACACTGTAAAAGCAGTGCTAAGGGGAAAGTTCATAGCAATACAGGCATTCCTCAAGAAACAAGAAAAAAGTCAAATAGATAACTTAACTCTACACCTAAAGCAACTAGAAAAGGAAGAAATGAAGAACCCCAGGTTTAGCAGAAGGAAAGAAATCTTAAAAATTAGGGCAGAAATAAATGCAAAAGAAACAAAGGAGACCATAGCGAAAATCAACAAAGCCAAAAGTTGGTTCTTTGAAAGGATAAATAAAATTGACAAACCATTAGCCAGACTCATCAAGAAACAAAGGGAGAAAAATCAAATCAATAAAATTAGAAATGAAAATGGAGAGATCACAACAGATAACACAGAAATACAAAGGATCATAAGAGACTATTGTCAGCAATTATATGCCATGAAAATGGACAACGTGGAAGAAATGGACAAATTCTTAGAAAAGTACAACTTTCCAAAACTCGACCAGGAAGGAATAGAAAATCTTAACAGACCTGTCACAAACACAGAAATTGAAACTGTAATCAGAAATATTCCATCAAACAAAAGCCCAGGTCCAGACGGCTTCACAGCTGAATTCTACCAAAAATTTAGAGAAGAGCTAACAGCTATCCTACTCAAACTCTACCAGAAAATTGCAGAGGAGGGTAAACTTCCAAACTCATTCTATGAGGCCACCATCACCCTAATACCCAAACCTGACAAAGATGCCACAGAAAAAGAAAACTACAGGCCAATATCACTGATGAACATAGATGCAAAAATCCTTAACAAAATTCTAGCAATCAGAATCCAACAACACATTAAAAAGATCATACACCATGACCAAGTGGGCTTTATCCCAGGGATGCAAGGATTCTTCAATATCCGCAAATCAATCAATGTAATACAGAACATTAACAAATTGAAAAATAAAAGCCATATGATTATCTCAATAGATGCAGAGAAAGCCTTTGACAAAATTCAACATCTATTTATGATAAAAACTCTCCAGAAAGCAGGACTAGAAGGAACATACCTCAACATAATAAAAGCTATATATGACAAACCCACAGCAAACATTATCCTCAATGGTGAAAAATTGAAAGCATTTCCCCTAAAGTCAGGAACAAGACAAGTGTGCCCACTTTCACCATACTATTCAACATAGTTTTGGAAGTTTTGGCCACAGCAATCAGAGCAGAAAAAGAAATAAATGGAATCCAAATTGGAGAAGAAGTAAATCTCTCACTGTTTGCAGATGACATGATCGTCTACATAGAAAACCCTAAAGACTCCACCAGAAAATTACTAGAGCTAATCAATGAATATAGTAAAGTTGCAGAATATAAAAGCAACACACAGAAATCCCTTGTATTCCTATACACTAATAATGAGAAAATAGAAAGAGAAATTAAGGAAACGATTCCATTCACCATTGCAATGAAAAGAATAAAATACTTAGGAATATATCTACCTAAAGAAACTAAAGACCCATATATATAGAAAACTATAAAACACTGGTGAAAGAAATCAAAGAGGACACTAATAGATGGAGAAATATACCATGTTCATGGATTGGAAGAATCAATTTAGTGAAAATGAGTATACTACCCAAAGCAATCTATAGATTCAATGCAATCCCTATCAAGCTATCATTGGTATTTTTCACAGAGCTAGAGCAAATAATTTCACAATTTGTATGGAAATACAAAAAACCTCAAATAGCCAAAGCAATCTTGAGAAAGAAGAATGGAATTGGAGGAATCAACCTGCCTGACTTTAGGCTCTACTACAAAGCCACAGTCATCAAGACAGTATGGTACTGGCCCAAAGACAGGAATATAGATCAATGGAACAAAATAGAAAGCCCAGAGATAAATCCACGCACCTATGGACACCTTATCTTTGACAAAGGAGGCAAGAATATACTATGGATTAAGGACGATCTCTTTAACAAATGGTGCTGGGAAAACTGATCAACCACTTGCAAAAGAATGAAACTAGAACACTTTATAATACCATACACAAAAATAAACTCAAAATGGATTAAAGATCTAAACATAAGACCAGAAACTATAAAACTGCTAGAGGAGAACATCAGATCAGATCAGATCAGTCGCTCAGTCGTGTCCGACACTTTGTGACCCCATGAATCGCAGCACGCCAGGCCTCCCTGTCCAACACCAACTCCCGGAGTTCACTGAGACTCACGTTCATCGAGTCAGTGATGCCTCTGACATACATCACAGCAGGATCCTCTATGACCCACCTTCCAGAATATTCGAAATAAAAGCAAAAATAAACAAATGGGACCTAATAAAAATTAAAAGCTTCTGCACAACAAAGGAAACTATAAGCAAGGTGAAAAGATAGCCTTCAGAATGGGAGAAAATAATAGCAAATGAAGCAACTGACAAACAACTAATCTCAAAAATATACAAGCAACTCCTGCAGCTCAATTCCAGAAAAATAAATGACCCAATAAAAAAATGGGCCAAAGAACTAGACATTTCTCCAAAGAAGACATACAGATGGCTAACAAACACATGAAAAGATGCTCAACATCACTCATTATCAGAGAAATGCAAATCAAAACCACAATGAGGTACCATTTCACGCCAGTCAGAATGGCTGCGATCCAAAAGTCTACAAGAATAAATGTTGGAGAGGGTGTGGAGAAAAGGGAACCATCTTACACTGTTGGTGGGAATGCAAACTAGTACAGCCACTATAGAGAACAGTGTGGAGATTCCTTAAAAAACTGGAAATAGAACTGCCTTATGACCCAGCAATCCCACTGCTGGGCATACACACCGAGGAAACCAGAATTGAAAGAGACATGTGTACCCCAATGTTCATCGCAGCGCTGTTTATAATAGCCCGGACATGGAAGCAACCTAGATGTCCATCAGCAGATGAATGGATAAGAAAGCTGTGGTACATATACACAATGGAGTATTACTCAGCCATTAAAAAGAATACATTTGAATCAGTTCGAATGAGGTGGATGAAACTGGAGCCTATTATACAGAGTGAAGTAAGCCAGAAAGAAAAATACCAATACAGTATACTAACGCATATATATGGAATTTAGAAAGATGGTAACGATAACCCTGTATGCGAGACAGCAAAAGAGACACAGATGTATAGAACAGTTTTTTGGACTCTGTGGGAGAGGGAGAGGGTGGGATGATTTGGGAGAATGGCATTGAAACATGTATAATATCATATAAGAAACGAGTCACCAGTCCAGGTTTGATGCAGGATACAGGATGCTTGGGGCTGGTGCACTGGGATGACCCAGAGGGATGGTATGGGGAGGGAGGTAGGAGGGGGGATCAGGATGGGAAACACGTGTACACCTGTGGCGGATTCATGTTGATGTATGGCAAAACCAATACAATATTGTAAAGTAATTAACCTCCAATTAAAATAAATAAATTAAAAAAAAGAATTAAAAAAATAAAATTCAAGTGAAAAAGTTTCCTTTTAGCTTACAATTCCATTTTCTTGCTTCTTGGTCAGTATATTAGGATTAGGAGTAGCAGTTAGCAGTAACAGTAGAAGAATGATCATAGCACTGATTTTAAGTTTATGATGTGCTAGGATTTATGGTTTCTATAAGCATATTAAATTCTGTTTACAAGCCAGTGACTTGCTAAAAAGATTTTTAGTTCTATTTTGTACATTAGCAAACAGATTTATGGTAGGTATGTTTTCTGCCCATGGCTGCAGAGCTAGTACTCCAGTAAGGTTGGTTTGGCCTCAAAACCAATGCCCTCATTCCCTCCAAAATGCTAAAAAAACATGAAGTGAAAATGGTTGTCTCTGTAAATTGAAAACTTGGGGGAAAAAAACAATAAGCAGGGTGTTTCTTTCTAAATTTTATAATATTAATAATAATATCAATGAATAACACAGTATTGTTTCAGTTTATTAAAGAGATTCCAAAAGTATACAAAACAGAAAATAAAAAAATTCTGTTCTCCTCAAATCTGGTAAGATCAACTTATGGCATTTTTGATAATCAAATTTTCACAAAGATTTGAAGACATTCTAATATGCAAATATTATGTAATTAATAGTTAATTTTTTAAATTATGATTTTATTTTTTGAGTCATTTTAACTTCACAGCAAAATTGAAAGTGCAGAGATTTCCCATGCTCACTGCCCCTACACAAGCGTAGCTTCCCCTGTTATCAACACCATCCACCAGATGTTACGTTTGTCACAGTGGATTAGCCTAATTTATTTTAGGGTTCACTCACAGTGTTGTACATTCTATGAGTTTGAACAAATGTATAAAGACATTTATCTACAACTATGGTATCATACTGGAGAAGGAAACGGCAACCCACTCCAGTGTTCTTGCCTGGAGAATCCCAGGGACGGGGGAGCCTGGTGGGATGCCATCTATGGGGTTGCACAGAGTCGGACACCACTGAAGCGACTTAGCAGCAGCAGCAGCAGCAGCAGCATGGTATCATACAGAGTATCTTCACTGCCCTAAAAATCCTCCTTGCTCTGTCTGTAAACCTCCCCTCGACTGACCTTGGCAACCACTGATCTTTTTGCTGTCTCTATAGTTTTGCTTTTCTCAGAATGTCATATAGTTGGAATCATAATTACACAGAAAGCATAGTTTAGTGAATTACTTTAAAGAGAACACAATTAAAACCATCATTCAGCTTAGGTAACGTAACTGTGTCTTCCTGTCCCGAACCATTCAATTCGCCCATTCTCCTCACAGTCCTCTCCCTCCAAAACACCCCCTGTCCTGACATTTATAGTCACCACTTCCCTATGTTTCTCTACGGTGTTACCACTCAAGTGTGCATTCCTAGACACTGCAGTTCATTCTTGCCCATTTTAAAAAGTTTGACTATATCTTTTATGTCTCTTTCGGTCCACAGGTTCTCTCTCTCACTTTATTCACCTCATCATTTATCCTAAAGACCCTGGACTGACTGACCTGCGGGGCTGAGGGACCCACAGGCTGGACTCCCGGTGTCACATTTATATATGTGCAGGTCAGCATATTCTGCTCCTCTTTGTTTGTGGAAAATTAGCTGTATATGGAAACTTGATCAGATATATAAGATTGACAGCTTATATAAGTGATTTTTGACTAAGATGCCAAATCAATTCAGTGGGGGAAAATGAAGTCTGTTTGATTTTTGAACAGCTTGTACTAGAACAACTTAGTATCTATAGAGATTTGAAAAAAAATAATCCTCTTCCTACTTCACTCTCTGTAGAAAAGTCAATTTGAGGTGAATCAAAGGCCTAATTGTAATAGTGAGACCACAGAGCTGCTGGAAAAAAACTGGAAGACAGTCCTTGTGTTCTTGAGGTGAGCAGTTTATTCTCAGACAGGACTTAGCACAAAGCACAGGAGAAAATGGTGTGAAACAGAGCTTTCCAAAGTTAAAAACTTCTGCTCCACAAAGGACCACAGTCAGAAAGTACAGAGGCAAGCCACAGTAAGGGAGACAGTTTGAAATATTTATACTTGACAGACTGGAGAAGGCAATGGCACCTCACTCCAGTACTCTTGTCTCGAGAATCCCATGGATGGAAGAGCCTGGTAGGCTGCAGTCCATGGGATTGCTACGAGTCGGATGACTGAGAGACTTCACTTTCACTTTTCACTTTCATGCATTGGAGAAGGAAATGGCAACCCACTCCAGTGTTCTTGCCTGGAGAATCCCATGCACAGAGGAGCCTGGTGGGCTACAGTCCATGGGATCACAGAGCTGGACATGACTGAAGTGACTGAGCATGCATAGTCTACCAATGATTTTCAAAACAAGTCTTGATAATTTACTGTCCTGCCAATAATGTAGAAGATATGTGTTTGATAAAGTTCAATATTCTCATTCTTTTGATTTTTGGCAGTCTAAGAGTCAGACATGACTGAACGCCTTTACTTTCATTTTTCACTTTCATGCACTGGAGAAGGAAATGGCAACCCACTCCAGTGTTCTTGCCTGGAGAATCCCAGGGACGGGGGAGCCTGGTGGGCTGCCGTCTATGGGGTCGCACAGAGTTGGACATGACTGAAGTGACTTAGCAGCATACTTGACAGACAACTTGTATCAGGAAAATACAGAGAACACCTACAAATCAAAAATAACGAGACCTAAAACCCAGGGTTGAAAGAAGCAAAAGGCTTGAACAGAAGTGGGCACAGGGAAGGATGTTCAGCTAAACACTCATGTCACTGCAGATAAAAAACGGATCTAGAGCAGCACACCCAAGGAGAATCACTGAAGGTGAAATCTTGAAACACCAAGATGGGATGGGAAACCGCTGTAACTCCACACCCACCTGAACGACTGATACAGGAGAGACGGACAACATCAGATGTGGAAGAGCAGCTGGAACTCTCCCAAGTGGCTGGTGGGAATGTAAAGTAACAAGGCTTGGGGGTTTCCTACAAAGTTAAACACACATCCAACTTATTACCTAGTGATTCCTCCCTGATTATTTACCCAAGATCAATGAAAACATATGTCCAAAAAGACTTGTACAAGATTGTTTTTCAGTTTTACTCATGATAATGAAAACTGGGAATCATTCACAGGATGATCAGCAAGAGGATTAACAGATTGTGCACTGGACAATAATGGGATAATATTCAACTAAAATAAAACAAAACAAAACACTAACCGCACGGCAGTCTAAGCGCCAGAGCTGTGTCATGAGGATGAAGCCAGAGACCATGATATACAGTGTCTAATTACATTTTTAGAAGTCTAAGGACAAGTTAAATTTCCATGGTGATCGAGGTCTGAAAGGAGTTGTTTTGCGGTGGGGAATTTGACGGGAAAGATACACAAATGAATTTTATGAGGTGATAGAAATGTTCTGTGTTTAGATGGTGGTTATGTGAGTGTAATTTCAAACCTCGAAGATCTGAACTTAACCACCTGTTTATTGTATGTAAATTATGACTATAAAAAATTGTATGGGAAAACAAGTCAATCAAGTTGGTTTATTGTAAGAGCCTGTATCAAAGTCCAGAGTGTAAACTGTGATGAAAATCTGCATCAAGAATCATGTTGAAAGAGGAAAATTGTATGGAGGTAACACCTTATTTTTCAGGCTTAAAGATTAATAGATATTTAATGAAGGAATGAACAGAAAGAAGAAATGAATATAAGACAGTGATAGACAGGTGAGGAAATAAAAAGATACTCCCAGCTAACTTCTAGAGAAAATAACTATGTAATACTATTTGTAATACAAAGTATGAAATAGTGTCACCAAAGAAAAAGAAACATTATGGCAGTTCAACAGGGAAAAACGCTGTATTCAGTTGGGGGGATCTGTGATAGAGAAAGGCTTAGTAGAAGAAGTAGAAGATAACTTGCCTATGGAAATTTGCATTAACAACTAACCTGTATTGTATATTTTAAACATTGGTATATTAAAATTTTTGAGCTATCTTTCCCCTAGCACTAAAAAATAGAAGATTCTGGCCCTACCTTGATGTATAAGGGTATTTTTTAAAGGTTAATGTCATCTCAAGATGTTAGCATCCTGAGGTGACATTGTGACATTTTTATAGGCGTCCTGAATGGAAATAAAAAAGCTAAAAGGCAACTCAGAAAATGAGACATGGCTTATCTAGTATGTGGTAAATAATTTTCAGGTAACAAAAATGAAAGTAAAGCAAACAATGATACAGACTTTCCTAATTGTTCTATTTTTTTCACATTTAACTTGTATTTGGTGAGTGACATTCTCTGACTCCAGTGATGGTGGCATTTTGTTCCCATAAAAAGGATACAGCTGTTTTCTTAGAGAATTCTAGAAGAATTATGCCACAAAGAATTCCTACATCATTTGTCTTCCTTTCAGTTGGTGAGAAGACCTATCCCTCAGGCTAGGTTTTGTGCAGGAGTAAATCACTGGTTTCTAATTCATTTCTCTAAAGTATAGGCAGTGGCCACAGGACTGGAAAAGGTCAGTTTTCATTCCAATACTAAAGAAAGGCAATGCCAAAGATCGCTCAACCTACTGCACAATTGCACTCATCTCACATGCTAGTAAAGTAATGCTCAAAATTCTCCAAGCCAGGCTTCAAAGTACGTGAACCGTGAACTTCCAGATGTTCAAGCTGGATTTAGAAAAGGCAGAGGAACCAGAGATCAAATTGCCAACATCTGCTAGATGATAGAAAAAGCAAGACAGTTCCAGAAAAACATCTATTTCTGCTTTATTGACTATCCGAAAGCCTTTGACTGTATGGATCACAACAAGCTGTGGAAAATTCTGAAAGAGATGGGAATACCAGACCACCTGACCTGCCTCTCGAGGAATCTGTATGCAGGTCAGGAAGCAACAGTTAGAACTGGACATGAAACAAGAGACTGGTTCCAAATAGGGAAAGGAGTACGTTAAGGCTGCATATTGTCAACCTGCTTATTTAATTTATATGTGGAGTACATCGTGCGAAATGCCAGGCTGGATGAAGCACAAGCTGGAATCAAGATTGCTGGAAGAAACATCAATAATCTCAGATATGCAGATGACACCACCCTTATGGCAGAAAGCAAAGAACTAAAGAGCCTCTTGATGAAAGTGAAAGAAGAGAGTGAAAAAGATGGCTTAAAACTCAACATTCAGAAAACTAAGATCATGGCATCCAGTCCCATCACTTTATGGCACATAGATAGGGAAACAATGGAAATAGAGACTTTATTATTTTGGGCCCCCAAATCACCACAGTTGGTGACTATAGCCATGAAATTAAAAAGATGCTTACTCCTTGGAAGAAAAGTCATGACCAACCTAGATAGCATATTAAAAAGCAGAGACAAAAATAAATAAATAAAAAATAAAAAGCAGAGACATTACTTTGCCAACAAAGGTCCATCTAGTCAAAGCCATGGTTTTTCCAGCAGTCATGTATGGATGTTGAGAGTTGGACTATAAAGAAAGCTGAGCACTGAAGAATTGATGCTTTTGAACTGTGGTGTTGGAGAAGACTCTTGAGAGTCCGTGGACTGCAAGGAGATCCAGCCAGTCCATCCTAAAGGAAATCAGTCCTGAATATTCATTGGAAGGACTGATGCTGAAGCTACTTTGGCCACCAGATTCGAAGAACTGACTCATTGGAAAAGACCCTGATGCTGGAAAAGATTGGAGGTGGGAGGAGAAGGGGATGACAGAGGATGAGATGGTTGGATGGCATCACTGACTTAATGGACATGCGTTTGAGCAAGCTCTGAGAGTTGGTGATGGACAGGGAAGCCTGGTATATTGCAGTCCATGGGGTTGCAAAGAGTTGGACACGACTGAGTGACTGAACTGACTGCCAGTTTCCAGAAAATAATTTCCAGAACTGACTGCCAGTTTCCAGAAAACTCATCCATAGCGAGGCTGAGTTGTCATGAGACATGAGCTGATTTCAAGAATCTTCCTAAAAAATATTCACACGGACCTAGGGTGCTTTTAACCCAAAGTGTACCCTCTGCGCAGGATACCACGCTCTGCAGGAATCATGCAACAGCAAATAGCTTCCTTATCCTAGGCTGCCCCAAAAGTAGGCCATGAGGATCAGAAGCCATGGCCACCTACAGCCTTGTCACTGGCTTGACAGTTGGGGGTTCTGACTACACTCCCTTCTCTGGAACAATGCTGAGCCCCTAACTGGACACGTACATTTCCTACATTCATTCATGGCAGGAAATTTCAATGAGTTGCCAGTGACTTTTAAAATTTTTCTGTAAACTATTTAGGAGCGAGATTTGGTCTCTTTTGAAATGTATCGAGCTCAGTAAATTCTACTTCTAAGGATACATGCGTTCAGATGTTAGATCCTCCCAAGCTGACAGCGTTCCCTCCGAGACAGTGGTCTTAGGCTCTAAGAAGGCTGGTTTTGGGTTGGCCAAAATGTTTGTTTGAGATTTCCTGCAACATCTCACGGAAAAACCTGAACTTTTTGGCCAACCCAGTATACAGGTGAGAGCCGACAAAAAAGACGTAATTTCTGCGAAATCCATATGTTAGACTTACACGCAGCCTTCCCAGGTGGCTCAGTGGTAAAGAATCTGCCTACTGATGCAGGACATGCAGGAGACACGGGTTTGACCCCTGGGTCAGGATGATCCCCTGGAGAAGAAAATAGCAACCCACTCGAGTGTTCTTGGCTGGAAATTTCCATGGACAGAGGAGCCTGGCGGGCTACAATCCATGGGGTCTCAGAGTAGGACATGACTGAGTGACTGAGCACCATGTCTGTGCGCTCAGTCCTGTCTGACTCCTTGCGATCCCATGGACTGTAGCCTCCCGGGCTCCTCTGTCCGTGGAATTCCCCAGGCAAGAACACTGGAGTGGGTTGCCATTTCCTCCTCCAGGGGGTCTTCCTGACCCAGGGATAGAAGCTGCGTCTCCTGCATTGACAGGCGGTTTCTTTACTACTCAGCCGCCTGGGGAAGCCCCTCTTAGACTTACAAAGAGTACAGTGATTAGAACTGAGGGCAAGTGCAAATATCCCTGGAGGCGGATTCACAGTGACAACTTTTCCATTGTGTGGAAAGGCAGAGTTAAGGTTAGAGGAACTGGGACCGTGGGTCCCAAACATCCTGAAAAGCAAGCCAGGCTCACTGGTGTTTCCAGGGCCTTTCTCCAGGTTTCTTCTCCGCTTCCCGTCATCCTGTCATGAGGCCCACCGGAAGTGCCAGGGGCCTGCCGCTGTCTAAGCCACTACTGGGACTTCCCCGCACTACCCACCACCCAGGTCACTGCTGTGACATCTCATTTCTCGTCTCGCAGAGACACTAGACACTCGGGCAGAAAGTTCATTCTTCTAGAAAGTGCCCCAAGCCCTGAGTTACAGGACAACTGTGGTTCACAGGGGTGTGACCAGCTCTGTCTCTACATGGTCGGATTACTCAGAGGAAGAATAAGCCTGGACAGATACACAGAGCTGTTTCTCCCTGCTTTCCCACTACCAGCAGGTAGTTAAAAGGTGATAAAACTTCTCGTTAAAGACCCTTACATTGAGTGCAGCAAAACTTTCTATTTATCCTGCCTGCCAAATGAGTAAAATTCCCAAACTGTGGTCTCATTAAGTGAGTCCATTTGTATAGAAGGAACTTGGTCATACAGAAGACCGGGCCCTTTGCCTGGGGTACAGTCAGCACTCGGGAAACATGTTACATGGACACAGCACCAGAACTGGACCCCTCTTCTTACATTAAACAGTGTTTTCTGAGCTTTTTAATCTTTATCTCTGCTTTCTCTGATGCTCAGCTCACACCATCTTTCAGTGGACTGTTATTAAATCTTGCAAACTGTTTGTACCTGCTGTTTCATAGTTCAAAATAAATAAATTCTTAGCTTTACAGAACTATCCCCACATCCTTCATCACACGTTTAAAGAGACTGAAGGATTTCTACAATCACTGTGAAACATATACTGAGTGAGGTAGACTGAAGGGCTGAGCATACCAAGCTCACTGAACCTCAGCTACATCTGGTCCACATTTTACAAGAGAACTGTACAGTTCCGAGAGGTGGTCAACTTGTCTAGGGTTGTGTGAGAAGCTAATGACAGAAGCGAGACGAAAACCCAGGTCTCTCAGCATCTGGAATAACTGTCAATAGGATCTGAAGACCATAGGGTCAGAGAGTATAGCGTTACTCTAGTCATTCGGCATGCCTGTTCTGAAATCCCGAGCTCATATCTTGATCTGCAAACTAGGATGTGTTGTCACTGCTCCTACGGCCAGTGATCTTAAGCCAAAGTAGTGCTTCATTTGAGGAAATGATATCGCTGGGTTTTAAAGCTGAAAAATCAAAATAATGGGGAAAAGCATATTTTTGTGCATTTGAAAAATAGATATTCATTTTCCATAGAATTACTTTCTCCTTTACCTTCCCTGGTGGCTCAGAGGGTGAAGTGTCTGCCTGCAATGTGGGAGACCGGGTTCGAATCTGGGGTCAGAAAGGCCCCCCTGGAGAAGGAAATAGCAAGCCACTCCAGTACTCTTGCCTGGAAAATTCCATGGATGGAGGAGCCTGAGAAGCTACGGTCCATGGGATTGCCAAGAGTCACACATGACTGAGCAACTTCACTTTACCTATCTACATTAATACCTACCTCTGCTAGGGAGGTAACACGTAGCCCAGAACACCACAAAATATTTTGCAGAAACCAAGCTAAAATGTTTTGGATATCTGGTAGATCTATATGCTGTTGAACAGTCCTATACAATAGTGCTACTACTGAATAGCCACACTTGGTGTGCTAGCAGTGATGATGGGACCCAAGTGATACGAACAGTGGGCGGGACCCAATGACCATGAGACAAATAACCTTCTAATACTTGTTTAAATAGACCATACTCATTTTCAGTGAAGACTACTCCTATTTTTCTATAATTTGCATCATGTAAAATTTATTTCCTAAAGGATTATTTACCAAAATGACCATGGACGACAAAACCTAAGTGAGCTGTGATGTGTTGTCATTACAAAGCTCAAGAACTGACTGTTTTTATTCTTGATGGGTGAGATTCACTCACACACCAGGATCTGGTTCAGCTCCGTGTGACTGCACGTATGCTAAATATAGACGACTGAGATCTAAGTATCTTCCATAGAGTTTAAAAGGAATTGCAAACATTCTTATGTAGAATGTTGGCTTCAGCTACGCAGCACAATCAGTTATAAACATGGTCTAGATTTTGTCATGTGATTCTCAAAAACAGCACATTTTAAATGGCAGAGATGCCCAGTGCCTCTTTGGCTAAATGAGAAGACATCCTCTCCTTTGAGAAGATCCCTGACCACAGGTAACAGAGGGCTAGGGGTTTAACCTGCGCTCTGTTCAACTGTGAGGACGTGGGGCTTGTCATCCGCTGCGGCCACAAAGGGAGATTGGTGGTGCTTTTCAGGAACAGGCATGTGACTATGTCACAGAGGAGAGGTGTTTTTGCCTCTCAGACACAGTATCTCCTCAGACTCACCGCATTGCAGCTTCTGCTCACGTGCTCACAGCTGTGTAGGGACCTTCATGGCAGAATGCCTGCTGGATATTCAAATTAAGAAGAAAAAGTGTTTAAAAATTTATGCTGAACATGAGACTCAGATAGTCCCAGCTGAAATCTTAGGGGTTACTCACAGTTACATTTGGAATAAAACTAGGTTTAATATATTTAATCTGGTTGGATATGACTAGTAAATTGATACATATTTCAGGAAAAGTATTGCAAAGTATACCTGTGTTAATGTTCCTTAAAATGTTATTTTTAGCGACTCTGAAATCACAACCATAGTCGCAGTTACACTCAGTTATTAAAGAATAAATCTAGGGGGTCTGATGAGCATAGGGATTGCAGTTGACTGTATTATGTACTTGCAAGCTGCTAAGACAGTAGATTTTTAATGTTTTTTGTGCAAAAAAGGGTAATTATGTAAGGTGGTGGTGGTGTTAAGAAATGCTATGGGAGTAATCATTTCTCAGTACAAAGCATATCAAATTAACACATACTCCTTAAACTTTCACAATAGTATATCTCATATATCTCATATATAAAGTTTTTAAAATTAAAAACAGATGTACAGTTAAAATTGGTGATTTTGTATTTGGGGTTACTGCAGCCTACCAGGCTCCTCTGTCCATGGGAGTTTCCAGGCAAGAGTACTGGAGTGGGGTGCCATTGCCTTCTCCGCAACAATATAAGAGATGATAATTTCGTTTTTAAAAGATTTTTAGTTACAGACACACACATATCTTACCAAATTATCACACATCTGTTTATAGTGTATTTTGTGAAAATTTGGGGAGCTCTACCAATGTCTTGGGCTGGCCAAAAAGTTTGTTCGGTTTTAAGTAAAAGATATTTTTCATTTTCACCAAGAACTTTATCCATCAACATATTCCCTAACGGGATGAACTTTTTGGCCAACCTAATAACTTAAGCTTTTTTAGGATAGAGAAATTTAAATGGGGAACAAAAGAAAACTAAGATATATCCTCTAAGATAAACGGTTTACTTGTAAAACCAGTTTATATAAATATGTTATTTATTTGACATAATAATTTACATAAATTCTATCAATAAGTACTAATTACTCTAGTGAAAAGAATTCACTATGGGGGTGAAAACTGTACTGCCTTCCTTTTTCACAAATCATCATACACACTTGGACTGTTATGATGTCTGTAAACAAAATATATGGGCTTGGTTTTGATTTGGCAACTTTTTAAAATAGCAAAACGTTATTTACCTTTAAGAATGGCATCGAATGTCGCTCTTCTCTTTCCTATTGTAAGATACATTGGGCATGCCAAGCAGGTTGAAGTGAGCGGAAGAGAGGGACTCCATTGTGTTGTAATGAGTCACATTATTTCTGTACTTATGAATGCCTTGACAGAAGTGAAAACACAGGGAAGCGAAACCAATTTTTTACCCTCCTAATTTATAGAGTGGGACATGTTACAGAAGTAAACGAGACAGCCATTTCTGATCAAGTGCTCCACCCTCGTTACCTGGCAGTGACTGTTGCTGACATGGGTGCATTTAGGAGGCGTGGTGACCACAATCCACACTCTGACTGCACTTGGCGTGGTGTTTTACAAGCCAGCCCCCTTGGCCAGTGTTCCATATGATCAGTGAGGACCTCTTAGACGGCTTTATTCAGAAGCGCCAAGCTTAAATGGATCCCATGCTTCACGTGGCTTTAATGCTAGCATCTCCACCTACTCCTTCATTTCTGTTTGCTGCAGAACGCTGGAAACTTCTCTCCTGCCCCTCTGTTCCCCCAAACGGCGTAAATGGAATGGAGCCCTCTAATCTCTTCTCATGACAAGGAGCTGTTTACGCTCCTCAGCTGGGCCCACTCCCACAGGAGTCCGTCATTACTCCATGTGTCTGAACTAGACGGTTTCTCAGGGGTGAGGGGGGCTCCAGAGACCCCTGTGTTCCTGCTGACACAGGTGCACCCCCTAGTCCGGTGTGGTTCTGCTCCCTGGAGGGCTGGTTAATTAACCTCTTCTGTGAAGAGAACTTCACGCCCCTCAGTTCAGGGGAGACCCACATCACCTTCAGTTTTTCTAAAACTCGTTAGCACTTAAGAGAAAACTGAAGTACAAGACAAGGTGTTGATCTTTAGAGATTTGAGGGTTGCAGACAGGGTCCTCTCCTGTTTAACCCGTGTCTACTGAGTGGGTTCAGGAAGACTGTGCCATTGGAGGGTTTCCTAGAAGTGCCAGTGACTCAGTCCTTCAGAAACACTCTAACAGAGGCTCACAGACTTAGAGAACGAACTTCTGGTGGCCGGGGGAAAGGATAGTTAGGGAGTTTGGGATGGACATGTACATACTGCTGTATTTAAAATGGATCAGCAACAAGGCCCTACTGCATAGCATGGGGAACTCTGCTCAACGTTATGTGGCAGCCTGGATGGGAGGGGAGTTTGGGGGAGAATGGATACGTGCATATGTACAGCCAAGTCCCTTCACTGTGCACCTGAAACTGTCACAACGCTGTTCCTTGGCTATGCTCCAATACAAAATAAAAAGCTTAAAAAAATACTCTTACGGATGCTAATAAGTAAACAGGAACCAGGGTATGGATACCCTCAGAAGCAAGTGTAACTTTGAAGTTGAATGTATTTAAAATACACGTGGACAGAAAAGGGAGGAGACTAGAGATGAGTTATAACTTTTCAAGGTGAGACTAGAAAGATCCTTTGCTCCTCTGTTGGGCTGACTTGGGTTTCCCCAGACCCTGTAGGGACCCAGACCCCCTCGCCTCTGCTCATGGGACCGCCTTCTGCATAAGAGTTTGACAACAGGTTCTGAGTGATACTGGAACCACCTTTTTTATGGCCATTGTAGAACAGCCTAGGGTCCCACTACTGGCAGTGATGGAGGAATGGGCTGAATTTACTTCCTGATGGTGCTGTGCATGCTTAGTCACCCAGTCGTGTCAGACTCTTATCACCCTGTGGACTGTAGCCCACCATGCACCTTTGTCCATGGAGATTCTCTAAGCAAGAATGCTGAAGTGGGTTGCCATGCCCTCCTCCAGGGGATCCTCCAAATCCAGGGATTGAACCCAGGTCTCCTGCTTTGTAGGCAGATTCTTTACCATCTGAGCTACAAGGGAAGCCCAAGAATACTGGAGTGGGTAGCCTTTCCCTTCTCCAGGGGATCTTCCCAACCCAGGAATCAAACCAGAGTCTCCTGTATTGCAGGAGGATTCTTTACCAGCTGAGCTACCAGGGAAGTCCACTTCCTGATTCAGTTCAGTTCAGTTCAGTCACTCAGTTGTGTCTGACTCTTTGTGACCCCATGAATCACAGCATGCCAGGCCTCCCTGTCCATCACCAATTCCCGGAGTTTACTTAAACTCATGTCCATAGAGTTGGTGATGCCATCCAACCATCTCATCCTCTGTCATGCCCTTCTCCTCCTGCCCCCAATCCCTCCCAGCATCAGGGTCTTTTCCAATGAGTCAACTCTTTGCATGAGGTGGCCAAAGTACTGGAGTTTCAGCTTTAGCATCAGTCCTTCCAATGAACACCCAGGACTGATCTCCTTTAGGATGAACTGGTTGGATCTCCTTGCAGTCCAAGGGACTCTCAAGAGTCTTCTCCAACATCACAGTTCAAAAGCATCAATTCTTCGGCGCTCAGCTTTCTTCACAGTCCAACTCTCATATCCATACATGACTACTGGAAAAACCATAACCTTGACTAGAAGGACCTTTGTTGGCAAAGTAATGTCTCTGCTATAAACAACTAAAAAAGTAGATATAGTATATGAAACAACTGACTTTGGATAGTAGGTCACATGAGAATGTGACCCCAGACAGAAGTAGAACCCGTGAGGTCCGCGTGAATCCTCCTCTTTGCACATGGATTCCCTGGCCTTTCTCGTCACCACATGGACAAGGGGTAAGAGTGTGAATGGAGGCCCACAGCTCACTTCTAAATGTTCATGTGTTATAAATAAAGCCAGCACATTGTCAAAGCACAGACGCTGTAGCCCCTGATCTTGACAAATAAACATTATGACAAACCAAGTGTATTGATCTTGCTGCGGAGAAGGCACCCCACTCCAGTACTATTGCCTGGAAAATCCCATGGTCGGAGGAGCCTGGTAGGCTGCAGTCTGTGGGGTCGCTGAGGGTTGGACACGACTGAGCGACTTCACTTTCACTTTTCACTTTCATGCATTGGAGAAGGAAATGGCAACCCACTCCAGTGGTCTTGTCTAGAGAATCCCAGGGATGGAGGAGCCTGGTGGGCTGCTGTCTATGGGGTTGCACAGAGTCGGACACGACTGAAGTGACTTAGCAGCAGCAGCTGGTTACAGTTATTTTGAGAAATCGGATCTTGGTAGTTTTCTAATTCGGTTGATTCATATGAAATTGCTTTGGGACTACAAAAATGGTCATCACGTGCCTCAACTTTGTATATATTAATATATGGTTTTTATATGAATAAATGTCTGCAAAGTATTAAAGTGTACTGATGTTAATGATTGAAATAATCCCAAGTACTTATTTATTTTTTTTAGCACAAGGAAACTAGATATAGTAAGGTAATGAAAATGGAAAATTTACAAACATGAAAATAGTAACAAACTCTTAAGGAGTGTGAGAATGAATAACAAGCTTGTTTTTTTAAATCATTTGTGATCTATTGTAGTATTTTCTTAAAAATAGGAATGGTTCAATAAAACAGAACTTGCTCTTTCCTCCTGGTGCAGCTTCTTCAGGGAGATGAATGAAGCTTTAGAAAATATTAAACACATGAAATTTCCAGATAGCTCTAGGTTTAAAAAAATTTTCCCTAGACATAGAGAGAAAAAGAGGAGCTCACTTCTTCAAAATGTCTATTCTTTATTTGGTCTCTATGTGCATTGATTCTATGCTCACATGCTCGCTCATGTCTGACTCTTTGCGACCCCATGGACTGTAACTCTCCAGGCTCCTCTGTCCATGGATTCTCCAAGCAAGAATACTGGAGTAGCCATTTTCTTCTCCAAGAGATCTTCTCCACCCAGGGATTGAACCTGGGTCTCCTGCTTTGCAGGTGGATTCTTTACCAACACAGCCACCAGAGAGAAGCCATTCTCTCTATAATGTTTCCATTTTTTTCCCTTTGTAATTAAGATGCTTTATTAATTCTGGACCATAATAAAACAGCTACATTATTCTTTCTGATCTCTTATTCATCCTAAGCAAATTCCATATCACAAATGTGAATAATGGACTGTCCAATTTTGCAAAGAACTCCTTTTCTTTAATGAAATCTCTCTCTTCTGTTAGAAAACATGTTACTTGGGACTTTACAGGTGGTCTAGTGGAGAAGGCAATGGCACCCCACTCCAGTACTCTTGCCTGGAAAATCCCATGCACAGAGGAGCCTGGTAGGCTACAGTCCATGGGGTTGTGAAGAGTCGGACACGACTGAGTGACTTCACTTTCACTTTTCACTTTCATGCATTGGAGAAGGAAATGGCAACCCACTCCTGTGTTCTTGCCTGGAGAATCCCAGGGACGGGGGAGCCTGGTGGGCTGCCGTGTGTGGGGTTGCACAGAGTTGGACATGACAGAAGTGACTTAGTAGTAGTAGTAGCAGTGGTTAAGAATCCACCTTCCAGTGCAGGGGGAAGGGGTTCGATCCCTGTTCAGGGAACTAAGATTGCACAGGCCATGGGGCAACTAAGCCTCAGTGCCGTAACTACAGAAGCCCTTATACCACAACTAAGACCAACACAGTCAAACAAATAAATAAGAGAAAAAAGTAAAGCACTGGGGAGCATGGCTACCATGACCACCTCTTCTAACAGTTGGGGCCCAGTCACCTCTTTATAAAACAAGAAAGAAAAGAAAATATGTAATTTTAGTTGTTTACAACAAAGTTTTCTTTCAAAGGTAAATACCATGTCAAGGTAGTCATTTAGATGAAAAGGTCATTTTTACTTTGATAAGTTTGCTTTTGACGGAGGAAATGTCACCATCTTGGAAATTTATCTTCCAAACTATATCCTTTTGTATAACTCAACATGATGATTTTAATCATACAAAATTCAACTAAAATGATCGTTATTGTATAATCCCATTGATTATCATGTTAAGTGTACTTTTTAGCCTAGCTTCCCCATCTGTAGTGGAGACATTTATCTGCATAATATAAAAAATATCTATTTAGTTACACTGATAATGGAGTGTTTTTCATAATTTTACCAATATATATATATAGGTATACAATATACCTATGTGTTATATAGGTAAAAACCGTTGTTATATATAGGTATCCTATATATCTATATATATATATAGGTATATTGCTGTGCTGTGCTTAGTCACTCAGTTGTGTCTGACTCTGTGACTCCATGGCCTGTAGATTGCCAGGCTCCTCTGTTCATGGGGATTCTCCAGGCAAGAATACTGGAGCGGGTTGCAGGCCCTCCTTCAGGGGGTCTTCCCAACCCAGAGATTGAACTGGAGTCTCCCGCATTGCAGGTGGATTCTTCACCAGCTGAGCTAACAGGGAAGCCCATAGGTATATTATATAGCTAAAAATCTATATTATAGTTTTGCCTTCTCTGCATAATCATAAGTTTAGATAAGTAAATCATAACATCACTAACATTTACTTCTGACCACATGCAATGTATCTTTGATTAGCACTTATAAAACTGAGCTAGTTTACTTCAAGTTAGTAATAATTTTGCAAGTAAAAATATCCTGTGAACAGACGGTGGGTAACAACTTCCATATTTTGTTCAAGAAATCTAGAGAAAGTCACAGGGGAAAACATCACAGTCAAGCTTACCCACCAAGACTATGTGCTTCACTCTTCTTTTGGAAAACACTTTTTTTTTAATAGCACTAAAGAATGATTTCTCTCATTTAAGAGTGCAGATTATTTAAGTTAAGGAAAACAATCTTCTGACATCCTCTGAACATTCTAAAGAGAACAAGCAAATGAAGTTGGAATTTGGAAACTGTTCACAAAGTATTTGCTCTTGTTAGCCAAGTGCCTGCAGATATAGCAGAGACACAGTGAATGCACAGCATACTATTTCCAACAGACGGCCACCTGCCACTCTGTGAGCAGAGAAATCCACAGAAACCTCGCCAGGCTAAACTAAGGAATCCCACAGTGACCACATGTGACTCTACAGGAGACAGACCATGGACATCCACACCTTTGGGACCAGTAAACACAAGCGGACCCCAAACACAGAACTTTCCCCATTCTATACGCTTTCAGAAATCTACAACGTGATTGCCTGGTTTTCACTTAAAGTCCTAGCCCTATTTTATAATTTGCCCCGATCATGGAGTCAGTTGTACAATGAACTCTCATACACAGCAGGAGATACTCTGTACTGTTCTGTGTTGTGTGCAAACAGGTTGTGTCTGCCCCAGTTTTTTATTCTATGTTAGTGACACATAACCTTCATTCCTAATTATAATTTTAGAATTACATATTTATGTTTAAATATATTAATATATTGATATTAAAAATATCATATATAGGATACTATATGTTATACTAACATATATTAATGTATTATAGTGTATTATGTTAATATGTTATAATTAATATATTAATATGCTTCATATATTATTATTTATTCATATGTAAAGGTGGGCCCACACTTTCATGTCCTGTTGTTCATACAATTATACAATCATTTATATAATTCAGATAAAAATAAGATATTTTCTTTTTCCAGTAATAGTACAGTAAACAAGATGCTTTGGCTTTGCAGGTGGCTCTAATGGTAAAGAACACACCTGCTAACGCAGGTAGACATAAGAGACATGGGTTCAATCCCTGGGTTGGGAAGATCCCCTGAGGAGGGCACGGCAACCCACTCCAGTATTCTTGCTGGAGAACCCCATGGAGGGAGGAGCCCGACAGGTTGCAGTCCATAGGGCTGCACAGAGTCAGACATGACTGAAGTGACTTAGCATCCACGTAAGGCCTCATTACAGCTAGTGTGAAAGGGAAATGACTTAAAAATATTTCCCTGTGTAAGCAAAAGCTGATTCTATTACAAGTAGCAAACTTGGGTTGACTTGACTTCTATCATTAGCTGGGAGTAGTGGGCCCAGCTGCAGCTAGGGAGCTGGCCGACCACAAACAGGATGCTAACACTGGATTCAGATGATTTTTTTTACAAACGTGAAAATATGAAAAATATGTCAAATGTAGATTCACAAGACAGAAAAGGTCAGGTTCAGGTTTGAAGGACTTTGAAGGCAGAAGTTGCCGGGACACTAACATCATTTACCAGAAAGAAAACCAAGGAAGAACTTCCTAAATATGATGTCAAGTGAATTATGGTACAACGGCAGGTTAAACACACACACACAGAAGGGCGGGGAGATGGAGAGGGAAACCGGGCAGGACCCTGTGGGGCTCCTGGGCACTGAAGACTCTGTGTCCCCTATTTCTCGTTTGTTGAAAACAGACCCCAATCTCTTGACCTTCCCTGAGTATCAAAGGGCAGATGTGAACAGTTGCTAATCAGGGGAGGGAGAGGATGCAGAGACAAGGGAGAGCAGTCAAGAAACAGCAGTGCTGCCTTGGGACAGGTCCCCGCTGTGCCTCAAGGGACACACATAACGGTATCTTCAAGCTCTTAATAGCACTAATGAGGGTGAAAGAGGAGAGTGAAAAAGCTGGCTTAAAACTTAACATTCAAAAAACAAGGATCATGGCATCCAGTCCCATCACTTCATGGCAAGTAGATGGGGAAATGGTGGAAAAAGTGTCAGACTTATTTTCTTGGGCTCCAAAATCACTGAAGACAGTGACTGTAGCCATGAAATTAAGAGACGCTTGCTCCTTGGAAGAAAAGCTATGACAAACCTAGACAGTGTATTAAAAAGCAGAGACATTACTTTGCTGACAAAGGTCCATATAATCACAAGATGGCAGAGTAGAAGGATGTGCGCTCATTTCTCATGTGAGAACTCCAAAATTATAACTTGCTGCTGAAACCATCTACAGGAGAATGTTGGATCCCACCAAAAAAAGATACCCATGTCCAAGGGCAGAGGAGAAACCCCAGCAAGATGGTAGGAGGGGCAAAATCTCATTTAGAATCAAACACCATACCTGCCAGAGAAGTTCGGAGGGCTCAAACAAAACCTGTGTGCACCAGGAGACCCCACAGAGACTGAGCCAGACCTGCCTTTGAGTGTTTGAGTGTCTCCTGTGTAGGCACAGGTCAGCAGTGGCCTGCTGCAGGGGCAGGGGCTCTAGGTGCAGCAGTCCTGGGTGTGGCATAAGACCTCTTGGAGGAGGTTCCCAGTAACCCCACAAAAGAGCCACCAGAACTTACACAGGACTTGGGGAAACAGACTCTTGGAGGGCACAAACAAAACCTTGTGTACACCAAGACCCAGGGAAAGGAGCAGGGACCCCACAGGAGACTGACCCAGACTTGCCTGTGAGTGTCCAGGAGTCTCCGGCAGAGGCCTGAGTCAGCAGTTTTGGCTCACTGCAGGGTTGGGGGCATGTAGTATAGCAGTGCCTGCATGGGACACCTTGAAGGAGGTTGCCATTATCTTCTTACCTCCTCCATAGTTTGGTCTCAGGTTAAACAGCAGG
Source organism: Bubalus bubalis (assembly GCF_019923935.1). Classification (NCBI taxonomy): domain Eukaryota; kingdom Metazoa; phylum Chordata; class Mammalia; order Artiodactyla; family Bovidae; genus Bubalus; species Bubalus bubalis. The sequence goes on along the minus strand of NC_059178.1, from coordinate 54,466,782 downwards.
GAGGGCCACAGCCCTGCTCATCAGCAGAAAATCTGATTAAAGATTTACTGAGCATGGCCCTGCTCATCAGAACAAGACCCAGTTTCTCCTACAGGCAGTCTCTCCCATCAGGAAGCTTCCATAAGCCTCTTATCCTTATCCCTGTCAGAGAGAAGGCAGAATGTAAACCACAATCACAGAAACCTAACCAATCTGATCACATCAACCGCAGCCTTGTCTAACTCAATGAAACTATGAGTCATGCCGTGTAGGGCCACCTAAGACAAACGGGACATGGTGGAGAGTTCTGACAAAATGTGGTCCACTGGAGAAGGGAATGGCAAACCACTTCAGTATTCTTGCCTTGAGAACCCCATGAACAGTATGAAAAGGCAAAAAGATAGGACACAGAAAGATGAACTCCCCAGGTCAGTAGGTGTCCAATATGCTACTGGAGAAGAGGGGAGAAATAACTCCAGAAAGAATGAAGGGATGGAGCCAAAGCAACACCACCACCCAGTTGTGAATGTGACTGGTGATGGAAGTAAAGTCCTATGCTGTAAAGAACAATATTGCATAGGAACCTGGAATGTTAGGTCCATGAATCAAGGCAAATTGGACCTGGTCAAACAGGAGATGGCAAGAGTGAAGATCAACATTTTAGGAATCAGTGAAGTAAAATGGACTGGAATGGACGAATTTAACTCAGATGGCGATTATATCTACTACTGTGGGTAGGAATCCCTTAGAAGAAATGGAATAGCCATCAAGGTCAACAAGAGTCTGAAATGCAGTACTTGAATGCAACCTCAAAAATGACAGAATGATCTCTTCATTTCCAAGGCAAACCATTCAGCATCACAGTAATGCAAGTCTATGCCCCAACCAGTAATGCTGAAGAAGCTGAAGTTGAATGGTTCTATGAAGACCTACAAGAACTTCTAGAACTAACTCTAAAAGAAGATGTCCTTTTCATTACAGGGGATTGGTATGCAAAAGTAGGAAGTCAAGAGCTACATGGGGTAACAAGCAAGTTTGGCCTTGGAGTGCAAAATGAAGCAGGGCAAAGGCTAATAGAGTTTTGCCAAGAGAACTCACCGATCATAGCAAACACCCTCTTCCAACAACACAAGAGAAGATTTTACACATGGACATCACCAGATGGTCAATACCAAAATCAGATTGTTTATATTCTTTGCAGCCAAAGATGGAGAAGCTCTAAACAGTCAGCAAAAAGAAGACCAGAAGCTGACTGTGGGTCATATCATGAACTCCTTATTGCCAAATTCAGATTTAAATTGAAGAAAGTAGGGAAAATCACTAGACCATTCAGGTATGACCTAAATCAAATTACTTACGATTATACAGTGGAAGTGATAAATAGATTCAAGGGATTAGATCTTATAGAATGCCTGAAGAACTATGGATGGAGGTTTGTGACACTGTACAGGAGACAGTGATCAAGATCATCTCCAAGAAAAAGAAATGCAAAATGGTTGTGTGAGGAGGCCTCACAATGAGCTGAGAAAAGAAGCAAAAGGCAAAGGAGAAAAGGAAAGATATACCCATTTAAATGCAGAGTTCCAAAGAATAGCAAGGAAAGATAAGAAAGCCTTCCTCCATGATCAATGCCAAGAAATAGAGGAAAACAATATAATGGGAAAATCTAGAGATCTCTTCAAGAAAATTAGAGATACCAAGGGAACATTTCATGCAAAGATGGGCACAATAAAGAAATTGTATGGACCTAACTGAAGCAGAAGATTTAAGAGGTGGCAAGAATATATACAAGAACTATACAAAAAAAATCTTTATGACCCAGATAACCACGAAGGTGTGATCACGCACCTTGAGCCAGACATCCTGTAATGCGAAGTCAAATGGACCTTAGAAAGCATCACTACCAACAAAACTAGTGGAGGTGATGGAATTCCAGTGGAGCTCTTTCAAATCCTGAAAGATGATGCTGTGAAAGTGCTACACTCAATATGCCAGCAAATTCGGAAAACTCAGCAGTGGCCATGGAATGGAAAAGGTCAGTCTTCATTCCAATCCCAAAGAAAGGCAATGCCAAAGAATGTTCAAACTACTGCACAATTGCACTCATCTCACATGCTAGCAAAGTAATGCTCAAAATTCTCCAAGCCAGGCTTCAACAATATGTGAACTGTGAATTTACTTCCAGATGTTCAAGCTAGATTTAGAAAAGGCAGAATAACCAGAGATCAAATTGCCAACATCTGCTGAATCATTGAAAAAGCATCCAGAAAAACATCTATTTCTGCTTTATTGACTATGCCAAAGCCTTTGACTATGTGGATCACAACAGACTGTGGAAAATATTTAGAGATGGGATTACCAGACCACCTTACCTGACTCCTGAGAAATCTGTATGCAGGTTAAGAACCAGCAGTTAGAACTGGACATGGAACAACAGACTGGTTTCAAATTGGGAAAGGAGTACATCAAGGCTGTACATTGTCACCCTGTTTATTTACCTTATATGCAGAGTACATCATGCAAAATGCTGGGCTGGATGAAGTGCAAGGTGGAATCAAGATTGCCAGGAAAAATATCAGGAATCTCAGATATGCAGATGACACCACCCTTATGGAAGAAAGCAAAGAGGCACTAAAAAGCCTCTTGATGAAAGTGAAAGAGGATAGTGAAAAAGTTGTCTTAAAACTCAACATTCAGAAAACTAAGATCATGGCATCCAGTCTCATCACTTCATGGCAAATAGATGGGGAAACAATGGAAACAGTGAGAGACTTTATTTTTTGGGGCTCCAAAATCACTGTAGATGGTGACTGCAGCCATGAAATTAAAAGGCATTTGCTCCTTGGAAGAAAAATTATGCCAAACTAGACAGCATATTAAAAAGTAGAGACATTACTTTGCCGACAGAAGTCCATCTAGTCAAAGCTATGGTTTTTCCAGTAGTCATGTCTGGATGTGAGAATTGGACTATATAGAAAGCTGAGCACAGAAGAATTGATGCTTTTGAACCGTGGTGCTGGAGAAGACTCTTGAGAGTCCCTTGGACTGCAAGGAGATCCAACCAGTCCATCCTATAGGAAATCAGTCCTGAATATTCATTGGAAGGACTAATGCTGAAGCTGAAACTCTAATCTTTTGGCCACCTGATGCAAAGAACTGACTCATTGGAAAAGACCCTGATGCTGGGAAAGATTGAAGGCAGGAGAAGGGGACGACAGAGGATGAGATGGTTGGATGGCATCACTGACTCAATGGACATGAGTGTCAGCAAGCTCTGGGAGTTGGTGATGAACAGGGAAGCCTGGTGTGTTGCAGTCCATGGGGTGCAAAGAGTTGGAGATGACTGACCGACTGGACTGAACTGAACTGATGGTTTTAAGTAGTCATGTATGGATGTGCGAGTTGGTCCATAGAGAAGATTGAGCACCAAAGAACTGATGCTTTTGAACTGTGGTGTTGGAGAAGACTCTTGAGAGCCTTGGACAGTAAGAAGATCAAACCAGTCAATCCTAAAGTTAATAAACCCTGAATATTCACTGCAGGGACTGACACTAAAGCTCCAATACTTAGGCCACCTGATATGAAGAGCTGACTCATTGGAAAAGACCTTGATGCTGGGGAAGACTGAGAGCAGAAGGAGAAGGGGTGCCAGAGATGAGATGGTTAGACATCATCACTGGCTCAGTGGACATGAGGTTGGGCAAACTCTGGGACACAGTGAATGGCAGGGAAGACTGGCGTGCTGCAGTCCATGGTGGGCACAAAAAGTCGGACGTGACTTAGTGACTGAGCAACAAGAACAACAACAAAACTCATGCAACCACAGTTTAAAGTTTTAAAATATTGGATGTTTGCAGTTTGAAGTAGTAAACTTTGAATTAGCATCTATTATTTATAGAGCAGTGGGGTAAGTGCCAGAACTTTACTGAAGGCCAAATTCCAGCTTAAATTTATATTAACTCTGCAGTATAATTTTAATATCCATTGAGGAGGGCATGGAACTCACTCCAGTGTTCTTGCCTGGAGAATCCCCTGGACAGAGCCTGGTGGGCTACAGTCATTAGGGTTGCACAGAGTCGGACATGACTGAAGTGACTTAGCATGCACACATAATTTTAATGATGTGAATTTCCTGATGTTTCTTATTTTTTCTTATTATCCAATCATTATCAAGTCTCCAGATGTCATGTTGTCTGGCAGACAAAAGAAAACAAGGGCGGAGGGGATGCATGAAAAACAAGTATTAATGTTAAATCTAGAATTAGGGGTGGGGTACATTTAGTTGAAGGGTAAGAGGTAGAGATGAGGTTAAAAAAACAGAACAGAAAACAGAATCAGGAAGAAAAATACAAGTGAACTGTTTTTCCTCTCAATATTCTTCTATGTCGTTTCTAGTTTGTGAAGCATAGCTTAATAGGTACATTTTCAAGGGAAGTGATAAACAGTGGACAGCAATGAGCCAAATGGTCCTGTGTGTGTGTAGATGTGTGTGTGTGTGTGTGTGTGTACATGTTTGAGCATATGCACCCAAATCCATGACAGAGACAGCTGACCTTCTGTCATGGTTGTGTTAACCTTTCCTTGAGCTAATATTATGTACCAATTTTATTCCCTACAGAATAAAATGGAATATATTTTTTCCATAAAAGTTTGATCAATATAGAACTACATGTGTTACCTATTATGTTTTAGAATATTTCACGGTGGAAGCTTGATGGAGGAAAATCAAGTAGAGAGATCAAGTTTCAGGTTTAATTCAAGTCTGAAACTAAAGTTTCAATTCCAGGTTTGAATTAGAGAGAGAAGCAGTCTGTTGGAATAAGGCCCTTGCTAGATCATCCCAATCCAGTATACTATCTGGAAGCTCTGCACATTTTAGTAACTACTTTTTATACCTAATAGACCAGGATTAAGTGGCTGACTGTTGTATTTCACACTGAGTTATATTCCGATTTCACTGTGCTAGACTTAATTAACTAAAGCTTGCCTTTCACCTGTGGTCCAGCCAACAGAATGTACCCCATGATGAACCCGACTTGGTAATAATGGGATCAAGCAAAGCTGGTCTACCTGGGAAGAGAGGCTGTGCCTGGGGCAGGAAACAAGTGCTCAGAGAGGTTCTCAGGAGACTGGACGGGTGAATCATCAAGAATGGATCTTGGGTGGGAGGGTGGGCTGCGGTGGGTTCACCTCTTCGTCACTGAGCTGGATAAAGTCCTTCAGGAGTTTTTAACTCCCCAGCCTGGAAAACAGCCCTGTTTTCCTCAGGCTACATGGACTGTGTGATGCAAACTTGGGAGGAGTGTCCCCTCCTTAGAGGGTAAGAGCTGGTTTGTACTGATGAGGGAAAGAAAAAACCAATGAAGACTTAAGCCTGACTGTCCCTTTTCCTCTTGCATCAAAAACTTAGGGTTAGGTTAGAGTTAGATTTAGTTTTTCTTGAATTTCAGAAGCTGGAAATGTATTTCTTTTTTTAATTTTTAATTTTACCTTCTTTTTAAAAATTTTTTCTCTAATTGGAGGATAACTGCTTTACAATGTTTTGTTGGTTTCTTTTGTGTGACAGCGTGAATCAGCCATAAGTATACACATATCCTCTCCCTCTTGAGCCTCCCACTCCCGGAATACTATTACTTAAAGCTAGATTTTTATAATGTCCTTAGAACAAAACAGAATTCTTCATGCATAGTGGAAACTCTATAATAACATTTTAAAGTAAAAAAGTGGAATAAACTGGAGTAGGATAGCATGCGTCTCTTTGCCTGGGACAGAAACTTCTTAGCGTGAATTTAATTTACTTCAATATATTGACAACGGTTAATGACTAGGGAACCTTTACGCCTCATGTGGACAATCTCATTTAAGCACCGTAATAGGTACTATTATCCTTGGTTTAGAGATGAAGACAGTGACGCTTAGAAGGATTAAGTAAATGGCCCCAAGACACACAACTTAGCTCTGGTAAATATTCAAACTCCAATTAACTTAGCTCCCAAACTCAAGATTGTAGCTTCTGCAGGTAGAGCCTCTTCATCATGACTGAGCCCCCAAATTTGGCGGCGCCCTGGGGATAAAAAAAAAAAATCAAACTTGCTACCTCACAACCTAGTGGAAGAAGCAGGTTTGTAAACAAATGCATTGATGTATGAAAGTTAGGCCTGAACGTCTGGGAGCCTGGAAGAGCGAGTGATGGGCTGTGCGTGCAGTGAGGACAGTTCACTCTGACTATTTGGAGCATTTTCATCTGATGTCTATTTTGGGGGTGCAGATCCCCAGAGGCCCTTGCCTGGACCCACCCTTCACAAGGTAAGGCCATGCTGCAGGTGTTCATGTGCTGCTGTGCTGCGCTCAGTTGTCTCCCACTCGTCTGTGACCCCACGGACTGCAGCCCACTAGGCTCCTCTGTCCATGGGATTCTTCGGGCAAGAATACTGAGTGGGTTGCTGTTTCCTCCTCCAGGGGAAGCTTCCTGACTTGGGGATCGAACCCACATCTCTTACATGGGCAAGCAGATTCTTGACCGCTGAGCCATAGGGGAAGCCCAACATAAATGTCCACATAGATGAAAACTGATGATTCTAAAAACTGGCTCTTGTTTGTGGTAGAATCTCTAAGGCCAGGCTCGGGCCCTAGGGAAGACGTGTGATGTATTTGCCTGCCGTGGACCCAGCGTGACTGACTCACCTGACAACGGGCAGATCACATTCTGGGAAGACAGAACGTGACTCAGGCAAGTTCCTTTCTACCACTGGTGCAGATGTCTCTGTGTGTTTTACTTGCTGCAGGAGGCTTTCATTAACTTTGCAATTTGGAAAACATCATATCATGAAAATTTAAACAGAAGACCTCGATGGAAGCAATTTAAAAACCACGCGAACTCGAAATTGAATGGGCAGTAAAGGAGGACAGAGGGTCAGAGTCGACGAAGAGTAAGTAAATCCTTTGATTTACTTCCCTCGTCTCCGCCAGAACTCTATTTACTGTCTTCCGAAGGTTATCTCTAATTCTAATTGCCTGTTTGCATCCTGTCCTTCGGAGAAATTGGCGCCGCGGATGCCCTTTCGGTGAACATAAACTGCCTTCCGTGTAACCAGGTGCGTGCTGTGCTGACACGGGGTCTGGAGCTAACTATAGACTGGGGGTGGGCGGGGGGCAGGGGTGACGCCATTCAGCACTGGCACGTGAGTATTAATCCGTGTTAATGAAAGCAGAACTCCAAAGTTATCACCTCTACAAATGGCACCTCCAGTGGTCCTTAATTCAAAGAGCAAAGCTGTTCAGGCTGTTCAAAAATGAGTCCCATCCTATCTCATAAAAACTGGTGCAAAAAAGGAGTTATTAAATGTATCAGGGAACGTTGACGGGAAACACCGAGTCCCCTAAGCCGGCGCATGGGGCTCATTTCAGGCCCATATTCTCGAGGCCCCTTCCATCACTGTGCCGTGTGGGAGAACTCACCCCGGAGCGGAGTGGCAGGTGGAGACAGAAACCTGGCTACCAGGGGCAGGAGCCTCAGCATCTCCCGGCGCCTCCTGGGCCACCTAAGTGAGGACCAGCAGCTGCGAGCATCAGTGTCCAGTGAAAATGGTGGTCCTGAAGCAAGCAGCAGACATGCCAACTGCTCAGGCAGGCAACCTGACTGTGCAGGACAAGGGCTGAGAACTGTCCTCGCAGAGCGGTCTTTACGCCACCCAGCCCGATAGCTTTTCAAATGCATCTTCTATGGCAACCCGCTCGGGTATTCTTGCCTGGAGAATCCCATGAACAGAGGACCCTGGCAGGCTGCAGTCCGTGGGGCCGCAAAGAGTCAGATATGACCGAGCGACTAACACTACTATTACTAAATTTAAAGTGGGAACGCTTTTAATAAGAGGTGTAAGTAAAGATGACATCAGCTTCATGTCTGATGCAAATTTAATTCCTCCCAGAATCTACTTTAAATTTGTACTTATGGCAAGTTTCTTTGTTAAATGCTGCTGCTTTTTTGTTAAATGCAGCATTTCACCATCGACCTACAGGCTTCAGACTTTCTCCAAAGCTCTGTGCTCCAGAGCTCTGAGTGATGAAAGCCCCAAACTATTTGACATTCTCTGGGCATCTCTGGTGGCTCAGATGGTAAAGAAACTGCCTGCAAGGCAGGAGACCTGGGTTCAAACCTTGGGCCAGGAAAATCCCTTGGAGAAGGGAATGGCAACCCACTCCAGTATTCTTGCCTGGAGAATCCCACAGACAGAAGAGCCTGGTGGGCTATAGTCCATGGGATCACAAAGAGTCAGACACGACTGAAGCAACTGACTCTGCTCCATAATCTGTTGTGTACATAAGTAGAATGGTGATTAAAAGTCATGTTGATGTATGGCAAAAACCATCAGAATATTGTAAATAATAGAGTAAGGGCAACTCTGACCCCCTTATTGGAAGCAGCTTCCTTGTCCCTTTTATTTGTTCATCCCTATTTTCCTTAGACTTTAATCATAAAGACTAGATCGTTAGGCAACATTTAATGTAGCTCCTGATTTCTGCTTTCCTAAATATACACCTTAGGGCTTCCCAGGTGGTGCAGTGGTAAAGAATTCATCTGCTAATACAGGAGACTATGGTTTGATCCCTGGGTTAGGAAGATCCCCTGGAGAAGAAATTGGCAACCCACTCTAGAATTCTTGCCTGGAAAATTCCATGGACAGAGGAGTCCATGGGGGCTAGAGTCCACGGGGTCACAAAGAGTAGGACACGACTCAGCACACACACACGAGTGTACACTTAATCTAGCCTGTTGATTCCTTTCCAAGATTAGAAGGAATAATTAAGTAATTAAAGAAGCTAGGTCTCTACCCTTAGCTTCTTCTCCTTTGCAAATCCGCAGGCCGACTCTACTGGCAAGACAGCATCCCAAGGATGATGGGGAGAAGTCAGCAGGCCTGTAGGCAAGAGAAAATGATGAATAATCTGACCTCCTGCCTCGATGATTAAGATTTTTTCCCCTCTTTTCCCTTTAAAAGCTGTCATGGCTGAGCAGAATCTTGGGAGTTGTTTTCCAGACATGAGGCCACCATCTCCCCAGATCACCAGCTTTTCTGAATAAAGTTCTTCTCCACCGAATTCTTCTCCTCGATTTACTGGCTGTTGAGTGGTGAGCAGCTGAACCTGTGCTCACTTACATTATGGACTTTTTTTTCTTTTCCTCCCTCCCTTTCTTATTACTCCTCTGAGTGTTTCTCATCTTCCCAACACATTTTCTGCTGAAGGCCTTAGAACTAACATCACAGTTCTGATACGAGTGAAACAAATGGTGTGTTTTAAGCCTTCATTTTTAGCCAAGAATTCCCTGAGACTAGAAACAGCATCACGAGAAGGTGTTGTGACATAAATGTTTTTCATAAACGCAGAAGTTAGAGACATAGAAAAACTACCATCTAATAAGAACCAATCATCCTGATTGCCCACTAAAAACATAGAAAAGTCTTTATTAACACCCTCTGCAGGAAGGGGAGTCAGAACCCATCACAGCCGTTTAGGGGCAGAGATTTTCAACAGCAGCAGCCTTGGATTTAGCTACTTAAAGCTGAATTATTCTGTTTGTCAAATTTTTTTTTTTTTGACTCCAGAGAGCAGTCCAACAGGAAAGCCGTAAGAGCCCACTCTTTCTGAGCGCCTAGTGGGAGATCTGGAAGATTACATCGCACCTCTTTTCCAGACATTAGCGTAAACACAGTATGTCAGTATTGATATGTCAATCTTGTAAGTCTATCTTGCCTCTACGGTTATAGAGTAGATGGCAGAAATGAATACAGTAAAACCAAAGAGAGTGCAGTTTTGAGGGTGACAGGCAGCTGAAGTTATAGGTAAGTCCTGTAGAGAATGGATTTGTTTTCACACCAGGATTTTTTTTTTCCCACTTCCAGTACATGTGCTGTTTATTAATGAATTCCAATCTATTAAACTTTAAGCATATTAACTTTCCCCCCGTTACCTTCTGAATGAAAGCCTGATGAATTTAATTCATATTGACCGCAGCTTCACCGTGAGAACGCTAACAGTATGGTGGAGAGGTTCTAATGATATTTTTGTTCCTCGATGCCACCTGCGGCTACTCCATGATGTGTCGCCCACCAGTGCCAGAGGTGTCCTCTACTCTGGGCGCTCAGTGATGGCAGCTGCTTGACTACGTTCCCCTCCTTGTAAAGAGGCGGTACCACTTTAAGGAGCACAAGTGAGGAGTGAGATGCCAAAACCCACACTTGTAAATGTAGTTTAGTGGGATGAAGGGGTGATGAGATTGTTTCTATTTTCCTGCTCTCTCTTTTTAAACAACACTTTAGTTGGTAAAGAATCTGCCTGCAATGCAGGAGACCTCAGTTCAATTCCTGGGTTGGGAAGATCTACTGGAGAAGAGACAGGCTACTCACTCCAGTATTCTTGGGCTTCCCTGGTGGCTCAGCTAGTAAAGAATCCACCTGTAATGCAGGAGACCTGGGTTTGTTCTCTGGGTTGGGAAGATCTCCTGGAGAAGGGCATGACAACCCACTCCAGTATTCTGGCCTGGAGAATTCCATGGGCTGTATATGGGGTCACAAAGAGTCAGACGCAACTGAGCAACTCTTTTCACTTTTACTTTATTTGGGCTTCCCAGCTGGTGCAGCAGTAAAGAATCCGCCTGCCAATACAGGAGATGCAAGAGACATGGGTTCGATACCTGGGTCAGGAAGATCCACTTCCTGAGGTGGTGGATGAGAAGGAAAAGGCAACTCATTCCACAATACTTTTGCCTGGAAAACTTCATGGACAGAGAAGCCTGGTGGGTTACAGTCCATGGTGTTGCAGAGTTGGACACAACTGAGCACGCAGGCAAGAGGTATGCAACGCAAAAATAAATGCCCAGCAGAATGAACTGTACTCTGCATTGAATACTTTCTATAGTTATCTGATTTACAGTAATTACCTTCATCAATGCATATTTTTTTTTTGTTAGCTACAAACAACAACCAGAGAAGAAAGTGACATTGAGATTGAAGGGGTTCAGAACGAGCCTCTCCAAAACGTGCCACTTTGGCAAGTGGATTATTTTGAGCCAAAGACAATCAAGGCTCAGAAGACTCAGGAAGAGTTTTTAACCTCCCGCTTAATTGCCTAAAAGAATCCAGACTGAGCGCCTGGCTCAGATGCAGAGCTGTTACCAGAGATAACTTTTATCAGAAGGACCAATCTGTGTGGCAGAGCAAACATCTAATTACCAAACACCTGCTCTTCTTGTCGCCTGTGTCCTGCCACCCGCCTCCGCCCTTGGAAACCCTAGGCCCTGTCCCTTCCCTTAGCTCAGAACACTGTATAAGCCTCAGCCACCATGCTCGGCTTTGGGTCTCATGGGAATCCCTAATGTATACCATTACATTTATTTTTCTCCTGTTAATTTCACATCAATTTAATTATTAGACCAGCCAAAGAACCCTGAAGGGTAGAAGGTACATTTTTCCTCCCCAACACAGTCATCTAAGTAGATCATAACTAATAAGGCATTTGAAACCCTTAACTGGAAATATTAGTGAGATAAATCATAGAGTATCTAATCACTTATTGATTCTGTTTTATTGTGTAAATCACCGCTGTCCTCCAACAAGTCTCATTGCAATGTTTTCAGCAATTTCACTGCCTTCTGGTATTTTTTGTTGGGCGCTTATGACATTATTTTGGAAGTTATCCACCTAAGTCTTAATACTATCTTCAGAGAAAAGTTTTCCATGTTACCATGAAAACCACATTCTTTTATTTGCTGGAATTATAGACCAAAACCTTGTTAGAACCCAAAGTTATCAGTAGAGTTATTCCAACCCATTTCCAACTTATTTGTAGTAGTATTTCTACAACTTATTTGTAGAAGCTTAGAAATTTAATTATTTTTATTTTCTTCTTTGAATATTCCATATTTTTAGCTTTCTTCTATTGAATATTTACAGATATATGATTACATTTAAATAAAAATAACTTTATATTAAAAGCATATTTTCTAATTATTTCTAACCACAGGAACAAGCAAGATGAATTTTACAAGATCACGACTCTGGCAATTTAAGTCTGTAGTGCGGGCATTTCTGGAGGGAACCAACGGAATGAGAAGCATGTCTTCTCCGATTCATGAACTGTCAAAGCAGTTTCCCCTCCCTTTTCCAGTCCTCTAATCCTTATCCTATTAAAGATCTTCTCATACAAATAAATAATACAAAAAATAATCACGACCTGTTAAATACAGTAGTCAAGTTGGTGGTAAGACAGTTCATTGAAAATATCAAATGCAATTATCTTCCATAAATGACTAAAATGGTTCTGCTTTTTCCTGCAGAATGTATCTTAATCATTCATCCCCACTCACTGAATCTCATTATTCTAGGTTTGAAACTCTAGCAAGCAAATATTGCTTAAAAAATAACACTATTTCAGGTTGCTTGCTACCATTTTTTTTTCATCTCCAAACATTTAGTGTTGTTAATATGAGCAAAAGTTAATTTATAAAAAGAAGAATATTCTGAGTGCCTGATTACGCTGAAGGTTATAACGGTCATTCCTTCACCTGATATTTACTGGGTAGCTCCTACATTCAAGCCTCTTGTGCTCAAAGGTTTGTCTGATGAGAGTTTTCAGTTGTGTGTGTTTGGTTTTGTTTTAAGCCTTATTTTCCCTAGTTCCTGCTTCCTCTTGTCTTGGTCAGTTATTAGTTTCTTGCAGCTGAATATTTTATTTGAAGGATAAGTTTAATGCATTAAAGAAAGAAGGGAAGAAACAGGAAGAGAACCGTGGAAGTGGAGTTCTGCTGTTATTGATCAAATACCTTCCACTGTTAATCTGCTTCATCTGCTAAGCCATGTCTATGCAGTCAGTCAACCATTTACCATTAGGAAAAATATAGAAGCAACGGACTTACGCTCCTCTCCTCCTGCCCTGCTCCCTCCCAAATGGTTTCCACGTCAAGGATTCGGCTAAACCTTAAAACTATGAGAGGTCATGGAGCATTTCATGACAGAGCCAGCAGTCAGCCTCCAGAACAGAGAGTCAACCCTCTTATGGCAAAAAGATGCTAAGAGGGAAACCCTTTGTAAGACTCAGCAGGAAACAAACCGTGGTAGTAGCCACTTTTAGCTTCTGACAATGTTTTGTATCATTTTTTTAGTCCAACTCCTTCGCCAAAGCGGCTCCTTGGCCCTTGGTTAGCTTTGGGATAATTTTTACCGTGAGTCTATTAAATAAAAACTTTAGAAAAGCCACAGTAAGTCTCAGAGCTCCCACTGTGGCCGGCGACAGCAGATAAATGGAAATGGAGGAGAAGCAAGCAGGGCAAATACAAAGCAAACCGCGTGGCTCCTGGCTTCACCCCCAGGAAGCCCACTTGCCTTGCAAACTGTAAATTTCTCCAACGCTGCTCTGCCGGGTGATGTGGTGCCAGTACGCGCTGCGAGGAAGAGAGATCGATTTGGATAACGTCATGGGTTCCGTCAAGCTTGTCTGAAGCTAAAAGAAAAAGAAACTGTGTCTCAGGCTTTACTTAAAATATTCAATTGAAATCGGCTCTTGAAAAAGTTCAGGGTTAAATATGAGTGACATATAATAGACTCTATTACAGGTTCCTGCATAACATGCTGTTTCAAGATATCACTTTTTTGGCGGGGCGGGGGAAGGGGCTGCGCTGGGCGGGCTTGAAGGATCTTAGTTCCCTGACCGGGGATTGAACCCGGGGCCACCGCAGTGAAAGCGCTGAGTCCTAACCACTGGATCGCCAGGGAAGTCCCAAGATCATCATTTTTAAGTAAGGAAAGTCGTGACTTAAAAAAAGATGAAATGAACACTTGTAAACAATTAATCTCATTAATTCAGAAGGGAATGAAAAGATGAAAGACCGATTCCAAGGAGAATTCAAGGAGCTTACAGTCTGTCAGGAACGCGGGTGAAGAACCACAGTGGTGATCCATTCCATTCCACCAGACACGTTTATCTGCATTTCTATAAGCAAGAACTACCTGCATGACTATCAGCAGTCTGCAGTTTACTGGACTGTAAAATAACTCAACAAATGGAGGTGCAACCCCTGTCAGAAACAGATGCCCAAAAGAGCGGCAAACGCAAGACAGCATTTCCTTTTCACCCATTTGAGTGTCTGTTGGGCTGCACCCCCAGAGCTATTCTAGGCTGAAGAAAGAGCCCAGAGTCAGAGACATCAGTGGTTTAAAGGCCACGGTCCCCAACCTTTTTGGCACCAGGACCAATTTCCTGGAAGAGAATTTTCCCACAGATGGGGTGGGGCGGATGGTTTGGGGATGGTTCAAATACATTTATTGTGCACTTTATTTCTATAGTTATTACAACAGCTCCATCTCAGAGCATCAGGCACTCGACCCCAGAGGTTGGGGGGCCCTAGTTTAATGGATGGGGAAGCTCACATGTTGGAAGCAAGGTCCTGGAGCGAGGCCCCACCGTGTGTGGCGAACACAGCAGCCGTGTTTGCTGGGGAGGGGGCGGAGGTCGCCAGTTACAGTGGGATGGATGTCAGGAGGGCTCGTTAGTTACCAGGGCAACCAGCAGAGGCTCCAGAGGCTCCTCAGCACCCCTTTGATTAGAGCAAGCACGGGGGGGGGGGGGGGGGGGGAGGGGGCTGGGGTGGGCGTCCCAGGTGACTCTAGTGGTAAAGAACCCATCTGCCAAGGCAGGAGACTCAGGTTCCATCCCTGGGTTGGGAAGATTCCCTGGAGGGCATGGTAACCCACTCCAGTATTCTTCCCTGGTGAATTTCCACCCTCCATAGGGTCGCAAAGGGTCGCACAAAACTGAAGTGACTTAGCACGGGGCCTGGGGCAAGCGCTTAGGGAGGTCAGTTATGCGAGCAGATTGTAGGTGAAGCAGACACCAGCCAGGCAGGGGACGGACAGAGAGCAAGAGGACAGCCATGCTGAGGGGCCTGACCACACAGCATCGTACATTGTTCCTGATACCCGCTCCCAGCCTCGGCCGATGGCTCCTTCCTCAAACAGACCTTATTCCTCACTCCTTCAATAGAAAAAGTGCTTTCCCTGAGAAGTTCTGTGATACAAAGGTGGTGCATGCCTGGGTGCTCAGTTGCTTCAGTCGTGTCTGACTCTTTGTGACCCCATGGACTGTAGCCCGCCAGGATCCTCTGTCCATGTGATTCTTCAGGCAAGAATACTGGAGTGGGTTGCCCTGCCCTCCTCAAAGGGGTGGTATCTTTTCTTATTTGAAAGATAAACTTCAGGTTAGCGACAGAGATCCACACAACATCACATCAGGTGATGCTCAGACACATGATTAGTTCAAAGAGAATGATACTTTATATTGCATTTTTAAGAAGAAATTCATTGTTATTGGTTCACAGTATTTTCTTTAGAAGTGCTAGAAATGGTTTTGTTTGGCCTTGGCGCACATTTCTCTGATGTAATCTGAGCCAATGTGCACTTTCTGACAATGGGTGATCCTCTAATTAATAACACTGCACATGTCCCCTTTATTTACTGACTGACTCCTGGCAAAACTGGGAGTCATAAGGTCACCTTGGAGTCCCATTTGCTGGTGGGGGACCCTGTCCCATGGGGCTCATACATCTGCATCCAGAGTTGCTGCCCTTCTGAGAAGGTGCTGTCCAGAGTCCCTGATATGATAAGTTAATAATAGGGCCTTAAAGCCACATAAAACTAGGAGGGTTTTAAATTTTAACTAAAGATGAAGCCATAGGATTGGAATGTATTTGTTTGATTTCACTTTTTAGTAGGGAGGCATTTCTAGAACTGCTGAATCTTGCCACAGAAGTGCCCTACTTGGTGAATCTGAGAGTATAACTCTCTTGAAGGTCTTTTTCTTTTTTTTAAAGGATGGTTCCAAACATAGCAACACTGCAGCCAATTTTTCAAAATTTTATCTATTTCAACATTTTTCTTTTTTATTATGAAATGGGTATACGAACACACTGACACCCCACGGTTGGTAGACAGGGGGTGTAAGTGCTGTGCTAAGTCCCCTCAGTCGTGTCCGACTCTTTGTGACCCCATGGGCTTCCCTGGTGACTCAAATGGTAAAGACTTTGAAGCAGCTGCCATGTGGGAGACCCGGGTTCGATCCCTGGGTTGGGAAGATCCCCTAGA
This sequence comes from Bubalus bubalis, assembly GCF_019923935.1. Taxonomy (NCBI): domain Eukaryota; kingdom Metazoa; phylum Chordata; class Mammalia; order Artiodactyla; family Bovidae; genus Bubalus; species Bubalus bubalis. Next base: position 54,450,670 of record NC_059178.1, on the reverse strand, counting down.
GAAGGGAATGGCAACCCACTCCAGTATTCATGCCTGGAGAATCCCATGGACAGAGGAGCCTGGTGGGTCACAGTCCATGGGGTTGCAGAGTCAGATACGACTGAAGCACTTGAAAGTGAAAGTGTTAGTCCCTCATTTGTGTCCGACTCTTTTGGGACCCCATGGACTGTAGCCCGCCAGGCTCCTCCATCCATGGGATTCTCCAGGCAAGAATACTAGAGTGGGTTGCCATGTGCTTCTCCAGGGCATCTTCCCAACCCAGAGATTGAACCCCTATTTCTTAAGTCTCCTGCATTGACAGGTGGGTTCTTTACCACTAGCGCCACCTGGGCTATTAGGGAGAAGCCAAAATGTCTGGGTTACAGAAGGGCAGTGGAGGACTGAAGACTACTGCAGATTATTGGAGAGCCTGCATTCAGAAACAGGGCACCTAGGTTTCAATCTTTTATGCCTGGGCTGGCTGGCGACTGCTCTGACTGATAAGGTCTGGTTCTGTGACACTGTCTGTTTCCAGCATGCCCTTTAAGACCCTGAAGGCAGCATCTTCTTGCCTCCCTTGTTCTGAGTCATCAGGTGAGCCTCACTGCTCTGAGGCTGCCATGGGCTGAGGAAGCCCCGGCTCACTGTGTCCCAGGCCATGTAAATCGAGGTTTGATTCCCAGAAATACAACCATTTTCCTGGACTGGAAAATCCAAGTCCAGGAAAATTCAGGGATTTGCTCGAGGTAAAATCCTGCATGCAGAACCCACAACAGAAAACAGTTCTCCAGACTTCTAAGTCCACTGCTCCTTATCCTATTTATATGCTGATCTCTCCTGGGAAGGCGAGCTTCCTCCTGCACGAATGACAACATGTGACAACACAGCCTTGTGCTTTGAGAGGATCTTTGCTGCCAAGAAGCAGCAGGAAGGGCCTGACCACTGATGTGATTTTTGTGAACGTACAGGCTCCCAGCACCTCTTCCCATTTTACTAACAATACTATCCAGCTTACGCCACTGCCTCCTGCAATTTCCCTTCACTGTTCTGGGACCCTTCTGGCCCTTGTGATAAAACTTAATGTTTATTTGTGTTCACCTACATAAAATTCACGTGTATTTTTAAAAAAAATGGTTAAAAATCAATTTTCCTTTTGTGCTGACTCTCCCTAATTATTGCCTTGAACTTAAAAAATCATATTAGGACTCGAGACACAAATCTATGTGATTGGGAGAGAAGAAAGTTACCATTTATAGATGAGCAGTTAGGAGTCATTCTCTATGTGCCTTGACCTATGCAAATTGGTTTCACAGGTTATCTCCACATAAATTATCAACAAATGTGCCATCTGACTTTTATAGACAAGGGAAATGGGGCTCTGGAAGGTCATGGGACTTGTTCACGGTGCCAGCCAGTGGGCGATGCCTCTGGGGCTTGGAGCCCAGGACGTCCTGCCCTCTTTACCACAGTTCATTGTGAAATAATTGATTGGAAACTTCCTATTCAAAAAGCAGGTAAGATGAGAATTATACCAGTTGGGTCAATTCCACTGGACTGAGGCAGGAATGTTAGCACCTCTCTCCTACGTTCAAAAATAGAAGACCACGATTTGTGCGGCAGAGTCACAGAGCTAAGTCCACTGGCTTTGTGGTCCGCAACTTGTTATCAAAGATCAACGCCACAGTTGCCTAGCCATTTGATTTCAGGCAAGGTACGTAGACTTTTTTTTCCCCCCAAGATTCAATTTTTCCTTATCTCTAAATTAAAGATAAGACACATTAATACAATGTGCCTTCAGTGTTGTTGTGAATATCTTACAAGATGATGCTTTTAGTATGAAAAGCACACTCATGTCCAAAGTGCTCAAAAAAGACCACCGATCTAAGAGTTCAATAGAAGTAAAAAAACTCATTCTACCCTCTCCTTCCCCTGCTCTATTTGTAAGTCCATAGACATGCAGCTTATCAGAAACACATAACCCAATCAAAAAATGGGTGTAAGACCTAAACAGACATTTCTCCAACAAAGACATACAGATGGCCAACATACATAAAAAAAGATGCTCAACATCGCTCATTATTTGAGAACTGCAAATCAAAACTACAATGAGGTATCACCTCACACCCATGAAAATGGTCATCATCAAAAAATGACAAACAATACATGCTGGAAAGGATGTGGAGATAAAGGGAAAACCATCTTGCACAGTTGGTAGGAATGGAAATTAATACAGCCACTCTGGAGGATCCTTAAAATACTAGGAATAAAGCTACCATATGACCCAGTAATCCCACAACTGGGCATGCACCCCGAGAAAACCAGTCTTCAAAAAGACACAGCTTCTCTGTATGATGAAGAGAGTTAAAACCTGCCTCACATGGGCAGATATGCAGACCAGGCCCTGGTTTGTCTGAGACAAGGGGAATGGGTGCAGAAACCCTGTAGACGAGACACAAGGCAGAAATCCAGGTGGTGGGGCAGTGTTCATGTGACATGGGACATGCAGGTCAGCGTAAGAAAAAAACATGCTGCTTCATAAGGAAAAGCTCAACACCAGCGCACTCCCTCAAGAACAGTTAGTTTTATTTGTTCTTCGAAAAGAGCTCATGAAACTCGAAAGCCGCACAGAAATCGAAGCCCAGGAGACCATACGCCAGCCAAGCTTGGTACTGTTAGGATTTGTTGAGACAGTCCTCTGAAGTTGGAAAGTTTATGGATGATTGGTTTCTCACAGACTTGACTTAATTCTCAATAGGGGACACTCACTCTTAATCTTCCATTTTATTCAACATAAATGGGGAAAAAATAGAATATACCTTGCTGAGTATAAATGCTCACAAATAAAATGTAGTTTATATGGTCATGTATTGGAAGTTGTTAGGTGACGTTTAAAATTGGACTTTGTGAGATAGTATTTTCATTAACTTGAAACAAAATAGATGTTATCAGTACATATTTTAAACTGCATATTGACCAAAATACTTTCACAGAGTGTGAAAAAAAGCTGGACTTTGGAGTAACATCAGAAATTATTACAAACATCTACATAAATACTTTGAATGCCACTCTAACCTGTACTCAATAAAGTTTTTTTTTTTTTTTAATGTTTATCAGCTTGCATCTTCTGCCTTTTTTTTAATGGCATTTTGTTGTTGTGTTTTATTTTATTTGTTTATTTTTAGGCCATGCCATGCAGCACATGAGATCTTAGTTCCCCAACAGGGATGGGATCCGTGCTCCTGCAGTGGGAGCTCCCAGTCTTAAGCTCAGGCCCACCAGGGAAGTCCCAGTAATGCTTTTAAGAATATATATTCTTTATCTATCTATCATCTGAAAGCAGATACATTTACAGAGCTACCCTTTGAATCTAAGGAATATGATGAATAAATTAAATTAAAACATAATTAAACATTAAATTTCATAGGTGTTTTAAATAAAAGTTTTGCTGTCATTTGATTTTGAAGTATATAGAGGCTGTAATATGTGTATGTAATTAATTTCCAGTGTACGCATACAGTGAATTCTGGGATGAACTTTAGTGGTGGTTATAAAATTTTACCCATTTAAAATGAAAGGTTTTCCTTTTGCCTTGTTATGAATTACCTCATAATTATTGAGCTTTCACTAAAGACCAGGTGGTAGTCTAACCCTCTGAAGTGGATATTATTGCTCCTTCTTCCTTCTTTTAAGAAGAGGTAGCCAAGGCACAGGAGGGCCTAGAGGAGCTACTACACGTTCAAGGTCAGGAGGGGCGGTGGTGAGGAGATACCCCTTGTCCAAGGTAAGGAGCAGCGGCTGTGCTTTGCTGGAGCAGCCGTGAAGAGATACCCCACATCCAAGGTAAGAGAAACCCAAGTAAGACGGTAGGTGTTGCAAGAGGGCATCAGAGGGCAGACACGCTGAAACCATAATCACAGAAAACTAGCCAATCTAATCACACTAGGACCACAGCCTTGTCTAACTCAATGAAACTAAGCCATGCCATGTGGGGCCACCCAAGACGGGCGGGTCATGGTGGAGAGGTCTGACAGAATGTGGTCCACCGGAGAAGGGAATGGCAAACCACTTCAGTATTCTTGCCTTGAGAACCCCATGAACAGTATGAAAAGGCAAAATGATAGGATACTGAAAGAGGAACTCCCCAGGTCAGTAGGTGCCCAATATGCTACTGGAGATCAGTGGAGAAATAACTCCAGAAAGAATGAAGGGATGGAGCCAAAGCAAAAACAATATCCAGTTGTGGATGTGACTGGTGATGAAAGCAAGGTCCAATGCTGTAAAGAGCAATATTGCATAGGAACCTGGAATGTTAGGTCCATGAATCAAGGTAAATTGGAAGTGGTCAAAAACGAGATGGCAAGAGTAAACATCAACATTCTAGGAATCAGCGAACTAAAATGGACTGGAAAGGGTGAATTTAACTCAGATGACCATTATATCTACTACTGCAGGCAGGAATCCCTTAGAAGAAATGGAGTAGCCATCATGGTCAACAAAAGAGTCCGAAATGCAGTGAGTGAGTGAGTGAGTGAGTGAAGTCACTCAGTTGTGTCCGACTCTTTGTGACCCTGTGGACTGCAGGCCACCAGGCTCCTCTGTCCATGGGATTCTCCAGGCAAGAATACTGGAGTGGGTTGCCATTTCCTTCTCCAGGGGATCTTCCCAACCCAGGGATCAAACCCAAGTCTCCTGCATTGCAGGCAGATGCTTTAACCTCTGAGCCATCAGAGTGGGTACTTTGAATATATTCAATTAAATTATATTATTTGAATATATATTGAATATATTCAATCAAGAATATATTCAATGAAGAATAGCAAGAAGAGATAAGAAAGCCTTCCTCACTGATCAATGCAAAGAAATAGAGGAAAACAACAGAATGGGAAAGACTAGAGATCTCTTCAAAAAAATTAGAGATACCAAGGGAACATTTCATGCAAAGATGGGCTCGATAAAGGACAAAAATGAAATGGACCTAACAGAAGAAGAAGATATTAAGAAGAGGTGGCAAGAATACACAGAAAAACTGTACAAAAAAGATCTTCACGACCAAGATAATCACAATGGTATGATCACTCACCTAGAGCCAGACATCCTGGAATGTGAAGTCAAGTGGGCCTTAGAAAGCATCACTATGAACAAAGCTAGTGGAGGTGATGGAATTCCAGTTGAGCTATTTCAAATCCTGAAAGATGATGCTGTGAAAGTGCTGCACTCAACATGACAGCAAATTTTGAAAACTCAGCAGTGGCCACAGGACTGGAAAAGGTCAGTTTTCATTCCAATCCCAAAGAAAGGCAATGCCAAAGAATGCTCCAACTACCACACAATTGCACTCATCTCACACGCTAGTAAAGTAATGCTCAAAATTCTCCAAGCCAGGCTTCAGCAATATGTGAACCGTGAACTTCCAGATGTTCAAGCTGGATTTAGAAAAGGCAGAGGAACCAGACATAAAATTGCCAACATCCACTGTATCATTGAAAAAGCAAGAGAGTTCCAGAAAAACATCTATTTCTGCTTTATTGACTATGCCAAAGCCTTTGACTGTGTGGATCATAATAAACTGTGGGAAATTCTGAAAGAGATGGGAATACCAGACCACCTGACCTGCCTCTTGAGAAACCTGTATGCAGGTCAGGAAGCAACAGTTAGAACTGGGCATGGAACAACAGACTGGTTCCAAATAGGAAAAGAAGTACGTCAAGGCTGTATATTGTCACCCTGTTTATTTAACTTATATGCAGACTACATCATGAGAAATGCTGGGCTGGAAGAAGCTGAAGCTGGAATCAAGATTGCTGGGAGAAATATCAATAACCTCAGATATGCAGATGACACCACTCTTATGGCAGAAAGTGAAGAGGAACTAAAAAGCCTCTTGATGAAAGTGAAGGAAGAGTGAAAAAGTTGGCTTAAAGCTCAACATTCAGAAAACGAAGATCATGGCATCTGATCCCATGACTTCATGGCAAATAGATGGGGAAACAGTGTCAGACTTTATCTTTTTGGGCTCCAAAATCACTGTAGATGGTGATTGCAGCCATGAAATTAAAAGACGCTTACTCCTTGGAAGGAAAGTTGTCACCAACCTAGATAGCATATTGAAAAACAGAGACATTACTTTGCCAACAAAGGTCCGTCTAGTAAAGGCTATGGTTTTTCCAGTGGTCATGTATGGATGTGAGAGCTGGACTGTGAAGAAAGCTGAGTGCCAAAGAATTGATGCTTTTGAACTGTGGTGTTGGCGAAGACTCTTGAGAGTCCCTTGGACTGCAAGGAGATCCAACCAGTCCATTCTAAAGGAGATCAGCCCTGGGTGTTGTTTGGAAGGAATGATGCTAAAGCTGAAACTCCAGTACTTTGGCCACCTCATGTGAAGAGTTGACTCATTGGAAAAGACTCTGATGCTGGGAGGGATTGGAGGTAGGAGGAAAAGGGGATGACAGAGGATGAGATGGCTGGATGGCATCACTGACTTGATGGACGTGAGCTTGAGTGAACTCCGGGAGTTGGTGATGGACAGGGAGGCCTGGCGTGCTGCGATTCATGGGGTTGCAAAGAGTCAGACACGACTGAGCGACTGAACTGAACTGAACTGAACTGAGCCAAGGCACAGAGAACGTAAGTGACTTGCAGGAGGTCACACAGCTCTGCTGGTCTTTCCCTAGAGTCTCCCTGGTTACTGACCATGCTGTGCAGCTTCCACATAGCGTGTGTGCATCCAGGGATTGACAACTATGCTCACATTCTTTAAATGTAGCCTTAATGATCTTCTCATGAAATTCTTACATCAATTTCTTAGATTTTAGTTTGTCCCTAGTGGCCTACTCCCCCATACCCATTTTACAGAATTTCTCAAAGAGGAGTTCATCTGATTCTTTGGGTTATATGCATATATGTCATATATGTCTGTATGCTGAGTCATTTTGACTGACTTTTGAAATCTGTTTTTTTTTCTTCCTCTTTTAAGGAAATTACTCTTGTAATTCAGCTTTCCTGGTGGCTCACTGGTAAAGAATCTGCCTGCCAAGCGGGAGACTTGGGTTCGATCCCTGGGTTGCAAAGATCTGGAGAAGGAAATGGTAACCCACTCCAGTATTCTTGCTTGGAGACTCCCATGGACAAGAGGAGCCTGGTGGGCTACAGTCCCCAGGCTGGAAAAGAGTTGGACACGACTCAATGACGAAACAACAACAATACTCCTTAATTGCCAAGAGCAGATTGAATGCCTCTGAATAAGTAAGAGTACTATCGTTTAAAGAAATGAAAAAAGAACGATATTTGTAGATTTCTCTGCTGCTGCTGCTAAGTCGCTTCAGTCGTGTCCAACTCTAGCGACCCCATGGACTGCAGCCTACCAGGCTCCTCCGTGCATGGGATTTTCTAGGCAAAAGTACTGGAGTGGGATGCCATTGCCTTCTCTGAGATTTCTCTACTATTGTTCTATTCTAGCAATATAAATAAAAGAAACAAAATTGTGTCTTTTAAACACAGTTGAACTTTTTAATGTTAGACATTAATTTTCCTTATACTTTATCAATTGTAATCAAGTTGATTATATGTTATATACATATATATGATATATAATATATTTTTTGAAGTGACATCTAGAGTCATAGCAACTTCTAAAGAAAAAAAAACACACACACAATCTAAATAAAATTTTGACCATCACACTATGTCTCAGCATGATGTATTAGAAAAATTACATACTGCCTTCCTGTCATTTCCATTTCATTTGTGTATTTATTGCAGATATAAATTAGTATTTTCTTTGTTTTTGTTTAGAAACTAATTTTCCTTTAGTGTTCTGAGACATCAGGAACACAGGCCCACGTTAGTTATCAACTATAATAATTTGTCCTAACTGAGCTTGTGTTAGTTTAATCAGTGTCAGCCAATCAGTAAAAGCAAATTTCACTAAAATGCAAACAGCATTTCCCAGCAGGGAACTGCTCATTGTCAGTAATAATGAAGGCTCTTTTCTGCTGGTTAATAATTGATAATACTGAGCAAGAGAGTCAAGAATAGAACTTTGAAGAAAGAATTCATAAGGAGATATTCCTATATTTTGGTGGTAACATACCATTTGCCATCATAAATCACGCATTATAGAATTTCATAGCCTACTATGACTAAACCTAGAAAAGAGATTGCAAAAATTGTTAACATTTTCCTGTCTATAGCTCATAAGATTATTTTGCTTCCAAATTCTTCACCTTTTCAGTATGGGAGAACTAGTTTTTTTTTTTTTTTTCCCCCCATAGCTGATAGAGATTCACATAAAATGTGGGTATGAAGAATGCTGTCACTCAAAAGAAAGCCAAACTGCCCAGGACAGGTCCCATTCTGGAAGCTTTCCTATTTCTTCAAAATTTATAAATGGGCACATGGTACTCCTCCCCTTGTTAGACAGGGACTCAAAAGGAACTGAAAGATATAATTTAGTGACAGTTGGGAATAACAGTTTAGAGTCTTCAGAATACTTACGACAAGTATTATGGTATTTTATACACTCCAGGATGCCATCATTAGAAAGACACATGATTTTATGGAGCACTAGGGAAGAACAGTGCTGCTAATTAAACCGTTAACTCTCATCTGACTTGAGAGACACTAAACTGTGGAAAAGATACCCAGCTTGGAATTCATGCCATGGAATAGCATTTCCTTGGTCATACAGCTATTTAGACAAGAACTATTTCATAGGCTGGTAGCAGTCAATACTTGGGTAAGATCTGTGATCATGTATAAATCTGGAAGGGCAAATACACTAACTTTGAGTCGCAGTCTAAGTCAGTTGTACATGAAACCAGCTTCGTTCTCCCCTCTCCCCTTGCCCTCCTCTGAGGCAGGTGGCATTAGACCTACTACGTGCCAATGGGCTGGCTGCAGAGGCAGCCAGTGCTGACTTCTCACCAGAAATTTCTTTTCATCTTACATTATAAAAGGGAAATAAGATTATTTGTTTTTAAATGCTTACTGTTCAAAAGGCTTACTGTTTGGGGAACAGTAAAAGTTTCCAGTTTGTTAAATGTGTGACTTTTTTTTTTTTTTTAGTGAAACAAGTTAAGTGTTTATTAGGAGGAAAAAGGGTACATGTGCATAGACACAAGGGTGGGCTCAGAGAGAGTCACAGCCTCGTGGCAGTTCAAATCACTTTTATGGGATATTTCTGTGTGACTTTAACTCTCAAGCAAGTAAGATGACAGATCTTAGAGAAAGAAAACTATTTGTTTTCTAGGAAGGACATTCTACTTAAGACTTGTTGTTTTTCTCTGTCCACTGGAGCTTCGGAAGACCACAGAAGTGACAGTTTTGGACAGCAGCCCCTTTAAGCCTGCCAGTGGTGTTTTTTAGGCATTATCTGTGGTTTGCTATCTTGCTCGTATTTCAACAGCCCCGATGCTGTTTGTCCTTAAATTGTGCACAGAGCTTTTCAGGTGACGAGGAAGCAAGAATGACTGAAAACAGGAGCATTCCAGACACTATGTTTTTAAAGGACAAACTGTAACTTTTGTTATAGGGGGTTCTTTGCTTTTAAATCACTTACATTGTTATGAAGTTAGAAATGACTGAGGACAATCCCCCTTTCCTTCACTTAGTTTTGATAAACTATAAGGGAAAACCTGTGTTTTAAAAATTCCATTTATATCTTCTCATCACGTCCCTGTGGACATTTCATAGCACTTGTAAAGCTTAAGAACATACAAAGCAAATTAAAACAAGAAGTTTCTTTTATATTATTTGTGTTTGTGTGCGTAGTATTGTATGTGTATGTGTGTAACAGATCCATTGAAATCCAAAAGTAAATTATTTCAGGGCCTTTGAGGTCTTGTTGATGATGAAGTCAGCCCACACTCACCCTCCATGGGCAGGGCCACGCAAGAAACCTTTGAGATGTGTGTTCTGATGAATGGTTGTTATCACCGAAACAATGAAAACTTTCCAAAAATGTTGCACACGCAAAGTAGAGCACCTTTGTTTTTGACAACAGACTTAGAAGAACTTGGAGTGTTTTATCTAAGATTATGACCTCCATAAAACAGAAACAAATTCGAGAGGTGCCATTGGTTTAAATATGTAGCTTTAATAATTTTCCCTGCATTCTCAAATAATTTGAAAGTTGGTAGTCACACTTTTTCACCCGATTTAAGCCACTGCATGATCAAAGATGCCCCGAGCCTGCTATTTTAATATCTGTCCCCTTCCCCTTCCATCTTCGAGCACCCAGATCTACGGTGTACCCCGATCCTGGCTTCCACTGCCTGAGATCTCAGTCAGTGGACCTTCCATCTGTAGCATCTCCGTCACAGCAATAGCCTCCCTCCTCTCCCCTTGCTTCTCAGTGTTACAGGATAAGACAAAACACAACCGCATCAAAGGCAAAGGTGAATTAAATTTGGTGTTGCAAATCTTTTGGCACAAGGTACAAGTGTACTTGAAAGGGACGAACATATACTGAGCTACTGCTACTGCTAAGTCGCCTCAGTCGTGTCCGACTCTGTGCGACCCCATAGATGGCAGCCCACCAGGCTCCGCCGTCCCTGGGATTCTCTAGGCAAGAACACTGGAGTGGGTTGCCATTTCCTTCTCCAATGCATGAAAGTGAAAAATGAAAGTGACGTCACTCAGTAGTGTCTGACTCTTAGCGACTGCAGCCTACCAGACTCCTCCATCCATGGGATTTTCCAGGCAAGAGTATTGGAGTGGGGTGCCATTGCCTTCTCCTGGGAACAAAAATATCATGTCTTCACCACCATTGCAGATCTTGAAATTATTCAACATCACCATGATAATAATGAACCTTTCACAGTACCTCCTGTGTGCCAGGTCTGTTCTCAGCACTTTGTATGTATTAATGCACAGATACCTCATTACAACCAAATCAGTAGAACAACTCTATACCCATTCTACAGACAGAGGAAAATGAGACATTTAGAGGTTAAATGGGCTGCTCAAGATTATACAACCCATGAGTAGGGGAACCAGAATGGGAAGCCAGCACACGGAGTGCTGTCCTTACTGCAGACAATCACAGTTGCCTGAAAGAGTTCTTGGACTCTCCTTTGTGAAAATACTGTCTAAGAGCCTCTACTTAGGAGCATTTTGCCTGCTCAGAACAACCAGAGGTAAAGAAGAACTACACCTGTTGACAAATAGCAAATGACCTCACAGCTGTTAATTTTAGCTGAAAATGAACACTAGCAGATTATATATATGGGCTGAAAATGATTATGCAAGCTACTCAAATAATTTGAAATTTGGCAGTTACTTTTTTTTTCTCAAAATTTAAGCCATTAGAAAAATGTCATATTAATTAGATAATTATTAAAATAATTTAAATTTAACCAAAATCTTTCTAAAGACTAAATCCTACCAACCTCCTGGTGGTGCTTCATCAATTAACCCCGTAGTCTCATATTAATAATCCTCTTTATGTTCTTGCTACTCTTTTACCTCCCACTGAATGCCAAGTGGAAGCGTGACTTGCACTTGCCACCCTTAGATATTAGGAAGGCTCTTTAAACCATATCTTGGATAGAGAGACAAAAATGTATATGTAGTATTGACAAAATTTGAAATGTATTATGAATAATGTAAAATCATTTCTTAAACCACTTTGTTTTCTTACATTTAAAAGATAATTTTACATTTCAAGTTATTATGTATTTGAAATTTTTTAAAGTCCAAATAAAATAATACTAGATACAAAGCCCCATAGTCTTTAATGGAATAGAATTATGAGTATTTTTCTGGGTAGTGATCCACCTATTTCTCAAAACTCTACTTTTGTCTTTTCATAGATGGGTTCTAATGCATCCCTATCAATTCTGCAGTAAGACAATATTGATCTCTTTTGATGATCAATGACCAATAATAATTCTTTTGTTTGCTTTTCAAAGAAGTTAGTAGTAAAGCTTATAGTGTTTTTCAGATACTTGTAAATTTTGCTATTTCAGATTCTTTATGAAATTATTTCTAAGCTTGACCTCGAAAGTACAGCATACTTCCAGGACAGGATAACAGACACCTGGTAAATAGTATAAGTGCCTTCTGCAAACATTTTAGTATTGGCTCTGAAACATGGACAGAAAGAGCTAGAAGTTTCAGAGAATCTAAAATAAATACAAAGACAGAAAGAAAAATTGAATGCTTTCTGGTAGAAACATATTTTCCTTGATATTGTGGGTCCACATTCGCATCTCTGATTATCTGGCTATGTGTGGAGATATGCAGATGGCACCACTCCCTGTTTGACTCTCTGAGCACTCCATCCCTCTTTGGGTAACCATGGCAACAGGTCATAGGTACATACACAAAGTGCATGGCTCCCTGCAGCGGCCACAAACAGCTTCTTTTGTCATAAGCTGAATAGAATATTTGAGAGATGAGGTTTGGTAATTGGGACAAGCTCTCAGGGCCACGGGTGGGAGTGAACACTGAGGCGCTGTCCTGAATGGACCCACATATACACAATGCGCATTAGAGCTCAGTGACATTCATTTCCAAGCTGTTAGGTTACCAAGGAAGGGGCCTTACCCGGGCCTTCTGCTCCATTTCTAGCATTAATCTCTCATGCTGCTCAGCTATGGCCAGTGTCGCAGAATGGACCTTCTGATAGATCATTTCTCCTTCCCTTGTTTGAAAAGTGAACAGGCCTTCTCCTGTGTCACACATTCTGTGAGGACAGAGACAGGGAAACAGATGGGTCTTCATGTGCTCAAGTGCGCAACAGTTCTCCTCGCCCTGTAACCCCCTCCGCCTTGACCCACACAGGCATGAGTGAAGCAGATTCATCCTGGACCAAACCAACCAACCAACCAGCCAGCTAACCAACCGATGCGTCTATAAATGGTGCACGAGGATGAAGCTAAGGGTGAATATCCGTGCACATTTGGAATTTGAAAGATGAAGTGTTCACAGCAGTGTAAAAGCAATTTCAGTTATGACAGTGCATGTCTTACCAATATTTAAAGAATAAAAACAAACTGTTAAGAACCCTCACATTGATATCATAGCACTATCTCCTATGACTTGATAGCTCTTGAAATGTTAAGAACGAAAATCTGCAATTTTATACTCATTGCAGCAGGAACCAAGGAGCAGACTTTAAGGACTTGCATACATAGGTTGAAGCTTTTATTCAAACTGAAGAATCCTTACGTAAATCTCAGTATACACTAAGAGACAACATGGCAGAGAGGAGATTCAACATGGATGTAAGAACATTTGTTTGAACCTTGGCTCAGCCACTTACCAGCAGTGTGACCTTGAGCAAGATAACCCTCCTTTCAACATCTCCAGCAGGAAAAAATTATAATACACATGTCATAAGATCATTATGACAGTTAAGAGATGATACAATATTTTTAGTGTCATTTAGCATGTATTAAGTGCTCAAAAATGTTGGTTATTATTATTTTCATCATAGAGAAAATATGAAACTAATCTCAATATCCACCATAGAGAATCTGTTGATTTAAATATAATATTTTTATCTGATGGACTATTACAAAGCTATTATCATGTCATTTATGAGAGCACATAATAACATTGAAACTTTTTCTCCTTTCAGCCATGCAGCATAGCTTGTGAGATCTCAGTTCCCTAACCAGAGATTCAACCTGGATCACAGCAATGAAAGCACAGGATCCTAACCACCTGGCCACCAGGGAACTGCCTAAAATTCTTGCAATGTAAATTCAAGAGGAAAAAAAATCAGAATACAAAGTCCTTTTCAATTATTTAACTATGAGTACTTTTAAAAATGGGGTTTCCTAGGTGGTGCTAGTGGTAAAGAACCCACTTGCCAATGCAGGAGACTTAAGAGACATGAGTTTGATCCCTGGGTCAGGAAGATCCCCTGGAGGAGGAAATGGCAACCCACTCCAGTATTCTTGGCTGGGAAATCACATGGAGAGAGGAGCCTGGCAGGCTACAGTCCCTGGCGTTGCAAAGAGTAGGACATGACTGAAACAGCTTAGCACTCATGCACCTTTAAAACAATTTTTTCTTGGAATAAAACCACTGACAGTTTCTCAGGCAGCAAGATTATGGATATATTTTATTAACCAAGACTAATTCGACTTTATTTTTTTGGGCTCCAAAATCACTGCAGATGGTGACGGCAGCCATGAAATTAAAAGACGCTTACTTCTTGGAAGGAAAGTTATGACCAACCTAGGTAGCATATTCAAAAGCAGAGACATTACTTTGCCAACAAACATCCTTTCTAGTCAAGGCTATGGTTTTTCCAATAGTCATGTATAGATGTGAGAGTTAGACTGTGAAGAAAGCTGAGTGCCAAAGAATTGATGCTTTTGAATTGTGGTGTTGGAGAAGACTCTTGAGAATCCCTTGGACTGCAAGGAGATCCAACCAGTCCATCCTAAAGGAGATCAGTCCTGGGTGTTCATTGGAAGGACTGATGTTGAAACTCCAATACTTTGGCCACCTGATGTGAAGAGCTGACTCATTGGAAAAGACCCTGATGCTGGGAAGGATTGCGGGCAGAAGGAGAAGGGGGCGACAGAGGATGAGATGGCTGGATGGCATCACTGACTCGATGGACATGAGTTTGGGTAAACTCCGGGAGTTGGTGATGGACAGGAGGCCTGGTGTGCTGAGGTTCATGGGGTCTCAAAGAGTCAGACACGACTGAGCAACTGAACTGAACGGAACTCTAAAATAAAAAAAATTAATTAATATTTTAAACCAGCTTGTAAAAATAGTTGGAGGCCTTCAGAAAGAGGCACTGAGTATCAATATGATGTTCCCATTCACAGACTGGATATTAACAGGACTGCCGTGTTGTTGTTTTCAGGCTGTAACACCAGAAGATTTGCATGAAATACTCATGAGGCCAACTTCCATCTTCCAGCACCAAAGAGATTTTAGATTCTTCTCTGTGATTCTCCAAGGAGTTTCGGTAGAAAATAACTGTCTCAAGAGGCTTTAGAAATTACAGAGGCTGTGACTGCCAGCCCTTAGGGCCCCATAGAGCCAGCACTTAGCTTCTGTGAAAGAGATCTTAATAAAATTCACACAGCGTGAAATGGAAAGTCTGAGGGAAAAATGAAGAGTTTTCACAAAGTGAAACAAATGAGCTTTCTTTGTTGATTCCAAGGAGTAAAGAACTCCAACAGGAAGAGCAGGCAAAGCATGGATAAGTGGTGAGCCCATCTCATTTGAGGTTGAGTTTTGTTCATTGTCACTGGAAAAACACTGCTTACTAGCCTTTGGAAATCAGATAATGAAGATACAAATTGTTATTTTATATCCAGTCACTGAGATGCACAGGTCTAACCCTTCGCCACTTCCTGGGACTTAACTATGCCTAGCGGGGGTGTCTGAAGGCATACAGAAGGGATTGTGTTTTTTTGCCCCCAAACTCTGACCAACTTCATCCACTGGTCAAGAAACCAGGAATTTGAACACACTGGCTTAAAAAAACAGAGAACTTTTGGGTAGAAGATGCTGTTTTCTCAACATAGATACCCAAAGCCAAGCTGAAATTACACTTCTTCAGTACAATTGGCTTAGATTTATGACTTTTGTCAGCAGTGTTGGAATAAACAGTTTACGTTTTTCCTAGTTACTATTTAAAACATTTACTCTTGGGAGTGGTAAGGAACAGATAAGATCTTTTTCTTATATGTCTAAACAGTTTTGTGGTAGCAAGCCAGTGCTAGAGAGGACAAGATGAGACATGAAATCATTGTGATGACCGATGCCTTGCTCCTCAACGTGGACCAGCATCGCTGGGAGCTGTCCAGAGTGCTGAAGTGGAACGTTCATTTTTTATTTATTTATTTATTTATTTTTTAATTGAAATATAATTGCTATGACAAAGGATGCAAGAAGATACAATGGAGAAAAGAGAGCCTCTTCAATAAGAGGTGCTGGGAAATCTGGACAGTTGCATGTAAAAGACTGAAATTAGAACACTATCTAACACTATACACAAAATAAACTCAAATGGGATTAAGGATGTAAATGTAAGACCGGACACTATAAAACTCTTAGAGGAAAACACAAGAAAAACACTCTTTAACATAAGCCACAGAAAGATCTTTTATGATCCACTTCCTAGAGTAATGAAAACAAAACAAAAATAAACAAATAGGACCTAATTAAACTTAAAAGCTTTTTGTACAGCAAAGGAAATCATAAACAAGATGACAGCCCTCAGAATGGGAAAAAAATCTGCAAATGAAGCAGTGGACAAAAGATTAATCTCTAAAATATACAAGCAGCTCATGAAGCTTGAAAAAACAAGCCAATCAGAACCTGCATTGTGACAATATGCTTTGCACACACATTATAGTTTGAAAAGCGTATAGAACTCTTTCCATAGGTTACCATGTCATCCAAGGGAGTGGGGGATGATACTTGGGACCCATAAGAGGAAAAATTAGGAGTGATATTTGTGCAGTTTAAGACTGTGACCCATGGACCTGAAAGAAAGGAAGAAGTATGACAAAATAAACAAAAAGCATAACAGAACACTTTCCTTAACTTGGAAAGAATTAAGATAGAGGAGTAGCCCACATAGTCAACAAGAGTCTGAAATGCAGTACTTGGGTGCAATCTCAAAAATGACTGAATGATCTCTGTTCATTTCCAAGGGAAACCGTTCAATATTACAGTAATCCAAGTTTATGCCCCAACTAGTAATGCTGAAGAAGCTGAAGTTGAACAGTTCTATGAAGACCTATAAGGATCTTCTAGAACTAACACCCCAAAAAGATGTCTCTTTCATTATACGGGACTGAAATGCAAAAGCAGGAAGTCAAGAGATACCTGCAGTAACAGGCAAATTTGACCTTGGAGTACAGAATGAAGCAGGGGGAAAGGCTAACAGAGTTTTGCCAAGAGAATGCACTGGTCATAGCAAACACACTCTTCCAGGAACAAAAGAGAAGACTGTACACATGGACATCACCAGATGGTCAATGCTGGAATCAGACTGATTATATTTTTTGCAGACAAAGATGGATAAGCTCTATACAGTCAGCAAAAACAAGACCGGGAACTGACTGTGACTCAGATCATGAACTCCCTATTGCAAAATTCAGACTTCAATTGAAGAAAGTAGAGAAAACCACTAGACCATTCAGGTATGACCTAAATCAAATTCCTTACAATTATACAGTGGAAGTGACAAATAGATTCAAGGGATTAGACCTGATAGAGTGCCTGAAGAACTATGGACAGAGGTTCATGACACTGTATAGGAGGCAGTGATCAAGACCATCCCCAAGAAAAAGAAATGCAAAAAGGAAAAATGGTTGTCTGAGGAGGCCTTACAAATAGCTGAGAAAAGAAGAGAAGTGAAAGGCAAAGGAGAAAAGGAAAGATATATCCATTTGAATGCAGAGTTCCAAAGAATAGCAAGGAGAGATAAGAAAGCCTTCTTCAGTGATTAATGCAAAGAAATAGAGGAAAACAATAGAGTGGGAAAGACTAGAGATCTTGTCAAGAAAATTAGAGATACCAAGGGAACATTTCATGCAAAGATGCACACAATAAGGGAAAGAAATGGTATGGACCTAACAGAAGCAGAAGATATTAAGAAGAGGTGGCAAGAATACACAGAGAAACTAGACAAAAAAGATTGTCATGATCCAGATAACCAGGATGGTGTTATCATTCAACTACAGCCAGACATCCTGGAATGCAAAGTCAAGAGGGCCTTAGGAAGCATCACTATGAACAAAGCTAGTGGAGGTGATGGAATTCCAGTGGAGCTATTTCAAATCCTAAAGGATGATGCTGTGAAAGTGCTGCACTCAATATTTCAGCAAATTTTGAAAACTCAGCAGTGGCCACAGGACTGGAAAAGATCAGTTTTCATTCCAATCCCAAAGAAGGGCAATCCAAAGAATGTTCCAACTACCACACAATTGCACTCATCTCACAAGCTAGCAAATTAATGCTCAGAATTCTCCAAGCCAGGTTTCAACAGTACATGAACTATGAACTTCCAGATGTTCAAGCTGGATTTAGAAAAGGCAGAGGAATGAGAGATCAACTGCTAACATCTGTTGAATCATCAAAAGAGCAAAAGAGTTCCAGAAAACATCTACTTCTTCTTTATTGACTACACCAATGCCTTTGACTGTGTGGATCAGAACGAACTGTGGAAAATTCTTCAAGAGATGGGAATACCAGACCACCTTATCTGCCTCCTGAGAAATCTGTATGCAGATAAGGAAACAACAGAACTGGAGATGGAACAACAGACTGGTTCCAAATTGGGAAAGGAGTACGTCAAGGCTGTATATTGTCACCCTGCTTATTTAACTTCTATGCAGAGTACATCATAAGAAATGCCAGGCTGGATGTAGCACAAGCTGGAATCAAGATTGCTGGGAGAAATATCAATAACCTCAGATATGCAGATGACATGACCCTTACGGCAGAAAGTGAAGGAGAACTAAAGAGCCTCTTGATGAAAGTGAAAGAAGTGAAAAAGTTGGCTTAAAACTCAACATTCAGAAAACTACAATCATGGCATCCAGTCCCATCACTTCAAAGCAAATAGACGGGGAAACAATGGGAACAGTGAGAGACTTTATTTTTGGGGGCTCCAAAATCACTGCAAATGGTGACTACAGCCATGACATTAAAAGACACTTGCTCCTTGGAAGAAAAGCTATGCCAACTTAGTGTATTAAAAAGCAGAGACGTTACTTTGCTGACAAAGGTCCATCTAGTCAGAGCTATGGTTTTTCCAGTAGTCATGTCTGGATGTGAGAGTTGGACTATAAAGAAAGCTGAGCACCGAAGAACTGATGCTTTTGAACTGTGGTGTTGGAGAAGACTCTTGAGAGTCCCCTGGACTGCAAGGAGATCCAACCAGTCCATCCTAAAGGAAATCAGTCCTGAATATTCATTGGAAGGACTGATGCTGAAGCTGCAACTCCAATACTTTGGCCACTTGATGTGAAGAACTGACTCACTGGAAAAGACCCTGGTGCTGGGAAAGACTGAAGGCGGGAGGAGAAGGGGACGACAGAGGATGAGATGGTTGGATGGCATCACCACCACTTGATGGACATGAGTTTGAACAAGCTCTGGGAGTTGGTGATGAACAGGGAAGCCTGGCAGAACAGGGAAGCCTGGAAGTCTTGTCTGACTCTTTGCAGTCGCAGAGTCAGAGAAGACTGAGTGACTGAACTCAACTGAATTGAAAATAGAGGTGCTAGTTACATCTGAATATCCTAATTCCCACCAGTAACACGCACATTCCTCAACTGCACTGATGTGAAGAATAAGTGACAATAGGGACTATGTCTGTTTGTCCTGATTGCGAACTTGAATTCTTTTGAAACATATAAACAATGATGAATGTTATCTCTCTTAATACTTAACAAGGTAGTTGCACCAAATTAATACTTCTTATCTAAAATAAAAGGTTAAAGAGTAGAATCCCTAAGGTCACTTTCAGCTTTAAAACAGTCTGGGGCCACATAAAAATTCTCAGAAATAAATAGCAATGGGCTTAGTTGCTCAGCCACGTCTGACTCTGCCAGCCAGGCTCCTCTGTTCATGGGATTCTCCAGGCAAGAATACTGGAGTGGGTTGCCATGTTCTCCTCCAGGGGATCTTCCTGACCCAGAGATTGAACCTGTATCTCTTATGTCTCCTGCATTTCAGGCAGGTTCTTTGTTTACCACTAGCACTACGTGGGGAGCCTAAAGATATAGACAAACTGACAGCTCTGGGATTCAAATCAATGCCCCCAAAGAGACTGGAGCCTTAATCCAGCACCTTAGACTGCTTGGCCATGCTACCCTGCTTGTCATAGGTTGTTAATATATTTTGATGTAACAAGAATAAAAACAATCTTAGTCTTTTCATTAAATGGCTCTTTTCCAAATTCCATTCCTCTAGGGATTTAAGAGGGCATGCTCCCTTTAGCTCACCTCACCACTCTAGTCCAGAACCCCTTAACATGGCAATGCTGTCAGTCTTGTCTCCACTGTGTTCTCCTGTGGCACTATTTACAATAGCCCTGATGTGGGAGCAGCCTAAAGGTGCTGACCGATGGATAGAGAAGTTGTGGTACAGATGTACACTGGAATATTCCTCAGCCATAAAAGGAATGAAATTGGGTCATTTGTAGAGACATGGGTGGACCTAGAGTCTGCCATACAGAGTGAAGTAAGTCAGAAAAACAAATATCATGTATTAACAAATACATGTGGAATCTAGAAAAGTAATACAGGTGAATCTGTTGGCAGGGTAAGACTAGAGACACAGACACAGAGAACACGTGGACGTGTGGACACAGTGCAGGAAAGGAGAGGGCGGGATGAATGGGGAGAGCAGCTCCAACAAATGCCCACTACCAGGTGTGAAACAGGTAACTAGTGGGAAGCTGCTCTCTGGTACAGGGGGCTCAGCTTGGTGCTCTGTGGTCACCCAGAAGGTGGGATGGGAGTGAGAGGGAGGGAGATTCAGGAGGGAGAGTATATATGTATACAGTGACTGAGCCACTTCCTTGTACAGCAAAAACTAACAACATTGTAAAGCAATTACATGCCAACAAGAAAGAGAGAGAGAACCAGAGTTCACTGTGAAGGTCTGTAGTCACAGGAAACTGAACTCCAGGGAGACATCCTACTATGGATGGGTTCAAAGTTCCCTTCAAGGGGGGAAACAACCCTAAAAGACGGTGCCATGAAGGCAGTCTCACTTGAGAAAAAGCCCCTGTCATGTAATCACTACACCACTGCCCTCCTTTTCTTGTCCTTAGGCCTCAAAATCAGCTCTTTATTATTTTTTTCCACTTTTCCCCCTCTTTTTAGTTTTTTTTTTTTACTGAAGGATAATTGCTTTACAGAATTTTGCAAACCTCAGCATGAATCAGCCATAGGTATACATATATCCCCTCCCTTTTGAACCTCCCTTCCATCTCCCTCCCCACCACACCCCTCTAGGTTGATACAGAGCCCCTCCTTGAGTTTCATGAGCCATAGAGCAAATCCCATCGGCTCTCTATTTTACTTATGGTAATGTGGTTTCCATGCTACTCTTTCCATACATCTCACCCTCTCCTCCCCTCTCCCCATGTCCATAAGTCTGTTCTCTATGTCTGTTTCTCTATTGCTGCCCTGTAAATAAATTCTTCAGTACCATTTTTCTAGATTCCATATATATACATTAGAATATGATATTTATCTTTCTCTTTCTGACTCACATCACTCTGTATAATAGGTTCTAGGTTCATCTACCTCATCAGAACTGACTCAAATGCACTCCTTTTTATGCCTGAGTAATATTCCATTATGTATACGCACCACAACTTCTTTATCCATTCTTCTGTCGATGGACATCTAGGTTGCTTCCATGTTCTAGCTATTGTAAATAGTGCTGCAATGAACAATGGGATACATGTGTCTTTTTCAATTTTGGTTCCCTCAGGCTATATGCTGAGGAGTGGAATTCCTGAGTCATATGGTGGTTTTTCTCCATACCATCTTCCATAATGGCTGTATCAGTTTACATTCCCACCAACAGTGCAAAAGCGTTCCCCTTTCTCCACACCCTCTCCAGCATTTATTGTTTGTAGACTTTTTTTTTATCATGGCCATTCTGACAGGTGTGAGGTGGTATCTCATTGTAGTTTTCATTTGCATTTCTTTAATAATGAGCAATGTTGAGCGTCTTTTCTTGTGTTTGTTAGCCATCTGTATGTCTTCTTTGGAGAAATGTGTTTAGGTCTTTCTCCCACATTTTGATTGGGTTGTTTGTTTTTCTGGCATTGAGTTGTATGAGCTGCTTGTATATTTTGGGAATTAATCCTTTGTCAGTTGTTTCATTTGCTATTATTTTTTCCCATTCTGAGTGTTGTCTTTTCAGCCTGCTTATAGTTTCCTTTGCTGTGCAAAAGCCTTTAAGTTTAATCAGGTCTCACTTGTTTACTTTTGTTTTTATTTCCATTACTCTAGGAGGTGGGTCACAGAGGATCTTGCTTTGATTTATGTCATTGAGTGTTCTGCCTATGTTTTCCTCTAAAAGTTTTATAGTTTCTGGTCTTATATTCAGGTCTTTAATCCATTTTGAGTTTATCTTTGTGTATGGTGTTAGGAAGTGTTCTAATTTCATTCTTTTACATGTAGCTGTCCAGTTTTCCCAGCACCACTTATTGAAGAAGCTGTCTTTGCCCCATTGTATATTCTTGAATCCTTTGTAAAAAATAAGGTACTCCAAGGTGCATGGGTTTATTTCTGGGCTTTATAACTTGTTCCATTGGTCTATATTTCTGTTTTTGTGCCAGTACCATACTGTCTTGATGACTGTAGTTTTGTAGTATAATCTGAAGTCAGGCAGGTTGATTCCTCCAGATCCATTCTTCTTTTTCAAGACTGCTTTGGCTTTTTGGGGTCTTTTGTGTTTCCATACGAATTGTGAAATTTTTTGTTCTAGTTCTGTGAAAAACTCCATTGGTAATTTGATAGGGATCAAATTGAATCTGTAGATTGCATTTGGTAGTACAGTCACTTTCACAATATTGATTCTTCCTATCCAGGAACATGGAATATCTCTCCATCTGTTTATGTCATCTTTGATTTCTTTCATCAGTATTATAATTTTCTGTGTACAGTTCTTTTGTCTCCTTATGTAAGTTTATTCCTAGATATTTGATTCTTTTTGTTGCAATGGTGAACAGGATTGATTCCTTAATTTCTCTTTCTGATTTTTCATTGTTAGTATGTAGAAATGCAAATGATTTTGTGTATTAATTTTCTATCCTGCAACTTTGCTAAATTCACTGATTAGCTCCAGTAATTTTCTGATACTATCTGTATGGTTTTCTATGTACAGTATCATGTCACCTGCAGTGAGAGCTTTACTTCTTCTTTTCTGATCTAGATTCCTTTTATTTCATTTTCTTCTTCATAGCTAGGACTTCCAGAACTATGTTGAATAATAGTGGTGAAAGTGGACACCCTTGTCTTGTTCCTGATCTTAGGGGGAATGTTTTCAGCTTTTCACAACTGAGAATAATGTTTGCTATAGCGTTAGTTGCTCAGTCGTGTCTGACTCTTTGTGACCCCATGGACTGTGAGTTGCCAGGCTCCTCTGGAGTGGATTGCCATTCTCTTCTCCAAATGTTTGCTGTAGGCTTATCATATGTGGCCTTTACTATGTTGAGGTCGGTTCCTTCTATGCCCATTTTTGAAGAGTTTTAATCATAAATGGGTGCTGAATTTTATCAAAGGCTTTTTCTGCATCTATTGAGATGATCATATGGTTTTTATCTTTCAACTTGTTAATATGGTGTATTACATTGATTTGTATGTTGAAGAATCCATGCATTCCTGGAATAAACCCAGCTTGATCATGGTGTATGAGCTTTTTGAAGTGCTGCTGAATTCTGTTTGCTAAAATTTTGTTGAGGATTTTTGCATCTATGTTCATCAGTGATATTGGCCTGTAGTTTTTTTTTTCTTTTTTCTTTCTTTCTTTCTTTTTTTTTTTTTTGCATTGTTTTTGTCTGGTTTTGGTATTAGGGTGATGGTGGCCTTGTAGAATGAGTTTGGAAGTGTTCCTTCCTCTGAAATTTTTTGAAAGAGTTTTAGAAGGATAGCCATTAGCTCCTCACTAAATGTTTGATAGAATTCTCCTCTGAAGCCATCTGGTCCTGGGCTTTTGTTTTTTGGGAGATTTTTGATCACAGCTTCAATTATAGTGCTTGTCATTGGGTTGTTCATAGTTTCTATTTCTTCCTGGTTCAGTCTTGAAAGATTGAACTTTTCTAAGAATCTGTCCATTTCTTCCAGGTTATCCATTTTATTGCCATATAGTCCCTTATAATCCTTTGTGTTTCTGCATTGTCTGTTGTAATCTCTCCTTTTTCATTTCTAATTTTGTTGATTTGACTCTTCTCTTTTTTTCTTGATGAGTCTGGGTAAAGGTTTGTCAATTTTGTTTATTTTCTCAAAGAACCAGCTTTTAGTTTTATTAATTTTTACTATTGTTTTTTCATTTCTTTTTTATTTATTTCTGCTTGGATCTTTATGATTTATTTCCTTCTAATTTTTTTTTTTGTGCTTCCTTTTCCAATTGTTACAAAAGTTAGGCTGTCTATTTGATGTTTTTCTTTTTTCTTGAGGTAGGATTTGTATTGCTATAAACTTACTCTTAGACCTGCTTTTGCTGCATCCCATAGGTTTTGAGTTGTCGTGTTTTGTCATTTGTTTCTAGAAATGTTTTGATTTCCCTTTTGATTTCTTCAGTAACCTGTTGGTTATTTAGAAATGTGTTGTTTAATCTCCATATGTTTGTGTTTCTCACAGTTTTTTTTTATTGTAATTGATATCTAGTCTCATAGTGTTGTGGTCAGAGAAGATGCTTGATATGATTTCAATTTTCTTAAATTTACCGAGGTCTGATTTGTGACCCAAGATGTAATCTATCCTGGAGAATGTTCCATGTGCACTTGAGAAGAAGGTGTATTCTTCTGCATTTGGATGGAATGTCCTGAGGATATCAGTGAGATTCATCTCATCTAATGTATCATTTAAGACTTGTACTTAATTATTAATTTTCTGTCTTATTGGTGTGAGTGGGGTGTTAAAGTCTCCTTCTATTATTGTGTTACTGTCTGTTTCTCCTTTTAAGTCTGGTAGTGTTTGACTTATGTATTGAGGTGCTCCTATGTTGGGTGCATAGATATTTACAATTGTTATGTCTTCCTCTTGGATCAATCCTTTGATTATTATGTACTGTCCTTCCTTATCTCCTGTAATATTCTTTATTTTAACGTCTATTTTGTCTGATATGAGGATTGCTACTCCAGCTTTCTTTTGCTTCCCATCTGCGTGGAATATATTTTTCCATCCTCTCACTTTCAGTCTCTGTGTGTCATGAGGTCTGAAGTGGGTTTCTTGAAGACACCATATCTATGGGTCTTGTTTTTGTAACCATTCAGCCAGTCTGTGTCTTTGGTTGGAGCATTTAATCCATTTATATTTAAAGTAATTATTGATATATATGTTCCTATTGCCATTTTCTTAATTGTTTGGTGTTGATTTTGTAGATCTTTTTTCTTCTCTTGTATTTCTTGACTACATAAGTCTCTTTTACATTTCCTGTAAAGCTGGTTTGGTGGTACTGAATTCTCTTAGCTTTTGCTTGTCTGAGAAGCTTTTTATTTCTCCATCAATTTTGAATGAGATCCTTGCCAGGTACTGTAATCTTGGTTGTAGATTTTTCCCTTTCAGTTACTTTAAATATCCTGCCATTCCCTTCTGGCCTGCAGAGTTTCTGCTGAAAGATCAGCTGTTAAATATATGGGGTTTCCCTTGTACGTTATTTGTTGCTTTTTCCTTGCTGCTTCTAATATTATTTCTTTGTGTTTAGTCTTTGTTAGTTTGATTAGTATGTGCCTTGGTGTGTTTCTCCTTGCGTTTATCCTGTATGGATATCCTCTTTGTGCCTCTTGGACTTGATTGATTATTTCCTTTTCCATGTTGGGGAAATTTTCGAGTAAAATTTCTTCAAAAATTTTCTCATACCCTTTCCTTTTCTCTTCTTCTTCTGGGATCCCTATAATTTGAATGTTGGTGCATTTGATATGGAGACTGAAGTGACTTAGCAGCAGCAGCAGCAGCAGCAGAGCTCTCTGAGACTGTCCTCAGCTCTTTTCATTCTTTTTACATTATTCTGCTCTTCAGAAGTTATTTCCACCATTTTATCTTCCAGCTCACTGATTTGTTCTTCTGCTTTTGATTTCTTCTGGAGTATTTTTAATTTCTGTCATTGTGTTGTTTGTCTCTGAGTATTTATTCTTTAATTATTCTAGGTCTTTGTTGATTGTTGCACTTTCTCCATTCTGTTTTCAAGGTTTTTGATCATCTTTGCTATCATTATTCTGAATTCTTTTTTGGGTAGTTTGCCTATTTCCTCTTCATTTATTTGGGCTTCTGTGTTTCTAGTTTGTTCCTTCATTTGTATAGTATTTCTCTGCCTTTTAATTATTATTTTTTTTAACTTATTGTGTTTGAGGTCTCCTTTCCCTTAAAGGTTGAATTCTTTCTTCCTTTTGGTTTCTGCCCTTCTAAAAGGCCCAGTGGTTTCTGTAAGCTTTGTATAGGATGAGATTTGTGCTGAGTTTTTGTTTGTTTTTCCTCTGATGGGTAAGGCTGAGTGAGGTGGTAATCCTGTCTGCTGATGATTGGGTTTATATTTTTGTTTTGTTTGTTGTTTAGATGAGGCGTCCTGCACAGGGTGCTACTGGTGGTTGGGTGATGCTGGGTCTTGTATTCAAGTGGTTTCCTTTGTGTGAGTTCTCACTATCTGATGATCCCTAGGGTTAGTTCTCTGATAGTCTAGGGTCTTGGAGTTAGTGCTCTTTCTCCAAAGGCTCAGGGCTTGATGTCTGGTCAGGAATAAAAATTCCACAAGTGGTTTGTTATGGCATTAACTGAGAGTAAGACAAATATCCAAAAATTAGAAACCAATGATGAATCCTTGACAAATGGCAGTTACAAAATCAGGCAAATAATAATTAAAATAATGGAATATACACATAAACATATACACTCTTGAGCAAAGTCTAAACAGTCCAACAAAAATAAAGTACAGTAGACTGACCCAGCGAACAGAGGAAATAAAAAATTATATTTACCAGTTAAGAACAAAACTAACCAAAGCACAAACTGGAAAACAAAACTAAAGCAAGGTGCCAAGTAGGGAACAAAGCAATGAAAACAAAACTAATAAGTATGTTGAGAGAAAAGGAAAGAAAGAATAATATGTAAAGTTAAATAGAGGTAGATTAAGATTTATATACATTAAAGATTAACTGCAAAGGGAAAAGAACAGTAGGAAAAGCAAACAAAGGAATAAATGTAGAAAAAATAATCATAGGTTTAAAAAAATTAAAAATTAAAATTAAAAAACGAGACCGAGGTAAAAAAGGAAAACTCCACAGAATTGAAAAAGCCCAACATAGAAGCAGAGGTTTATAACAACAATAAAAAATGTGACTGAGGAAAAAAAAAAGCTCAATAGTTTAATTAGATTTCATAGTGCCAATAAAATTGACAACTACTACAGAGGGGGAATAAAAAGGAAAGAAAAAATCCAAAAGAATCTACATAACAAGTCAAAACATAAGAATAACAAATGTTTTTCTTGAGTCACCGCTGTCAGAGTCCTTTCCCACGCTGGGAGTCACAGGCCACCTCATTTCCCTAGGATGCCCTCCAACACTGTGCTGGTCTCTGGACCTGCTCAGGGGCAGCCCAGGTTCTAATCTGGTTCTACTCCTCTGTGTTCTTGACTCCAACAGCCACAGCTAACAGAACTGGTGTGTTTTCTTTTGTGTGAGCTCTCAATGACCTTTTATGTATTCCATAGACACAGTCTGCCTAGTTGATCGTGTGGATTTAATCTGCAGCTTGTACAACTGGTGGGAAGGTTTTGGGTCTTCTTCCTTAGACACACTGACCCTGGGTTTCAATTGTGGTTTTATTTCCACCTTTGCATGTGGGTGTCCACTGGGGTTTGCTCCTGAGGCTGCTCTGGAGGGCTTGGGTCTGCCCCAGTGAGGGCCAGGTGTGGAAGTTTTGCAGCTGCTTGGGTCGCAGGGGCTCTGGCAGCACCAGGAACTCAGGGGAGCTGGCAGCTAGGGCAGCAGGAAATATAGTGCTCTAGAAGGTTATGGCAACCAGTATTGGCCAATACGCTCCAGTTTTCTTGCCTGGAGAACCTCCCCCCCCTCCCCGCCCCCGACAGAGAAGCCTGGCAGGCCACAGTCTACAGTGTCACAAAGAGTTGGACACAACCAAAGGAACCCTGTGTGCATGGACACAAGACTTTTTTCCCTGCGGCAGCTCTGCCCCAGTGAGAACTGAGTTTGAAGGTGGCACAGCTGCTTGGCTTGTGGGGACCCTGGCAGTGCCAAGTGTGCAGGGACACAGACTGCTTCCATGGCAGGAGTTATGGCCCTACCAGAGTCTTTTTTTGGCCTCTTGTAGCTGGTAATCAGAAGGCCTCTTTGGCCAGACTTTCTCTGTAGCTTCTCTGGATCAGGCACTTAGAGGGCTCCCTTGCCTGGGGTCCTATTCTGTAGATTGGCGCATCAGGCACTTAAAGGGGCACCCTGCGTGGGGTCCTGCTCTGTAGTTCAGTGCATCAGGCTTTTGATGGGCCAGGCTCTCTATTGTTCAGCTGCTGATGCTGGCATGTGAGGGGAGAGAGGCTATGGTGATGGTTCCATCCACTACATGTGATTCAGCAGTATCGTCTTGCTTCCATGGCTGCCCAGCATTCCTCCACAGGCATTTCCCACCACGATCTCCTCCCTCACATCCCCTCCATCCCGTCTCTCCACAGTCAACAGTAGCCCTCACCCTGGGACTGCTCCACAATCCCTAAACTCCAGCTCCCAGCTGCTGCACCTTCCAAGGGGTCTGCATCCCTGTCCGGAGTATGTATGGTTGCGGCAAGGACTGTCTGATCCTCATTCCATTTAGGCTGCCACAGGTCAGCTCTTTCACTCTAAGCCTTAAATGTTTCTCCTCTGATTCAGACAATTGCCCTGATGTGCGGATCAGACCCCTGCTTCAGTTCCCCACCCACCGAGGGCAGGTCCAGTCCTTCTAACACTCCAGTTTTCCCCCCTAGTTTCTTCATTCTACCGAGTTTCGCGTGGGTCTATATATTCCTTTCCACTGGTCAGGTCCTCCTGTCCGCTTTCAGGTGGTGTTCTGTATGCACTTCTGTGTCTGAAGCTATATTCCTGACGTATTCGTGGAGAGAGATGTACTCCATGTCCACCTACTCCTCTGCCATCCTGTTCTCTCCAAACTCAGCTCTTTATGAATGAGTGATGTCAGAATTCCAGCCTTTCTTCCAAAGGACAAGCAAAAGAATTTTGCCAAGAAGGAAACAGTTTAAGAAGTGAAAATGGATGCTTTTAAAATAGTTCTCTATGGGTGAATCTGTAGACCTCTGGCAATTCTGTCCACCTTCACACTGTGTCATTTCATTCCTGCAGTATGTTTTGCGATTTTGAATCTATATTTAGTGACTAGATATTTATTCTCTGTTCACACAGAAATCGTAAACTCTCTACAATGGTGTTAAAACAGGAGCACTTTCCTGAAAACCCAGTGGTGCTTCTTTCATTATTGAAAATTTAATGTTTAATTATGGAAAGGAATGAAATTCTTAAAAGCACAGCTCTTCTGGAGAACAGTGCAAACCAATTAACACTTTTTTCCTGATAACAGTTTAATCTTTATTGTCACTCAACAATGCTAGCATTTTATTTCTTCTTCCTTTTTTTTTAGCAGCTATGAAAAATGTTGAAGTTTCTGTCTAAAGCTTTGGTGAGTCAGATGTTGCTTTATGGTAAGAAATTATAAGCAATATTGACAAACAGATGAAAGCAAGAGTAAGGAAAGTCTAGAAACAGACTCAATTCATACGAGAGTTAAACGTGGTACAGTGTCATCTCACATCTGTAGGGGAAAGCTGGACTGGTTAATAAACTGTGTTGGGACAACTGCCATTTGGAAAAATATTTCAATCCATATTTCTACTTCCACTGATACAAATTCCAGAAAAAACAACAACAAAAAAGTAAGAGAAGAAAGTAGGAAAGAATTCCTATTTAAAGTTAGAAAATAGCAGGGTTTCAAGCTACAACCCAATGCAATAAGTGACAAAAGACTGATAAATCTGCCTGTGAAAGAAATCATGAGCTAGCAAATGGCAAATTAAATACTACGAAAAATATTTGAAATTCACAACACTGATAACTTCTCATGCCTGTAAGTTAGGTATACTATTAGTAAGTACTTTGTTCACAGGGTTTGTTTGATCATTAAATGAACTAATACAGGTAAATTTTAAAACAGTGTCTATAATTTATTATAATTCATGAAATAGTACTTCTATTATTATTATTATTACTACCACCCAAATGGATATCTAAAACATTGCTAAATTAGTAAAAAAAAAAAAAAAAAAAAAGGTGACTATAATGTTTATAGTGTGCTAACAGTTTTGTAAAAAAAAAAGTACATGGGGAAGAATTTATATAAATCTTCGGTTATATGTACATTAAACTGTGGAAGAATGCACAAGAACTGTCTTATTAGTCGGGGATGAAATGAACATGACTGGCAGTCCATGAGTATGGGAGAGACACTTTCCACTGATTCTTCTTTGTGCAAACTGTCATATTAAATAAAGGAACGCTATCAATTTATTAATTTAATTAAATTAATTAAAATTAGACCACATTAAAATTTAATTCAAAGGTCCAAAGAACCTTCCTCACTGGGTTTTTGTGCAGATGTGGTGCTTACAATGTTCTCAGCTCAGTCCTTTGGCAAATAACAGGCTGCCCTTGGCAGTCATGGGGGACTGGCTCCAAGGGTGGATACCCAAATCTAAGGATGCTCAAGCTGCTTATATAAAGTGATGCAGTACACTCAGCCCTCAGTATCAGCGGTTCCCCATCTGCGGATCAATGCTCAGTTGGTTAAATTTGTGGATGTGGAACCCGCAGATAATAAGTGCCGACTGTGCATTTTACAGCTAAATTTGTACAATACTGTAGTAGTGACTTAAAGGCCTCCCTTCCAGCTTAAACACACACACACCATATATACATTTATATGCACGTTTACTCTCTTTCCAGTGAGCACAGGCATCTCATCTGATTTTCAAGGGGACCAAGATTATGCAGAGTTCTGGCTTATAAATGGGCTTCCCTGGTGGCTCAAACAGTAAAGAATCTGCCTGCAATGTGGGAGACTGGGGTTCAATCCCTGGGTCGGGAAGATCCCCTGGAGAAGGGAATGGCTACCCACTCCAGTGTTCTTGCCTGGAGAATCCCATGGAGAGAGGAGCCTGGAGGGCTGCAGTCCATGGGATCTCAAAGCGTTGGACACGACTGACTGACTAATACCACCACCTGGGTTGTAAAGCACTGAGACAATACCCACTACCCATAGCAATGCTGCTGCTGCTGCTGCTAAGTCGCTTCAGTCATGTCCGACTCTGTGTGACCCCACAGACGGTAGCCCACCAGGCTCCCCCTCCCCTGGGATTCTCCAGGCAAGAACACTGGAGTGGGTTGCCAGTTCCTTCTCCAATTCATGAAAGTGAAAAGTGAAAGTGAAGACACTCAGTCATGTCCGACTCTTCACAACCTCATGGACTGCAGCTTACCAGGCTCCTCCGTCCATGGGATTTTCCAGGCAAGAGTACTGGAGTGGGGTGCCATTGCCTTCTCTGACCCATAGCAATGAGAGGAAATGATAATAGCTGGATTTTGGGGAACACCTATAGTGCCAGGCATGGTGATAAATGCTGTGTGTCCATTACCTCGTTGAGCTTCACAACACTCTACAAGGCTCTCACCATTCTGTTTTACAGAAAAACACCATGCTAAGGAGGTCAAGAAATTTGCCCAAGGTCATTAAAACCGAGGTGGCTGAGCCATGATCTGAACCCAGCCATGTGATTTTGGAGTCTAGGCTTACTACAACTTAGCTCGGTTTCATTCATTCAAGATGAGCAGCAGAAAAGCACACATAGTTCTTTCATCATGACACTTTTCATAGTGTCACGACAGACCATAGGACAGGGCTTGGGATGAAACATCTTGAAAGCACTCTCCTTCTTTGCTGCAGTTCCATCTCTATCAAATCAGGTTCTCAAGACACATACCTCAATGGCATGGAGGAGGCCATGGCAACTTACTCCAGTACTCTTGCCTCGAGAATCCCATGGACAGAGGAGCCTGGAAGGCTGCAGTCCATAGTGTTGCAAAGAGTTGGACACGACTGAAGTGACTAAGCACACACTCACACACATCTCAAAGGCATATGTGCACCAGGAAAATGCACATTAAGGTAAATTGATCAGAACTGTTAAACTGGACTCAAACATGCCCTGGACTCCCAGCTTCTTGTCAAGTCCTTTGTAAGGAGGAAAATATAATAGAACATCTGCCATCTGTCTCCTGACTGGACTACTGTACATGTTTAATGCATACGGTGGCTGCTCCTGCTTTTATCACTGTTGGTACCTTAGGGCTACAAAGCTGTCTATCACACAAGATGAGAAACTCAATCCTACAAGGAGATCTAGATTTTAGTCCAGGCTCTGTTGCAAATTAGCCTGAAATGACATTTTTGATCCTTTATAAAACTAGGTTACAGTGAAAGAGTTGATATAAATGATCTCTAAGGTATGAATTTCTTCCAATATTCTACAACTCTTCCACCTGTGTACTCAGTGATGACCAAATTATAATCACACTAATTAAAATATCTCCATCTGTACACATATTTTCAAAATTTTCCTACTATTCTATTCTATTTACTTTTTCTTATTGCCAAATGTTCTCTCTTGGTTTTTCATCTCCATGAAAAAAGCCAGCTGAGTCTCCCTGAAGCAGTCTGAAGTTCTGGTTTCATAAAATCCTTGAGAAGATACACATATAAGATGTTCTTTTTCTTACTTTCCTTCCTACCTCAAAAATTGAGAACTAAGAAGTCCACCAGGTGAGGATGTAAATAAGCCATAACACTTTCGTTGCTATTTAGAACCTCAAAATATGATCCTAGGGCTTCCCTAGTGATTCAGTAAAGAACCTGCCTGCCAAGGATGGAGGTGCAAGTGTCAGTCGCTCAGTCGTGTCCGACTCTGCAGCCCCAGGGACTGTAGCCCTCCATGCTTCTTGCCTGGGGCTCTCCAGGCAAGAATACTGCAGTGGGTTGCCATCCCCTTCTCCAGGAGATCTTCCCGATCCAAAGATCGAATTCACGTCTCTTGTGTCTCCTCATTGCAGGTGGATTCTTTACCACTGAGCCACTAGGGAATACTGATAACTGTATTCCCTTAGAGCAAAAGAACAAGTAATCAGCATTTAGAAATTATATTTTATTCTCTTTTTGCTCCAAGTGTAGTTAATTAAAATAATTTTTTAAATTATTTGAAAGATACTTTCACTGTTTCAAGTGACTATGGAGGAAAGTGCTTAAATTATAGCTATAAGAGAAAAAAAATCAAGATTATACTTGATTTATGTTGGTAATATTGCCTTTTCTTCCTTGCTTATATTTGGTGATGGTTTAGTCGCTAAGTCATGTCCGACTCTTGTGACCTCATGGGTTGTAGCCCACCAGGCTCCTCTGTCTATGGGGCTCTCCAGGCAGAACAATGGAGTGGGTTGCCATTTCCTTCTCCAGGGGATCTTCCTGACCCAGGGACTGAGCCCAGGTCTCCTGCACTGCAGGCAGATTCTTTACTGACTGAGTTACCTGCTGCTGCTGCTGCTAAGTTGCTTCAGTTGTGTCCGACTCTGTGTGACCCCATGGACTGCAGCCCACCAGGCTCCTGGTCCCTGGGATTCTCCAGGCAAGAACACTGGAGTGGGTTGCCATTTCCTTCTCCAATGCATGAAAATGAAAAGTGAAAGTGAAGTTGCTCAGTCATGCCCGACTCTTCTCAACCCCACGGACTGCAGCCTACCAGGCTCATCCGTCCATGGGATTTTCCAGGCAAGAGTACTGGAGTGGGGTGCCACTGCCTTCTCCAGACTGAGTTACCATGGAAGCCCAATTGCTTATATTTATTCACTTGATGGCACTTTTTGAGGAGCATCAGTTAATAATGTGTCAGTTTCTGTATTAGCTTCTAGGTAGTATTTTATAAATCATATTTAAAAAATATGTAAATAATAAACATTAACTCATGAACTGCATTTGCTTTCATTATCTATCTACCCACCTACCTACCTACCTATCTTTCTGTGTGTTTACTCTTTCATTTAAAAACTCGGCAAATGAGTAGATGGCAATATGAAATACATGACACAATAACAGATTTTGAAGAACTGAACTGGTTATCAAATTGCCAACATCTGTTGGATCATAAAAAAAGCAAGAGAATTCCAGAAAAACATCTACTTCTGCTTTATTGACTACGCCAAAGCCTTTGATTGTGTGGATCACAATAAACTGTGGAAAATTCTGAAAGAGATGGGAATACCAGACCACCTGACCTGCCTCCTGAGAAATCTGTATGCACGTCAAGAAGCAATAGCTAGAACCGGACATGGAACAACAGACTGGTTCCAAATCAGGAAAGGAGTATGTCAAAGCTGTGTATATTGTTACTCTGCTTATTTAACTTCTATGCAGAGTACATCATGAGAAACACTGGGCTGGATGAAGCACAAGTTGAAATCAAGATTTCTGGGAGAAATATCAATAACCTCAGATATTAGATGATACCACCCTTATGGCAGAAAGTGAAGAGGAACTAAAGAGCCTCTTGATGAAAGTGAAAGAGGAGCATGAAAATGTTGGCTTAAAATTCAACATTCAGAAAACTAAGATCATGGCATCTGGTCCCATCACTTCATGGCAAATAGATGGGGAAACAATGGAAGTAGTGAGCGACTTTGTTTTTTTTTGGCTCCAAAATCACTCCTGATGGTGACTGCAGCCATGAAATCAAAAGACACTTGCTTCTTGGAAGACAAGCTATGACCAAGTTAGACAACATATTAAAAAGCAGAGACATTACTTTGTCAACAAAGGTCCATTTAGTCAAAGCTATGGTTTTTCTAGTAGTCATGTATAGATGTGAGAGTTGGTCTATAAAGAAAGCTGAGCACCAAAGAATTGATACTTTTGAACTGTGGTGTTGGGGAAGACTCATGAGAGTCCCTTGGACTGCAAGGAGATCCAACCAGTCCATCCTAAAGGAGATCAGTCCTGAATATTCATTGGAAGGACTGATGCTGAAGCTGCAACTCCAATACTTTGGCCACTTGATGTGAAGAACTGACTCACTGGAAAAGACCCTGGTGCTGGGAAAGACTGAAGGCAGGAGGAGAAGGGGACAATGGAGGATGAGATGGTTGGATGGCATCATCACTGGATGGGCATGAGTTTGAGTAAGCTCCGGGAGTCAGTGATGGACAGGGAAGCCTGGCATGCTGCAGTCCATGGGGTCGCAAAGAGCTGGACACGACTGAGTGACTGAACTGAACTGAACTGGTTATTCTTATTGTGTTAAAGTTTTCTCTAGAGGCTTTTAGTTGATAGATCATTGATGCAGTATAACTTTTAGACTTTTATTGCCACTATCAAAACAAGCCACCCAGTCAAATGGTACAACACATATCATTCTAAGACACTGAGGGAGAATACTGACTGGTATTACAAAGGATGTGGGCATATCTGTAAACTACAGCTTTTTCATTTGTTTAAAAACAGAAATTAAAATTAATACCCTTTACAAAAATGAAACTACTACAATTTTTAAAATTAAAGAATTTCAAATGTAGACACTTAGATTTTTTAAAATAATTTCTGATGCCATCATTCCAGGTCAGTAAACTTTAAAGCTTAATTTGAAACTTCCTTTATAGCTTAAATTGCATTCTTTAAAAGTATCTGAAGTGAACATATGGTGAGCAGATAATCTAAATTACCTTCAAAGTAGAAGTTAAAAAATGAAATCAATATTTCCCCTCAAATAAAAATATCAATTATTTTATATCTCTTGATATCATTAATCTTAGGTACAAGATTTTAGTGCTCATTAAGGTTCAGATTGAGGGTAGCCCCAGTGGTTCAGTGGTAAAGTATCCACTTGAAATTCAGGAGATGTGGGTTTGATCCCTGGGTCAGGAAGATCCCCTGGAGGAGGGCATGGCAACCCACTCCAGTGTTCTTGCTGGGAAAATCCTATGGACAGGGGAGCCTGGCGGGCTGCAGGGCATGGGGTCACAAAGAGTCAGACATGACTGAGTGATGAGCACACATTAGTATTAAAGAAGCTTTTGTCATTGTCAGAAAACCACAGAAAGAGCCCAAACCTAAGAGGTATTCTCAGATGTTGAGCATAGAGGTTAGATGTGCTAGAACAAGCCCCAGTGACCCAGATTTCAGACACTTCAGAGAAGAGTTCACCTGGAGGAGGGTCAGGGGGGCAGGTGTATTCGGGCGCTGCAGTCCTTTCTGCTGTGACTGTTCACGCTGGGAGTAGGGGAGGATGAATTAGTAAGCTACAAGTGATCTCTCGGGTGAGATTCATGCTTGGTAAGAAACGGGAGAAATAGTATGGAGGGAGAGAGAGAGAGCAGCGAATCAACAAAAAATTAAAGAAGAAAAAAGATGCTCAGGAAAGGTCAGTGAGTCAAATGGTGATAAACATCCACAAGGAGTGCGTGGAAATAATGATTATTTAAGCGGGAGCGTCCTTCAGTGAACAAGCTGGCTAAATCCTGAGGATACAGAAGGTTCCAAGAGCCAGAGAGGAGGGAGTGCGGATCAGAACGAGCCAAGGAAGTGGCCAGCTTTAAAATGTAAATATTATTTTCAGAGTTCCATCATCAGAGAATATTCTGGATTCTCCTGGCTGGTCCTGTCCACAGCCCTGGCTGACGTACTGACTGCATTGCCCTGATATTTTAAGGAAGTGGGTGCGTGAGACCATCAAAGTCTCCTTGTTCGTTAACAACTTCAGCTACGAAACCCGGAGGGTAATAACATCAGGGTTAGATGCTCAGGTGTGAAATGAGAGACTTGGCGAAAAGGTGAACAGATCTGGGCGAAGGTGTGCAGCCTCTTCCTGAATTTTTAGCTCTGCTTCATTTTGTCTGACTCCAGGTATACTTTGTTTCATGTGTTCAGGATAATGGGGACTGATTCTATACATTAAATAAATACTATAGGTGATACTTTTGTGCATTTCAGCTTGAAACTATTTCTTTTAGAGCATGTCATGATGGTTTCCTGCTCCACCGAATGGAGATGAGAACTAAGGGCCTCACAGAACCTCTCACAGGACCAAATGCTCATTAGCTTGTTTATTTAATCAACAAACACTTATTTGTCCATCACTGTATGCAACGCATACAGTGCCTGACTCTTCACCCGACTCTGCAAATGGTTGTGTAGAGCTGGGTGGTGATTTGGAAAAGGAACCCAAATGAATGAGATTCTGGAACTTTATATGAGTACTTTATACTCTATCTGCCACCTCCAGTTCACTAATGTCTCCAGGCCTGGACCCAAATACATTCCCTTCATGTTTCCAGAAATATCTTCAATCATTAATTAAACATCTTCAGGGAAGTTGAAGGTCTGGTGGTAGGAATAAATTAATCACTTAGAGTAACTGAGATGTATTTATAGAAATAGAGTTATGATTTTTCTGGAAAGGGCAATTTCAAGTCTTTAGTGGTGGAAACCACTGGTTTTAACTAGCCAGGGGGCTGCCTGAAGATATCGGTGTCCTAGTGGATCAGGTGGAGGAAAGGAGCAGGCACAAAAAATCCCAGGTAACGGATGATGCCATCTTAATATTCCTCATGATTCTGGCAGGAGCTGATTAAGGCGCCTCATGTAGTTGACTGAACAATTGGACCTTTCTTAGGTTCTTTGGATTCTCTGTAGCAGAAGGGGCGGGCAGAGATGGGAGAATGCAGAGGAGCTGACTGCCAGTATCCTCTTCTCTAGCTGCCAGCCCCACTCAAGATGAAATACCAGGAAATGTCAAGGAGGTGGGAGTTTACTGGACTGTTTTCACTTTTCTCAGTCCAGCCCCAACTGCTGTAAAGAAATGGAATAAAAATGCCACAGGGCAAAGCAGTTGAGAGAAATTTACTCTTTCACCCTTGAGATCTAATGGGAATTCAAGCAGTATACATTTTATTTCATTTTTTTAATGGTCAAAGCCCTTGGCTACTTCTTGTAAATATCTATCATGAATGGAAGCAATCATAGTGAAAAATATCCCTTTCTGCTTTGCTAGTAGCTCAAGCTCCATGAAGCTCTCGTTTGAAATGCCACCTTCTCTATGGACAAAAATCATTTGTTGCTAAGAAATAGCTATATGATTTCCCTTTTCTTATCACATAAAAGGATGTTGCATGTGTGTGTGCTAAGTTGCTTCAGTTGTGTCCGACTCTTTGTGACTCTATGGACTGTAGTCCGCCAGGTTCCTCTGTCCATGGGATTCTCCAGGCAAGAATACTGGAGTGGGTTACCATGCCCTCGTCCAGGGGATCTTCCCAACCCAGGGATAGAGCCCATGTCTCTTATGTCTTCTGCATTGGCAGGTGAGTTCTTTACCACTGGCACCACTTGGGAAGCCCCATGTAAGGATGTTACAGAATCTCAACATTCTGTGTTGCTTTGTTGTCTACCATTCTAGATGCGTTAGGTGTAAAGTTATCTTATGTTTATAGTATAGTATACTATGAATTATATAAATATAGGATATGTTATTCAATTATATAAACGAATTTATATAACTCATTTTTTTCTATCTAGGGATTGATCCCTGGGTTTAATTCCCAAGGATCGTTTATCTCGCTGTTTTCATTAGGTTTACCTACAGATTAAAGGCGGGAGGAATTTGCAAGGTAGTAAACAAAGGAGCACTGGAAAGCACAACTCCTCCAATTCGTGTTTGTGTCAGAGGAAGCAGTCAAGGCTTGAGGACCAGGGTTAAGAGTCCGAGCAGCCCTGGGTTGCATGGATGGCGGTGGGTGGAAGCCACAGGGATAAGACAAAGCCTGGAGCAGATACCCAACATCCCAGGAGAACACACGGAGGAGCCAAGCAGCTCGGGCTCAGCCTGGAGGCCTCAGGAAAGTCAGCTGACTTCAAAGTTGGGTGCTCGTCAATAAAAACCATGTCTTTTTTTTCTTGTTTATAGCAACTTTCTTCATAATTGCCAAAGAAGGCAATGGCAACCCACTCCAGTACTCCTGCATGGAAAATCCCATGGTCGGAGGAGCCTGGCAGGCTGCAGTCCATGGGGTCGCACAGAGTTGGACATGACTGAAGTGACTTAGCAGCAGCAGCAGTCTTCATAATTGCTAAATCTTGAATGCAATTAAAATATCCTTCATTAGGTGAATGGATAGATAAACAGTGTAAAACCATTTGTCACACACTCTAAAGGATTGCTATGAGGATCAAAATGCGGAAGCATCATGGAAACTGTCAAGGACTATGAAATGAAGGGCATTATTATCAACAGTGTGATTCTGTGAGAAGGTTCGGCCAGGGCACTCCTGCATCTGGGGAGCCCCT
Organism: Bubalus bubalis; assembly: GCF_019923935.1. Lineage (NCBI taxonomy): Eukaryota > Metazoa > Chordata > Mammalia > Artiodactyla > Bovidae > Bubalus > Bubalus bubalis. Next base: position 54,411,581 of record NC_059178.1, on the reverse strand, counting down.
GCTTCCTCCTTGGCGATGTCTTCTGGCTGCTCTGGAACAGCACCTGCCTCTTCTGCACCTCCCTGGTGAGGCTGCATTGTGAACGTTTGGAGATGATGCTTCCTGTTCTCAAACTGAGGCTTGCAAGGCCTCTGGCAGGCTCGATTGCACCCTGGTGAATACTCTGTCCAACCAGCAATTGTCCCCGTCAGAGAATTTGCCTATTAAAAGCAGTTTCCTCTGGTAAAGTGGCAGCTTTCCACTGGGGAAACACGCCATTCGCTCCACCAACACAGACAATATTGGAGAAGGGAACAGAAAGCACTTTGCTGCTTCCCCAGCTCACGTAAAGGTCATTTCTTAACCCGTTTCTCCTGCAGTGGAAGGTTTATTTGTATGGCTCTAGCAATGTTGCCTTTTTGGAAATTCAGCATTTCTCAAGGGCTGTGCTGTCTTCCCCCTACACCAAGTTTCATTATGTTTAGTGCAGAATGTGTAAATGATGTAGTTAGAATTGCAGGCAAAATAACCTATTCCCAACCCAGGGATTTCCAACCCAGGGATTGAACCCAGGTCTCCCGCATTGCAGGCAGATTCTTTACCAGCTGAGCCACGAGGGAAGCCGTAAATAACCCATTACTACACCTATTGTCAACTTTCTGCGTATTTAATAGAAATGCAGTCTGTAAAACTATGGTCATCAGGACTGGCCTGAATGAAACGGCTTGGTTTCTGACTGTGGATTTGGGTGACTTTATATATTTTTCTCTGGGGTTCTATTTAAAATATGGTAATTCACCTTGGCACGAAGAGTAAGAAAACAATTTCTCTTAGTGAGAATGATTTCTTAGTGTTCCTGTTACTGTGAGTTCACTCTGAAGCCGGTTTACAGGTAAGGGGAGTGATGGGGCATACTTCCTCAGGATGCTGTGTTGTTATTTTAGATTTTGGTGCCAAATACTTGTCATTAATATTTTAAATTAACATTAATGTGATTGAATCTAACTTTATGAGGCACGACTGCCTGGGGAGCATGCCCTCAACAACGTGGATCCTCCAGAAAACTGTGATAATGATCAGAGAAATTCTGGAGCTGTGATTTAAAAACTGGATGCTCGGTACATTTGAAACGTCATGCTTGTCCAGTCCCTGCCAAGTCTGTGAGGTGCCGAGGAGATGGGCATTTTGGGGGAAAAGACATGGCAGTTGTCACTAAAGCTGAGTCACCGGTGTCCTCTGAGGTTTAGATCAAAGGCTGGGACCCGAGGCTGGCATCTGATGCCAGTGTCTCTACATCAAGGGGGAGTTGCTAGACTCCTTGAGGGCACTCATTTGAAGTTAAGAATAAGAACTTACTTGGAAAGCACTCTCTCCTATAAATATGAATGGAAATTTCAAAGGTATAAATGTGAATATGTTCCTAAAGAACATATTCAGGGTAGCACTGCTTTTCAGCAGTGACCCAGACCCAAATATGCGATTTCGTTTTACTGTTGTTTTTCAGTCGCTAAGTCATGTCCAATTCTGTGACCCCATGGGTTGCAGTAAGCCAGGATTCCCTGTCTTTTACTATCTCCCAGAGTTTGCTCAAACTCATGTACATTGAGTCGGTAATTGATGCCATCCAACAATCTCATCCTCTGCTGCCCTCTTCTTCATCTGCCCTCAATCTTTCCCAACATCAGGGTCTTTTCCAATGAGTCTGCTCTTCACATCACGTGGTCAGTATACTGGAGCTTCAGCTTCAATCCTTCCAGTGAATATTCAGCGTTGACCTCCTTTAGGATGGACTGGTTTGATCTCCTTACAGTCCAGAGGACTCTCAAGAGGCTTCTCCAACACTGTATTTGAGAGCATCTTCCAGTAAATAATCTGCCTGCCAGGAGATGTGGGTTCAATCCCTGGGTTAAGAAGATCCTCTGGAGAAGGAAATGGCAGCCTATACCAGTATTCTTGCCTGGAGAATTCCATGGACAGAGGAGCCTGGCGGGCTACAGTCCATGGGTTGCAAGGAGTCCCACATGACTGAGTGACTTAACACTTCATTTCATTACTTGGAATTAAATTAAGATCTTCACTGAAAAGAGATATAAGATAACACCGCATCTTCTCTGAGGGAGCTTTTAATTCCCTCCCAAGTTACCATGACATTCCAAACTGATGGATACCCTTGAACTGACCATTTTTTAAAATTTATTTTTAATTGGAGGATAACTGCTTTACAACACTGCGTTGGTTTCTACCATCCTGCTTTTATTCTAAAAGTTCTCTCATAATTTAAGCCTCTTTGTTTAAAGACAGATCAAGCAGGTTTTACCCAGTAGCTCTTACTAGAGAGGATAAACTTTCAATGATCCTTTGACTTCATTCTACTTAAAAAGACAACACTGTTTATATTGTTTATATTTTTATGCTGTCTTTTGTAACCTCAAGAAAAATCACTCTTTGGTATTTATTTTCTCTGTTTTTATTGTTCTCATCAATAAATGTATGAAATACATACTTTAAGTAAATTCATAATAATGCCTCCGCTGCATTTAAAAAATTCTTTCCAAGGGAGCTGGCTTAGGAAAGAACTAATATAATTAGCATTTTTTGATGGATGGCTCGTGTCAAGACAGAGAGATGAAAATGCTTGCTGCAGTGAGAGAATGCACCTGAACGTGCCCTGCATGCAAGGGAACAAAGTGACTGAAGACAGTGAATTAAGCTTACTTTTTTTGTTTTACATAACCGAAGCATTATTTTTCCTGGTTTTAGAATTTATATTGCCATAAACACATTTTTATTGAAAAACCTCGTCTTTATTTCTATGTTAAGTTTTGGCTAGACCTACACCTCGTTACTCTGGTGAGTACTTCATGGAGCCCCTGCCATTGGCAGAGGAGGTAAGTTAAAACAAAACAAAAACTTCACTCCTCAAGTAAATATTTAACTTAGGCCACAGACATCTTCAAATAATTAAGCAAATATTTTTTGTATATCAGCTATGTCCCAGGAATATATATGCTTGTTGGCAAAGGGAAAAGTAGGGATATGTTTTGCAACACTTACTAAAGTGATCTTCTGAAAGAACATTTTAATCTAGACATTTGTGTAATATCCTAGGTACGTGGCGATAGGCTCTTCTTATTTATGGCCTGATGGAGGCAAGCTTTGAAATTTACGTGTAGTATTTATGGTGGTGAACACAAACAACATTAAGATGAAAATTATAAGAAAGTCAAGATTGAATCTCAAATACATTTTTGGGGCAAGCTGTCCATGGGGCATTTCTAAGATATACAAGTCATTCTTTTAGGTTGTATTTACTCTTTTATATAGAAATTCATGCTTTAGATTTTAAAGTATGCTCATTTGATTACACCTGTCACTCTCGATGAACTGTCTTACAGGAAATCTTCTGAAGTTTTGATTTTGATTCCAAGGGAATGAGATAATAAAATCACCATGTTAACTATATTTTAAAAACCAGAACACAGCAATTGTGAAATTTTGGAGCTATATGAAGAAATAAATGAATTAAGTATTGTGTGTCTGTGTTAAGACGCTTCAGTCGTGTTCGACTCTTTGCGACTCTATGGACTGTAGCCTGCCAAGTTCCTGTGTCCCTGGGGTTCCCCATGCAAGAATATTGGAGTGGGTTGCCATGCTCTCCTCCAGGGGATCTTCCTGACCCAGGGATCGAACCTGTACCTCTTATGTCTTCTGCATTGGCAGGTGGGTTCTTTACCACTAGCGCTACCTGGGAAGCCTGAATTTAAGTATTATGTTCATATAAGTATTCTGAAATAGAATTCAGAAACATTTGAATACTAAATACATTTCTTAAAAGTAAAGGTTTAATATTTTCATACTTAGTTCAGTTCAGTCACTCAGTCGTGTCTGAGTCTTCGCGACCCCATGAATCGCAGCACGCCAGGCCTCCCTGTCCATCACCAACTCCCGGAGTTCACCCACACCTGCGTCCATCGAGTCAGTGATGCCATCCAGCCATCTCATCCTCTGTCGTCCCCTTCTCCTCCTGCCCCCAATCCCTCCCAGCATCAGAGTCTTTTCCAATGAGTCAACTCTTCGCATGAGGTGGCCAAAGTACTGGAGTTTCAGCTTCAGCATCATTTCCTCCAAAGAAATCCCAGGGCTGATCTCCTTCAGAATGGACTGGTTGGATCTCCTTGCAGTCCAAGGGACTCTCAAGAGTCTTCTCCAACACCACAGTTCAAAGCATCAATTCTTCAGTGCTCAGCTTTCTTCACAGTCCAGCTCTCACATCCATACATGACCACTGGAAAAACCATAGCCTTGACTAGACAGATTTTGTTGGCAAAGTAATGTCTCTGCTTTTGAATATGCTATCTAGGTTGGTCATAACTTTCCTTCCAAGGAGTAAACGTCTTTTAATTTCATGGCTGCAGTCACCATCTGCAGTGATTTTGGAGCCCAGAAAAATAAAGTCTGACACTGTTTCCACTGTTTCCCCATCTATTTCCCATGAAGTGATGGGACCAGATGCCATAATCTTTGTTTTCTGAATGTTGAGCTTTTCATACTAAGCTTTTATTAATAATTGCAAATAACATGTATACAGGAAATGTGATGAAACAAAATATAATTGTGGTGCTCAATGATACATCCAAAAGCAAATGCCAGTATAACTAGCACCCAGTCAAAATTTAAAACATAGTTAATTAGCATCCTAGGTGTTTGTCCCTCCCAATTCCTACACCTTCCATGTTACACTATTATTTAACCAGATGTTTATGGTAACAGTGTTCGGGATTGTCTTTAGTTTTTCATGTAATTACGCATCATAAACATCGTAGGTTGGCTTTCCAGGTGGCGTTCAAGGTAAAGAATCTGCATGCCAATGCAGGAGACATGAGATGAAAGAGAGGTGGGTTCAGTCCCTGGGTTGTGAAGATTCCCCTGGAGGAGGAAATGGCAACCCACTCCAGTATTCTTGCCTGGAGAATCCCACGGACAGAGGAGCTGGAAGGGGCTGGCAAAGAGTCAGACATGACTGAGCACAAACATTGTCGGTTAGCACTGATGATTTTCCAATTTCATTCTTTTGTGTTTAGCTTCTGCTTACTCAAAATGATATTTTTAATCTATGTAGGCATGTAGACTGTTGAATGTTCATTGTTTCTGAATTATCCTATTTAATTACATAAATTACTTCTCCATTCTAGTGCTAAAGCACATTCAGGTTATTTTCATGTTGTGGTTCTTACCACATATATAAATACTTGAATCCATGTCTCTTGGTGGACACGTGCAACATTTCTATTGGGTACATAACTAGAAGTGGAATTGCTTGGTTGTGGAGTATGCGTATGTTCCTGGTAAAACAGCTAAAGTCGTGACTGTACAAATCTCACTTACTACAAAAATTAAGCGTTCCAGTTGCTTCACATCCTTACCAGTGCTTGGCATTGTCTTTTTTCACTTTAGCCATTACTGAGTGTGTTCAGTCTTATCTCATTGAAATCTGAATCTGTAACTCCCAATAACATGCTGAATGACTGTACTGTTTTTATTAACTATTTGGATATCCTCTTTTGTCTAGTGCTTATTCAAAATACTTGTCTGTTTTTGTACTGACTTGTCTTTTCCTCACTGCTCTTTTATTATATTGTCTGGATAAGAGCGCCTTATCAATTATATATATTGCAACCAATTCCTTTCACACTATGACTAATTTTCATGCCTTTAGTGATCTTTTGATGAACAGCATTAATATTCTTAATTTTAATATGGTCCAAACTATTAATTGTTTTGTTAGTATTTTTGTTTTATTTAAACAAGTATTTCTCCTTTGAGTACATGAAGATATTATCTGCTGGTTCTAAAAATTATATTAACTTTTTCTCTCATATTTTAAACACATAATTTGTCTGTAATTAATATTATTAGTGTTTATATATGTGAGGCTGGATCAAGTTACTTTTTAGTCCCTATAGTTATCCAGTTGACTCAGCACCATTTATTTAAAACACTGCCTATTCTCCAGTGTTCTCTACTACTACCTTTGTTATAAAACAAAAATCTATATAAGGGTTTGTATGCTTCTTCCAATGGGCAAACACGTATTCCTCTGCTAATGCTACACTGCTAAAAATAATTTAACTTTATAATAGGTCTAAATATCTGATAGGACTTGCCTTCTCAGCTTGTTCTTCAAGAATGAATTGGAAAATTCATACAACTTGTCCATTTTCATTTCCAGATATCTTTTAGAATCAGCTTTTAAAGTTTCACATCTTCACTTATTTCATTTATCTTTATTCAATATTTCATTTCTAATCTTCTATCTGTGAATAGTTTCCTTTGGCATGAAGTCTATCTTTCTGTATGTTTATATTTCCTTTGGCCAAAGGTCTGCTATCTGAGTTGGTTTGTATGAAACATTTTAATGTTGCATTTATTCTTGAATAATTTTTTCCCAAGAACAGAATTTTGGGTGACAGTTATTTCTCTTTAGTACTTCATAGGTATCATTCCATTTTTTTCTGGCTTTCATAATTTCTGTTGAGCTGTTAGCTATCAATTACACTGCAACCTATTACTTTAGAAAGAAAGTACCCTATTTCTTTCTAAAGGCAGTGCTCTTTTTATTTATCTATCTTAGGTTTAGTAGAAATTCTTCACTCTATGATATGATGCTTTTTATTTTTGAAAATTCTTGGCCATTGTATCTTCAAATTTTGCATGTGTCCGATTTTTCCTGCTCCCTTACTCTAGAACTCCAATAAAGTAAAGGATCTGCCTGGGAATGCAGGGTGACATGGGTTTGAGCCCTGGTCTGGGAGGATTCCACATGCTGCGGAGCAACTAAGCCCATGTGCCACAACTACTGAGCCTGTGCTCTAGAACCTGGCAGCCATACCCCCTGAAGCCCCTGCACCCCAGGACCTGTGCTCCAAACAAGAGGCCACGGCAATGAGAAGCCGGAGCACCACAGCTAGAGAGGAGCTGGTGCGGCAGTGAAGACCCGGCACAGCCAAAAATAAATAAGTAAGTAAAATTATAAATAGAACATGGAATAAAGGCTTTAACATTAATAGAAGTAGTTTGCTGCACTAGGAAAGTGCTGTAAGGCTTGGGTCACGATGAAGGAGTTACCTGTAGAGAGGGATGGGGAAGGGAAAAACGCATGCTGCATGGAAATTGCCCACTTTCCTCAGTTTTCAGACAGCTGCTGCGTGCTCCTACTCCAAGAGTACTTACTTCAAGAGTATCTACTCTTTTTTTCTCTATATATAAGCAGACATATCCCTATTTATCTATCAAGAGATCATTCATAAGAATAACACCATAACATCTTGTGAAGCCAGTAGCTACTATGCTTAAAAATGCAAGTCAGATGATAAAGTACATAAATACCACCAATAAAGTCTTCTGTTTGCTAACTCATGGTTCCATGCTTAATCTTTAAAGCGTGTTTTGCTCATGAGAATTAATGTTAATGTAAAACACTCATCACCCACATGGAGCCCAGGACTTTAGATGTTGATTACATTTTGCTTTCAACAATTTAGTTCTATTCTTTGCTCTTCTAAGACTATATAATTATTAAGGTCCAGAATATAGTAAACCATTATTTTGTACTCCCTATGTCTTAGCTCTTTAGGTTTTGAGCAGACTCCAGTTTTCGTTTTTGGTCAGAGTCTAGTATGTTCGTGCATCACTTTGGATGGTTATCCTGGTTCTCTTTCCCAGTACTGACCCAGGTCACTGCTATCTTTGATCTCATTAAAAATTAGAGGTAAACAGAGCGCTAGTGCACTGGAGATGAAGTAAGTGTCCATACTGAATACTGCTGAACTTATCTGACAGGTGGAACTCGTGGCTACTACAAAACACCAGCAAGTTCTCCTCTGTTTATGAGAAGTGAAGACATTAATGGGCTTCCCAGGTGGCGCCAGTGGTAAAGAACTGCCTGCCAATGCAGGAGACAGAGGAGACATGGGTTTGATTGACGATCCCCTGGAGGAGGGCATGGCAACCCACTCCAGTATTCTTGCCTGGAGAATCTCATGGGCAGAGGACCCTGGCGGGCTACAGTCCCTGGAGTCGCAAAGGATTGGACATGACTGAAGTGAGTTAGCATGCACGCACAAAGCCATTAGTACAATGGCAAGTGATTACTCACCCCATGAGCATGGCATAAAACATGCTTCCTTTTTAAAACTAAATAGGGGCCTCATCATAGTAGTGGAGAAACAATTTCTGTAACAATTTAAAAATCTTGTTCTTTCCAAACCCTGCCTCAGTTCCTTCCTTGATAAAACGTACTCTATTGTTACTCCCAATTCACAGAAGAGTTCCTGCTTTCTGAATAGTGACTCAAACGACTCAACACTTCCTCTGGCTGCGTGGAAACTGCCTGCTTCCCTCAGCTGTCACACAGCTGCTGTGTACCCTTCCTTCCCTTTCGTCCACCCCAGACCACTTCAAATGCACCAACATGCAAATCTACTCCTCATGTTTCCAAGGCTCCATATGGATGCCTCAGATTCCTTTGTCCTTATTCCCATCTGCTAGGGTGACAAGGATTCTGCAACTTCCTACTGATTGTAAATACGTTCTTGCTGATTGTAAATTGTAAAGAAAGAATTACATTTCTCAAAGGAATAAACCTTAAAATATATTACTGTATTAACTATATATTTTCTGTGTTCTGATGCTTTGATTGTTGTTATTCCGTCTTTAGGTCATGCCTGACTCTTTGCAACCCCATGGACTGCAGCACGCCAGGCTTCCCTGTCCTTCACTATCTCCTGGAGTTTGCTCAAATTCATGTCCATTGAGTCAGTGATGCTATCTCTCCATCTCATCCTCTGCCGCCCCCTTTTCCTTTTGCCTTCAATCTTTCCCAGCATCAGGGTCTTTTCCAATGAGTTGGCTCTTTGCATCAGGTGGCCAAAGTATTGGAGCTTCAGCTTTAGCATCAGTCCTTCCAATGAATATTCAGGACTGATTTCCTTTAGGGTGGACTGGTTTTATCTCCTTGCTGTCCAAGTGACTCTCAAGAGTTTTCTCCAGCATCATAATTTGAAAGCATCAATTCTTCAGTGCTCAGCCTTCTTTATCATCCATACATGACTACTGGAAAAACCATAGCTTTGACTATATGGACCTTTGTGGGCAAAGTGATGTCTCTCCTTTTTAATATGCTGTCTAGGTTTTTCATAACTTTCCTTTCAAAGGGCAAATGTCTTTTAATTTCATGAGTGCAGTCATGATCCATAGTGATTCTGGAGCCCAACAAAATAAAACATTTAGGGTTTTGCAAACCCTAGAGGGACAGCCCCTCCCAGGGTTGGCTGATTCCTAGAGATGGCAAACCACCTGTAAGGACACTTCTCAAATGCAAACCAACCAACCCAGAGTCCACATCCCCAACCACCTTCTGTATGGGGCTCTCACACCTGGACCACTACTCACCTGCCCTAACAAGCCCAGGGTCAGTACGAACACCTGGGACAGCTCCCCACTGAACTGATTCAAACCAACCAATCCCAATCCTGCTCACGCTGTCTTACCAGTCCAACAGTCAAGACACTTGCCTCACCTTCCCTTTCTCCCCCTGCCTCCTGGTACTTTCCTTGTGCTCCCCTTGGCATGGTGTGTCCCCTCCTCTGGGGAACTGTCAGTTCAGTCCCTCAGTCGTGTCTGACTCTATGCGACCTCATGGACTGCAGCACACCAGGCCTCCCTGTCCATCACCAACTCTCGGAGTTTACTCAAACTCATGTCCATTGAGTCAGTGATGCCATCCAACCATCTCATCCTCTGTTGTCCCCTTCTCCTCCTGCCTTCAATCTTTCCAGCATCAGGGTCTTTACCAATGAGTCAGTTCTTTGCATCAGGTGGCCAAAGGATTGGGGTTTCAGCTTCAGCATCAATCCTTCCAATGAATATTGAGGACTGGATTTCTTTTAGGATGGACTGGATGGATCTCCTTGCAAGTCCAAGGGACTCTCAAGAGTCTTCTCCAACACCACAGTTCAAAAGCACCAGTTCTTTGGCACTCAGCTTTCTTCATAGTCCAACTCTCACATCCATACATGACTACTGGAAAAACCATAGCCTTGACTAGATGGACCTTTGTTGGCAAAGTAATGTCTCTGCTTTTTAATAAGCTGTCTAGGTTGGTCATAACTTTTCTTCCAAGGAGCAAGCGTCTTTTAATTTCATGGCTGCAGTCACCATCTGCAGTGGTTTTAGAGTCCCCCAAAACAAAGTCTGTCACTGTTTTCACTCTTTCCCCATCTATTTGCCATGAAGTGATGGGACCAGATGCCATGATCTTAGTTTTCTGAATCTTGAGTTTTAAGCCAATTTTTTCACTCTCCTCTTTCACTTTCACCAAGAGGCTCTTTAGTTCCTCTTTACTTTTTGCCATAAGGGTGGTGTCATCTGCATATCTGAGGTTATTGATATTTCTTGGGAACTGTCAGTGACCAATTATCTTTTCAGTGGCATTCATCTCCTGATCTGTAGGCCTCACCATGCTGTGTTGTGCTTAGTCACTCAGTCTGGACCTATTCTTTGTGACCCCATGGACTGTAGCCCACCAAGCTCCCCTGTGCATGGAATTTTCCAGGCAAGATACTGGAGTGGGTTGCCAAGCCCTCTTCTAGGGGATCTTCCCAACCCCTTCCCAACCAGGGATCAAACCCAGGTCTTCCACAATGCAGGTGGATTCTTTACCATATGAGCCACCAGGGAAGCCCAAGTATATTGGTGTGGTTAGCCTATCCCTTCTGCATGGGAGCTTCCCAACCCAGGGATTGAACCGGGGTCTCCTGCATTGCAGGAGGATTCTTTACCAATTGAGCTATCTGTGAAGCCCAGGCCTCACCATATTTAGATATTAATAAAACCCACTAAAATGATAACCCACGTACTCCGATTCTTTTGTTTATGAGAACTTCTTGGGTACAATATGAAATATATTTCCCATTTTTTCCTATCATTTTTATAAAATATTTATTTTTTAAAGCTTATGTTTTATTCACAGAGAAATATATTTTTAAATGTGTTTTAATAAATACTTCTGCATATTATTGTTTGTATTTCAAAAGCTTTTTGTCATAAGATAACGTATCACATGGGGCACCCCAGGTGGTGCTAGTGATAAAGAACCCACCCGCCAGTGCAGGAGACATAAGAGATGCAGTTTCGATCCCTGGGTTGGGAAGATCCCCTGGAGGAGGGCATGGCAACCCACTCCAGTATTTTTGCCTGGAGAATCCCAAGGACAGAGGAGCCTGGCAGGCTATAGTCTGTAGGGTTGTAAAGAGTTGGACTCGACTGAAGCGACTGAGCATGCGTGCACTGTATTTTTTGTATAGGGTTTCAAATTTAGTACTATGTCTATATTTTGAGTCCAGAAATTCATGGAATTAAATGAATCAGTCTTTGACTGTGATGCAGAAAGTGTGAGAGAACTTTCCTTAAAAGCAGAGCTCACTGGTATATGTGAAACAAGAAACTACAATATGTTTAAACTTCTGAAACTGGTATATAGATAAAAGAGCTGTAGTATATTCACACCAACTCCACTCTTGGGTATATATTCACAGAAACACATGGTCTGAAAGGATAGATGTACCCCAATGTTCATTGCAGCACTTTTTAAATAGCCAAGGCATGGAAGCAACCTAATTGGCCACTGACAGGGGAATGGATAAAGAAGATGTGTTATATATATATATATATAATGATATATATATATATAATGGAATATTATTGAGTCATTAAAAAGAATGAAGGGCTTCCCAGGTGGCTCAGGGGTAAAGAATACACCTGCCAATGTAGGAGATGTGGGTTTGATCCCTGGGTCAGGAAGAGCCCCTGGAGAAGGAAATGGAAATCACTCCAGTACCCTTGCTTGGGAAATCTCACACAGAGGAGCCTGGCAGGCTACAGACCATGGGGCCACAAAGGAGTTAGACACGACTGAGAGACTGAACAACAACAAAGATGGAATAATTCCATTTGAAGCAACATGGATGGACCTAGAGATTATCATACTGAATGAAGTCAGACAGAGAAAGAGAAATATTGTATGATATAGCTTTTATGTGGAATCTAAAAAGAAATGATAGAAACGAACTTATTTACAAAACAGACTCATAGACTTAGAGAACAAACCTACGGTTATGGGGAGAGGAGAGGTATAGTTAGGGAGTTTGGAACGAACATGAACACTCTGCTATATTTAAAATGGATAATGAACAAGGACCTACTCTATAGCACATGTAAAACTGCTCAGTGTTGCGTGGCAGCCTGGATGGTAGGGGAGTTTGGGGGAGAATGGATATATGTGTTTGCATAGCTGAGTCCCTTTGCTGTCCACCTGAAATATCACAACATTGTTAACTGGCTAGACCCCAATATAAAATAAAAATTAAGGAAAAAAGGAATAGACTCGTGTATATGAAGCACTATGCGCATTTGTTAGTTGCTCAGCTATGTTCGACTCTTTGTGACCTCATGGACTGTAGCCCACCAGGCTCCTTTCATGGGATTCTCCAGGCACAAATACTGGAGTGGGTTGCCATTTCCTTCTCCAGGGATGAAACACGATGGAAGAATCTAAAAAGTCATTATGCTGTGTTAAAGTAGCCAGAAATATATTGAAATGATATTCTGGAAAAAAACAAAACTTTAAGGATAGCAATCAGGGGATGGGGATGAGGTGGGTGATTTTGCTTGCTTGGTATTCATTTGGAAATTAGAAATAATTCACAAATGATTCTTAGCAAGAATAGAAGAATTTAAAACGCCACTGTAGTGCAGGAGTTGTAAGTAACCAGGGGAGGGTAGTTCTGTCAATTTTGCAGAGCCTGTCATCAACTGAAGCATCTGAGAATGTTCTTGAAACAACACAGGGACATTTTAATGGCGGACACTTATAGGAAAAGAATAGTAAGGGTGTATAGCAGAATCAGCAAAACCTGTACAAATAAAGACAGAAAACAAAACTTGAGTAGGTTGAGATTTTCACCATTTTTTACAGTAAAGAGGAAACAGAAAGACCTATATTATTAATAGAACTTCACTGTGACACATTTGTATTAACAGTTTGCCATTTATAACTGTAATCAAAGCCAGTGATCTACTGAAGTGCCCCCCGTTTCTCATTACATGGTGCCATTCTCCCCCAAAATTTTCAGTGAACTCCTCCAAGTGGAGCTTTGTAGAATCATATGGACTAAGTGGGCTTCAAATAAGGAATCCCCTCAATATTCAGGTAGGTAGAGAAAGAGTTTTATCTGGAAGAGTTCTCTGTTCACTCTGACCCCCCGCCCCCCTCCCCCCACCCCCCCCCCCCCCCCCCCCCCCCCCCGCCAAGAAGAGAGAAACTAGTTTTTACCCTGCTATGTAAAGGTCTAGGGAATATAAATGAATCCATTTGAATAGCTGGGATTTGACTGCTGAAATGATGTTGCCGAAGAATTCCTTTTCCTTTCTTTAGATTTTATATTCACAAAAGTGAAAGTGTTAGTCTCTCAGTTGTGTCTGACTCTTTGTGACCCCTAGGACTGTAGCCCGCCAGGCTCCTCTGTCCATGGGATTCTCCAGGCAAGAATACGTCTCCAGGGGATCTTCCAGATCCAGGGATCGAACCCGGGTCTCCCACATTGCAGGAAGATTCTTGCGATGAATGAATTCTTACTATCTGGGCCACTAGGGAAGCCCATATTCACAAATAAAGTAGCTAATTCCAGCAGAATTACGAATGGTTTATCTTCTGACTCTTGCTGAGTGAACCAGTTTCTGCAGACTGTCTTAATAGCAATACAGCGAATGCAAACATAGTCACCAGAGAACGCATAAGTAGAGCGGGTTCAGAGTGGTAACAGGGAAACAAATAGCCAGTCAGTGGGGACTTCCAATGCCTACATGGCCCATCTGACTTGTTTGAAACACAATCCCTTGACAGAGCAGCAGGGCGTGAGTCGTTCAAATGTAACATTAGAGAGAGGCTTTTATTTCAAAGGCTGTAAAATTGGAAGAATTCATTCATCTGCAGAGCCTAATGTCAAAAGTTGCGCTTCTCACTCCTCACCAGCCCTGTGGTTAACAATGCACTTGACCGACAGTTCTGCCTTGCAGAACAGGGTGTGCGTGTGTGTGGGGGGGGTGGGTGGGGGAAATCTGACGCCTCGGCTTGAAAAGCTGTCAGTCCCCATGCTGCCTCGCCTGTTAGCATGTGTGCACAGCAAGCTGGGGTCCAACTCCTAACTTCTCTTTTAAAATAGAAAACTCTAGTGTCCATTAAGTTCAGATAGTGCCTTAAAAACTTAAAAGACACAATCGATCTAATTATTAATAACTGGGGCTCCTGCATACTGCATAGCATTTAATGCTAAAAATGACCCTACAGCCTCAGCAAAATTCATCTCCAGTTTTCAGATGAGAATCTGACATTTAAAGGAGTTGACGCACAAGAGAATTTTAATCCAGAATCGATTGCCTGAGATTTCATATTCTAGTCTAAACCACTTCCTTACATGAACTTAATGTGAGAAATTTATAATGCCACGGTGCCAAAGTTGGTCAGATAAAAAGGTTCTTTCAGTCTAGTGCTTTTTCCTAGGGAACAAGTTTTCCAAATTACATTGATCACAACAAATATAACAAATAAAAACAAATAGAACGAATTTGTGGCAAGATTTGATTTATGCACATACATATTATTCATATCCAATCCTTCTTGATTCATATACCCTTGGAATACTTCTGTAAGCCAATGAAAACATAATTCAACTTACCTAAGTTCTTTACATGTTGACAAATATACTCATCATGTCTTGGAGAATGTCACTGCATTCATAAAATATTTATTGCATAAAAATATTGCTAAATATTTAATAATCAAGATGAATTGCCCTTCAAAATCTCCTTCTCAGTTCTTTTTATCTAACTAAGATGGTATATTGGTATTCACATCTATTTGAAACATCTTTTTTATTTTTCTTCTGATGCATGTGTGTGCTCAATCATGTCTGACTCTTTGTGACCCCATGGACTATAGCCTGCCAGGCTCCTCTGTCCATGGGATTCTCTTTCAGGCAAGAATGCTGGAGTTGGTTGCCATTTCCTTCTTCAGGGAATCTTCCCGACCCAGGGATCAAAGCTGCCTCTCTTACGTCTTTTGCATTGGCAGGTGGGTTCTTTACCTCTAGCACCACCTAGGAAGCCATATATATTGCTAAACATATGTACATTTAGGGATTGATCATTTATAAGAAGTATTAATGGATCATAATGTCTTTCTGAATGTATCTGACTTATTCCCTGTCAACCATCTTTGAGCATATTGGGGATGAGCCAATCCAAAGGGTCAGACCATTAAGAGATTTTACTGAAAATAAAATCTTACCCCAACCAAGAGGCACAGCCAAGGCAGGAGAAGTGGTCGAGCCACTCTGCACCACTGAGAGCAGCTCCTCAGGACCTCCCCCCAGTGCTGACGTGCACAGTCTGCTTCAGACTGCGTGAGTTCTCAGAGGGATGCGTGCGGCAGGCACACCCAACAGGGAGGTAGGAAAGACGTAGCTCTATTTTCTACCCCAAATATGTAGTTTAGGTGGTATTTAGCCTAGTGAGCACTGACTCAAGTCCACTGGTTGTAGGACTGTTGACCACAGGCAGCCTTAAACCAGGAGCATCCTGCTAAAAGCATCCTACAGATAGGGATATCCTTAGTCTATTTATTAAGAGGTCAGTAAGCATGCTTGGGGTTTCCCAGGTAGTGCTGGTGGTAAAGAATCCTCCTGCCGATGCAAGAGATGTAAGAGACAGGGGGTTTGATCCGTGGG
This sequence comes from Bubalus bubalis, assembly GCF_019923935.1. Classification (NCBI taxonomy): domain Eukaryota; kingdom Metazoa; phylum Chordata; class Mammalia; order Artiodactyla; family Bovidae; genus Bubalus; species Bubalus bubalis. Next base: position 54,395,760 of record NC_059178.1, on the reverse strand, counting down.
TTGGGAAGATGCCCTGGAGAAGGGAATGGCAACCCACTACAGTATTCGTACCTGGAGAATCCTATGGACAGAGGAGCCTGGTGGGCTACAGTTCATGGGGTCACAAAGAATCAGACACGACTGAAGTGATTCAGCACGCACGCACGCACACACAGTAACCAAGTATACAAGACTAGACTGGACTGGACCACTTGCTTTCCTTCTGTTCCCTGGACGTTCCTTCAGTGTTACTCAGGAGAGAAACGGATCCCAGACCAGGAGCTTTATTAACTCCTCTCTTCACAGTGGGATACATTGTTGAATCTGTAATTTTTTAAAATCATTTTTCTTGGACCCTCGTCTCCTGCATCAGCAGGTGAATTCTTTACCGCTAACACCAGGGAAGCCCAAAAATATTCATGAATTTTAGATCTCATTAAGTTAGAGTCATGGGCTTCCCCAGGAGGCTCAGTGGTTAAGAATGTGCCTGCCAATACAGGTGACGTGGGTTTGATCTCTGAGTTGGGAATATCCTCTGGAGAGGAAACGGCTACCCACTCCAATATTCTTGCCTGGAGAATTCCATGGACAGAGGGGCCTGGTGGGCTACAGTCCACAGGGTTGCAGAGTTCGACACGACTGAGCACAATCCATTTTTCTGCTTTTTATTTCTTTGTCAGACTTTCCTCGAACCAGGTAACACATTCTAGGGATAGATTTTGAGCTAGGTATACTGTTGCTGCTGCTACTGCTGCTGCTAAGTCGCTTCAGTCATGTCCGACTCTGTGCGACCCCAGAGACGGCAGCCCACCAGGCTCCCCTGTCCCTGGGATTCTCCAGGCAAGAACACTGGAGTGGGTTGCCATTTCCTTCTCCAATGCATGAAAGTGAAAAGTGAAAGTGAAGTCACTCAGTCTTGTCGGACTCCTAGCGACCCCATGGACTGCAGCCTACCAGGCTCCTCTGTCCATGGGATTTTCCAGGCAAGAGTACTGGAGTGGGGTGCCATTGCCTTCTCCGAGGTATACTGTATATCCCTTCAAAGAGTAAGGGACTCAGTGACATTTTTTGTATAAGAAAGAGTAACAGACACATTTTTAGTCTACATAACCTGGCATGTAAAGTATTTTGAAATTTCTAAATTAAAATTTTAGTAAATGTAGGACCCTGTGGCTTCATATATAAATTGATGTTATACATTCTTCTGTTTCAGAGTTGTAAGAGACTGTTTTTTCTTTTTTAAGCTCATGAGTGGTTTATTTGACTTGATTTTTTAAGATAGATATGCTTTATTTATCAAGATACATACACCTTATTTGGTCTTCCCAGGTGGCACTAGTGGTAAAGAACCTGGCTGCCAATGCAGGAGACATAAGAAACCCAGGTTCAATCCCCGGGTTGGGAAGATCCCCTGAAGAAGGACTTGGCAACCCACTTCAGTATTCTTGGCTGGAGAATCCCCATGGACAGAGGAGCCTGACAGGCTACAGTCCATGGGGTAGCAAAGAGTCGGACATGACTGAGTGACTGTTTATTTATATTTATGCTTTATTTATCCTTTTGCTGCACTGAATGTGGGATCTTTGGTTCCCTGACCAGGGATGGAACTGTGCCCTCTGCAGTGGAAGCACAGAGCCTTAACCACTGGACCGCCAGGGAAGTCAGAGACTGTATGCTTAGGGAGGCTGACTTCACGTGAAATTTTAACAAGTTTTAGGAGGGAAGAGCTTGGAGAGAGTTTGACATTTTGGAGGGACTGGATCAGGACGTGTCAGGTCAAAAAGAGACAGGGACAGCAAAACAGATGCAAAAGTGGATAATATTCATTTAAGAGAAGGAAGAGAATGGAGAGAAAGGGGAGATGTGTGGCAAGAGAAGGAGGGAGGGGAGGGGAGAAGGCAGAGGTGCAGAGAGAACCTTCTGTGAATGCAGAAAGGCAGGAGGAGTCCCACACCGCAGGGAGTATAATAATGACAGGACGACTGGGAACGAGCTTCCTTTCTGCCCAATTCACCCTCACTTCACGAAACAGGAATATGTTTTGACTGTATCTGGAGACTAATACACTTGTTATTTAAGCCACGGGCAACTTAGACACCAAAGGAATGAAAATAATACTCTTTCTTCATCTCTGTTAACTCTTCCCGTGATTTGTGGCACAGCTTATTTGTCAGATTTTGTTGTAATAGGATCCTTCATTCCTATTAAGTGAAGAAAACACCTGACAATTGAAAATAATAACAGAGGTTTTGTTCTCACTTGTCTGCCTCCTGAAGTAGCGGAACCGTCAGTATTATCTCTGCTGTCTCACTAGAGTCGAAAAAGCCTGCCTTAGAGATTTCTTATTCCCTGCTTAACTTGAGTGATCCAGAGAGTCCCAGAAGCGGAGCCGGGCTTCGGGTCTTGCACGCAACACTGCCCTGCTGTCCAGGGATGGTCTCTGCCCTGGCTCACCCCGCAGACTTTGATGGCAGACCCCCAGCTCATTGCTAGAAGCAGCCTTTCCTCTGACAGTGGGGAGGCTGACAGGCTGTGCGGGACTTTGTCATCCGTGTTCAGTCTATGGGATAGAGGATCTGTGTGGGTCACTGTGGGAGCATCCAGGTCAAACGACTGTGTGTGTGTGTGTGTGTGTGTTAGAGAGAGAGAGAGAGATGTGGAAGGTGGGTTAGGAGGCGGGCAATTCCACGGGGACAAGGCGACAGGGACAGAAGGGTAAGTGAGCCGGATCGCAGGGGGTACAGAATGACAGGCGCCCAGGACGTGTGCTGGAAGGAGGGGCGCCCAGCTCCTTGAGGAGCCTGAGAACGTGCCAAAGAGGAGGCGCACAGCAGAGGGCTGTGGCCGTCCAGGGGAGCCCCGCGGCCCCCAGTACGGCCACTCTGAGAGCAGGACACGAGCGATGGCAGAAGCGGGGTCTGAAGCCGACGGGCCCCTAGCTGGAGCGCCACCAGGTTCGCGCGTGGGGCCAGTGGGGCCCTGAGCCCGCGGAGACCCGACGGGCAGGAGCCGGGCCGCGCTGGAGGCGGCCTGGGCGCCTGGCCGCGCGCAGGAGAGCAGCCAAGGTGCTGCTGATGGTAACAGGGCACCGCGTGCTCACCGGCGTCCTCCCTTCCTGCTGCGCTGGGTTCGCTTGCTCTCTTCAAACAACTGTATCCCACCTTCTCCTGCATCAAGTCTTGACTACCTTTCTCTAGCCTCACAGTCAGTTACCTTGCTTCCTATTTGACCAAGAAAACAGACACGATCAGAAGACCACTTCCACACGCCTCTATCCGATCCTCAAATGCCTGCCTCCCCTTATTCCTTCATTATATCAGCCTCCATTACACTTTCCTGTTTAAAATGATTTTTTTTTTAACTGTAGCCACTCGTTCACTAGATCCCGTTTCCTCTCAACTCAAAGATACTGGTTAGTGATGTTTCCCTCTTTCTTCTATTATTTTTTTCCTCTTCATAATATGACTCCATGTGCATGCAGATTTTTTTTTTAAATATAGCTCACCTTCAAAAAAATTTAACGTCACATTCTTTTCCAGCTACTTCTGTTTCTGTTATCTTCACAATAAAATTTCTTGTGGCATTGTCCTTGCTGACTCCACTTTCTCTCCTCTCATTTTCTTTGGAACCCACTCCAATCTTCTTTCCCCACGACGCCACTGAAATAGGTCTTTCCAAGGCCACCAGTGGCCTCTGATTTGCAAAATCAACATGACACTTCTCAAGCTTCATCTTACTCATCCTGTCTGCAGCACTTAACATGGTTAATATTATCTACTTCTTGAGGCATTTTTGCTTCCAGAGTAAGTAATAGATGTTTGTATCTTCTCTTCTCAAAAGTGAGGCATCCAGGTATATAACTTAAAAGCCATCTACATGCTGGGGATTCTTTCCTGATATACAGACACATATATACAGCCACTTTCTGAAATTCCCCCTGGAGGTCCACAAGGTATCTCCAACTTACCAAGTCAGAAAACAAACAAGACTCAGGCTCACTTGTCATGGATTATTATGTTATCATTTAAATGCATAGAAAGAAAATGTAAGTAAAATAAGGTAGCCAAGGAATTTATAAAACCTTTGCACATACTGAGTCCAACTCTTCTGAATCAACCCAGAATTATCAATGTCCTTTGGTTTTCTTTTTTTCACAAAATATTATTCCATTTGTCATCAGCAAGTTAGTGATTAAAGAGTATGCTGCTTTTGACTTTAAAATTTTCTTCCAAACCTCTGACACCTACTCTACAAGTTTTATGCTGCCTGGTGGATATTTTGTCTACCAGATGGTGTTCACAGTAAGTTTTGTTTTTCTCAAATGGCCCTAAAGGTTTCTTGAGTGAAACGTTGGAGAGCTGACATGGAACTGAAATATAATTAAACTCAAGAAGTGAAGCACCAACATTACACATAGGTTCAAGAGAAGGGATGAAGACTCTGGCATTCATGACCAAGGCTGTGAACCTGCAACAGTGGCGACTGTATCACTTACGCCCCCTGCTGGCCACCATAGGATGATGCCATTCAGGGTAAGATGCAGTAGCAGCAGGGGCTTCCCAAGTGGCTCAAGGGTAGAGAACCTGCCTGGCAATGCAGGAACTGCAGGAGACATGGGTTCGATCCCTGGGTTGGGAAGATCCCTGGTGAAGGAAATGGCAACCTACTCCAGTATTCTTGCCTGGGAAATCCCATGGACAGAGGAGCCTGGCGGGCTACAACACATAGGGTTGCAAAGAGTCAGACATGACTGAGCTGGCCATGAGCACACCGTGAGCACACATGGAATTCTCCAGGCAAGAATACTTGAGTGGGTCGCCAGTCCCTTCTGCAGGGGATCTTCTCAATCCAGGGATAGAACCTGGGGTCTCCTGAATTGCTGGCAGATTCTTTACCATCCGAACCACCAGAGAAGCCCAGTAGTAACTACACATATCTCAATTCCAGACATGTGAAAATAAGTGCATCTTTTGAGTGAAGGAATCAATAAGCAATAAAAGAATGGTTCAACTGCTCTAAAGGAGCCAGCCTGCATCTCCTGTGAGATGTGAATCTCATTGGTGGGATGTGGAGGTGTGCTACCATCCAAGGAGATCAAACCGGAACTTCTCATTGATGTTCTTCCTCTTGATTCCAGCAATCATTCCTTGATTGAATGACTATTATTAAAGTTTAGGAACTTTCTAAGGAGAATTAAAAAACCTAAAAGGAAGGCCAAACCTGTCATTGGAATCACTATAGACCAATTAATGAAAAGCAATTCACACTAAAGCATGTGTGGGTTCAATAAAAATGTACTGAACTTTAAAGTTAATGGAGCAAAAACGACGATCAGAGCCTCCATTTCTTGATAAGAACAGTTTCCTAAGCCATTTAATTAATGCTTTATCCTAGGGGGAAAAAATTAGTCCCAGTGTTGTAGCGGCAAGAGATTTAGCAAATTAGACACACACACAGAAGACACCAGCATCCTCAAAGACTTTGTCTTAGCTTTACTTCTCTGGAATTAAAGAACAGCTTATATAGACATGTGAATTTTAACATCACATATATCCTTGATATAAATTTTCCAAGAAGGAGATCTTTCTTCCCTATGCTCTAATAGTTAAAATTCAATTGAATATGATAACTTAATCTTTTTGTGACATCAAAAATCCCATTAATTTTCTAAGATGCCTCCAATCATTTGTCAAATACCATGATGTTTTAGAGAAACAGAGATGAGTAACACATACTCCCTGTCTTTAGTGAGCTCATAGGGTTCTTGGAGAGACCGATGGACCAATGGTTATAATATAAAGTAGGAATTGTAGTAAAAGATTTAGTGAGTAGGTATTGAAATCACAAAAAAGTTGTGGATTAGGAAAATAAACCACACATTCCATAGGGTCACAAAGAGTCAGACACAGCAGAAGCAGCTTAGCACAGATGGTCTCACAGGCTGTGTAATAATAATAAAACTAACTTCAAACCTCAATGCCTTAATACAACAAATGTGTACTCCTCATCCAAGCTATGTCTTATACATCTCTGGGCAAATCACCAGGGCAAAGTGGATTCAGAAACTCAGGTGGCTGAGATCCCATGGTTAAGACATCTCAACACTAGACCATTTCAGCTGCACGGTGGGTAAAAAGGGATGGGTGACCCCATGGACTGCAGCACACCAGGCTTCCCTGTCCTTCACTATCTTCCAGAGTTTGCTCACACCCATGTCCACTGAATTGATGATTCTATTCAACCATCTCATCTCAACCATCTCATCTATCTTGTCCCCTTCTCCTCCTGCTTTCAATCTTTGTGGCATCAGGGTCTTTTCCAATGAGTCAGCTCTTCACATCAAGTGGCCCAAGTATTGGAGCTTCAGCATCTTTTGAATGAAGTGCATCTTTTGAATGAAGATGAACATTCAGGGAATGATGTCTCACATGGCTCCACCTAATTGCAAGGGCAAAGGTAAATACAGGGGAGGAGGTGGAAATTAAAAGACACTTGCTCCTTGGAAGAAAAGTTATGACCAACCTAGATAGCATATAAAAAGAAGAGACATTACTTTGTCAACAAAGGACTGTCTAGTCAAAGCTATTGTTTTTCCAGTAGTCATGTATGGATGTGAGAGTCAGACCATAAAGAAGGCTGAGAGCCAAAGAATCGATGCTTTCAAACTGTAGTACTGGAGAAGACTCTTGAGAGTCCCTTGGACTATAAGCAGATCAAACTAGTCTATCTTAAAGGAAATCAATCCTGAATATTCATTGGAAGGACTGATGCTGAAGCTGAAACTCCAATGCTGTGGTCACCTGATGCAAAGAGCTGATTCAATGGAAAAGACCCTGATTTTGGGAAAGTTTGAGGGCAGGAGGAAAAGTGGGTGACAAAGGATGAGATGGTTGGATGGTATCATCAACCAATGGACATCATGAATTTAAGCAAACTTTGAGAGATATTGAAGGACAGGGGAGGCTGCTGTGCTGCAGTCCATGGGTTTGCAAAGAGTTGGACACAGTTTAGCAACTGAACAACAACAAACAATAATACTGGAGACTGTACACTTAATCTCTTCTTTTCTTGTGGCTGTTTTAACTTACTCTTGTCACTTAAAAGACTTCCTTAACTTTATCTCTTACTCTTGTGACTCAACATACTTATCTTTCCAATGTTGCAGGGTTTTAATTTTTTTCAAATCCCTTTCATCTTTGCTTGCAAGTTCTCAAATTATCCCTGAGATCCTTTCTTTGTAGTATCCGGACAGCCAACAAACATTTTGTTTTCTAACTTCTTCTCCTCGATACTGTTGGGAAATACAATTAGAAACAAAATCTTCCAATCTAGAAATACTCTCCACAAAAGTAATAAAGAAAGAAGACACCCTTGTTATTGTTTTCATGTTAAACCAGAATATGATACACATCTCAGGCAATCTGCTGAGAGTTGGCAAAGACAAAAAGACATCTCACCCTTTTTATAGTCAAAAGCAGATAGAAGGCTCTATGTATGTGTTCTCAAGATAAACGACACTGGTCTCAAGGGATGAGAGGGCTTCACAGCACCATTTTCCAGACAGAGTTCATCCTCGATTCACCTGGTAACTGCAGTGACAACCCAGACTAGCTAACTGGCTTTATCTAGAGGAAAAACAAACTTTTCACACCTTTATAAGAGAAGGGGGTTTTGCAATGTGGAGTCAAGTGCCAACGCAGTTAGGTTCCTCCCCTCCCACAGCAACTGGGGGTTAGGGGCGTTCTCTTCTTCAGTGTTTAACTTTCACAGATGTGGCTCCTGAGTCCCTGAAATAAAGGCACTCCCGGTTCTTAAAGCTGACAAAAACCTATTGTTTTCAAGAGGATTTATATACATTTCAAAGAGAGAAACCTTAGGGCTTCCCTGGTGGCTCAGACAGTAGGAGACACCCAGGTTTGATCCCTAAGTTGGGAAGATCCCCAAGGAAATGATAACTCACTCCAGTATTCTTGCATGTGAAACCCCATGGATAGAGGAGCCTGGCGGGCTGCAGTCCACAGGATCGCAGAGTCTGACATGACTGAGTGACTAACACCACTTCAAAGAAGGAAGAAAGTACTAACAATTTTATGTTTTCTAAAGTAAATGCTCTAAGAAAAAGGGAGGGGAGAGGAATCTTTCCCCCATTTTTAACAGAGGATGACACTCCCTAATTTTTAGTTAGTTTTTTTTTTTTTTTTGAGGACCTGCCATACTGCTTCCCATAGGGAAGTGCAGAAGGATTCCAAGTGTTCTACAACCGCACCAACACATTGCTATTGTTGTGATTATTATTATTTTTATCATAGCCCTCCTACTTGTGTGAGGAGGCATCTCATCATAGTTTTAATTTGCATTTTCCTAAAAGTTTCTTTTAGGACTTTCTTTTCAGGTGCTATTTTCTGTCTGGATATCTTTGGAGAAATGCCTACTTAACTCGTTTGTGCATGTTTTTTTGTGTGTTGTTTGTTCTTTGTTGTTATGAACTTTTTGAAGTTCTCCCTATATTCAGACATCAACCCCTTATCAGATATAAGACTTGTAAATATTTTCTCCCATTTTGCGAGTTGCCTCTTTACTCCATCGATATTGCCTTTTGATGCACAAATTCCTTAAACTGTTAATAAGTTTCAACTTGTCTATTTTTTCTTTTGTTGCCTTTTGTGTCATATTCAAGAAATCACTGCCCAATCCGAAGCTGTAAAGTTCTGCTCTATATTTTCTTCGAGGAGTTTTATAGTTTCAGATGTTAAATGTAAGTCTTCGATTTGTTTTGACTTAATGTTTGTCATACACAGTGGTGATGGGCCAACTTCATCCTTTTGCATGTTGATATACAGTTTTTCCAGCTATTTGTTGAAAAGACTTTCACCATTGAATTTTGGCAGCCTTGCCAAAAATCATTTGAGCATATATGTGAAGCTCTTCCCTTTTTTAAAATTTATTTTTAAATTAAAACATTTCCACCTGGCAGCATTCACTCTTTGTGCTAGACAGTTCTCTGGGGTTTGACAGATGTATAGCATGACATATCGGCCACCACCATCAGGATAAATTTCAGTTCCGCCGTCGCCCTGACATTGCCCTTCTGTCATTTCCTCATCCTGTCGTTTCCCTCCCTCTGCACAGCACCCTCTCCAGGCGATCACTGGTCTCCCTCCTGACCTTATAGCCTATCCCCCATGCACGTGGCATCACAGAGTACGTGGTTTGCTGCATCTGGCCTCTCACTTAGAACAAGGCATCTGTGATGCACTCATTGTGTATGTCATTCACTCCTTTTTGATGATGAGTAGCTCTTGCCTGGAAAATCCCATGGACGGAGGAGCCTGGTGGGCTGCAGTCCATGGGGTTGCGAAGAGTCGGACACAACTGAGCGACTTCCCTTTCACTTTTCGCTTTTCTGCATTGGAGAAGGAAATGGCAACCCACTCCAGTGTTCTTGCCTGGAGAATCCCAGGGACGGGGGAGCCTGGTGGGCTGCCGTCTATGGGGCCGCACAGAGTCAGACACGACTGAAGTGACTTAGCAGCAGCAGCTCTCTATAGATTTATCATAGTTTGTTTACCCATTCAGTGAAGGATATTTGGTTTGTCTAGTTTTGGTCAATCAGTGATGAATAAAATGGCTAGCAACATTGATGTACAGGTTTTGTTATGAGCATGTATTTTTACTTTTTGTGAGATAAAATCAAGAAGTAGGACCCTGGATCAGATCTTCAGGCAATGTTGAGTTTTTTTTTTAAACTTCAAAGTTTCTTTCCAAATCACTGTAGCATGCTACCTTCCCACCAAACTGTACGTGTTCCATCTGCTGTGCATCCTTGTCTGCATTTGGTATTGTCAGATTCTCCTTTTAAACTTTAGCCACTATAATAGATATACAGTTGTATCTCATCGTAGTTTTAATTTGCATTTCCCTTTGGAAGGACTGATGCTAAAGCTGAAACTCCAGTACTTTGGCCGCCTCATGCGAAGAGTTGACTCGTTGGAAAAGACTCTGATGCTGGGGGGGGGGGGGGCAGGAGGAGAAGGGGACAACAGAGGATGAGATGGCTTGGATGGCATCACTGACTCGATGGACATTAGTCTGAGTGACTCCGGGAGTTGGTGATGGACAGGGAGGCCTGGCGTGCTGCGATTCATGGAGTCGCAAAGAGTCGGACATGACTGAGCGACTGAACTGAACTGAACTGAATGAATAATTGGAGAAGGAACTGGTAACCCACTCCAGTAGTTTTGCCTGGAGAATCCCAAGGACAGAGGAGTCTGGTGGGCCAGAGTCTATGGGGTCGCAAAAAGTCAGACATGACAGAGCGACTAACACACACACCCAATGAACAATTAGGTTCGGCATCTTTTAGTGTGATTATTGATCAATCGTATGTCTTTTTTGGTGAAGTATCTGCTTACATTTTTTGCCTGTTTTTAAAGCTGGGTTGCATTTTTTCTTATTTTTGACTTGGAAATTCTTTATATATTTTGGATACAAGTGCATTGTCTAATATGTGACTTTTGAATATCTTCTCTAGATCAGTGTCTGGACTTTCAGTCCCTTAAAAGTGTCTCTTGCAGAGACAAGTTTTTAATTTTGATATAGTCTAATTTATCTTTTGTGGGGAGGGTAATCATGCTTTGGTATCCTATTTTAAAACTCTCTGCCTTACCTTTTATTTTAACTGAGTGGTCATACATAAAAGGAGGAGGGTTTTTCTCTGCATGACTGATGGAAAAGCTTTTTAAGGACTGAACAAGGCTCCATGACATCAGGGAATCCTATACTATAGCACACAGAGCTTTTTGCTTCTATTCACCATCTTCCTGTGGGAACTGTACTGCTTTTTATTTCCAATTGTTAAAAATCTGTAACCAGATTGTCCCCAGGCTTCTCAATAGAGACAATACTATCAAAGTTAGTAGGATATATATTTTAAGCACCGATTGTTATATTAAGTGTTTTGCTGAATAGGGAGGTTATGTTTTGAACAATAATTTTATAAAAATGGATTTGGGGATCGTTTGAATCTTGTTCTGCAGGACTTTGAGCTCATCCTGATTTTTGCTTACAATATTTATGAAGTTTCATGAAGTGAAAAAGCCCCATCAGCAAATAAAAAAAGTGGTTTTATCTTCCACAGGGTAAAACTGCACATTATCATAAGTCCTGTGACGTCCTCTGCAGGTCTGGATATCTTGTTTTGATTTTTTGATTAAATAAGCTTGCATGGTAAACTGGGTTGCTTTTCACTTTTAAAGTGCTCTTTTATGGTTAACTGGCAGTTACTCTAAGCAGGCAGGAGGCTGTGACTTCCTCTCCCCAGGCCACGCCCTCTGAGTGAGGACAGTTCCCAGCAAAAGCTTCCTGGTCCTCCTCTCCCGACCTCACCCGCATGGGTGTATGATTACAACTGTCGGGATGCGTGAGGTGTGTTCCTCCAGGAAGAATGATCTTGCTCCATTTCTACCGTTCATGCTTATATTTTATTGGTACAGCAGAATTTAAAATGCATTTTTTTTTTCCTGTGGGAGCTCAGGTTGTACTTTTTTTTTTTAATATAAATTTATTTATTTTAATTGGGGGCTAATTACTTTACAATATTGTATTGGTTTTGCCATACATCAACATGAATCCATCACGTGTGTACATGTGTTCCCCATCCTGAACCCCCCTCCCACCTCCCTCCCCATACTAGGATGCTCTGAGTCATCCCAGTGCACCAGCCCTGGGAATCCTGTATCATGCATGGAACCTGGACTGGCAATTCGTTTCACATATGATATTATACATGTTTCAATGCCATTCTCCCAAATCATCCCACCCTCACCCAAAAGCTCGTCAGTAGGGAGCCCAGAGCGTGGGCTCTACAACAAGAGAAGCCACTGCCCTAAGCCCATGCACTGCCGCCGAGGGCGCCCCCGCTCACCGCAACCGGAGAACGCGCCGGCAGCAACAAAGACCCAGCGTGGCCCAGCAAATAGGCAAAGTTGTACAAGGCCTGCCGGTAGAAAAAAGGCTAGTTCGACACCCAGTTTTATCACTTTCCAGTACATGCGGTAGTACAAGTAAATGGCTAGAAACTGCCTCCAAATGCTGTGCCCTGTGCAGACAGGAACAAAATTAAACACAGAAGATGGAGATCTTGAGCTCAAGGTCTACTGTGTTGACAGCACAAAGCTGACCTGCCAGTTTCTCCTTTAAACTGTCCCGTGTCATCACCCATCACCCCACAGCCCTTGTCCCAGTCCTGACTCGGGGAACTGGGTCGAACATGGACAAAACCTTCTGCTCTTGGTTACTTTTAACAGGAGTGAGATCCTCTGGAGTTTACAAAACAGATGCACAGATCAATGATCAATATTCCAAGGGCAAGGGACACCCAAAACTCGGAGAAGGAAAAACATGCAAATGAACAGTACCCACAAGGACAAACCTCTAAACATAAGGAAACAAAGGGGAAAAGAAAAAAAAATTAACAAGATATCCAAGTCCTCTCTTAAAATAGAAACATCTTAAATCATCTTTTTAATGCCTGTAGTTATGGGGTCAAGAACGCTCTTTGCACCATTAGAGGGTGTGTGAATTGAAATTGCTTTGAAAGCAATTTGCTATACTGTGAAGAACCTTGAAAATGTTCACAGCTTTTGACCCAGGAATTCTGCTTTAAAAAGGCTCTGCTAAGAAAATAATCAGATATTTGCACATCTTTTCACAGATGGTCAGTGTGGCTTTATTTATAATAGTTCATTTTGGGAACACCCTAATGTTAAATTAATGACAGTACAGCCACATGTTCAGATATCATATGGTCACAAAAATATTGACCTTATAGGACTTTATAGAAGATTACTTCTCCGTATAATATTAAATGAAAATGCATTGATTTTAAAATACACTGGAAGGAAGTACAGCAAAATATTAAAAGCCATTTTCTCAAGATACAGAGATAGTAAGTGATTTTAAGCTTTTCTTTCCAACTACTCCCTCAAAAGCCTGGCTTGACTTTTAAAATCAGATGATATAAAGTATTTTTTTAAAAAAAATATTCATTTATTTCTTTGGCTGTGTCGGGTCTCAGCTGCCTCACCCGGGATCTTTGGTTATAGTGCGCTGGCTCTCTATCCGTGGCGCATGCAGCTGTGCCAAGCAGGCTCAGTTGTCCATGACATGTGGGATTTTAGTTCCCCAAACAGGCATCAAACCTGAGCCCCCGGCATGGCATGGAGGATTCTTAACCACCCGGTGGAGCCAGTGGTAAAGAACCTGTCTGCCAATGCAGGAGACGAGAGACGCGGGTTCAATCCCCGAGTTGGGAAGATCCACTGGCAACCTGCTCCAGTATTCTTGCCTGGAGAATCCCATGGACACAGGAACTTGGCAGGTTACAGTCCATAGAGTCGCAAAGAGTCGGACACCACTGAACCGACTTAGCATGCAGACCACTAAGGAAGTCCCAATGTCAAGCATTAAAACATCTCAGTACTAAGGAAAAAGGGAGACCTACAAGGAAAACCTAAAAAGTGCAAGGCCTGCCTCAGGTTACAAGAACAGGCTTCTGCCCTTACTGTACCTATCTAGGAATCAAGGCCCGCGGTTGCACACAGCTTCAAGGACCACCCTTGAAACCCCATTCAGAAATGCTCACAGCTCTCTCCCCTTCCTTGGCCTCATTCCTCCCAGGGAGGGTGTTTTGTTGTAAAAGTGACAAATGCTCACTGTCAAACCTCCAACAGTGTAAAAGTATATGAAATAAGAAGAGTAAATGCCCTCCTGCTTTCCCCCCACTTTTTCCCATGTTAAAAGCACGGAGGGATAATTTGCATGTAACGATGTGCACTGATACTGAGTAAACAGCTCCATAGCTCTCGACAAATGTCAGGGTACAGGGCACGGTCACCCCCACAGGTCCTGTGTGTTCCCTGGAGTCCATTCTCTCCCGACCCGAGGCAACCATTCATTTGCTTTCTGTCACTATATATCAGTTTTGTCTGTTGCAGGATTTCCTACCAATGTTACAACAATGATTTTGAGATTCATCTGTGCTGTGTGTGTCATGGTAGGTAGAATTCTGTTGCATAACTATCTTAATTTGTCTACTCAGTCACATGGTGACTTCATAATTACCTTATAAGGCCACGGATTCATTTTTAGAATGTGATAAATCATATCCCCAAGTGTGAATACATTAAACACTTCTTATATAGAATCCCCAAACCTAAGTCTTATCTTGGATGAGTGACAACAAGATCACAAAGGGGTCACAACATAATGACTTGATACAGTTGATTGAACCTCATGTCTAAATCCATATCTGTGAATAATGATTGTGAAGCAAGCATTTATTTTAAGACATTTATGGATTCCGACCATATGCTGTGATCAAGAAACCAGTGCATCTGTCTTGACATACTACGTTTAAAATCTGAGTCACACATTCCATAAATTATGGATTTGCCAACTTTCTTTTCAGTCATTCTGAATTAATATCAATATTTATACTTGACTAATGTTATTAACATAAACATCTGGATAAATGAATATTGCATTAAATTATCTCAAACTTAAAAAGTAATATTTAAGCAATTTTATATAAGACTCCTTTCAACATTTTTCCCTTAAAAAATAATCCACAAAAGTAATGCCAGCCAAGGACATGTTGACTTTTATGGAAATCCTACTGCACCAAAAATATAGGAGGATGTACCCAAAATCTCACAAATATACTGCATGATAAAAAATAATTATGAAACTAGTTTGATGCCAGCACAAGAGACTGAAGTTATTTTGAATGGGGTAATTGACCTGCCATAGAATTAACACAGTTTCATCCAGATTATCAACAAGGATCTGAAGAAATTATATTTTTGGTGACCTCTAACCTTTACGAAAACAACCATCTACCTGAGCACAGAACCTTGGTCCCAGGCCCCTCCTGCATGCTGCTTCTGCCCTCAGAGCTTACCTGCCCGACTCAAATGTGAACCACGTTGAGTCCCGCCCGTATCTCCTCAGTGAGCTGAGGGGCCACATCACCAGCTTGACCTTGGCATTGTGGATATCCCAGAGATAGATATTCTCGTGCGTGATCTGCATTGTGCATTCGCCATAAATGTCCAGATTTGGTGTAGGCATAAGGTACACATTGAATCGTTCTGCAAAGAAACAAGGAATGGAGACAATGAAGTGAGAGGAGGTGTGACTTTTACGGCAGCACCATGTTAACCTGCACACCTACCTACAGCCTGCAGAAAGGGTCACCGTGTTCCTTGGCGACACCGATATACATTGTGAAGCACTCTCTTTTTCCATTTTGTGGGAAAAGGGGTTAAATGTATTCTTAATCATTCAGTCATTTACTCATTCTTCAACTTCTTGTGGCCTGCATCCTGTGTGTGTGTGTGTGTGTGTGTGTGCATGCGCGTGTGCTCAGTTGTGCTTAACTCTTTGAGACGCCATGGACTGTAACACTCCTCTGTCCATGGGATTTCCTGGGCAAGAATACTGGAATTGCCATTTCCTTCTCCATGCATCCTCTATGGTGGGGATTAAACGGTTAAATTGTACCATGGGAACATAAGGGCAAAAAGCTAATTGGAGTCTCTGCCCAAACGGTGTTACTGTCTGCTTCTTCACACAATCTTAAGTGGATATCATATAAACAATTCCAGGGAGGAATGCCTTATCTAATTTACACAAGAACTTACTCAATTTTATCTCTGCGGCATGAAGTGTTTAATGCCCACTCAGACTGACTCTCCAAGCACAGAGTACTCATGATCAAATTCAGCATATGATAAATGCAGATATTCATGACTGCCTTCTGCAGAACTTCAGCCATTGTTTCAGTAAGCAAAATAAAACCACATAAATGCTTTCATTCCTGGATATTATGTAGTTGAAAATCTATTAGGCAATGATTCTAAACCCTTTATAAATGTCTGTGTATGTCAAACACCACTGCAAAATTCTGCAGCCCTCGATTTCCATTTAAATGCATTAGAATATACTTTATTTTGAAAGATAAGGTCAGTTGGTAAGTTCCAGGAAGTAAAGAACTTGGTATGACCTACAAAGTGTCTTTATAAAATATCCTTAGTTCCCAGCATCTTATCTTTGGTGTATAGTAAGTGATCAATAAATATTAGTTAACTAATAGTTGAATGAACTAATAAAATGTTAACTAATAAAATAAGTGAAATAAATATATCCCATGATGAAATAAATATATCCTTGTCAATCTTAAAGAAAAATAAACTCTGAATATTCATTGAAAAGATTGAAGCTGAAGAGGAAGCTCCAATACTTTGGCCACCTGATGCAAAGAGCTGACTCCTTGGAAAAGATCCTGATGCTGGGAAAGACTGAAGGCAGGAGGAGAAGGGGCAACAGAGGATGAGATGGTTGAATGGTATCACCGACTCAATGGACATGCGTTTGAGCAAACTCAGGGAGATACAGAAAGACAGGGGAAGCCTGGCGTGCTATAGTCCATGGGGTATCAAAGAGTGGACACGACTTAGCGACTAAACAACAATATGAAGAATATCAGGACTTCCCAGGTGGCTCAGTGGTAAAGAATCCGCCTGCCAATGCAGGAGACGCAGGTTCAATCTCTGGATCGGGAAGATCCCCTGGAGTAGGAAATGGCAACTCACTTCGACATTCTTGCCTGGGAAATTCCACGGACAGAGGAGCCTAGCAGACTACAGTCCTTGGAGTCGCAAAGAGTCAGACACGACTGAGCTACTAAACAGTGATGAATATGGGCTGCAAGAATTGAGGAATTACAAAAAAATGAGTCATGACAACAAAAAGTTTAAGAATTACTAGCAGATACATCTTCGTGAGTTTGAATTTAATTGTGAACAGAGCTTTAAAGGCAGAGGTGTCGCATGAATTATTTGGAGAGGCATAATCGTGCAGCTGCAGTTGGTCAAGGACTGAGATATTTTCGAATATGCTGCCATCCGTCAGGATGCTACGGTCTTAAACACTGTATGTTTGCTGGTCCTGAGCTGCAACTGTCTATATAATGGAAAGAATCGTTCCGGTTGCAGCTATTTTGTAAAGCAAAGATTTTCTGGTGCCAAGTTGGTTATATTTAACTTAAGCACAACAGTTTGAAATTTAGTAACCATATGGACACTATTTATGTTCAAGTGTCTAAATATTTTGGGACCAAAAATAATGATTCAATATTTTACTTAGATTGTTGACCCATGAAAGTATTATGGATATAGATTTCATATAATAATTATTTGAAATATAGTTATTTCAAATAATTACAATTATTTCCTAAAGAAGAAGGCAAAATGAGGTAAGTTCTATAGCTGAGAAATGAAGAAAGAACACCGTCCCATCAGTTATCTTCAATGAAAGCCTATATCTGTAGCCACATGTTGTTACTGTTGTTCAGTCACTAAGTCATGCCTGACTCTTTGCGACCTCATGGACTGCAGCACGCCAGGCTTCCTTGTCCTCCACTTTGTCCTGAACTTTTCTCAAATTCATGTCCATTGAGTCAGTGATGCCATCTAACTATCTCATCCTCAGTTGTCCCCTTCTCCTTTTGCCTTCAGTCTTTCCCAGCATCAGGGTCTTCTCCAATGAGTCAGTTCTTAGCATCAGGTGGCCAATGTATTGGAGCTTCCGCTTCAGCATCAGTCCTTCCAATGAAAATTTAGGACTAATTTCCTTTAGAATTGACTGGTTTGATCTCCTTGCTGTCCAAGGGACTCTCAAGAGAGTCTTCTCCAGCACCACAGTTTGAAAGCATCAATTCTTTGGTGCTCAGCCTTTTTTATGGTCCAGCTCTCACATCCGAATACGACTACTGGAAAAACCATAGCTTTGACTAGACAGACCTTTGTCAGCAAAGTGATGTCTCTGTTTTTTAATACGCTCTCTAGGTTTGCATAGCTTTTCTTCCAAGGAGCAAGTAAGTGTCTTTTAAGTTCATGGCTGCAGTCACCGTCTACAGTGACTTTGGAGCCCAAGAAAATAAAATCTGTCACTGTTTCCATTCTTTTTTCCCATCTATTTGCCATGAAGTGATGGGATGTGATGCCATGATCTTAGTTTTCTGAATGCTGAGTTTCAAGCCAACTTTTTCATGAATGATATCTGCCTGCAATTTTCTTACACTGACTTTTTCTGGCTTCAGTATCTGGTTATAGTGGCTTCATAAAATGAACTGTGAAATAATCCTTCCTCTTCTGCTTTCTGAAAAAGTTGTATAGGACTAAAATTATTTCTCCTTTAAATAGAATCAAGAGTACACAGTATGTGCCTGGAGTTTGTGTATGGGATGTTGTACATTTTTCATTTTAATTTCTTGAATGGATACAGGGATCTTTAGGTTTTCTATTTTTTTTTCTTGAATCGTTTGGGTAATTTGAATCTCTATTAAGCAATAAAAGTTTTATTTACAAAGTCTATAATTAGAGATAATATTTTTAATTTTTCTTTTATGGCAGATGGAAATTAAAGACATTTTTTCCCATTTTTCTGCTCTGATTTTAACATTTATTATAATCTGAGCTCTGAGAATGTTATTACTACAATTAGGATTTTAAACTATGCTCAAAGAAAAATGCAGAACTTTACAAAATATATTTTAAAAGTGAAAGGCTGAAAATTAATGACCTAAACATCCACCTAAAAGATTTGAAAAAGAATCCTGCAATTAAACCCAAAATGGTGGAGCAACTAACAGTGATTAGACATAGTGAGTGAGAGCAGAAATTAATATATTTTAAATTATACTGAAAAAAGTTTTAATAAATAAGTTAATAT
Organism: Bubalus bubalis; assembly: GCF_019923935.1. Taxonomy (NCBI): domain Eukaryota; kingdom Metazoa; phylum Chordata; class Mammalia; order Artiodactyla; family Bovidae; genus Bubalus; species Bubalus bubalis. The sequence continues at coordinate 54,376,989 of NC_059178.1, read as the reverse complement.
CTGATGATGCCGATTAAGAGGGAAAAAAGCCATAAATAACCTACAGGAAGCATAAAAGGGGCTATCACTACAGTATAGACAGATATTAAGAAGGTAATACAAGGATGTTGTTATTAAATTTATGTCAGTAATTTTGAAACTTTGTAAGAAATGCAAGAAACTGTGCAAGAAATCATTCAGTCATTTTAGGAATGATTTTCCTAAAATCATTGGTAGATGTTCTGAAGCTAATTATAATCAATAGTTTATTACCCTGAGTTTTCAAACTTTAGTGCATATTAGGGTTCCTGGGGTTATTAAATTACAGACATCTGGCCCCACATCCCAGAGATATTTACTTTAAAGGTGTGGGTGGGGCCCAGAATTCTCTTGTTTAACACACACTTGATGTGAATGAATTGAAGACATTCACAATATGCTAGAGAAATATGGACTTTCCTGGTGGATGTTGTGCTACTTGCTTTCAGTTCAGTTCAGTTCAGTTCAGTTCAGTTGCTCAGTCATGTCTGTTTGCGACCCCATGAATCACAGCACGCCAGGCCTCCCTGTCCATCACCAACTCCCGGAGTTCACTCAGACTCATGTCCATCGAGTTGGTGATGCCATCCAGCCATCTCATCCTCTGTTGTCCCCTTCTCCTCCTGCCCCCAATTCCTCCCAGCATCAGAGTCTTTTCCAATGAGTCAACTCTTCGCATGAGGTGGCCAAAGTACTGGAGTTTCAGCTTTAGCATCATTCCTTCAAAGAAATCCCAGGGCTGATCTCCTTCAGAACAGACTGGTTGGATCTCCTTGCAGTCTGAGGGACTCTCAAGAGTCTTCTCCAACACCACAGTTCAAAAGCATCAATTCTTCGGCATTCAGCTTTCTTCACAGTCCAACTCTCACATCCATATATGACCACAGGAAAAACCATAGCCTTGACTAGATGGACCTTTGTTGGCAAAGTAATGTCTCTGCTTTTCAATATGCTATCTAGGTTGGTCATAACTTTCCTTCCAAGGAGTAAGCGTCTTTTAATTTCATGGCTGCAGTCACCATCTGCAGTGATTCTGGGGCCCAAAAAATAAAGTCTGACACTGTTTCCACTATTTCCATCTGTTTCTATCTATTTCCCAGGAAGTGATGGGACCAGATGCCATGGTCTTAGTTTTCTGAATGTTGAGGTTTAAGCCAACTTTTTCACTCTCCTCTTTCACCTTCATCAAGAGGCTTTTTAGTTCCTCTTCACTTTCTGCCATAAGGGTGGTGTCATCTGCATATCTGAGGTTATTGATATTTCTCCTGGCAATCTTGATTCCAGCTTGTGCTTCATCCAGCCCAGTGTTTCTCATGATGTACTCTGCATAGAAGTTAAATAAGCAGGGTGACAATATACAGCCTTGACTTACTCCTTTTCCTATTTGGAACCAGTCTGTTGTTCCATGTCCAGTTCTAACTATTGCTTCCTGACCTGCATATAGGTTTCTCAAAAGGCAGGTCAAGTGGTCTGGTATTCCCATCTCTTTCAGAATTTTCCACAGTTTATTGTGACCCGCATAGTCAAAGGCTTTGGCATAGTCAATAAAGCAGAAATAGATGTTTTTCTGGAATTCTCTTGCTTTTTCGATGATCCAGCAGATGTTGGCAATTTGATCTCTGGTTCCTCTGCCTTTTCTAAAACCAGCTTGAACATCTGAAAGTTCACAGTTCACGTATGCTGAAGCCTGGCTTGGAGAATTTTGAACATTACTTTACTAGCATGTGAGATGAGTGCAATTGTTTTACATGTGGTATTTAATCCTTACTACCATCCTGTGGGATGTGTACCAACAGTATCATCCTCAAGGGCAGGAATCTGCGATTTAGAGCACTTTAGTCCCTTGACCCTGGCCCCAGAGCTCATGAGAAGTGGACAAGAACTTGATGATGTACTAAGCTTGGCCACTTATGTTCCTCAGGCTAAGGGTCTGACTTTCAAGCTTTACATGATAGTTTTACTGTAGCAGGAAAATAACAAATCATCCAAAGTTGGATATATCCAAAATGATATTAGTGAACACTGATATTTCTTTTCTTTTCTCTTTTTTTGTGTGTGTATGTTTGTGCTTGTTTTCTGTGAAATGAGGGGTCATTTAACCTGGTTTATCATCATAGTTCAATCTATCAAGCTTTCTTTGTGTGACCAAGAGCACAGCATACGTGTGGCTGTTTTACACTGATGTATGACAGAAACCAACACAGTAGTGTAAAGCAATCATCCTCCAATTAAAAATAAATTAACTAATTTTTGAAAGATTTAAGAAACACAGAAAAATAAACAATGATTGATACACCTTGTGGGTGTGAGTTTGTCTCTCTTACTACTCTGTGAGCTTCTTAAAAGTTATGGCCCTACTTTGTACGAAGGGAATGACAACCCACGCCAGTATTCTTGCCTGGAGAACCCCATGGACACAGGAGCCTGGTGGGCTACAGTCCATGGGGTCACAAGAGTGGGACACAACGTTGTGACTAAACCTCCACCACATTTCCTCAGCTTAGTTCTCACACAGCATAGCCTCAAAATTCTTTGATGAATGAATAATGAATGAGTGAATGACATACAAGGGTGTCTGAGTGGAATGTAGGGAGCATGGTTACTAGGGTAACCAAAGTAAATAATTTACAAACGACACTGGAATACTGTTTTGCTCCCGGACAAAGGTTATACACATATTCTTTGGCTCAAAGTAGGAATTCATGAGAATTCTAGCCCATTTCTAAGCAGGGACTCTTGGTCCTGGGAAAAAAACCAAACCCTCAAATCTGACTCTGAATTAACCAGATGACAAAGTCTGGGGTCATTTCTTCATGTTGTTCTAGAGGGCGATCTCTTGCATGAATAACAAAACAGACCCTTGAATCCACTTTCAACTGTAGCAGCAGGAACTTGCTACAAGTGCCGGCTTCTTGGTTGTGATGCTTACCTCTGTTACTAGTGATTAGCATGTTACATTTGTTTCCTAGGATTGCTATTATGTATCGTGAGACTCCTTTCTAAATAAATAGGACTATAACACAGCACCACAATATTTCTAAGGTCAGCGTAAAAAAAAAAAAAAGTCACTCAGTCGTGTCCGACTCTTTGCAACCCCATGGACTATATACAGTCTATGGAATTCTCCAAGCCAGAATACTGCAGTGGGTAGCCTTTCCCTTCTCCAGGGGATCTTCCTAACCCAGGGATCGAACCCAAGCCTCCTGCATTGCAGGTGGATTCTTTACCAGCTGAGCCACAAGGGAAGTCGTGAGGTCAGCCGCGAGGTCAGCACAGGCTATCTTAAATATAGCTGAAAGATGTGAAGATTCTGAAAGCTGTAAGAAGTTAAAAGTTCAGATTGTCCACTTAATATGCACTCTTTTGTGTTATCTGAAGTCTAAGAATAAGTGTGTGTGTGTGTGTGTCTGTGTGTGGGTATTTGGCTGTGGCGTGCTAGCCTCCCTTACTTTTCCGTATACTGTGCCAGATTCTGAATCAATAGGAAAACAGCTGACAATACTAGATAAAGATGATTAATGCAAATAATTTAATCTATAACCACTTTTATCTTAGCAACACACGTTATACCTTTAAAAATTATTTGCAGGGTATATGGTGGTGGTTTAGTTGCTAAGTTGTGTCCGACGCTTGCCACCCCATGGACACAAGAACCCACCAGGCTCCTCTGTCCATGGGATTCTCCAGGCAAGAGTACTGGAGTGGGTTGCCATTTCCTTCTCCAGAGGAACTTCCTGACCCAGGGATCAAAACCAGGTTTCCTGCATTGCTGCTGCTGCTAAGTCGCTTCAGTTGTGTCCGACTCTGTGTGACCCCATAGACAGCAGCCCACCAGGCTCCCCCGTCCCTGGGATTCTCCAAGCAAGAACACTGGAGTGCGTTGTCATTTCCTTCTCCAATGCATAAAAGTGAAAAGTGAAAGTGAAGTCGGTCAGTCGTGTCTGACTCTTAGTCACCCCATGGACTGCAGACTACCAGTCTCTTCCATCCATGGGATTTTCTAGGCAAGAGTACTGGAGTGGGGTGCCATTGCCTTCTCCCTCCTGCACTGCAGGCAGATTCTTTACCAACTGAGCTGCAAGGGAAGCCCCTGCAGGGTATATGAACTGGGCAAACTCCAGGATGATGAGGGATAGGGGAGCCTGTCGAGCTGCAGTCCATGGAGTTGCAAAGGGTCAGACATGATTTGGCAACTGAACAAAACCATGCCCAGTATGTTAACAATGCATATATATGGCACCTAGAAAAATGGTATTAATGAACCCATTTGCAGGGAAGGGATGGAGATGCAGACAGAGAGTGGCTTTGTGGATACAGTAGGGGAAGGAAAGAACCGAACATGGAGAAAGAAGCATGGACATATATACACCACAATGTGGAAAACAGATAGCTGCTGAGAAGTTGCAGTGTAACACAGGGAGCCCAGATAGGCGCCATGTGACAGTCTGGAGGGGTGGAGTGGGGAGGGGAGGGTGGCTCGGCAGCGATGATAGATGTGTAATTACGGCTGAATTGTGCTATTGTGCCGCAGCAACGATGAGAACACTGTAAAGCAATTTTCCTCCAATTAAAGAATAAATAAACAATTTGCACAAATGTTTATCCTTAGCTAGTTTCAGAGTAAATAAGACCAAGCTGTTTGAAGAGTCAGGAAAACCTTCAAGGACAAGTAGCAATTTTGAATGTCAAGATATATGCTGTGGTCGGGACTGAGCAGTGGGTCTTCTCTTGGTGATGGGACCCCATAAGACCACCATGAGCCACGAACGATACAATAATTTATGACATCAATTCTGCACACATGTGTGTCTCATTGCTTAGGAGTAATTTCAAACTGAATCCAAGTCCATCATTGATAACATATTAAAATAATGTTTCTGATGAAAAAGAAATGGTAGAATTTAACTCTGAAATGCCTTAAGGAGAAACCCCTGAATCTGTAATAACAAATCGTTCATAAAGGAATGATTCTAATCTGAATGTATTAATGACTTCATGCATGTATCAGGAGGTTAAAGTTTTGTTTATATGAAGAGGTGTTATGATTGAAAACTGTGGAAGGACAGTTTTACAAGATAACATTGTTTTAAAAAACACTTGCATTAGCTAAACCAACAAATACTTTCCCTGCATGTAGTAAAATGAACAGGTGTCCTGTCTAAAAAACAGGTGTGTCCCTAAAGCAGTTCTAGGGCTCAAGAGAGAGGGTTCACGTTGACTAACAAGCACTCTTAGTCTTCAGCATGAGATTTTACAGATTACTTCTAGTTATTTCAGGGCGGATCTTGAAATGGAATTATCATATTTATGGAAGAAGTCCATTGATTAGGAAATGACAAAACTGGGGAATGCCAGTAACAACCTGTGCCAATCTGTGTGTGTGTGTGTCTTGGCAGCATGTATACACATATTCACTGGGATTTTTGAGCTACCAATAGTTGAGGCTGCAATTTTGACATTCTGTTGAGGTTTATGCCTTCCGCATTGTCCTATGGTATAAATCACTGTCTTACAAAGTTGTAGCTAGACTTCAATGGGCCAAAAGAAATGGAGGGAAAGTGCCGTTATCTGGACTTGACAAAGCATTTTAAAGAAAGTGTATTTAGACTGGAAGAGATGGAAGGAATGGCTATGTCCACGGCCTTGGGAGTCAGGGAGAAATTCACCCATGTGGAAGGTGTTTCCTGGGGAAAAGAAATCCTCCCAGCTAAGATTTTCCTTTGAAAGCTAAATATGGAAGAGTCTCAATGTGTGTGTGTGAGCATGTGTGTAAGTGTGTATGTGAGCGTGTGTGTGAGTGTGTGTGTGAGGGAGTGAGTGTGCGTATGTGTGGGTGTGATGTCTGCCAGTTTCCTTTAGGGTATCATGTACTTTCAGGAAGTCATTTAAATGGATCAAACACTACCTTCTCTAACTAAATGTTACTATATACTAAAAGCACATATAACCCTTTGTATGAATTTAGGATTATTTAAAAAGCACTGGATGACATTATAACTTTCAGTTCAGTTCCATCGCTCAGTCATGTCCAACTCTTTGCGACCCCATGAATCGCAGCACGTCAGGCCTCCCTGTCCATCACCATCTCCCGGAGTTCACTCAGACTCACGTCCATCGAGTCGGTGATGCCATCCAGCCATCTCATCCTCTGTCGTCCCTTTCTCCTCCTGCCCCCAATCCCTCCCAGCATCAGAGTCTTTTCCAATGAGTCAACTCTTCACATGAGGTGGCCAAAGTACTGGAGTTTCAGCTTTAGCATCATTCCTTCCAAAGAACACCCAGGACTGATATCCTTTAGAATGGACTGGTTATAACTTTAGGTGTTCTCTAAACTATACGCAGGAACTAATTTTTGATTTCTTTATTTTTACTTGGGCTTAAACAAACAGACTTGTGCTTTTTTTTTTAAATCTAAGCATGAGTTAGTCTTTATTATATATTATCTCCTATAACCATCATGATAACACCATAAATCAGTATTAGTTTATTTTCACATAGTAGCAAACTGAAATTAGAAGTGACTAAGGAACCTGATCTATTTAAGGGGTGTAGCCCACATTCAAGTTGCATCCTAAAGAGTTTACTTACTAGGCTAAATCTGCTTGTGCTTCTTACACAGCTCTGGCTATTTAATTCTGTGTTTATCTTATTCTAAAACATTTATATTAAAAAATTACCTTTATATAGTAGGTAAATTACTTTGACATTATTATCAAATCAGCAATAAAAATTATAATAACCAAAAGAGTACATTATCTATTTGGATAGGAACCATATACAACCCCAGGTTTTTAAGGTAAAAATGTATAATTCACACCAAACAAGTTGCACACAGCAATGACTCCACCCAAAAGCCTAATTTATTCACTTTCTTCATATTTTCATTCAAGTATGTAGTACTTGATGAATGTTTATTGTTAAGGGGTTTTTTCCTTCTTCTCTCAAACTGAGAGTGAGCAGAATATTTTAAGCAATATGACTATGGATGTTCTGTACTTAGCACAGTTCTCAGAAAATAAGTCAGAGAGATGAAATCCAAGAAAGTGTGGGAAAGAAACTGGAATATCAAAAGGAAGCTAGAAAAAGAGTCACAGGGATGCCTTCGTGACTTTCTGAAACTAGCAACATGGGCAAAATTTGCGCCTGTATATGTTCATGATTAGTTAGTAGGGGAAAAACATTTTTTTCAGTTCAGCAAAAAACAAAAAGCAATGATTTTTAATGGTCTATGCTGGGAGGGATTGGGGGCAGGAGGAGAAGGGGACGACAGAGGATGAGATGGCTGGATGGCATCACTGACTCGATGGATGTGAGTCTGAGTGAACTCCGGGAGTTGGTGATGGACAGGGAGGCCTGGCGTGCTGCGATTCACGGGGTCGCAAAGAGTCGGACACGACTGAGCGACTGATCTGATCTGATCTGATCTGATGAGATAGTGGTGGTTATCAGAATATTATTATTTATAACGGAATCACCATCAGTGTTATCCTGATGCATTTTCACCTGTGCTGTCTAGTGTATAACACAGATTATTCCAGAATTTCTGTTAACAACTAGTGTCAAGCTTCACCAATATCCCTCATTATTTTTAAAAACAGTAGTCATTAGAAATTAATAACACTGGAAAGTTTCTGTTTTCCTACCACTAGATATTCCAGTGATGATAGTTAGTTTTAAAAATGGAGGGGAAAAAGCTCGTTACACTACTCTGATTTCATTATTCAGAGGCTTTAGACAAGAAGATGCAGCATAAATTCTTAAGAGACATCAGAAAAGTTAAATTAGAGAACAGTGCAGTAATATGTCATATAGACCTCAATTCTGTTATCTACACTCTGAGTTTTCAAGCATTCTACTTCCTCAGGTGTAGCACAGACTTCCCTTGTGGCTCAGCTGGTAAAGAATCCACCTGCAAGGCTGGAGACCTGGGTTCAATCTCTGGGTTGGGAAGATCCCCTGGAGAAGGGAAAGGCTACCCATTGCAGTATTCTGGCCTGGAGAATTCCATGGACTGTATAGTCCACAGGGTCGCAAAGAGTCAGACACGACTACGGGTCTTTCACTTTCACTTTCAGTTGTAGTATGCAAGAACACTGGAGTGGGTTGCCATTTCCTTCTCCAATGCATGAGAGTGAAAAGCGAAAGTGAAGTCGCTCAGTCACTCAGTCGTGTCCAACTCTTAGCGATCCCATGGACTGTAGTCCACAGGCTCCTCCATCCATGGGATTTTCCAGGCAGGAGTAGTGGAGTAGGGTGCCATTGCCTTCTCCGAGTATGAAATTAGAAGTGGTCAAATAGGAGATGGCAAGAGTGAACATAGACATTTTAGGAATCAATGAACTAAAATGGGCTGAAATGGCTGAATTTAACTCAGATGACTATTATATCTACTACTGTGGGCAAGAATCCCTTAGAAGAAATGGAGTAGCCATCATAGTCAACAAAAGAGTCCAAAATGCAGTACTGGATGCAATCTCAAAAACAACAAAATGATCTCTGCTTCCAAGGCAAACTATTCAATATCTACATGGTAATCCAAGTCTATGCCACAACCAGCAATGCTGAAGAAGCTGAAGCTGATGGTTCTATGAAGACCTACAAGACCTTATAGAACTAACACCCAAAAAAGATATCCTTTTTATTATAGGGCACTGTAATGCAAAAGTAGGAAGTCAAGAAATACATGGAGTAACAGGCAAATTTGGCCTTGGAGTACAGAATGAAGCAGGGAAAAAGCTAACCGAGTTTTGCCAAGAGAATGCACTGGTCACAGCAAACACCCTTTTCCAATATCACACGAGAAGACTACACATGGACATCACCAGATGGTCAATATCAAAATCAGAATTATTATATTCTTTGCAGCCAAAGATGGAGAAGCTATATAGAGTCAGCAAAAACAAGACTGGGAGCTGACTGTGGCTCAGATCATGAACTCCTTATTGCCTAAATCAGACTTAAATTGAAGAAAGTATGAAAAACCACTTGATCATTTGGGTATGACCTAAATCAAATCCCTTATGACTATACAGTGGAAGTGACAAATAGATTCAAGGGATTAAATATTATAGAGTGCCTGAAGAACTATGGATGGAGGTTCCTGACACTGTACAGGAGGCAGTTATCAAGACCATCCCCAAGAAAAAGAAATGCAAAAAGGCAAAACAGTTATCTGAGGAGGCCTCACAATTAGCTGAGAAAAGAAGAGAAGCAAAAGGCAAAGAAAAAAAGGAAAGATATATCCATTTAAATTAAGAGTTCCAAAGAATAGCAAGGAGAGATAAAGCCTTCCTCAGTGATCAGTGCAAAGAAATAGAGGAAAACAATAGAATGGGAAAGACTAGAGATCTCTTCAAGAAAATTAGAGATATCAAGGGAACTTATCATGCAAAGATGGGCACGATAAAGGACAGAAATGGTATGGACCTAACAGAAGCAGAAGATATTAAGAAGAGGTGGAAAGAATACACAGAAGAACTGTACAAAAAAGATTTTCATGACCCAGATAATCACGATGGTGTGATCACTCACCTAGAGCCAGACATCCTGGAATGCAAAGTCAAGTGGGCCTTAGGAAGCATCACTACGAACAAAGCTAGTGGAGGTGATGGAATTCCAGTTGAGCTATTCCAAATCCTGAAAGATGATGCTGTGAAAGTGCTGCACTCAATATGCCAGCAAATTTGGAAAACTCAGCAGTGGCCACAGGACTGGAAAAGGTCAGTTTTCATTTCAATCCCAAAGTAAGGCAATGCCAAAGAATGCTCAAACTACTGCACAACTGCACTCATTTCACACATTAACAAAGTAATGCTCAAAATTCTCCAAGCCAGGCTTCAACAGTACATGAACTGTGAACTTCCAGACGTTCAAGCTGGATTTAGAAAAGGCAGAGGAACCAGAGATCAAATTGCCAATATCCGTTGGATCACTGAAAAAGCAAGAGAATTCCAAAAAAAACCATCTATTTCTGCTTTATTGACTATGTCAGAGCCTTTGACTGTGTGGATCACAACAAACAGAAAATTCTGAAAGAGATGGGAATACCAGACCACCTGACCTGTGTCCTGAGAAATCTGTATGCAGGTCAAGAAGCAACAGTTAGAACTGGACATGGAACAACAGACTCGTTCCAAATTTGGAAAGGAGTAGGTCAAGGCTGTATATTGCCACCCTACTTATTTAACTTATAAGCAGAGTACATCATGAGAAATGCTGGACTGGATGAAGCACAATCTGGAATTAAGATTGCTGGGAAAAATATCAATAACCTCAGATATGCAGATGACACCACCCTTCTGACAAAGCAAAGAACTACAGGGCCTCTTGGTGAAAATGAAAGAGGAGAGTGAAAAAGTTCCTTAAAACTCAACATTCAGGAAACTAAGATCATGGCATCTAGTCCCATTACTTCATCAAATAGATGGGGAAACTGGAAATAGTGAGAGACTATTTTTTGGTCTCCAAAATCACTGCAGATGGTGACTGCAGCCATGAAATCAAAAGATGCTTGCTCCTTGGAAGAAAAGTTATGACCAACCTAGACAGCATATTAAAAAGCAGAGACTACTTTGTCAACAAAGGTCCATCTAGTCAAAGCTATGGTTTTTCCAGTGGTCATGTATGGAAGTGAGAGTGGGACTATAAAGAAAGCTGAGTACCAAAGAATTGATGCTTTTGAACTGTGGTGTTGGAGAAGACCCTGGGACTGCAAGGAGATCCAACCAGTCCATCCTAAAGGAAATCAGTCCTGAATATTCATTGGAAGGACTGATCCTGAAGCTGAAACTCCAATACTTTGGCCATCTAATGTGAAGAACTGACTCATTGGAAAAGACCCTGATGCTGGGAAAGACTGAAGGTGGGAGGAGAAGGGGATGACAGAGGATGAGATGGTTGGATGGCATCACCAACTCGAAGGACATGAATGAGTAAACTCTAGGGGTTGTTGATGAACAGGGAGGCCTGGTGTGCTACAGTCTATGGAGTTGCAAAGAGTTAGACATGACTGAGCAACTGAACTGAAGTGAACTGTTGCTGTAGACTGAACTGTGTTTCCCTAAATTCATAGGTTTAAGCCCTAACTCCCAAGGTGGTAGGATAGGAGATGGAGGCTTTGGGAGTAATTAAGTTTAGAGGAAGTCATGAAGATGGTATCCTCATAATGAATTAGCACCCTTGTAAGGAAGGACAGGAGACAGATTGTTCTTCTCTCCCTCTACCACATGGGTCCACAGCAAGAACTTGGCCTCCAAAGCTGTGAAGAATTAACTCCTGTTGTCCTAGCCACCCAGTCTATGGTATTTTGTTATGGCAGCCTGAGCAAAGATATAATATTCTCCCCATTCCCTAAAATCTACTGAAAAACAACATAAGCCAAGATTGTTTATTCAGACTCCAAATCTATGATGATGCTTTAAGAAGAAATGTAGGACTACTACTGTCCATTCAAAACCTTATGTACAGTGAGTTAATGTATTGATTGTTTATTGAAATAAATGGCAATGTCACAGAGCAAGAATGTAGGGGACCTGGGCTGTACCTTAGCATTTTTCTAGGTGGTATGCAGTCTTGAGACAGATCCTAAATAGCTGAGGTTGATCAGTCTACTCTCCTTTAAAGGATTGGTCTGATATACCCCAGTGTTCATAGCAGCACTATTTACACAGCTAGGATATAGCAGCAACCTCAATGTCCAACAAACACGAATGGATAAAGAAGCTATGGCACATATATACAATGGAATATTACTTAGCAATAAAAAGGAATGCATTTGAGTCAGTTCTAGTGAGGTGGATGAACCTAGAGCCTGTTATACAGAATGAAGTAAGTCAGAAAGAGAAAAACAAATTTAGTATATTAACGGATACCTATGCAATCTAGAAAGATAGTAATGATGAACATATTTGCAGGGCAGTAACAGAGACATAGACATAGAGAACAGACTTTGGACACAGTGGGGGATGGAGGGGGTGGAGCAAATTGAGAGACTAGCATTGAAACAAATTCATCACCATATGTAAAACACAGAGCTAATGGGAAGTTGCTGTATAATACGGGTGCTTGTCCCCAAACTCAACCTGGTGCTTTGGGACAACATGAAGGGGTGGGATGGGGTGGGGGTTGGGGGGGAGGTTCAAGAGAGAGGGAGCATATGTATACTAGTGGCTGATTCGTGTTGTTGCACGGCAGAAGCCAACAGAATATTGTAAAGCAATTATCCTCCATATAAAATTAAAAAAAAAAACAAAAAACAAACAAACAAAAAAACGACAATGAGCTACTACCTTACAAAAAAAAAAAAAACTAATTTTTTTTTAAAAAAGGATTGGTCGAAAACATTTCTGAAGTCCTTTCAGTTCCAAAGTTCGACAACTCCCCGTGCACTTTAAAGGGAAGGACGGAGCCGCACACTTACCGTTCTGCTCCCTCTGCACGCCTGCCGCCAGGAGATCGGGCTCCCCGAGGCTGATGTCATTGAGCCGGGTCCCCAGACACTCCATGCAGAGGTGTTTGCACCACTCCTCAGCCTCCAGCTCTGAAAAGAAGCACAGGCCATCAGAGTCAGGCAAGGCTGCTTGGGAAGAACGAAGAGGACTGCTTCCTGAACCAACTACCCAGGCAAGTGGTGAGCCTTAAAAATCCACTTTAAGAAAGCTGGAAAGCTGTATTCAAGAAGTGAAATAAAACAGTCTCCATGACTGTTGCCCATGATTTGACATTATAACATTGTATCTATTGTATCTTAAAGATATTTTAAGTTATCCCTATGTAATTTATCTTATTTATAAAGAATAGACTGAGAAGATTTGTTTACTCTCCAGTATACTTAAGATTGATTTAGTTTGGGGAGAGAACGTACTTAATTTAAATATAAAAATTATGAAGTATATAATATTTAATTAAATATAAAGTAAAAATACTTAAGTGAATAGCTGGAAAATGTCAAACTAAATGTGCGAATGTCTTCCTGAATGTAACGTTGGTTTGTGCAGACGGAAGGTCTGATCTTCAAGCCATTCTGAACTGCAGTGGATCACAGATCAAACTGACCATTTTTTTCCTACAAACATCGGAAGTTTGTAAAGTAAGGGCCATCCTTACTTTAAAAAATTAGGGATAGGATATTGAAAATAACTTTCCCCTTTAGAAAGCTCCAATTGCCTAAAGATATTAATTAAATCACTCTTTTTACTCCTGTTATTCTGCAACTTCTCTGTATCTGTGTTTTTCCTTTGCTGAAAACATGAGACTATCTCACACCTCACAGAATCTTGTAGTATCAAATGCTTCCAAAAACATGGATGAATTTGAACATAATATAAGACCTAGGTGGGTGAGATGGTTAAGGATAAGTGGCATACTTGGTCTCATATCCTAGCATGGGTCAGCACCAAGACAGAATTAGAGGCAAAAAGTTCTAACTATTTTTGTATCCAAAAGAGTACGAGGTTAGAAATTTGGGGCCAAGCCCCCAAATTGATTCACAGAAATTGAATAAGAGCTTTCTATTGACATCTGACCAGAGAATAGAACTCTGTGGGAGACTGTGGGTTCTTTTTACTTTCTAATAATATTCCGTGGTCTTGATAAAAGGGGAATTTCTGACTTTTCATGTAGCATAATTCTGTACTAGAGCCATTTAATATAGATTTCCTTTAAAGTTCTTGCTGTTCTCCATGGATGACATTCCAGCCCTTGCCTTGGCATTTTAAATCCCCATAACAACATCATCTGTGACAAGGTTTCTTGACTCCAGGGATTTGAGCACCAACTTCTCTGCTCCATGGCCAATGCCATCAAACCTGGCTAACACTTTCTTCCCGTGCTGGGTCATTCTGCCTTAGCATCAAGAACGAGTTTGACCAATGAGATGGCAAGCCAAATTTGTCATTTATTTTTACTTTTATGAAGTCCATGAAATATTGTTAGAAAATAAAAAGAACACACAATCTCCCACAGAGCACTATTCTCATAAAAACAATAGTTCCCATGTTCCAATCACAAAAGTGATTTTTCTTTGCAAAAGGAATGGTTAGCATCCTTCAGGGACAGTTCTCTGTGATGTTAGTCACTGTGCCTGCCTACATCGAGGAGAAAGTAGATTCTCATGCGGCCTGGTTTGGGTGGTGGGCTTTTCCTCAGGAATCTAGAAATAAATCTAGAAAATAAACCTTCCCATTCACTCTATGATGATGTTTAATTGCTAAATTGTGTCTGACTCTGCAACTTCATGGGCTGTAGTCCACCAGGCTCCACTGTCCATGGAATTCTCAGGCAAGAATTTCTGGACTGGGTTGCTATTTCCTTCTCCAGGGGATCTTCTCAACCTAGGGACTGAACCTGCGTCTTCTGCATTGGCAGGCAGATTCTCTACCAGTGAGCCAACAGGGAAGCCCAGGGCTATTATAATGACAAAAAGGCATTGCTGAGACTCACAGCTTTCTAAAAAACCCTTTTTCTTCTAGAAACAGAATGCCAGCATTCATAGAAAAAAACGTATAGAAGCAACAACAGCATATATTGAAAATAATTTTTATTAGGTATATGAGTTTCAACTATAATTTATGATTTATAATTTATGAAAGTTTTGAAAGCTTTTCTAACAACAATCAGAATCTCAAGCCAATTTCCATGACATGTCTCTAGAAGTCCTTGACATTTCTGGGAAGGGACACAACATGACTCCAGCTTTTTCTTTTTACATTTCAATGTTTTGAATGCTTCTCAGAACTACAATACTTTAAATCACCAGTGAAGTCACATGCAGGTAACACCTCATCTGCAGGACTACCTGCTAGTATTTCCAGGACCCCAAAGATAGAAAGAAGAGTATCTACTATGCTATTTGAGGTGAAAATAAGTGTTAAATATGACAAAGCATCTTTGCACCAACATTCCTTTTAAATGTTTCTGGTCTCATGGTCCAGTGGTTCACACGGCGTGGTCCTAGGATTCTCATTATCAAGATTTCCTGGGATTTTGTTGAAACTGGAGATCTGCCCGTCCCAGCCCTTGCTTGTTTGTTTAGTCCCTCAGTTGCGTCTGAATCTTTGCGACTCGCTGAGGACAGGAGGAGAAGGGGACGGCAGAGGATGAGATGGTTGGATGGCATCACCGACTCATGGACGTGAGTCTGAGTAGGCTCTGGGAGTTGGTGATGGACAGGGAAGCCTGGCGTGCTGGAGGCTATGGGGTTGCAGAGTCGGACACGACTGAGCGACTGAACTGAACTGAGGGCTGTGGCTGAGCCTGGAGGAGCCAGGGCTCCAGGACCTGGGCTGAGCAGTGAGCAGGGAACCTGTTCAGGGACTTGCAGGGCAAGCAGCAAAGGGAGGGTGTGTGTGAGTGTGTGTATTGGTGTGTGTCTTTGTGTGAGTGTGTATCAGTGCATGTGAGTGTGTCTAAGTGTCTATCAGTGCACATGAATGTGTATATGAGTGTGTACTTGTGAGAATGTGAGTGATGAGTGAGTCCGTGGGTCTGTGTATCAGTATGTGAGTGCGTGAGGCATTTGTGTCAGAGTATGAGTAAGCATTGTGTGTCTGTGTGAGTGTGTGTCTGCACCGATGTGCTGGAGGAACCAGGCTGCACGGAGGGTGGCCAGAACTGAAATGGGGAGGCAGATCTAGGGGCCACACCGCTGCCCGTGACCAGTGCAGGTCAGCCCTGAGGTCACGGTCAAGTCTGAGAAGCAGTTGGCACTCCGGCCGTCCTCTTCCGAGTTGTGTCTGGTTCAGTTAGATCAGCCCCAAATGTGCATGTCATGTCAAAAGTATTCACTTTTGTAGTCTGCACACTTGATCTAACAGTCTTATTGCAGACAAGTACATTTGTTTGAGAATTATACAAGGCTTTGCGGTTTAAAACCTGTTTTTGATGGTCACCTTTCAAATAATTAGAGCTGTGCTTTTTATTTGTTCTTTCTTAGGCAAATGCTCTGAAGTCCTTTAATATCTTTTATTGCATGTTAATTTACTTTGTCCCATCCTTACTTAACTAGCGTTTTTCTCCCAGTTAACCTTACATCTTTCACCTTTCTATTTTCACAGAACTGAGCAGATTAAATACAAAGGCAATAATCTCAACCCACTGCATTTTTAAATAATTATTTTCCCATAAATTCAGTGCCTTTTGTCTTCATTTTATCTTTCAAATGTCTATCTTGCTCTATACATAGTGTGTAAATAATGAAATTTCTTTGTGGAGAAATAAAGGCAGAAAATGTTCTACAACGTTTTCTGCATTTTCCTCTTCATGGTGGAAGTGCTTTTTCATTTACATGTCTTTTTCGGGTAGCCTGCAGCTATGCTCAAATTCTTAATTCAGATAAATAACTTTTCTCTGGCACAGAAACCTAAATAACATTTTCATTATGTATAGGATTCGTTAAATGGAGAAATCTGGCAATTTCCAAAAGAGAAAAGCTGAAAGATGTTTATGAATAACAAGAAAAATAGTAGAGAAGGGAGACTAAACTAACTGAGTGAATTATGAGACAAATGGGCTTATTGATTGTAGGGAGAATGACCATCAGCAGTCCTGCAAAGGAGAGATACAGTCATAGACGGATGGCCACTCCTGAGTGTCTTCCCATCACTTCTTTTTAGAATTCTGGGGAAAGTACAGTTATATTCCTCTGCATAAGAGGAGGTCTTTACACCACACTCTTAATAAATACTTACTGAACAAATGATTAAATTTAAGCTTTATTACTTTCACTAAATTTAGGCCTTAGGATAATGACATGAGGGTTAAATGATCCAAAAGGAGCTTTGAAAACAGTGAAAAATTTTCTCCCACATATACAGAAAACAGGCTGTCAGCTAAAATCATATAGCAGAATTAAAAATAGCACCAACTCAGTTTCATGGTAATATATTGTAAGATGCAGGCAAGACTAGCTTTACGTGGAAATAATAATTTAGTCCTCATTAAATTTGGCTTTTATTGAAAATCTTATCAAAATTTAGGTAAAATAATACTGCTTTGTCTTCAGCAAAATCAGGAATTTTAAAGTATATGTAATTTTTATCTGCTGGGCAGATTTGCTATAATTTGGTGATAAATGTTGTTTTTGTGTTATTAAAGTCTTCTTAGATACATGCTTTTCTGGAAAATGAAGGAAAAAAGTCTCCTGATGTAGACTGTTGCTTAAAGACTACAAAGAACTCTCTTATTGTTATTTGAAATTTATAGAGCCATTAAAGTATACATTTTGATGATACTTTTCATTCTTAAAAATTGGCACCTACTTGTTACTAAGCAGGAATCCCTTAGAAGAAATGGAGTAGCCATCATGGTCAACAAAAGAGTCCGAAATGCAGTACTTGGATGCAATCTCAAAGATGACAGAATGATCTCTGTTTGTTTCCAAGGCAAACCATTCAATAGCACAGTAATCCAAGTCTATGCCCCAACCAGTAATACTGAAGAAGCTGAAGTTGAATGGTTCTATGAAGACCTACAAGACCTTTTAGAATTAACACCTAAAAAAGAAGTCCTTTTCATTATAGAGGACTGGAATGCAAAAGTAGGAAGTCAAGAAACACCTGGAGTAACAGGCAAATTTGGCCTTGGATATGGAATGAAGCAGGGCAAAGACTAATAGAGTTTTGCCAAGAGAATGCACTGGTCATAGCAAACACCCTCTTCCAACAACACAAGAGAAGACTCTACACATGGACATCACCAGATGGTCCACACCAAAATCAGATTGATTATATTCTTGGCAGCCAAAGATGGAGAAGCTCTATACAGTCAACAAAAACCAGACCAGGAGCTGACTGTGGCTCAGATCATGAACTCCTTATTGCCAAATTCAGACTTAAATTGAAGAAAGTAGGGAAAACCACTAGACCATTCAGGTATGACCTAAATCAAGTCCCTTATGATTATACAATGGAAGTGAGAAATAGATTTAAGGGACTAGATCTGATAGATAGAGTGCCTGATGAACTATGGACTGAGGTTCATGACATTGTACAGGAGACAGGGATCAAGACCATCCCCATGGGAAAGAAATGCAAAAAAGCAAAATGGCTGTCTGAGGTAGCCTTACAAATAGCCATGAAAAGAAGGGTAATGAAAGCAAAGGAGAAAAGGAAAGATATAAGTATATCTGAATGCAGAGTTCCAAAGAATAGCAAGAAGAGATAAGAAAGCCTTCCTCAGCGATCAATGCAAAGAAATAGAGGAAAACAATACAATGGGAAAGACTAGAGATCTCTTCAAGAAAATTAGAGATATCAAGGGAACATTTCATGCAAAGATCGGCTTGATAAAGGACAGAAATGGTATGGACCTAACAGAAGCAGAAGATATTAAGAAGAGATGGCAAGAATACACAGAAGAACTGTACAAAAAAGATCTTCATGACCCAGATAATCACGATGGTGTGATCACTCACCTAGAGCCAGACATCCTGGAATGTGAAGTCAAGTGGGCCTTAGAAAGCATCACTACGAACAAAGCTAGTGGAGGTGATGGAATTCCAGTGGAGCTATTTCAAATCCTGAAAGATGATGCTGTGAAAGTGCTGCACTCAATATGTCAGCAAATTTGGAAAACTCAGCAGTGGCCACAGAACTGGAAAAGATAAGTTTTCATTCCAATCCCAAAGAAAGGCAATGCCAAAGAATGCTCAAACTACTGCACAATTGCACTCATCTCACACGCTAGTAAAGTAATGCTCAAAATTCTCCAAGCCTGGCTTCAGCATATGTGAAATGTGAACTTCCAGATGTTCAAGCTGGTTTTAGAAAAGGCAGAGGAACCAGAGACCAAATTGCCAACATCCGTTGGATCATCAAAAAAGCAAGAGAGTTCCAGAAAAACATCTCTTTCTGCTTTATTGACTATGCCAAAGCCTTTGACTGTGTGGATCACAATAAACTGTGGAAAATCCTGAAAGAGATGGGAATACCAGACCACCTGACCTGTCTCTTGAGAAACCTGTATGCAGGTCAGGAGGCAACAGTTAGAACTGGACATGGAACAACAGACTGGTTCCAAATAGGAAAAGGAGTACATCAAGGCTGTATATTGTCACCCTGCTTATTTAACTTCTATGCAGAGTACATCACGAGAAACGCTGGGCTGAAAGAAGCACAAGCTGGAATCAAGATTGCCAGGAGAAATATCAATAACCTCAGATATGCAGATGACACCACCCTTATGGCAGAAAGTGAAGAGGAACTCAAAAGCCTCTTGAAGAAGGTGAAAGTGGAGAGTGAAAAAGTTGGCTTAAAGCTCAACATTCAGATAACAAAGATCATGGCATCTGGTCCCATCACTTCATGGGAAATAGATGGGGAAATAGTGGAAACAGTGTCAGACTTTACTTTTTTGGGCTCCAAAATCACTGCAGATGGTGATTGCACCCATGAAATTAAAAGACGCTTACTCCTTGGAAGAAAAGTTATGACCAACCTAGATAGCATATTCAAAAGCAGAGACATTACTTTGCCAACAAAGGTCTGTCTAGTCAAGGCTATGGTTTTTCCAGTGGTCATGTATGGATGTGAGAGTTGGACTGTGAAGAAAGCTGAATGCCGAAGAATTGATGCTTTTGAACTGTGGTGTTGGAGAAGACTCTTGAGAGTCTCTTGGACTACAAGGAGATCCAACCAGTCCATTCTGAAGGAGATCAGCCCTGGGATTTCTTTGGAAGGAATGATGCTAAAGCTGAAACTCCAGTACTTTGGCCACCTCATGAGAAGAGTTGACTCACTGGAAAAGACTGATGCTTGGAGGGACTGGGGGCAGGAGGAGAAGGGGACGACAGAGGATGAGATGGGTGGATGGCATCACTGACTCAATGGACATGAGTCTGAGTGAACTCCGGGAGTTGGTGATGGAAAGGGAGGCCTGGTGTGCTGCGATTCATGGGGTCGCAAAGAGTCGGACACGACTGAGTGACTGAACTGAACTGAACTGTTACTAACTGGCCTTGTGGATGCATTATGGACTTTTCTGTTTCTCTTACTTTTTCTGTAGTAGGAAGACAAGAAGCCAGTGACAACCGACCTGCTCGCTTCAGTAAAGACAAGAAGAAGCTTGAGCTCACAGAACTGAGCCCTGTCTGCTGAATTCCAACCTAGGACTGATCAGTTTGGAGATGCAGAACTTTCCATTTTCTAAGAGATCCCTCTTTGTTTGGTTCCTTCAGATCCAATTTTGGATTTCACATCTTTCCTCTACATCTCCATTTCATTCTGTATATACTATTATCATAGGGTTTATGAGGTGGTATAGTGGTTTAGTCATTCAGTCATGTCTGACTCTGCGACCCCGTGGACCCTAGCATGCCAGGCTCCTCTGTCCATGGGATTTTCCAGGCAGGAATACTGGAGTGAGTTGCCATTCCCTACTCCAAGGGGAACTTCCCGGCACAGGGATCGAACTTGGGTCTCTTGTATTGCAGGCAGTCTCCTGTCTTGAAGGCAGATTCTTTACTGACTGAGTCATATGGGAAGCCCCATTGCCTTTATACTACTGAGCTATTTGTCTGTCCTTTCAACCAATATATTCTGAGATTGGAGTGAGGGAGACACTGATATAGTCTAGAGTGGGTGCAGCACCTGGATATGGAAACTAATAAATAAATGTGGAGGGACTTCCCTGGTAGCCCAGTGGTTGAGAATCTGCCTTCCAGTGCAAGGAAAATGGGTTTGATCCCTGGTCCTGAAACATTCCACGTGTCATGAAGCAACTGAGCCTGTGTGCTGTAACTACTGAGCCCACGCTCACTAGAGCTGGCGCTCTGAGACTCGAGAAGCCACTGCAGCAGAAGTCCATGGACTGCAACCAGAGAAAGCCCACGCGCAGCATGAAGACTCAGCACAGCCACAATGAATAAATGAATGAGTAGATAATTTTAAAAAGACAGCATAGCCCAAAACAAATAAATGAATGATTCAATAAATAATTTTTTTTTTTCTAAAAAAGAGCTTTTGTCTTAGTCACGTTCTCAAAAGGCCTAAAAGCAATTCTTTTCTACGCAGCAAACATGAAGTACTTGGGAGCAGAAAGGAAAACATTTAAGAGGAGAGCCGTGTGTTGGAATACGGAAATGTGGCCAGTGCTGCGGTCAGCTGTGGAAGACTGTGACAGAAACCACACAGCGCTCTGAGACAGTTTCTCTTGGCGGAGCGCAATTTATTACAGAAAGCCTTGACAGCTGCTCAGAGTATGGAATGGTACTAGGTCAACAGCCCCAGTGAACCTGGGCTTGTGTTATCCTCAGAGCTCCCAGAAAGGAACGCAGCCTTGCCGGCCCTTCAGTTTCTGCCCAGTGAGCCTGCTGTTAGACTTCTGTCCTTTAGAATTCTAAGATGATGAATCTGTGTTGGTTTAAGCTGCTACATGTGGTGTCCTTTTTAATGTAAGAAACTGAACAACAAAACAAACAACAAAGGCCAATTAGTCTCTTCCTTTCTACCAGGAAATCCTCCAAGCAAGCAAACTAATTTAAGGGGATGTGATCTGTGAAAAATTAGGAGGGTATGTAGATCTGGATGGAACATGATGTGATTACATCTGCTTGAAGCTTAAGAAATAAAATAATGAGGAAAGATTTGCTGCTCAACAGTGGGGTCAGGAAGTCTCAAAACAGAGAATGCAAGAACTGCCAAGAATTAACCAAGAAAAAGCATGGGGGTTGAGGGAGGGTTGCTGAAAGAGGACGGAGGCGAGGTGGAGCAATCACTGGAAAGATGAAACTCAGCTAGAGCCTGAAGGTTTAAGAAAGGACCGGGCAACTGGGTACATGGTCTACAGGGAAGGGATGTAAAGGATGAAGAGACATCATATAAAAGGCTAATGTGGCTTAAAGGGGCACACTGGGCTTAGAGGATCGACAGTGGTTTTTGTGGACAGTCTTCCAATTATATAGCCTTTCAGGGAGGGAAAAAAAGGCCAAAAAGAAGAAGTAGCCTTCAGCAACTGGGTGGGGGAAAGGAAAAGAAGAAAAAGTAGAAAATGTACATAAATGATACCGTGCAGTATTTGTCTCTCTCCGTCTGGCTTATGTCATTTACCACAATGCCTTCAAGGTCCATGTTTTCACAAATGGCAGGACTTCCTTCTTTTTAAAGGCTGAATAATATCCCATCACACATGTACCACATTTTCTTTATCCGTTCAACTGTCGATGGACATTTAGGTGTTTCCACACCTTGGCTTGTGTGAATAATGCTGTCATGAATAGGGGATAAATATATCTCTTTGAGATAAGGACTTTCCTGGTGGCTCAGATGGTAAAGCATCTGCCTACAGTGTGGGAGACCCAGGTTCAATCCCTGGGTTGGGAAGATCCTCTGGAGAAGGAAATGGCAACCCACTCCAGCACTCTTGCCTGGATAATCCCATGAACGGAGGAGCATTGTAGGCTACAGTCCATGGGGTCACAAAGAGTTGGATACGACTGAGCGACTTCACTTCACTTCTCTTCTTTGAGATAATGATGTCTTTTTCTTTAGATATATAACCAGAAGTAGGAAATGGCAACCCGTTCCAGTATTCTTGCCTGGATAATCCCATGGACAGAGGAGCCTGGTAGGTTACAGTCCGTGGGGTCACACAGAGTCAGACACGACTAAGTCACTGAGCACCAGCAGGCAGGAATATAGATCGTGTAATGGCTCTATTTTTGATTCCTTGAGGAACTTCAACAGTTTTCCATAGTGTGGTATTCCCGCCAACAGTGTACAAGGGTTCCCTTTTCTCCACATCCTGGCCAGCTGAGAATTTGTTATCCCTGGCCTATTGCATATATGGTCAGTTAATTTTCTAAAAAGTCACCAAAAATACACAAAGAAAGAGTTCTTCTTTATTGAAGTAAACTTTATAATACCGGTGAATGAGATTGAAAATCCTCTTATGCTTAGATTCAGCTAAAGCTACCACCTCAAAATAGTTAAATATCCTCACATTCTGAAAACATTCTGAAGAGATCTATGACTCTCTCATCCATTAACTCATGATCTAAAAGTAGA
The DNA here is from genome assembly GCF_019923935.1 of Bubalus bubalis. Taxonomy (NCBI): domain Eukaryota; kingdom Metazoa; phylum Chordata; class Mammalia; order Artiodactyla; family Bovidae; genus Bubalus; species Bubalus bubalis. The sequence goes on along the minus strand of NC_059178.1, from coordinate 54,353,974 downwards.
AATATAAGACCAAGTGGCCGCCTTTGCTTGCAATGCCTCCCGATACCCATGCTGGAGTAAATCACCACCACAGAGACTAAGGACAACGATCTGAGTACAGATTTGGCAGCCTAGGAGAGAGGACCACAGAGATTCCTCTAATTCTGAAAGGGAGGTGCCACACACCCGATTCCTCACTCAAGCCAAGGGAGGGTGTGCTTCTGTGCATCTCTGGGTGTACGTGTGAGGGGAGGCTGTGTATCCCTGGTGATAGAACCTCTCCTACATATTAGTGGCTAAAGCTGCTGTTTTCACTCCTGGCTCAGAATCTCCTCATTGAGTTTTCTGTTCTACATATTTGTCCATTGTATGAGGAGAAGGACTGGAAAGAGACCCAAAGCTGGCATTGGAGGCCGACGGACATTCTCAGACAATGGACGGCAAAGATAAAACTTTAGTGTGTCCCAGGTGGACCCTGCTGAGGTCCAAGAGGGCTGCCTGCTGGCTGATCAGGAGATCCAGGGACAGGAAGCTCTGCACACACCCTGGTGGTGGTCGCTGGCAGGGGTCGGCGAGGGACACTTGCTGGTGGAGTGCAGGGAGGCGGCCATCTGCTTGAAGAGCTCCCAAGACCCACCGGAAGAGACCCTGCAGCTCAGAGACCATGCGTGTTCACGGCTCCCATGCTGGCTGATCAAACAGGCAGCGGGGTCCCTGCTTCCATCCTTCTTCTCTGGACCTAACACTACAGTGAAGTCAGAATGTGGGGGCGAGGAGACCACGGAGAGGTTATGCCCCATCTTCCCTGAAGCCTGAGCTGGGGAGAGGGAGCTGTGATCTAAGTCAAAGTCTGGCAGGCCTGGATTTTAAGACCAAAGTAACCTGGGAAGGAGCTGGGAAGGGCAATCTGACAAGAGACAGCGGAAGCTACACTGAGAGAAAACACCAACCCCCCCTGAATGCGGACTCTTCACTCTTCTGGTTCCATGCAGATTCCCCAGTCACATTTTGATCAAAAAAGGAAATATCCTTGCTTAAAGTAATTTTCTTAATAGGGAGCAAGAAAATATAATAAAATGGTGCTTTAAACTATGAAGAGTTTAAAGAGAGTTTATATAAGAATAGAGAGGCTTAACAGACAAAATCGATCAGGAAATATTCTCTGACATTAAGATTGGGATTTATTAAAAGCTCCACTTCAGTCAGTACAAAACACATGACTGTTTCAGGGGGGAAAGGATAGCAAAACTCCCCAATTCTTTTTGGAAATATTGTTGTTTAGCTGCTAGGTCCTGTCCGACTCTTTGCAACCTCGTGAACTGTTGCACGCCAGTCTCCCCTGTTCTCCACTACCTCCCGGAGTTTGCTCAAATTCACATTCATTGAGTTGGTGATGCTATCTAACCATCTCATCCTCTGCCACCCTCTCCTTTTGCCTTCAATCTTTTCCAGCATACAGGGTCCAAGGGACTCTCAAGGGTCTTCTATACATCTCCAGAATGTCTTAGTTAAACCTTTTCCAAACAGCGGTGCTCCACAATGTGTCTGTACTGTCATAATCAACCTGAGGATAACACAGGGACCATCTGGTTATTATCTCTCACTGGCGTATGTTTTCACATCCCAGGTGGATTTTATTTATTTATTTTTTTTTTGGTGATGACTTTTTATTTTTCATTTTTTTTTATTTATTTTTTTTAATTTTATTTTATTTTTAAACTTTACATAACTGTATTAGATTTGCCAAATATCAAAATGAATCCGCCACAGGTATACATGAGAATGCCTATGCTCAACTGACTGGTGAATTTTAAATTCTCTTGCAGGATCTTAAAATAAAACTAGGGAAGGCACGGCCCCAGAGCATAGCAGGACTTGGAGGATGGGGTGAATGCAAAATTGCTTCTGAGTATAGCGTGGTTTAGGGATTTCCCTGTGGCCAAAGGGATTGGCTGAATCCATTCCACTTTTTAGCCAAGTCCCTAAGGGCGACATTGCCCAGCGTATCTGCAGGTACAAGTTGGCTTTCACTTTCTTGTCTTTGTTAATAACTGCACTATCTTTTAAGTGACTTGAGAACCGAAACACTGTTCCAAGGAGATAGCATGAAATAATTTCCGAGCGGCTTAGGGATGTTTCCAAAAAAAACATTCATTCTTTCATTTTCTTCATTAGCTTTGAACTAAGATGAAAATGTCACCTTGAAGGCTGGATCCACCCTACTGCTTAAATTCATTTGACCCCAGTAAGTATTTCTATGAAGGCAACTATTTTAACTCGGCTGAAGGTCGGTTTTGTAGCAATATGTTTAGTATGGCTGTTTGATTATTGTAGAGTTGGTGAGAGAACAATGCTCCATTGACATGGCACAAGAGATTAATTTTCAAATTATTACCACTTTGCTTATTTATGGATCACAGTTGATTTTTTCCCTAAAGTACAGATTTTCCACTTGATGATAAAAAGTTTCGTCAACTGATGCACACTCATGCAAAATTTGGTTTGGTTAGAATGAATCAATGTGAAACTGTGTACACAAATATTTTCTATTCGAAAGAAATCATCTCTCAACAAAGACTGGAAGATAAAAGACCCAAATAAGCAAGAAGGAGAGTGCTTAAAATTTGGAGAATATAGTTAAATTAGAAGAAAAACATTTTCAAGGAAAGACTCTCTTTACAGGAAATGACAGTAAAGAAAGCAGTAAGTTGTATCAGGATCAAGCATTTAACAAGTACCTAAAAGTACATGCTGAATAAAACGTGAGTCTCAAGTCAGAGTGTGGGAGAAAGGAGAGAAGAAAACAGATTTGCTCCTGGAATTCTGAATCAAAATGCTTTGGGGGGATTCAATCCTGGGTTTATTTAGGAGAACTAGGTTGAAAATAGGCTAGCTATTTCTCTTCCTATTACTGTTTGTCTCTGTGCTAAGTCCAGAAGTCAGCTTCTCAGAGTGGTCACGAGGTGAGTGCAATTCTGATTCGACAAATGAGTAAGAAGACGTCTGTAATGTGCATTTACAGCCTGGGGTGATTGATGACGATCTATCACGTATTTTATGTACTCTTTCTAGTTTTCCTTCACACTGTATCTGTTTTTTGATTCAGTTTTAAAAGTTAACCCAGTAAATTTAGGTTATAATTTAATAAACAATTATTTTAGGCAAGAAAACCAAAATTAACTAGATGATCACTAATTATATTACATTTTGATATTTTCTGATAAAAACGAGCTAAATTTTACAACCATTATCCCAACGACTGCACAGAGAGAATTTTGACTTGTTATTCTAGAGTGTAATGGGAAGGGGCTCCACTTTTTGTTCTTTTACCTTTTGACCCCCTCAACCAACCTGGACGTCTAGCACCGTGAATCTGTTCTCTCCCTCTACAAGCCTGCTTTGGTTTTTTGTGTGTTTTGTTTTTAGATTTTACATATAAGAGATCATAAGGCGTTTGTCTTTTTCTGCCTGACTTATTTCACCCAGCACAATGTCCTTGAGATCCATTCACGCTATTACAAATGGCAGGATTTTATTATTTTTTATGGCTGAATAATATTCATACACACGTATACACACAAACATATACACACATGTATGTGTGTGTGTGTGTATATATATATATATATAGCTGTCCAGTCTTCCCAAAATCATCTATTGAAGAGACTATTAATTAGAGGGAGGTTCTTCCTGAAATTTTAGTTCTGATGATTGTATCGTTTGAGAGAGAAACATGAAATTATTTTAGTGATTGCATTAGGATCAAACTCCCCACGAACGCCAGCCTCCTGCATTGGTTTGCTCCATCCTAAAACAGACAATGAGAGAGGATGCCAGCCTCTTTGAGATTTGTATTTTGGAGTCAAAACTTACAAGCTGATGTTAATCTTTCATTCATAATTTTTATTCAGGTAGACAGAGACACTGCATCCTACTCCTCTTACCCTACAAAGCAACACATTTAACTGTTGATTCAAGTCCACATCCCCAGATATGAACAACTGGTTTCCCTTCACGCACACTGTCTGTCTCAGAAGCGCAAAAAACATCCAGAAGAGATTTAAAAGTGGCCTTCAGGGCTGCCCTGGTGGCTCAGATGGAAAAGAATCCGCCTGCAGTGCAGGAGGCTGGGGTTTGATTCCTGAGTCGGGAAGATCCCCTGGAGAAGACAATGCAACCCACTCCAGCATTCTTGCCTGGAGGATCCCATGGACAGAGGAGCCTGGCGGGCAGAGTTGGACCCGGCTGAACGACTATCAGTTTTGGGAAGGAAGTCCATTGGGGCCTTTCCTGTCAGCCAGCGGCTCGCACATCTATTTCTCACACACGAAACAGCCGCTCCCAAGCGGACCTGGGGATGTGCTCAGGGTGAAGAGACTCCACAGCAGAGGCACCTCCCTCCCCTCCTCACACGTCAGGGATATACCCCGAGCCTCCACATCAGCTGACTCAGTTCTACCCTTCACTGCTTATAACACAACATGGGATTTCTGACTGTTCATCCAACTATGCTTAAAACCTGGTACTTACTCAATGTCCAGAAAGATAGTCTCCTAGCAAGTAATTGCAGGTCCACCCAGACTGAGGTCCCTTTAGCCATTTCCAAGACACGCCCAGACACACCAGGGCTGTAAAGCTCTAGGCAGTGCGTGTTACTGCTGTCTGAGGCTCTTACTATGGTCACCGAGTTTAACGGTTGGCCTGCTCCTGTCCACAGCGCCCTTGACTTTATCTCAGGTGGCTTAACTGACAAAATTCTGCTGGTAAATGTGAGCACTGTGCATAGTTTCTCAGGGAATTGACTCTTAAATAAAAACACAAAGGAATGCATGGTGCAGAAACATGTACTATTATGTGATTATCTTCTTTTGCAAAATAACAGCATGTATAGCCTTCTTTCTCATGTGTTCCTGGTCACTTCATCTCCTTCTTAGGGACCCTATTTTTTAATACTTTACCCTGCCTCCTTTTTAAAACAATCACCTCTTGTAATAGGAAAGCCTGGATATTGCTAGTTTCTTCTGAAAAGTCAGAAGCACAGAAAGTGGAGGTGGACCCATGGTGTTAGGAGCTGGAGCGGCGGGAGCCCAGGCTGCCAGGAGGCCCCTTTCTGTGTGAATTCCGGGGCAGCAGAACCAGATGTGGTGATTGCACATGTACAGAGTTCTACCATTCAACTGCAGAGTACTAAGGAAGTTTTCAAACTCTGTATATTTGCTTTTAATATGTTTTCAAATGGTCACAGTAGAAAAAAGTATCCCCTTAAGGGAACTAGAGGGCATTGGAAAGACTGATGCTGAAGCTGAAACTCCAATACTTTGGCCACCTGATGTGAAGAGCTGACTCATTAGAAAAGACCCAGATGCTGGGAAAGATTGAAGGCAGGAGGAGAAGGGGACGACAGAGGATGAGATGATTGGATGGCATCACCGACTCTATGGACATGAGTTTGAGCAAGCTCTTGGAGATGGTAAGCCTGGCGTGCTACAATCCATGGGATTGTAAAGAGTTGGACACAACTTAGTGACTGAACAACAAGGTACAATTCATCTTTTCTCATTCCTTTTGTTTCTATCACCTGGGACCTAACTTTTGCGTGTGTTTATCTTGTAAGAAGCATATAACCAGATTTTTCAAACCAATGTGATATCTCTTTAAAAAAAGAGGTAGATATTTACATTTATTTGGATTTTTATCAACCATTTCAAGTTTTCCACTTGTAACTCCCTCCTCCCCACCCACCTTTCCTTGTTCTCTTCTCTACCAAAGGTTCTCAGACTTTGCTGAGCCTTCGAGTCACCCGGAGAGCTTGTTCAGTGGATTCTTGGACCCCCCACTCACAGAGGTCCTGATTCAGCAGTTCTGAAGTGGGGCCTGAGAACCTGCACTTCTTAAAAGTTCCCTACTACAGTGCTGGTGTGGAGACCACACCATCCGACAGCATTAGCTGCATTTTCTTTATTTTCCACCCTTCTCATGTATTAGAAAAAAGTGATCGTAAAACACTTCAATAATTTCCTCTCCTCTTTGAACCGTATTATTTCCCAACATTTGTAGCTTAAGTCTCTTACCTTAAAGTCCTAAAATAGTGATTATTTTTAGCATTTTATATCAAAGTTACTCCAAATTTAGCAAGTATTTATATTCTTAGTCAACATTTATTGGACTTGTATTAATACTATTAACATGTGAAAGTGCTTTGCAAGTATTGACTTGTTTCCCTCTCATCAGAAGCTCGTGATGCAATTGCTATGATCACTTTCATGTTTATTTTATAGTAGGAACTGAAGCACAGAGAGGTGAGTGAGTTTTCTCTTAGCCACGCAGCACGGCTGGCGCTGGCACCTACGTCCTTAGCCACCCTCATCACTGAGCCGTGCGACCTTCTGTTTTCAGTTCCCTTCTTCCTAAAGAATACATTTTCAGTACTTCTTTCTGTGAAGTGTCAGGTTAATACATTTCCTCAGTTTTCATATTTCTGAAAATGTCTCTCTACCTTCACTCTTGAATGACATTTTGACAGTTATTTTTCTCCAGCATTTAAAAAATATTTTTCTGGTGTCTTGCTGCTGACATTGAGGTCATGTATTCATCTGCCATTTCTTGCTAAAGGTAGTCTGATTTTTTGGGGGGTGTTGCTATTAAGATTTTTTTGCTTTATATTTAATCTTGCATAAGTTGGTCTGATGTCAACGCTTGAAGACACATATCTTTCTTCAGCTCTGAGATTTTTTTTTCAGCTATTTTGAGTTTTGGCTCTCTCCTATTCACTCTGTTTCTTTCTTGGAAATCTTGTCAGATGTATGTTAAGCATATTTTGGATATTCGCCTTCTCTTTCAAAGAAAGTTATGTCCCATAACCTAATATGTCTGTCTCTTCGTATTTTGTGCTGCATTCTTAACTTCCTCAGATTCATCTTCTAATTAACTTGGAATCTCTTCAGTCTATTTTTTCAGTCCTTTCTATTTCAGTGACTTAAAAAATATCTAGAAATTCTAGTGGTTTATTTTTTCTACATCCTGTTTTTATATTACTATGTTCTTCTGATGTGATGTATATTTGTTTATCATATTTATTTTAAATGCAAGTATAATATTTAAGATTCTTTTTAAACTTTTCCTATTATTTCTGGTTCTTAGGGTGCTAATATACCTTTTTTCAATCAGCTGACTTTTTTTCATTGTGACTTTTTCATATGGTTTGTACTGTTTTATTGTAATTTCATCTTCAGAAAGTTTTTCTCTCCTCTGGAAATCTTATAAGCCTGCTATTCTTAAAATGTCTGAACAAAAAACACTGTTTCAGTTTTGCCTCCTTCAAAATCCTACAGCAGTAAGCACCTCTGGATAAACTCTGAGTCTAATCCCAGCTTGGGATTCTTTCCTTATGCAAGTAGCTTATATTAATACATTATATTCATCTGTGGGGCGAGCTCTCATTTCTGTGATTCATTTCCACCTCACCTCTGAGATGAATGCCAACCCTTCTCACTGCCTTCTCAATCCTTTGTTGATCAACAAAGGAATCTCTGTCCTACTTCACAGAGGAAATAGAAGTCATCATTACAGAAGACTTCCCATTACAAAATGTACAAACATCTGCACTCATCTTTTCTACGAAGCCCCCTGCTGACAACAGAGGAGCCAAGAACAGCAGAGGTGAAAGAACAACGAAGGGGCTGGAAGGCACAACAGAGCCCGTCAACACTTTACAGACGGTAAAACAAACTGGCTGAGAGGCAGAATTAGAAGCTGCAAAAATAATTAGACTATCAATCAGTGGCATGAGAAAAATAACAGAAGACACTGTCAAATAATATTTTAAAGACTTCCAGTGATGAAAGGCAGGAATCAAGCTCCCTTTTTGAGTACCAAATATAAAGAGATGACTCAGAGATCTTTCAGTGAGAGAAAAAAGTATGGCACAAGCAACAATCACCTATCAAAAATGGCTGTTTCAGCTGTGGCATCACAAGCAAGAATGCAGTGGAAAAATGTCTTCAGAATTATAAGATAAAGTATTGTCAATCTAGAATCCAATGCCTAGATAAATTATAGATTAAACATTAAAGTAAAATCAACAGCTTTTCCTCACATATATCTCAACCAAGTTCCAAATATTCATGTATCTTTCTGGACTATTCCTTCTGGCCCTCTCTGACACTGGTGTGTTTGTTTACTCCATCACTCCCAAAACATAGTTATGATAACCGTGGCTTCTTAATATGTTTTGCTATTGAGTGGAACAAGTCTCTTCTTCTCCCCCGTCTTTATCCAAATTTTTCTTATTTTTTAGTATTTTCCTTTTTTAATTTTGGTAAGAGCACTCACCGTGTTCTTATTAAGAGGTCTGTCCTCTTAATTTTTCAAGTGTACAACACAGTATCATGAACTGCAGTCATGCTGTTGTACAGAAGATCTGTACAAGTTATTACCTTACTTAACTGAAACTTTATACTCCTTGGATAACAAAGGTTTCTCCCCTTCACTGGATATGGTCATTTTTGATCCATTTATACCAAAGTATCACTGAATTTGAGAAGCCAAGACACAAACTTGTGAAAGTCTTTTCAGTTTTTTATTATTCCATATTAAAGGCATAGCAAGCAACTTCCAGACATTTTCTGCATGGCTCCTTTCTGTTTAGGGCTGGCGTGGCTCAGCAGGGATGGGGAAAAGATGACTGGACTGCTGTCCACTCCCTGGGGCAGATGCTCTGTTAACAGAACCTGGAGTCCATGATCAGGGCAGGTGGTATCCTGACCTTTGTCACTTCCCTTACTCTCCTTTGTTAGTGTTCTATGGTCCACAACACACCCAGAAGCAGTACTCGCTATATTTTATTCACAGATACATAAAATCAACAGTGCTTTCTTTATTTTTTTTTTTAAACAAGAAGGGAACTTTATAAGGAATTTTCAGAAATTCTTGTCTTACATGTGCCTGTCTCATTGTCTTACTTTACCTAAGAACAAAAGACAGGGGACACAGAGTGTTAATCCTAGGTACTTTTTCTTGGAAAGGAAATCCATTCCTTGGTGGTTTTTGGGCATCTAAACTTCATGCAGGGGACTCTTAACAGGTGTCTCTTGAAAGATCTATGTTAGAATCAGTGCTCATGTTTTATTTTTTTAATTGTGATTATTAGGGTTCCAGTGCACAGATGAATATAGGAAGACTAAACATAATTTGAACTTCCAGATGTTAAGCTGGTTTTAGAAAAGGTAGAGGAACCAGAGATCAAATTGCCAACATCTGCTGGATCATCGAAAAGGCAAGAGAATTCCAGAAAAACATTTGACTGTGTGGATCACAATAAACTGTGGAAAATTCTGAAAGAGATGGGAATACCAGATCACCTGACCTTCCTCTTGAGAAACCTGTATGCAGGTCAGGAAACAACAGTTAGAATTGGACATGGAACAGCAGACTGGTTCCAAATAGGAAAAGGAGTACGTCAAGGCTGTATGTTGTTACCCTGCTTATTTAACTTCTATGCAGAGTACATCATGACAAACACTGGGCTAGATGAAGCACAAGCTGGAATCAAGATTGCAGGGAGAAATATCAATAACCTCAGACATGTAGATGACACCACCCTTATGGCAGAAAGTGAAGAGGAACTAAAAAGCCTCTTGATGAAAGTGAAAGAGAAGAGTAAAAAAGTTGGCTTAAAGCTCAACATTCAGAAAACGAAGATCATGGCATCTGGTCCCATCACTTCATGGGAAATAGATGGGGAAATAGTGGAAACATCACTGCAGATGGTGATTGCAGCCATGAAATTAAAAGACGCTTACTCCTTGGAAGGAAAGTTATGACCAACCTAGATAGCATATTCAAAAGCAGAGACATTACTTTGCCAACAAAGGTCTGTCTAGTCAAGGCTATGGTTTTTCCTGTGATCATGTATGGATGTGAGAGTTGGACTGTAAAGAAAGCTGAATGCTGAAGAATTGATGCTTTTGAACTGTGGTGTTGGAGAAGACTCTTGAGAGTTCCTTGGACTGCAAGGAGATCCAACCAGTCCATTCTGAAGGAGATCAGCCCTGGGATTTCTTTGGAAGGAATGATGCTAAAGCTGAAACTCCAGTACTTTGGCCACCTCATGTGAAGAGTTGACTCATTGGAAAAACTCTGATGCTGGGAGGGACTGGGGGCAGGAGGAGAAGGGGCCGACAGAGGATGAGATGGCTGGATGGCATCACTGACTCAATGGACGAGAGTCTGAGTGAACTCCGGGAGTTCGTGATGGACAGGGAGGCCTGGCGTGCTGCATTTCATGGAGTTGCAGAGTCGGACACGACTGAGAGACTGAATTGAACTGACTGAAAACATAATTTACATTCTATAAAGACTTACATAATTTACATTCTATAGAGACTTACATATTTTTATTCAGGTCTTGTATGTTTCTCAAATTGTTTACTTTGAGGAATATGATGAGAATGTCATTTCAAATAAGTAAATTTGTTTTTATTACCTTTTATAAATATGTATTGCTTCTTTGTAAGTCTTTAATTTCCATGTATTGATTTTTTATCAAGTCATTTTACTAAACTCATTAATTTAAATACATTTTTGATTGATTTTATTTTGCACTTTCTAATTATACAGTCAGAATTTTCTGTGACTCAACTATTTAAAAAAGACAGTCATGCAGAAGAATTTCCTCATTGCAACATAAATTAATTGCCAAGCTCTGAAAGTATCTACTGAGGTTGACAAGTTTCTTCATCTTAAAAGAAGTGGGCAAACTCCTGCCAGTGAAAGGGATGCGAACACAGGACACTCCCCAGACGAACGACCCCTTTCTCATCATTACTGTGGATTTGTGCAAATTCAGGCCATTCAATGAAGAGCATCAGTTTTTAGAGCTCTGACCAGGGATTTGGTTTATATCGTCACAAAGTATTTCTGTGACAGCTTTGTTGTGATTATTTTTAAAACAAATATAAAGTTACTATTTCTCTTTTCTACATGTAGACGAGCCTTTTAAATATAATGAGTTGACAAGTATTGAAAAAGTACTAACCTCCCTCTCATGCCTGAGGTTTGCCTGTATTCCTAGAGAGAGACACAGTCACAGACCCTCAAGTGGGAAGTTGTATGGATAATGAGAAAAGTTAGGGGCACTCTGGTGCCAGGAAATGATTAGGCTATGCCATCTGGATAACGCTATGCTCCAATAATATCACATCCAGTGGGACTGTGTGCTTAACAGCACAAACTTTGTCTCTCTCTCTTTTAGTAAATTCAGCTCATGTTCTGTCTCAATTTATTAGGTTTTAAAAAATACTGTACATCTGAAATTGGCCAGGGATTTGACCTCTTGCATAGAAACCAAGAAAGAAAAAAGAATTTACTACTGTTTCCAATTGCTGATGGGAATAGGAGGCTGTTCTGATTACTTTTCACGGCCCAGGTCTAGGTACAAGCAGACGTGTATTGGCACTCAGTCAAGGAAAACATGCATGCTCCAGACTGCAGAATCCCAGGCACCGAGGTGCTTACTACCAGTTACTATGGGATATTCAATGCACTCATTCCCACACCCTCACACTGTCTAATTCTCAGTCCTTATTCTGAAGATACTAGAGCATCACGGCAGCATGAGATGCTCCCTTTGTCTCTTCCTTTCAATTAACAATTAGTAAGACCTCCATAAAATAACAAAGGTGCCTCTGTCCAACACAGCAGGATGCTGGAAAACTTCACCCACCTGCGCATCTGAAGGTGGGTGAACGGGAATACACAGAGGAGGAGGAACTGTGGGAACAGGGGATGAGGTGCCTCCAGTGCTGGACCCCCAGCAGCAGCAGCTGAGCCCACAGCCCCAGAGAATCTGGAGCAGCAAGGGAGGCAGTGCTCCCGACTTCAGCCTTCTGGCTGAGGCAGCACGCGGCACGGGGAGCTGGCACCAGTGGCTGTGGCGCCTATGACCCCTTCCTATGGCTGCAGAGGCTCTAGCAACTCTGCCCCCTATTGCTCCATGGACAGCTCCTATGGACCTGATAACCTCACCACAGCGGACACACGTATGACCCAGCACCCCCTCGCCCCTTTCTTCCCCTGTAGCAGCAGAGCTTGTGATGCTGGAGACCCCAAACGTAGTGTAGGTGCCTGCCATCCCTGTGCCCCAGGTGACCACCCCGGTGACACGTGTGGCATCAGGGTACCAACTACCCGGAGGCAAAGCAGGGACAAGATGCTCCAACGCCACCAGAGGCAGCCCAGGTAAGGGACACCAAAACTTGCCCCTAGCGCCGCATACTGGAAAAGAAGAGAAAGGACCCTAACTACTAACCTGCTGAATCATTATGTGTGTATGCAGACTCAGTCATTCAGTTGTGTCCGACTCTTTGCAACCCCGTGGACAGTAGCCTACCAGGCTCTTCTGTCCATGGAATTCTCTTATAATCAGGTTATAAAAGCTTCAGTTAAAGAAGAATGGTGTTTGCTATTTCAAAGAGGAACAGCAAGAAGAATAACTCTTCAGGACTTTTTAGGACCTCAGTAACATGGCATCACAAAAAGAAAATGACAATTCTTCAGAAACCAAAATAAAAGTCATGGAATACTGCGATCTGATAGAGAATTCAAAATCCCGACCCTGAAGAAACAATGAGCTACAAGAAAACTCAGAAAGGCAGTTCCATGGGCTCAGGAATAAAATTGGTGAACAGAAGAAATACTTTACTAAAGATACTGAGACTTTAAAAAAAGAACCAAAGAAATTCTGGAACTAAAGAACTCAATGAGATGAAGAATGCATTAGAAAGCATTGGAAGTAGAGAAGACCATATGGAAGAGAGAATTCGTGAGCTTGAAGACAGAAATCTAGAAATAATACTGATAGAAGAAGAGAGAGAATTAAGAGCTAACAAAATGAAAAAAATTACAACTCCTTCCAACTCTATTAAGAAGAGCAACATTAAGATAACAGGTATTCAGAAGGAGAAGAGAGGAGAGCTGTGTGTTTATCTAAAGAAATAATAGCAGAGAACTTCCCAAACCTGGGGAAGAAACTGGATATACGAGTCCACTGAGCTAAAAGAACACTCTCAGAAGTCCATGACAAAGAATTTTAAAGGTAACCAGGAGAAAAAAGGATGGTAAATGCAAAGAAATCGCCCTAGAGATTTCTCAGTAGAAGCCCTACAGGCCAGGGGGGAGTGGAATGACATTCTCAAATATTGAAAGATAAAAACTGTCATCTAAGAATACTCTATAAACATGATCTAGATACAGGCTTTTGTAAACAAACAAAAACTGACAGAGATCATCAACACCAGACCTGCCTTAGAAGAAATGTTGAAAGGAGCTCTTCTATTTGAAACAAAAGGCAAAAGTACACGAAGCTTTGAGTAATATGAAAACAGACAGAACCAGAAAACTGCAACAGTATCCCAGATTTAGTTGCTAAATACTTAACTATAGCATAACTGTTAAAATAACTACAGCTACCTAGTAAAAATAACTATAGCCACCCAGGCAAGAATACTGGAGTGGGTTGCCATTTCCTTCTCCAGGTAATCTTTCCAACACAAGGATTGAATCTGTGTTTCCAGCATTGGCAGGCAGATTCTTAAGCAGTGAACCACCAGAGAGGCCCTATAGCTACTTCAACTTGGTAACAAGTTTACAACATAAAAAGAGGAAAGAATGCTTCTTAACTCATTTTAAGAGGCCAACACTACCCGATACCAAGACCAGACAAGGACAATACACACAAAAAGAAAACTACAGGTCAATATCTATGATGAACAAAGATGCAAAAATCCTGAACGAAATAGTGGTAAAGTGAATGAAATAACAATTACAAGGATCACACACCATGCTCAAATGGGTTTCACTCCAGGGATGCAAGGATGGTTCAACATCCACAAATCAGTGTGACAACACATTAACAAAATGAAAGATAAAATGCATATGGTCATCTCAACAGATGCAGAAAAAAAGATTCTGATCAAGTTCAGCATCCCTTTAGGATAATAAATTCTCAATAAAATGGGTATAGAAGGAATGTACTCCAACAGAATAAGGGCCAAATATGATAAACCCATAGCTAGCATCATACGCAGTGTTAGATAGAGAATTTATCCTTTCAATCCTTTATTTTCCCGACAGAAAAGATGAAGAAAATGTGCTTTGGTTTTGTTTGTTTGCTTGTTTTCAGGAGCAAACACGTTGTAACCCCGGTTTGCACTTAACTTACAAATATTCTGAAATTCAGCACAATATAATTTTGAATTTAGTTTTTAAATAGTTACCTCAGCTATTATAGTACAAAACTGTAGGAAACTAAAATCCTTACAAAGATGTGGATGTGGTCATAGTTTTCCTTTCTAGGTGTATGGAGACAAAGGTAAAACAAAATTTTGAAAGTGTTTTTCAACAAGAAAGAGAAAAAAAAGGAGGTCCCAAGCTTCGTGATGATTCTAAACTTAGGTATCTCAGCCTCTAAGCCACCGTACACCGGTTCTAAAACAAAGCCGCACGCGCACAAACGAATAAAGACGCGTTCATTCTCACTCTGCCTGGGTGGTTCAAACCACTGCCTGTACAAGCAGGCTCCAGTTTGCACTGCCCCTGTCTGCAGTCAGAGGAGGCACTTTCTGTGGCCCGTTCATCCCATTTTCTACCGCACGGTTTCTACTGCCGCATGCTATTACCCTGAAGGCATGGAGCTGGTTTCCAACACTTCTGTTTTCGGACGTGTCTTTTAAACATGTAGGATGTAAGCTTCCATGTCATCGAAGTCTCCCTAATGCATTTGAATCCTCTTTTCCATACCTTCACCTAAATTTTTACAGGAACATCAGGAAGTACTTGGGCTAAGTGGGGAGTAGTGTGTTGAAGAAACAAGATCATACTGTGTCTCTCTCTCTCACACACACACACACGCACACATCTTTCTCTCAAGTCTTAGGTGTCTTACTCCCCATGCTGATATTCATCTAGCTTCGAATCTCATTTCTCTGTTTGTACATTCATATAACAATATCATTACTATGAAGGAACTAATATTTAGCTTCTTTATTTAGATGCTATATATAAAAAGAAGGGACATTACTTTGCCAACAAAGGTCCACCTAGTCAAGGCTATGGTTTTTCCAGTGGTCATGTATGGATGTGAGAGTTGGACCATAAAGAAAACTGAGTGCTGAAGAATTGATGCTTTTGAACTGTGGTGTTGGAGAAGACTCTTGAGAGTCCCTTGGACTGCAAGGAGATCCAACCAGTCCATCCTAAAGGAAATCACTCCTGAATATTCACTGAAAGGACTGATGCTGAAACTGCAATACTTTGGCCACCTGATGCAAAGAACTGACTCACTGGAAAAGATTTAAGAGACTGAATCTTTCCCTGATGCTGGGAAAGATTGAAGGCAGGAGGAAAAGGGGATGACAGAGGATGAGATGGTTGAATGGCATCACCGACTCAATGGTCATGAGTTTGAGTAAGCTCCGGGAGTTGGTGATGGATGGGGAAGCCTGGCGTGCTGCAGTCCATGGGGTAACAAAGATTCGGACATGACTGAGTGACTGAACTGAACTGATATCAATTCCACCTGTTACCCTTTCATGGATCCTGGCTGATGACCAGAAACTCTTGGGTCAGAGAAAAAGGACTTTACTACTGAAGACATAGCAGTCAGCATCAGTATCAGGAGATTTTGAGTAGCTAAAACACTCTTAACAAAGAATAATAACATCGACAGATTCACTCTATTCAACATTAAGGCTTATGATGTAACTATAGTAATCAACGGTACAGTCTTGGCAGGAGGTAGATCATGGCTCACGGACTTACAAGTAAAAAGCAAAACTATAAAACTAAATAAAATGCAGAAAAAATCTTAAACAAAGACTAGACAAAGAATTCTTAGGTTTGACGTCAAAAGCATGACTCACAAAAAGAAAAAGTGGATACACTGGGCCTCGTCAAAGTGAAAAGCTTTTTTCTCTTTAAAAGTTCATGTAAAGATGATGAAAATAAAAGCTACCCACTGGGAGAAAAAATGTATAAACCACTTATCTAACAAAGCACTAATATCTAAACGTTCAAAACTTAACAGTAAAAATATTTGAAAAATCTAGTTAGAAAATGGACAAAAGATGCAAACAGATATATGAATGCATGAATGACAGATAAGAACATGACAATGTGTTCAGCATCCCTTGCAATTAAGGAAACATAAATTATGAACACAATGAGGTATCATTACACACCTATTGAAACGGCTAAAATAAATAACTGTGGCAACAGTAGATGCTGGAGGCATGTAAAATGGGACAGGCATTTTAAAAAACGTGCATCTACTATTTTAACCAGCAGTTGATCTCTTGAGCATTTATCCTAGGTAAACGAAAACTTATGCCCACGCAAAAACTTATACATGAGTACCTATATCAGCTTCATTGTCAAGGCTCCAAACTGGAAACAACCCATAGGTCCTTCCGCAGGTGAATGAGTAAACGTATTTGAATAAAATCACATAGTGAACCACCCAGGAGCAAACTACTGACACACGCAGGGAGGGATCGTTCTACCTGTTACATGAATATAACAAGATATTTTCAAAGGGACCGTGTTGAGGGACAAAAGACAGTCTCTAAAAGTTACATACTGTACGATTCCATTTAGGTAACACTTTGAAAGTGAAAATTTAGAGATGGAGGTCAATTACTTTGGGTTAGAGACAGGGGTGGGGTGGGGTAGGATAAGAGATGGGTGTGGTCATAAAAGAGTAACAGGAGAAATCCTTGTGATGTTGGAGCGGGTCGATATCTTGATTGTGGTGGTGGATACACAAACCTACCCAGGTGACAAGTGTATAAAACTACACACACACACACACACACACACATACACAGAGGAGAAAAATCTGACTAGACTGGTGGATTATAATGATGTCAGTATCCTGGTTGTGAC
The DNA here is from genome assembly GCF_019923935.1 of Bubalus bubalis. Lineage (NCBI taxonomy): Eukaryota > Metazoa > Chordata > Mammalia > Artiodactyla > Bovidae > Bubalus > Bubalus bubalis. The sequence continues at coordinate 54,337,057 of NC_059178.1, read as the reverse complement.
ATTACACTACAGTTTTACAAAATGCTCTCATATTTATTTCAACTGCACATGAATGTGCAATAACGTTAATAAAAATTTCAATTAAAATAATATAAATGGTTTATAACATTGAATACAAAAGGAATCCATGAGACCATAATGCTACTAAGATCAGAAAGCAATCAAATAAAAATACATAAATAATAAGGAAAAATTCTTCTTTACATACTAAGGCCACCTAAAGATAGAAGTCATAGTCAAATCTCTGTTTTGAGGTTATCAGTGTGATATTTGATTCAGAAAATGATCACCGATGGATATTTAATCCACTGGGCTCCTGTTTGTGAGGAAAACATATTAATTACAAAGGGAAAGAGTTACTTTTACAGAAGGGAAATTTGGCAAAGTCTACCATCTCCAGGGACAACAGCTGTGAACCCCCATAAGGGGACAAGCTGACATCGTGCACCTTCTAATGACAGGCTGCGAGAAAGAAGTCAGATCACTTACACAGTTATTCTTGAAAACATGTTTAACCTGAGGGAAAGATGCAACAAATCCAGGTTGAGGGGTATTGTAAAAGACAAGTTCCTGTTCTCTTCCATCATCTCAGTATCTTGGAAGACAAAAAGGAAAAATGAAAAAAGGCAGGGAGATTAAATAAAGGAGATTAAAGATGACAACCAATGCAATGAGTCAGTTTTGGGAGAACAGAATACGAAATAGGGACTCTATTATTTTATCAGTATCAAATGTCTTGTATATGATAATGCATTGTTGTTTAGTCACTAAGTCATGTCTGCCTCTATTGTGACCCCACAGACTGCAGCCCACCAGGCTCTTCTGTCCATTGGATTTTCCAGGCAAGAATACTGGCGAGGGTTGCCATTTCCTTCTGCAGGGGATCTTCCCAACCCAGGGACAGAACCTTCATTTCCTGCATTGGCAGGCGGATTCTTCACAGCTGAGCAACGTGGGAAGCCCTGGATAACACACTGTACTCACGTAACTTTTTTTTTTAATATTGAAGTATACAGAGTAGGTATGATGATGTCTACAATCCTCTTTCAAAAATTCAGTTGAAAAGTTCAGAGAGGTACACAAAGACAGGGAGAGGGAAAAGAAGTCAGTTAATATTGTAAACCCACAGCCACTGGGCTCAAGTGTAAATTCTATTTCTCCAATTTTCCTGAAGTTTGCAATTTTTCAAAACACAAAAATCCAGGGGCTATTAAATTCCCCTAAATAAAATTTTAAAATATATTGGCATTCTTGCTCTCAATAGAGTAAAGGAGGATGGCTGAGAAGGAAGAGAACAGAACACATAATTTCACATCTCGGGTAATTATTCTGCAGAACACTTCTTATGTTTGCTGTGCATGGCAAGATGGCTGTTGTAGCAGTTGGCTGTTTGGAGATTTAGGATCCTATGTCATTAAACACTGATATTTAAGGAGCTAGTTGAAAATTCAAGTCAAGAAACCATATTTTAAAATAATAGTCATAAACACGTACCCTAATGTTCACAGTAGCATTGTTTACAACTGTCAAGATACGGAAGCAACCTAAGTGTCCATCAACAGACAATGAATACATATATCTTCAGTCAGTCAGTCAGTTCAGTCACTCAGTTGTGTCTGACTCTTTGTGGCCCCATGGACTGCAGCATGCCAGCCTTCCCTGTCCATCACCAACTCCTGGAGCCTGCTCAAACTCATGTCCATTGAGTCGGTGATATCATCCAACCATCTCATCCTCTGTCATCCCCTTTTCCTCTTTGCCTTCAATCTTTTCCAGCATTAGGATCTTTTCTAATGAGTTAGCTCTTCGCATCCAGTGGCCAAAATATTGGAACTTCAGCTTCAACATCAGTCCTTCCAATGAATATTCAGGGTTGATTTCCTTTAGTATTGACTGGTTTGGTCTCTTTGCAGTCCCACGGACTTTCAAGAGTCTTCTCCAACATCACAGTTCAAAAGCATCAATTCTTCGGTGCTCAGCTTTCTTTATGGTCCACATCTTACTCACATACATATACAATGGGATACTATTGAGCCATAAAAATAATTAAATTTTCTCATTTGCAGCAACATGGATGGCATTGGAAGATATTATACTAAGTGAAATAAGTGAGATAGAGAAAGACAAGTACTGTATGATATCACTTATAAAGTGAAATCTGAAATAAAACAAACTAGTGAATATGACAAAAAATAAAATAATAGTCATTTTGGGGTAGTGTTCTTATTGTAGAGATTCTAACATAACAGAATTACCATGGGCAGCTGAAATCTAGCTCACAAGACAAATCATGATGATACAAATACACAATAATAACAAGTTTGAAGTACTTTCACGGTTTATCATCTGTTTCTTTAAACAGTTTCTAAGCCTCGTTCCAAACTTAATGAATTAAAAGCTCTGTGGGTAGCTCTGGACTCTAAAATTTAATATAATTCTTCAATAACATTAATCAGCTGAGGTCTGTGAACCACTGGCATAAGGTGTTATTGCTATTGTTCAAATATAAAAATAAATGCAGTTACGTTGCCCATTACATATTTTTGTATTCCATCTAGTCAATGGTTTAATTGAAAACTCTTCATGGAATAACTTTGGCACTACTTACTGTTTGTTTTGTCATTAAACTTGTGTTTAGTTTTTTATGGAGATAAGCAGAAAACACGTATTTTAAAGCATACAGAGGAAATTTCTTGGTGGTTCACTGGTTAAGACTCTGCTTCCACTGTAGGGGATGCTGGTTCGACCACTGGTTGGGGAACCGAGATCCCACAGGCCCTGTGGCACAGCCAAAAAAAATTTTTTTAAAGTGTTTAAGAATAGCTATGAGATATATTTCACATCTGTTGAATTGGCTAAAATTAAAAAAAAATTAAAAACCAGTGGAAAGCACACAATTTTACTAATCTGTTACTGGGCAGCCAACATTGTTTAGAACAGGTGAAGGAGAATAATGAACAACATTCTGAAAGAGATGTTGGATGGCTAAATGGTTGTATCTTTTTATGCTCTTGAAATAAGACTGCATTTTTTCACGTCTTGTTAGCCACTCATCAACCACAGACACTTGGCCATTTCCTTTAGTAAAGTTTGAGTCCTGATTCTACAACTATGTGAACCGTGGACTTCCTGATATTCAAGCTGGTTTTAGAAAAGGCAGAGGAACCAGAGATCAAATTGCCAACACATGCTGGATCATAGAAAAAGCAAGAGAGTTCCAGAAAAACATCTATTTCTGCTTTATTTACTATGCCAAAGCCTTTGACTCTGTGGATCACAATCAACTGTGGAAAATTCTGAAAGAGATGGGAATACCAGACCACCTGATCTGCCTCTTGAGAAATTTATATGCAGGTCAGGAAGCAACAGTTAGAACTGGACATGGAACAACAGACTGGTTCCAAATAGGAAAAGGAGTGTGTCAAGGCTGTATATTGTCATCCTGTTTATTTAACTTATATGCAGGGTACATCATGAGAAACGCTGGACTGGATGAAACACAAGCTGGAATCAAGATTGCCGGGAGAAATATCAATAACCTCAGATATGCAGATGACACCACCCTTATGGCATATAGTGAAGAGGAACTCAAAGGCCTCTTGATGAAAGTGAAAGTGGAGAGTGAAAAAGTGGGCTTAAAGCTCAACATTCAGAAAACGAAGATCATGGCATCCAGTCCCAGCACTTCATGGGAAATAGATGGGGAAACACTGGAAACAGTGTCAGACTTTATTTTTCTGGGCTCCAAAATCACTGCAGATGGTGACTGCAGCCATGAAATTAAAAGATGCTTACTCCTTGGAAGGAAAGTTATGACCAACCTAGATAGCATATTCAAAAGCAGAGACATTACTTTGCCAAGAAAGGTCCATCTAGTCAAGGCTATGGTTTTTCCTGTGGTCATGTATGGATGTGAGAGTTGGACTGTGAAGAAGGCTGAGCGCCGAAGAATTGAAGGTTTTGAACTGTGGTGTTGGAGAAGACTCTTGAGAGTCCCTTGGACTGCAAGGAGATCCAACCAGTCCATTCTGAAGGAGATCAGCCCTGGGATTTCTTTGGAAGGAATGATGTAAAGCTGAAACTCCAGTACTTTGGCCACCTCATGCGAAGAGTTGACTCATTGGAAAGGATTCTGATGCTGGGAGGGATTGGGGGCAGGAGGAGAAGGGGACGACAGAGGATGAGATGGCTGGATGGCATCACTGACTCGATGGACGTGAGTCTCAGTGAGCTCAGGGAGTTGGTGATGGACAGGGAGGCCTGGCGTGCTGCGATTCATGGGGTCGCAAAGAGTCGGACACGACTGAGTGACTGATCTGATCTGATCTGATCTACAACTATGAAAGCCCACGTACAATCCAATGGTCCCTTCCATCCCCCTCCTCGGTCTCCTCCACTCTTTATTCCCAAAGTATGTTGTTGTTACTTCTGTCACTCAGCTAAGAGGTGACTAAGCTGCTCTGAGCAGGGAGGTTTTTCAGTTGTTGCTGGCCATGCAAAAATGAACTGCCATGCCGTGTTCTCCATTCATCAATATACACTACCATATGTAAAGTATATAGTCAGTGGGGATTTGTTACATAACTCAGGGAGCTCACACCCTGTGCTCTGTGAGAACCTGGAGGGGTGGGATTGGATGGGAGGTGGGAGGCAGGGGCCATAGGCACACCTATGCCTGATTCATGTTGATGTATGGCAGAAACCAACACAATACTGGAAAGCAATCATCCTTCAGTTTAAAATAAATAAGACAAAGAAACAAAGCTGAGCTATCAGACTGCTGTAGAAACCATGCTGCCAGTTTGGAAACAGAGACTCTGAATGGCTGGGCATTTTATCCGGTGGCATGGAGTGGAATACAGCACAGTCTTTCTGACTCCAGAGTGCTCTTACACAACTTTGCCTCTACGAGGTAGCTGTTGTTTGGTCACTAAGTCGTGTCTGACTCTTTGTGACCTCATGGACTGTTACCCACCAGGCTCCTCTGCATGGGATTTCCCAGGCAAGAATACTGGAATGTGTTGCCATTTCCCTCTCCAGGGATCTTCCCAACCCAGGGAATCAAACTCGTGTCTCCTGCATTGGCAAGCGGATTCTTTACCTCTGAGCCACCAGAATGAGATAAACATTGCTTACCAGGAAAACTCAAACTGATGAGAAAGCTTAAAGACAGTCAGATTCTCTTTGAGATAAAATCTGAGAACCCCTTTCAAAGAATAGATAGAGAATTGACAAGGAAAAGAGTGGGAATACCAGACTGAGCATGTCTGTAAACAGCAATTTCTCAGGCAGCTGGCAATAAGACAGTAGCCCTCAGTAGGGCCAGAGAGTGAGTCTAGCTTGGCATGCAAAGGGCTTGGGGGCCAGCCAGATTATTCAGATTTTACTAGGCAATATGGAAACATCAAAGGCTTTTTACTAGAACTATGCTGTAGGTTAATCAAACATTTTCATTTGCAACAAATTGAGCAGAGATGCCGGAATCAGGAGAACTAGATAAAAATCACCAAGAAACATTTGCTCAATGCACTCATGGTCACCTGGAAACCAACTGTTGACCCTCATCATCAATTAGTAGGGCCGTGATCTAGCTACAAAAATCAGAAAAGGACGAGGGACATTTTGGGAGATCATTCTCCTCTAGGTTAGGGACAGGAAAGGAACAGTAATGTAAGGGGTGGAGAAACTCAGATATTTCTTGGCCAATTAATAATGATGTCATGTCTCATGTGTTCTGTTGACAGTCACGTTTTTCTCTTTTTTTTCTTTCTGTCTCTCTTTCCCCTCCCCACACCCACCCCCTTTCTTCCTTTTTTCTTGAATTCATTCAGTCCCCTCCAAGCATTAGAAGCCATGCTTTGGTTAGTCCCTAACTGGTAAGGAGTAAAACAGTAAATAAGGCATCTCATTAGGATCCTGTTGTGTCTTACAGCAGAATTAGAAAGGTGTTAATGAAGACCAGCATGCACAGAGATGCAAAGGTGTTGGCCAGGTTGTCAGAAAGCTGTACGAGAACAGCTGGGAAAGACTTTATAGAGGAGACAGGTGAGGAGTCAGTTCCGCTGACTTCACAGGAACCCCTTTACCAGATTCTCCCCAGCCCCTTCCCTCATCCCCATGAAGCATGGGCTCTTGGCCTGGTTTTCTTAAGTTACAGAAAGGGTTCTTCACGGCGGCAAAGTGTCTGCACTACAGCAGTTACAGGATTGGAAGATCCTTAGACTTTTTGCAAATCTGTTTCTTGAAGTGGCTCTTAAGGGTCTTGCATTTCCTTCTGTTCACACACTACTGGAGAAATGGACTCCCTGATGAAGTTTTTTTCTTGGTTCATATATGCTTCTAGCTTCTGTTATTACCTTTCTTTTACTCCTCTCTCCTCGACTGTAGGAGAAAGGGTACAGAATTTGACATTTAAAAATCCCAGTTTCATTTACCAGCTGTGTGACTTGAGCCTGTTTTTTCAGCTGCAGAATGAGGACAAAAGACCTACCTCCCAGGATGGCAAATATCAAGTGAGAATCATGGATCCTGTCAGTGGTGCAGAGCACATTAATTTTTATTACTATTTAACAGCTTTATAGAATCTCATTTCTAATTAGCCATCATCTCTCTTGTAATATCACATATACATCACCTGTATGTACATATATACATACTTATCATTTACATTTTCTTAAGCAGGCATCTGGTCCTTTAGAGCAGGGGCCCCCAACCTCCAGGATCTAATGCCTGATGATCTGAGGTGGAGGTGATATAATAATAATAGGAATAAAATGCACAATAAGTGCAATGTGCCTGAATCATTCTGAAACCACTGCCCTCTCGCAGGTCTGTGGAAAAACTGTCTTCCATAAAACCCGTCCCTGGTGCCAAAAAGTTTGGGACCGTTGCTATAGAGGATGAGCCTGCATCTTTCTTTGAGCTACTCTAATAAATAGCTAAAGAACCAGGAATAAATCATTTAAGAGTTCACATAGCAACCCGGAACATAAACTGAACCACAAATCAATAATATAAATCATATTAATCTGCTAAATCAAATCGAAGCCAAACACTAAAGTCCTCTTGACTCAACCTTGACCTGACATGTTTTGGAAAAGTCATTATTAATCAGTTAAACCTGATTTATTTATGGAAATAAACATTTGTGGTTTCCTAATATTACAAAGCAAGATAATTATACCCTAGGCCAGTGTTTCGCCAACTAGTCCCTTGGCCAAAAAATCACCTGATATGTTTGAAAACAATGAAGATTCCTGGGCTTCACCCTATATTAGAATCAGAAAGAAAGGAGATAACAGAATCTATGGAAAAGTGAAAGTGTTAGTTCCTCAGTCTTGCCCATGCTTTGCGATCCCATGGACTGTTGCCTGCCAGGCTCCTCTGTCCATGGAATTCTCCAGGCAAGAATACTGGAGTGGGTTGCCATTCCCTTTTCCAGGGGATCTTCCCAACCCAGGGATCAAAGCCAGGTCGCCTGCATTGTGGCAGATTCTTTACTGTCTGAGCCACCAGAGAAATGCACCAGTTCATCCCAAAGGCCAGGTGATTCTTATAACTCGGGGGATATATGACAGAGTGCATTATAGAAGCAGTTGGCCAACTATAGCTTGGAGGCCAAATCCAGAGTGTTCCATGCTTTTGTAAATAAAGTTTTATTGGAACAGAGTCACATTCATTTGTATTGTCAATTGCTGCTTTCACGCAGCAATAGCAAAGTTGAGCAGTGTCAACAGAGACTGTATGACTCACAAAGCCTAAAACATTACTGGCTCCTTATAAAAATGGTTTGCCAACCCCTACTCTAGAGAAACATCTAAGGCAATAGGAAGATCACGGATTAGGGAATTAGGAACTGTGAGTTTATAGTTTACAGTTCTACAAAAACCAGTGGGCCCTAGGTAGGACATTCAGTCTTTGAGAAACCAAAGCTTGTGATCTGAAAATAGCTGAGCACAGGTAAAATGTAGATCTGCCCTTAGGAGATCACAGAAAGAAGTCTTTTCTTTTTTTTCCTGAAAACTTAGAAGTTTTCCAACTAAAATATCAAGATTCTTTGATATTTTGCTGCAAGTACTACTAAACCACCAAAATAAATATGTAACTCAATCAAAGGCTCTGAGAGGTAGCTCTATAACCCTTTGCTGAATAAAAAAGGAGAAATCATTTATTGAGTGATTGATAGGATACTTCTCTCAAAACATGTAAATATGGGAAGAAGTTAAAAATTTTTTTGTGATAAAATGTTTAAGAACTACCAAATTAGATGTTCTCTAATGTCCCTTTGAATTCTAAAATTCCATGAACACAAATACACTGCATGGATACTTCAAAGGTATCATGATCACTTTTTTTCTTCCTGAATGATGAGAAGGCCAAGGCACTGGGGAGGGAAGAGGGTGAATGGTTAAAACAAAGATTAAATGGAGTTATGTAGGCACTTAAGTCTGGTAACTGCTGAACTGAATAAGGATAAAAGTGTCTTTCATTGCTTTTCTACTCTCTTTTTGAAGCTTTAATATGTAAATGTGCCTGATGAATCTTCAAAAGGGGAGACATAGTATATTGTATTTCCCAAACTCATATAACCATGAAGACTCATTTTTCTGAACATCTCTTGTGACCTCTTTTCTACAGAAAACACTGCTTTAAATAATGATGATCAGTGGGCTGTTATGTTGATTTACGATAGAATAAAGCTGAGTGGCAAGAGCAATTTGGTTGTAAGATCAAGAGGATGGGGGGCAGTGGGGAGAGGTTGGGGGTTTCTATCCTGAAGGCTCCAGGTAACGCCTCTGGTGCCAGGCAGTTGGTGCGGCATTGGCGTGAGGCAGGGGCTCTGCATTCAGGATGGAAAAATAAAGTCTTTTAAGTCCACACACACACCCAATTATCACAGAAACACATACTATGTGCTACACTGGTCACTCCACCTACTTACACCCTCACTTCCCAGGCTGTATTTTTGCCTCTCTGACCTTATTTTGGCTTTAAAAATGACTATGAACATCTCTGAACTGGACTTCATTTGCATAAGTGATGTGTTTTGCAGTTGTTTAGGCGCTAAATTGTGTCTGACTCTATTGTGGCCCTATTGACTCTATTGTAGCCTGCCAGGCTCCTCTGTCCAAGACATTCTCCAGGCAAGAATATTGGACTGGGTTAGCCATTTCCTTCTGGGGGAATCTTCCCAACCCAGGGATTGAACCCTTGTCCCTGCAATGGCAAGCAGATTCTTTACCATGAGCCACCAGGGAAGCCCTGAGAATTGGGCAGTTAAAGCTTTAAGGATATTTCAGCTTTGGATCACCTGATGTGGGCGGGCATGTTAGGAAATCAATACAAAATGAATCAGCAGTAAGGCTCCAGCTGAAGTTAGAGTCACTTTAGTGTGATTCTTTGACTCTTCTCAGCATTATGCCCTTGGCAGAGAACAGATTAAGCTGTTACTGTGGGAAAGATAGATTTTATTGCTGGTACAGTGCACACAGCATACAGAAGGTCAGTGGGATGAGGGGGACGAGAGAGCTTGGATCTTGAACCTTGGTGGTTCAAGAAAACCAAAGTGACGCTGATAAAAAGAACATCAGAAGGCTTACACTACCTGATTTCAAGACTTACTATAAATAAAACCCTAAGTAATTAAGACAGAGTGGCTTTGGCATAAATACAGACAGATAACATCAAAGAGGAAGAGAGAACCCATAAAGAGACCCATACATGGATGATTGATGGATTTTATTTTAAAGCATTCATATATTTCAAAGAGTAAGACAGTCCATTTAAAACATGGTGTTGGAACAACTGCGTATCTATATAGAAAAATGAACCTCAACTCCTTTCTCACTCCATACACTAAAATTTGAATGGATGACGGCCCTACAAGTGGAAGCCTTGAGTCCACACCACCAACTCCACACTAGTGTCCACACTGACTCTTCCCCTCACTCACTCCTCTCCAGCCACACTGCCCACCTTGGTGCCTAGGCATGTGCTTGCCTCTGTCTGGAACCTCCAGGTCTGCTCGCTCATAGCTTATTCCTTGCCCAAGTCAGGTCTTTGCTTAGTTGTCACCATATCAGGTAGACCTTTTCTGAATGGGCAATGTGGGAGACCCAGGTTCAATCCCTGGGTTGGGAAGATCCCCTGGAGGAGGGCATGGCAACCCACTCCAGTATTCTTGCCTAGAGAATCCCATGGACAGAGGAGTCTGGTAGGCTACAATCCATGGGGTCACAAAGAATCGGACCCAACTGAGCGACTTACACTTTCCTAAATACCTCACTGAAAACTGTCTCTGTACCCTTGGTCACCTCGTAGTCTCTAACCCTGCCATGTTTGTGTTCATTGCCCTTATTATTACCTGGAATTACATGTCGTTTTTTTACTTGACTGTTGTCTGTCTTCCCATCCAGAATGTTTTCTCTGGGTCTGAATTTTATCTGCCTTGATCATTTCTCAAACCCCAAGCAAAGGGTAGGCAACCCGTAACTATCTATTGAATTAGTAACAGTAGCTGCTATCTGCTGAGTCGTGTCCTACTCTTTGTGGTCCCATGGACTATAGACCACCAGACTCCTCTGTCCATGGGATTCTCTAGGCAAGAATACTAGAATGGGTTGCCATGCCCTCCTCCAGGGGATCTTCCCAACCCAGGGATTGAACCGGCATCTCTCATGTCTCCTGCTTTGGGAGATGGGTTCTCTACCAGTAGCATCACCTGCGAATCCAGTTCACCCAATGCCACACTACAATTCTGTGTAGGACATAGTACTGAACTCAAGTTATCTAACTCCCCTTTCAGATATTTTATTCTTGAATTTGTTTTTCAAGAGGAGAAAATATGGAACCACACTGCACCTTTTTGGCTGGAAGATAGCTGTTGGATATTCCTCTAGTTGAACTTTTGAACTGTGGTGTTTTTGAACTGCAGTGTTGTAGAAGACTCTTGAGAGTCCCTTGGACTACAGGGAGATCAAGCCAGTCAATACTAAAGGAAATCAACCCTGAATATTCATTGGAAGGACTGATGCTGAAGCTGAAACTCCAATACTTTTGCCACCTGATGTGAAGACTGACTCATTGGAAAAGACCCTGATGCTGGGAAAGACTGAAAGCGGGAGGAAAAGGGGACGACAGAGGATGAGATGCTTAGAGGGCATCACTGACTCAATGGACATGAGTTTGAGCAGGCTCCAGGAGTTGGTGATGGACAGGGAAGCCTGATGTGCTATAGTCCATGGGGTTGCAGAGTTGGACACGACTGAGTGATGGAACTGAACTGATTCCTCTAGTCATGATTAGAACAAAGTCACGGCTAAATTAATAGCCTATTTTTCTTCTGTATTCTCATGTAAGTTATTCAGTATTGTTTTCTCTTATTTATTCTTTTCTTTTTTCCTAAAGACTAGAACTGGTGAGCCAATGACAGCCATTCAAAAATGTTCCCATATTCATTATTTGATACAGAAGTTTATGTTTTGTCTTGAGTTAAAATACTTGTTACATGGTCTCACAAACATCCTCCAATATAAACTACTCATTGTACCATGTCTCCACTTTTGCCAGAATTCAAGAGTGGAAATGGCAACCTGGGTATCACTGAGTGATGAGTTAGATGGCTTTCTTTAATCCAATAAGTAAATAGCTATGTTTTATGAGTAAAAACATTTATTTAGATATAATCTGCTTCATTTAAAATAGATTTGAAAGAAAATATTAATTTTTTTAAATTTAAAATTCCTAGTCAGTAAATATTTGGCATATAATTCTAAATTGTGGCCAAAATAATTTACAAGCTAGAACTTGGCTGCATAATTGATTATAAGAGAAGATAAATGGAAACCTATGGGGAAAAATACACTCTGCAAGACAAAATGAGCTATAGTCTCAAGAAGTTTAGCTTCATGGTTAGCAGTATAAGTTTTGCAAGGAGTCTTTGGGCTTATATTCTAGCTCTGTCAGTTATAAAATGTATGAGTCTGAGCAATTTCTTAAACTGCCTTACCACATTTCCTTGTCTGTAAAATATGAGTGATCATTGCAGGTGATTATTGTGAGGAAAAGTAAGTTGAAAGTGAAAGTGTGAGTCGTTCAGTCATGTCCGACTCTTTGCGACCTCATGGACTGTAGCCCGCCAGGCCCCTCTGTCCATAGGATTTTCCAGACCAGAATACTGGAGTGGGTTTCCATTTCCTTCTCCAGGGGATCTTCCTGACCCAGGGATCGAACCCGGGGTTCGATCATGCTATTCTAAACTATCATGCTATTCACTGAAGGCCTCCAGTCACACATTATCTGTCAGTGCCTCAAATTCCATTTACAAATTACTGTCAGGATTCTGTTGGCCAGCCATTTGCTGGAGGTATCCGTCAGTCTCAGAAGATACTGGGCTTAGACATTAACAATTATATCTTCTGTAAATCCATAGTGATTGGATTTTCTCATCCATGCGGACAATTAGCAAGCATGCTTTTCCAGATAATCTGTTTGGTGTATCCATGGTTGATGCTTGATTGAGGAGGAACACTGAAATGCATTTTTAAAAGTCAAGACAAGAGTTGCTTTTTCAAAGCAGATTTAGCTAGAGGAAACTTATTAGAACAGGAATAATTCCCTGGCAAAGAAATGCAACCTAATTCAACAATGAATACCACATTGGATGTTGCTTATTTAACGATTTTAGTTGACTCCTTCAGACTGCAAAATAACCCTCAGTTACTGGGATTTTTAAACATTGAAAGTTACTTGGGGGCATCTACTTTTTACAGCTTTAAGAAATTATCTGAAGAAAAGGCCTATAAATTTACATTTTCCTGAATAACACACAGTATTCAGCAATACCCAAAACATTTTGCAGAAGCATTTCATGGGAATTTGACAAAGATTTGTAATGTACAAGGCAATACATGCAGTCAGAGTATAATTTGACCATTCAGCAGAGAATAAAAAAAAATCCAAAATAATGCCTGGAGCTTTGAAAAGAGAAATGGATATAATGATTAATGCTCTGTGAGACTTGGGGGACATTTCCTCAGGAAGAATCATATATCTACCCCCCATTATTATGATTTCAATTTTTTATGGCACTTTACATGGTAACAGCGAGGCTCTTAGTCTAAATTCAGCCCTTTGGCTATCTTCTGACAGTCTATTTGTGTTCTGATTTCATGAATAATAAATGACTGAATGTGAAGAAATATATAGCCTTTCTCACTCACGCAAAAACTTTTAAGATAAAATACATTTAAACACTTTGCATGTTGTTTAGTCGCTAAGTCATGTCCAACTCTTTTGCAACCCCATGGGCTGTAGCCCGCCAAGGTTCCTCTGTCCATGGGATTTCCCAGGCAAGCACCCTAGAGTAGGCTGCCATTTTCTTCTCCATATAAACATAAATGCTACTAATGTTTTTTTTTTTTTTTAAATCCAAAGGAATAAAATTTGACAAAGTGAGCCATTCTCCACCCTCCCCCCCAACCATCCCAAAGAAGCATGGTGTAATAAAAAGAGCAATGGAGTCAAGAAGTCATTTTCCAGCTGGTCTTGGAAACACCATTAAAATGATCAGAGCCTGGCTGGATCTTTCAGGCATTTCTTGAGTGCTTTACTGTTCACAAGTAGAGATATGCCAGGGGGATATGTGTTCAGGATAGACTTGCCTTGTTGTCGTTCAGTTGCCAAGTCGTGTCTGACACTTCCTGACCCCATGGATTGAAACACGCCAGGCTTCTCTGTCCCTCACCACCTCCCTAATAGGTTGTCAACAGGAACTAAGAAATTATTAAAACATGACAAATGCAGAGTTGACTGTATATTACAGTTTCTATTGGAATTGTGCTGGAAAGCTAAAGGTAATGAAGATCTGGGGCTGAAGGAAGGTTTGAATTGGGGTGCAGCATCCTCAGGACCCATATGTCATCCCAGAATCAATCTTTCAAGATAGAAATGATGGCTTCCAGCCCAGTCTTTCAAGATAGAAATGATGGCTTCCAGCCCTTAACTACACGGGGATGGGCTTCAACAAGAAATGATGGATTCCAGCCCTTAATTATATGGAGACAGGCTTCAACAACCTCCATTTAAATGTATCGGTTTCTCTTCTTACTTCCATGTTGACATGATTTATCTAGTTTTTTGTCGTTGCTCAGTTGCTAAGTCATATCCGACTCTTTGTGACCCCATGGACCGCAGCACGCCAGACTTCTCTGTCCCTCACTATCGCCTGAAGCATGCTCAAATTCATGTCCACTGAGTCAGTGATGCTATTTAACTTTCTCATCCTCTGCTGCCCTCTTCTCCTGCCCACAATCTTTCCCAGCATCAGGGTCTTTTCCAATGAGTTGCCTCTTCACATCAGATGGTCAAATTATTGGAGCTTCAGCTTCAGCATCAGTCCTTCCAATGAATATTCAGGGTTGATTTGCTTCAGGATTTACTAGTTCGATTCTAGTTCCATAGAAACTGTCAATTCAAGTCTCTAGCTAATGGGAACAATGTTGTCCCCATTGAGCGATCCAAATGGAAACTCATATAGGACCATGAATCTATTGTGGTTGGCAGTTATAAAAGAAAAATATTAACTAGCTCCTCAATGCCAAGTTCAGATGATGGTTTTTATCCCACTTCTAAGTAAATTAATAGCACAATAAAATTATATTGCTAATCTCTCTCTCGAAAAGAATGACAGATGCTGGGAGAAAGATGAAGGAAAGGAGTCTGTCAGGCTGCCACTCTTCTAATTAGGTACAGAATGTGGGATGCAAAATATGTCAGGAACAAGTTTAATATGTGACCATGTAGTATGATAGGGAAAAATATCATATCAGAAGTGAGCAATAATCATTTCTGCATCTTATTCTGAAGCTCAGCGAGCCTTCATCTGAGCTTTTGTACACTTAGATTACAGAAAGACTGCCACTTGCTGTGTCTCTGAAGACCATAACACTCTTCTGCATTGCTCCAGGGGAAGCAGGCTATAAAGACCATAAAATGAAGCTACTGGATAGGTTTGGAGTTGCCCCAAAACTCTCAGAACAGCTGCCGGGTTAATTTGGCAGGAACCATAATCCTCAAACTGGCAGACCCTCAACATTCCCTCTGATTAGCTAGGAGACCCTAAAATATTTCAGCCTTTGTGAATAAATTAGCAGTTGTTTTCCTACTATAGGATCATTTTTTTTCCAGCCAAGGAATAGGTGCCCTCTGGTGCTGTGATTAAGCACTTAACCTTGATGGCCTGATCAAGCATTTTTTTTAACTTTATGTCCTATATACTCATTTTAAAATTTTTATTTTTTTAAACTTTTTATTTTGCATTGGGGTATAGCCAGTTAACGATGTGATAGTTTCAGGTGAACAGCAAAGGGGCTCAGTCATACACACACATGTACCATTCTCCCCCAAATTCCCCTCCCATCCAGGCTGCCAATAACATTGAGCAGAGTTCCCTGTGCTCTACAGGAAACTGTTGGTCACCCATGTGAAATATAGCAGTGTGTACACGTGTTTGCCAAGAAAATGCACTGGTCATAACAAACACCCTCTTCCAACAACACAAGAGAAGACTCTACACATGGACATCACCAGATGGTCAACACCGAAATCAGACTGATTATATTCTTTGCAGCCAAAGATGGAGAAGCTCTATACAAGTCAGCAAAAATAAGACCAGAAGCTGACTGTGGCTCAGATCATGAATTCCTTATTGCCAAATTCAGACTTAAATTGAAGAAAGTAGGGAAAACCACTAGACCATTTAGGTATGACCTAAATCAAATCCCTTATAATTACACAGTGGAAGTGAGAAATAGATTTAAGGGACTAGATCTGATAGATAGAATGCCTGATGAACTATGGAATGAGGTTCGTGACATTGTAAAGGAGACAGGGATCAAGACCATCCCCATGGAAAAGAAATGCAAAGAAGCAAAATGGTTGTCTGGGAAGGCCTTACAAATAGCTGTGAAAAGAAGAGAAGCAAAAAGCAAAGGAGAAAAGGAAAGATATAAGCATCTGAATGCAGAGTTCCAAAGAATAGCAAGAAGAGGTAAGAAAGCCTTCCTCAGCGATCAATGCAAAGAAATAGAGGAAAACAACAGAATGGGAAAGACTAGAGATCTCTTCAAGAAAATTAGAGATACCAAGGGAACATTTCATGCAAAGATGGGCTCGATAAAGGACAGAAATGGTACGGACCTAACAGAAGCAGAAGATATTAAGAAGAGATGGCAAGAATACACAGAAGAACTGTACAAAAAAGATCTTCATGACCCAGATAATCACGATGGTGTGATCACTGACCTAGAGCCAGACATCCTGGAATGTGAAGTCAAGTGGGCCTTAGAAAGCATCACTACGAACAAAGCTAGTGGAGGTGATGGAATTCCAGTGGAGCTATTTCAAATCCTGAAAGATGATGCTGTGAAAGTACTGCACTCAATATGCCAGCAAATTTGGAAAACTCAGCAGTGGTCATAGGACTGGAAAAGGTCCGTTTTCATTCCAATCCCAAAGAAAGACAATGCCAAAGAATGCTCAAACTACCGCACAATTGCACTCATCTCACACGCTAGTAAAGTAATGCTCAAAATTCTCAAAGCCATGCTTAAGCAATATGTGAACCATGAACTTCCTGATGTTCAAGCTGGTTTTAGAAAAGGCAGAGGAACCAGAGACCAAATTGCCAACATCTGCTGGATCATCGAAAAAGCAAGAGAGTTCCAGAAAAACATCTATTTCTGCTTTATTGACTATGACAAAGCCTTTGACTGTGTGGATCACAATAAACTGTGGAAAATTCTGACAGAGAAGGGAACACCAGACCACCTGATCTGCCTCTTGAGAAATCTGTATGCAGGTCAGGAAGCAACAGTTAGAACTGGACATGGAACAACAGACTGGTTCCAAATAGGAAAAGGAGTACATCAAGGCTGTATATTGTCCCCCTGCTTATTTAACTTCTATGCAGAGTACATCATGAGAAACGCTGGGCTGGATGAAACACAAGCTGGAATCAAGATTGCCGGGAGAAATATCAATAACCTCAGATATGCAGATGACACCACCCTTATGGCAGAAAGTGAAGAGGAACTAAAAAGCCTCTTGATGAAAGTAAAAGTGGACAGTGAAAAAGTTGGCTTAAAGCTCAACATTCAGAAAACGAAGATCATGGCATCTGGTCCCATCACTTCATGGGAAATAGATGGGGAAACAGTGGAAACAGTGTCAGACTTTATTTTTCTGGGTTCCAAAATCACTACAGATGGTGACTGAAGCCATGAAATTAAAAGATTCTTACTCCTTGGAAGGAAATTTATGACCAAACTAGATATCATATTCAAAAGCAGAGACATTACTTTGCCAACAAAGGTTCGTCTAGTCAAGGCTATGGTTTTTCCTGTGGTCATGTATGGATGTGAGAGTTGGACTGTGAAGAAGGCTGAACGCTGAAGAATTGAAGGTTTTGAACTGTGGTGTTGGAGAAGACTCTTGAGAGTCCCTTGGACTGCAAGGAGATCCAACCAGTCCATTCTGAAGGAGATCAGCCCTGGGATTTCTTTGGAAGGAATGATGCTAAAGCTGAAACTCCAGTACTTTGGCCACCTCATGTGAAGAGTTGACTCACTGGAAAAGACTCTGATGCTGGGAGGGATTGGGGGCAGGAGGAGAAGGGGATGACAGAGGATGAGATGGCTGGATAGCATCACTGACTCGATGGACGTGAGTCTGGGTGAACTCCAGGAGTTGGTGATGGACAGAGAGGCCTGGCGTGCTGCGATTCATGGGGTCGCAAAGAGTCGGAAACGACTGAGCGACTGAACTGAACTGTACTGTACATGTCCATCTCCCACCCCCTAAATATCCCTTCCCCACACCCCAGCAACCATAAGTTCATTCTCTAAGTCTGTGACTCTCTTTTTGTTTTGTAAGTTCATTTGTATCATTTCTTTTTTAGATTCCACATGTAAGGGATGTCATATGATATTTCACCTTCTCTGTCTGACTTCACTCAGTATGACGCTCTCTAGGTCCATCCATGTTGCTGCAAATGGCATTATTTCATTCTTTTTAATGGCTGAGTAATATTCCATTGTATAAATGTATCATATCTTCCTTATCCATTCCTCTGATCAAGCATCTTAATGTTCCCCTTAGCTGGACTCTATGCCTCTGATATCTTGTTTTCCATACCCTGATTACAGAATCCAGATGGCCTAAGCACAGAGGTCCTTCTCTCCCTTTTCATAGAGCATTCACTTTGTCCTTTTATAGGAGTTAAGTCTTTTTAAGAGTGTGATTGCTGGTTTTACTCACCAAGAATTATTTGACAGAATCTGTTTGAGATCGAACCATCTCCTCGTGTCTGTGAGAGGGAAACAGCCTCTCTTCCCTGGACACCTTGCTCCAAGTTGCACAACTACCTCCCAGAGATGAGTACGTTTACTTTTCCTCTGGGTTAGACCAGTTCTTCCTGATTCTTGCTGGTTTTCTCGATAGCACTTATCACCAACCTATTAAATATTTTACTTATTTGTTGTGATTATTTTTTTAGCCTCCTTCAACTAGATTATGAGCTTCCCTGGTGGTTCAGACAGTGAAGAATCTGCCTGCCAGTGCAGGAGACCTGGCTTTGATCCCTGGGTGGGGAAGATCCCCTGGAGAAGGGAATGGATACCCACTCTGGTTTTCTTGCTGGAGAATCCCATGGACAGAGAAGCCTGGCAGACTATAGTCCATGGGGTTGCAAAGAGTTGGGCGACTAAGCACATGCACATGTCAGGATGTCAACTAGATTAAAAGCTCTTTGCAGACATGAATTTCCCTCTGCTTGTTCACAGCAGTATCCTTAATGTCTGGAACCAAGCCTTTACATGGCATACATTTAACAAATAAATTGTTTTTGAATTAATGAAGGAAGAAATGTAGAAAGGTGCACATATTCTTTTCATTGTTGTCAACTAACTTTACACCTAAAACAACTGGAAAAAAGAGATTAAAAAACCCTCAAAATTAGCAGAAGGAAAGGAATCATAAAGTTCTGAGCAGAAATAAATAAAAAGAAATGAAAGAAACAATAGTAAAGATTAATAAAACTAAAAGCTGGTTCTTTGAGAAGATAAGCAAAATTGACAAACCTTTAGCCAGACTCATCAAGAAAAAAACAGAGAAGAATCAAATCAACAAAATTAGAAATGAAAAAGGAGAGGTTACAACAGACAATGCAGAAACACAAAGGATTATAAGAGACCATTATGAACAACTAACTATATGGCAATAAAATGGATAATCTGGAAGAAATGGACAGATTCTTAGAAAAGTTCAATCTTTCAAGACTGAACCAGGAAGAAATAGAAATCATGAACAATCCAATAACAAGCACTGAAATTGAAGCTGTGATAAAAAAAAAAATCTCCCAAAAAACAAAAGCCCAGGACCAGATGGTTTCACAGGAGAATTCTATCAAACATTTAGAGAAGAGCTACTGCCTAACCTTCTAAACTCTCTCAAAAAGTTGCAGAGGAAGGAATACTTCCAAACCCCTTCCAAGAGTCCACCATCACCCTGATATCAAAACCAGACAAAGACAACACACAAAAAGAAAACTACAGGCAAATATCACTGATGAACATAGATGCAAAAATCCTCAACAAAATATTAGCAAACAGAATTCAGCAACACATCAAAAAGCTCATACACCATGATCAAGTTGGGTTTATTCCAGGGATGCAAGGATTCTTCAGTATACACAAATCAATCCATAAGATACACCATATTAACAAATTGAAAGATAAAAACCATATGATCATCTCAATAGATGCAGAAAAAGCCTTTGAAAAAATTCATCACCCGTTTATGATTAAAACTCTTTAAAATATGGGCATCAAAGGAACCTACATCAACATAGTAAAGGCCATATATGATAAGCCGACATCAAACATTATTCTCAATGGTGAAAAACTGAAAGTGTTCCCCCTAAGATCAGGAACAAAACAAGGGTGTCCACTTTCACCACTATTATTCAACATAGTTTTGGAAGTCCTAGCTACAGCAATCAGAGAAGAAAAAGAAATAAAAGGAATCCAGATTGGAAAAGAAGAAGTAAAGCTCTCACTGATTGCAGGTGACATGATAAAGAGAGTATCAAAAAAATACTAGAGCTAATCAGTGAATTTAGCAAAGTTGCAGGATACAAAATCAATACACAGAAATCACTTGCATTTCTAAATACTAACAATGAAAAATAAGAAAGAGCAATTAAGGAATCAATCCTATTCACCATTTCAACAAAGAGAATAAAACATCTAGGAATAAACTTACCTAAGGAGACAAAAGAACTGTACACAGAAAATTATAAGACACTTATGAGGGAAATCAAAGATGACATAAACAGATGGAGAGATATCCCATGTTCCTGGGTAGGAAGAATCAATACTATGAAAATGACTATACTACCAAAGCAATCCATAGATTCAATGTGATCCCTATCAAATTACCAATGGCATTTTTGACAGAACTAGAACAAAAAAATTTCACAATTCATATGGAAACACAAAAGACCCCAAATAGCCAAAGCATTCTTGAAAAAGAAGAATGGAACTAGAGCAATCAACCTTCCTGACTTCAGGTTATACTACAAAGCTACAGTCATCAAGACAGTATGGTACTGGCACAAAAACAGAAATATAGACCAATGGAACAAGTTAGAAAGCCCAGAAATAAACCCATGCTCCTAGGAGTACCTTATTTTTTACAAAGCATTCAAGAATATACAATGGGGCAAAGACAGCTTCTTCAATAAATGATGCTAGGAAAACTGGACAGCTACATGTGAAAGAATGAAATTAGAACACTTCCTAACACTATACACAAAGATAAACTCAAAATGGATTAAATACCTAAACGTATGACCAGAAACTATAAAACTTTTAGAGGAAAACATAGGGAGAACACTTGATGACAAAAATCAAAGCAATATCCTCTATGACCCGAGTCCTAGAGTAATGGAAATAAAAGGAAAAATAAATAAGTGGGACCTGATTTAACTTAAAAGCTTTTGCATACCAAAGGAAACTGTAAGCAAGGCGAAAAGACAACCCTCAGAATGGGAGAAAATAATAGCAAATGAAACAACTGACAAAGGATTAATTTCAAAAATATACAAGCAGCTCATACAACTTAGGACCAGAAAAACAAACAACCCAATCAAAAAGTGGGAGAATGACCTAAACAGACATTTCTCCAAAGAAGTCACTAGATGGCTAACAAACACATGAAATGATGCTCAACATCGCTCATTATTAAAGAAATGCAAAGTGAAACTACAATGAGATATCACCTCACACTGGTCAGAATGGCCATCACCAAAATGTCTACAAACAATAAATGCTGGAGAGGGTGTGGAGAAAAAGGAATGCTCTTGCACTTTTCATGGGAATGTAAATTGATACAGCCGCTAAGAAGAATGGTATGGAGATTCCTTAAAAAACTAGGAATAAAACCACCATATGACCCAGCAATCCCACTCCTAGGCATATACCCTGAGTGTTAGTTGCTTAGTCGTGTCCAACTCTTTGCGACCCCATGGACTGTAGCCCACCAGGCTGCTCTGTCCATGGCATTTTCCAGGCAAGAGTACTGGAGTGGGTTGTCATTCCCTTCTCCAAGGCATATACCTGGAGGAAACCAAAATTGAAACAGACACATGTATCCCATTGTTCACTGCAGCGCTATTTACAATAGCTAGAACATGGAAGCAACCTAGATGTCCATCAACAGATGAATGGATAAAGAAGTAGTGGTACACAAATACAATGGAATATTACTCAGCCATAAAAAGGAACACATTTGAGTCAGTTCTAATGTGGTAGATGAACCTAGAGCCTATTATACAGAATGAGGTGAGTCAGAAAGAGAAAGATAAATATCATATACTAATGCGTATATACGGAATCTATAAAAATGGTACTGAAGAATTCATTTGCAGGGCAACAAAGGAGAAATAGTAATAGAGAATAGACTTATGGACATGGGGAGAGCGGAGGAGAGGGTGAGATGTATGAAAGAGTAACATGGAAACTTACATTACCATATGTAAAATAGAGAGCCAATGGGAATTTGCTGTATGGCTCAGGAAATTCAAAAAGAGTCTCTGTATCAACCTAGAGGGGTGGGATGGGGAGGGAGATGGGAGAGAGTTTCAAATGGAGGGGATATATGTATACCTATGGCTGACTCATGTTGAGGTTTGACAGAAAACAGTAAAATTCTGTAAAGCAATTATCCTTCAATTAAAAAATAAATTAATTAAAACAAAGAGTCAATGTGGATGAATTGGGGGGTTTTAAAGTTATAAGGTGAGAGGGCAAAGGGCAGAGGTTATGTTAACCAGTTTTTCTAATCAGGAGTGAATGGTGGAATTAGTTGTTATCTGAAGTCAAGGGTGTTAGCAACATCTTTGATGTGAAAGTGAATAGAGGTATGGGGCCAAGAAAAGAGGTATGGGGCCACATTTCCCTACTCCAAGTCTCAGAATTCACTTAGTTCAAGTCATGAAAATACTTCCCTGGTGGGTCAGATGGTAAAAGCGTCTGCTTGCAATATGGGAGACCCAGGTTCAATCCCTGGGTCGGGAAGATCCCCTGGAGAAGGAAAAGGCAACCCACTCCAGTATTCTTGCCTGGAAAATGCCAAGGATGGAGGAGCCTTGTAGGCTACAGCCCATGGGGTCGCAAAGTCAGAAACAACTGAATGACTTCACTTTCACTTTTCATGAAAATACTTAACATTTTAGTGACTTTGTTTTCACAGAGATAATATTTATGAAATCAAATTTTGAAACAAAAATTAAACAGGCTTCAACATAATAGAGCCTGAGTATATGAACATTTTCTCATAGAGAGCCAATATCTGAGGTGATCACTGAGTCCTGGTCCAAAGAAAGCATATGAAAATGATAACAGTGCTATTACTGACATAGAAAAGAGCTAAATGATCTGCATCTTTTCTGAAGCTAATTTAAGGCACCTTGGGAAAAAAAATACTTCTTTAAGCTTTGACTACTTTCTATCTTCAGGATTTGAACTTTTACATAGGAGCATGTCCATTTGATGTTAAACTTATGAAACAAAGATAAATATTTGTTATCAATAACAGACATAAGGAGTCTGGGGCAGGGTTGGCTGATGTTGACGGGCCCTTGTTATGTGTAGGACCTGCTGTAAAATTTATTCTTAAAAGCAGAGTCTCAACCAAGACAACTGAAGGTGAGTCGCCCTTCTGAGAAACACTATCAGAGAACTGGATCAAGCCATAGATTTTTATTTCCCTGACAAATTATAAAACAAACTTACTCTCTGGCCATAAAACATGCTCCTCTTAGGATTTTGACTCATGAAAATGTAATAAAACCACTCCAACTTGTGACCTTAAAGTGAATTCTAATTTGGTCTTGACACTAATAAAGAGTTTACTGCATCCTTAGGTCACCTACTCACACTGCTTTATAGCCTTTTAAGTGGCACTTGGGGTATTACCTATGTGATAAGGACATGGACAATAGTAGGGAAAAAAAAACAGAAGAAAACTAGTTTTCAGATCTTCTGTAGAGTTGCCTTGTCGAGTTGTTCTAGAATGCATTTCAGCCTTCAGTATATTTTAGTAATGACTTTAAGAGCAGTACTTAAAAGATAAAAATTTATAGGTGATACCCAGTAGAATGAGATGTAGGGAAGCTTTAAAAAAGTACTGACCTTCAAAAAAGGAAAAAGGACAATATTTATAAAATTAGGTATAACTCCTTCAGCATAAAGTAAAAGAATGCACAAAATACTATTTTTTATGTACAAGTTGGGAAGAAATTGGCTTCTAGTATGTAATCTAAAGTGATTGAAAAATCAAGATTCATTATAAAATGAAGAGCAAATGAAATGGCATAAGAGAAAAAAATACTTAGTGATAATTAATTTAAAACTATGGCCCCTAATAATAATCAGCAATTCTCTCATGAAATTCATGGCTAAACTTTTGTTTGGTTAATTGGATATGGTTTAGGTGAAACAGAGCAAGACTCTATGGTTCTTGTACCCCACGTCCTCCACCTGCCTTTTTTCCTGTGGAAAAACTTTAGCAAAGAACAAGTTTAATCAGAGAAACAAGAACATGCAGACACAAAGGAAAACAGTCAAAGGAGACCAAATAATAATAGTTTAGTTATTAAGCATAGTCAAGGACCTTTAGTTCCTTCTCAAGGGCCATACATAATATTCTGAGCCATATCCGATGAGCTATCTTACAGACACTGAAATCCCCACCAGGTGGAAGAAGTTAATGACATGATGACCAAACTGTAGCTATGACATAAGCTGCTGTAATTCTGAGAATTGGTCCAAAGATATGAGAACAAACTGCCCTGGAAGTTGACTATACTTAAAACAATCAAGATGATGCAGGTCAGACCACTGATAACCAATTTCAAGATGACTGTCAGAGCTGAATGTGCTGTTTCCACATGTAGCTTCCTCCTAGGCTTATAAATCTCTTGCTCATTGATTGTCAGTGAGGGGGGAGTTGACGGGAGAGTTGTCCGCCCCATTCCATTGCAGGCATCCAAAATAAAGCTAACTTTCCAACTTACATTTGCATCAATTTGGCCTCTTTACTGGTTTCTGAGTGGCGAGCAGTGGACCTGGGTTTGTAACACAGGAATCTAATGGATGGCCAAAGATTAAAGGGAGAGATTTAACATTTCCCTGGGTTCCTATCTGGTTTTAGATTACCAATGAATAAAGCTTGAAATACAATCCTGCTGCTGGCATTTGCTATAAGAAAAGCTTGCTATATTTTAAACCTATGTTAGGTCATTGTCTTTCTCAGCTGATTGGTGAGAGGAGTAAAAGTCATAATGATTTACTAAATCTTCTGGCACCAAAAGGGAAGATGACACAGCTTTAAACTAACCTTTTTAAGGATAGATTTCAGAAAGGGGGAGAGAATTTCAGGGGCCAAAAATTAAAGCAAATCCACTTCTAAACTGTCTTTAGATTTATCTAAAAACATCACTTTTCCAACAAAGGTCCATCTAGTCAAGGCTATGGCTTTTCCAGTAGTCATGTACGGTTGTGAGAGTTGGACTACAAAGAAAGCTGAGCACTGAAGAATTAATGCTTTTGAACTGTGGTGTTTGAGAAGACTGTTGAGAGTCCCTTGGACTGCAGGGAGATCGAACCAGTCCATCCTAAAGGAAATCAGTCCTGAATATGCATTGGGAGGACTGATGTTGAAGCTGAAGCTCTAATACTTTGGCCACCGGATGCGACTCATTAGAAAAGATCCTAACGCTGGGAAAGATTGAAGGCGGGAGGAGAAGGGGACGACAGAGGATGAGATGGTTGGATGGCATCACCGACTCAATGGCCATGAGTTTTAGCAAACTCCAGGAGATGGTGAAAGATAGGGAAGCCTGGTGTGCTACAGTCCATGGGGTCACAAAGATTCAGACACACCTGAGTGACTGAACAACAAAAAATAACTCCCCAAATAACGAAATGACACTGGTTCCTTAGTCTACAGCAAAAATTGAGAGAAAATTGAGCCAAAAGTGGTGTAGTTACCAGAATGGGCTTACTCTATGCTAAGGACTATATATCTACAATGTCTTTCTGTATATGTGTGTTTGTGTGTGTGTTCTAATACATTTATTAGAACCCACTCTAATATTCTTGCCCGGAAAATTCTATGGACAGAGGAGCCTGGCAGGTGACAGTCCATGAGGTCACAAAGAGTTGGACATGACTGAGTGACTAACACACACACATACACATATACTTTATATCTATGCTGCTATTCGTTAGCAGCACTCTAAATTATTCCTTTTTGCAGATGCTAACATCAAATTCAAAATATATGTAATGTAGCAACTAGGACTATAGTTTCCTAATTCACAAACTGGCTCTGCTGCTGCTGCTAAGTCACTTCAGTCATGTCTGACTCTGTGTGACCCCATAGACGGCAGCCCACCAGGCTCCCCCATCCCTGGGATTCTCCAGGCAAGAACACCGGAGTGGGTTGCCATTTCCTTCTCCAATGCATGAAAGTGAAAAGTGAAAGGGAAGTCGCTCAGTCGTGTCCAACTCTTCGCGACCCCATGGACTGCAGCCTACCAGGCTCCTCCGTCCATGGGGTTTTCCAGGCAAGAGTACTGGAGTGGGGTGCCATTGCCTTCTTCACAAATGGCTCTGCTGCTGCTGCTAAGTCTCTTCAGTTGTGTCTGACTCTGTGTGACCCCATAGATGGCAGCCCACTAGGCTCCCCTGTCCCTGGGATTCTCCAGGCAAGAATACTGGAGTGGGTTGCCATTTCCTTCTCCAATGCATGAAAGTGAAAAGTCGCTCAGTCATGCCTGACAAAGTGGCTCTAGCATTTACTAATTATGGACATCATCCCAGCTTCCCTGTGCCTTTACTTCATCACCTCTAAAATGGGAACGACTACCTATTACAAGTTCTGTGAGAATTGCTGTGAGATTAAAATGGAGCCACAGCATAGAACACAGTGCTGAAAACACAGTGCGTGCACGGTTGCTAAGTTGTTTCACTCCTGTCAGACTCTTTGCGACCCTTTGGACTGCAGCATTCCCTGTTCCTACATCCCTGGGATTCTCTAGGCATCCCAGGCAAGAATACTGGAGTGGGCTGCCATTTCCTTCTCCAGGGGATCTTCCTGATCCAGGGATCGAACCTGCATCTCTTGTGTCTCCTGCATCAGCAGGCAGGTTCTTTACCACTAGCGCTACCTGGACACCAACCATAATTAAAGGGATTTAATATGTTGCTTGGAGTCACAGAGCAAATAATTGGCTGAATGGGATTCATCTGTTTCCTCTGCTTACTTTCTTAGAAGACGGAGAACTTCTCTTGGAAATATGATTGTGCATATTATGAGCCAATATTAACTAGACAACACAGATGTTTAATAAATTATTTAGACCTAGGTTGAATTTCACTCCCCTAGTTATGCTTTAGTTAGATTTTAACACGTTATCCATACACAGGAAAACTTCCCCAATATAATACATGGAAGTTCACAATAATTATCATAGTCTATAAACAAAGTGGAAATAGGAAATAGGGAGAATGGAAATTCCAATGTGAATGGCTTTATTTCACTTTTATATGATTCAAGAGTGGTAGTGATAAACATGAGTGATTTTTTTGCTTCCCAGTTGGGTCAGTTCAGTTCAGTTGCTCAGCCGTGTCCAACTCTTTGAGACCCCATGGACTGCAGCACGCCAGGCCTCCCTGTCCATCACCAACCCCTGGAGCTGCGCAAACTCATGTCCATTGAGTTGGTGATGCCATCCAACCATCTCATCCTCAGTTGTTCCCTTCTCCTGCCTTCAATCTTTCCCAGCATCAGGGTCTTTTCCAATGAATCAGTTCTTTGCATCAGATGGCCAAAGGATTGGAGCTTCAGCTTCAACATCAGTCCTTCCAATGAATATTCAGGACTGATTTCCTTTAGGATGGACTGGTTTGATTTCCTTGCAGTCCAAGGGACTCTCAAGAGTCTTCTCCAACACCACAGTTCAAAAGCGTCAGTTCTTCAGCACTCAGCTTTCTTCACGGTCCAACTTTCACATCCATCCATGACCACTGGAAAAACCATAGCCTTCACTAGACGGACCTTTGTCAGCAAAGTAATGTCTCTGCTTTTTAATACGTTGTCTAGGTTTGTCATAGCAACAAACCTATAAATTCTTATCTTCCTGAAGTTCACAAGTGAGAGCTGGCCTCATGGTCAATGGTTTTGTTTGTTTGTTTGTTTTTACACTTGCATCCCTTAAACACTAACAGTAGTTGTTGCACCTACTAGTTGTTCGAATCTCTGAATCGGAATTTCCTTTGTGTCATTATGCAATTTCCATTCAATGCTGCAAGCTCTTTATCTGAAGAGGCCATGGTGACCTGCATTGTCTAATTGGCTGCTTTCGTCTGCCTCACTATTTATAATTGATATTAGTCTGGTTTGGACTTCCCTTGTAGCTCAGCTGGTAAAGAATCTGCCCACAATGCCGGAGACCTGGGTTTGATCCCTGGGTTGGGAAGATCCCCTGGAGAAGGGAAAGGCTACCCACTCCAGTATTCTGGCCTGGAGAATTCCATGGACTGTATAGTCCATGGGGTTGCAAAGAGTCAGACACGACTGAGTGACTTTCACTTCACTTCACTTCACATTAGTATGGTTTAGTGAACGATGACTATGTTGTTAGAAGTAGTCCACCTAAAGACAGAAAAGCATAGCTTGATGCAAATGGCAACAGAGTACTTAAACACAGAATCCTATTGCTCATTTCATAGCATTTTTCATGACACACTAAAGAAAGATGCTTTTGGCTGCAGACATTAACAGGAAGCTTTGTGATATATTCTGCCCCAAAATTATAGTTATCAAAACAAAGAAATCCTTCAGATGTCAATGTGATGTGCGTCCATAATACAAAGCTGGAATTCATAGGAGACAAAGGTTATCAAACTGTGGACTAGATATAATTCTCCAGTCTCTATTTTCTCTCCTTATAGAACTGGTGAACCTCATAAAGATACTGTGATGGGTTTATAAGCTAATAAGAAGATGTGGACCTGGAAAAAACAAAAAATAGGAAAGACTTAAGAAATTTAAAAGGATTTCCCATGAGAATTTCTTAGCATGGTACCAGGCTCAGTGGATGTTACGTGTTTCTAGCATCTAAATCTGTTGAAACGTGAAAAATTCAAAAGGGAAGTTAACACAGTATGTTACTGTACTTAAGAGTATTTGCAAGTCATAAAATTAAAATAATATATTTAATTACTATAAAATTATTATAATATTATATTGCTTTATCTTCTACTGCATGCGTGCTCAGTCATGTCTGACTCTTTGCAACCCTATGGATGGTAGCCCACCAGGCTCCTCTGTCAGTGGGATTCTCCAGGCAAGAATACTGGAGTGGGTTGCCATTACCTCCTCCAGGGAATCTTCCCAACCCAGGAATGGAATCCAAGTCTCCTGCATTGGCAGGTAGATTCTTTACTGCTGAGTCACCTGGGAGGCCCCATAATATTATAATATCATTATAAAACAATAATATTTTCCTATTAAAAATCATATTCTCCCAATAAAGAAACACAAATACAATAGGATAAACTTTTAATGATATTCTTTTAAATATATTTTAAAGTCATTTTCTCTTTCAAAACATGTGATTGGTAACAACATAGTTTGTGTGAAACTAATATGTGCCAGCCATCATCTTTTCTTGTTTAGGAATTAATTATTTCTCATAAGTGAAATTTCCAAATAACAGAAGTTTGTATCTTTCATTAAATCTATTTTCACACATTCCAGCATCAGACTTCACTTCTTGTTTTTTTCAGTTGACTTCATTGAGTATCTCAGCTCCACATCCTTGAACTCCATCACAACTACCAATCTACTGCTGATTCTACCTTATTTTCAAACTCAGTCACCCCCTGATGGCCCCACTCTCAGCCTTATTCAGCTTAAACTCTAATGTCAACCATGATAATCACCCCAGGCCCCCAAAGTCAACTTCCTTGACTCTCTCTCTTGCTGCTTTTTATTCACTTGCCAAAACAAGACAGAAAAATACATACGTTCCTAAGCACTCTGAATAGAGAGAAAAAGAGAAAGGCATACAATTAAAAATGTTAGTAATGAGAAGAGAACTAAACAAATGAAAGGAAATTAGAATAATAAGTTACATATTAATAAGAGCTAACACTAACAAGCACTTATGAAGCCCAGTTAACTTGCTCAGTGATCAACAATTTTAGTACCTTCTGTAATTGTCCTTTTAAAGATGACAAGCGCAAGGTTTATGGAAGGGAAGTTCCTTTCTCCCAAACACACCACTAGAAAGTAGAAAGCCAGTATTTGAACTCAGGCAGTTGATGATGGAGGCTGTGGTCTTGCCTGGTCAGATACAAAGAACTCTGAAAACCAGGATAAAACAGACAGTGTTTCAGGAAAATAAGATTACCACAATGCCTGCAGCTGGAAGCAGAAAGCCTGCCTGGCCACGAAGTCTATAAACAAAGTAACATGGTTTCAGAAGCAACATGGAAATAATATTTCACTTGTTTTCTAAACTGTTGGAGAGCTTAAAAACATGAATACTTGGACATTCATTTTTATAAACATTGATAATATTCTGATGTCAAACCCTGTCTAGGAAAGTAACAAAAATTCATAGACCCCCCCTCAACTGTGAATATAGTTGTAAAAACCCTGTTAACAGAAAATTGAATTTAAGTCTATTAAGAATAATGCTTCAACATGTCCAACTGAAGGGTCTGACTCTTGAAACATAAAGATAATATCCACTACCATTTGTCAAATGCTTAATATATGCCAGGTGTTGTTCTTTTGATACTAAATCTTTATTACTCCATGAGGTGAAATTGTTATTGGTCCCTTTTACAGAGGAGGAACTGGGACGCAGGGAGCATCTGAACTCAGACAGGGTGGCTCCAGAGTATGATTTTGGCCATGACTTCGCAGGAAACGTATTATCTTAGTTCATCCTATTAACTGTTTGAGGGAAAAGAGCCATGTAATTATACTGCTGACTTTGAGGGAATCGACATATTTTAAGAACACGACCATTCTATCAGAAATAAGAGCATAATATAGCCCTGTAGTGATATAAAATGAAGGAACTAGGATCATAGAAGTTCACAAATATGACAATGAGGAAAAATAGCAACTTTCCAAAGACTAGAGTATGAAACACAGTTTTACAAATTGCAAAAATATGTAAAATAATAAGGCATGATTCTAGAAATAAATGTAAACATAATAAACCTATAATTCACCAATGTTTAATAACTAAAACATGTAATTACAATTTTAGGGATTATACAATGACAACAAAAGTCTATGTCACCTATTTACAGTGTATTTGACTTATTTATTCCTTAAGGTGGTTGTTGGGGTCAGCTGTTTATAATACTGTTACTTATATTGTTGTTTATGTGTGTCATTTTAATAATATATATTAATATTCTAATAAAGTAATAAAATCAATACATACAAATTAAACAACTTTTTAAATTTTTTTAATTTAAATTTATTTTAATTAGAGGCTAATTACTTTACAGTATTGTATTGTAGAGAATAAAGAAATAAAGAGAACATCACTGATATTTCTTAACCAAAACAAAGTCATAAATGTGAATTTCAGTATTTCATGTTCTATGACACACAGGCATATTTGGGTGTATACGTGCCTGTGTGTGTGTGTGTTTATACACTTGTTCAAAATATTGGATCACCTTATAGTACATTTTATGAACTGCATTATTCACTTAATAAATGATCTCCATCTTTTCAAGTTAATCAATACAAATTTACATCATCAGTTTTAATCGCTGCAAATTATTTTTTTTTAAATCAGTGACAAACTAGTGGACAATTACTGTATTAAGTTTTATGTTTCATTAAAAAGCACTGTAGTGATCTTCCTTGAACATAAATTTGTCTATATCCTAACTTTGATCCATGGTGCTTATTTGCTTATGACTTGGTATCTTTACTGGCAAATCCCTATTTTAGAGGTTACCTGTGGGACTCCTGAGAAGTTATGTGCCATTGAAGGAGAATTACCAGTACTGAGTCATTTTAGATAGACTTCTGAGCTTGTGATGTCCAGAATCACAAAAGTGGTATAATGTTACAAAAATTCCAGGAAGAGCAGAAGAGGAACCCTAGGAGAGGAAGTCTCCTAGACATTTTTATTTTCTGGCATTTGAATGTTTTTTAAATCAATGACTTTTTACTAAAAGCTTTGAATTCTATTTCCCCAGTTTGCAGGAGCCCAGGCATTGTCTGCTGCTCCCAAGGCACAGCTGTGAGGAGCAAGGCATGTCCCATGTTCATTATAGAGATGAGTGAAGGCTCCCAGGTCTTGAAAGCTTTCTCTTCATTCCTTCTTTTTGTGGTACGTCCTTGCTCCTTAGAAGAAAAGCTATGTTCAATCTAGACAGCATATTAAAAAGCAGTGACATTCCTTTGTTGACAAAGTTCTGCCTAGTCAAAGCTATGGCTTTTCCAGTAGTCATGTATAGATGTAAGAGTTGGACTATAATAAAAGCTGAGCACCATAGAATTGATGCTTTTGAACTGTGGTGTTGGAGAAGACTCTTGAGAGTCTCTTGGACTGCAGGGAGATCAAACTAGTCAATCCTAATGGAAATCAACTCTGAATATTCAATGGAAGGACTGATGCTGAAGCTGAAACTCCAATACTTGGGCCACTTGATGCAAAGAACTGGACTCATTTGAAAAGACCTTGATGCAGGGAAAGATTGAAGGCAGGAGGAGAAGGTGATGACAGAGGATGAAATGGTTGGATGGCATCACTGACTTGATGGACATGAGTTTGACCAAGCTCCAGGAGTTGGTAATGGACAGGAAGGACTGGCATGCTGCAGTCCATGGGGTCACAAAGAGTCGGAAACAGCTGAGTGACTGAACTGAGTTTCTCTGTCTTGTAAGCTGAAATATGCACTTGAATATTTGTTATATTTTGCTTAGTGCCTACTTCTATTTTCAGTACATAAAGCAGCCTTATTTTTGGAGACAGAAAGCCTGTATCCCTTTGATAATCAGAAAAAAATGTTTCTAAAAAATAACTTTAATTTGCTCCATTTGGACATGTTCAAAACAACATCCAAACTTTGGAGCTCCTCTCAGCTATTTCCATTCCTCTTCCTCTGCTTCCAAAACTACTTTGAAAACATGAAGAAATTTCATCATTTCTTGTTTGCATTTATACTCGAAATTATTTTTTCTCTCCACTGATCAGTTGAAAGCCATTCAAAGTCCTCCACAAATGACATATTATATTTATATATATATATATATATGTAATATGGAAATATTATATGTATATAGGGATGTCTTTACTTTTTAAAAATGTTGTTTTATTCTTTATTCATTTATTCAGTTGTGCTGGGTCTTTGATCTTTGTTGTGGCATGTGGGATCTTTAGTTTCAGCATGTGTGATCTAGTTCCCTGATGAGGGATTAAATCCAGGCCCCCTCCATTGGAAGCACAGAGTCTTAGCCACAGGACCATCAAGGAACATCCCTATTGAGATATATATATATACATATACATATATACATACCTGATTTGGAAGAGCTCTGCATTAGTACTAGGACTGACAATTAAACAGACTGGGTGGTTTAATACTGTGTGTGCTCAGTCAGGCCTGACTCTTTGTGACCTCATGGATGGTAGCTCATCAGGCTCCTCCGTCCATGGGATTTTCTAGGCAAGAATACTGGAGTGGGTGGCCATTTCCTTCTCCAGGAGATATTCCTCACCCAGGGATCAAACCTGTGTCTCCCATGTCTCCTGTATTAGTGTGTGGATTCCTTACCACTGAGACACCATTGAATATTAATTGCTTAAAACATTTTCTGCTGCTGCTAAGTCGCTTCAGTCGTGTCCGACTCTGTGCGACCCCACAGACGGCAGCCCACCAGGCTCCCCCGTCCCTGGGATTCTCCAGGCAAGAACACTGGAGTGCGTTGCCATTTCCTTCTCCAATGTATGAAAGCGAAAAGTGAAAGTGAAGTCGCTCAGTCGTGTCCGACTCCTAGCAACCCCATGGACTGCAGCCTACCAGGCTCCTCTGTCCATGGGATTCTCCAGGCAAGAGTACTGGAGTGGGGTGCCATTGCCTTCTCTGAAAACATTTTCTAGAAAGCTTAAAGAAGAAAGCCTTACATATTTTTAAGCTTTTTTTTTTTTTTTTTTAGTGAGATGAGTTGCCTCTTTAAGAAACATACTCAGTTCTAAGTCTTCATTCAGCACTTCAAGTTAAAATTTTTTTCTGAATAAAAATATTCAAACCACTTTTCTGCTTCAAAGATTTCAAAAGTCTGGCACCCAATTATAGATGGCTTGCTATCTCAGAAAGAACAGTTCCATATGACAGAATAACATATGGTACAATTTTGGAGTGACACATCAAAGGTAATAGGCTTTATGTAAATCCTGAAAATAAAGCAAAAGTACATTTTCTTAATGTGCAGGAATAAGGAATGACAACGATGCCTCCCCATCTGATCATTTTCCAGCTGACGCCCTGTGGTAATTGTTCATAAAACTTAAAAAATATTTTGTGCAGTCTTGCCTGGAGAGCAGTTAGTTCTAACTTTCTGCAGCTTGATTGACTTTGGGGGAAATCTACTTGGTTCGCTCCAAGAAACTGCATGAGAGTTGGCTAGGGCTTCGCGGTATGAAATGATGGGTAGAGAACCACGCAGAGGCAGCCCCGTGAAGGGGCAGCGTGCTGGACCCAAAGACGGAGTGACAGGGTGAGAGAGGTTCCTGACACAGCAGATGGCCAGTTAGCTGAAGCTCATTTTAGTGTGCACAAAGTTCAAAAGTAGGGCTCTAAAGAGGGTGAGGGCCTCCCAGGTGGTGCTAGTGGCAAAGAACTCACCTGCTAGCGCAGGAGATGTAAGAGACTCTGGTTCTATCCCTGGGTTGGGAAGATCCCCTGGAGGAGGAACTGGCAACCCATTCCAGTATTCTTGCCTGGAGAAGCCCATGAGGAGAGCCTGGTGGACTACAGTCCATGGGGTCAAAAACAGTTAGACACGACTGAAGTGACTAAACAAAGGGGTGAGGAGAGGGTGGGGTGAATTGAGAGATTAGCACTGATATACATATACTATCATTTGTAAAACAGACAGCTAGTGGGGAGCTGCTGTATAGCACAGGGAGCTCAGCTCGGTGCTCTGGGATGACCTAGAAGGGAGGGGTCGGAGAGGGAGGGAGGCTCAAGGGGAAGGGGATATATGTATACATAGAGCTGATTCATGCTGCAGAATACAGCAGAAATGAATACAACACTGTAAAGCAATTATACGCCAATAAAAATAACTTTTCATTTATCTTAAAAAAAAAGAAAGTAGGGCCAGGGTGAAACTGAAAAAGCAAACCACTGGAATTGGAACTTAAACAGAAGACTCTAGGGATATGTGTTAGGTTTTATTTTCCAGTTATCAATTTCTAGATTTTATCAGTCTTTAGTGAGTAAACCAGGATATATCAGTATCATACACGTTACACTTAATGGTATATGCTTTTGTTGTTGTTCAGTCTCTAAGTCTCGTCCAACTCTCTGTGACCCATGGACTGCAGCATACCAGGCTTCCCTGTCCTTCACCACCTCCCGGAGGTTGCTCACACTCATGTCCATTGAGTCAGTGATGCCATCCAGTTATTGCATCCTCTGCTTAATGTAACTGTTAATCAGCTTATACATGTTCTTCTCATAACAAACTAATTTGTCTTCATTTTCAATGTCTCAAACCAAAGAACCCCTTTCAGGTGATGGTGCGTTAGTCCCATTCACCTTCAGTCAGTTCAGCTGCTCAGTCGTGTCTGACTTTTTGAGACCCCATGGACTGCAGCACGCCGTGGGGTCGCAAAGAGTCAGACACACCTGAGCGACTGAACTGACTGAAGGTGAATGGGACTAATGCAGTCATCTTAAATGGCATCAACTCACCTCAGCCACAATTCTGGTGTGTGTGAAGGGACTGCTCTGGACTGAATCTACAAGACCACCCCACTTATCTCCATTACACATTAGTACCTTGACATTGTAGTGTAATAAGTCATTAAATTTTGCTTAAACCAATTCTGTCTCTGATTTGTTAACTAGCATACCAACCTTATAAAACCATGTCCAAATTTTACAAGATGCATATAGTCTTGTTATGAGAGGGTGCAACTGCAGGTTTGGCATTTTTATTCCGTGTGAGTGTGAAGGATCATTAAAAATTCAAAGTCTCATTACACTGTCACTGCTACACAGCGTTTCACTTTCTCTAAAGAAATAACTTGAAGATCGCAACACATTTCAGATCACATAGGGCCACTAGCTTCTGTTTTTTTAATCACTTCTTCCAAATCTCATAGCAGGATAGCTAAGAACCAGATGGTTATAAACGGGCGATTCTATTCCGCAGTGACTGAGTCAGCTAGAAATATAAGTTGTTACAACTTCATTCAAGTTGTCTTTTGTATGGAACAATCGATAAACCAAAAAGTGTCCCATTATCCCCAAAGTAAATAGACTGCTCATAAAAGAGCTTTCCTGACATCACTTGAACCTGAAGACGTAGGTTTATCCACAGACCATGTGACTGAGCAGCTGCAGGGAACTTTTTTCTAATGTCACACCCTAATTTGACTTCTTAAAGTGTTAGTCACGCCATCATGTCTGACTCTTTGCGACCCCCATGGACTGTAGCCCAGCAGGCTCCACTGTCCATGGGATTTTCCAGGGAAGAATACTGGAGTGGGTTGCCATTTCCTTCTCCAGGGGATCTTCCTAAACCAGGGATCAAACCTGGGTCTCCTGCATTGCAGGCAGATTCTTTACCATCTGAACCACCAGGGAATTTGACTACTTAAATGCAATACAATTGATATCCTCCTTCTTACTGGATTAATACCAGCTTTTATTTTAAGCTCTGCAAACCAGATTTTAACAGCTGAAAGTCATATTTGACTATGAACTGAACAATCATCAGAATTTGTTAGTTTTTGCATTAGCTTACTTTTATCAAATTAAATTTAATACTACAAACTTGAAAACTTCTATAACTTGGGGGCCATACTTGAGGTATAAAACCTTTTGAGGATATTTTCCTTCATTCTTAAGCAGAAGTTGAGCCCTATAATATTATTATCCTATTATTATAACTACAATTTAATTACTATTAAGTAATCTACATGTTTCAAAGGAGTTCTTAATCAGGAAAGGGGAATTTAGAAAAATCAAATAAAAAATATTTTTGGTAAAATAACACACACATATTTTATTATAATATTAATGAATAGTAATTGGAGTTTATAGTAGTCTAAGAACATATTCTTACTCCAGTGCTGCTAAACCTTTAATGCAGATGCGTAACCAGTTCATTTCTAATGTTTACAGGTCCGATGCCACAGGTGGGAGGCAATACAGGTTTTGCAATTGCATATACAATAAAAATGTTAGTCAAAAATGGCTTAAATGTGTGCCTATTACCTGTCAATCTAAATTCAAGAGTGATTTTTGACTGCATCCTTTTTGGACTTATTTGTGGGAGGAAAGAGTACTGGAAACCTGAGAAGCAGAAAAAATCATAGAAAATCATCTGGAAAAAGATGTCTTCTTAAAACAGTAATAAAATATAAGATACAGGTATATTTTACTGACAAATATAAACAATTATAGAGAAAGATATTATTTTAAAATATAATGTTTTCTTAGAAACAAAGCTAAAGGATTTGGAAAATATAATGTGAATAAACTGAAACAGGTATTAACTGATATCCAGGTATTCTAGGTATAAAGTATTACTTGTGTAAAAATTTTTAAAATTTTAATGATAAATATATCAATATATTGGATTTGGGTTTTACACAAATATTTTTCATTTTACTGTGGGAGAATTTATTCAATTATGAATATTCCATTACAAATTATGAATGGGAGAAATTATAAAAATAACTGTATTACAGAATAAACTCAATGCTTCATGTAATTATTTAGGAAATTAACTAGGTTGTTCAGACTTTAAATATTATTTGTTCTAAATTATTTGGAGATAACTTTTCAGATTTTCATTACTGACAAAGACATAGCTGAGTTGCTTTTTCCTTTTGTCTTTTCCTTAATGAAGATAACAGAAACTATTACCCAACATCTAAGCAATCTGCTTATTCACTGGAAGGACTGATGCTGAAGCTGAAACTCCAATGCTTTGGCCACCTGATGCTAAGAGCTGACTCATTTGAAAAGACCCTGATGCTGGGAAAGATTGAAGGCGGGAAGAGAAGGGGACGACAGAGGATGAGATGGTTGGATGGCATCACTGACTCGATGGACATGAGTTTCAGTAAACTCCGGGATTTGGTGATGGACAGCGAAGCCTGGCATGCTGCAGTCCATGGGTTCGCAAAGAGTCAGAGATGACTGAGCGACTGAACTGAACTGAAGCAATCTGCTCCTTTAGTCACTAGGAAATGAACATACTCCAAAAAAAAGAAGAATGAACAAAGGCTCTCTCTTCAGGGAATAGCAAATGCAGAAATTTTCATTTGTATTCAAGACTGTATTACTCACAGTAGTTACAGCAGACCTGGTGGGCCGTGGTGATTTGCACACACACACAGGACACTGACCACCATCCCCCACTCACCATCACAACACAGAGCAACCTGTTACTTGGCAATTTAAGCAATTTTTCCCATGGGGCAGTCAAATTAATCTCTCAAACTTGTTTTGAAAAAGGAGAATGATAAACATTTCATGATAACAAAACTTAAGTATAAATTTTACTCATTGACTAATTCAACAAATGTTCCTTAGCACGGTGGTGGGGGGAGAAAGACACCAGAGTCATGTTTTCATTGAGCTTAAAATCCCACAGAGCAGAGGGATTCTGAACAGAGTGCATGAAGTCCAAGTTCCACTGCTGTGGGGGCAGGAGGCATGCCATCCTAAGCTGAGGGTGGGAGGAAACGGGGCGGTAACTGGGTGAAGTGTGTGTGAGGGTTCACTAGGCTGGGGGAGCCCATGCAAGGACCACAGGTTAGGAAGGGCCAAGATGCCCATATGACCGAGTGCACACGTGTCTCTGTGCTCATGAATCATACACAGGCTGCACAGGTACACATTTAGACTTATTTTTGTTGCTTGTTGTGATTACTGTCAGTTTCTTTATAGAATATTAGGATATACCACTTCCTATTTCTGCAATAGGAAATTGTTTTTAACTTAAAACTACATCATCATCTAGATGGCTGGTGGGAAACTGCTGTGTAACACAGGGAGCCCAGCCTGGCACTCTGTGATGACTTGGAGGGGTGGGATGCGGGGAGGGGAGGGAGGCTCACAGGGGAGGGGACATATATAATTGTGCATGGCTTGCATTGTTGTAAGGCAGAAACCACCACAGCATTGTAAAGCAACTTTCCTCCAATTAAAATATAAATGAAAAAATATATCATAGATGACCTTACAGATAACTGATATAGATCTAATATTTTATTGCAAATTTTACTGAGATAATTGTAGATTCACACATAGTAGTAAGAAATACTACACAGAGATCCTGCGTATATTTTGCCTACTTTCCTGCAGTGTATTTTGCAAAAGTATAGTACAACATCATAACCAGGAGACTGACGTTGGAAGACCACTGATTTTATTCAGATTTCCTCAGTTTTACTTGTGCGTGTATGAAGTTTGACACAACTGATCACTCGTGTGGGTTTGTGTGTGCACCACCATCGTCAAGATAACCACTTAGTTCCAACAAAAGCTCATGTTACCCTTTTATGACCACACAGTCCTGCTCTCCACACACCCAACCCCATCCCTAACCTCTGGCAACTAACATGTCCTGCATTTGTAAAATGCTTCCTTTCACAGATGCTGTATAAATGAAAACACAAAGTGTATAATCTTTTGGGACTGGCTTTTCTTCACTGGACATAATTCACTTGAGGTTCCTCCAGATTGCTATATGTATCAAATGTTTGCTCCTTTTTACTGTTGAGGAGGAGTTCATGGGGTCGGTATATCACAGTTTGTTGAAGCATCTTTGGGCTCTTTCCAGTTTTGGACTATTATGAATAAAGCTATTATGAGCACTTTTTGTACAGGTGTGTGTGTGTGTGTATGTGTGTGAAGTATGTTTTTTTTCTTCCTGAGATACGCATTCAAGAGTGAAATTGCTGGATTGTGTAATAATCACATATTTAATTTTATAAGAAGCTGCCACGCATTTTCCAGGGTGGCTGTACCACGTGACATTCCTACCAGCAATGTATGAGTGATCCAGTGTTCCTGCAACCATACAAGCATTCAGTGGTCTCACTAATTTTTTTTTTTATTTTAGCCATTTAGACAGATGCATAGTGATATCTCCTTATGGTCTAATTTGCATTTCCCTGATGACTAACTTTTGAAAAACTTCATGGTTACATTCACATATGCATGTGCCTGTGCTAAGTCACTTCTGATTCTTGTGACCCCATAGACTGTAGCCCGCCAGGCCCTTCCGCCCATGAAATTCTCCAGGCAAGAATACTGGAGTGGGTTACCATGCCCTCCTCCAGGAGATCTTCCTGACTCAGGGACAGAACCCGTCTCCTGTGTCCGCTGCATTGGCAGGCAGGTTCTTTACCATTGTGCCACCTGGAGCCCTCACATATGCATGATTTCATACAAATGGGACAGTCTGTATGCTGGATATTTTTCTCTGTTCACTGTATTTTCTTACTTTTCCTTTTTGCTTGCTGATTTTACCCATCTTCCTCTCTCTCCCACTTCATTATCATCTCCTCTCACCTAGATAATGCTTGTGAAGACCCACACTCTTTCTCTCACTTTTTCTTTTACAAAATGTGATTATTCAGTACATACAGCTCTGCTGGTTGTTTTGCCTGAAGAACTACACTTCACAAAATGCCTTTAAGTTAATTGGGTTATTTAGAATTCTTTCCAGTGATTGTATACTATTTCATGATAAGGATATACCATGATTTATTCAACAATTTTCTTGATAGGCATTCAGCAGTTTTGTTATCATTACGCATAATGTATAATACACCAAATATATTCCCCAAAAGGTTCACTGAGTCAAGGGTATACATGTTTACAACAGCAGCTGTCAGTTTTCTTGAAAAAATAATTGAAACAATTCACATTCCCACTAGCCATTATGACAATGCAATTTTATCTGCACTTTCATTCCAAATAAATGTGAGAGCTCTTTTTAATCTTGACTTTAATCTTGTTATTTTGATTTTCACAACTCTGCTTTTCAGTGTAGTCTGTTTCCATATAATTTTGTCATTTTAATAAAAGACATAGACTACTGCATCTTAGTATCTATCTAAAAAACATAACTTCCAAGGAAAAGTACTCAAATTCCTTATCAGTTTTTAAGTACTTCCTTTTTTCCCACTGGCATGCCTTGAAGTTAAGACAATTAAAAAAAACTGTGCCATGACTTTTTAAACATTTTTACTACCATCTAAAAGCAGACTGTTACATCTACATATTAAAAATGGTTTAAAAA
Source organism: Bubalus bubalis (assembly GCF_019923935.1). Lineage (NCBI taxonomy): Eukaryota > Metazoa > Chordata > Mammalia > Artiodactyla > Bovidae > Bubalus > Bubalus bubalis. The sequence continues at coordinate 54,295,891 of NC_059178.1, read as the reverse complement.
ACAATACCCTCAAATTAATCATAATTTAAGCTAGCTGAAAACTCTCTGCAAGAATTGCACACAAAAGCATTCTTCATTTTTACACTTCGATCTTGCCTCAGCCTCACTGTCAGGAAACTCTTCTCTTGGAATTTAAGGCCATTTTCTTTGAGTGAAGAGACCTTCATTTCTCAAAATTCTACCATGAATCCACCACCAATGACAAAGTAAATAAAATCTTCCAATTTCAGACTTGGGGTTTACAGCTGTGAGCCTAAATTTCAGAATTATGGCAGAAACCAACACAATGTAAAGCAACTGTTCTCCAGTTAATAATAAAATAAATTAAAATAAAAAAATAAATTTCAGAATTATGTAGAAACATAATTCAATATCCTTCTTATCTGAAATAATAGCCTCCAGTATTGTCTCTGTACCCAAAACACAACTCAGGACAATTAAAAACTGCAAAACAACAGTGAAAATTGAAACATACAAACAACAGAGAAAATGATCTTTTATCTGTTTTGGAAAACTAGTTTTCTGGGAGTTATTAGATTTAATCTAAGACATTATTTAAGAGCTCAGAGAAAACTGAAGTGATCAAGTAGCAAGACAGTGAACAAGAAGGCACAGATATTAATATATAATTATTAATGGATATTAATATATGACACCAGCAAGGCTGGGACAGGTTCTATTATCACATGGGGATTTATATTACCAGAAAGACTTCTATTCAACCACCACAAAAGTCAATTCTAAATGATGAAATGAGGTCAGATGGCAAGTGAAGAAAGTATATAAAAAGGATAAAGGCATTCAAGGAAAGAGGAACACTTTGACACATTCTAATTCAATTTAGCAAAACTAAGATAAGTGTAGGTGAGTAGGTGTGAGCAATTTATTTAGGCAAAGTGACCTTATCAGTCTTGAATAATATAATCAAGTAATAAGTACACCTATAAACTTTAACCATAAATACAGAAGGTTTACTCCCTTTTAAAAGTTACTAACAAAGCATCTCCTAAAAGACTTAACCATTATTTTAAATTCACATCTTTCAAAGACTTAGTGCTTTCTGCTTCCATCCAGTATAAAATGAAAACACCATTCCATTGAGAAAAATCTTTAAAAAACTATGATAAGCCAACTAATATATTACACAGCACAGGGATTCCAGGGCTTCTCTGGTGGCTCAGCTGGTAAAGAATCCGCCTGCAATGGGGGAGACCTGGGTTCAATCCCTGGGTTGGGAAGATCCCTTGGAGAAGGGATGGCTACTCACTCCAGTATTCCAGCCCAGAGAATTCCTATGACTGTATAGTCCATGGGGTCACAAAGAGTTGGACACGTCTGAGCGTGTGTGTGATAAAGTTTCACTTTCACTTTTCACAGGGATTCCAAAATGAGAAACACTGCGAGTTCCAACGATAAACTGCCTAGTGTCTCAATAATGTCAGAGTGCTTTATGAACTGGGATGCTAAATTCAATCTGAAATGTACTTAACTTGTAATACTGAGGATCCATGAAAGCAACCAATTGCTCACAGGTCTGCTCTGGAGCGCCTAGGGACCGTGGCTGTGCCCCCGTGCCCACTCTTACACTGTTAATGCCTTACCAACCACCTCCAATGGCACTTGGCAAGAACCAGAGCACATGTCAGGAGCTTGCTCTAACAAACACCCCACAGGCATTGTTTGCTTAATTCTCCAAGCTTGAATGGAAACCTCAAAAGTCCTCAGACCACCTGGGAACAAAATCCAGACACAGCCAGATAATAAACAGGCACCGATAACATCTGTAGCAACAGAGAGACCAAGCTTACTAATAGTCTTCCACAGCACATTCTCACCACAATAAGCCATGCAGTTCATAGGCGGATCTTAATGCATCTGGGCTATTGTCTCAGAAGCAGCTCCAGGTCTTCAAGCTGGAGACAGGGCTGTGATTACTTACCTGATTCACAGGCAAATGTCTTTGACGTTTCATCATGAAAGATAATTGCCACTGCATGCTTCTTTGTCTCTCGAGGCAGCCTGGTTATATTTTTGATGTTGTGCAGTTCAGTTACCTTGAACAAAAAAACATTTTTAACTTAGCATACAGTACATGCTCTATGCTGGGTGCTCACACAAAATGATCCGTTATTATTGTCCTAAGTCACTTTCCAATGGATATTTTTACTTGTTTCTAATTAACAGGAATCAAATACCATGCAGAATGAAAACAAAAAACTTTTTCGATGCCATCAACTGTGGTTATTTGCTTTGCTCAATTTTGAAAGAGTCTAAAAATTATGTAGAAGAATAACTCTGAAAGCAAGGACTCCTGTGTTTTTTAAAAAATTGTATCTTTTACAAACAGTAGCCAGTATGGCACACAGAAGATTCTCAATAAATTTGCATTAAATATTGATTGGATTTAACACCTCAACTGTCTCCTAAAACCCACTTATCATGCAAGTCCCTGGTGGAAATGCAGTCTAACTGACACCTGTCAATCAGCAGACTGTGACTCTAAAATTCTGGAAACATTACATATAAGCAATGGACTTCCTTCCCAGCCCAAACCACAAAGTGTTCACGGACCCTTATATCCTTGCTCACCACCCTGTTCTCTCACCAAGGCTCATTCGTGATTTATGGACCCAGGTTAACAACTCTACTCTTTCGGCAACTAATAATTTTATTGAACAAGTATTTTAGCTCTCAATTGTATGGGTACAAGGCTTTCTGCTGTAACTTGTGCATTTTTATTTCTCTCCACAGTCCCTAGAAATGAGCAGTTTGTGTACTTCCTCACTTAGTCTGCAAATACAACTTTACAATAATAATGCTGTGTGAGTTCATTTCTAAAATGCACTTCTCAACATGCTACGTCAGTATTTCTTCTAATAAAAGATCCAACAGGTTCGTTTTCATTTCCATCTATATAAATACTTAAAAACTTCTCTAAGTTTCTTTGACCTATGTGCTATTGAGAAGTGCATTGTTCACTCTCCAAGTATTTCAGAATTTTCTAGCTATTTTCTATTACTGGTTTCTAGTTTCACTGCATTCTAGTTTAATTTCATATGGTAGAGAGAAGGTACGCTACGGTTTCCGTTTTCTTTAATTGGTTATGTTCTATAGCCCAAACTACCGTTCAAACTACCGCACAATTGCACTCATCTCACACGCTAGTAAAGTAATGCTCAAAATTCTCCAAGCAAGGCTTCAGCAATACGTGACGGTGAACTTCCAGATATTCAAGCTGGTTTTAGAAAAGGCAGAGGAACCAGAGATCAAATTGCCAACATCTGCTGGATCATGGAAAAAGCAAGAGAATTCCAGAAAGCCATCTATTTCTGCTTTATTGACTATGCCAAAGCCTTTGACTGTGTGGATCACAATAAACTGTGGAAAATTCTTCAAGAGATGGGAATACCAGACCACCTGACCTGCCTCTTGAGAAACCTATATGCAGGTCAGGAAGCAACAGTTAGAACTGGACATGGAACAACAGACTGGTTCCACATAGGAAAAGGAGTACATCAAGGCTATATATTGTCACCCTGCTTATTTAACTTATATGCAGAGTACATCTTGAGAAACGCTGGGCTGGAGAAAGCACAAGTGGGAATCAAGATTGCCAGGAGAAATATCAATAACCTCAGATATGCAGATGACACCACTCTTATGGCAGAAAGGAAGAACTTAAGAGCCTCTTGATGAAAGTGAAAGAGGAGAGTGAAAAAGTTGGCTTAAAGCTCAACATTCAGAAAACTAGGATCATGGCATCTGGTCCCATCACTTCATGGCAAATACATGGGGAAACAGTGGAAACAGGGGCTGACTTTATTTTTCTGGGCTCCAAAATCACTGCAGATGGTGGCTGCAGCCATGAAATTAAAAGATGCTTACTCCTTGGAAGGAAAGTTTTCACCAACCTAGAAAACATATTAAAACGCAGAGACATTACTTTGTCAAAAAAGGCCCATCTAGGCAAGGCTGTGGTTTTTCCAGTAGTCATGTATGGATCAGAGAAGGCAATGGCACCCCACTCCAGTACTCTTGCCTGGAAAATCCCATGGATGGAGGAGTCTGGTGGGCTATAGTCCATGGGGGTCGCTAAGAGTCAGACACGACTGAGTGACTTCACTTTCACTTTTCACTTTCATGCATTGGAGAAAGAAATGGCAACCCACTCCAGTTTTCTTGCCTTGAGAATCCCAGGCACGGGGGAGCCTGGTAGGCTGCCATCTCTGGGGTCACACAGAGTTGGACACGACTGAAGTGACTTAGCAGCAGCAGCAGCAGTGGCATGTATGGATATGAGAGTTGGACTATAAAGAAAGCTGAGTGCCGAAGAATTGATGCTTTTGAACTGTGGTGTTGGAGAAGACTCTTGAGAGTCCCTTGGACTGCAAGGAGATCCAACCAGTCCATCCTAAAGGGGATTAGTCCTGGGTGTTCATTGGAAGGACTGATGTTGAAGCTGAAACTCCAATACTTTGGCCACCTTATGCGAAGAGCTGATTCGTTGGGAAACACCCTGATACTGGGAAAGATTGAGGGCAGGAGGAGAAGGGGACGGCAGATAATGAGGTGGTTGGATGGCATCATTGACTCAATGGACATAGGTTTGGGTGGACTCCGGGAGATGGTGATGGACAGGGAGGCCTGGTGTGCTGCGGTTCATGGGGTTGCAAAGAGTCGGACACGACTAAGCGACTGAACTGAACTATGGCCCAGAACGTGATGCATCCTGGTAAGAGTTCCATGTGAGCTGAGAAGAGTGTGTATTCTGCTGTTTGATGACATACATGTTCATTACATCTAGTTAATTGATGGTGGTTTGAGTTCACCTATGTCTTCGCTGATTTTCTGCCTGTTCAATCTGTCTACTTCTGAGTGAGGGGGGTTGAAGACGCTAACTATGACAGTAAGTGCATCTATTCCCCTTGTTCTATCAGTTTCTGCCTTATGTCGTTTATTGATCTGTTGTCAGGTGCACCCAGATGTCATATCTTCTTGTAGGACTGACAAATTTATCAATATGTAATACTTAATAAAAACCTTTGCTTTGTAGTCTGTTTGTCTGAAATTAAAACTTACTCTTGTGTTCTTTCGATTAATGTTAGTATAGCATATCTGAAGAGAAACTAAAGAGCCTCTTGATGAGGGTGAAAGAGGAGAATGAAAAAGCTGGCTTAAAACTAAACATTCAAAAAACTAAGGTCCCATCTGGTCCCATCAATTCATGGCAAATATATGGGGAAAAAGTAGAAGCAGTGACAGATTTTATTTTCTTGGGCTCCAAAGTCGCTGCACACAGTGATTGCAGCCATGAAATTAAAAGACACTTGCTCCTTGGAAGGAAAGCTATGACAAACCCCAGTGTTTTAAAAAGCAGAGATTCCTCTTTTTGACAAAGATACATAGGGTCAAACCCATGGTTTTTCCAGTAGTCATGGACAGATGTGAGTCAGTCACTTCAGTCGCTCAGTCATGTCCAACTCTTTGCAATCCCATGGACTGCAGCACACCAGGCCTACCTGTCCATCACCAACTCCCGGAGCTTACGCAAACTGATGTCCATCAAGTCGGTGATGTCATCCAACTATCTCATGCTCTGTCGTCCCCTTCTCCTACTGCCTCCAATCTTTCCCAGCATCAGGGTCTTATCTAATGAGTCAGTTCTTCATATCAGGTGGCCAAGGTATTGGAATTTCAGCTTCAGCATCAGTCCTCCTAATGAATATTCAGGACTGATTTCCTTTAGGATTGACTGGTTGGATCTCCTTGCAGTCCAAGGGACTCTCAAGAGTCTTCTCCAACACCACAGTTCAAAAGCATCAATTCTTCGGTGCTCAGCTTTCTTTATAGTCCAACTCTCATATCTATACATGACTACTGGAAAAACCATAGCTTTGACTAGACAGACCTTTGTTGGCAAAGTAATGTCTCTGCTTTTTAATATGCTGTCTAGGTTGATCACAGTTTTTCTTCCAAGGAGAAAACGTCTTTTAATTTTATGGCTGCAGTCACCATCTGCAGTGATTTTGGAGCCCAAAAAGTAAAGTTTCTCACTGTTTCCATTGTTTCTCCATCTATTTGCCATGAAGTGATGGGACTGGATGCCATGATCTTATTTTTCTGAATATTTTAAGCCAACTTTTGGGCTTAGTTTTAAGCCAATTTTTTCACTCTACTCTTTCACTTTCATCAAGAGGCTCTTTAGTTCTTCTTCTCTTTCTGACATAAGGGTGGTATCATCTCCATATCTGAGGTTATTGATATTTCTCCTGGCAAACTTGATTTCAGTTTGTGCTACTCTGCATATAAGTTAAATAAGCAGGGTGACAATATACAGCCTTGGTGTACTCCTTTCCTGATTTAGGACCAGTCTGTTCCATGTCCAGTTCTAACTGTTGCTTCTTGACCTGCATATAGATTTCTCAGGAGGCAGGTCAGGTGGCCTGGTATTCCCATCTCTTTCAGAATTTTCCACAGTTTCTTGTGATCCAAATAGTCAAAGGCTGTGGCATAGTCAATAAGCAGAAGTAGATGTTTTTATGGAACTCTCTCGCTTTTTTGATGATCAAACAAATGTTGGCAATTTGATCTCTGGTTCCTCTGCCTTTTCTAAATCCAGCTTGAACATCTGGAAGTTCATGGTTCATGTACTTGACTTGGAGAATTTTGAGCATTACTTTGCTAGTGTTTGAGATGAGTGCAATTGTGCAGTAGTTTGAACATTTTTTGGCATTGCCTTTCTTTGGGATTGAAATGAAATCTGACCTTTTCCAGTCCTGTGGCCACTGCTGTGTTTTCCAACTTTGTTGGCATATTGAGTATAGCACTTTCACAGCATCAAATTTTAGGATTTGAAATAGCTCAACTGGAATTCTATCACCTCCACTAGCTTTGTCTCAGTGATGCTTCCCAAGGCCCACTTGACTTTGCATTTCAGGATGTTTGGCTCAACGTCAGTGATCACACCATTGTGGTTATCTGGGTCATGAAGATCTATTTTTGTACAGTTCTTCTGTGTTTTCTTGCCACCTTAAGGATTCTTGCCATCTCACAGATATAAGAGTTGGACCACAAAGACAACTGAGTGCCGAAGAATTGATGCTTTTGGACTGTGGTGCTGGAGAAGAGTCTTGAGAGTTCCTTGGACTACAAGGAGATTGAACAAGTTGATCCTAAAGGAAATCAACCCTGAATATTCACTGGAAGGACTGATGCTGAAGGTGAGGCTCCAATACTTGGCCATGTGATATGAAGAGCTGACTGATTAGTTAGAAAAGACTCTGATGACGGGAAAGATTGAAGGCAGAATGAGAAGAAGGCAGCAGAAGATGAGATGGTTTGACAGCACCACGGACTAAATGGACATAAATTTGGGCAAATTCTGGGAGATAGTAAAGGACAGGGAAGCCTGGTATGTTGCAGTCCATCAGGTCAAAAGAGCTGCACGTGACTCGGTGACTGAGCAACAACAAAGTATGCTTTTCTATACCCACATATTTTTAATTTATAGATGTCTTTACATTTATGGTGGGTTTCTTTATGATAGTGTATGGTTGCATCTTGTTTGATCCACTCTGACAATTCTCATCTTTTAATTGGTGCATTTAAGCCATTGATATTCAAAGTAAATATCAGTGTAACTGGACTAATATATAGAATATTTGTACCTGTTTTCTATTTCTTGTCCCTCTTCTCTGTTTCTATTTTATCTTTCACTCTTTTTTCTGTCTTTTGTGGTTTTAATTGTGAATTTTATATGATTCCATTCTTCCTCCTTTCTAACATGTCAGCTATACCTTTTTTTTTTTAACTTTTTTAGTTGCTGCCCTAGAGTATGAAATATAAATTTACAGCTAATGCAATTCCAAACCACACTATATCAAACTACACATATATCAGAGATACATACATATATATCTACTTATCATATATATATATATTTATAAATGTATACAAAATCAAATACATTGTTGGTGCTATTTTGAACAAACTGTCACCTGTTAGATCAATTAAGAATAAGAAAAAATGAAACTTTTTTATCTCCACTCACACCTTTTTGATGCTTTTCCTTTCTTTATATAGATCTGAGTATCTAACCTACATTATTATTTTCTCTAAAGAAATAATTTTAACATTTTTTACAAAGTCAGTCTTACCAGCAATAAGTTCAATTTTGTTTGAAAAAGTCAATTTCTGCTTCACTTTTAAAGATAATTTTACAGGGCATATGGAACTCTAGGTTGATGGATATTGTTCATCTTAAAACATTAAATATAGTTAGCTCTCGATATCTTAGGATTCCACATCGTCAGGTTCAACCAACTTTGGATTGGGTACTACTTTTACGATCCACGGTTGGTTGAATCCGAGGACGTGGGACCCGCAGATATGAGACTCAGATGTGCTTGCTATTTTATGTAAGGGTTTTAGGCATCCATGGATTTTGGTATCCGTGGAGGATACTGGAACTGACCCCCCATTAGATACCAAGAGATGGCTGTGTTTCACTCTAATCTGTTGCTTGCATAGTTTCTGAGGGAAAGGTAAATGTAATTCCTCTTTGTTCCTCTGTGGAGAAGATGGTTTTTCCTCTCTCTGGTTTCTTTCAGGACTTTTTCCTTGCTTCTCTATAGTTGAAAATGCCTAGGTATACTTTTCATTCATTTTTTTTTTTGTGGGGAGCAGTAATCCTGCTTGGGGTTCACTGAGATTCCTGGATCTGTAGTTTTGTGTTTGACATTAATTTGGGGAAATTGTTAGTTATTACTGGTAGAATTTTTCTTTCTTTCTTCTCATGTTGGTACTTCCATTGTGCATATATTATACCTTTTATAGATGTCCCAACAGTGCTTGAGTATTGGTTTTATTTTTACTGTTTCAGTCTCTGTTCTCTCTGTTTTTCAGCTCTGGAGGTGTCTTTTTATTTTTTACTTATGGCTGTTCTGGGTCTTTGTTGCTGCACAGGCTTTTCTCTAGTTGCAGCGTGTGGAGGCTACTCTCCAGTTGCCTTGCAGGAGCTGCTCACTGCAGCGGCTCCTCTTGTTTGCAGCACAGGGTCTAGGGCAGAGGCTTCAGCGGCTGCAGGAGCTGCTCACTGTGGTGTCTCCTCTTGTTTGCACCACAGGGTCTAGGGCACAGGCTTCAGCGGCTGCAGCACATGGGCTCAGTGGTTGCAGCTCCCAGGCTCTAAAACACAGGCTCAACAGTTGTGGAGCATGGGCTCATCTCCTCAGCATGTGGGATTCTTCCAGATCAGGGATTGAACTCATGTCTCCTGCACTGGCAGGTGGGCTCTTTACCACTGAGCCACCAGGGAACCCTGGAAGTTTCTACTGAGACATCTTCAAGCTTGTAGATTCTTTCATCAGCCATGTCCAGTGTTTATACATTCATCAAAGGCATCCTTCATTTCTGTTAGAGTATTTTTTCTTTTTGGTTCCTTAGACGTTCTGTCTCTTTTCTGACAGTTCCCACCTTTTCTTGCATACTGTCTACTTTATCCATTAGCCCTTAGTGTAGTAATCATAGTTGTTTTAAATTCCTGGTCTGATAATTTCAACTACCCTGCCTTTTCTGATTTTGATGTTCCATCTATCTCTTCAAATTGTATATTTTGAAGAGATATTTTCAAATATCCTTGAAATGCTATTGGTATTTTACCTTTTGGTAATACCTTGTAATTTTTTCTTGGTAGTCACTGATTTTTTTTTTTTTGGTAATATTTCCTTTTAAAATCTGTAATGATGTGGACTTCTAGCCTCATAAAATAACAAGCTTATCACTCAAGGTTGCTGTGCAGTCTGTCCAGAGGGGCCCTTATGGTCTCTGTCACAATAAATTTACAGTCTATAGTCGACATGCTGGAAAAATTATTTTAATATTTAAAAAATATTTGTTTTTCTCTCTCCTTGTCATTATCTCACTTAACATGCAAAACTAAAATTGGTAAGGTAAGTGATTTCAAGTTAAATAAACTAAAAATGGTTTGCTTCATATATAACATGTATAAAAACACCTACATATGTGTATATATGCATTCATATGTGCATTTATACATATACTATATCTATTTATTTATCTAAAAAAAATTCATTTTCTCTTCCACGGAAGAAAAATTAGGCACTAGTATCTTAAAGTGTCAGATCCTGGAGAGAAAGATGAGAATTTTTTTGGAACAATGATTTGTATATTATATTTGAAGTACATTAAAGCATACTCTCAACAATAAACTCTTAAATTTTTAAATCATTTGATGATTGATTCAAGTAATAGTTAACCCAAATTTTATTCTAAAATAGTAGATTAAAGATATTTTAAAAAGAGACATTATTTCCAAGTGTTATTAATTTTAAATAAGCAAATGATCTTACTAAAATTAAGTACAGTCTAAAAGCAATGAAGATCATGTGTTGCCTAAGAACAGATACTATCCATGTTAGGTGAGTATAAAAGTGATATGCCACTATATAAGATATATTATATATAATATCAAGTTGTGCCAAACAATATCATAAATACATTTATTATTCTGCTCCAAGGCCTTTTCCAAATATTTTTATTTACAAATATAAAAGAATATTGGAACTAATATTGCATAAGACATCTTTTTTTCACCTCATAGCAAAAAATCAACAGAGCAAATTAATAAACAGCCTAGCAAAATGCAGCAAGCACTAGAGATTTTCTAACTTTTGTGCCTCAGGCAATCTGACAAACAATGTAGTTCAAACAAAGTGTTTGCTCTTCTGTAAAATTCACATTTAGAGATGCAGAGAAGCTCTTCAAGCAGACATGGTTACACTGGTTTCCGCAACAGTGTGAGGCTTTCAGTTGATCAGTAGTGCGATGCTACCCACTTCAGTGTGTGCCCTAACAAACTGAAGCAGAGCACTCACGGGGGCATAAAATCTCACCTCTCAGATTGTCTTGGTTAGGAAGTTCAAGAGTTCTGTTAGATTACAAAATGTTACAAAATCATACCGGAAGATTTTCTAAGGACTTGGTATACCTTTGGAATTTGCATGCATGCATGCTCAGTCGCTTCAGTTGTGTCCGACTCTGCGACCTTATGAACTGTAGCCCTCCAGGCTCCTCTGTCCATGGGGATTCTCCAGACAAGAATACTGGAGTCGGATGCTATGCCCTCCTCCAGGGGATCTTCCCAACCCAGGGATCGAATCTGCATCTCCTGTCTCCTGCACTGGCGGGTGGGTTCTCTACAGTTAGCACCACCTCAGAAACCCCTTGGAATCTGATATATCTTTAATTTGAAATATATTTTAAAAATATTTAGAATCATAGCAATTCAGGTCAAGATATATCTGAATCTCTTGTCCTCAATTTTCACTTTCAGTACTAAATGATTTTATGAGCCAGTACAAAACTGTTTGCATTTTCTTAGAGGAAGGTAATTTTTAAAATAATATCTTTAAGTGCTTTAAATTAAAAATATTTTTATTGGTCTACAACCTAACAGTGTGACATAAAACTGTGAACTTATTATTGAGTGTTAAATCCCTGTGTGCATACTAAATCATTTCAGCCCTGCATGGTTCTTTGAGACCCCATGGGCTGCAGCCCACTAGGCTCCTCTGTGGGATTTTCCAGGCAAGAATACTGGAATGGGTTGTTATGTGTTTCTCCAGGGGATCTTCCAGATCCAAGGATTGAACCTGGATTGGCAGGCAAATTTTTACCACTAGCACCACCAAATCCTAGAGCATTTCAATAATATATATCTATAAATTATTACATCATTTAATAAACCAACCCATATTTCTGAAATATTAATTTTTTATATTGCTCTAATAGGACAAAACATTAGTTTAATAATAAGGCATTAAAATAATTAAATATGATATTAGCAGAATTTAATTAAAGGAAAAATTACTTGAAAATAATTCAGGTTGTTCAAGTCTAAGTCAATAAATGCTATGGTCAATAATTTAAAATGCTGAGGTCTAGTAAGTGTGCGTAGGTATACAAAAACAGCATGTTGTACACCTTAAATATATACAATTTTTATTTTATTATTTTAAAAAGAATACAGTAACTGGACTTTCTTGGTTACTCAGTAGGAAAGATTTTTGTCTGCAATGCAGAAGACGCAGTTTTGATCCCTGGGTCGGGAAGTTCCCCTGAAAGAGGAAATGGCAAACCCTCTCCAGTATTCTTGCCTTGGAAATTCCTTGGACAGAGGAGTCTGGCGGGCTACGGTCTATGGAGAGTTGGACACAACTTAGCGACTAAACAACAACCTTGTTTGGAGCCACTGCCTTGATTCCTGCTGCAGTTTTACCTATTATTGCCTTTGCTCCAAAACAAAGTGAAAATAACAAGTAATACGTTAGTGTTATGATGAAAACAGTGTTGTCTGCGTGGACAATTCTGAGGTCCACTGTTCCAAACACAGGCTTCTCTCGAGCCCACAACACCTGCTCTGTCCTGAAACTCCTCCAACGTCTATTTCACACACACTCCCCTTACCCCTTCCCCTCCACAACTTCACTATTGCTCTTTCTCATCTCAAATATTTCCATTTGTTTTTCCATCTGCCTTCATACCCTTCATCTTCCATTGTCTTGTTCACACTGGTTTTAGACTTATATTTTTAACCCAAACGTTTTATCATGCTCCTTCATTTATCATGCCTTCAGTCAGTCAGTCAGCGTTAGACGCTAAGTCATGTCTGACACTTTGCGATGACTGTAGCCTGCCACACTCCCCTGTCCATGGCATTCTCCAGGCCAGAACACTGGAGTGGGTGGCCATTTCCTTCTCCAGGGGCTCTTAACCCAGGGATCGAAACTGGGTCTCCCGCATTGCAGGCAGATTCTTTACCGTCTGAGCCACAAGGCATTAAAACCATTTAATTACACCTTAAAATTAAGTTCTCACTCTTTAGCAAGGACTTGATGACTTTAATGACTCAGTTCCTTCCTGGAAATTGAATCTCATCTTTGTCTACATTAACCTTGAACACAAGTTAGTGTCCAGCCATGTACAAAGTCTTTCAGTTGTTTTGAATAGAAATGTGCTCTTTAAAGGTGATGCTAAAGCTGAAGCTCCAATACTTTGGGCCACATGATGTGAAGAGCTGACTTATTAGAAAAGACCCTGATGCTCAGAAAGATTGAGGCCAGGAGGAGAAGGGGGCGACAGAGGATGAGATGGTTAGATAGCATCACCGACTCAATGGACATGAATTTGAGCAAACTCCGGAGATAGTGGAGGACAGAGGAGCCTGGCGTGCTGCAGTTTATGAGCTTGCAGAGAGTTGGACACGACTTAGCAACGGTAAAACAACATTCAAAGGTTACAGAGTCTTTTACAGAATAATCTTCTTGGAGCTTCCTATCAAGCTCACAATCATTTGTCAAGACCAACAAGCCTCCCTTAACCTTCCCTGAATGACTCATGCACAGTTAATAGCCTGTCGCTGACGGTGGTCGTAGGTGGTGTTTCTCAAGCCCTTGACAGTGTGATCTGAATTCAGATGGCTTCCCGACTCATTATGAAATCTGGTTGTGCTCGTACAGTGGACTCAGTAAGTAAATTATTGAGTTGTTCCTTTATTAATTCATGTCATTTATTTATCAATTCTCTACATAACTCAACTTCTATATAGGATTTTTTTTTTTCATTTTAAATATATGCTTTTCACAGTGAAGACCAGTAGACGCCTATTAAGTGATTGGCTCTTTCATATCTGATGAGAAAAGAAAAGATTAAAGATAAAGAAGAGGGTAGCATACAGCTGCACTGGGCTATATGTTCTGAAATGGAGGGCATACTTCTGTGAATCACTTAATAAGACCAAACAAAAGAGAAGCTGCTTCACTTGCAGATGAAAATAGTTCATTAGATTTTAGTTGCTCTACCATTACTTAGTTTGTAGAACTTTCAGGAGGAATCTGATACGGGCTGAAGGGCATAGTGATATTTTCTCCAATTAAGCCCAAGTTTTTCAGAGGGGTCTTCTTTGCATACTTAGCAAAGTTCAGTTCAGTCACTCAGTCCTGTCCAACTCTTTGCGACCCCATGAATTGCAGCACGCCAGGCCTCCCTGTCCATCACCAACTCCTGGAGTTCACTCAGACTCACGTCCATCGAGTCAGTGATGCCATCCAGCCATCTCATCCTCTGTTGGCCCCTTCTCCTTCTGCCCCCAATCCCTCCCAGCATCAGAGTCTTTTCCAATGAGTCAACTCTTCGCATGAGGTGGCCAAAGTACTGGAGTTTCAGCTTCAGCATCATTCCCTCCAAAGAAATCCCAGGGCTGATCTCCTTCAGAATGGACTGCTTGGATCTCCTTGCAGTCCAAGGGACTCTCAAGAGTCTTCTCCAACACCACAGTTCAAAAGCATCAATTCTTCGGTGCTCAGCTTTCTTCACAGTCCAACTCTGACATCCATACATGACCACAGGAAAAATCATAGCCTCGACTAGACAAACCTTTGTTGGCAAAGTAATTTCTCTGCTTTTCAATATGCTATCTAGGTTGGTCACAATTTTCCTTCCAAGGAGTAAGCGTCTTTTAATTTCATGGCTGCAGTCACCATCCACAGTGATTTTGGAGCCCAGAAAAATAAAGTCAGCCACTGTTTCCACTGTTTCCCCATCTATTTCCCATGAAGTGATGGGACCAGATGCCATGATCTTAGTTTTCTGAATGTTGAGCTTTAAGCCAACTTTTCACTCTCCTCTTTCACTTTCATCCAGAGGGTCTTTAGTTCCTCTTCACTTTCTGCCATAAGGGTGGTGTCATCTGCATATCTGAGGTTATTGATATTTCTCCCAGCAATCTTGATTCCAGTTTGTGCTTCTTCCAGCCCAGCATTTTTCATGATGTACTCTGCATAGAAGTTAAATAAGCAGGGTGACAATATACAGGCTTGACGTACTCCTTTTCCTATTTGGAACCAGTCTGTTGTTCCATGTCCAGTTCTAACTGTTGCTTCCTGACCTGCATACAGGTTTCTCAGAAGGCAGGTCAGGTGGTTGGGTATGCCCATCTCTTTCAGAATTTTCCGCAGTTTATTGTGATCCCCACAGTCAAAGGCTTTGGCATAGTCAATAAAGCAGAAATAGATGTTTTTCTGGAACTCTTGCTTTTTTGATGATCCAGTGGATGTTGGCAATTTGATCTCTGGTTCCTCTGCCTTTTCTAAAACCAGCTTGAACATCTGGAAGTTCACGGTTCACATATTGCTAAAGCCTGGCTTGGAGAATTTTGAGCATTACTTTCCTAGCGTGTGAGATGAGTGCAATTGTGCGGTAGTTTGAGCATTCTTTGGCATTGCCTTTCTTTCAGATTGGAATGAAAATGGACCTTTTCCAGTCCTGTGGCCACTGCTGAGTTTTCCAAATTTGCTGGCATGTTTAGTGCAGCACTTTCACAGCATCATCTTTCAGGATTTGAAAGAGCTCCACTGGAATTCCATCACCTCCACTAGTTTTGTTCATAGTGATGCTTTCTAAGGCCCACTTGACTTCACATTCCAGGATGTCTGGCTGTAGGTGAGTGATCACACCATCGTGATTATCTTGGTCATGAAGATCTTTTTTGAACAGCAAAGTTAGGATGAACAAATTAAGGTTTATTGTAAAATGTAAAAATCACCACACTATTATGTTATATATCTTTCCCCTTAGCCTAACTGTGGATATTAAGCTATTCACATTCAACACAGGTTTAACTCACAAGCATAAAATAAATTTTCACTAGTTAGTATAAGATAAATAGCTGAAAAATCCTGTTTGGTGAATTTTTTTTTAATTTTAAAGTATCTCATCAGTTAACTGTCATGACGATTGAGATTAGATAGTGCCTATTGAGGCATTCAGTTTCTTTCTTTAAAGATAATTATATTTTGAAAAGTTAAAAAACTTAACTTCAGATTTTTTTCAAGTATATTCAAATGAACCAGAATACAAACGGCACTCTTCTTTCTTATTAATCTTACTAATAATTCTTATCTCTCCTGACATTTTACTAATCTCCTATGGTTGTTTTAATTAGGTCAGAGTTTTTATTTTTGGGAATAAACACTTTAGAAGATAGTTTAATAAAATTCTCTTCATTAGGATAGAGAATATTGATTTTCCAGTAAGAGAAAAAGGTGAAAAACTTACTAAAGTTTTAGATTATTTCAATTATTACATATCAATCTCTTTTGAAAGCCCAAATCCTAAGTGTTCATAATTATAATTTAATTATTGGTGTTACCCTATATATTGTATGCTTCAATATTCTGGTCACACTATTTGAATAGAAAGTGTATAACTGCTTCCTTCCAAAACTTTTATATCTATTTTCCAATAGCTGCTTCCTTATATTTGTCTATCACTGAAAAATAGGAAATGTGTACCATGGAAAAAATCAATATAACTCATTTTTTAAGCTCCTTGTGACACACTTTCATGTTCACTGTCTGACAACCCCAACATGTTCATAATCAATAATCACAAGTTCTGTTGTCAGCTGGCACAGTGGTAAAGAATCCGTCTGCCAATGCAGGAGACACAGGAGACACAGATGTGATCCTTGGGTCAGGAAGATCCTCTGGAGAAGGAAATGGCAACCCACTCCAGTATTCTTGCCTGGAAAATCCCGTGGACAGAGAAGCCTGGTGCGCTACCGTCCACAGGGTCACAAAGAGCCAGAGACACCTGAGCATGCACAGGCCACTCCAATATTAAACTACAGTGTGAAATGCATCTTCTAGAGAAAATAATTATGGATAAAATTACACTAGAATTAGAATTAATCACCGTTGGCTGTCCACTCAGCATCCAGTTCCAGCTCCTTCATTCCTAACAGAATCTGATTTTGTTCGTTGTGTGCCCCTATGTCACGTCACCCCAGTACCCAGGTAGGCATTGCTCACTTTCAGTATCCTGGTAGAATCTGTTATTCCTAGGGTTATAATCTCCTTGCTCATGATTAGTTTAAGAAAGACAATATGACCTAAATATAACCAGTGTCTTGTGAACAGAAGTCTTCTGGTGGCTTCAGAGAAATGTTTTCTAATCTGGAGGTAACTGCCAGATGAATCTAGCCCCTTCTCCGGGGGATGCTGTGTTGTCTGGGTGTCACAATTCAGAGATGCTACAGCTCTCATTCTAGTAGACTGAAGATGAGGGCAACCATACAAATGGCAGAGCAGAGACAGGAAAGAGAGGGAAAAAAAAAGAACGCACGTCCTTAATTTTCATTCTTGAGCAAGAATCAAGAATGAACCTACCCTGGAGCCATTTTCATTTTCTGGACATGCTGTAATATGTGAGCATGCTCGTCTTTAAGTTGTTTGAATTGGGGACTCTGATGCTGGGAGGGATTGGGGGCAGGAGGAGAAGGGGACGAGAGAGGATAAGATGGCTGGATGGCATCACAGACTCGATAGACTTGAGTCTGGGTGAACTCCAGGAGTTGGTGATGGACAGGGAGGCCTGGCGTGCTGCGATTCATGGGGTCGCAAAGAGTCGGACACGACTAAGCGACTGAACTGAACTGTTGCTTTCAACCAAAATCATTCTAACTTAACAACACTGAGAGCTGAGCTGCCCTCACTTCACCAAAGGAAACGGCTGTCCTCTCGGGGTGGCCAGCACAAGCTAGAGTGATGACCAGAACCTGGTCACACCTTCTGCTTCTCACACTGGTGCTCTTTCCACCAGTTTATGCGATAGCTACTGCTCTGAAATCCATGCTATTTAATAATGGCAAACAATGGCTAATGGGGACGTCATCACAGGAGGGAGAATTCAACTACAAAAGAGCCTCAGAGTGCAAGGAGGATGAAAGGTATCCCAGAAAACTCTATGTTATTACTCCAAAATTATTTTGAAGTTGTCTATTACAGAAAAACAAAACAACAACAACAACAACAACAACAAAAAACCAAAAAGAAAATCTATTTTCAGGGCTAAGAAATGCAGAACATCAGTACAAAGGAAAAATAAGCATTAAACAGGAAATCTCTATAGCTCTTTCCTCCCTCCTCCCTCCCGCCACCCCCCATCCTGGTCTCTCTCTCAACATGTTTCACTGACTCTAAAAACAAAAAGGCATGAAACAACTCTGTCAGCTCTAGCATCATTCTCCCTCTGAGAGGCAGAGCTTTGCTACACAGATACTAGCAGAGACACCACAGCTTCTAGGACTTTACTCAGCAGATGCACAACTTTAGATCTTTCAGTGACAGTAATGGGTTGAATAGCGCCCCCTCCCAATGGTATGTCAAGTCCTAAACCCCAGAACCTGTGAATGAGAACTTATTTGGGAAAAGGGGTCTTTGCAGGGGTGATTAAGGGTAGGACCTTGAGAAGGGTGCACCCTGGATTCAGTGAGGACACCGGAGCTGATGAGCAACAGAGGAGCAGAGGGAGCTGTGAGGCATGACGCAGTGGACGCGGCCACGTGCGTGTAGGCTGAATGGACCCCTGGAGCCAACAGAGGCTGAGGATCCTCTCAGAGGCTCTGGAGGTGCAGCCCAGCCAACACCCTGACCCTTGAACTCTGATCCTTAGAAATGGGAGAAAATAAACTGCAATTTTAAGACAAATCTGCAGTAGTCTGTTAGGCTAACCTAGGAAACTTACATGATTCAGTTCAGTTCACTCAGTCATGTCCAACTTTTTGCGACCCCATGGAGTGCAGCACGCCAGGCCTCCCTATCCATCACCAACTCCCGGAGTCTACCCAAACTCATGTCCATTGAGTCAGTGATGCCATCCAACCATCTCATCCTCTGTCGTCCCCTTCTCCTGCCTTCAATCTTCCCCAACATCAGGGTCTTTTCAAATAGGTCTGTTCTTTGCATCAGGTGGCCAAAGTATTGGAGTTTCAGCTTCAGCATCAGTCCTTCCAATGAACACTCAGGACTGATTTCCTTTAGGATGGAGTGGTTGGATCTCCTTGCAGTCCAAGGGATTCTCAAGAGTCTTCTCCAACATGATTACACAGTATTATTTGAATTTGGACAGCCAATTTGTGCTTTAAAGTCAGTTGTCTTGAATGAAGGTAAAATGACAGGAAGAAAGTGACAAAAAATGTGGATATAGACCTATTTCTCTAGTTAGATATTAGTTTTCTAAGAAGCAAAGAACACATATGTACTTACCTTGAGTCACCTAAAGCATAGCTAACATCAGAAAGTGTCTAAACGTAGTTCTTAAAATTGATAGACTCCATGAGAAAAATCACATGGTTACCTCAGCAGGCTAAAAAAAAATAACAGCATTGATACAGTTCAATACCTTTATGAGAAAAAAAACCCCATAAATATATGAAGAATAGAAAGGGATTTTATTGAAAATTGATTCACCAAAACTTATTTTACTTTATGCACAAGTACTAGACAGAGTCCCTGCCTACTGGAAGCATGGCAAAGGGGCTCTTGATCAGGTAGCACAGGTCCTGGACAGGAAGGTAAGAAAAAGACTAAGAAAGGAGGAGATAGAACGATCCATATTTGCAGAAAATATGATCACTGATATGAAAATACTAATAGCATTAATAGGAAAACACTATTAAAACAACAAAAGTATACAGCAGTTATCAAATATAGTTAACGCAAGAGACTAGCAGGATCCGTATACACTAACAATTGTTAATTAGAAAAAATTACCTTCACTATAACAAGAAAAACTGTAAAGTGCCTACAGATTTTGTTGGAGAAAAATTTAAAACTTAAAGAGAGAAGCTAAAGTGAAGTGAAAGTGTTAGCTGCTCAGCTGTGTCCGACTCTTTGTGACTCCACAGACTGTTGCCCGCCAGGCTCCTCTGTCCCTGGGATTCTCCAGGCAAGAATACTGGAGTGGGGTGCCAGTCCCTTCTCCAGGGGATCAGAACCCAGATCTCCTGCACTGCAGGCGGATTCTTTACTGTCTGAGCCACCAGGGAAGCCCAAAGTAAAAAAAAGCATATTCCATGCCCTTAGATAAATTGCTAAGGTACCTTTATAAAGTAAGAACTGAGCGTGTTTGGGAAACAATTGCTCTAACAAATGCTATAACACATGCTATCATGTGATCTGGTGGCAATTTAAAACAAGTGGCCTGTTAGTGGTCCAAGAACAAACATGCAGGCAGTACAGAGTAGAGAAAAACGTAAGAGACTCTCAAGAGTCTTCTCCAACACCACAATTCAAAAGCATTAATTCTTCGGCGCTCAGCTTTCTTCATAGTCCAACTCTCACATCCATACATGACCACTGGAAAAACCAAAGCCTTGACTAGATGGACCTTTGTTGGCAAAGTAATGTCTCTGCTTTTGAATATGCTGTCTAGGTTGGTCATAACTTTCCTTCCAAGGAGAAAGCGTCTTTTAATTTCATGGCTGCAATCACCATCTGCAGTGATTTTGGAGCCCAGAAAAATAAAGTCAGCCACTGTTTCCACTGTTTTCCCATCTATTTCGCATGAAGTGATGGGACCAGATGCCATGATCTTAGTTTTCTGAATGTTGAGCTTTAAGCCAACTTTTTCACTCTCCTCTTTCACTTTCATCAAGAGGCTTTTGAGTTCCTCTTCACTTTCTGCCATAAGGGTGGTGTCATCTGCATATCTGAGGTTATTGATATTTCTCCCAGCAATCTTGATTCCAGCTTTTGCTTCCTCCAGCCCAGCATTTCTCATGATGTACTCTGCATAGAAGTTAAATAAGCAGGGTGACAATATACAGCCTTGACATACTCCTTTTCCTATTTGGAACCAGTCTGTTGTTCCATGTCCAGTTCTAACTGTTGCTTCCTGACCTGCATACAGGTTTCTCAAGAGGCAGGTCAGGTGGTCTGGTATTCCCATCTCTTTCAGAATTTTCCACAGTTTATTGTGATCCACACAGTCAAAGGCTTTGGCATAGTCAATAAAGCAGAAACAGATGTTTTTCTGGAACTCTTGCTTTTTCGATGATCCAGTGGATGTTGGCAATTTGATCTCTGGTTCCTCTGCCTTGTCTAAAACTAGCTTGAACATCTGGAAGTTCACGGTTCACATATTGCTGAAGACTGGCTTGGAGAAATTTGGCCAGTCCTGTGGCCAGGACTGGAAAAGGTCATTTTTTTCTTTCTATCACACTAGAAAAACAAAAATAAGGACGGAAGCAAAGGGAAGAGAGGGAGGGAGAGAGGGAGGGAGGGAAATCCACTTTCCATAGAAAGTCAACTGATTGATACGTGAAATTCTAGCAGGTCAACTGCTATTAATTATATGACAGTTACAACTTCCCAGTGCTTTGAGTTAGTCTTCTGCTCAGCTCTCTATGGCCTAGTATGTGATAACTCCTAATATAGCTAGTGGGAACAATTATGTTTCTCTAGTAAAGGACACAGAGTGGAAAAGAGTATGATCACTGTTTTAGTTGTTTAGTTGCTAAGCCGTGTTCGACTTTCTGCAGCCCCATGGACTGTAGACTCTGCTGTCCATGGAATTTCCCAGGCAAGAATACTGGAGTGGGTTGCCATTAGAGTGAAAGCAACATTCCAATTATTGTTCGAATGTGATTAAAGTGTATAAAATATCCAAGCTTGGGGATAATAATGGGTCTGATCTCATGAGTTTACTTGCAAGGTAGAACTGGAATAAAAGAGAGCAAAGTTGACTTTTAGGTACCTAAAAGTCGGGTGTACCAGCTCTAAGACTAGGAGAACTTCCTGGTACTCCAGGATTAGGACAATTCCCACTATACCAAGAAAACCTTTTTATGAAAGGGTAAAAGGATTAGTGGAGAAATACAGTCTAGTGCAAATCTGATTAAATTTTAATTTTATAGTACCCAGATTTCTATGATTAACTTGTTTCAAAGGAAAACTAGGGGGAAAATAGTTGCATAACACTTAACAATCTCTCTCTTTTTTTCTCTCTTTGTCTCCAAATAAATGGGGGAAAAACATTAATTTCCCTGAATATTGTACATAAGGAATTCAATCACCTCTTCAGGATAGACATCAAATTATGTATAAAAATAATTTTGATTTCAAAATTAATTTTACACATAATTTAACAAATTCAATAATTATCATCAAAAAAAGAATTTCACTGACTCTCAAAGCCTATGGTTCCCTAAATATGTTCTCTAAATAAAATCATGTTAGAGGCTATTATTGGTTTGTAACTTAAGACTGTTTCATGGGCAATTAAAATTTTACTTTTTGTTACTGAAGTATTAGATGTAAAAAGGATTTATAATTTTTTAAATATTATATAAATTTGAAACAAATATTAAACACCATTATTTATAAAATAAAAGATGCTGTATAGATATTTATAGCAAGGTACAAAGTCATAATTCAAGAATAAAGTCTCAGTGAAATATCCTTAAAATTGTAAGTTGTAAATAAATATGCATTCATTACTTGAAATATAATACATAACATTCCATTAATGATAGAAAAACAATTTATCCTCAGTGAACATTATGCAATTATCATTTCTCCTGCTGCATCTGTCAGATATTACACAATTAAGTAGACTTTGTTAATGGGTAAAAAGAGATTTTTAAAAACTCCAGATGCATTGATGATATTCTGAAATAATAATTAAGGGCATTGGATCTAAATCCATTATATATATGTAAAAATGCTTCAGAAATGATGGAAATAATGTCATAACAAAATCACGCTGTTGAATATTCTTTCTCAAATTACTATCTGATTTACCATGGAAAATGGCTTGTTTGAAACTATAAATTACTTTATCATGTAAATTGGTCTCAGAATTTTTCTAAAGTTGGTATGAAAAATGTCCCTGGTTTCAAAGATGCAAAATCTGAGGCAGAAATGACTTGTACAACCATAACTGTTTTACATTTACACATCATCTTACATGAAATTGTCATCTCACTTTCGAGCTATAATATTATTTGCATTTTACAGATAGGAAAGTGAGAGAAAGACATTATTGTTTAAACCACACTATGCTTTCCCCTGATGTAGTACCACTGTGGATGACACACAAGTGAGTAGTTTAAAAAAGTGAACAAAGACAGTAATTTTCCTAACATAAATCCTACTGCTGCATACTCTAAATCAAGCCCAGAATACTCTTACAGGTATTTTCTAAGACTGTGATTCCTATTTCTCACTGAAGAGATGACTCTCATGGCCCAGTAGGTAATAAACAAATCCTGGTGACTGAGTGGTTGCTTTTCTAAGACTTCCTTAAACCACACAGAACGATCATTACTGAAGATTTCTTAGATGCTGCAAAATTTCAACTGGCCTTGATTCAAATATTACAAAGATCAAGTCTAACTCTGCAAGTTCCCTATTATTTTGAGAGCACAACTTCATAAATTCTCTCCATCCAGAAGTCTTTACCCATGGCCTTTCTTGCTGATCTCCACCTCTGTCAGTCAAGTGCATCCAGCCTTGGGCATAGCCCCCCTTCATCTTATCCTACATCAAACCAACATTTTGCATTCCATTTCTATGAGTCTTCCCTGAATGACGGGCACTAGCGCTCAGATATTATGAGACAATTAATAAATGACCATGGATTAACTGTGACTGCCGCAGGAACCAAGGTGTGTGTCCATGGAAGCTTCTGTTCAAGAAACTGAGATGTCTTCAAAGTAAGGGATTATAGGAGGATGAATGAATGAATGAGTAAATACACAAGTGGATACAATGCCTTAACCCGAATAAGTGAATATCACTCTGGGAACTTCTGGAGGGGGTTCAGGAGGATCCACACCGATGATTATTCTTCACATGGTGCCGGGAGGTGCTCATCTAAGCATTAAGCCATTTCTTCATGGAATCAAGTGAAAGTCTTCAAGACACCACATTGTACACAGTGCTGCTTTCACATTTCCCGATGCTTTTGCTTCTAGCAAAAGGATATGCTCTATTTATAGATGGCTAGTCTTCATAAGGCCATTTTCATCTTTTCCCCAATTCTCTTGGATGTTTACATATAGTTAAATACTGACAACTCCAATAGGAATAAAGAGGATGGAATAAGATGATGTTTTCAATGTCAGGTTGTCGGGGATTTAGAAATAAGACTGGTCCCAAAATGAGCATTGCTTTTCTTGCATCACGTAGAATGGGAACTTCACATAGGTCTATCTTCATTCATCCTTCTAAGGGGCTTTATTTATATTTTCCTCCCCACAGACTGCACTCATATTTACTTTGTTAAAATTTCTATAAACTGTTTCTTTTTCATCTGCTTAGGAAATTAAGGAAAATTTATTAGCTGATTCTATGTAAATTGCTTTCGCTCAGTTTTCATTGAGGATAAATTTGTTTTGAATATCTGTTATGACAATTATATACAGCCACATTTTCAACCCTAATGCATTTTTAATAACTCGCTTCAGCAGCTAGTGATTTGAATTTCAAATTTCTTTCTACCAAGAAGTAAAAAAAAGTACATACCATCTTATGGCAATTTCATATAAAAATTGATTTATGCTGCAAGATCTCTCTCACAGTAAACATATCAAATGTCTAAATGAGATCATTAATACTCATAAGCTCTAGAATATGTATGTTCCACATAGAGTATAGCATTAATTTAAACTTGGTGCAGAAATAATTGTATCTTTAGATTATTTTTCAGAAGCCCCTCACTTAAGTTGGAAACATTTCATTTGATTTTTTAATTAATTGCTATTGAACACCACAGAGTATTTTAGAGCATATCAAAATAACTGACTAATCACAAGTTTAAGGTATTTCAGTTCAGTTCAGTCACTCAGTCGTGTCTGACTCTTTGTGACCCCATAAATTGCAGCACGCCAGGCCTCCCTGTCCATCACCAACTCCGGGAGTTCACCCAGACTCACGTCCATGGAGTCAGTGATGCCATCCAGCCATCTCATCCTCTGTCGTCCCCTTCTTCTCCTGCCTTCAATCGCTCCCAGCATCAGGGTCTTTTCCAATGAGTCAACTCTTTGCATGAGGTGGCCAAAGTACTGGAGTTTCAGCTTTAGTATTTAAACATTAATAAGCTGAATAATTTGGGAAATCCATAAAGGTCTATATCTTTAGGCCATCTTGAAAATGAAGTCTTTTTTTCCCCCCAGTTCTGGTGATCTGATAATTGGACTGACCATCAATGCTTGAGGGAAAACAAAGATTTTAAAATATGCCACATTTTTTCACACAGAGACCTTTCTTCGTTGACCTGACTATCGGAGGCTATTGCTGTTGTTCAGTCTCTACGCTGTGCCCGACTCTTTGCGACCCCATGGACTGTAGCGCACCAGGTTCTTCTGTCCTCCACTGTCTCCCAGAGTTTGCTCAAATCCATGTTCCTTGAGTCGGCCATGCAATCTAACCATCTCATCCTCTGGGTTGTCTCCAATCTTTTGTCTCCCCTTTGGTCTTCAATCTTTCCCAGCATCAGGGTCTTTTCCAGTGAGTTGGTTCTTATTATCTCATGGGCGAAGTACTGGAGCTTCAGCTTCAGCATCAGTTCTTCCAATGAACATTCAGAGTTAGGATGGACTGGTTTCATCTCCTTGCTGTCCAAGGGCCTCTCAAGAGTCTTCCCCAGCATTAAAATTCCAGAAGACTTTAGAATTATCTCTTTAGAATTATTACATTTTTCAGCTAGTAGTATATTTAAAGAGTCTTGGTAGTGACTATACATTTTATAAATAATACTGGTTAGGATTTTCATGTTTATTTTACTAGCAGTTTCTCATTTAAATGGGACTTTTCATAATATTCTAACATTCCTTGAATTAGCTGTTTTTTGTTTTTTTTTTCCAGTCCAAGTTTCCACTTTTGGTTTGTAACTCTAGATAAATTTATAATTGAAATATCTGTGAAATATCTTGATGTCACCCTAAGGTTGGAACTAAGGTCAGTGTCTTTAGAGAAAATGGTTTTATTTTATACTGATAAGGGGCTTCCCTGGTAGCTTAGTTGGTAAAGAATCTGCCTACAATGCAGAAGACCCCAGTTCAATTCCTGAGTCAGGAAGATCAGCTGGAGAAGGGATTGGCTACCCACCTCAGTATTCTTGGGCTTCCCTTGTGACTCAGCTGGTAAAGAATCCTCCTGCAATGCGGGAGACCTGTTTGATCCCTGGGTTGGGAAGATCCCCCGGAGAAGGGAGCAGCTACCCACTCCAGTATTCTGGAGAATCCCATGGTCTGTATAGTCCATGGGGTCACAAAGAGTCAGACACAACTGAGCGACTTTCACTTTCACTTCACTTCAAGGCTTTTACAGATGTTAATATACACTCATCTTCATAAGAATTCTGTTCAATTGATCTCCTGGGTAGTTTCACTATAATCTGGCTGCACTTTCAACTGTTTAATAGTAGATACGTGTGTATATACCATATATAAATACCTCAAAATCTAACATGTGAACAATGACCTTTTCTTCACTCTGTCTCTGTGAACAGCATGACCACCCATCTCTCACCCAGTTCCTGAAAGGCATCAAGTCTCATTCCTCTCTCTTCCATTTCCCCGATATCCGATCAGTCACTAAGTCTTTTTTCTTATTGCAGGTGCTTTACAGCGTCCTGTTAGTTCCTCCTATGCAACGATGTAAATCAGGTATATGTAGACGTGTGCCCGTCCCTCGTGGACCCCTCTCTGCTCCCCAGCCCTGCCCCCTGGGTCACCCCAAGCACGGCGCAGAGCTCCCTGTGCTGTGCGGCAGGTCCCCACTCTGTTTCACACGTGGCGGTGCATGCATGTCAGTGCCACTCTCCCAGTTCATCCCACCCTCCCTACCCTCCGATTTACATGCCCGTTGTCTACATTTGCATCTCTATTCCTGCCCTGGAAACAAGTTCATCTGTACCATTTTCTAGATTGCACAGATATGCACTAATATACAATATTTGTTTCTCTTTCTGACTTACTTCATCCTGTATGACAGACACTAGGTCCATCCACGTCTCCAGTAAGTCTTCCTAATTCTCCTTGACTGTACCTGGAAAATATCACCAAAATCTATCTCCTCTCCATTCACTTCACTTTTCTCCATTCAGGAGCCTGTTGTCTCTTTGGGGGAAATGACAATATTCCAGCATTTAATTACATTGTTTCTCTGTGTATCTTCTATGAGCCTATCCATTTGACGTGATGTCACACAAACTTGTTTTTTTCTAAATACATATTTGATGATATGAAAAACCATCTAAAACCCTTCACAACTGCTATGTAGCTTAAAGGACAAAGGTTAAAGTCACATGGAAGGCGTTTATGACCCTTCACTGACCCCATCCACGTCCTTCGAGCTTACCATCCATCCTCCTCTCAAGCTTTGCCAACACTAGATAGATTCCTCAGACTTTCTTCAGTTTACCACACAGTGTGACTTTTCAGTATGTTTATTCACCTTTTCTCCCCCATATAACGCATTCTTCTCCATTATTTTGCTTTGTCAAAAACAGAGCGATTTAAAGAAGCGCCTTGGAAAGTCCTGTTCTCCAGAGGTAGACAACCGTTCCCTTGTACTTTTATTACCGCATTTCATCGTATTTCATTATAGTTAGCTATTTGTAACCTTACTTTCTCAGATTGTAAAAACTTAAGACAATAATGATAACAACTCAACATTTTCTGACTGCTCTAGCCTCAAGGAGTTCACAGGTAGTATCTTATTTATGGCTCAGCACTCATAGAGAAGGAGGGCAACTCTCCCTCCTGGGAAAAGAAGAAGAGCATCTTATCTTCATCTTCTGAACTGCAGTGTCTATTTTGTCACTGGACATTGTCGTCTCACAGAACAATGTGTCTTGCTGTTGCTGCTCAGGCACTAAGTCGTGTCGGCCTCTCTGTGACACCAAGGACTGTAGCATGCCAGGCTGCCCTGTCTTTCACTGTCCCCCAGAGTTTGCTCAAATTCATGCCCATTGAGTCAGTGATGCTATCTGACCATCTCATTTTCTGCTGCCCGCTTCTATTGCCTTCAATCTTTCCCAACATCAGGGTCTTTTCCAATGAGTCAGCTCCTTGTATCAGGTGGCCAAAATATTTTACATATCTTATTAAAATAGCACTTTATTTGTTATACTGAATTGGGTTTGATTGTCACTTCCCAATATTCAGGGCAAGCCTCTTTTCTTTCGTAGCAGAATGGAAATTACTTTTATAGGCAAGTTGCATCTGTACATTCCTTATCTCATCCAGTGAAAGCAACTATTTACATGGAAACTTTTTACTTTAACTTGAGCAACATCAGAGTTGCCTAAAGGTGATATAATTTTGATGGGTAGGTACAACTTTATCGTGTGTGAGTGATAAAGAATGGCAGTATTGAATAATAGAAGAGATGATAAATGAGACTTTAAATAATGCTAGCTGTATATTAGGGAAAAAAAAAGAAGTAAAAATCAGTGTCATGGAGCTAGTTAAGACTATAGGAAGAAGAAGAGAAGTAGTGAGGTTGACACAAATATTTTGGTTTGGATGCCTAAGAGACATTTCAAATTTAACATATACAAAGTGGAAAGCTTGTGATTTTTTTTTTTTTACTCTAAGCCTATAATAAGATAGCCAGTCAAGCATTAGGCAAAACTTGCTAAAATAGTATTAAAATAAGAGAAGAGACCATTTATATATTTTCCTGAATACACCCTTTAAGATTTCTTATTACTGATGAATCATGACGAAATTGTTCTTCCATATCAAAACTGGCCTAACTTCATGGTATTACTTTGCAATCACCAAAGAAAAAATAAGATAAAATTTCTGAAAGGAAATTTAAATCACTAGGAAACAGAATTAGGCTCTCGAATGCTGTGAAGGATAAGTTGTAATAATAGAAAACTTTAATCTTCATAACACAGCCACCAGAAAAGTAAATTTTAGCTGTCACATACACTGAATCTAGTTATTAATGTGCTTTAGGAAGCTCCAAGCTACAGCCCGTGATATCTGTTTAGTTATTTATTAGAAGATGAACCATTCCTATTCTCACTGTGCTCCACAGGATCTTTCGTGACTCAATTTTCACAGACTGGAGAAAGCTCACATACATAAATTGTGTATGTTTTAAAAGCATTAGTGATAATTTTCTAACATTAATTTTTATTTAACCCATTCATGTCTATAGTCATTTTCTTCTTCTTTTTTTGTTAAAATGAAAGCTCTCCAGTCCTGTTAAAGACCAAACCCTATCATTATACAAAGGAAACGTCTAATCATCACATCCTTGGTCTACTAGATCATTCCCACTGGCATACAAGGATATTAAATACGTTTCATATTTTAAAAACATCTGTTATACACAGGCTCAATTTTACCGCAAAACATCTTGAAAATAATTGCCTGGGTCGCTGTCTGTTTCTTCCCCCTCAATCTCATGTAAGCTACTCCAAGTGAAATTAGTCCCCATATTTCATTGAAAAAATTCTTGGCAAAGCCATTGAAGACCATGTTAAAAATCCAACAGTCCCTCTTCTGTCACCTTTCTCAATCTCTACAACTAGACACAGATGACCATTCGTTCAGAATTTTTTTAAAGTGTATGTTCAAATGTTTTTAGCCGTCTTCTCTTAGTTTCCAATGGTCTACCCTTCAAGTTATTCTTCTGCGCTTACTGCCTGCTGTTCTCAGCTTTCTCTCCTGGACCCTCCACCTCTGCTAATCCTTTAAGTGTTGGAAAGTTAATTATCTCCTTTTCCTTCATTTTCTCTTAATGACATTTTATCCAGTGCTCCAGAGTAAAGTACTATCAACATGCCAATGACAGTCAAATGAATAACTTTAACAGTGACATTTCTCCCACCCAAGCCCTTATCTGTTTATCTAATTGACTACTTGACATTTTAGTTTGAATGCCTAATAAACATTTCAAATTTAACACATGCTAAGTGAAATCTGATTTGTACTCAAAGGCTGCTCTTCTGTCTTCCTCATCGTCATAAAATGTACCATTCCTCATCTCTGTTGCTCAAGTACATGAGTCTAACCCTTCTTTTACACACTACATTTAATCCATAAGTACTTCCAGTCTGTTTTCACAAACTATACCCAAAATTTGTCCTTTAACCTCCAACTTCAATACTATCAAATTCATTGAAATTACCATCATATCTAGTCTAGATGAATAATGGCCAATATTTGCTAAATTAACCATATGACATCTTTATCTAGTTTTGGTTTTCAGTTTTGGTTTTATCAGTCTGATAAACTGAGTTCGAAAGGGTTTCCTCTTTATATTTTCCTTAAGAATTTATGTGGATTATTTTTTCACTTTAAATATGTTATAGTATTAACAAGTGAAATGATAGGGAGATCAAGTTTTTTTGGTAGGAATATTATTGAACTATAAGTTAAAAGTTTTTATTAGATCTTGAACTACTGAATAAGCCTAGGTGGTTTGTGTCTTTCGAGGAGTTTGTCTATTTCATTTAATTTGTCAAAAATTTTAAATCACATTTGCTCACAATATACTTTTATTATCCTTTTAATATTTGTAGAATTTGGATAACCCCTCTACTCATCCCAGTCTTTGATTTTTTTTAATGTTTTTTTCTTGATAAATTTGGTTAACAGTTTATCAAGTAAATTTCTTTCTTTCTTTTTTTTTTTTTAAGAAGCAGCTATGGAATTTCCTTCTTTTTTAAGGAAGCAGCTATAAAATTTCCTTATTATTACTTTGGTTTCTATTTCATTGATATTTTCTCCTCCATTTATTGTTTATTTGTAATGTAGGAACTTACAGATATACATTTCCCTGTAATTACTCATGTAGTTCTATATTCCACACATGTTGATACTTGTATTTTATGATTTTTGAGTTTAGAATATTTGCTAATAGCCTCTGTGACTACTGCATTTCCTTTTTGATTATTACCCCTTGGAATATGTTAATTCCCAAATAATTAGAGATTACTTGATAACACCAACTTCTAATTTA
The DNA here is from genome assembly GCF_019923935.1 of Bubalus bubalis. Taxonomy (NCBI): domain Eukaryota; kingdom Metazoa; phylum Chordata; class Mammalia; order Artiodactyla; family Bovidae; genus Bubalus; species Bubalus bubalis. The sequence continues at coordinate 54,265,043 of NC_059178.1, read as the reverse complement.
AATTATTTATGGTCAGAGAACACACTCTTTATGACTTCAACTCTTTTCAATTTATTAAGACTTACTCATATTGAATTAAACTTATCTGCATATGTGTGCTTTTTACTGGAATACAAACTCTTTCAGGGTACGTGTATCTCAGTATCCCCAGTGAAGAGCCCAGTGCAAGGTATAAATCAGATACCTCATCTCACTCTAAACTATTAACCCTAATAAGTGATTACAATACTGGAATATTGCCATTTGTCAAGTAAAAGATGGCTGAGTATGAGGATTCTAGATGCACTGGCTAGAGAGTGGGTAGCCAGGATACATCAATGACCAGCAGGCAAGTATTCTAACCAGAATCCAAAGAACATATACTATGCTCAGTCTTTCAAAATTTTACTCAAAAACTAAATGTCACAGACATACCTGGCAGTTTCTTTATTAAGTCAGGTTTAAAACTACTGCCAGGATTTTTATCATCATACAAAATATCAACATGACTTCAGGCTACAAGTATCTTTTCCTCCTAAAAATAGACATGTAATATAACGATTTTAAAATCTATGTACTCAAGAGAAAACCAAACTCCCATGAGCTTATAAGTGTTTTGGCAGGAACTTAAACTTGGATTCTCCAGTAGTAAATGTGTATTAATATATAGAACAGCTCATAGAGAGTTAAAGAAGTTCACATTTTAAGCCTTGTAATATAGGTTCAAGTCTAATACAAATGACTGCTAGCTATTTGTGTAATATAATTGGTTAGCACATGATTGCTGAATAACCTATTTTTAATAGATTTTACTTTTTAGAGCAGTTTTATGTTCACTGCAATACTGAGCGGAAATTACAGAGATTTCCCTTTTACTGCCTGCCCCCATATACTCGTGGGCTTCCCAGGTGATGCAGTGGTAAAAAATCCATCTGTCAATGCAGGAGACACAAGAGATGCGGGTTCAATCCCTGGGTCAGGAAGATCCCATGGAGGAGTGCATGGCAACCCACTCCAGCATTCTTGTCTGGAGAGGACCATGGACAAAGGAGCCTGGAGGGCTACAGTCCACAAGGTCGCAAGAGTCGGATATGACTGAGTACACACACACAGACAGCCTCTCCCATTAGCAACATCCTCACCAGATGGCACATTTGTTATAACTCATGAATGAATCTACTTTAATACAACATAATCACTGCAAGTTCATATTTTAGAGCAAGGTTCACTCTTGGTGTTGTATATTTTATGGCTTTGGATAAATGTATAATGGCATACATTCACCGTTATAATAAAGGGTAGTTTCACTCTCCTAAAAACCTTTGTTGTTCAGTTGCTAAGCTGTGCCCAACTTTTGCGACCCTAAGGACTGTAGCAAGCCAGGGCTTCCCTGTCCTTCACAAAAAATCCTTGGTGCTATGCTTATTTAGCCCTGCCATCCTCCACATCCCTGGAACACACTCTATTCTTTAATAAAAGAAGAAATTAGAACTATATATCACATAAAAAAATTCCACAGACTCATTACATTATTCAGGGTAACTTATTCTATGTTGCCGCCATGAAGGAATTAAAGTCTTTCCTGAACTTATGCGGGCATTCGGTCAAAAAGCAATGCTGCTCCACAGTTCTGCATTCTGATCATGAATCCTCCAACTTACTATCAAATACCTAACTCGTTTTGACATTATCACCAGAGATAACTTTCAGCAGTACATTCAGCATCATTCTACGGTGATTTCTTACATATTTTTAACTTTCAACTCATACTCACATATTTTTAGGAAATTGATATTTGACTCATAGGATTTATGCCACATCTCTGCATATCAGCATGTACAACGATCGCTTTCTGGTTAAGCTATGAACAGCAAGTGCTTTGTACATTAACAGTGTCATTAACACTGCTCACACCAGCCTCAAAAGTTTTATCTCCTAAACATTGCCCACAGTTAAAATCAAAGTAACAAATGCACAATTAACCTGAACAGAGGGAAACTGCCTACTCAGCACCTTGGGAAATGATCTGGTTGAGTTATGAGGCATCTCATTTTGCAAAGTAGCAATAAAAATGAGACTTTCATTTTGCAGAGGTAACACTGGCATTTACAGTAGATGATTAAAATAAAGGAGAAAAATAACTTTTGCATTTTATCAGCACAGGGACATTTTATCCTAGCCATGCATTATGGCCTCTGCAGATTTTATCTATCAAAAGAAATGTCTCCACAGTTGTTGCCAAGGGTCCAGTTATTCCCCAGAGATTCCAGAGACCGTAACTTACCTTATGAAAGTTCCTGAAATATGCTGCCTTCTCATCGGGAAATTTTTCTAGCCTTCTGGGTCCTTTACTAGATGCCTTCTTGAAAACCAACCAGCATCGTCTGAAAATCTGAAAGGAAATAAAGGAATCTTATTCTCTCTCTTTTTACATGCATTTAGCAGCATTAGAGGTTTATCTATTCAGCTAAGCCAGTGGGAATCAATTGTTTTAAATGCACTTATTTTACAGAGAGAAAAAATTGGGATCATAGGCATGTTATTCTTTCAAGTATCAGCAAAACTTTAAAAGAATATTAAATATAAAATTGTATGTGAAAAAATTTTTTGTTGTGAGATTTTCAGTGCACTGGTTCCAATCCTCTTCAGTCTAATTAAATCATCTGGGTATCAACACCATATAAAATTATTGCCATTCTAGTGACACACAATTCTGTTTTCCATGATAATAAAGTAACAATTTACTAACTTAAGTACTTTCATAATGCTCAATTTCCTATCTTTGGGGAGACATCACACTTAAAAATTAACATATCTTGTACTATTAATTTTTAAAAAACCTAAATGCTCATATATTACTTTGAAAATGAAAGAGAAATGTTTGTTATAATGGATACATCTGTTTCATCCTTTTATACTTTCATAGCAACTAGTATTTATTAAATTCTTATTGGTGGAATAAGCATTTTAAAATAAATTTTAAATAAATTAAAAAATTTAGACACATTTAATCCTTATATTCAGGAGAAGGCAATGGCACCCCACTCCAGTACTGTTGCCCGGAAAATCCCATGGATGGAGGAGCCTGGTAGGCTGCAGTCCATGGGGTCGCTAAGAGTCAGACACGACTGAGTGACTTCACTTTTACTTTCTACTTTCATGCATTGGAGAAGGAAATGGCAACCCACTCCAGTGTTCTTGCCTGGAGAATCTCATGGACGGAGAAGCCTGGTAGGCTGCAGTCCATGGGGTCGCACAGAGTCAGACACGACTGAAGCAACTTAGCAGCAGCAGCAGCAATCCTCATATTCACTATATGAGGTTGCCAGTACTTTAGGATAAAGATAATTAAAAAGTATCAGGATTTGAACATACATCTGTCTGAACAAACATCTCTTCAGCTTTAGTTAAACAAAAAAATAGGGCTATGTATTACACAAACACAGGCCCTTCTCTCTGGACTTCCTCCTGACTTATAGGACTGATTCTTGGACTATCAACTCATGCCTACCTTATCACCCTCCCTCCACAGGCATGTTTAAGGCAAAGTAATTAAAAGAGTCTCCTTTTCAATCACTGAAGAGGTCCAGAAATACAAATTTCCTATTTCAAAGTTTTATAGAAATGCATATTTTTGCAGGAGTTAATATTCTCCATTGCCGGAAAATCAGATCACTCTATTTCTTTTCTATTTCTTTATTTAAACTGCAAAGTGGCTATGCATGCGCAGGTTAAGTAGCTTCAGTTGCGTTTGACTCTTTGCAACCCTATGGACTGTGGCTCTCCAGGCTCCTCTGTCCATGGGATTTTCCAGGCAAGAATACTGGGGTGGGTTGCCATGCCCTTCTCCAGGGGATCTTCCCGACCCAGGGATTGAACCTGCATCTCTTAGGTCTCCTGTATTGGCAAGCAGGTTCTTCACCACTAGCGCCACCTGGGAACTCATACAGGCCAGATACTGTAATTCCTCTGGAGTGTGCATTGTTTGTTTTTCACTAGAAAACAGGCTTTACCCTGTTCAAAGGCACTCAGAACAGTCACATGAAGATCCTTTCATCATAAAAGCAGAATAAATAGAATAACAATTCAAATACACAATTTCACTTTATTCTTGCCAACTTTTCCAGCTCCTTCCTGGTGGCTCTGCAAAGCAAGTGAAGGGCAGCCCCGGACTTCCAGCACATCTGACCGCAACTCTTCTCCACCTGGTGGAGATGTGTCTCCTCCCATCACAAGTCTCCTAAACCCTCACTGGAAACAAGGAGTTAGGCTTTCAGAGCTCCAGCTGTTCTTTCTACATGCTTGTGCTTCACACGCAAAGTTCTAGTTATTTATTTGCGGACCCCTTATTAATCTCCATCCCAAAGTAAAACATTAAAAGATGTAATATAAATGTTGATAATAACATGATATCAGCATATGGTTTGTTTGGATTCCTCAGCCCATTGTGATGGTTTGGAGGTGGGGCCCCTAGGGAGGTAATTAGGATTAGATGAGATCTTGAGGGTGGGGCCCTCAGTATGGGATTAGTGTCTTTATGGTTTATGTCCTTATGTAAAGAATCTGCCTGCAGGATACCACCTGCAGGGCAGGAGACTCAGGTTGGATACCTGGACCTGGAAGATTCCCTGGATAAGGAAATGGCAACCCAGTCCAGTATTCTTGCCTGGAAAATCCCATGGACAGAGGAGTCTGGTGGGCTATAGTCCATGGAGTTGCAAAGAGTAGGACATGACTGAGCAACTAGACCATCACCATCAAGACAAGACATCAGAGGGCATGCTCTCTCTCCATGCCCTTCCAAAGAGGTCACGTGGGCATGTGGTGAGATGGTGGCTGTGGGCAAGCCAGGAAGAGGGCTCTCCCTAGAACCTGACCACACTGGCCCTTGATCTTGGACTTCTAGCCCCCAGAACTATGAAAAAAATAAATGTTTGTTGTTTATGTCACTCAGTCTTCGGTATTGCATTATGGCAGCCCACAATGACTAAGACAGATACTTCTCCAGATTTTGTTTTATTGGCAGAGTAGCAGTCATAGTAGTATTGTGAAAGTGAAAAACAGTTACATGAATCTGAGTAGAAATTTGAGAGACTGGAGGTATGTAAATAAACATCATTTGCAAAGTGGGACATATATAGATTATCAGTATTTATCTCTTGATTATTTTTAGTGGATTGGGAATTCTAGTTGAGGTAGAAAGATCTTGTTTGAATGGAATTGAGACGCAAAACTCTGGTAATACAGTTTCTGTTCTTTCCTACAGAAGAATTATTTTCCCTGTACCCTATGCACTTTATTGCTCAGGAACCATCAGTTCAGTTCAGTTCAGTTCAGAAGCTCAGTCGTGTCCGACTCTTTGCGACCCCATGAATCGCAGCATGCCAGGCCTCCCTGTCCATCACCAATTCCCAGAGTTCACTCAGACTCACGTCCATTGAGTCAGTGATGCCATCCAGCCATCTCATCCTCTGTTGTCCCCTTCTCCTCCTGCCCCCAATTCCTCCCAGCATCAGGGTCTTTTCCAATGAGTCAACTCTTTTCATGAGGTGGCCAAAGTACTGGAGTTTCAGCTTTAGTATCATTCCTTCCAAAGAAATCCCAGGGCTGATCTCCTTCAGAATGGACTGGTTGGATTTCCTTGCAGTCCAAGAGACTCTCAAGAGTCTTCTCCGACACCACAGTTCAAAAGCATCAATTCTTCAGCACTCAGCCTTCTTCACAGTCCAACTCTCACATCCATACATGACCACAGGAAAAACCATAGCCTTGACTAGACGGACCCTTGTTGGCAAAGTAATGTCTCTGCTTTTGAATATGCTATCTAGGTTGGTCATAACTTTCCTTTCAAGGAGTAAGCGTCTTTTAATTTCATGGCTGCAGTCACCATCTGCAGTGATTTTGGAGCCCAAAAAAATAAAGTCTGACACTGTTTCCACTGTTTCCCCATCTATTTCCCATGAAGTGATGGGACCAGATGCCATGATCTTCGTTTTCTGAATGTTGAGCTTTAAGCCAACTTTTTCACTCTCCACTTTCACTTTCATCAAGAGGCTTTTGAGTTCCTCTTCACTTTCTGCCATAAGGGTGGTGTCATCTGCATATCTGAGGTTATTGATATTTCTCCCAGCAATCTTGATTCCAGCTTGTACTTCTTCCAGTCCAGCGTTTCTCATGCGCAGCTGGGAGGACCAACCCCATGCCCAAGGAGCCATGGCTGCATGGGCACAGGAGGGCCTAGAGAAGCTATCCCATGTTGAAGGTCAGGAAGGGTGGCAGGGAGGAGATACTGCTCGTCCAAGGTAAGGAGCAGTGGCTGTGCTTTGCTGGAGCAGCTGTGAAGACACCCCCCCCGCCCAAGGTACGAGAAACCCAAGTAAGATGGTAGGTGTTGCAAGAGGGCATCAGAGGGCAGGCACACTGAAACCATACTCACAGAAAACTAGTCAATCTAATCACACTAGGACCACAGCCTTGTCTAACTCAATGAAACTAAGCCACGCCCGTGGGGCAACCTAAGATGGGAGGGTCATGGTGGAGAGATCTGACAGAATGTGGTCCACTGGAGAAGAGAATGGCAAACCACTTCTGTATTCTTGCCTTGAGAACCCCATGAACAGTATGAAAAGGCAAAATGATAGGATACTGAAAGAAAAACTCCCCAGGTCAGTAGGTGTCCAATATGCTACGGGAGATCAGTGGAGAAATAACTCCAGAAAGAATGAAGGGATGGCGCCAAAGCAAAAACAATACCCAGGTATGGATGTGACTGGTGATAGAAGCAAGGGCCAATGCTGTAAAGAGCAATATTGCATAGGAACCTGGAATGTCAGGTCCATGAATCAAGGCAAATTGGAAGTGGTCAAACAAGAGATGGCAAGAGTGAATGTCGACATTCTAGGAATCAGCGAACTGAAATGGACTGGAATGGGTGAATTTAACTCAGATGACCATTATATCTACTACTGTGGGCAGGAATCCTTTAGAAGAAATGGAGTAGCCATCATGGTCAACAAAAGAGTCTGAAATGCAGTACTTGGATGCAATCTCAGAAACGACAGAATGATCTCTGTTCGTTTCCAAGGCAAACCATTCAATATCACAGTAATCCAAGTCTATGCCCCAACCAGTAACACTGAAGAAACTGAAGTTGAATGTTTCTATGAAGACCTACAAGACCTTTTAGAACTAACACCCAAAAAAGATGTCCTTTATATTATAGGGGACTGGAATGCAAAAGTAGGAAGTCAAGAAACACCTGGAGTAACAGGCAAATTTGGCCTTGGAATACGGAATGAAGCAGGGCAAAGACTAATCGAGTTTTGCCAAGAAAATGCACTGGTCATAACAAACACCCTCTTCCAACAACACAAGAGAAGACTCTACACATGGACATCACCAGATGGTCAACACCAAAATCAGATTGATTATATTCTTTGCAGCGAAAGATGGAGAAGCTCTATACAGTCAGCAAAAACCAGACCAGGAGCTGACTGTTGCTCAGATCATGAACTCCTTATTGCCAAATTCAGACTGAAATTGAAGAAAGTAGGGAAAACCACTAGACCATTCAGGTATGACCTAAATCAAATCCCTTATGATTATACAGTGGAAGTGAGAAATAGATTTAAGGGCCTAGATCTGATAGATAGAGTGCCTGATGAACTATGGAATGAGGTTCAGGAACCAAGGTGATGTTCAAATGAAGTCTTGTAATGTTCATGGAAATACACAAATACACGGACTGCAGTGTCCCAGCTATGGGACAACAGTATTTTCTGCTAAAGAGAGAAATAAACATTGTCAGGAGGCATAAGTATTTCCATTTAGGCACTCGATATTGCTATAGAACAAATCTGATAACGGATATTAAGGGAAAATAGATTTGGTATTTTTGATAGTATCTTATCTCTTTGCTATTACATTAACAGGCAACCACATATAGATAAAACTGATTGCTAAAGACCTGATGTAATAGACTGTTTACCAAGCAAAGGCCCTCAAGTTATTATTTCCTTGCTTTGGGATACTTCTAGATTTATAAAACACTAGCAAAAATGTAAAATATTTCACCCAACTTCTCCTAATATTAACATCCTCAATAAACATGATACATTTTTCTAAAACTGAGAAATAAACATTGGTAAAATGCTATTATCAAAAATATGGATTCTCTTCAGAAATCAGTTTTTTTCCACCAATGTCCTATTCCACTTTGGGTCCAGTCCAGAGTTTCCCTGGTGGCTCAAAGGTGAAGAATCTTCTTGCCAATGCAGAATACACAGGTTTGATCCCTGAGTCGGGAAGATCTCTGGAGAAGGAAATGGCAACCACTCCAGTATTCTTGCCTGGGAAATCCCATGGACAGTGGAGCCTGTCCATGAAGTCTCAAAAGAGTCAGACATGACTTGGCGACTGGACACCAGCCAGGTGACCATGCTGCATTCAGTGTCCAGTCTCTTTGTGTGCAGACAGTGCTCAACCGTGGCTGGCTCTTTGCAAACCCATGGACCCTCCAGGCTCCTCTGTCCGTGGGATTCTCCAGGCAAGAATACTGGACTGGGTAGCCTACTCCAGGGGATCTTCCTGACCCAGGGATCGAACCTGTGTCTCTTGTGTCTCCCGCATTGGCAGGCGGGTTCTTTACCACTGTGCCACCTGGACTTCCTGTCTCCTCCCTTGTCTCCTTAGTCTCCTCTGATCTTTGATAGTTTCTCAGCTTTTTTACTTTTTATGACCCTGACAGTATGGAAGACTATTGGTCAGGAATTTCACAAAAAGTTCCTCAATTTCTGTTTATCTCAATAAAATTATTTTTGAAATTTCAAAAGTCTAATGAAAATCTCACAATAAAGTGATTAAAATAAAATAATTTACTGGGAAAAATAGTACGAATTATAATGACTGTGGACTAGTTATATTTTGATGTTTATTTGATTTTTAAATTATTTAATAAATGCTAATAAATGCAGGGGGTTTCATTTTTGGCTTTTATTGTCATGTTTTTTCCAAAACATTTTGCTTTGTGATGGGAGTCGGATAATAAAAAGGGACTTGGTGCAGAGAATTTGTAAGTGCCATTCTGTGTCAATGTGAAGTCAAATTCAGCATGCGTCAGCACTCTGAAAGCCACCTCCAGACCAGAAACATGCAATTCATGGGAGCATGAGGAAATCACCTCTCTGTTCCTCTTTACCAAGCAGGATTTCAAAGTGTGCTATGCTCTGCTTTAGGCCCTATAGCTGATGCCTGATATGATTATGTTGGCAAAATTCTAGAGATGAGCAGCAAAAATGACTGCTTTAGTCCAGGAGGGCTGTAAGCTCTTGTGGCACAGTGATAAAGAATCTGCCTGAAATGCAGGAGACCCAGGTTCCATCCCTGGGGTCGGCAAAATCCCCTGGAGAAGGAAATAGCAGCCCACTCTAGTATTCTTGCCTGGAGAATTCCATAGACAGAGGAGCCTGGCAGCCTACAGTCCATGGGGTCACAGAGTCAGACACGACTGAGCAACTAACACTTAGACCTCCAGGAAATCACTACTCTGAGAAGAAAAAATAAAGGAATAGGTCTTATTTTGCTTATTTTTTGAGTTCATGAAAGAGATCCACACCAATTAAATAGGTATTTTTATTTTTGTTCCATGAGACAGGACATACATCAGTGCCCTTCATTAGCAGCGTGTGGGCGGACAGAAACTGCTTGGCTTTTCAAGGGCATGCGAACATGCAGGGACCATTTGGCTGGTTATCGACAGGACTAATTGCCTGCAGGAAGATTCACCTTCTCACGAGGCCTTTCCCTTCTCGGAAGACATGCCTGCCATTGCTGTTCAAGATGCTGCTTCATTCTCTCCTGGTGAATTAACCCATATCACCTTCTCATTCAGAGCTGTCTCCTAAACATGTCAGTGGTCTCACCAAACAGGCTCCTGGATACCCTTCAGGTTTTCCTTCTAGAAAATTCCATGTTGCTGCTAGGAGTGCAGGAATCCCCAGGATGCGAAACTGCTCCACACCTCAGTTTTCTACCACATTAGCCAGCCAGCCAGCTTGCCATAGTCAAATACCCCCTGGATTCCCTGCCACCTGATGAAAAACCTCTTAGCTCATAGCAATCTCTTTCTTTCATGCAGTCTCCTCTCCAAAGTGATTTTACACAAAGGGCATCCTTTTTCCATTTAAGACGCACTGTGATGTAGGCGGTTTGATTTCTTGGCTGGAGTTCCTAGCCATAATGATGTTATTTACCCAGAATCCATTCCTAAGATTTAACTTGACTAAAAATTGGATATAATGGGCCTGTTCCATCACAAGATGGTGACCTAATGAACTCCCACACTTCAGGTAGGATTTTGGTTAAAACACTTGGGAGAATTTTTCATTATACAAGTTGTCAAATGTGAGGGTCCACTGCCCTAAGTGGAGTGATAGAAATTTCATTTCTGGGGATTTCAGAGAATACAGAAGACAGTGGCATATCCAGAGCATCTTATATTTGTTTTCCCTTCTGAAAGCAAGATACTATATACATGATTACTTGGGTTATAGGATTCAATTGTTTACTTATAACTGCATATAAGATGAATATATCAAGACAACAAATAAACAATCAAATAAGTAAAGCCCATTCAGGCATAGTTACTGCAGGCTCATGCTATGAGTAAATTCAGTTACTTAGTCCTGGGTCTTCGTCCTCTCACAAAACGTATATGGTACTATGAAAGACACACTGTGTTTTTGCAAAAACAGTTAATACACAGGATTAAGCTTAATTCACAGATGAGTTTAGCTTCTGCTATCTTTTCAGTAGGGATATGAACTTCCAATACTGACTTATATTTAATTGCTGTCAAATATATACCAATATTAGAATCAGTCTCAACCATTCATTCATTCAAAAAAATACTTGAGAACTCTTTGTTCCCTGGATATAGTAGTAAAAAAAAAAAAAATACAGATTAAAACAGTAACAGCAACCAAAAGCACAAAACTTTCCGCCCTTATGGAAACAGTTTCTGCCTCTTGGAACATCCATTCAACTGGGTAGCCAGATGATGGTAGATAAATAAGTGCATTTGTAAATAGTATTTTTCAGTCGTGCTAAGTGCTATGGAGGGGTGGCGAGGGAAGGCTCACCCATGAGCCCACATTTCAGCAGTAGAATAAGTGAGAGAAAGGGTGATGCAGACATTTGGGGAAAAGTGCTTCAGTAAGACAAAACTGCAAGAGCAAACACCCTAATGAGGGAGTCTGCCTGAACCATTATTCCAAGAACTGCAAAGAGCCAGTGTGAAGGGCAGTGAACCACAGTAAGGATTGTAGGAAATAAGAAAAATATGGGAGAGCCAGGTCAGGAAAGATCTCGGCTTTAAGAATTCAGATTCATCAACTCTTTCTCTAAGTTATAGTAGATGCTCTTAAACTGAAGTCTAAGCAAATTAAGGATTATAAATTAAACAAAAGTCACAAACAGAATGAAATTTAAAAAAGAGAGGTACAGGGTCAGAAATCTTAGGCATTTCAGGTTGATTTCTTTTAAATGCCTAGATTTTTCAAGGCACATGTCATCTCTAAACTGTAAGACCTGCGGCTGTCAGTCTGCAGTGTCTACAGTCCCGTGGCTTCTGGATGTCCAGAGAACAGGCTACTAGAATCAAGTAGAGCCACTGTGAGTCCTCCTTTGTATACACTTGCAACTCTGGATATAGTTCACAGCCTACTGAGTTCCCTGAAACAAATGCAGTGGCTGTCTGATAAATGTAAACCCAAAGGGTTTTTCTCCACCTGTGAACTGATTAGAAATACTTAAGAATACAAAAGCAATGAAAAGAGGTGAGCCAAAGGTAACTTTAAAGGTGTTATAAGGGGAACCCTGGTGGCTCAGACAGTAAAGAATTTGCCTGCAATGCAGGAGACCTAGGTTTGATCCCCCAGTCAGGAAGATTCCCTGGAGAATGGAACAGCAACCTACTCCAGTATTCTTGCCTGAAGAATTCCACGGACAGAGGAGCCTGGCGGACTACAGTACATGGGGTCCCAAATAGTCAGACAAGACTGAGCAACTAACACTTTTAAGCAGCACACAGTGTAAAAAAGCAGAGTATATTTTTGGGGATGGGGAGATATAAATACATTTTCTTAAATATCCACAAGTCTAAATACATTCATTTTTATCTCTAACTTAATTTAGCAAAAAGCTAATATCTCATAAAATATAAGAATTCATATCACTAATTCAAAGATTGTTTTCATTAATATTTTAGTGTTTCAAAAATACTTCTACTGGCCATTTGTTTTAGATTATATAATATTTGACTGTAAAAAGCAGAGGTCATTAAGGATGAGAGGAAGCAGTGTATACGGCTATCATTTATGTTTATATATAAATGCATTTGCCCTTGCATCTATGTGCCTTTTAAAATCTCAGTTTACATATGTATATAAATAATATATATAAATATGCAGCAATCTCTATGTAAACACTCACCTATTTAAATATAAACCCACAGGACAACGAAATTAAAAACTTCTTTCCTTTCTCCTTGGAGCATAATTTAAGTTTAACTTTAAAGGAGACAGCTCTCACCAATTTTGTTTACTCAAAACTTTGCACCATTCACCATTGTTAGATGCAAAATATAAATATTGCTATCTGTTAACAGTGAAATATGTATATCTCATTTTTTCTCATTTCATGGTTGGAAAGTCCAAAATAAGTGTTCATCTTTTCTGTTTCTATTGTCTTGCTTTCTCTTTATCTTAATAATCCAGAAGAACGGTTGGAAATTCACAAAAGGCAAACGATGATTCCCCCAAGTCTCACCACTGCCAATTTTTGTGGAGGCCAACTGTTTTTTGTTTTCCGCCCGAATATACATAGTTCTCTCTACTGCATTTGTCTACCAGGCCATCCATGAAATGCTGGGAGAGAATACACACATGGTTGAGAGTCACAGTCAGAAATGAAAGGCTTCACAGCAGCACCACGTTTTAGGTGGAGAGTGTGAAATTGTCATCATCATCATGAGAATGAAAACCAGTTGTAGAGCAGACCTGGGACGCACTAACCCAAGCAGGCAGCAATTTTTAGAAACCATTACAGCACTGGAAAGGATGTCTACAATTATTAACCCTCTCTTCTTGCTCCCCACTTTCAGGCATCATACAGAACAAAACACCCTTGCACTTTGCTCAAAATCTCCAGGAAAGAACCATGTCTTCTGGCTTTTAGTTTATCTAAAATCAGAATAACTCTTTGGCTCTATCAACTTAGTTTTTGGAAATTGACGGTGTTTTCTTTTCAACAGCTGTAGAGACATAATGCTACTTTAAGTGAAAACTCTATTCCCAGGTACAACCTGTATGCTTCTGTTTTATGGACTCAGCTACTATGGGGCTAAGGAAGTACAAGTCAAACATGCAAATCACAGCTCAAAAGATTTCCTCTTCAGTTTACTTCTCCTTTCGGTTTTTTTTATTATATTTCCTCCACATGTTAACCATATTTTTAGTCACATAAGTTTCAGATCTTGGTGCTGTCATTAATTTTCCCCTTTACCTGCACCATCTCAAAATCTGCGGGGAAAATACAAAAATGAGAGGCTCCTGTGATGTAGTAAGAATGGGCTGAATTGAGGAAAACACACACACACACACACACACACACCCTTAGGAAAGAAACAAAAGATACAAATACAAATGGCAGAAGACCTTAAAAGCCAAAGAGAGTTTTCATTTCATGCAGCAGAAAACAGAGTCAACAGTTTATTAAGGGAGTGATATAATGGGACTAATATTTTTTAAATATTAGATCAGTAGCAGGCTTCATATAATGGTGCCCTCAGTAGCTCAGTTGTGTCCGACTCTTTGTGATCCCAGGGACTGTAGCCCACCGGGCTACTTTATCCACGGAATTTTCAGGCAAGAATACTAGAGCAGGATGTCATTTCCTACTCCAGGGGATCTTTTTGACCAAGGGATCAAATGACAATAGAATAATTTCTTTAGATAATCAGTACTTTCACACCAGAGGAGATGAGAACTCAACCACTGCTGAGGGCAGCAGAGAGAGAGGAGATGAAATCCAAGATGCAAAACATTACAGGAAAAATTTGAACTTCATAATAAATTTAATACAAGTGAAGAATTAAAGACTATATCTAAGCTTTTATACCTAGATAGCTAAGTGACTGATGGCATTTATGCAACTGTCACAAAACCTAGAAATGAGTTTAGTTTTAGATATGCTGTTTAAACGATTTAACAACTGTGCTACCAAAACTGTTCTGAACAAAGTTAAAAACTGCAGTCTTCTGCAGAATGGATGCTTTCCACACTTCCTAAGAATAACTTCTCACCATTAAACTATATCCTCCTTGTGAAAACAGAAAACTTCAGTTTCTGGACATAAATTTGCAGACTTATTCAATGTTGATTCGACACCCAGTCCTTTTTTGAACACTTACTGCCTCTTTAAAACTATGAAGTGCGATATACTTAAAATGTTGAATCAGCAAACACGTTTCCATTACTTGTTTCAAACTGGTGTATCAACCTGACTTAAGTCTACATACCTGTTGAACTGTCTTGAATAAAACGTTTAAACCCAGAATAGAATTATTCCATGCCTCTTGTAATCCACTGTTTTTTAAAAGTAATGGTGAAGTTCAGACTTTGGTTTCAAATGAGGAATGTATAGGAAGGTTTCAACTGATAAGACATGAGTTTTCTGGTAACAAATTTGATTATATCTGAAGGTACTCATTTCATTGTAGAAAGCAGACCCCTTTCAGGGCCTGAAAGGGGCTCTTGTCTAACATTTGGGAATGAATTTTCCGAGGAGACATACATGCTGACAAAGCAAGAGACTTCACTGGGAAGGGGCGCCGGAGGAGCAGAGAACCAGAGGGTAACGGAGCCCAAGAGGACTGCTCCGCCACGGGGCTCACGGTCTCGGGTTTTATGGCGATGGGATTAGTTTCCGGGTCATCTCTGGCTGGACACTGACTCAGGGGCCTTCCTGGTGGCGCCTGCATCTCTCAGCCAAGGTGGACGCCAGCGAGGAGGATTCTGGGAGCTGACAGGATGTGTGGCGTCACCTTTTGACCTTTCCCAAATTCTCCCAGTTGGGGGTGGCTTCAGAGTTCTGACTCATTGGAAAAGACTCTGATGCTGGGAGGGATTGGGGGCAGGAGGAGAAGGGGACGACAGAGGATGAGATGGCTGGATGGCATCACTGACTCGATGGACGTGAGTCTGAGTGAACTCAGGGAGTTGGTGATGGACAGGGAGGCCTGGCGTGCTGCGATTCATGGGGTCGCAAAGAGTCAGACTCGACTGAGCGACTGAACTGACTGACTCAGAGTTCTGTGTTGCTTACCAGGACCTCCTGTCGTAAAATAACTCACATGAACGGTTCCTATGGTGCCTGGCCATGGTCGAAGGCATCAGTCAGTGTGCGTCCCTTACCAGTTTCATTTCAGTCCGCCATAAATAGCTGTCAGATTTAGTAATGAACTTAAAGAATTATGAAAATGTCAGTTGTAAGAGAAGTTCTGTAATGATCTTTAAGAAATTCCAGAACTTGTAGGGTCAGTAGTTACTAACCATTAAATTCTCATTTTCATATGTGTACCGCATATGACATATCCTGGGCTTCCCAGGTGGCGCTAGTGGTAAAGAACCTGCCTGCCAATGCAGGTTACCACGTTAAGAGATGTGGGTTCGATCCCTGAGTCGGGAAGATTCCCTGGAGGAGGAAACGGCAACCCACTCCAGTATTCTTGCCTGGAGAATCCCATGGGCAGAGGAGCCTGGTGGGCTACAGTCATAAAGAGACGGACTTGACTGAAGCGACTTAGCTCACACGCACGCATGACATATCTTAATGTACATCCTTCCAATCAAAAACTTTTATATATCGACTATATCTGTATACCTTTATTAACAACATTAATTACTGTTTTTATATTTCACATTGTGCAAGATAGTATAAAATGTTATGTATGAAACATTATAAAACCTAACACATCCAATTATATGACAGAGCTTGTTGATATACTATTTAGCTGTTGACAGTCCTTGCTCTCAAGGGCTGGAAACCAGCCAGTGAGGAAGAAGTACCCATTTATTCTGATAAACTGAAAACTTCAGCACAGCTACAACATTTCATGTCTAAAAACTCAAGTGATGAGAGAGACAAAAAAAAAAAAAAGCTAATAAAAGAAGAGTGAAAAGAAGAAGAATCTGAAATTGACTTTCCTTCTAAAGCCTATGAAACCTACAGGCAACACGGGGCTTGTTTGTCAGTATACCCACGAAGAACTCTTCAATCCAAGTGCTTAGTTATAAATAAATGTTTGGAAAATACCCATTTGAACAACCTTTGTATCCTTTCATTTTAAAATGAAATTTTGTCCAGAAATAAGTGATTTTTTTTAAAAAAAAGATCAAGAACAAAGAAAGTATCAAGATCTAAACTAAATGGTTTTGAAAGTCCGAGTTCCTTGAAGCCTTAGGCGTTAATCCACGCTCAGTAGCTGAACAGACGCTTATTTCCTCATAGCATGAAAAAGACATGAAAGCTTCAGGAGTTTGAAAATCCAGTGAAGAAATAGCTTAAAGGGTTACTGATTGCAAATGTATAAAGCTTATTTTGAAATGAAATGTAAGTGAGAGGTTTTACTCAGAAAAGAAAATTAATTTCTTTGCAATGTACACAGTGTTTCTTATCTACTTTACACTTTTTTTTCCTACTTTACATTTTTGTGTCTCTCATGTGCCCTAATTTAATTTTAGCTGCTGTTTAAAAAATGTACTGGCTTTCTGTTTAGAGCTACATAATTAGATTTGGATGCTCTTTTCTTGGTTTAGTGTTATTTGAATTTTGTGGTTTAACCTGACTTTTTCTCTTTATTCAACATATTGGACATCACATCAATCATGCAGCAGCAGCAATCTCGACTTTCAGTAATAGTGACGATAAAGGTGGCACCTCAAACGCAGAAAGGATAACAAACATTTTAAATTTGAAAAAAAAAGTATCAAATTTGCATCCATGACTTTGACCAGCATTCTCTCATTCTAAATTTTATACCATCAATTCATTTGCATTCATAACAATGTTATGTGGATAAATGATATACTGCAGGGTTGCTGGTAATAGCAGAGTAACCACAATACCTGTTGATAAGAACTTGCCAAATACACTATAGTACATTTACAAAATGGGGTAAGACAGCTTTCTACATTCTGATTGAAAATATCTCCAGGTTATGTTTATGTGTGGAGAAATGCCTTGCTTTTTCATACACATATGTCTTTTGCACGAGAAAGAAAGAAAATGAAAAATACTCTGCCACATGTTCTTGGATCTCCATGAAGAAACACTAGAACCACGAAAAAGAACTTTAAAAATTGGTTCCACGACAGAACTGATGGGTAGGGTCTAGGTCTACCAAGATGAGGGTGGGAGAGATACTTCTCAATTCATGAATTATGTGCCACTAATATTCCTTACCTCCCTGGTAAGGAATATTAAAGTGCGGTCATCAAGGGTTTAAAGCTCCATAGACACATTTTGACTGCTGAAAGAAAATTTATATGGGCAGCCAATGGAGGCTCCACAGTAACATTTGCATTTTAGAATGGCTGACTCTGGCAGTGGGGTGCAGAGTAGGTTGATGAGGAAATGCCTGAGGCATGGAGGTCTCTTAGTTTGGCTTTACTTCTAACAATAATTGACATTCAGTACCCAAATTTGTTATGTTAAGCACTTTCTCACTCAACCCTCACATCAATATTGTGTGGTAATGACCGCTATTATTTCCATTTTACTGATGAAGCAACTGAGGCTCAAACAAACTGTCTACCAGTCTTGGAGGACCAAAGACAACATGTTGCGTGGGGGAGGGGAGAGAAAGGGGAAGGGGGAAAAAGAAGAAGGGGAAGCTGGACATTTAAAGGGAAATGGAGACACTGTATTGTACATTTGAAAGTTGCTAAGAGAGTAGATCTTAAAAGTTCTCAACATAGGAAAAAAATTGTAACTATGTGCAGTGGTGTATGCTAACTAGTTTTGATAGTTCTTTGCAAAATATATACATATATCAAAATCATTGTTAAACTAATACAATCTCATATGTTGACCATTGGTGTTGTTCGGTCGCCCTGAAGCATGCCAGGCTTCCCGGTCCCTCACCATCTCCCAGGGTTAGCCCAAGTTTATGTCCATTGCCTCAGTGATGCCATTCAGCCATCTCATCCTCTGACCCCTCCTTCTCCTTCTGCCCTCAATCTTTCCCAGCATCAGGGACTTTTCCAGTGAGTCAGCTGTTCGCGTCAGATGACCAAAATACTGGAGCTTCAGCTTCAGCATCAGTCCTTCCAACAAGTATTCAGGATTGATTTCCCTTATGATTGACTGGTTTGATCTCCTTGCTGTCCAAGGGGCTTTCAGGAGTCTTCTCCAGCACCAGAGTTAGAAGGCATTGATTCTTTGGTGCTCTGCCTTCTTTACGGTCCAGCTCTTACAACCATACGTGACCACTGGGAAGACTAGAGCCTTGATTATACAGATCTCTGTCGGCAGAATAATGTCTTGGCTTTTCAACACACTGTCTAGGTTTGTCATAGCTTTCCTGCCAAGAAGCAATCATCTGATTTCATGGTTGCAGTCACTGTATGCAGTGATTTTGGATCCCAAGAAGAGGAAATATGTCATTGCTTCCACCTTTCCCCACCTATTTGCCATGATGAAATGGGGCTGGATGCCATGATCTTACCTTTTTTAATATTAGTTTTAAGCCAGCTCTTTTACTCTCCTCCTTCGCCCTCATCAAAGGGCTCTTTAGTTTGTCTTCACTTCCTGTCATTAGAGTGGTATCATCTGCATATCTGCTGATGTTTCTCCCACCTATGTCAGTTGTATCTCAATTAAAAGTATACATAGAGATAAAGGGAAAGAGTGGGAACTGGGATAGATTGGGAGTTTAAGATGGACAGATACACACTACTACATTTACAGTGGATAACCAACAAGGACCTACCATATAGCACAGGGACCTCTACTCAATATTACATAACAACTTAAATGGGAAAACAACTGGAAAAAGAATAGAACAGGTACATGTGTAACTGAATCACTTTGCTATACACCTAAAACTAATAAAACATTGTGAATCAACTGTGCTGCTGCTGCTGCTAAGTCGCTTCAGTTGTGTCCGACTCTGTGCGACCCCATAGACAGCAGCCCACCAGGCTCCTCTGTCCCTGGGATTCTCCAGGCAAGAATACTGGAGTGGGTTGCCATTTACTCTGATACAAAATAAAAAATTTAAATATGTAAAAAATAATAGAAGGGAATGGAGGAAAGGAATTCCCAGGAAGACAATCAGAAAGGGAACAAGAGTAACTGAAGAGCTAATATTCAGTAATTAAGACAGTAGGAGTATAAGGGGTGATGAAGTAGAAGAGAAACCTTCTAAGGTGCCTAGTTTAACTATTCCTTTGGGGGAAAATAAAAGGCAATGTGTAGCCTGCATGAAAGAAATGACACTAACAATGAGACAGCAGGTCCACGGTGGTCTCTGCTGTAATGTCAATGTTATAGGATTTGCTTATCTGTCTCCTCACTCTTTGCATATGTATCTTCTATGTAGGTTCTCATACATCAAAATAACATTTCTACTGTCAAAATGTATTTTTCCAACCAACAAGACACCTGGAAAAAGAGCGTACTTAACTAGTTTTCAAAAAACTAATGACAGCCCTGTAACCTCACAGTATCTGTCATATGTCACAATAGTAAAATCAAATTGAACATAGCAGGTTTATTTTAAAATCTCTGCTTTGATACAAGTCCTTATGAAAAATCCTTCAATCATTCCTTTATAAAAAATAACAACACAAAAAGCTTCTAAGAAGCTTATTTTTACTAGAAGCTCTATCTCTGATACATCTTAGACACCATGGACTATACTATAAATGCAATTTTAAGATGTACTGTTATAAAAAAATCATACAGAAGCAAAGAAAATTCCCTCTGCAAAAGAGATTTCATTGCATCTTGGCCTGGCAACCACTGATGATGTCTCTGAAATGTATTTGCCAGATAGCAGTCATAAATTATTCTTATTCAAAAGCATAAAATCAGAACAGGAATAGAAGCCTGCATATTTGTATAAAATTAACAGCCTTCTAGATGTAAAGGACACAATGGATATGAGTTTGAGCAAACTCCAGGAGTTAGTGCAGGGAAGCCTTCACTATCAGGGAAGCCTGGCAAGCTGCAGTTCACAGGGTCACAAAGAGTTGGATACAACTTAGTGACTGAACAACAAGACATAAAGGAATAATCCAACTCTTTATCAGTATATCTTACTCGTACTAGTGTTAGTTGCTCAGTCATGTCTGACTCTTTGAGACCCCATGGACTGTAGCCCTCCAGGCTCCTCTGTCCATGGAATTCTCCAGGTAAGAATACTGGAGTGGGTTGCCATTCCCTTCTCCAGGGGATCTTTCCAACCCAGGGATCAAACGCAGGTCTCTTGCACTGCAGGTAGATTCATTACCATCTGAGCCATCAGGGAAGTCTTATCCATATTAAGTGCTCAATAATTCTCTGACAGCATAGATCCTTAAATGCAAATCAGCTCAATAAATATTCACAGAACACTGACTATAAGCCACTGTACTAGGCACTGGCCAATGCAATAATGAACGGATCCTGGCTTGACGGAACATGCAGTCCAGTGGGGCAGACCAGCATGCAAAGACTAATTTCAAATCATTAAAGAAAGCACCACAGTAGTGATGCTCTCAATGCACTGAGAAAAGAGGAGCATTTGATACAGCCTGAGAAGAAAGGCTGAATGAAGAAAAGCGGATTAGAGAGAGAGAAGCAGGCAACATCAGCAGCAGGAAGCAAGTCTTTTATAAAATCAAATTGAAATCATCTGATGAATCATTTTACCTGTAATTACTTGAATAGGATTTAAATAATACCTCTTTCTTGTATGTTAATGTGTATATTCTTTTGTCTGTATGACAATTTTGATGAATTAATTTCAGATATATGAAATTGGTCCCTCGTTCATACATTCATTAACTAGCTACGTGATACTGGACAGCTTTCTGAACTACTCGAGCTCACTTATTCTCAACTGTAAGACGGAGTTGAACTAAGTCACTTTAGTTCTTTAGTCACTTCAGTTCAGTTCAGTCGCTCAGTCGTGTCCAACTTGTTGAGACCCCATGGACTGCAGCAGGCCAGGACTCCCTGTCCATCACCAACTCCTGGAGTTTACCTAAATTCATGTCCATTGAATCAGTGATGCCATCCAACCATCTCATCCTCTGTCGCCCCCTTCTCCTCCTGCCCTCAATCTTTCCCAGCATCAGGGTCTTTTCAAATGAATCAGTTCTTCACATCAGGTGGCCAAAGTATTGGAGTTTCAGCTTCAACATCAGTCCTTCCAATGAACACCCCGGACTGATCTCCTTTAGGATGGACTGGTTAGATCTCCTTGCAGTTCAAGGGACTCCCAAAAGTCTTCTCCAATACCACAGTTCATATCAATTCTTCAGTCCTCAGCTTTCTTTAAAGTCCAACTCTCACATCCATACATGACCACTTGAAAAACCAAAGCCTTGACTAGATGGACCTTTGTTGGCAAAGTAATGTCTCTGCTTTTTAATATGCTGTCTAGGTTGGTCATAACTTTTCTTTCAAGGAGCAAGCATCTTTTAATTTCATGGCTGCAGTCACCATCTGCAGTGATTTTGGAATCCCCCCCAAATAAAAGTATGCCACTGTTTCCAGTGTTTCCCCGTCTATTTGCCATGAAGTAATGGGACCAGATGCCATGATCTTAGTTTTCCGAATATTGAGCTCTAAGCCAACTTTTTCACTCTCCTCTTTCACTTTCATCAAGAGGTTCTTTAGTTCTTCACTTTCTGCCATAAGGGTGGTATCATCTGCATATCTGAGGTTATTAGTATTTCTCCCGGGAATCTTGATTCCAGCTTGGGCTTCCTCCAGCCCAGCATTTCTCATGATGTACTCTGCATAGACGTTAAATATGCAGGGTGACAATATACAGCCTTGACATACTCTTTTTCCTATTTGGAATCAGTCCGTTGTTCCATGTCCAGTTCTAACTGTTGCTTCCTGACCTGCATACAAATTTCTCAAAAGGCCGGTCAGATGGTCTGGTATTCTCATGTCTTTCAGAATTTTCCACAGTTTACTGTGATCCACACAGTCAAAGGCTTTGGCATAGTCAATAAAGCAGAAATAGATGTTTTTCTGGAACTCTCTTCATTGATTGAACGGATGTTGGCAATTTGATCTCTGGTTCCTCTGCCTTTTCTAAAACCAGCTTGAACATCTGGAATTTCACGGTTCAAGTACTGCTGAAGCCTGGCTTGGAGAATTTTGAGCAGCACTTTGTAGCATGTGAGATGAGTGCAATTGTGTGGTAGTTTGAACATTCTTTGGCATTGCCTTTCTTTAGTCACTTAAGAGTCTTTTAAAACAAAACACATCATGATTTATTGTGGATATATTAACACATGTGAATACACAGGCTATATCTCTGCCATTTATTGTTCAAAGTTAAGAATGATTAAGAATAGTGATGTGAGAATTTTTATAAGATAATGATCTCATAAAAATTTCAAATAGTATAGAAGTGCATAGAAGACAGAAAGCCATCTAGCTATCAGAAATAACTGTAATTAATAAAGTGACCAACATTTTATATAGATTCTTTCAATTTAGTCAGAGAATTTTACAAAAATGAGATGTTTAATAAAACTATATTTAATTTAATAATAGCAAAATATTCATTCTACTTTTATGTTTTAACAATATATATTTTATTGTTCATTTGCTAAGTCATATTTAGCAGGTTGTATTTCATTAGTCATATTTTTACATATCAAATTGTATGGCATTTAATTTGGACTTTGGTAATAATTGAATAAATTATCTAAAGATAAATGTACTCAAAACTACTTAAATTCTCTTACCATAGATTCTCTATTCCTGAGTTAATTATTTCCATGCAGTTTTCAGTGGGCCCGATTTTATTGCCAAGTTATTTGTTCTAAGAAAGATTTGTAGGTGTAATTCCTTGAATTCTTACATACTTGAATACTGTCATATGTCCTCTTTATATTCACTGACTATTTAGCTGGATTGAATTTCGTGGTAAATGCCTGATTCTGTGAGACTTACAGACATTGTGTAATTATGTGGCTATTGCATCTGGCACTGGTCCTTTTCTATGACATCTCCATTTATTGTCTGGCAGGATTTTGACTTCATTATTATTTTTTAAGAATTTTTTCTAGGTGTTATATAATTCCTAAGACATTTCATGTTTAAGAATATAAGTCCGTTCCACTGACATTTGGGTAACAATTTGGCCAAGTACTAATACAATATTTTTTGGAAAACATTTCCTATCACTCAGAACTTTGTAGGTATTGATATACTATATTCTAGCATCCAACATTGTATAAGAAAATTTTAGACTCATTTGAGTGATCCCATTGTCAGTTGTTTTCTTCTCTGGATGGAAATCTGAAGAACTCAAGATATTTATTTCCTAGTACAGTCTAAGAGTAAAGACACTAATAATAAAACACAGAGGTAACATCTTTAAAATCAAGAACATGATAAGAATGTCCATTGTCATATATATTACATATAATTCCTAGAAAGTTTATTAATCAAGAAAAAACTATACAAGTGTTAAGAAAACATCAAGGAAACAGAGTGATCATTATTTATAGTTTGTAGAAATTATATTGCTTGCATTAAAAAAAGTTATAATAATCATAATTTTTAAAATTAAAATTATAATTTTAGTAGGTCAGTCAACCACAAGATCAATATACAGTAATTAACTGCTTTTCCATTAATCAACAGGTGTAGAAAATGCAAGAGGAAAATATAAGCTTTACAGCGGCATTGAAAGTATAAAATGAGCATAAACCTAAGAACAAAAAGTGGTTAAGAGTAATACAGAGGAAATATCTAACTTTGGAGGGCTTCCCAGGTGATTCATACAGTAAAGAATTCACCTGCAATGCACGAGACCTGGGTTCGATACCCGCATTGGGAAGATCCCTTAGAGGAGGGCATGGCAACCCACTCCAGTATTCTTGCCTGGAGAATCCCCATGGACAGAGGAGTCTGGCATACTACAGTCCAAGGGGTTGCAAACAGTCGGATACAACTGAGTGACTAAGCATAGCACAGGTGATTCAGTGGGAAAGAATCTGCCTGGCAATGCAGGGGATGCAGGAGGCTCAGGTTCGATTCCTGGATCAGGAAGATCCTCTCAAGAAGGAAATGGCAACCCACTTCAGTATTCTTCCCTGGAAAATCCCTCAGACAGGAGCTGGCTGGCTATACTCCATGGAGTCACAAAAAGTCAAACACAATTGAGCACACACATACACATCTAACTTTGGGGGATGACATTAGAGTATTAAAGAAATGGGAGGTATGAGCATATGATGATTCACACTGATTCTATTCACACTAATCTATAGGTGCAATTTCAACCAAAACCTCTACATGGTATTTTATGCAACTTTGTAAATCTAAAATCATGGCAGGTGTTAAAGAAGAATGAGGTAGAGGGTTTTCCCATTCTGCTATGAAGACTTAAGGTGGAGGTGCGGTAATTAAGACATGTGGTATTGATAGAGAGACAGAGAAAGGGACAAGTGGAAACTATTATGGGGTCATCGACTGGCAGACACATGTGAGACACTGACGCATGACAGAGCTGGGATTCAGAACAACAGAGTTACAGACTGCTCAATAAATGGTAATGGAAAAACTCATTATTCACATGGGAAAAACAAAGACTATGTTTCCAACCTCTCACCTTATACAAAATCAGTTCCTGGGAATAAATACTGTAAATAAAAGAGGCAATGCTTTAACAATTTTAGAACCAAATAAAGGATAACAAGTTCATTACATACTTGAGAAAGAATATTTTAAGCCTTACATCAAACTCACAAGATATAAACACAAATGTTGATAGACATAACTATATTGAAATTTAAAATGCTATTTGTCAAAATATATCATTAATGCTTTTTAAATTCCTGGAGATGATATGTGAAACAGATAAGAGATGACAATATGTATACAACTTATTATGCACATCTGGATATTTTGAGTGAAGGCCAGTAGTAAGTAAGGCAGGACACATGAAGAAATACAGAAAAGGTATTTAGTTGTAGATAAAAAAAAAAAATTCTTCTAGATTTGCGGACAATATTTAAATATTTTTTTTTCTTCTTTAAACCTATGAGTGGTTTAAACATTGCCAAAAAAAAAAAAGACTTTAAGAGAAGAAAAATTTAATTTTATTCAGTTCACATCAGAGCATTTTATCATCCTAGTTCCTGCTCTCTCTCAAACTTGCAGAAACTAAATATTATTGCTTGTAAGTTATGGGAGTTTCTCTGTCTCTAATAAGAATCAGAAAGAATCCAGACTTTATTAGAATTTATTGTTCTAATGGGATAGTTTTAATGCACCAGTTAGTTGGCTACTTTGAGGTAAAATTCAAGGCATTCAATTCAAAATTTTCAGCATGTGGCCAAGGTATGGCCAAGAATCACTGCTAGGTTAAATTAGAGCCTGAATTGAAACACACATAAAGAACAAGGACTGCGGCTGGGAAAAAGAATGGAGCGATGAAAGCAAACCGGGAGTGGACGCAAATACAACAGATGTTCCCGAGGTGGAGGGCAGAACCGTAAACACAGACTGGCGTGAGAGAGGGCAGAGTGCAAAATTCCTTAGCGCCTGGTGAGAGTATCGGATTGCATTCATGTATCAGTAATTCTACCTCACATTTCTCTAAATCTCCATATGTCCTGGCTCTCAGAGCAATCGCTTTATGTAGCTGATAATTAGAGCATGGCTTTCCCATGCTGTGGACTGACCAAATAACACATTCACATACTCAAACTCTCAGGAAGTATATACAAATAGAAGGTTCATTTTGAATACATTTTATATTAACTGCATCAAAATTTAAAAATAATTTTGTCTGATTCTTATTTATTAGGATGAAAAAGTAAAAGATGTTCGTTTAAACATCATTCATCTAATGAAATCATCTAAATGATTCTAGCTTTAATTTCATACATGAGAAAAGGGGGACAAAATAACTGCCCTAAAATTATCACTTCATAATTAAACATTTAGAATTAGAATTTAATTCTGCTGATCTTGAGCTAGTATTATCCCCTTATTCCATATATCTTCCCATTAAAAAGTGAGACAGTAATACAGTTCTTCATACAGGGTACCTTGTTGATTGGCTAATTTTTATTATATATAAAATGTCACACTTAGATGAACATTTAATAATCATGAAGAAAATTTTTCATATATAAAATATATACAATTTTGTTGCTGTTCAGTTGCTCAGTCATGTCCAACTCTTTGTGACCCCCATGGACTGCAGCACGCCAGGCTTTCCTGTCCTTCACCATCTTCCAGACCTTGCTCAAACTCATGTCCATCGAGTTGGTGATGCCAACCAACCATCTTGTCCTCTGTCGTCTCCTTATCCTCCTGCCTTCAATCTTTCCCAGCATCAGGATCCTTTCTAATGAGCTGGCTCTTCACATCAGGTGTCTGAAGTATTGGAGTGTAAGCTTCAGCATCAGTCCTTCCAATGAATATTCAGGGTTGATTTCCTTTAGGATTGACTGGTTGGATCTCCTTGCAGTCCAAGGGACTCTAAAGAGTCTTCTCCAACACCACAGTTCAAAAGCATCAATTCTTTGGCACTCAGCCTTCTTTATGGTCCAACTCTAACATCCATACATGACTACTGGAAAAACAGCCATCTCGCACTTACATCATATACAATAGTATATAGAAGTAATATGGGCTGTATAGGTTTCCTGGGTGGCTTAGCAAAAAGGAATCTGCTTTTCAGGAGATGCAGGTTTGATCCCTGGGTCAGGAAGATCCCCTGGAGAAGGGAATGGCTACCCATGCCAGTATTCTTGCTTGGAGAATTTCCTGGACAGAGGAAACTGGCGGGCTACAGTCCATGTGGTCAAAAGTCAGACACGACTGAGTAATTAACACTTTCACTTTTTTTTCACCTGTGAATTCATGTATAGGATGAAGCATCTTATTTCCTATGTTACAGAGAAATATAATTCTGGAGAACAGAGAGAGATGAGATCTGGGTTAAACATGCTACTAACAGCAGCAGAACTTGCAAACTAGTTCTTACTGTCTTAGGCACTGTCTTACTTAGTGCCTCTTCAGTTTTGTTAGATTCAGATTCAAGACAAGGCTGAGTCATCTCACCAGAGGACAAATGCTCTGGCATGGACAATGATGCCTAGAAGTAAACAGAAGGCATAAAAATTGGAAAGGAAGAAGAAAACTGTCTTTATTTTCAGATAATATAATTTTATATTTTAAAGGGCTAAAAGATGTCTAAAGAACAAGAGCTAACAAAATAACTATATTGAAAACAGGAATTCTACTGAAGATCTGAAATAACAAAGGTGACTGCTTTTCTGTATACTAGTAACTGACAATGGGAAAATAATGTTTAAAAGGTAAAGCAGTATAAAATACTTGGAAAAACACACACCAAGATCTAAGAAAGACCTCTATACTGAAAACTACACAACTCTTGAAAGAATTAAAGAAGCTGCATACAAAGGGACATTGCCAACAAAAGTCTGTATGGTCAAAGCTATGGTTTTTCCAATAGTCATTTATAGATACGAGAGTTGGACCATAAAGAAGGTTGAGTGCCGAAGAATTGATGCTTTTGAACTGTGGTGTTGGAAAAGACCCTTGAGATTCCCTTGGACTGCAAGGAAATCAAACCTGTCAATCCTAAAGGAAATCAACTCTGAATATTTATTGGAAGGACTGATGCTGAAGCTGAAGCTCCAATACTTTGGCCATCTGATGTGAAGAGCTGACTCATTAAACAAGACCCTGATGCTAGGAAAGCTTGAAGGCAGGAGGAGAAGGGGCTATAGTTATGTATTTAACAACTAAATCTGGTGTACAATTGCAGTTTTCCAATTCTGTTCATTTTCAAATCTGTTGTTCAGTCGCTGAGTCATGTCTGACTATTTGTGACCCCATGGACTGCAGAATGCCAGGCTTCCCTGTCCTTCACTGTCTCCCAGAGTTTTCTCAAACTCGTGTCCATTGAGTTGGTGAGCCATCCAACTATCTCATTCTCTGTTGTCTCCTAAGCCTAATGGTTAACAGGTACATACTATTTATATTCTCGAATTTGGTTTTTGGCTTTACAAATATGCTACTTACAAAGTGAATTGTGATTTGTTTTATTCCATTTAAAATCATCTTAAATACCCTAGTTATAGCTAGGGCTTATAGCCTACTCAGAATGCAATGAAGCAAGACTGTTCTGTGTGAGTCTATGTGTCTTTCAGTATCCTGCTCTGTCGCTCAGTTGTGTCCAACTCAGCGACCCCATGGACTGTAGCCCACCAGGCTCGTCTGTCCATGGGATTCTCCAGGCAAGAATACTGGAGTGGATTGCCGTTTCCTTCTCCAGGGGATCTTCCTGACCCAGGAATGGAACCCACATCTCCTGCACTGCAGGCAGATTCTTTAGGACTGAGCCACCAGGAAAGCCCCCATCTTTCAGTATATAATCAGCACACTGAAAGTTATTCAAAAAACTATATCCTATCTTTCCCCAGTTTTTGTCTTGAAGGGACTAGGCACACGAACTCTTAAATAAATAAATTTGATTGTCTTAAATATATCAGCATTTATTCAAAACCAACTAAATCCAAGACCCAGAATATTCAAAGAAGGGATGAACAAGGCTTGGTTCTATGCAGATCAGCTACAGTAACCATGAAATAGTATAGCTGCTATAATTTAGGTAAACACAGAAAGATCTGGAACTACAAACAAACTGTGTTTTACTCCACTGCTTTTCTTTCCAATTATCTTAAGTCCTTCTAAATAACTGGAGAACAAAAGTCTTAAGTGATACATTTTGTTATAATAATATATCACATTTAACATATCCACAGGTCAGACAAAAAACTGACTTCCTTTATCTTAGAAAACTTACAATAACAGATCCATACATGGCTGATCTGATTATATGAGTGGTTCTATTCAATCTCTTGCTATTTGAAGACATACATGTATACAAATATACCCACAAAGGGATTTCTGGTGGTTCCCTCCATCTTCCAGACATCTGCTGGTAATCAAATATTTCTATTAAAGTATAAAAGACCAATGTTTTAGAAATTTTAAAAAGAAAGATAATTTCCTTGATTTCAAACCAAGGGAGAAATAACTTAAAGAGAAAATGAAGCAGTTTGCTTTAATAAGAATCTTATAAAATTTAAAAGTTATCATATAATAAATTTATGAATTATATATTTTTATTAAATACTGAAAACAAAATAATGAATTTGTCTATATGGAATGTATTCTAACGTGTACTTTTTATTTAAATAAAATAATTACTGAAGTTTCTTTCCTGTAGCTGTCAGGTTAATGATCATATTTGCATAATAGGAATCTATTCTATTTTTTTACTCTTTTATGTGCATAATTCTTAGTATCTTATTTTTATTCAGTTTGACTGAATAGAAAAACCTGTTGTCATAACGTTTGTTATTGTTGAGTCACTAAATTGTGTCCAACTCTTCTGTGGCCTCACGGACTGTGGCTCGCCAGGGTTCTCAGTCCACAGAATTTCTCAGGCAAGAATACTGAGTGGCCATAAGGCTCTTTGCTGAGAAAACAATGCTTATTTTGAGAAATATTCAATCACTACTGAAATCTTATCTTTAAAACAGTTTTAGCTCCATATATATCTTAAGGCTATTGACAGGGAATACTCATTTAAAGAAAAGTATCACCTAATTTGTTAAGAAAACTATTATCTGACCCCATGTATCCAATTACAGTTTTGAATGATGATGAAATACATTCTGACCAGAACTGACAGGAAGAGCCTCTATTTTCATTTTTTTTTTTTTTAATGAGAAAATGTCCCTTCTTTGGCTATTGTTTCATGAAGTGGTGCTATGTAGACTGAAAATGGTACTGAGAACTTTGCCAGTACATCTTGATTAAAGTTCTACCTTCCCAGGGTATTAACTGCAAAACTGAAAGGGGATGAGAGCTCTGGGTTTAAAGAGGGCTCTCAAGTATCACTGAATTCTGACAGAAACCTACGAGATGTACTTCCACAAGTAACACCTAGTGTTTCCAACAGACAGGCATGACCTTGTTTTGCTGTGCTTCACGTTGCTGCGATTCTCAGACATTGCATTTTCTTTCCAAATTGAAGGCTTGTGGAAACCTTGTGTTGAACAAGTCTGTTGCTGCCAGGTCGCTTCAGTCGTGTCCGACTCTGTGCGACCCCATAGATGGTAGCCCACCAGGCTCCCCCATCCCTGGATTCTCCAGGCAAGAACACTGGAGTGGGTTGCCATTTCCTTCTCCAATGCATGAAAGTGAAAAGTGAAAGTGAAGTCGCTCAGTCGTGTCCCACTCTTAGCGACCCCACGGATTGCAGCCCACCAGGCTCCTCCATCCATGGGATTTTCCAGGCAAGAGTACTGGAATCGGGTGCCATTGCCTTCTCTGGAACAAGTCTGTAGGCACTGCTTCTCCAACAGCACTCTTTTTAAACTAAGGTATGTACACTGTTTTTTAGATATAATGCTATTGCACACTTAATAGACTACAGTACAGTATAAATATATAACTTTTATATGCACGGGGATTAAAGAATAGGGCATGGATTAAAATCACATAGAAAATTAACAAATTTTATTTTATTTTTTTTTGAAAATTAACAAATTTTAATGTGAATATATGTCATACAAAAAATTCTCGTTTCCTTATCAAATTATGATAAGTATTAAAGTCTTTATTTTATTAGTGGCCAATTAGGAAATTTGATTTGGCATACATTTATTTTCAAGGGCTCAGTTTAAATTAATATTAAACTATGAAATCAGCAGGTTCTTCCTGAAGAGTGCCATTAGCCTACAAGATTACTGCCTGATGAAAATTGGCTCCTCAATGAAAAATTCATTCATAAAGTTTAGAAATTCTTAAGAAATAAAAGGTTACATTTATTAATAACTCTGATTGGTAATGCCCTTTTAAAAGCAATTCTCAAATAGGAAAATTAACCAATGGATTTATTCATTTATTTGTAAAATACCTGTTGGTAATAGACTTCCTTTTAATCTGTAAAGATGAGCCAATTCAAATTTCCTAAGTAAAAATTAAAAACAAAAAGCTATTGTATTTTTCAGAAAATCACTCTAGGGTACAATATTGATTTTCTGCTTAGTCAACATATAGATGAAAATGTTATTAACATGCTAGCATACATGCATTGTTTTCATCAATTTATAACCATTTACAAGAATCCATCAAAATGTTATGCTTTTATTACTTGCTGTCATTATTTTCCAAAGAAAACATTCTACACATACCTGGACAATTAATTTTCTCATTAACTTTGAACAAATAGCGTAAGAAGAGCCTAAGAGTCTAGACTGACTCTCTCTGGGATCCCTCACAACGAAAGTAAGGTAGTGAACCACTTGTCAACATGCAGCCTCCTAGGGCAGTGGTTCTCTAAGTGTGGTGCCCAGACCAGCAGTTTCAGCATCACCTGGGAACAAATGACGAATCAAAATCCATGAGGGTTGCTTCCATGTCCTGGCTATTATAAACAGTGCTGCGATGAACATTGGGATACACATGTCTCTTTCCCTTCTGGTTTCCTCAGTGTGTATGCCCAGCAGTGGGATTGCTGGATATCATGTATGAAACGAGTTGCCAGTCCAGGTTCGATGCACGATACTGGATGCTTGGGGCTAGTGCACTGGGACGACCCAGAGGGATGGTATGGGGAGGGAGGAGGGAGGAGGGTTCAGGATGGGGAACACATGTATACCTGTGGCGGATTCATTTTGATATTTGGCAAAACTAATACAATTATGTAAAGTTTAAAAAGAAAAAAAAATAAAATTAAAAAAAAAAAAAGAAAAAAAAATCCATGAGGGTGAGGTCCAGCAGCTTACATTTCAACAATCCCTCCAAGTGATTCTGACATATATGAAATATACTATTTAAGAATGTATTTTAAGGGACTTCCCTGGTGACCCAGTGGCTAAGACTTTGTGTCCCAGTGCAGAGGGCCCACCGTCATTCCTTGGTCAGGGAACTGGATTCCATATACCACAATTAAAGATCCTGCTTGCCACAATGAAGACCGGGCACAGCCAAACAAACAAACCAATAAATAAAATTAAAAATAGCTCATCTGCAATATCTTTTTAAAAAAGAATGCATTTTAAATAGAACATTAGATCAGCCTTTGAGTCCACACACAAAAATAAACTCAAAGTGGATTAAAGACCTAAATGTAAGACCGGATACTATAAAACTCTTAGAAGAAAACTTAGACAGGATTTCTGACATAAATCACAGCAATATCTTTTTCCATTACCTTCATAAATCACAGCAATATCTTTTTCCATTACCTCCCAAAGTAACGGAAATAAAAACAAAAATAAAGTAATGGGACCTAATTAAAGGCTTTTGCCCAGCAAAGGAAAACATAAATAAAACAAAAAGACAACCCAGACACAGGGAGAAAATGTTTGCAAATGTTGTGACCCACGAGGGACTAGTCTCCAAAATTTAGACACAGCCCCTGAGGATTAATATCACTGAAACAAACAACCCAATCAAAATATGGGCAGAAGACCTAAACAGACAATTCTCCAAAGAAGACATTGCCAAGAGGCACATGAAAAAATGTTCAATATTGCTAATTATTAGAGAAATGCAAAGCAAAACTACAATGAGGTATCACCTCACACCAATCAGAAATGGATATCATCAAATAGTAAATGCTGGAGAGGGTGTGGAGAGAAAGGAACTCTCCTACACTGCTGGTGGGAATATAAACTGGTACAGCCAGTGTGGACAACAGTATGGAGGTTCCTTAAAACATGAAAATAGAGCTGCCATATGATCCTGAAATCCCCCTCCTGGGCACATGTGGTCCAAAAGGATACATACATCCAAATGTTCACTGTAGCACTGTTTACAACAGGTAAGACACAGAAGCAACCTAAATGTCTGTTGACAGAGAAATGGATAAAGAGGATATAGTACATACATACAATGAAATATTACTCACCCATTAAAAAGAATGGAATAATGCCATTTGTAGCAACATGGATGGACCTGCTGCTGCTGCTGCTAAGTCGCTTCAGTTGTGTCCGACTCTGTGCGACCCCATAGACGGCAGCCCACCAGGCTCCCCCGTCCCTGGGATTCTCCAGACAAGAACACTGGAGTGGGTTGCCATTTCCTTCTCCAATGCATGAAAGTGAAAAGTGAAAGTGAAGTCGCTCAGTCGTGTCTGACTCTTTGTGACCCCGTGGACTGCAGCCTACCAGGCTCCTCCGTCCATGGGATTTTCCAGGCAAGAGTACTGGAGTAGGGTGCCATTGCCTTCTCCTTGGATGGACCTAGAGACTGTCATATTGAATGATGTAAGTCAGAGAAAGAAATACAGTTTGATATTGCTTATATGCGGAACCTTAAAAAACGATACAAATGAACTTATTTACAAAACAGAAACACACTTACATACTCAGAGAAAGAACTTATGAGGGGAACGCTGTGGGGAGAGGGACAGTCAGGGAGTTTGGGATTGACATGTATACTGCTGTATTTGAAATGGATAACCAACAAGGACCTACTGTATAACACAGGGAACTCGGCTCAGTATTATGTAACAACCTAAATGGGAAAAGAAATTTGAAAAAGAAAAGATATGTGCATTGGGTTCACCAAAAAGTTCACATGGGGTTTTCCATAAGCTGTTATGGAAAAACTCAGATGAACTTTTTGGCCAACTCAATATATGTATAACTGAATCACTTTGCTGTACACCTGAAATTAACACAACACTGTTAATCAACTCTGCAGCTGCTGCTGCTCAGTTGCTTCAGTAGTGTCTGACTCTGTGAGACCCCATAGACGGCAGCCCACCAGGCTCCCCCGTCCCTGGGATTCTCCAGGCAAGAACACTGGAGTGGGTTGCCATTTCCTTCTCCAATGCATGAAAGTGAAAAGTGAAAGTGAAGTCGCTCAGTCGTGTCCAACTCTTAGCAACCCTATGGACTGCAGCCCACCAGGGTCCTCAGTCCATGGGATTTTCCAGGCAAGAGTACTGGAGTGGGTTGCCATTGCAACTCTACTCTGATATAAAATAAAAAGTTTAAAAAATGTATTTTGTTTAGCAATAATAATGAGCAAAGATTTAAAGGAAGAAAACAGAGTCTTTGGGGCAGAAGGTACTTATGTTGTGGTGTACCTGGGGTGATATCTTGTAATTACTGCCTTATATAGCAGAAGCTGGGACCCAGCAAGTATTTGTACTCCTCTCCAACTCGAGGGCAGGATTCCTTAAGTGAGTGTTACGTGCATAAATAAGTGGAGATTGCAGAGGGAAGCTTCTTTAGAGAACACAGTTTGGAGTTCACTGAGAAATGAAAGCAAGGTCTGAAATGGAGGTATAAAATTGTGCTGATGACGGGAATTCAAAAGAACTGGCCAGTGGAAAAAGTTGTAAAGCAATGAAAAGAGTTACTGGTTAGTTGGACAGGAAAGTAAAGTAGAAAGAAAGGGAAACTGCAATTATTAAAAAAAAAAAAAAGACTAGAATGGAATTCATGGCACTTTTAAGAATGCGTGGTGTATTACTACAATTTGGTTTAGGTGGTAGGTCATCTAATTTACTATAGAATTTTATGTAATTTCCTTTCATTACAGATGGCGAGGAGGATATAAATAGAAGTGTTCAGAAAGAGAGAGAGAAAGAAAAAAAAAGAATCATAGGGAAAACAGGAGTACTAAACCAATACACAATGTTCATTACATGATTTGACCACAAAAATCCAGAAATGCAGGTGGTTTCTGTCTGGTGATTTATGCAGTTCTTGATTCCTTTTATACTGCTAGATCAATTGTGTTTTGTTCTTTGGACCTGACAGGGCAACAGAATTTCACGTTTGTTTTCTTTTTTCCTGGAAAGAGGTGATAGTGAGCAACACAATGTAAGCACTGCCAGTTGCTGTAAAGCAATGCTTGTTTTGATAGTTTCCAACTGAGAGAGATGTTGAACAATGTTACATATGCCATGATGATGCTACAGATTAATTAATGTGGTCCAGGCAGAATTACAGCATGAATGATGAACACTTAGATGATGGAGATCCAATTTTATTAAATCTCACATTTAAACAGAAAGTTTGAACAATAAATGCTGGAGTGGAGGACTATTTAGAGATTCTTAGCATTGTAAAAACTGGCAAGATGAGAGCCTTCCTTGAGAGAAGAATTCTTATAATCAGTTGAGTTAGGCTACACTTCGGGGAATTTCCTGGATCAATGCCGAACACAAAGTCCTTGCACTAATTCCCTTTGATTCAGAGGTCTAATATACTGTTAGAACCCCTTGAGGAGTAATTTGTTTCAAAGTTATTTTCTGCCTTATATAAACTCTAGTTATTTTGTGTGCTAAATCACTTCAGTCTTGTCCGACTCTGTGTGATCCCATGGACTGTAGCCCACCAGGCTCCTGTGTCCATGGGATTCTCCAGGCAAGAATACTGGAGTGGGTTGCCATGCCCTCCTCCAGGGTTTCTTCTCGACCCAGGGATCTAACCCATGTCTCTTATGGTCTCCTTCATTGGCAGGCAAGTTCTTTACCACTAGTGCCACCTAGGAAGCCCCTGGTTATCTTCAGTTCAGTTCAGTTCAGTTGCTCAGTCGTGTACAACTCTTTCTGACCCCATGAATCACACCATGCCAGGCCTCCCTGTCCATCACCATCTCCCAGAGTTCACTCAGACTCACCTCCATCGAGTCAGTGATGCCATCCAGCCATCTTATCCTCTGTCACCCCCTTTTCCTCCTGCCCCCAATCCCTCCCAGCATCAGAGTCTTTTCCAATGAGTCAACTCTTCGCATGAGGTGGCCAAAGTACTGGAGTTTCAGCTTTAGCATCATTCCTTCCAAACAACTCCCAGGGCTGATCTCCTTTAGAATGGACTGGTTGGATCTCCTTGCAGTCCAAGGGACTCTCAAGAGTCTTCTCCAACAACAGTTCAAAAGCATCAATTCTTTGGCACTCAGCTTTCTTCACAGTCCAACTCTCACATCTATACATGACCACTGGAAAAACCATAGCCTTGATTAGATGGACCTTTGTTGGCAAAGTAATGTCTCTGCTTTTGAATATGCTATCTAGGTTATCATAGAAAATGTTAAATTCTGAAAGAAAAATGATTAGAAAATATTAACTGATACTGTATCCGAGAGAATAGAAGATAGGAACATTCTTCCTAGAGTAACCTCAAAGCTAATCTGGTTTCACTGTTAATTTACTATGATATTAATAATTTATATATCTCAGTCTTGGTTTATGCATCTGTAAGATAAAGCATTTGTATTAGAAGACAGTTTTACAATTATGCTTACCACTAAGTTTAAGGTTCCTTAAATGTGACTATTATTAAGGTATAGAAAACAGACTCACTAGTTTTTATGTGGAAAATCAAATCAACAAAAGCTCAGCATTTGCCTTATAAAAGTAGGCTCCCTATTTTTGTACAAGTCAGTAGTAATTAAAGGATTTTCAATTAAAAGTATGTATATCTAAGATATATTTTCTTGGACTCCAAAATCACTGAGGAAAGTGACTGCAGCCATGAAATTACTTACTCCTTGGAAGAAAAGCTACGACCAACCTAGACAGTGTATTAAACAGAAGAGAAATTACTTTGCTGACAAAGATCTGTATAGTCAATGCCATTGTTTTACCACTAGTCATGTACAGAGTGAGAGCTGGACCATAAAGAAGGCTGAGGAACTGAAGAATTGATGCTTTTGAACTGTGGTGCTGGAGAAGACTCTTGAGAGTCCCTTGGACTGCAAGGAGATCCAACCAGTCCATCCTAAAGGAAATCAGTCCTGAATATTCACTGGAAGGACTGATGCTGAAGCTGAAGCTCTAATACTTTGGCCACCTTTTGGGAAAAGCCGACTCGCTTGAAAAGATCTTGATGCTGGGAAAGACTGAGGGCAGGATGAGAAGAAGGGGATGACAGAGGATAAGACTGTTGGATGGCATCACTGACTCAAAGGACATGAGTTTGAGTAAGCTCCAGGAGATGGTGAAGGGCAAGGAAGGCTGGTATCCTGCAGTCCATGGGGTTGCAGAGCTGGACTCAGCTTAGCAACTGAACAGTAACAACAGTCTCTAAGATAGAATGTAGAATGTGACTAAATGATATAAATGTGTGAAATGACCTCACTGAAGCGGATGCTTTTGAACTGTGGTGTTGGAGAAGACTCTTGAGAGTCCCTTGGACTGCAAGAAGATCCAACCAGTCCATCCTAAGGGAGATCAGTCCTGGGTGTTCACTGGAAAGACTGATGTTGAAGCTGAAACTCCAATACTTTGGCCACCTGATGCGAAGAGCTGACTCATTGGCAAAGACCCTGAGGCTGGGAAAGATTGGGGGCTGGAAGGGAAGGGTACGACAGAGGATGAGATGGCTGGATGGCATCACCGGCTCGATGGACATGAGTTTGGGTAAACTCTGGGAGTTGGTAATGGACAGGGAGGCCTGGCATGCTGCAATTCATGGGGTTGCAAAGAGTCAGACACAACTGAATGACAGAACAGAACTGAACTGAAGTGGATGAGGGAATAGGTGCTGAATTAAGTAACTCTGAAAAGGAGGGGGAGACTGTGAGATTAACAGGAAAAAGAATAATACAAATCAAAGACTCTTATGGACAAAGCTGCTTCCCACAGAAGTTGTCATTGTTGTTCAGTCACTAAGTCATGTCTGACTCTTTGCGAACCCATGGAGTGCAGCATGCCAGGCTCCTCCAATCTCCACTATCTCCTGGTTTGCTCAAACTCGTATCTGCCCACAGAAGTACAGGACAATCATTCTGAAACTATTATACTCGTAAACTGAAATTAAAAAATTAGGCAAAGATGGTGGTGGTAGGTACCAGGTTTCTTTCTCACTGTTGGAATGGGAGGTCTCAGATAAGCAAGGGGAGGAGATAGAATGATCGACATGATGATGAATGAGATACGGAGACATCAGTAGGAACTCAAGTTTCACTTAATATAGAGATTCATGTTTATAGTTATAAATATTTACACATATGAATACATACATGGGTTAGTATATACCCCTATATTCCCTGTTCTCCCAGCAACTTAATGTAAAATATATATATTCTTCTCAAGGGTACATGGAACACTGTCTGGGATAGACCATACATGGAACCATAAAAGAAACCTTAATAACTTTAAATGGAATGAAATCACACAAAGTTCCAAGACTACAGTGAAATGAAATTAGGATTCACTAACAAAAGAAATTTGGCAAATTTCTATATGACTCTCCAACTCCACTGCTAGGGCTATATCTAAGAAAAATGAAAACATAGGTCCACACAAAAGTCTGTACATGAATGTTGACAGTAGCATTATTAACCATAGTCAAAGAAGTACAAACAACCCAAATGGCCATTACATGATGAGTAGATAATGAAAATGAGAGTGGAATATTATTTGGCAATATAAAGGAACAAAGTACACATACATGCTGCAGCACTGATGAACCTTGAAAACATGATACTAGGTGAAAGAAGTCACAAAAGACCACATATTGTATGATTCTATTTGAAATGTACAGAATAGGCACATCAATAGAAATCACTCACCAGCAGCTGTCTAGGCTTGCAGGAGAATTGCGAAAAAAATGGAAGTGACTGGTAATGGTTATGGAATTTCTTTCTGTGGTGATGACAATGTTCTAAATTTGATTGGGTGATGTAGGAACAAATCTGTGACTATTCCATCAATCATTAAATTGTACACATTAAAGGGGTAAATTGTAAGGTTGTGATTTATTTCTCAAAAAGCTGGTACTAAAATATATCAAAGAAAGGACAGGTATGTATAAATTTATTACAAAATGCTTTTTATAAATATGACTTACTGAATAAATTTTAAATTGTGTAGCTCAGTGGTATTAAAACCTTATGTGGCCCATACAAAGTACAGACCACGGGCCAGATTTATGCATGACTCAAATGGCGCAGTGGTAAAGAATTTGCCTGCCAATGCAGGAGGTGCAAGAGACATGGGTTCAATACCTGTGTCAAGAAGATCTCCTGCAGTGGGGAAATGGCAACCCACTCCAGTATCCTTGCCTGAAAAGTCCTATGGACAGAGTAGCCTGAAAGGGTACAGTTCATGGCGTCGCAAAGAGTCAGACACAACTGAAGCAACTTAGCACGCACAAGGCCCAAGAATAATTTTACATTTCTAAATGACTGAACAATAGGAGAAGAATATTTCATGACAGGTGGAAATTATATGAAATTCAAATTTCAATATCCATTTCACTGGGCCCTAGCCATGCTCATTCATTTTTTTAATGCACTGTCTATGGCAGTTTTTACAATACTGTGGCTCAGCTGAGTGCTTGTGACTTTATGGTCCACAAAGGAGCCTAAAATATTTACTATTTGGATTTCTGCAGGAAAAAAATGGCTATATTTTCCAGTCACAGTGAGGAGCCCAGAGCAGGGAAATATATAGTTAAGTGCAGTAGTGTGCATCAGAACTAAAGCAGATGCCGAAAGATGAAAAAGAGATATTGAATTCAAATTAAACAGCATGACAGATTAATTACACGTCTCCTGTGCTTTCCGCATGGCAAGTGGATTCTTTAGCACTGAGCCACCAGGAACTCTAAAGTAAACATTACTTAGAATCTACTTAGATAACTGAAGGCCCTCATGTCATTTCCACACTCTCCAGTTCATTAAGTCACTACACATTCTTACTCAGGAAAGACAATGTAACTGACAAGCTTCACCACCCGACTTTGGAGAAGTGCTCTAAGTACCTTAAACTGTACAGCCAAACCTTGGAGGTATTATGGGTTTGATTCCAGATCACCAAAATAAACAGAATATCACAATAAAGTGA
Source organism: Bubalus bubalis (assembly GCF_019923935.1). Taxonomy (NCBI): domain Eukaryota; kingdom Metazoa; phylum Chordata; class Mammalia; order Artiodactyla; family Bovidae; genus Bubalus; species Bubalus bubalis. The sequence goes on along the minus strand of NC_059178.1, from coordinate 54,224,899 downwards.
GTCCACATCAAGTTTTTTATCTCCCAGTGCATATATGAATTATATTCATACTATACTGTAGTCTACTAGATGTGCAATAGAATTATGGCTGAAAAAAACATGCATTAATTAAATATATTAATTAAAAAATAATCTACTGGTAGAGTCGTAATATTTTTTCAATAGCTACATCACAGATCATTGATCATGGTAACAAATACAGTAACAAAAAAATTTGGAATCTTGTGAAAACTACCATAATGTGACACAGACACAATGTGAGCAAATGCTATTGAAAAATGGGTGTTGATAGACTTGCTCGATGCAAAGTGCCACAAAACTTCAATTTGGAAAAAAATTCATGATTTGTGAAGTGCAACAAAGGAAAAACACAATAAAACAAAGTATGTCTGTACAATAACACATGAAATAGAAGAAGGTTTAATAAAAGACACTTTCTGCTAAGGGGTTGTGACATGTAAAACATTTGGAAAATACTGCTTGTTCATTTCTTATGTTTAGGTTGCTTAATCTAATAATACTTTCAAGTTTTTAATTTTTAATAATTCACTCTGTAACTTCCATTCTTACCAGAACTGTCCAGTTTGACCAAAATGGCAACAAAATCACAAAATTAATGTGTTCCTCAAACACAAAATAAACACAAAGATTTCATCCATATAAGGGTACAGAAGTTACTGTGTAAGACATACACGGATGTGAATAGAATCTTTGATAAGAGTTAGACTTCTTCACCTGTGCATTTGGAGACATCACCTCTTCACTCTCCCAGCTGCTGAAAAACTGAGATGGAAGTTGGAAAAACATTTGAATCTATAAATTTAGGAACCAGGAATAACTTTAGATCAATTTTCAAGTCAATATTTAACTTTTAAATCATGTGGACGTAATACATTTGCAGATGGTGTGCTCAGTCGCTCAGTCATGTCCAACTCCTTTGCAACCCCATGGACTATAGCTCTCCAGGCTCCTCTCTCCGTGGGATCTCCCAGGTGAGAATACTGGAGTGCGCTGCCAGTTCCATCTCCAGATCTCCTCAACCCAGGGATCAAACTCATGTCTCCTGCACTGGCAGGCAGGCTCTTTACCACTATCGCCACCTGGGAAGTTCCATTTGCAGATTATGAGCAGATAATTCCTGTAGCTCAGATGACCATAATCATTACCAGAAAGAACAGAAACTTCATGAAATTACCAACAGCACAAACATCAATGCTGCTGACATAGCAGTTCTCCTTTGGCCCAGTTAAGAAAATATACAAAAAAAAAAAAAAAAAAAAAACATAAAAAACAAATAACACCAAAGAATCAAGGGGAAAAAAAACCTCACATAAAGAAAAAAAAATGTTTTTCTTTCACAGCAGATCAATATCTACAATGTCTGAAAAAACCATTAAAGTGAAAATATTTTTAACCATCAAGCAAAGCATCTGTTTTGAAATCAAAATGGAAACGCTGGGATAAACCAGTAGATCATATCTATGGCATTACAATCCCAAAGAAAGGCAATGCCAAAGAATACTCAAACTACCGTACAATTGCAATCATCTCATATGCTAGCAAAGTAATGCTCAAAATTCTCCAAGCCAGGCTTCAACAGCATGTGAACCGTGAACTTCCAGATGTTCAAGCTGGTTTTAGAAAAGGCAGAGGAATCAGAGATCAAATTGCCAACATCCACTGGATCATTGAAAAAGCGAGAGAGTTCCAGAAAAACATCTACTTCTGCTTTATTGACTATGCCAAAGCCTTTGACTGTGTGGATCAGAACAAACTGTGGGAAATTCTTAAAGATATGGGTATACCAGACCACCTTACCTGCCTCCTGAGAAATCTGTATGCAGGTCAGGAAGCAACAGTTAGAACTGGACATGGAACAACAGACTAGTTCCAAATAGGAAAAGGAGTACGTCAAGGCTGTATATTGTCACCATGCTTATTTAACTTATATGCAGAGTACATCATGAGAAGTGCTGGGCTAGAGGAAGCACAAGCTGGAATCAAGATTGCTGGGAGAAATATCAATAACTTCAGATATGCAGATAATACAACACTTACGGTAGAAAGTGAAGAAGAACTACAGAGCCTCTTGATGAAAGTGGAAAAGGAGAGTGAAAAAGTTGGCTTAAAACTCAACATTCAGAATACTAAGATCATGGCATCTGGTCCCATCACTTCATGGCAAATAGATGGGGAAACAGTGGCTGACTTTATTTTTTGGGGCTCCAAAATCACTGCAGATGGTGACTGCAGCCGTGAAATTAAAAGACACTTACTCCTTGGAAGAAAAACTATGAGCAATCTTGACAGCATATTAAAAAGCAGAGACATTACTTTGCCAACAAAGGTCTGTCTAGTCAAAACTATGATTTTTCCAGTAGTCACGTATGGATGTGACAGTTGGACTATAAAGAAAGCTGAGCACTGAAGAATTGATGCTTTTGAACTGCAGTGTTGGAGAAGACTCTTGAGAGTCCCTTGGACTGCAAGGAGATCAAACCAGTCCATCCTAAAGGAAATCAGTCCTGGATATTCATTGGCAGGACTGATGCTGAAGCTGAAACTCCAATACTTTGACCACCTGTTGCGAAGAACTGACTCATTTGAAAAGACCCTGATGCTGGGAAAGATTGAAGGCAGGAGGAGAAGGGGATGACAGAGGATGAGATTGTTGGATGGCATCACTGACTCGGTGGAAATGAGTTTGAGTAAGCTCTATGAGTTGGTGTAGACAGGGAGGCCTGGCATGCTACAGTCCATGGGGTCACAAGAATTGACATGACTGAGTGACTGAACTGAACTGACTGATGGCATGTATTACACTAAACTAATCTTAGAAAGTTTAAATTGAGATTTGTTTCTTTGGAGGATAAACAAGGTATAAGTTATTTTTCAAGTGAAGTACATATTATGCATATTGCTTGATTTTTCTAAAAAATAATTGGGAACTACTCATGGAACATAAGCATTAAAATAGGTTCATTTAAATTTTTCAATCAAATCGCCTCATTCCTCATCCACATTTCATAAAATACTAATTTTACATCAAGTTGGTGGCTCTGTGTATGACTTCTGTTGGTGGACTGTGTCATTCATGAAGATGAGCTTTATTGAATCAAAGGTTAAAAATATGGGCTTCAGTGAAAAATTTGTGGGAATCTGAGAGGCATTACATAACAAGTCACAAAATAAACAACTTTAAATCTATGTTACATGTTTACAGCCACTCCTACCTTCTGTTTTGCCAGGCCACTGACTTCCTGGATCCCACCCACAACCCCCAGCTTTCTTTTTAGACACTTTCTTTCCCTTTCAGAGCAATTAACCCCTGTCTCATTGCCTCCTTTCTTACCCATCATATCCATAGCCAGGTTCAAAAAACAAGACAAGCTCCTGTTGCCATGATTTATCTTCCTTTGAAAGCAGAAAGGGAATTAAAAAGGATAGATTTATTTTCCTCTGTCACATTTTTGAACTGTAATTCAGTAAGTTTTGAAAAGCTAGAAGATAATTCAATAACGTGGAACAATATTCCACATCTCAGAAGATATCATGAAAGCTAGATAGAATCATATCTATAAATTTCACATGAGAACTATTACTTTTGCCCAAACCAAGTCAGTTACTGACATAAAAATGTTTATATGACAATAATTTATTTTAACTAATGAATCCAGAATATAGACAATGAATAACTCTATTTCTCTTGGAAAGAATAATTTAGTTTTGGAAGTCTCAATGTATTTTCTCCTGAAAGAATAAAGGTCCATTATAAACTTTTGTTTCATAGAAAATTTTGAGCCCCTGTGTTATCTTCTCATTGTCTGTTAAAAATGTACTTAAAATACTATGTTTGACTTTAAAAAAGTCCTTTCTTAAAGGTTGCTGCAAAGATGAAATAAATCCACAAGTTTAAAAAATGATGGTACGGGGGAGGAGCTAAGATGGCGGAGGAGTAGGATGGGGAGAACACTTTCTCCCCCACAAATTCATCAAAAGAACATTTAAATGCCGAATAAATTCCACAAAACAACTTCTGAATGCCGGCAGAGGACATCAGGCACCCAGAAAAGCAACCCAAGTCTTTCAAAGGAGGTAAGAAAAAATATAAAAGACAAAAAAAAAAGAGACAAAAGAGGGAGGGATGGAGTTCCGTCCTGGGAAGGGAGTCTTAAAAAGAGAGGTTTCCAAACACCAGGAAACCTTCTCACTGCTGAATCTGTATTGAGCCTTGGAAGCACAGAGGGCAACATAACAGGGAGGAAAAATAAATAAACAATTAAAACCCGCACATTGCGAGCCCTACGGTAACTCCCCCAGCGGAGAAGCAGCGCTGACGCCTGCAACACGCCACTAGCAAGCAGGGGCTGGGCAGGGAGGCGCGGCGCGGGCTGCATCGCTTAGTGTAAGGATCTGGCCTGAATACCCTGAGCGCTATCTGAGCGAAATAATTTGGGCTAGCAAACCAGACTGTGGGATATCTACCACTCAAAAAGCCAGCCCTAACCTAAGACACCACCAGGCCCGCGCACGGAAAAGAGTACTGAAAAGAGATAGCCAGCTGCAGACCATCCCCCTCCGGTGACAGGCAGCCAGAGCCAGAAGGGGGCAATCGCAGCCCCAGAGAGACATTATCTATAAAACTGTAAGCAGGCTTCTTTGCTAACTAAAACTTCTTGAGGGTCTGGACGGTCAACATCTGCCTGAGAAGGTGAGCCGGTTGTACACCTAGATAACCGAGCGGCGGGGAGGCGATAGGTCGCAGCCATCGCGCTCACCAAACACCTCATCACCTGAGCTGCTCGGATGTGGGAAGGGCACAAAACGCAGGCCCAACCGAGTCTGCGCCTCTGAGGACTACCCCAGTGCCTGAACCTGAGCGGCTTGGACCCGGGAGATGCAAGCAGCCCAGGGCCGGCCACGGATGGTTCCCAGCAGAGCAACCTAGAGCCTGAGCAGTGTGGGCAGGGAGGCTACACGCACCGTGAGCTGGGGCAGACCCAGTGTGGCTGAGGCACTGCGAGCACACACCAGTGTTATTTGTTTGCAGCATCCCTCCCTACATCCCCACAGCGTGACTGAACAAGTGAGCCTAAAAAAAAAAAAAAGAAAAAAAAGTGTCCACCACCGTCCCCTTTGTGTCAGGGCGGAAACCAGACACTGAAGAGACCAGCAAACAGAAGCTGTAACAGAGGGAACCGCCTTGGAAGCTACAGGCAATAGATTAAAACCCTGTGGTTAGTACCGAATACATAGGAAGGGGCCTATAGATCTTGAGAAATGTAAGTCGGACCAAGGAACTAGCCAAAAATGAACTGACTCCACAACACCCACAACAAAACCAGAGAAAGTCCTAGATATATTTTTACTATTTTTACGATCATTCTTTCTTTTTTTTAATTAAAAAAAAATTTAAGTACTCTATTATTCCTTTAATTTTCACTTTTATAACCTACTATTACTTCGCAAAAAAAAAGACCCTATTTTTTTTAAAGCAAACTTCATATATATATTTTTTATAATTTTTGTGACCTTGTATTTTTTTTTTTCTTTTCTTTAACATTGTATTTTTGAAATTCCAATCTCTACTCTAGATTTTTAATTTCAGCTTTTTGGTATTTGTTATCAATTTTGTACCTATATATTTTTTTTTTATAATTTTTGTGACTTTTTTCTCTCTCTCTCTTTCTTTCTCTTCTTCTTTTATATAACATTGTATATCTGAAATTCCAAACTCTACTCTAGATTTTTAATTTATGCTTTTTGGTATTTGTTTGCAATTTTGTACCTATATTTTTATAATTTTTACGACTTTGTTTGTTTTTGTTTGTTTTTATTTTCTTTCTTTTTCTTCTTCTTTTTTTTAACATTGTATTTTTGAAATTCCAAACTCTACTCTAGATTTTTAACTTTCGTTTTTTCGTATTTGTTATCAATTTTGTACCTAGATTTTCTTTATAATTTTTGCCATTTTTTTCTCTCTTTCTTTTCCTTCTTCTTTTCTTTAACATCATATTTTTGAAATTCCAAACTCTACTCTAGATTTTTAATTTTTGCTTTTATGTATTTGTTACCAATTTTGTACCTTTAAGAACCCAATCTTCAGTACCCATTTTTCACTAGGGAGCAAGATTACTGGCTTGACTGCTCTCCCTCCCTCTGGACTCTCCTTTTTCTCCACCAGATTGCCTGTGTCTCCTCCCTAACCCCTCTCTACTCTACCCAACTCTGTGAATTTCTGTGTGTTCCAGACGGTGGAGAACACAGGGAACTGATTACTAGCTGGATCTGTCTCCCTCCTTTTCATTCCCCCCTTTTATCCTCCTGGCCACCTCTGTCTCCTTCCTCCTTCTTCTCTTCTCTGTATAACTCCGTGAACATCTCTGAGCGGTCCAGTTGTGGAGTGCACATAAAGAAGTGATTACTGGCTAGCCCACTCTCTCCTCTATTGATTCAACCTCATCTCATTTGGGTCACCTCTAACTCCCTCCTCCCTCTTCTCTTCTCCATGTAACGCTGTGAACCTCTCTGGGTGACCCTCACGGTGGAGAAACTTATCGTCTTTAACGTAGATGTTTTATCAAGCGTGCTGTACAGAAGGAGAAGTTTTGAAACTACTGTAAAAATAAGACTGATAACTGGAAGCAGGAGGCTTAAGACCAAACCCTGACTCCAGGGAACTCCTGACTCCAGGGAACGTTAATTGACAGGAGTTCATCAAACGCCTCCATACCTACACTGAAACCAAGCACCACACAAGGGCCAACAAGTTCCAGGGCAAGACATACCAAGCAAATTCTCCTGCAACACAGGAACACAGCCCTGAGCTCCAAGATACAGGCTGCCCAAAGTCACCCCAAAACCACAGACATCTCATAACTCATTACTGGACACTTCATTATACTCCAGAGAGAAGAAATACAGCTCCACCCCCCAGAACACCGACACAAGCTTCCCTAACCAAGAAACCTTGACAAGCCACCTGTACAAACCCACACACAGTGAGGAAACGCCACAATAAAGAGAACTCCACAAACTGCCAGAATACAGAAAGGACACCCCAAACTCAGCAATTTAAACAAGATGAAGAGACAGAGGAATACCCAGAAGATAAAGGAACAGGATAAATGCCCACCAAACCAAACAAAAGAAGAAGAGATAGGGAATCTACCTGATAAAGAATTCCAAATAATGATAGTGAAATTGATCCAAAATCTTGTAATCAAAATGGAATCACAGATAAATAGCCTGGAGACAAGGATTGAGAAGATGCAAGAAAGGTTTAACAAGGACCTAGAAGAAATAAAAGAGAGTCAATATATAATGAATAATGCAATAAATTAAATAAAAAACACTCTGGAAGCAACAAATAGTAGAATAACAGAGGCAGAAGATAGAATTAGTGAATTATAAGATAGAATGGTAGAAATAAATGAATCAGAGAGGAAAAAAGAAAAACGAATTAAAAGAAATGAGGACAATCTCAGAGACCTCCAGGACAATATTAAATGCTACAACATTTGAATCATAGGGGTCCCAGAAGAAGACAAAAAGAAAGACCATGAGAAAATACTTGAGGAGATAATAGTTGAAAACTTCCCTAAAATGGGGAAGGAAATAATCACTCAAGTCCAAGAAACCCAGAGAGTCCCAAACAGGATAAACCCAAGGTGAAACACCCCAAGACACATATTAATCAAATTAACAAAGATCAAACACAAAGAACAAATATTAAAAGCAGCAAGGGAAAAACAATAAATAACAAACAAGGGAATTCCCATAAGTATAACAGCTGATCTTTCAATAGAAACTCTTCAAGCCAGGAGGGAATGGCAAGACATACTTAAAGTGATGAAAGAAAATAACCTACAGCCCAGATTACTGTACCCAGCAAAGATCTCATTCAAGTATGAAGGAGAAATCAAAAGCTTTACAGACAAGCAAAAGCTGAGAGAATTCAGCACCACCAAACAAGCTCTCCAACAAATACTAAAGGATATTCTCTAGATAGGAAACACAAAAACAGTGTATAAATTCGAACCCAAAACAATAAAGTAGATGGCAATGGGATCATACTTATCAATAATTACCTTAAACATAAATGGGTTGAATGCTCCAACCAAAAGACAAAGACTGGCTGAATGGATACAAAAACAAGACCCCTACATATGTTGTCTACAAGAGACTCACCTCAAAACAGGGGACACATACAGACTGAAAGTGAAGGGCTGGAAAAAGATTTTCCATGCAAATAGGGACCAAAAGAAAGCAGGAGTAGCAATATTCATATCAGATAAAATAGACTTTAAAACAAAGGCTGTGAAAAGAGACAAAGACCGTCACTACATAATGATCAAAGGATCAATCCAAGAAGAAGATATAACAATTATAAATATATATGCACCCAACACGGGAGTACTGCAGTATGTAAGACAAATGCTAACAAGTATGAAAGGAGAAATTAACAATAACACAATAATAGTGGGAGACTTTAATACCCCACTCACACCTATGGATAGATCAACTAAACAGAAAATTTACAAGGAAACACAAACTTTAAACGATACACTAGACCAGTTAGACCTAATTGATATTTATAGGACATTTCACCCCAAAACAATGAATTTCACCTTTTTCTCAAGTGCACATGGAACCTTCTCCAGGATAGATCACATCCTGGGCCATAAAGCTAGCCTTGGTAAATTCAAAAAAATTGAAATCATTCCAAGCATCTTTTCTGACCACAATGCAGTAAGATTAGATCTCAATTACAGGAGAAAAACTATTAAAAATTCCAACATATGGAGGCTGAACAACATGCTGCTGAATAACCAACAAATCACAGAAGAAATCAAAAAAGAAATCAAAATTTGCATAGAAACGAATGAAAATGAAAACACAACAACCCAAAACCTGTGGGACACTGTAAAAGCAGTCCTAAGGGGAAAGTTCATAGCAATACAGGCATACCTCAAGAAACAAGAAACAAGTCAAATAAATAACCTAACTCTACACCTAAAGCAACTAGAAAAGGAAGAAATGAAGAACCCCAGGGTTAGTAGAAGGAAGGAAATTTTAAAAATTAGGCCAGAAATAAATGCAAAAGAAACAAAAGAGACCATAGCAAAAAATCAACAAAGCCAAAAGCTGGTTCTTTGAAAGGATAAATAAAATTGACAAACCATTAGCCAGACTCATCAAGAAACAAAGGGAGAAAAATCAAATCAATAAAATTAGAAATGAAAATGGAGAGATACAACAGACAACACAGAAATACAAAGGATCATAAGAGACTACTATCAACAATTATATGCCAATAAAATGGACAACATGGAAGAAATGGACAAATTCTTAGAAAAGTACAACTTTCCAAAACTGGACCAGGAAGAAATAGAAAATCTTAACAGACCCATCACAAGCATGGAAATTGAAACTGTAATCAGAAATCTTCCAGGAAACAAAAGCCCAGGTCCAGAATTCTACTAAATTCCACAGCTGAATTCTACTAAAAATTTAGAGAAGAACTAACACCTATCCTACTCAAACTCTTCCAGAAAATTGCAGAGGAAGGTAAACTTCCAAACTCATTCTATGAGGCCACCATCACCCTAATACCCAAACCTGACAAAGATGCCACAAAAAAAGAAAACTACAGGCCAATATCACTGATGAACATAGATGCAAAAATCCTTAACAAAATTCTAGCAATCAGAATCCAACAACACATTAAAAAGATCATACACCATGACCAAGTGGGCTTTATCCCAGGGATGCAAGGATTCTTCAATATCCGCAAATCAATCAATGTAATACACCACGTTAACAAATTGAAAAATAAAAACCATATGATTATCTCAATAGATGCAGAGAAAGCCTTTGACAAAATTCAACATCCATTTATGATAAAAACTCTCCAGAAAGCAGGAATAGAAGGAACATACCTCAACATAATAAAAGCTATATTTGACAAACCCACAGCAAACATTATCCTCAATGGTGAAAAATTGAAAGCATTTCCTCTAAAGCCAGGAACAAGACAAGGGTGCCCACTTTCACCATTACTATTCAACATAGTTTTGGAAGTTTTGGCCACAGCAATCAGAGCAGAAAAAGAAATAAAAGGAATCCAAATTGGAAAAGAAGAAGTAAAACTCTCACTATTTGCAGATGACATGATCCTCTACATAGAAAACCCTAAAGACTCCACCAGAAAATTACTAGAACTAATCAATGATTATAGTAAAGTTGCAGGATATAAAATCAACACACAGAAATCCCTTGCATTCCTATACACTAATAATGAGAAAACAGAAAGAGAAATTAAGGAAACAATTCCATTCACCATTGCAACGGAAAGAATAAAATACTTAGGAACATATCTACCTAAAGAAACTAAAGACCTATATATAGAAAACTATGAAACACTGGTGAAAGAAATCAAAGAGGACACTAATAGATGGAGAAATATACCATGTTCATGGATTGGAAGAATCAATATAGTGAAAATGAGTATACTACCCAAAGCAATTTATAGATTCAATGCAATCCCTATCAAACTACCAATGGTATTCTTCACAGAGCTAGAACAAATAATTTCACAATTTGTATGGAAATACAAAAAAACTTGAATAGCCAAAGCTATCTTGAGAAAGAAGAATGGAACTGGAGGAATCAACCTGCCTGACCTCAGGCTCTACTACAAAGCCACAGTCATCATGAAAGTATGGTACTGGCCCAAAGACAGAAATATAGATCAATGGAACAAAATAGAAAGCCCAGAGATAAATCCACGCACATATGGACACCTTATCTTTGACAAAGGAGGCAAGAATATACAATGGAGAAAAGACAATCTCTTTAACAAGTGGTGTAGGGAAAACTGGTCAAACACTTGTAAAAGAATGAAACTAGAACACTTTCTAACACCATACACAAAAATAAACTCAAAATGGATTAAAGATCTCAACATAAGACCAGAAACTATAAAACTCCTGGAGGAGAACATAGGCAAAACACTCTCCGACATACATCACAGCAGGATCCTCTATGACCCACCTCCCAGAATATTGGAAATAAAAGCAAAAATAAACAAATGGGACCTAATTAAACCTAAAAGCTTCTGCACAACAAAGGAAACTATTAGCAAGGTGAAAAGACAGCCTTCAGAATGGGAGAAAATAATAGCAAATGAAGCAGCTGACAAACAACTAATCTCGAGAATATACAAGCAACTCCTACAGCTCAACTCCAGAAAAATAAATGACCCAATCAAAAAATGGGCCAAAGAACTAAATAGACATTTCTCCAAAGAAGACACACAGATGGCTAACAAACACATGAAAAGATGCTCAACATCACTCATTATCAGAGAAATGCAAATCAAAACCACTATGATGTACCATTGCACGCCAGCCAGAATGGCTGCGATCCAAAAGTCTACAAGCAATAAATGCTGGAGAGGGTGTGGAGAAAAGGGAACCCTCTTCCACTGTTGGTGGGAATGCAAACTAGTACAGCCACTATGGAGAACAGTGTGGAGATTCCTTAAAAAACTGGAAATAGAACTGCCTTATGATCCAGCAATCCCACTGCTGGGCATACACACTGAGGAAACCAGAAGGGAAAGAGACACGTGTACCCCAATGTTCATTGCAGCACTGTTTATAATAGCAAGGACATGGAAGCAACCTAGATGTCCATCAGCAGATGAATGGATAAGCCAGTGTGGTACATATACACAATGGAGTATTACTCAGCCATTAAAAAGAATACATTTGAATCAGTTCTAATGAGGTGGATGAAACTGGAGCCTATTATACAGAGTGAAGTAAGCCAGAAAGAAAAACACCAATACAGTATACTAACGCATATATATGGAATTTAGAAAATGGTAACAATAACCCTGTATACGAGACAGCAAAAGAGACACTGATGTATAGAACAGTCTTTTGGACTCTGTGGGAGAGGGAGAGTGTAGGATGATTTGGGAGAATGGCATTGAAATACGTATAATATCATATATGAAACGAGTCACCAGTCCAGGTTCGATGCATGATACTGGATGCTTGGGGCTGGTGCACTGGGACGACCCAGAGGGATGGTATGGGGAGGGAGGAGGGAGGAGGGTTCAGGATGGGGAACACATGTATACCTGTGGCAGATTCATTTTGATATTTGGCAAAACCAATACAATATTGTAAAGTTTAAAAATAAAATAAAATTAAAATAGAAAAAAAAAACAACAACAAGATAAGAAGCACAGTAAGGTCATTGATATCAGAAAACTAGCTAGGAAAAAAAAAAAAAACCTAAGAACTTTTTTACTTCTAAATGTACTTTAAAGGTGAAATCTGAATAAAGTTTACAATTAATATAAAAAAATGATGGTAAATTTCAAGATATTAGATACAGCAAACTTTCTAAAAGAACCCAGAACACTATCAAAATAATTTCACAGGATTTGGTTGACTTTTGTCTCACATGAGTTAAGATAAGGATCTTTGATGATTGCTGTTGTTAATTTGCTCAGTCATGTCTGTCTCTTTGAGACCCCATGGACTGTAGCATGCCAGGCTTCCCTGTCCTCTATCTCCCAGAGTTTGTTCAAACTCATGTCCATTGAGTCAGTGATGGCATCCAACCATCTCATCCTCTGTCATCCCCTCTACTCCATCCCTCAGTCTTTCCCAGCATCAGGTCTTTTCCAGATGATAAAGAAACTAAATTATATATACTACCTCACATAGTGTCAGAGGTAAGTATATATTATTATTTAAAACACGCAACAGTAAAATAAAATCTCGGACATTTATTTCCGTAGGGTTTAGATGCTTAAGTGAAATTTGATAGTATGTATAAATATTTAAGCAAAATTTTAAAATGCAGAATATCACTTTGCAACTACAGTGACATCTCATATATAGAATGGATATTTTATCAGAACAATCCACTAAAGACTATATGGACTAACATCTTTTAATTCCTCAGTGTGTTTATTGTTATTGCCATCCCATATTTCATATTTCATTAATTGCTTTTACATACTGCTTGTCAAAACATGAACAATGGAGTGAAGGGACTATGTCTTTTTAATCATTTTATCCCACACAGTTTAGGTAGGACTTCCCATATTTCGTAGTGGTAAAGTGAACTGAATTGAACTGAAAGAAAACGTTCTGGCTGACCCCACCCTAATACACAGTTTTCTAAAGCAAAATAAAAAAAAAGATCTGAACCAATCAGTGATTCAAAGAAAGAAAGAAATTAAGATTTAAAAACCTTCAGTCTATGACATACATAATACTCAAGTATATTTAAAAATATACAAAGATGATATGATTTAAATCACTTCAGCTTACTCTAATACTACTTTACCCAAACCCAATAGTGTAATAACTATTTTTAACCAAGGTAATTTAGTAACTAAGTGTTTTAAATAAGCAAATATACTTTCTTGAAAAAAATCATCTTTAGAAACATGATTGAGGGTAACTAAAGCTGCAAGGAACCATACAGTGCACGCATGCTAAGTCGCTTCAGTCATGTCTGATCTTTGGACCCCATGGACTGTAGCCCGCCAAGCTCCTCTGTCCATGGGCTTCTCCAGGCAATACTGGAGTGGGTAGCCATGCCCTCCTCCAAGGGTCTTCCGGACCCAGGGATTAAACTTGCGACTCATACATCTCCCGCCTTGCAGGCAGGTTCTTTACCACTAGTGCCACCTGGGAAGCCCATAAAATGCATAAATTACCCTTAATGTAATAAACATTAAGGTTTTCATATATAATGAATTGAGATTAGAAGTCAATGGATTCAAAGGTATTTCATCTGCACAGAATTTTATTTATTTCACTAGTCTTACTTTAATTATGCTGCTCAGACTAACAGTGTCCTAGACACATTTTTGGCAGTGTTATTTTGTTCAATTAAATCGTAATAAGCAATAAAATTTACCTTTAAAACTGGAAACTAAAAAACCCCAAAGTCCGACATTAAATTATGTAACCTTTCTACTGAAGGCTCTATTATATTAACAATGCCAATGTGACAGTTTATATCGATAAATATTAACACTAGTTTTCTTTATAATCATATTTATGCCATTTATACAAGATTTATTATGTTATTTCAAACACTTTCAAGAAAACTTTTTCTAGTTGTAAAAGTAATATGATGCCATTATTGAAAATTTAGAATAGTAAAATTTATAAAAATCATATATTTTAATATTTACTTCCAAAGTAGCTTCTTTCAATATTAGTATACTTTTCCAAATTATATTAACATTTTCCCAAAATTGTGGAGCTCCTTTTTAATGGGCTTTTTACACACTCCATTTTAATCAACATCTTCCTAAAAATCTAAGCAATCTCCCAAATCTTAATTTTTAATAACTCCATACAAATCCAATAAATAGATTTAATTTATTTAAATTTTGCTTATATTTGTGGCATTCAGTTAATTTTTATGGTATATGTGAATAATGAAAATAAAGCATTCTTGTATCTAAATTATTTTCTTCTGCTTCTTTATTCCAATTGCTTAGTCTTACTAGTAAGTGACTATAACTGAAACTTGGCACTTGAAGGCTTTTTTAAAAATTCAAGAGGAAATATTAAATTATCCCCCCCAAAGTCTGCACCAATATACATTTATCTTCACAGTTTGTAATTATGTTAAACACAATTTTATGTTCTAAATAATCAAAACATAAATATTTCTTCTATATTTCTTTGTATATAATGAAACTTTAAATACATAATTTTCAAAGTTATACTGAGTCAATGTCTTTCACTTGGTTAATCCTATCAAATTACCCTTTCTGCATAGCATGATTTAATGTTTAATCCTACCTTTTATTCTTTTAAGACATTTTCTGTTCTCTTTAGCCAAGAAGATGAGGCTCTGGAAAGATTCAGTTCAGTTCAGCCACTCAGTCGTGTCCGACTATTTGTGACCCCATGGACTGTATCACGCCAGGACTCCCTGTCCATCACCAACTCCTGGAGTTTACTCAAACTCATGTCCATTGAATTGGTGATGTCATTCAACCATCTCGTCCTCTGTCGTCCCTTTCTCCTCCCACCTTCAATCTTTCCCAGCATCAGGGTCTTTTCCAATGAGTCCAGTTCTTCCCATCAGGTGGCCAAAGTACTGGAGTTTCAGCTTCAGCATCAGTCCTTCCAAAGAATATTCAGGAAATATGATCTCCTTTAGGATGGACAGGTTGGATCTCCCTGCAGTCCAAAGGACTCTCAAGAGTCTTCTCCAAAGATTACCCACATATTATCTTGCCAAATATCTATGAATTTTCTGCTGCTGACTCCTCTTTTAATTTTCACATAAAATTTTCAAATTCAAATACCTGAACTACGGTAATAATGATTCTAGGCAAAATGATCAATGTTGCTACTGAATTTACACATTAAAGTGGTTAAAACATGATGTACTGAAGTGCTTTCTCATAAATGAGCATAAAAAGGAAGATGCCTAAGAAGGAAGAGCAGGATAATAAGCAGATAGGGAGGAGAACCTGCACTGGGGGCAGGACACATAAAGTAATAATAATAACAAGAGGAGAGGGATGAGGAGGGCTGGAAAGGACACCTCATTCTCTTTCTAGGCATTCTGTGTTGGAGTATGCATATTTTTGGCTTCCCAGGTGGTGGTAGTAGCCTCAGTACATCTGCAGGTGTTCTGTGAACTCCTCTGGAATAGAAACTTAAACCATGTTGGAAATTACAAAGCTTCAGAAAAGTGAGAATTGATGATACCTGTATCCTAAATAATGAAACCAAAACAATATATACTAAAAGTGAGTACTGGTGAAAATTAAGCATGGTCTAAAGAATATGGAAATGTATAACCATAATCTATCTGAGAACTTTATAAGACATATTAGTGTGCTTGAAAGCTCTACAATGATGAAACATTCTCTCAATTATAAGGCTTCCTAAACTTACTTACTGGAGAAGGCAATGGCACCCCACTCCAGTACTCTTGCCTGGAGAATCCCATGGATGGAGGAGCCTGGTGGGCTGTAGTCCATGGGGTCGCTAAGAGTCGGACATGACTGAGCGATTTCACTTTCACTTTTCACTTTCATGCATTGGAGAAGGAAATGGCAACCCACTCCAGTGTTCTTGCCTAGAGAATCCCAGGGACGGGGGAGCCTGGTGGGCTGCCGTCTGTGGGGTCGCACAGAGTCGGACACGACTGAAGCGACTTAGCAGCAGCAGCAAACTTATTTAATTACAGAGAGAGAGAGAGAGAGAGCCTATTATTATTCTATGAACCTAGTGTTACACAAAAGGCTTTATTTTTCCTCAAAAAAGGCTGACTTAAAGTTACTCAGCCAGGGAAAGTGAAGTCAAAACACTAGTGCCGTGTATGTTCCACATCCATGTTATTTCTCTGTGGGCTTCTCTGATTTTTCTCTCTCCTCTGTCTCATTTTAGACATGTTTATTTTTCCAAATTCATTCTATTTTTGTTTCATCTGAGGTGTAGCAGAAACAAAGAATATTAAAAATAGCTTGCACGGTCTTTAACTCATGCCTGCATCCCTCATTTATTCAGTATGTCACCGGCTTCGTGCTAATGATGCCCTCAGAGGGCTCAGAAACAGAGGGAGACAAGACAAATGACTGACTGAGCAGTAACAAAAAGGGAGCTTATCTGGTGACTATCAGGAAACACTGAAGCTGAAGGGATGCTGAATTTATTATCAGGTTCACCGTAGAACCAGAAAAAAATAGCTGATCTTTCCTCTTATATGCATTAGAAAGGTTATCTGACTGCAAACATATAGGAAATCTCTCTTCATTTATACATATTTATATAATACAATGCTTTCAGGCCTAAAGGAAGTCTCAGAAGAAATGGTAGACGTGATAAATTGTACACAACTAAACATGCTGGAAAATAATTTTGGTGGAAAAATACTTGTTTCATCTCTGTGTTTTCAATATTACAGTGAAAATAAGGTAAGCATGTTAAAAAAGAAAAAGAAAAAAAAAAAAGAACCAAAACAGAAGACTTATATTATCTTGACCTTAACAAGAGAATCCACATACGAAGAGCCAATCTGAAGTCATTACAAATTCACCAATCATTCTAAAGTTTATCCACCACCCACCATGTCATCCAATTAATTTAGGGGAACTTCTAATTAGCCTGAGATTATAGACAGAAGACAGAGCTGAGTGTTGTTGAATGGCGCCACCTACAAAGGCATATGCTGATGACCTGTGTGTCCAAAAGAATGGGGAGCTCTAGCCATGAGTGGTCTCAAAAGGAAGGGAAAGCACTGCCCAGTTACTTGGCGGGTGGGGCACATAGGGAAGCGACTTTGTCTTTCCTGCTGGCAAGGAATACAATCTAATCTTTAGATAAGATTTGTATCTAAACAAAACCATAATTTCTATGAGAAAAATGATGTGTAATAAACTAATACACTTGTAGCTCAAATGACATCAATTATGATTTTGAAAGTTAATGAACTAATCCCCTTTCTGTTTATTAACATCGAGGGTATCTATATGGGTTATATGGACTCTGTTTTCATTTTAAAGTTTCTGAAAACATTACATGGTTTATTCATTACCTTTCAGGATTCAGTCAACTATTTGGCTAGTAAACAATTTTAAAACATGATATCCTATTAAACTTCTTAGGAATTCACCTCTCAAGAGGAAAAAAATCTAAATGGAAAATGATCTTACACTTTATCCTTTTTGCATATTTGACTCTTGAGTGACGGCTGCTTAATGTCTTAAAATATATATTCAACAAATTATATGCATTGACAAGAAGTTAAAACCTAACCAGAGAGAATATGTATTTTACCTTAAAATGGACTTGTGTGTGTGCATTCTCAGTCATGCCCAGCTCCTTGCGACCTCGTGGACTGTGGCTCACTAGGCTCCTCCGTCCATGGGATTCTCCAGGCAAGAATACTGGAGTGGGTTGCCATATCCTCCTCCAGGGGGTCTCCCCTACTCAGGCACTGAACCCACATCTCCTGCACTGGCAAGCAGGTTCTTTACCACTAGTGCCACCAGGGGAGCCCAAAATGGACTTAGCATTTATTAAATTTTAATCTGTCAAATGTTACCATAAAATGAGAAATACATTTGATTGCAGAGAGCTTAGTTTCTAGAAGACAATGCAATTATCTTCTAAAGATAAAATATATATTTCTAGTTTACTAGTTTTTTAAGATAAAATTATAATACTGTAGTCTTACAATACTAAGAAATGTGTTGGTCTTCTAGCAAGTAAGAACTATTTATCATTGCATTTTTTTTGTAGCTAAGCTATTTAGTCAAACTAAGATCTCATGATAAAAAATGATGCTACACTATCTCTCTACTGCTTTGCTGCCCTAGAATTTTACCACAATGCATATACTGACAGACGTCTCTTCTGTTATGCAAGATTTTCTAATGATAAAAATGTCTCTTTGTGTTTTATCAGAGAATGAAATGTAGGCATTGGACCCAAAAGGAAAATACTGTTCTTCATCAGTGTTAGGTTGGATAGAAATGAAACGATTCTCTCTTTGTTTGGAGATTGCTTAAAGCTGGAAATCCCCATTATCTGGGGTGACTGCAACTTTCCATAAGCAAAGTATGGTCCCTACGTGCTGGGGTCAGTTGTACTGAAAGGTATTCCTCTGTCAAAACACTAAATTAATCAAGTGTCAAACCTGACTGCACATATGTAACTCTGTCAGACATACACACTTACATTCTCATATGTGCACGTACAGACAGACAGGACTGAACGACTAAAACACCACCACCGAAGAGCACTGAGGCAAGGCAGACTCAGACTTGGAAAACAAATGTAAGCTTACCAAAAGGGAAACACCAGGGAGGGATAAGTTAGGAGTTTGGGATTAACACATACACACTAGAAGGAAATGTTAGTTGCTCAGTCATGTCCTCCTCTTTTGTGACCCTGTGGACTGTAGCCCACCAGGCTCCTCTGTCCATGGGATTTTCCAGGCAAAGATATTGGAGTGGGTTTCCATTCCCTTCTCCGGGGGATCTTCTGGACCCAGGGATTGAACCCGGGTCTGTGAATTGCAGGCAGATTCTTTGCCGTCTGAGCCACCAGGGAGGCCAACATACAGGATACTATATATAAAATAGACAACCAATAAGGACCTACTGCATAGCACAGGGAACTCTACTCACTATTCTGTAATAACGTATATGGGAAAAGAACCTGAAAAAGAACGAATATTTGTATATGTATAG
Organism: Bubalus bubalis; assembly: GCF_019923935.1. Taxonomy (NCBI): domain Eukaryota; kingdom Metazoa; phylum Chordata; class Mammalia; order Artiodactyla; family Bovidae; genus Bubalus; species Bubalus bubalis. Next base: position 54,205,635 of record NC_059178.1, on the reverse strand, counting down.
CTGAATCACTTTGTTGTATGACTGAAACTAATACAACATTTTTTTTTAATAATTTTTTTTAAAGAGGATGCTTTTTAATCCCAAAGACAGCGGGGGTGGGAGGGTGATAAAAAGAGTGAACAGAAAAATCAACTAATATCCACTATAATCAGCATTCCTGTGACTGTCAGGATCAACTTAAAAAATCTGCTCAATCATAACCCAATGGGTACTACCAAACAAACCTCTCTTCCATTCTGTATCCAAGCTGTACCAATTCATGTTATTTCTCAGGGTTATCTAACATTCTGCTAAAATGTGTTAATATAGGTGTAATAGGTTTAGTCTAGGATGCTTAATTTGGAACAAAATTATATGAGTCACATTCTAGAAAAGATTTAGTGAAAGACAATGTTAAGATAGCTGTATTGTATATCTGCAAGGCAAATTGTTTAAACTTTTGTAGGGTATTTCCTAAATATGGATGAGATGCGTCCGAGGTAACAATCAGTGGGATCACCAAATTTGAAACTTTCAATATGTCATGTGCCTTACCCAAATATTGCTCCTACTTGTGTTATTGTTATTTTATAATAACAATAATAAATTGGAATAATGTCAATGTGCCTGTGTGTATAAGACTGCATCTCCCTAAGTGAATATCTGCATAAAGTTGATAAAATCAAAGGAAGGGTTTATAGACTTTGAAGTTCTCTTACTTTTTTTTTTTTTTAACATGAGCCCTTCAAGTTTTTGTCCTTAATTTCTAGGCAAGTAGTTACTGTATCTTAACTCCCCAAAGAAATTAAGGCTGAGATAAAAAGAATTGAAAAGAAATAGTCACAAACACAGTATTACAGATCTGTACCTTGTTCCTCATTTGGAATGTAATGCATCCCTAAAATAGGGGACTGTCATAATGTGTTAGAGCAGTGTGCCAAGATATAAACAGCAGGTGATATGGAAGAGTCGTGGTTCAAGGTCATGAAGAGTTACCTAATGCTATAATAATAGGGTGTGAAAGATATGAGAGAAGATATGAGAGAAGCCATGGAAACAGGAGTCACCTGTTTGCATAAATCACCTCTCCCTCCAAAATTAATTTCTTCTGCTAATGTTTTGTTTTAATTTTGCATTTCTTATTAATTAGATACCATTGCCAGAGTATTTGTACTCTTACCTAATCTGCCCACTTAACTTCACCCAGTCAATCAATTCTGAATATTCACTGGAAGGACTGATGCTGAAGTTGAAGCTCCAATACTTTGGCCACCTGATGTGAAGAGTCGACTCATTGGAAAAGAAGCTGATTCTGGGAAAGACTGAAGGCAGGAGGAGAAGGGGACGACAGAAAAGAAGATGGTTGGATGGCATCACCAACTCAATGGATATGAGTTTGAACATACTCCAGGAGACAGTGAAGGACATTTAAGCCTGGCATGCTGCATGCAGTTCATGGGGTCACAAAGAGTCATACACAGCTTAGTGACTGAACAACAACATGATTTGGTAACATGTATAACTTTGTCCAAATAAAAAATAATTTAGACAAAGAGAAAAAAGAAGGGGGCAAGAGAAAAGATGAAGCTGAAGAGGAGAAGAAAAAGCAAAGATCAATAAATCAAAATTAAAATAATTTTTTAAAATTAGTGCAGTAATGTAATTCCTTGAGTTAAAATTAGTTGTTAAATGGGTTTATTTTATTTTTTTTCAAGCTAAACTTGCTTTATTTTATTTTTAACTTTACATAATTGTATTAGTTTTGCCAAATATCAAAATGAATCCACCACAGGTATACATGTGTTCCCCATCCTGAGCCCTCCTCCCTCCTCCCTCCCCATACCATCCCTCTGGGTCGTCCCAGTGCACCAGCCCCAAGCATCTTATAAAATGAATCATTGATCAAATTGACTAAGTCAAATCTGATTTCCTTTCTCTTTTATAACAATTTAGAATCATAACACTTACTGTATGTTGAGTAAACATAATTTTAAAAATGCTTAACTTTGTATTGTTGCCAATATACAGATATATACATCATTTTGGATAGAATGCAAATTTGTGGCATTCACATTGGTAATATCCTTTCAGAAAACCTATAAAAAACTTAAAAACAATTGGCTCAGTATTTGGCACTGAAATGTAATAAGCTAAACAACAAAACTCATAATCATTTCATTCATTAAAAAACATTTGGCATTAATGTTTTAAAAGTAATTAGTGAAGAAGTTAATATAAATGCGGGAGTCAATATTCACAAAAGCAAAACTGATGGGACAATCAGTGAGAAGCAAGGTACCCTATCAAGTGATTAAAGATGTTTTCATTATTTAATGGTGGGTATTACCTAAAAGCAATATTGTACGATTCTAACATCACCAAAAAGAAATATACTAGTAATAAAGAATTAAACAGACAATACCCAGCAGCTTCAATTCAGTGTAATAAATTTACATTTTATTGCTTTTTGTGCTTAATAAGAATTCTGGGATTCATTTGTTGAAAACATTTTCAAATTTTAGCCAAAATAATTCTAAAATAATAATAAGCTCATGAAGCACAAATTAGGGTATTAATCTCCTAGGAGAGTAATCGTAGGGTAAACTTTAGACTGAATCATCATTTTTCCATTAGACTTCTGTGCTGCAACATTGATTTAATAAAACTACCATCCAGACAGAGCCGTTCAACCAAAGTGAACGTTACTAGCATAAAACTGTTGCTGCCGCTGCGGTTCCCATAAAATGTCTTGGAAATAATGACAGCATTGCACATCCATGTGCTGGTGCCTAAATGCACAGGACCCTGAGAGCATCAGTAACAGCATTAATTGCAATTTAGTTGTATTCGCCCAAGAATAAAATCCTATGGGGAGTGCTTTATTTAAGCTGGAGGAGTCATATTTAATATAACCTTATATATTACTCATATTTGGGGAGTGTTGGGGAATATTTTATGGGCGTGAAGGAAATGAACATGCTTTAATCAAGCATGTCTATATAAAAGTATATTGCTTCACTCTGTATTATGTAATTTCATATTCCAAGTCCTCAAATTTTTATTGTAATAAAACTGAGATATTAATGGAAAATTGGAGAAAACATTTAAATATTTTTCATGTGAAATCTCAAAATCCCTAGATCACAAGATCTGTAAACGATCGAAAATTCTTTAAAGTTTATCTGAATGACCTTGTGAAGACACAAGACCTGAATGTGTCTTGAAAACATATATTAGGTGTTAAACTATCATAAAGTGACATTCATATAATCATACATAAAAAGATGCTTCTTTTCTTTAAGAAAGAAAAATATTTCCTCTTGAATAGATTGCTAATGAGGACAATCTCAGAGACCTCTGGGACAATGTTAAAAGCCCCAACATTCAGATCATAGGAGTCCCAGAAGAAGACAAAAAGAAAGACCATGAAAAAATACTTGAGGAGATAATAGTTGATAACTTCCCTAAAATGGGGAAGGATATTATCACCCAAGTCCAAGAAACCCAGAGAGTCCCAAACAGGACTCTCTGGGTTTATACCCAAGGCGAAACACCCGACATATATTAATCAAGTAATAAAGGTCAAACACAAAGAAAAAAATATTAAAAGCTGCAAGGAAAAACAACAAATAACACACAAGGGGATTCCCATAAGGATAACAGCTGATCTTTCAATAGAAACTCTTCAGGCCAGGAGCGAATAGCAGGACTTATGAATGATGAAATGATGAAAGAAAATAACCTATAGCCCAGATTACTGTACCCAGCAAGGATCTCATTCAAATATGAAGGAGAAATCAAAAGCTTTCAGACAAGCAAAAGCTGAGAGAATTCAGCACCACCAAACCAGATCTCCAACAAATGCTACAGGATCTTCTCTAGACAAGAAGCACAGAAAGAGTGTATAAACTAGAACCCAAAACAATAAAGTAAATGGCAACGGGATCATACTTATCAATAATTACCTTAAATGTAAATAGGTTGAAAGCCCCAACCAAAAGACAAAGACTGGCTGAATGGATACAAAAACAAGACCCCTATATATGTTGTCTACAAGAGACCCACCTCAAAACAAGGGACACATACAGACTGAAAGTGAAGGGCTGGAAAAAGATATTCCATGCAAATAGAGACGAAAAGAAAGCAGGAGTAGCAATACTCGTATCAGATAAAATAGACTTTAAAACGAAGGCTATGAAAAGACACAAAGATGGACACTACATAATGAACAAAGGATCAATTCAAGAAGATATAACAATTATAAATATATATGCACCCAACATAGGAGCACTGCAATATTTAAGACAAATGCTAACAAGTATGAAAGGGGAACTTAACAATAACACAATAATAGTGGGAGACTTTAATACCCAACTCACACCTATGGATAGATCAACTAAACAGAAAATTTACAAGGAAACACAAACTTTAAATGATACAACAGACCAGTTAGACCTAACTGATATCTGTAGGACATTTCACCCAAAAAAAATGAATTTCACCTTCTTCTCAAGTGCACATGGAACCTTCTCCAGGATAGATCACATCCTGGGCCATAAATCTAAACTTGGTAAATTGAAAAAAAATTGAAATCATTCCAAGAATCTTTTCTGACCACAATGCAGTAAGATTAGATCTCAACTACAGGAGAAAAACTGTTAAAAATTCCAACATATGGAGGCTGAACAACACGCTGCTGAATAACCAACACATCACAGAAGAAATCAAAATATGCATAGAAACAAATGAAAATCAGATCAGATCAGATCAGATCAGTCGCTCAGTTGTGTCCGACTCTTTGTGACCCCATGAATCGCACAATGCCAGGCCTCCCTGTCCATCACCAACTCCCGGAGTTCACTCAGACTCACATCCATCGAGTCAGTGATGCCATCCAGCCATCTCATCCTCTGTCATCCCCTTCTCCTCCTGCCCCCAATCCCTCCCAGCATCAGAGTCTTTTCCAATGAGTCAACTCTTTGCATGAGGTGGCCAAAGTACTGGAGCTTCAGCTTTAGCATCATTCCTTCCAAAGAAATCCCAGGGCTGACCTGCTTCAGAATGGACTGGTTGGATCTCCTTGCAGTCCAAGGGACTCTCAAGAGTCTTCTCCAACACCACAGTTCAAAAGCATCAATTCTTCGGTGCTTAGCCTTCTTCACAGTCCAACTCTCACATCCATACATGACCACTGGAAAAACCATAGCCTTGACTAGACTGGACCTTTGTTGGCAAAGTAATGTCTCTGCTTTTGAACATGCTATCTAGGTTGGTCATAACTTTCCTTCCAAGGAGTAAGCGTCTTTTAATTTCATGGCTGCAGTCACTATCTGTAGTGATTTTGGAACCCAGAAAAATAAAGTCTGACACTGTTTCCACTGTTTCCCCATCTATTTCCCATGAAGTGATGGGACCGGATGCCATGATCTTCGTTTTCTGAATGTTGAGCTTTAAGCCAACTTTTTCACTCTCCACTTTGACTTTCATCAAGAGGCTTTTTAGTTCCTCTTCACTTTCTGCCACAAGGGTGGTGCAAAATGAAAATACAACAGCCCAAAACCTGTGGGACACTGTAAAAGCAGTGCTAAGGGGAAGGTTCATAGCAATACAGGCATACCTCAAGAAACAAGAAAAGAGTCAAATAAATAACCTAACTCTACACCTAAAGCAACTAGAAAAGGAAGAAATGAAGAACCCCAGGGTTAGTAGAAGGAAAGAAATCTTAAAAATTAGGGCAGAAATAAATGCAAAAGAAACAAAAGAGACCATAGCAAAAATCAACAAAGCCAAAAGCTGGTTCTTTGAGAAGTAAATAAAATTGACAAACCATTAACCAGACTCATCAAAAAACAAAGGGAGAAAAATCAAATCAATAAAATTAGAAATGAAAATGGAGAGATACAACAGACAACACAGAAATACAAAGGATCATAAGAGATTATTATCAGCAACTATATGCCAATAAAATGGACAACGTGGAAGAAATGGATAAATTCTTAGAAAAGTACAACTTTCTAAAACTGAACCAGGAAGAAATAGAAAATCTTAACAGACCCATCACAAGCATGGAAATTGAAACTGTAATCAGAAATCTTCCAGGAAACAAAAGCCCAGGACCAGACAGCTTCACAGCTGAATTCTACTAAAAATTTAGAGAAGAACTAACACCTATCCTACTTAAACTCTTCCAGAAAATTGCAGAGGAAGGTAAACTTCCAAACTCATTCTATGAGGCCACCATCACCCTAATACCAAAACCTGACAAAGATGCCACAAAAAAAGAAAACTACAGGCCAATATCACTGATGAACATAGATGCAAAAATCCTTAACAAAATTCTAGCAAACAGAATCCAACAACATATTAAAAAGATCATACATCACGACCAAGTGTGCTTTATCCCAGGGATGCAAGGATTCTTCAATATCCACAAATCAATTAATGTAATATACCACATTAACAAATTGAAAAATAAAAAGCCATATGATTACCTCAATAGATGCAGAGAAAGCTTTGGACAAAATTCAACATCCATTTATGATAAAAACTCTCCAGAAAGCAGGAATAGAAGGAACATATCTCAATATAATAAAAGCTATATATGACAAACCCACAGCAAACATCCTCAATGGAGAAAAATTGAAAGCATTTCCCCTAAAGTCAGGAACAAGACAAGGGTGCCCACTCTCATCACTACTATTCAACATAGTTTTGGAAGTTTTGGCCACAGCAATCAGAGCAGAAAAAGAAATAAAAGGAATCCAAATTGGAAAAGAAAAAGTAAAATTCTCACTGTTTGCAGATGACATGATCCTCTACATACAAAACCCTAAAGACTCCACCAGAAAACTACTAGAGCTAATTAATGAATACAGTAAAATTGTAGGATATAAAATCAACACACAGAAATCCCTTGCATTCCTATACTCTAATGATGAGAAAATAGAAAGAGAAATTAAGGAAACAATTCCATTCACCATTGCAACAAAAAGAATAAAATACTTAGGAATATATCTACCTAAAGAAACAAAAGACCTATATATACAGAAAACTATAAAACACTGGTGAAAGAAATCAAAGAGGACTCTAATAGATGGAGAAATTTACTGCGTTCATGGATTGGAAGAATCAACATAGTGAAAATGAGTATACTACCCAAAGCAATCTATAGATTCACTGCAACCCCTATCAAGCTACCAATGGTATTTTTCACAGAGCTAGAACAAATAATTTCACAATTTGTGTGGAAATACAAAAAACCTCAAATAGCCAAAGCAATATTGAGAAAAAAGAATGGAACTGGAGGAATCAACCTGCCTGACCTCAGGCTCTACTACAAAGCCACAGTCATCATGAAAGTATGGTACTGGCCCAAAGATAGAAATACAGATCAATGGAACAAAATAGAAAACCCAGAGATAAATCCACACACATATGGACACCTTATCTTTGACAAAAGAGACAAGAATATACAATGGAGAAAAGACAATCTCTTTAACAAGTGGTGCTGGGAAAACTGGTCAACCACTCGTAAAAGAATGAAACTAGAACACTTTCTAACACCATACACAAAAATAAACTCAAAATAGATTAAAGATCTCAACGTAAGACCAGAAACTATAAAACTCCTAGAGGAGAACATAGGCAAAACACTCTCCGACATACATCACAGCAGGATCCTATAAGCAAGGTGAAAAGACAGCCTTCAGAATGGGAGAAAACAATAGCAAATGAAGCAACTGACAAAGAATCTCAAAAATATACAAGCAACTCCTGCAGCTCAATTCTAGAAAAATAAACAACCCAATCAAAAAATGGGCCAAAGAACTAAACAGACATTTCTCCAAAGAAGACATACAGATGGCTAACAAACACATGAAAAGATGCTCAACATCACTCATTATCAGAGAAATGCAAATCAAAATCATAATCAGGTATCATTTCACGCCAGTCAGAATGGCTGTTTTCCAAAAGCCTACAAGCAGTAAATGCTGGAGAGGGTGTGGAGAAAAGGGAACCCTCTTACACTGCTGGTGGGAATGCAAACTAGTACAGCCACTATGGAGAACAGTGTGGAGACTCCTCAAAAACCTGGAGATAAAACTGCCTTATGGTCCAGCAATCCCACTGCTGGGCATACACACTGAGGAAACCAGAACTGAAAGAGATGTGTGTACCCCAATGTTCATCACATCACTGTTTATAATAGCCAGGACATGGAAGCAACCTAGATGTCCATCAACAGACGAATGGATAAGCCAGCGTGGTACATATACACAATGGAGTATTACTCAGCCATTAAAAAGAATACATTTGAATCAGTTCTAATGAGGTGGATGAAACTGGGCCCTATTATACAGAGTGAAGTAAGCAAGAAACAAAAAAACACCAATACAGGATCAGTTCAGTTCAGTTCAGTTCAGTTGCTCAGTCGTGTCCGACTCTTTGCAACCCCATGAATTGCAGCACACTAGGCCTCCCTGTCCATCACCAGCTCCTGGAGTTTACCCAAACTCATGTTCATCTAGTCGGTGATACCATCCAGCCATCTCATCCTCTATCGTCCCCTTCTCCTCCTGCCCCCAATCCCTCCCAGCATCAGTCTTTTCCAATGAGTCAACTCTTCACATGAATGGGCCAAAGTATTGGAGTTTCAGCTTTAGCATCAGTCCTTCCAAAGAACACCCAGGACTGATCTCCTTTAGTATGGACTGGTTGGATCTCCTTGCAGTCCAAGGGAATCTCAAGAGTCTTCTCTAACATCACAGTTCAAAAGCATCAATTCTTCGGTGCTCAGCCTTCTTCACAGTCCAACTCTCACATCCATACATGACCACAGGAAAAACCATAGCCTTGACTAGACGCACCTTTGTTGGCAAAGTAATGTCTCTGCTTTTGAATATGCTATCTAGGGTGGTCATAACTTTCCTTCCAAGGAGTCTTTTAATTTCATGGCTGCAATCACCATCTGCAGTGATTTTGGAGCCCCCAAAACATAAAGTCTGACACTGTTTCCACTGTTTCCCCATCTATTTCCCATGAAATGATAGGACCAGATGCCATGATCTTATTTTTCTGAATGTTGAGCTTTAAGGCAACTTTTCACTTTCCTCTTTCACTTTCATCAAGAGGCTTTTTAGTTCCTCTTCACTTTCTGCCATAAGGGTGATGTCATCTGCATATCTGAGGTTATTGATATTTCTCCTGGCAATCTTGATTCCAGCTTGTGCTTCTTCCAGTCCAGCATTTCTCATGATGTACTCTGCATATAAGTCAAATAAACAGGGTGACAATATACAGCCTTGACGTACTCCTTTTCCTATTTGGAACCAGCCTGTTGTTCCATGTCCAGTTCTAACTGTTGCTTCCTGACCTGCATATAGGTTTCTCAAGAGGCAGGTCAGGTGGTCTGGTATTCCCATGTCTTTCAGAATTTTCTACAGTTTGTTGTGATCCACACAGTCAAAGGCTTTGGCATAGTCAATAAAGCAGAAATAGATGTTTTTCTGCAACTCTCTTGCTTTTTCGATGATCCAGCAGATGTTGGCAATTTGATCTCTTGTTCCTCTGCCTTTTCTAAATGCAGCTTGAACATCAGGAAGTTCACGGTTCACGTATTGCTGAAGCCTGGCTTGGAGAATTTTGAACATTACTTTACTAGCATGTGGGATGAGTACAATTGTACGGTAATTTGAGCATTCTTTGGCATTTCCTTTCTTTGGGATTGGAATGAAAACTGACCTTTTCGAGTCCTGTGGCCACTGCTGAGTTTTCCAAATTTGCTGGCATATTGAGTGCAGCAATTTCACAGCATCATCTCCCAGGATTTGAAATAGGGTGAGATAAGTATTAGGCATATGTTTAAATACTGTATTAAACTTCTTATATACTGTCTATTCCCTCCTTAGGTTAATTTCAGGTAAAGTTGTGTTTCTTAAAGAGCTGTTGTACCTATTTTAAGCAATTCTGGTGTCCTCTTCTTGCTTGTAGTTTATTAAATGGAATGAGATGATTTGGATAGTTTCAATTCAGACTTCGAAATTTGCACTTAATAGATTTTTTGGACTCACATATTTCTAAAAGATTTTTTTTTTTTTTTTTTTTTTGGAGACTAACTACTCATCTAGCTGCCAAGATTAAATGACAGTCCTCTGCATTACAGGTACCTCACTAACTCTCAGAGAAGACGTGAGTGTCACCTAGATTGGTAATCAGTTAAATATTTGACATGAAACCTATTATATTGTAACTTTCCATTGTGACGCTATGTGGAGGATATGACTAAAGATTCATCATCTGAATCACTGAAAACTCACAGAGTTTCTTTACTTCTCAAAAGTTATTTTTCTTGAAACAGTTTTTAGCTATGAATATAACATTTCCTCTATTGTTCAAGAAGAAAAGTGACTGCTTATTCTTTTTTCTGTCTTGGAATAAAAAATCAGTCTAAAAAATATTACTCAATACAAAATGACATGTTTGTCAAATTATATTTCTAAATTTCCTTTTTGTAAATGAAATTAAAGATTTGTATTCTTTGTTAAGGTGATGGTATTGGTTAAGGTAAGGCACATTAACCAAAAGGAAATTCCTGTGTTTATAAATACCACATATATTGAGCTGAAAAATAAATATTTGTGCTGTTTTAAGACACAGTGTAAAGTGAACAATGTGAAGAAATAAAGGAAAACAATAAAATGGGAAAGACTAGAGATCTCTTCAAAAAAGCTAGAGATACCAAGGGAACATTTCATACAAAGGTGGGTTCAATAAAGGACAGAAACAGTATGGACCTCACATAAGCACAGAAATTAAGAAGAGGTGGCAAGAATACACAGAAGACCTGTACAAAGAGGTCTTAAAGACTCAGATAACCACAATGGTGTGCTCACTCACCTGGACAGAGGCATCCTGGAGTGTGAGGTCAAGAGACCCTTAGGAAACATAGCTACGAAAAAAGCTAGTGGAGGTGATGGAATTACTGCTGAGCTATTTCAAATCCTAAAAGATGAAGACTGATAAAGTGCTGCACTCAATATGCCTGCAAATTTGGAAAACTCAGAAGTGGCCACAGGACTGGAAAAGGTCAGTTTCCATTCCAATCCCAAAGAAGGGCAATGTCAAAGAATGTCAAACTACTGTGCAATTGCACTCATTTCATATCCTAGCAAGGTAATGCTCGAAATCCTTCAAGCTAGGTTTCAACAGTATGTGAACCGAGAACTTCCACATGTACAAGCTGGATTTAGAAAAGGCATCTGACTGCAATGCAGGAGACCTGGCGTTTGATCCCTGGGTTGGGAAGATCCCCTGGAGAAGGAAATGGCAACCCACTCCAGTATCCTTGCCTGGAAAATCCCATGGGTAGATGAGCCTGGCAGGCTGTACAGTCCATGGGGTCACAAAGAGTCGAACATGACTGAGGGACTAACACACACAGAAAAGGCAGAGGAACCAGAGATCAAACTGCCAACATCCGTTGGATCATCGAAAACGCAAGAGAGTTCCAGAAAAACATCTATTTCTGCTTTACTGACTATGCCAAAGCCTTTGACTGTGTGGATCACAACAAACTGTGGAAAATTCTTCAAGAGATGGGAATACCAGACCACCTTACCTTCCTCCTTAGAAATCTGTATGCAGGTCAGGAAGCAACAGTTAGAACCAGACAGGCTATTTAAGACGGGTAAGGCAGGGTTAGGAAGGTGAGAGCCAGCACGGTGAGTATATTTCTGTGCATTTGACAGCCTTCCTCCTCTTTGGTGGGTCAGATGGTAAAGAATCTGCCTGCAATGCAGGAGACCCAGGTTCGGTCACTGGGTCGGGAAGATCCTCTGGAGAAGACAATGGCAATCCACTCCAGTATTCTTGTCTGGAGAATTTCATAGACAGAGGAGCCTGGTGGGCTACAGTCCACAGTGTCGCAGAGTCAGACACAACTGAACAACTAACATTGATCATTATTAACTAATAGCTGCTCATATTTTGACCATTATCCTTAGTTGCTCTGTCTAGAGTAGTGGCTTTCAAATTTTAGCATGCATTAAAATTCCCCAGAATGCTTATTTCAAGACATTTAGTGCTCTACCAGCAAAGTCCATGATTCTACAGAATCATAGGCTAGGAATTTGAGCTCTCACAAGCTCCATGTGATACTAATGCTACTATTCCAGAACCAGCATTGTTACTGCTCTTGGGTATTTAAGGAAGTGATGTGTCTAACACTTTTCCATTGTGTATGATATAAGTTTAAATCAACAATTACTGCTAAGTCACTTCAGTCGTGTCCGACTCTGTGTGACCCCACAGACGGCAGCCCACCAGGCTCCCCCATCCCTGGGATTCTCCAGGCAAGAACACTGGAGTGGGTTGCCATTTCCTTCTCCAATGCGTGAAAGTGAAAAGTGAAAGTGAAGTCGCTCAGTCGTATCCAACTCTTAGCGACCCCATCGACTGCAGCCTACCAGGCTCCTCCATCCATGGGATTTTCCAGGCAAGAGTACTGGAGTGGGGTGCCATTGCCTTCTCCGAAATCAACAATTGGATGTCACCAAACTCTCATGTAAAAATATTGTGATTTTTATAACTTTAAATATTTTAAACTGTGCATTTTCTAAAAAGGAAATGTGTTATTCTTCCTACAGGCTGTATGTCTCTCTACATAAGATAATTAGAAATACAGATGCACAACACTCAACTCTTCAGTTTTCTGTCTGCTACTGGCCAGATGATTATCTCTGAACTAAAAAAGAGATAGATTTGGGAATGAATGCTTTCTTATAAACATAGCCACAATGAACCTATCTGAGCTCTCAGTTTAGAGATGTCTATTCTTAATATCTCTTTGGTTCTCTGCTGCACATTGATTCCCATTTACTGAGTGGTAATGTCTAGCCAGTTGGCAAAAAAAAATGATGATGATTTATATATTTAGATAGCATGTTACATTTCTGAAACATGTGTAGGCAACCTATTACACACAAATTCAAATTCAACAGATACAATAAACAACCTCCTACTACATACAAATTCATATTCAACAGATACAATAAACAACCTCCAAGACCAAAGCTGTGTGCAAAATAACACCATGATAAATGATTACTACAATTTAGAAACCCTCAGTCATGCTAGAATTAATATTCAGCACTGATTCTTAGTTCTTCCTTAGGAAATGTACAGATAACAAACTAAATATTTTGCCAATTTATGATCCTAGGTACATCACACCAAGGACATACAACAGTACACTAATGGGAACAAAGAGATGATATTTCAGAATCTCAAATTTAGCCCCATGCCGTTTTATTGAAATTTCAGAAAACACTTTTTCTAAGCCTGAAGATATTTTCAGAATAAGTATTCAAGAACACATTTTTAAAGAAACCCATTATATAATGTACACAAAACATGTATTTATTGTGTCATAAAATGATAGGCAATATAATTTCTCAGTTGTTAGCTTTTTTCCTTCTGTGAAGGGCATTTGAGCCAATCAAGACAGCAAAGTGCAAAAGCTATACATTTCCTCTAGGAATTAGTCAAGAAAAGTATTCACTAATGATTTAAATAAACTCAGAAGATGTTCTGTACTGATAACATTGTTCAGTTTAGACAATTTCCATTTCATTGGTGTTATTACTATTAATAGCTGACATTTACCGAGTGCTTAGTATATGCCATGCCATGTGTAGTAATTTTACATTTCAACAAACTTTTTATTTCAAGAAGTAGAGAATACATAACTTTCAGCGCCTAGTATACAATTGATTTGGAAAGTCATATATGAATTTATATAATCACTGATAGTGTATAAATATATTAATTTTTCACATTCCTTTCAATATTAGAAATTATGTATACACATTTTTCTTACCTTTCGGTATGTATTCTTATATGTTTTGTGGAAGGAGAAAATTCTTATGTAATTTGTTAATACTGTTTTAGTGAAACAGCTAACTGTATTCCTATCTTAATTAGTATGTACACTCAAGTAATGTTGTGAGCAACCCCAGAGGATCATTTCTATAAAGAAATACATTTAAGTATTGAATCCAGTTAAATTTCTGCAACCCTGAAAATTATAAATATATAATGCTAATACATTATCTCGACATATGATGGGGCTTCCCTGGTGACTCAGATTGTAAAGAATCCACCTGCAATGCAGGAGACCTGGGTTCGATCCCTCGGTTGAGAAGATCCCCTGGAGGAGGGCATGGCAACCCACTCCAGTATTCTTGCCTGAAGAATCCCCATGGACAGAGGAGCCTGGTGGGCTACAGTCCACGGGGTCACAAAGAGTCAGACATGACTAAGCGACTAAGCACATAAACGCAGACAAATGATAGGCTAACTTTGTCTACTAAATATCTAGGGAATTTTAAGAGAGTAATGTTTGCTATTTGTTTAAAAAGTAAATCCAAAAGAGAAAAATAATTTTTCAATGATGCTTTTCGTTTTCTTTAGTATATTCTTACTGTTGTAGTTCCTTTTTTTTTTATTATTTTATTTTTAAACTTTACATAATTGTATTAGTTTTGCCAAATATCAAAATGAATCTGCCACAGGTATACATGTGTTCCCCATCCTGAACCCTCCTCCCTCCTCCCTCCCCATTCCATCCCTCTGGGTCGTCCCAGTGCACCAGACCCAAGCATCCAGTATCGTGCACCGAACCTGGACTGGCGACTCGTTTCATATATGATATTTTACATGTTTCAATGCCATTCTCCCAAATCTTTCCACCCTCTCCCTCTCTCACAGAGTCCATAAGACTGTTCTATACATCAGTGACTCTTTTGCTGTCTCGTACACAGGATTATTGTTAACATATTTCTAAATTCCATATATATGCGTTAGTATACTGTATTGGTGTTTTTCTTTCTGGCTTACTTCACTCTGTATAATAGGCTCCAGTTTCATCCACCTCATTAGAACTGATTCAAATGTATTCTTTTTCATGGCTGAGTAATACTCCATTGTGTATATGTACCACAGCTGTCTTATCCATTCATCTGCTGATGGACATCTAGGTTGCTTCCATGTCCTGGCTATTATAAACAGTGCTGCGATGAACATTGGGGTACACGTGTCTCTTTCCCTTCTGGTTTCCTCAGTGTGTATGCCCAGCAGTGGGATTGCTGGATCATAAGGCAGGTCTATTTCCAGTTTTTTAAGGAATCTCCACACTGTTCTCCATAGTGGCTATACTAGTTTACATTCCCACCAACAGTGTAAGAGGGTTCCCTTTTCTCCACATCCTCTCCAGCATTTATTACTTGTAGACTTTTGGATCGCAGCCATTCTGACTGGCGTGAAATGGTACCTCATAGTGGTTTTGATTTGCATTTCTCTGATAATGAGTGATGTTGAGCATCTTTTCATGTGTTTGTTAGCCATCTGTATGTCTTCTTTGGAGAAATGTCTATTTAGTTCTTTGGCCCATTTTTTGATTGGGTCATTTATTTTTCTGGAATTGAGCTGTAGGAGTTGCTTGTATATTCTCGAGATTAGTTGTCAGTTGCTTCATTTGCTATTATCTTCTCCCATTCTGAAGGCTGTCTTTTCACCTTGATAATAGTTTCCTTTGATGTGCAGAAGCTTTTAAGGTTAATTAGGTCCCATTTGTTTATTTTTGCTTTTATTTCCAATATTCTGGGAGGTGGGTCATAGAGGACCCTGCTGTGATGTATGTCAGAGAGTGTTTTGCCTATGTTCTCCTCTAGGAGTTTGATAGTTTCTGGTCTTATGTTGAGATCTTTAATCCATTTTGAGTTTATTTTTGTGTATGGTGTTAGAAAGTGTTCTAGTTTCATTCTTTTACAAGTGGTTGACCAGATTTCCCAGCACCACTTGTTAAAGAGATTGTCTTTAATCCATTGTATATGCTTGCCTCCTTTGTCAAAGATAAGGTGTCCATATGTGCGTGGATTAATCTCTGGGCTTTCTATTTTGTTCCATTGATCTATATTTCTGTCTTTGTGCCAGTACCATACTGTCTTGATGACTGTGGCTTTGTAGTAAAGCCTGAAGTCAGGTAGGTTGATTCCTCCAGTTCCATTCTTCTTGCTCAAGATCGCTTTGGCTATTCAAGTTTTTTTGTATTTCCATACAAATTGTGAAATTATTTGTTCTAGCTCTGTGAAGAATGCTGTTGGTAGCTTGATAGGGATTGCATTGAATCTATAGATTGCTTTGGGTAGTATACTCATTTTCACTATATTGATTCTTCCAATCCATGAACATGGTATATTTCTCCATCTGTTAGTGTCCTCTTTGATTTCTTTCACCAGTGTTTTATAGTTTTCTATATATAGGTCTTTAGTTTCTTTAGGTAGATCTATTCCTAAGTATTTTATTCTTTCTGTTGCAATGGTGAATGGAATTGTTTCCTTAATTTCTCTTTCTGTTTTCTCATTATTAGTGTATAGGAATGCAAGGGATTTCTGTGTGTTGATTTTATGTTCTGCAACTTTACTATAGTCATTGATTAGTTCTAGTAATTTTCTGGTGGAGTCTTTAGGGTTTTCTATGTAGAGGATCATGTCATCTGCAAACAGTGAGAGCTTTACTTCTTCTTTTCCAATTTGGATTCCTTTTATTTCTTTTTCTGCTCTGATTGCTGTGGCCAAAACTTCCAAAACTATGTTGAATAGTAATGGTGAAAGTGGGCACCCTTGTCTTGTTCCTGACTTTAGAGGAAATGCTTTCAATTTTTCACCATTGAGGATAATGTTTGCTGTGGGTTTGTCAAATATAGCTTTTATTATGTTGAGGTATGTTCCTTCTATTCCTGCTTTCTGGAGAGTTTTGATCATAAATGGATGTTGAATTTTGTCAAAGGCTTTCTCTGCATCTATTGAGATAATCATATGGTTTTTATTTTTCAATTTGTTAATGTGGTGTATTACATTGATTGATTTGTGGATATTGAAGAATCCTTGCATCCCTGGGATAAAGCCCACTTGGTCATGGTGTATGATCTTTTTAATGTGTTGTTGGATTCTGATTGCTAGAATTTTGTTAAGGATTTTTGCATCTATGTTCATCAGTGATATTGGCCTGTAGTTTTCTTTTTTTGTGGCATCTTTGTCAGGTTTTGGTATTAGGGTGATGGTGGCCTCATAGAATGAGTTTGGAAGTTTACCATCCTCTGCAATTTTCTGGAAGAGTTTGAGCAGGATAGGTGTTAGCTCTTCTCTAAAGTTTTGGTAGAATTCAGCTGTGAAACCGTCTGGACCTGGGCTTTTGTTTGCTGGAAGATTTTTGATTACAGTTTCAATTTCCGTGTTTGTGATGGGTCTGTTTTCTATTTCTTCCGAATCGAGTTTTGGAAAGTTGTACCTTTCTAAGAATTTGTCCATTTCTTCCACGTTGTCCATTTTATTGGCATATAATTGTTGATAGTACTCTCTTATGATCCTTTGTATTTCTGTGTTGTCTGTTGTGATCTCTCCATTTTCATTTCTAATTTTATTGATTTGATTTTTCTCCCTTTGTTTCTTGATGAGTCTGGCTAATGGTTTGTCAATTTTATTTATCCTTTCAAAAAACCAGCTTTTGGTTTTGTTGATTTTTGCTATGGTCTCTTTTGTTTCTTTTGCATTTATTTCTGCTCTAAGTTTTAAGATTTCTTTCCTTCTACTAACCCTAGGGTTCTTCATTTCTTCCTTTTCTAGTTGCTTTAGATGTAGAGTTAGGTTATTTATTTGACTCTTTTCTTGTTTCTTGAGGTGTGCCTGTATTGCTATGAACTTTCCCCTTAGGACTGCTTTTACCGTGTCCCACAGGTTTTGGGTTGTTGTGTTTTCATTTTCATTCATTTCTATGCAAATTTTGATTTCTTTTTTGATTTCTTCTGTGATTTGTTGGTTATTCAGCAGCGTGTTGTTCAGCCTCCATATGTTGGAATTTTTAATAGTTTTTCTCCTGTAATTGAGATCTAATCTTACTGCATTGTGGTTCAGAAAAGATGCTTGGAATGTATTTCCTATTTTTTACAACAAATATCTATTTAATATATAGTTGGAAAACACTTAGGCAAGTAAAGTTTATTCACTGGAACCACTGAACTGGAAGTGACTGAGTAAACATCTACTCCAGTGGTCAATCTTTTCTGCAATCGTTATTTATTTTCAAATAAAATATTTCTTGGAAGCCAAATGAGTAAAAGCAATGAACCTTCCAGTTTTGCAAAATTCTGTCGTATGTGAAAAACAATTCCTTACTCGTAGAAACTCTAAACATTTCTGTGTTCTGACAAACACCCCCAAGATCCCCACGCAGACACCGTTTGCAGTCCTCCTGATTTCTCGGTCAGGTTTGTTGTTGTTTAGCCGCTTAGTTGTGTCTTTGTGACCCTAGAAATTGTAGCCCACCGGGTTCCTCTGTCCATGGAATTTTTCAGGACAGAATACTGGAGAGGGTTGCCATTTCCTTCTCCAGGGGTTATTCCCAACTCAGGGATTGAAACTGTATTGCCTGGATTGGTAGGTAGATTTTTTTTTTTTATCACTGAGCTAGCAGGGAAGCCTCACAATTTCCTATCAATATTTATTTCATTCTAGAGTCTATTAGATAGAAGAATCATCTCTCCTCAAACTGAGATGCATATTTGAATGTCTTATCCTCTGTTCACTAATCTTAATTCAAAGCCCATTTCTAGAATTTCCTCCTGGAAGCTGGGGGACCCTCTGACAACCGTGACCAAGAGCATCTGACACAATGAAGCAGTTCCAGTCCCAGGCAAGGCAGTGAATGGTCTAGGAGCTTCTCTCCAGTTTGCTGAAAGCCAGCTGGCATGTAAAGGTGTGACTGTACCAGGAGAACCAGGCTTGAGGAGCTTGAGCCCCAGCCAGGAGGCTGTGGGGGTTGAGGCGGCTGGAGGAGAGCAGAAATGTGAACCAAGAAACCAAGCAACCTGGAAATAGATCCCAGCCTCAGGGACTCCCACTGGCACCCCATCCATCAAGGACAATCCACTCAGCAAGCCCTTCCCCATGGTGGCAAAATTTGAATAAAATAGAATCATTGTTTCTAGCCTCTAAATTGTGGGGTAATCAATGTGGTAGCAATAAATAAGCAAAACAAATGATGTTTCTATTGTTCTAACAATTTTGTGTTATATGAGCCTATCTTAATTTGTCCAGGCATGAACTTATAAACATATAACCAGTTCCATGTGGTTAAGTATTCAAGGCACATGGCCCAGAAGCTTAATGCCTCTTTCTTGTTGCCAAAAAGGTTACCCCAGGCTTAAAAGAGCCTGGTGCCGTACCAAAAAAAAAAAAAAAAACCACAAAACACCAGCAACTTCTTATTTTCAATGTGCAAAAGAAAAAAGCAAGAAAGTTTAAATATATGAATCTTTATCTGGTTGTCATATTTTCCTGCACACAATTTCTATCTAGAATAGTAAGTTTTGAGTTTATTTCTGAAAATTTCTGTGATTCAATACATTACATGCATACTTGATAAAATAAGAGAAGTCTAATATATATAAATATAAAAAGCATTTTCCTCAAAGGTCACAGGAAGACTAATTTATCAATTGATTTTCCTCTATCTTTAGACTTTTAATCTGAAATGTATCTTAAATATTAAACAATGGAAACAAATGTTCCACAGGGGAAATAAATGTCAGAGGCTTAAACAACACTACAGAAATTTCTGTCAATGATTTAAACTTCACTGTCAAATATTTACATAACATAGTTTAAATGAAAGCAAAAACTGTGCACTTAATATGAATGAAGTGGCCTTTTTCCAAAGGATAATTCTCTTTAAGAGCTTGTTCAAAATCTATTGTGGATGATTTAATAAGATTTCATTATTTCGACTCTTTTGATCCCAGCAACTGTAAGATTTTTCTGCATTTTCACAGTTCCTTTATTAATTGTGATATATGTGTGTGTGTGTGTGTATATATATATATATATATATATAATTTTATACTTTCTGCATTCACTATGAAAATATTACTATAAAATTATTAAACCACAAGCATCCTCTGCTTTTCAAAGGTTCTCATTATGCCATTTCACTTTTACAAAAATCTACATTAGTAGCTGTTTTCAATAACCAAAAGAAATCTGAAGAGGATTTTTGCTTTCACTAAAGGTGAAAAGCAAAAACAGGATTCAGCATTGGTTTTCCAAGGAGCCAATATCTGGCGTGCTACATACAGCCCATGGGGTCGCAGAGGTGTCGAACACAACTGAGCAACTGAACACGAAAAATAATACAGAGGAAGCATCCACCTAGAGAAGTGGGACTGGGGCAGCCAAGCTCTTTTCCTGGTAACTCTCAGCATCTCAGGGTCAAGCTGCCACAGCTTTAATCTGTGTCTATAAGCAATGGCAACCCACTCCAGTGTTCTTGCCTGGAGAATCCCAGGGACAGGAGAGCCTGGTGGGCTGCTGTCTATGTGGTCGCACAGAGTCGGACATGACTGATGCGACTTAGCAGCAGCAGCAGCAGCATGAGCATCTGTGCTTTATCTTGATCTATTTTCTGCCTCCGTTAGCAAGATGTGTCCTAATGTAATTGCTTCTTCTCTTTACAACATTTTAGCTTCTGAAATCTTTCATAGGAACATTCTACCTTCAGACAGTGTGGGAAAGCTGTACCATGATTTATGTTCTTTCAGTGATTAAGGTCGTTATTTATCATCAGTGATTTCCTCATAAAAACACAACTCTCACATATACAACCATGTGCTCACGCTCAGTCACTTCAGTTGTGTTCGACTCTTTGTGACCCTATGGACCAGCCTGCCAGGCTCCTCTGCCCTGGGGATTTTCCAGGCAAGAATACTGGAGTGGATTACCACGCCCTCCTCCAAGGGATCTTCCTGATCCAGGGAACAAACTCGCATCTCATGCATCTCCTGAACTGCAGGTGGATTTTTTACCGCTGACCCACTGGGGAAGCCTTATATGACATTACAGATTAGAAAGTTAATTTTTAGACTAGAATTAGATGATTAAAATACTCAAACATCAAGTAAACAAGAATATGCTTGTCACAAGTGGATTCAATCGCTAAGAAAAGTCCTTCAAAGGTATATGTGCTCATATTTTGTTGAAATTTTAAAGACACTGTTGACAAGAAGCTCAAATTCCATCTTTTTATACCATTTATCTTAAAATCAATTAAATGATAAATATGAAGTGATTTTCTATTGGTTTTCAAATGATCCTTCAGTACCAAAAGTTTTTTGGGGGTAAGGGAGATGGCAGGAAAACCTTCCTCACAATTGCAATGAATGAAACAGCGGAGGGTATCTCTGTTCTAGGGGATGGAGGCTGGGGACTGGGCCTATTTCTGCCTCTGACCTCCCTCTTTTGCTGAGATAACTCCAGTGTATCTGGAGTGAGAAGCATCAGTGTCACTGATGTTGGAAGCGCCGGTATCACTGATGAAAATCACTGTATCTTTTGGACTTAACAATGAGTGGGTTTAAACAAAACGTCAATCAAAAGTCATCCACACTTGCTCACAGCATTCCAGCAAGATACACGGCACACCAGTGAGCTGAGAACTAGTTGGAAACTATTTTCAGGTTATAAACAGTGTCCATTCTTCGAAAGAAGAGAGACCATTCACCAAGCGTTTTACCTGCTCTCCCTGCTTCCTGGCCCTTTGCCCTTATGGGGGCCATATTGTGACTCATCTATAAAGCAACATCTGCCACCTTCAGCTCAGGTAGGGGAAAGTCCTCGTGAGATTCTGTAGCCTCCTAACCATCTGTGATGGCAGCCAAGAAGACCTGCGTCAAACGGACATGGCGGCACTTTCATCAGCTGGCTCCCTGGTGACCACACCAAGCAGGGCCTGAACCAGCCCAAGGCATTTGTTACACATTTGCTTCAACTCTTCAAACAGAGGAATGATCTTCTCTCCTAATTAAACTCTCTTAATCTTCCACTACTTTTTGACAGTGTGACACAGTCTGATAATCAGCCATCTATGTAGTAGAATTTTTCAAGAATGTGCCCGACCTAATCATTTGTATTGGAGTCCTCTATCTCCTTCTCCAAGTGCTGTACAAATTCTCTATTTTTCAATATTCATATATATTACTGCCTATAGGGCTTGGACTTCCCTGCTCAGTTGCTAAAGAATCCACCTGCAATGAAGGAGACCCCAGTTTGATTCCTGGGTTGGGAAGATCCACTGGAGAAGGGACAGGCTATCCATTCCAGTATTCTTGGGTTTCCCTTGTGGCTCAGCTGGTAAAGAATCTGCCTGCAATGCAGGAGACCTGGGTTTGATCCCTGGGTTGGGAAGATCCCCTGTAGAAGGGAACGGCTACCCACTCCAGTATTCTGGCCTAGAGAATTCTGTGGACTGTTTAGTCCATGGGGTCACAAAGAGTCGAACATGACTGAGTGACTTTCACTTTCACTATATAGGTCTTAATAGAAATTGATTTTTTTTTTATCTAAAAAAATACTTTGAAGAATCAATGACTAATGAAATCATTGAACAAATATGTATTGAACAATTCCTGAAACATGGTAGGTTGTCATTTGGTATCTGTCATAAATTAATGAATAAAAGTGTGACATGATTTGGGGCTTGTGAACACACAAATATACATTGTCAATATATTTGTATATATTATGTGAATACACATGCTTATATAACATATATATATCTTTTGACTCTAGAGATATAGAAAGAATCTGAGACTGTTCATGGGAATATTTCTAAAATTATATTATTAAAATTATTTTTCTTCTGTGCTATAAGAGGTGGAGGGAGAGAAAACCATAAAAGGTGTCATTCTATGTTTAGGAAAAGATATGCAGTATGTTTGCATTTAAAATTTTCAGTAGAATCAGAGAATATTTTGTCTGATCACTTAAACCAGAGCAGAAAAGTGTTTTTTCTTTACCAATTCTATCTTCCTAAGAAGGGTGAACCAGATGAGGCAGTGGTCAACAAGGCCTTTCTTTACTCTTCTGAAGGATCTCAGTATTCAGTTCAGTTCAGTTCAGTTCAGTCGCTCAGTCGTGTCTGACTCTTTGCAACCCCATGAATTGCAGCATGGCAGATCTCCCTGTGCATCACCAACTCCCAGAGTTCACTCAGACTCACGTCCATCGAGTCAGTGATGCCATCCAGCCATCTCATCCTCTGTCGTCCCCTTCTCCTCCTTCTCCAAGTCCCTCCCAGCATCAGAGTCTTTTCCAATGAGTCAACTCTTCGCATGAGGTGGCCAAAGTATTAGAGGATGACAAAAGTGTCACCCTCCCATCTCAGATGCAGACTTGGGGGGAAGGATCACATGGACGATGCACAATGAGGATTAGACCACAGGACATCTGCTGCCTGATTTGCTCTACTTTCCAGGCCAGCGGGACAGAATTAAACAACCACCTGCAGCCATGACCTTCCAACTGTACAAGGGAAAGGGCCAGTTTTTTCTTTTTTTCTTATCTATTCATAAGCTTTATAAGGTACATTAAAAGTTAATATTTTAAAAATGAACATATTTAAAATGTAAATATGTTTACATTTAAAAAATTCAACCTAAAATCACTCTGCCAAATGACTATGAAGTCTTCAAGCCTGGTTCTCACTTTTGGCCCTAACTCACCTGGACTGAGAATGTGAGCTGTGTGTCCCAGCTCCACCCCAGCCACATCACATGCTGAAAAGTTGATCTGAGACTCCCAAATCAGACCTTAAAGGTGAGAACAGGATCTGCTGTAAAATTCAGTTGATCCTCATTATCCAAGAATTCTACACTTGAGAATTCATCTACTGATATTTTTGTAATCCCAAGATCAACTTGGGTCAACCAACACTCACACATATCCAGTCGAGGTCTTATAATACAAGGCTCCATCTTCTTTGTCTCAAGTCTCTTAACTATAAACTAGTATATTTCTTTCACATTCTATTTATTTGCCATGTTTTTCACATTTGTGTGCATTTTGAGGGTGATTTCATTGTTTAAAATAGCCCCAAGCACAGCGCTGAAGTGCTGCCCACTGTCCCTGATCAGGCACAAGAAGGTTACAACATGCCTTAGGGAGGAAACAGGCATTCCAGATAACCTTAGTCCAAGCATGAGTTACAATGCTGTTGGTGTGCATTGTTCAGTGTTAATGAATCAACAATATATGCTGGACTATCTTTAAACAGAAACACACTAAAAACACATTTAAAACACATGTATGTATTGATCACTTGATGAAAATGCTGTGACCAGTCATTGGCAGGGCCCAAGTCTGTATTTCTTTTAAGAACAATGGTTCAGTATTAGCTAATTCAATGCTTTTTGGTGACTTTATAGAATGTAACTACCATGAATAACGAGAATTAACTGCATACACAACTCTTTCCTTAAATGACTGTGGCAGAGTCAGTTTTTTCAAGCCACACTAGAAGCTGTTTAAAAATGTAGTTTAAAAATACACTTATATGTTAATTCTTCATGAGTTGGAAACAAAAAATTTTTAAAACATTATCTGAGGATGGACCAAGCTTAAAATCCTTTTAGACTTAGCTATACTAATTTTTTAATTAACTTAAGAAATACTGCTTGGGGCTGGTGCACTGGGACGACCCAGAGGGATGGAATGGGGAGGGAGGAGGGAGGAGGGTTCAGGATGGGGAACACATGTATACCTGTGGCGGATTAATTTTGATATTTGGCAAATCTAATACAGTTATGTAAAGTTTAAAAATAAAATAAAATTAAAAAAAAAAAAAAAGAAATACAAAATACAAAAACCAAAAATGTCTGGCAGAATTTTAGGACTGTACTGTCAAAGAAAGATAGTTTCTAAATTTAGGCTTCATTCTCATCACCAGAAATAAATCAACAGAGTATCTCCATGCATACTTATGAAGCTGAGACATTTATTTGGATTCCTTCTATAAAATAAATATTTCAGTTGCTTACAGAATAGAGACTGTAAATTTTTTTACAAAGCATACACATATTACATAGAAATCAGTTTGTCAAAGTGTCTTCTAAGAATAGATTTCTATAAACCAACAGTGGCTGATATATTCTTGTAAGACACTTTGAGAAACTGATTTGTATTCTAATAGCCCTGATAGCTCAGCTGGTAAAGAATCTGCCTGCAATGCAGGAGACCCTGGTTTGATTCCTGGGTCAGGAAGATCTGCTGGAGAAGGGATAGGCTACCCACTCCAGTATTCTTGGGCTTCCCTTGTGGCTCAGCTTGTAAAGAATCTGCTTGCAATGTGGGAGACCTGGGTTTGATCCCTGGGTTGGGAAGATCCCCTGAAGAAGGGAAAGGCTACCCACTTCAGTATTCTGGCCTGGAGAATTCCATGGACTGTAGTCCATGAGGTTGCAATGAGTTGGACACAACTGAGCGACTTTCACTTTCACTTTTGAGGTAAGGCTCGGGCCTTAGGCTTTATAAATTAAGCAAACAGGGCCTTTTCTGGTGGCTCAGTGGTAAAGAATCTGCCTGCCAATGCAGGAGACACGGGTTCAATCACTGGTCTGGGAAGATCCCACATGCCTCAGGGCAACTAAGCCCAAGCACCACAACTACGAGCTACAGCAACAACTGCTGAAGCCTGCATGCTCAGTCTATGCTCTGCAATAACAGAAGCCTCCACAAGGAGAAACCCATGCGCCAAAACCAAGAGTAGCCCCCACGCTTCACAACTGAAGAAAAGCCTGTGTGGCAATGCAGACCCAGCACAGCCCAAAATAAAAGAAATAAATAAAATTATTTTAAAAATAAAATAAGCAAACAGTAATTCAAAATACATTAAGGTCACAGGATGTCAGCAAAGAGCAGAATACCTCAACCTGTTAGCTGATACAATTAATTAATCTGGATTAATTCTTGAGTAGTTAAATATTCTTGCTTATTTGGAAAATATTAAAAAAGGTGTAAATAATCAAATAAACAAACCCAATCTGGCATGCAGATTCCTGGACAAAAACATTATTTTAATCATTAAAGAAAAGCAATTAACTTCTGTAACTAGTATGAACAAAACACGAAAGCCAATGTCTCTCTTTACATTTTGTTATGTCAAGTATAAGTAAAGCCTGCAGTCTGCTAACGCACTGTTTTCTTCAAGCAAGTGTATCCTGCACAATGTGACCTAGCAACCTGGTGGGAACAGTTTCTGGAGGTTTGAACTTCACCTGCAGCTACCAAGGACAAAGGACTTCAAAGACTCTCATGTCACAAATGTTTAGGAGACAGGAGTGAGCAACAGAAGCAAAATCATTTGATGATATAAATTTAGAGAATGACGTTAATTATAGGAGAGGCTACAGAAATATTTTAAAAGAGCTACCTCATTTCCATAAAATAATTTAGTCAAGGATGTATAACCAATAAATGAAAAATGTGTTATGTTCTTGTCACTGCTGTATTGTATTCATATTCATATCTTTGAGATTCATCTCAAAGTGAGATAAAATGGGGCAAAAAAGAAGAGACAGTTTCCCATTTGTATCATTTACGAGCTTTAATCTTATATATTACACATTAATAGGCTTTTAAAAAAATAAGAGCACAGTCTATAAGCTATTATTGAAAAATTAAACTCCATAGTTCATCTTTAAAATAGAGAATACCATTTTAAGGTAAGTTATCACTATCATCAAATACATTTTATTATTTCTATTAATATGTGATTAATAACAATCCATTCAGCTATAGATTAGACTATATAGAATATATAGAATAGACTGTAACATCTCATTAGTTCAGATGCTAAAGAATTAAATGAGTTTTAAGTGTGCCAATTTATTAATAACTCTTGAGGTGGACCTGCTCCCTCTTGATTTTTGTCTAAATTTATTAGGGGGGTTGATAATTAAATTAAGATCAGGTCATTACCACATACTCACATGAGACTCAACAGATGCAAATGAAATGTTTAATCACATTAGTGTCATCCTTCATTCAAAATACTTTGTGAATTTTAAGCATTTCCTTAAATTATTTTTATATCTCTACTTAAGAGTGTTAAATACCTTTTTTCCTCATGGGAAGAAATTACAATTCCATGTTGACTGATACTATAGATAGCAAAGCATATTTCCTTTTTTTATGACAATGTGCCAAAGTTAATGAAGAAATTCCCTGGGGAACAACGTTTTAACTTATATATATTAACTTCAGCTGCTCAGCCATGTCTGACTCTTTGTGAACCCATGGACTGCAGCATGCCAGGCCTCCCTGTCCATCACCAACTCCCAGAGCCTGCTCAAACTCATGTCCATGAGTTGAGTTGGTGATGCCATCCAACCATCTCATCCTCTGTCGTCCCCTTCTTCTCCCGCCTTCAACTTTTCCCAGCATCAGGGTCTTTTTCAGAGAGTCAGTTCTTTGCGTCAGGTGGCCAAAGTATTGGAGTTTCAGCTTCAACATCAGTCCCTCCAATGAATATTCAGGACTGATTTCTTTTAGGATGGACTGGTTGGATCTTCTTGCAGTCCAAGGGACTCTCAAGAATGTTCTCCAACACCACAGTTCAAAAGCACCAATTCTTCGGCACTCAGCTTTCTTTACGGTCCAACTCACATCCATACGTGACTACTGGAAAAACCATAGCTTTGACTAGATGGACCTTTGTTGTCAAAGGAATGTCATAGCTCTTCTTCCAAGGAGCAAATGTCTTTTGATTTCATGGCTGCAGTCACTACCTGCATCTTTAATTTCAAGGCTGCAGTTGTGATTTTGGAGCCCAAGAAAACTGTCACTGTTTTCACTGTTTCCCCATCTATTTGCCATGAAGTGATGGGACTGGATGCCATGATCTTAACCTTTTGAATGGTGAGTTTTAAGCCAGCTTTTTCACTCTCCTCTTTCACTTTCATCAAGAGACTCTTTAGTTCCTCTTCACTTTCTGCCATAAGAGTAGTAGTATCTGCATATCTGAGGTTACTGATATTTCTCCCTGAAATTTTGATTTCAGCTTGTGCTTCATCCAGCCTGGCATTTTGCATGAGGTACTCTGCATATAAATTAAATAAGTAGGGTGACAACATACAGCCTTGACATACTCCTTTCCCAATTTCTTTCAAAGAGCTCAAAATTAGATCTCTAAAAATGGAGTAGGAAGCCATTCCCTTCTCCAGGGGATCTTCCAGACCCAAGGAGCAAACCTAGGTCTTCAACACTGCAGGTGGATTCTTTACTGTCTGAGCCACCAGGGAAGCCCTTACAAATGTATTA
Source organism: Bubalus bubalis (assembly GCF_019923935.1). NCBI lineage: Eukaryota > Metazoa > Chordata > Mammalia > Artiodactyla > Bovidae > Bubalus > Bubalus bubalis. Next base: position 54,177,454 of record NC_059178.1, on the reverse strand, counting down.
TGGTGGGTATGTTACAGAAACATATCTGCAGTGAAATACCAGTGGAGTAAAACACTGTACTTCTCTAATCCTCAGAATCCTGCAAAACTTGCTTCTGTATTTACTATCATGTATCAACTGACTTACAATATGCATTATATACTGAGGGCAAGGTATGGAGTCTCATTCAATACTTACTCCAGGTAGCCCTGTTAAATGCACTACATGCTGCTAGACTGTAAGTAAGTAAATAAGTGTTAGTTGCTCAGTCATGCCTGACTCTTTGCAACCCCATGGAATGCAGCCCACCAGGCTCTTGCATCCATGAGATTTTCCAGGTAAGGATACTGGAGTGGTTGCCATTTCCTTCTCCAGGGGATCTTCCTGACCCAGGGATCGAACCCAGGTCTCCTGCACTGCAGGCAGATTCTTTACCAATCCCCACTTATATTATCCCATCTTCTCTGGACTATTCCAGAACTCTTTAGTGAATTCCATTCTCATATTTTTAACTGGAATCCTTCTGGATAAAACTGTCCATTATGAAATCAATATTCCCACTCCTCTCTCCCACTAACTAATCCCTTGTTCTTTGTTTATTCTATTTTTGTTTATAGAACCACAGGTTGCCAGGATAGACTTCCTGCATTTGTTTTTCAGTTAAACCCTTCCCTACCTCGTAACATAAGCACTGAGTGGACTAAACATTCACGAAATAGTTTAGCAAAAATGAAACTAAAAAAATATCTAAATTGGATATGTACCAAAAATACAGCCTAACTGAAATCTATACCATCATCTGGCAATCTATTCCTACAACTGAAAAAGCATCAGGCAACTGAAGAAAAATAAGTAGTTGAAATGACATGAAACCAAAAACATCTGCACAGCAAAGAAAACAATCTCTGACACCAGAGACTCCAACAGGATGACCCTGTCTCTACAGTCCTTGAGACTGATGCTCTCACTTGAAATGGATCTGTGAAACCTGTGTCTACACTTGAGACTTGATGGGATTCCCCCAAAGATGAAAGATCTTCCAGCCTTTATTTCAAATACCATTGTCACTGCTGGGTTATCACGCACTCTATGCAACACAGCAGTACACAGTCATCACTCCACCACACCCATCTTTAAACACAATACTATCCCCATGCCACAAGCAGTCTGTTTGGAAGGCTGCCATGCAAACAGCTTCAGGGATGGGATCATTAATAAGACTCATGTCCTCAGGACCTCCACTGACTTGTTCCACTGGTCCCCTCCTGAGTACCCCCGTCTCCCTGTGTCCTGGTCAAGCTCTGCACCCAGAAGCTGATCTGCATGGACTAGAGAGCAAGGGCCTATGCTTCCAGCTGGTCCCAGCTAGGTTCTGACAGAGCGAAGTTCCATGAGATATGGGAGGGGGGCTTGTATTGCATGTCCCCTTTCTCCCCCTCAGGCTTCAGCAGGCACCACTGCCCCCTCCCCAGACCACTCCCTTGGGCGGCCCCTCTGTCATCCTCAGCTCCGATCTGGCCATCAGTCCCTTCTCTTGTTCTTTGTGCCTGGGCACGGCAGAGGCTGACTCTTGCTCCCTCCTGGCTTTTGATGGTTTCCCTTACCCCCTCACCTAAGGTTAAGATTGCCCTAACTCCTTCTGAGAGGGCCATCTTTTTCCTCCAGGAACCCTAAATGACAAAGTGACAGTTATGTGTAGTTTTCCAAGAAACCCCCTGACTGCTGTCTCATTCTTGGGAAAATAAAATAAGAATTCATGAGTTCTCAGATACTTGTATTCCTTATGAGACAAAGAGTTTAGGAACATCTGGAAAATGTCTTGCTCTTGTATATATTTTTTCCAAATGAAAAAATTCACATATGTACATATATCTAGGAAAAAAAATTATCCCTACATGCTAAAGAAAAATTAATCAAAACATTGTAAAACTCTTACAATCTATATATGGATCAAATCAATTATACTACAGTCATGAAAAACTACCTGTGAAGAACTGAATTTAAAATGTCAGGTACCAGGCAAAGATGCTCATATTGTTAATGCCTGTTGAGTAGAGATGGAAGGTCAGTATTTATAAAGCAGAATGGAGACAGTTTCTCAAGTGGGCAGCAAGACAAGAATAGCTGTTACATATTTACTGGATGAGCTGATATGTCTAAAGGAAGACAATTAATTTTCAAGCAGACATATAACTCATTATGATACCAGTAAGTGCTTCCCTGGTGGCTCAGATGGTAAAGAATCTGCCTGCAATGCAGGAGACCCTGGTTCAATCCCTAGGTTGGGAAGATTCCCCTGGAGAAAAGAAAGGCTACCTACTCCAGTATTCTTGCCTGGAGAATTCCATGAATAGAGGAGGAGCCTGGCGAGCTATCCATGGGGTCACAAAGAGTTGGACACGACAGAGCGACTAACACTTTGACTTTTCATGATACCGGTCAGAGCCAAGCCTCCTTAGTTTCAGGAACATAATTTCAGGTAAAGCTGGGGCAGTTTAAACCAGGGCTCACCTAGGGATGTGTTCAATGCAACGCTCAGCAGCACAGCAGACACTGAATTTCTCTCTTCAAAATTTTAAATGATTTGCAAATAATTCTGTGATAAATGCTTCCTCTTTTTTTTTTTTTCTTTGTTTTATATTTCCAATTTCAAAGTACTGCAGTTTTTACTATCTCATTATGGACAAGCCACAAAATACTAAGGAGGTATTTGTAATCAATACAATTGCATTTCCACAGGGTCTAACTGTAATGTTTTGTTTTCACTTTATGTCTTGTAAACTAGTTACTCTCTGTAAGATCGATACTTCTGGTTTTCCAAGTTTCCCAGTGAAAATAAGATTCCAATATTATCTTCTACTTAACCACAGTCTCCTTTTTTCTAAGATGATCATACATGTTATATAATTACCTTGATATGTTGTACTAATGCAGATTAAAATATTGAGGTATACATTGCTATTCATTAGCTATATTATTTCTTCAGTAGTAATTTGTTGACTTTTTCTTAATTTGTAAAAATCAACACAAATGTGCCCACCTGGAACTCAAAAGTTAAACATCTGGCCCAGGATTTATTTAGAAACTTTGATAAAATATAAATTTTATACAAGATAACTTTTTTTTCAAATATGTAGAATAGATAATCAATGTTTAATGAAACATTACATTCTGTTAAACATTTTGATTTGGTTCAAGTTTTTAGAAAATATCATTGGCTGTAGTATTTCTGAAGAGATTGTTTTAGTTTTATTATTGGTGAGAATTACAAGAGAACATTAATTTTTATTTTTGACAAAAGTTACCCCAGCTCTGGATACACAGATTGGAAAACATTTCATCAGGAAATCTGTGGAACTATTTTAGTTACGCTATGTCGAAAGATTTCCTTGCCCAAGAAGCTAAAGGCAGTTTCAAAGGGAGTTATGTGTTGGTTTAAAAATGAAACATGGCATTAAAAAGATTTTTGACACATTTTCTAACTAATAGGCTTTTGAAATATATTAAATCTTATTGAAACCATACCAAGAGTAAAATCAAATATCTCACAGGGAAACATTTTATTTTAAAGATCCAAGCACATATTTTCTGGATGAGCCTAAATAAAATATATGTTTGTCATACGTATTAGAATAAAGTGAAAAGTGAAAGTGAAAGTCGCTCAGTCCGTATCCGACTCTTTGTGACCCCATGGACTATACAGTTCTTGGAATTCTCCAGGCCAGGATACTGGGGTGGGTAGGGTATTAGAATGGAGAATCCTGAATTTGCAATTTATCTCACAATTCAGCACCAGATTATTTAACCTTTCAAATGATTTTGTGCTTCTCTAATATAGTCGCTTCTTTAATTATGCACACACAATTATACAGTCTCCAAGAAAAGAGAGAGAAGAGAATGCATCTGTGCCTGCATGAGAGACAGAGACGAAGGAAGAAGCCCCCCAAGCTCACACACACCTGAACTCACATAATGAAGGCTAGATTATGGAGGGTCTAAAAAGTAATTTTGCAATGGATTTCCCTGGTGGCTCAGATGGTAAATATGTGGCTCTATCCACAATGCGGGAGACCCAGGTTTGATCCCTGGGTCGGGAAGATCCCCTGGAGAAGGAAATGGCAACCCACTCCAGTATTCTTGCCTGGAGAATTCCATGGATGGAGGAGCCTGGTGGGCTGCAGTCCATGGGGTCTCAAAGAGTCAGAGACAACTGAGCGACTTCAATTCCATCCTGAAAAATCCTTTTGCAGTGAAGCTTTTTCTATGGTTTTCCTTCTTTCAATAGGAAGGATAATACTACCTGAAATAAAGGGTCATTGAGTCTGAAAGATGGTTTTCTTGACTCTTCACTGTGTCTTAAAAGCTTAGGTATGTTAGGAAGAAAAAATACTCATTTTTAAAAGCTCATTTTACACTGAAAAGCAAAGCATTAAGCCATTTCTGGAGGATAAGGAGGCTACATATATACAGGTTATTACTACTGACAGGAAGGTGCCCTCTGCGTTGGGAGGAAGAAAGAAAACAGGGACAAAAAAACAGGGCAGGATTCCAGAATCCACAGCCTTATTTCCTTCAAACTTCCATTAGGTGTGAACTTCAAGAGGGTTGGTGACAGAAGAGCCCAGAAACAGTGAACAGGAGCTATACGCAATAGGAACATGTGTACATCCTGGTTCCATCTGTAACCCTGCAGAGGTCTCCATGGCAAGCTATGTGGCTAAAGTGATCTCCAGCCACAGTGAAGGTCAAGAAAGGACCCAAAGCAATGGTCTTGAGTCTCTTTCCCAAGTTTGTGATGTGGAAGGGACCTCAGATAGCTGCATGTTACCCAGAAAGGACATGGGAGACCTCAGTGAGGGTCTTGTTGACCCCAGAGCAGAGACTCATGGCAGTAGGTAGGTCTAGGACTGAGGCCAGAGGCACAGCAGAGTGACTCATGAGTATCTTCAGTGGTGGCAAGAGCTTAGGTGAGTCTGCGTTAACAGGGACCAAGAAATGTGATCCTGGAAATATATCAGGGACCATCATTTCACTATTGTGATTATGTAAACTAATTAGAGATACTTTAATACGTTTTTCCTTTGTTGTTCTTAAGTCGCTAACTCATGCCCAACTCTTTGCAACCCCATGGACTGTAGCCAACCAGCCTCCCCTGTCCATGGGATTTCCCAGGCAAGAGTACTAGAGCGGGTTGCCATTTCCTTCTCCAGAGGATCCTCCTGACCCAGGGATCAAAACTGCGTCTCCTGCGTTGTATTCTTTACCACTGAACCACTAGGGAAGCCCGCCATTTTCATCACTCAACTTTTAAACTTTTAACTAAAAATAGCTTTATAATTAAAGTTATATTTAGGGTTTCCAGATTTGGCAAATAAAAATACAAACATTGCATCACACTTATACTAAAAAAAATTCATTGTTTACTTGAAATTCAAACTTAATTGTGTATCCTACACTCTATTTGACAAGTATGTTTGTAATTAAACGGCAAGTTGAAACTCTTAAACTTGGGAAGCAAGATTAATTTCATAAAATATAGAATGTTAATCTTTCCACCTACGTCTGTACTGGTGAAATTTTTATTGTACTATATGAGGTAAATATAAAATGTACTTTCCCTCTGATGTATAGGTTAACACTGCTATAAGACAAAAGGAGTAAATGCCAGCAATTATCTTTGAAGGGGTTTCAAACAGTGTTGAGATTCTCAACACAGATCAGAACAGGGCAGATACAATAACCTACTCTTAGAATTCTTTGTTTCTTATTAAGGAGTTCTTGAAATAGATAAGGTGTTAGCCTCTGGGCCAGGCATTTTTAACTGAGAAAGGGGAAAAAATGTTTCTTTGAAGAAATAGAGAGGTCAGACATGTGTGGGTTTTCTCCAAATATGAAGAAATGGAAAAGACGACAAAGAGAAAAGCATTCCAGAAATAACTGAAGAATCTTTTTCCTCCTGACCTGAGTTGAGGAGTAGGAGGAGAAGTCCCAGAAACCGGGGAGGAGGGGAAGGACCAGGCTGATTCCAAGGCCAGTCATTAAGGGAGCCCAGGCCGGAATTCCACCAAAACCTTATCCCCAGAGGCAGGACTATTATCTGCCTCCTTTTCTTCTGAGGAGAGTGAGTCCCAGCGGGGATTTTCAGCATGGGACTGAGGACAGCACCCCAGGAGGGATGAGGAAGCTGCATCCTGCGAGCATGCCGCTTCCCTGGGGTGGGCGTCAAGCTCGGAACTCGGCCAAGGTCATCAGGCAGACTCCACCTGTCTCTGCTTGTCTTCTTAGCTGCAAATGAAGGAACATCCCAAGTGGTTTTCTGAAACTGATTTCTGGCTTTTCCTATACAGGCATTGGAGGAATCATTTCTTAGGTGGGGTCATGCTTCAGTTTCCTTGTATGTAAAACGGGGCCATTTATGTCACCTAACTGATAGCGTTGTTTGGGAAACTGATAGGAGATAATGTGTGTAACACACTGACCACAGTCTCTGCCTAATAAATAAATGCAAACTGGTACAATAACAACTTGATGATGATTATTATCCTATAACAACCCTGCAAGGTGAGTGCTGTGGGGAAATGGAGGCAATATGAGGATAAGACACTTGTCGTGAAAAACGAGGTAGGACAGAATTCTCAGTACGAGCACACACAGGCAGATTTCATTAGCTGCCTGCAAAGATTTGTTATTTCCTGGAACCAACCAAAAACTATTCTCTGTTTCAGATATCAGAAGTAAATTCATTTATTTGATATTTACTGATCAGAATTTTCTTTCAAACATGACAATATTGTAACAGCAGCTTCAGTGGTCTCCCTGATTCTCTTCTGTCCCCTCCACCCCTCATCCACTTGTAACACAGCAGCCAGCTACGTGTGGTCCTGTCACTCAGTCATGTCCAACTCTTTGCAACCCTGTGGACTGTAGCCCGCCAAGCTCCTCTGTCCATGGGATTTCCCAAGCAAGAATACTGAAATGGGTTGCCATTTACTTCTCCAGAGGACCTTCCTGACCCAGGGACTGAACCTACATCTCCAGCATTGCAGGCAGAGTCTTTACTGTCTGAGCTACCAGGGAATATACAGCATATATAATATATACATGTATAATATAGTCAAAATAACTATATATAATATATACACTCTCTATATAGTTTCTACTGAATGCATTCTATTTGACACAAAATGTAGTAGAAACCCTGTCTATGAAGTCACACATTCCTCAAGGATATAGAACATCCCTGGTGGCTCAGACAGTAAAGAACCCACCTGCAATGTGGGAGACCCAGGTTTGATCCCTGGGTTGGGAAGATCCCCTGGAGAAGGGAATGGCAACCCACTCCAGTATTCTTGCCTGGAGAATCCCATGGACAGAGAAGCCTGGCGGGCTACAATTCATGGGGTCGCAAAGAATTGGACATGACTGAGCAAGTAACGCTCCTCAAGGGTACAGATACTCTCCATGACTTCTCATAGGATCTGGTTCATACCAGAGCATCAGATTTATTACCTGTGTTATCAATGTGCTGAGTTTAACTGAGTTTCAAAATCTAAGTACAACAAAATTTAATGGGAATACCTGTTCAGTGACATGTTTCTATTTGTTAAGTAAGTATTCATAATTTGCTTCCTGAAATACAGAAGCCTCCTTTACTGTATACAAGGAATATAATTCCACTGTAATGAGAAATATCAAATTCCCACCATTATATAATGGCAACTGGATATATAATACAAGTCAGGCAGTGATACATGAATCATGATAATCACCAAAGGAGGATAAATTGTGAATTAATAAAGAGGCGCATAGTAAGAAACAAGGTAGATTTCTCATTTCATTTGAAAGTAATAAAATAACTTCAAAATTAAATCTCTGCCTATTGCAGGCATACGGCTGTTCAGAAGTGCCAACTGTTTTTCCATGCTATTACTCACAGTAAATTGGGGAGCCACCATACTCTTTAAATCAATTTGGTAACTATATCACCTATCACTTCTAATACAGATATAGCAAGAACAATAATTGTTAATACCATGACTAGTGGTTAATATGTACTTCATAAAAATAACTAACATGAATGAAACAGAAAACAGTACACTCAGACTTTTGGTTATTTCTGGTATAGTAAGCTTTGATTACCTGGTGGAATATAGAAGAATATTTTTTTTAAAAGGACCAACTTTTTTCAGTATATAAGAGATAGAAGAAATTAACTTACTTGATAATATCTAAAGAGCTTCCCTGGTGGCTCAGAGGTAAAGAATCTGCATGCAATGCAGGAGACCCAGGTTCGATCCCTGGATCGGGAAGATCCCCTGGAGAAGAGAATGGCAACCCACTCCAGTATTCTTGCCTGGAGGATCCCATGGACAGAGGAGCCTGATGGGCTACAGTCCCCAGAGCTGCAAAAATGGGATGCAACTGAGCACACACATGAGGTGTGTCACTAGACAGCTTTCTAGAAAACACATGTAAATTAATAATTTATACAATATTATGAGTCAAACAGATGCACTGAATACAGACTAGGAAAGAAAACTCAGTGTTTCCTTCAGTTCAGTTCAGTAGCTCAGTCATGTCCAGCTCTTCGTGACCCCATGGACTGCAGTATGTCAGGCCTCCCTGTCCATCACCAACTCCAGGAGTTGACTCAAACTCATGTCCATCGAGTTGGTGATGCCATCCAGCCATCTCATCCTCTGTCATCCCCTTCTCCTCCCGCCTTCAACCTTTCCCAGCATCAGGGTCTTTTCAAATGAGTCAGATCTTCATATCAGGTGGCCAAAGTATTGGAGCTTCAGCTTCAGCATCAGTCCTTCCAATGAATACTCAGGACTGATTTCCTTTAGGATGGACTGGTTGGATCTCCTTGCAGTCCAAGGGAGTCTCAAGAGTCTTCTCCAATACCACAGTTCTAAAGCATCAATTCTTCAGCACTCAGCTTTCTTTATAGTCCAACTCTCACTTCCATAGATGACTACTGGAAAAACCATAGCTTTGACTAGACAGACCTTTGCCAGCAAAGTAATGTCTGCTTTTTAATATGCTGTCTAAGTTGGCCATACTTTTTTTTCCAAGGAGCCACCGTCCTTTAATTTCATGGCTGCAATCACCATCTGCAGTGATTTTGGAGCCCAAAAAAATAGTTTGTCACTGTTTCCAGTTTCCCATCTATTTGCCATGAAGTGATGGGACCAGATGCCATGATCTTAGTTTTCTGAATGTTGAGTTTTAAGCCAACTTTTTCACTCTTTAGTTCTTATTCACTTTCTTCCATAAGGGTGGTGTCATCTACATATCTGAGTTTATTGATATTTCTCCTGGCAATCTTGATTCCAGTTTGTGCTTCAACCAGCCCAGCATTTCTCATGATGTACTCTGCACATAAATTAAATAAGCATGGTGACAATATACAGACTTGACGTACCCCTTCCCCCGTTTGGAACCAGTCTGTTGTTCCATGTCCAGTTCTAACTGTTGCTTCTTGTATACAGATTTCTCAAGAGGCAGATCAGGTGGTCTGGTATACCCATCTCTTGAAGAATTTTCCACAGTTTGTTGTGATACACACAGTCATAGGCTTTGGCATATTCAATAAAGTAGAAATAGATGTTTTACTGGAACTCTTTTGCTTTTTCAATGATCCAACTGATGTTGGCAATTTGATCTCTGGTTCCTCTGCCTTTTCTAAATCCAGCTTGAACACCTGGAAGTTCATGGTTCACCCACTGCTGAAGCCTGGCTTGGAGAATTTTGAGGATTACTTTGCTAGCGTGTAAGATGAGTGCAATTGTGCAGTAGTTTGAACATTCTTTGGCATTGCCCTTCTTTGGGATTGGAATGAAAACTGACCTTTTCCAGTCCTGTGGCCACTGCTGACTTTGCCAGATTTGCTGGCATATTGAGTGCAGCACTTTCACAGAATCATCTTTTACGATTTGAAATAGCTCAACGGGAATTCCATCACCTCCACTAGCTTTGTTCATAGTGATGCTTCCTAAGGCCCACTTGACTTCACAGTGTTTCCTTGAGAAACCAGAAATCAGTGTTGAAACTGCTCAGGTTTTAGTGTGTTTCACTTCTGTAACAGGACCACTTCACATTCCTGATTCAAGGCAAATTTTACCTAATTCATTGTCAATTTTCACTCATGTTAAGGTAAATATTTGCTTCCTTATATTCACATTCACCTTCTATAAATAGTCGTCTGATCTTACATGAGAGTATCAATAACTTTAGAAACTAATTTGTAATTTGCTGTTGCATATTACACCATCTTTTATCAGCTATAAAGAATACAGTATATTTTAACCATTCTTTCAAATATTTATTAATCTTATCCTCCTCTTTATGGCATTATTAAATAAGATAATGGTCTGACTAGCATTTTTCCTGTATTAAAATATGCAGACAGAATGCATCCTTGCCAAAAATGATATTAATAATCAGTAAGGTTAAAATGAGTCATGGTTTCTAAGATGTTGCTGCCTATCTTCAGCACTGAGTGCCTTCACAGTCTCCCCTTCTTCCTACTTAAGTAAAAAAGGGAAGGCAAAGGAATCTTTATTTCCCTTGGTATCAATGTAAAAGTAACTTGGATCATCAACACCTTACTCATCAGAAAAGAGTATTTCATTATGAACAGGAAGTCCTGCTTCCCATCTCTCTCCTCCCTCTTTCTCCAATTTTTATATTGCATTATGTAAATGTAATACACAGTACTACATTATGTATATGGCTAATTAATCATGAAACAAATTAGAGGATTCTCGCTTCTTCATCCTGCTTTCTGTTTTTTAAAACCTTTCAAAGACAGAAAAATGTGTACAATTTTATTTTAAATTTAAGGGCCAAAAGAAAAATTCTAATAAGAACTTTGCTTATTCTTTTACAGTCACATCACAAAAATCCAAAAAAGTAAATTCAGTTCCTTCTGTCCTAAATGAAGACATAAGTTTATCAATATCTGCTTTCCATGATTTTGTATTACTAGAAAACTGAAGGTCCTGTGATCCAGGAATGAAATCAAACCTGCTGCACAACAAAATCAGTGAACTGGTTTCCAGTTGCACGTGTGTTTGTGTGTGCATTTAATAATCAATTAAGTTATATTAAAATGCTACAAGGAAATATAAGTAATTTAATGAAATGAAAGTTAATTTGAAGTCCATGTGAAGAGCAATTACCCTAAAAAGTAGGGTCTGAAATTTAAGCATAGAGATTATTTCTGGTTTTGTTTTTCTTAGAAACAGATCCCTCAGGTCATGATTAGTTCTACATAATAATATTATACGTCTTTAAAGACATTTCACAGTTTGCACTGTTTATTAATTTAGGCTGGCTCTGCTCAAAATTAGCCCAAATTGCAAACATTTTATGACAAATATAAGACGTCTACAGCATTTCACCTACTGAATGGTATGGATTATGCTTCTACAGTATCTTATAGATCATTTTCCTTCATTAATTTGTCAGAGCAAAATACTTCAAGAAACATCTCTGTCTTAGCTTAGAGATGATGAAAGAAAAGTATCAATATGCATTAGCTTCAGGCTTTCAAAATCTAACAAAAAGCTCCATTTAAAAAAGCCAAACAGTTGTCATCAAACTTTCAAGATACAGATAACTCTGGGAATAGGTTTCCCCTTAAAGAATAGATAAGTGGACCTTTAACACCTAAAATTCAAAAAGCAAAATAAACATACCCCCTCCACTGTGATGTACACCATACTCACAATCTCCTGAGACAAGCTTTCAGCTACAAAGTTTTTACAAAATGCCAATCCCACATCAGGATAGGTGACAAATGATGGGAATTCACACTGATTAGATGATTTCTTTTCAGATGTGAGTCTATCATTATGCAAACATGTATGAAAACAACACTCATAAGGTTATTACACTCATTGTGTTACAATTACATCTGAAGCCCAGGACTCACTGTGCACTTTAAAAATTGCCAAATCTTTAGATGGCCCAGATCTTTATGCTTTTATGCCCAGAGTTCAGAATGCTAGAAATACAAGATGAAGCACTTTAACAAAAAGCTGACCAAAGGCCTATAGTAGATAATATTTTCAAACAAAAGCAGCAGTAATTACAAGGATGGCAGTTTAAATTGTATTCAGTGTCAATAAGATGTTGGGCCCTATCCTGGTGATACAGACACACTAGCAAGAAATCTAAAGAGAGATCATGATGAAGACTGTAAGACATACACACGCATGCACACACACATGCACACAAGTGCAGGGCAAGAGACAGGGAAAGGCAAACTATTTATAGCACATAAAACTGGGACGAGCTCCGTGAACTTCTTTATCAAGTATCTTATTCAGGCGTAAGTTGGTTAAACGTTTCAGTTAAGTTTAATGAGAAAACTTCAGTATTTCATCTAACCAAACACATTCTTAAGAAGGAAGGGTAGCGAGAGAGGCCAACAGTAGGTTGCCACGTGCTACCTGCTGGGAGCTGACCAAATCTCGCGAGGAGTGGGAACAGGAGGGAGAGTGGGCGTGGCGACACAGACTGTGTGATGCTGAGCCAAAGACTAACTTGCAAGTACCACTGCGGAAGATCCTGCAACACCGGCAGAGCTGCCTGCCATCCCTTCAGGCTCAGAGAATGGAAAAGACAGGACACTTCCTAATGGCTTGAGTTACTTGCGCACAGCGCTAAAATAATTGCTCATGCTCCCAAGAGAAACCACCTTTCCGATGTTTAAATGCTATTAATCTGGATTTGTTGAATTCTGCACAGATCTGAGGGCTTCTGTAATCTTCTAGCAAAAGGATTAATCACTTAATATCCTACATGAATGTTCTATAAAAACATTTTTTAAAAGCTGAAGCAGTTCACCAAAGCTTTCAATAAAAATAAAGACCAGAAATCAAGCACAAATAGGACAGGAATTTTCTATCATTTGCAAGAATGTGCTGAATAAATACACCTCTAAATATACATGACATTTAGAATTTTTAATACCAGAATGGAAAGAAGCAATAATGTAATCAAAATATTCATGGAAAGCTGATGTTTGAGGATATATTTTATAAATATTCTTAACCATCATACCCAAGGCGAAGTTCCAGGACAGACAGACAGACAGACACACACACACACACACACACACACACACACACACACACAGCAGGTTAAAAGGACCAACCATGAGGCAGAAAGTGTTGCTACTCTGGGAATTCCAAAGGGAGCAGGAAATGGGTGGAGATGAGACTTGAAAGACAGAAGTGGGATTTTAACACAATAAAAAATATTGAAAGAAGATAATACATTGTTTAGCATAGATGTCACAATTCTACCAGTTGTTTACAAATAAAAAATAACAGATTCAGTGGCTTAGTTAGAAAATCATAAATTCACAAAAGTGTCAGCTAACATAAATTTCTCATACTGCCCATGAAAAGGTACGAATGATATCACACTTAATTACTATTTCAGATGTTATATATATATACACAAACATTAATATATTTACATACAAATATAATGATCAAACCCACATAGTAGTTTTACTAAGTGGCTTTACAATATAAAGCCATTGTATATTTTAGTTTTACATGCATAAAAACTTCTGGTATTTATATCAGATCAGATCAGATCAGTCGCTCAGTTGTGTCCGACTCTTTGCGACCCCATGAATCACAGCACGCCAGGCTTCCCTGTCCATCACCAACTCCTGGAGTTCACTCAGACTCACGTCCATCGAGTCAGTGATGCCATCCAGCCATCTCATCCTCTGTCGTCCCCTTCTCCTCTTGCCCCCAATCCCTCCCAGCATCAGAGTCTTTCCCAATGAGCCAACTCTTTGCATGAGGTGGTATTTATATAAATATATACTAATCAGTGCATATGTTATGGATATATTATTACATTATTGATATGCTATATTACTTTGACATATGTATCTTCTTATTATTGTATTATAACAGGATATAGTAATATCATTAGGCCCATTTCTGGTGATGTTAAGTTTTATCATTTAAGTTGTGAATATTCTCTTTGCTATTTTTTCTCAGTGGTTGATGACACCAGAGTAATTTAATTACTACTTTAGTAATTGTAAGAGAATATTTTTCTATTTCTGTCACTCATTTTGTGCTTTTATTGCTCATCCTTTGGTAAAGAAGAGTTTCTCTTCTCCCCAACACCCCTTATGTTATTTATTGTGCCTGTAAATAGGATGGGCTTTAAGACTTATGGGAAATGGCTAGTGGACACACAGAAACAAGCTGGAAGAGGCCGCCATGGGCCACATTAGGGTCAATTTAAGTATCAAAGTAAATAATGACAGGAATTGACTATAAACTGAGTTTTTAAGGTTCCATAAATGATATTAGAGAAATAAGAGAAAGTCAGTTTTAAACACAAATAACATATTAATAGGAAAGTAACTCCATTATATAATGACCTTTATCCATAGATATAACATCAAAGTAATATTACATTCTTTAATAAAATTATCTGAAATATATAGCTTTATACAAATTACATATATGTAAGCCAAGTATCAGATGTAATGAATATGCTGCTTTTGTATTTATATTGTGTTTTCTTCCTAACTGAATTATCAAATAGTATTCATTTTGCTCAGTGACAGGAAAAGTTCTAACCACAGTGAGAGGAGCCTGGTTATGAAGAGCATAAATACAGAAAGAGAAGACACTATACTCTGCTATAATCACCAGTAGTAAGTAGAACTGTTCTGAGCACAGGTTCTAGGGACAAGGCTGACTAGGCTTTACCCTTATTTGAGAATTTGCTACTTACTCACCAGGGGTTTCCCCAGTGGCTCAGTGGTAACAAATCCACCTACAAAGCAGATGCGGGTTCGATCCCAGGGTTGGGAAGATCCCCTGGAGGAGGAAATGGCAACCCACTCCAGTCTTCTTGACTGGGAAATCCCATGAACAGAGGGGCCATACAGTCTATGGGGTTGCAAAGAGGTAGGCATTACTGAGTGACTGAACGCACACACACACACACACACACACACACACACACACACACACCAGACACCTGACTTTCCCCAAATATAAAAAGAAGCATGTATTAAATTATTTAAAAAGTAAAATGTCAAAAACATTGGCACATTTTAAGTATTCAATAAAGGTTAGTCATTTATTATTATTGGTGCTATCAACTGGCTAAAATAAGGACCAAACAAAGAAAGAAGGCAAGAAGAAAAGAGAAAGTAGATTCAAAGTAAGAAAGAGGGCAAACCATTTAGAAAAACTGGCGAGTGCTGGAAAGTATAAAAGGAAAATTTTATCTGTTATGGAATATAATAAATTAAATGGTACTTTAATGAAATAATTTATTTTTGAAACATATTCCTGAAGAAAAGCAATGTTTTGCTATCAATGTGCTTTATTTTAAAGCACATTTTGATGCCATAGATATGGTTCTTCATTTTAATGCATGAATGAGAAACGTTTGTATATGGCAGAAATAAATCTGAAATCTTGTGTCTCCTCTGTTTCAAACATTTAAAGTTCTTAATCACTTCTTTAAACTCTCATTTTTAATCCAGATACACTACGTGTGTGTGTGTGTTAGTCGCTCAGTCGTGTCTGACTCTCTGTGACCCCACGAACTATCCATGGGAGTCTCCAGGCAAGAATACTGGAGTGGACTGCCGTTCCCTTCTCCAGAGGATCTTCCTGACCCAGGGATCAAACTCAGGTCTCCTGCATTGCAGGCAGCTTCTTTACCATCTGAGCTACAGGGAAGATCTCAGATACACTATAGTAATGGAAATCTCTTTAAAGAACTGGCATTTCAAACTAGTTGTTCATTCTTTTGTAGAAAAAAAGATTAATGTTGTGATTATTTGCATGGATTTAAAAAAGATAAATGAGTTCAAATTGCCCATAATTTAGCTTTTTGAATATACATGATAAGCCATTTGCCAATACAGCTGCAGGTAATTTTACTGAAAGAAAAGGATTGCCAATATTTTACATTTTATGCTGTGGCATTTGCCCTTAAAATGTTCTGCTTTTCTCATCTGCTGTCAGTTAAAATCCTGAGTCTCTAAGGATCTTACTTCCCATTTCTATGTAAAACAAACAGACACAGAGATCAAATTACCTCCCAACATACAACTGTGACTCTGGACAAGTCTACTGAACATGCCACATTTACCAAAAAGGGAGAAAGCACTCGGAAAGGAACTTACTGAGATATTCTGCAGCATGAATTATTTCATATATGAATAATATATAAATATAATATACATCACAGTCCATGAACAGGGGATGTATGGATAGTCATATTAAAAGAATGAAGGTGGGCCCTTTAAGTGTTAGTTGCTCAGTCATATCTGACTATTTGCAACCCCATGGACTGTAGCCCGCCAGCTCCTTTGTCCATGGAATTCTCCAGGCAAGAATACTGGAGCGGGCTGCTCTTCCATTCTCATGGGATCTTCCCAACCCAGGAATCGAACCTGGGTATCCTGCATTGCAGGCAGATTGTTTACCACTGAGGCTCCAGGGAAGCCCCTTTACACCAGATACCATACTTAACTTAAAGACTGAAAAAAAAAAAAAAGGAGTCAATTTTTCATTACTGCATATTAAATTACATTTTTTAAATAGTGATTCAAAAGTTCATAATGTAATGTGTACCCTAAATGTGATTCTTTCCAAGTCAGAATGAAAAATATTGTTCATAGATGTATTATGAACATGAAAAGCAAACTCATCCCCCACCCACTCTTTAGCAACAAGTCCTCTGCACAGCTACCTAAGAATAACAAAAATTAATAACTGTAAGACCACAGAGGACTAGACCATAAGTCAATTTTACCAATCACTAGAGAGAAAGAACTAGCCTGATTATATAACAGATAGTGAAATATAGTCCAGGTTACACCTTAATCCTGATTTCCTGACTGGTTAGCTCTTCTTTTTATTTTCAAAGTATCATGGTTTTGGTGGTGAATCATTTCATCACCCTATATATAGTTTGCATTTTGCATATTCTACTTTTTTAAAATTTGGTCATTGATATAGAAGGTATTCAATCAGTATTTGCTAAATGCATATTAAATGTCACTTTTCATTATTGCTAATATTTGATTTTAAAGATGTCACATTTCCTTACTATTCAGAACTCAAAAATATATTTAATAATCTCTCACTAGGAGCCCAGCATGGTGTAATCAACTATTAAGGCCCCATATAGAGTGACATCATCAAAATGGCAATGTAGGGAAATCTGGGGCTCCATCTTTTCACAAAAGCAACTAAAACACCAGCAAAAAACTGTCAGAGTTAACTTTTGCAGAGCTCTGGATTCAAGTCACACTCTCACAATGACCAGGGGCAAACTTACTGAAGATAGATGCTGCTACATTTTCATAAGAGAGAACCCTGACATTTTTAATTGCCTGCATCCCATCTCCCAATCTGAGATTACCAGTGGCCAGGGAGACAAGAGAGCATACTCCTGGTGCAGGCTACTAGTGCCAGAATGTACGACATGGATGCTATTCTCAAAGAATTGTGGTTGTTTTTTCTGACCTGTTTGATAGCTCCCTGAACTACTAGCTTCTCTACTTTGCATTCAAATGGGTATATCTTTCCTTTTCGCCTTTGCCTTTAGCTTCACTTCATTCAAAACATTTAGCTTCTTTTCATTCAAAAGATATACCTATTTGAATGCAGAGTTCCAAATAGCAAGGAGAGAGAAGAAAGCCTTCCTCAATGATCAATGGAAAGAAATAGAGGAAAACAATATAATGGGAAAGACTAGAGATCTCTTCAAGAAGGTTATAGATACCAAGGGAACATTTCATGCAAAGATGGGCACAATAAAGGACAGAAATGGTATGTACCTAACAGAAGCAGAAGATATTAAGAAGAGGTGGCAAGAATATACAGAAAAACTATACTAAAAAGATCTTCATGACCCAGATAACCACGATGGTATGACCACTCAACAAGAGCCAGACATCCTGGAATGTGAAGTCAAGTGGGCCTTAGAAAGCATCACTACGAACAATGCTAGTGGAGGTGATGGAATTCCAGTTGAGCTATTTCAAATCCTGAAAGATGATGCTGTTGAAAGTGCTGCACTCAATATGCCAGCAAATTTGGAAAACTCAGCAGTGGCCACAGGACTGGAAAAGGGCAGTTTTTATTCCAATCCCAAAGAAAGGCAATGCCAAAGAATGTTCAAACTACTGCATAATTGCATTCATCTCACACACTAACAAAGTAACACTCAAAATTCTCCAAGCCAGGCTTCAACAGTACGTGAGCTGTGAACTTCCATGTGTTCAGGCTGGATTTAGAAAGGGCAGAGGAACCAGAGATCAAATTGCCAACATCTGCTGGATCACTGAAAAAGCAAGAGAGTTCCAGAAAAACATCTACTTTTGCTTTATTGACTACACCAAGGCCTTTGTGTGTATCACAACAAACTGTGGAAAATTCTGAAAGAGATGGGATTACCAGACCACCTGACCTGCTTCATAAGAAATCTGTGTGCAGGTCAAGAAGCAACAGTTCGAACTGGACATGGAACAACAGACTGGTTCCTAATCAGGAAAGGCTGTATATTGCCACCCTGCTTATTTAACTTATATGCAGAGTACATCATGCGAAATGCCGGACTGGATGAAGCACAAGCTGGAATCAAGATTGCCGGGAGAAATGTCAATAACCTCAAATATGTAGATGACACCACCCTTATGGCAGAAAGCAAAGAAGAATTAAAGAGCCTCTCGATGAAAGTGAAAGAAGAGAGTGAAAAAGTTGGCTTAAAACTCACCATTCAGAAAACTAAGATCATGGCATCTGGTCCCATCACTTCATGGCAAGTAGATAGGGAAACAATGGTAACAGTGAGAGACTTTATTTTTTGGAGCTCCAAAAACACTGCAAACAGTGACTGCAGCCATGAAATTAAGAGACACTTGCTCCTTGGAAGAAAAGCTATGACTGATCTAGACAGCATATTAAAAAGCAGAGATATTCCTTTGCCAACAAAGGTCCATATGGTCAAAGGTATAGTTTTTCCAGTAGTCATGTACGGATGTGAGAGTTGGACTATGAAGAAAGCTGAGTGACAAAGAATTGATGTGTTTGAACTGTGATGTTGGAAAAGACTCTTGAGAGTCTCTTGGACTGCAAGGAGATCCAACCAGTCAATCCTAAATGAAATCAGTCCTGAGTATTCATTGGAAGGACTGATGCTGAACCTGAAATTCCAATACTTTGGCCTGATGTGAAGAACTGACTCATTGGAAAAGACCCTGATGCTGGGAAAGAGTGAAGGTGGGAAGAGAAGGGGATGACAGAGGATGAAATGGTTGGATGGCAACACCGACTCAGTGGACATGAGTTTGAGTAAGCTCCGGGAGTTGGTGGTGGATAGGGAAGCCTGGTGTGCTGCAGTCCACGGGGTCGCAAAGAGTCGGACAGGACTAAGCAAGTGAACTGAACTGAACAACTACATGAGGGCTTACAGTTTTGAATTGAGGCATTCCCAGGCTGGGGTAGCATTTGCCAAAAGCACTTAAAGGCAAAAATACTGGCTGCAGATGTCCGAGTCAAGGGATAACAGTCAGGACAAGCAATAGACCAAAAGCCAGGGAGGAAGAGGTTGGGAAAAGAAATATGAAGCAAAATAAAAGCTTGTAAAAGATGTGTGTATACTGGGCAACTGAGGAAGACCAACCACATGCCCAGAGCTGTACACCTAACTCTAAAAAGAGCGGAGGACAAGCTATACATTCACCTCTCTGTCACTTTCAAGGTTCCTGAAAACATAGTGAAGGCTCAGGCAGAGTTGTAAATGGTCTGGGTGAGTACTGAAGTATTTAGCAGAAGGAAGGAAATTTATAAATATGGGAGCACAGATAAATGAACTAGAGGACAGAAAAACAACAGAGAAAAATCAACAAAACCTAAGGTTGATTCTTTAAAAAAAATAAAGATGAGTAAAACCGACAAACTTTCAGTTAGACTAACCAAGAAAAAAAGAGAAGAAGATTCAAATTACTGTAATCAGAAACGAAAGTGGGGACATTACTACAGACCTTGATTAGAAGAAATACTATGAACAACTGCATACTGAAAATTTAGAAAATGTATATGAAATGAACAAACTCCTAGAGACACAAACTACCAAAACTGATTGAAGAAGAAATAGAAAATGTAAACAGATTTATAAGAAGTAAGAGATTAAATCAGAAAAATAAATGACCCAATCAAAAAATGGGCCAAAGAACTAAATAGACATTTCTCCAAAGAAGACATACAGATGGCTAACAAACACATGAAAAGATGCTCAACATCACTCATTATCAGAGAAATGCAAATCAAAACCACTATGAGGTACCATTTCACGCCAGTCAGAATGGCTGTGATCCAAAAGTCTACAAGTAATAAATGCTGGAGAGGGTGTGGAGAAAAGGGAACCCTCTGACACTGTTGGTGGGAATGCAAACTAGTACAGCCACTATGGAGAACAGTGTGGAGATTCCTTAAAAAACTGGAAATAGAACTGCCTTATGATCCAGCAATCCCACTGCTGGGCATACACACTGAGGAAACCAGAAGGGAAAGAGACACGTGTACCCCAATGTTCATCGCAGCACTGTTTATAATAGCCAGGACATGGAAGCAACCTAGATGTCCATCAGCAGATGAATGGATAAGACAGCTGTGGTACATATACACAATGGAGTATTACTCAGCCATTAAAAAGAATACATTTGAATCAGTTCTAATGAGGTGGATGAAACTGGAGCCTATTATACAGAGTGAAGTAAGTCAGAAAGAAAAACACCAATACAGTATACTAACGCATATATATGGAATTTAGAAAGATGGTAACGATAACCCTGTATACGAGACAGCAAAAGAGACACTGATGTATAGAACAGTCTTTTCGACTCTGTGGGAGAGGGAGAGGGTGGGATGATTTGGGAGAATTGCATTGAAATATGTATAATATCATATATGAAACGAGTCGCCAGTCCAGATTCGATGCATGATACTGGATGCTTGGGGCTGGTGCACTGGGACGACCCAGAGGGATGGTATGGGGAGGGAGGAGGGAGGAGGGTTCAGGATGGGGAACACATGTATGCCTGTGGAGGATTCATTTCAATATATGGCAGAACCAATACAATATTGTAAAGTTTAAAAATAAAATAAAATTAAAAAAAAAAAGAGAGGTTAAATCAGTAACCAAACTCTACCCCAAAGGAAATCCCAGCATCAGATAGCCTCACTGGTGAATTAAGCAAATTTTTCAAACAAGAATTAACACCAATTCATTTCTACCTCGCAGATAACTGATAGAAAAGGAGTGGGGAACACTCCTATCTTATTCTATTAGAAGACTGTTATCTTGACACCAAAGCCAAATAAGGACATCATTAAAAAAAAAAAGCAAACCAAAAAAAAAAACCCTACAGACCAATTCTCCTTATGAAAATAGATGCAGAACTCTTCAACAAAATACTAGTGTATTAAACCCGGCAGCATATTAGAAAAACTACACAACATGACCAAGTGGGATTTATCTCAGGATAGCAAGTGTGGTTCAACATACAAAAACCAATCAAAGTAAGACGCCACAATAGACTGAAGGAAAATCCCTGTCACACAATAATCTCAACTGATGCAAAAATAGCATGTGACAAAATCCAAAACTTTATGATAAAAACACCAAATAAACTAGGAATGGAAGGAAACTTCCTCAACCTAATAAAGGGCATCTATGAAAAATAAATAGCTGACATTACATTCAGTGATGAGAAATGGAAAGCTTTCACCCTAAGATCAGGAATAAGACAAGATAGACAGTCTAATCACTGGTATTCAACATTGTACTAACCAGAACTCTTAGGCAATTAAAAACAAAACAAAGACACCCAAATTGGAAAAAAGTAAAGTATCTCTACTTACAGAAAACCTAATCTTATATATAGAAAATCCACACACAAAAAATCATCAAAGCTAATAAACAAAATCAGTAAAGTAGTAGAATACCATGTCAACACACAAGAAAATCAGCTGTAATTCTATACACTATCAATGAAAAATCTGAAAAGGAATTTAAGAAAATTAATTCAATTTTGATTACATCAAAAATATAATACTCAAGAATAAATTTAATCAAAAAAGGACAAGACTTGTACACTGAAACTCTAAAGCACTGCCCCCAAAATTCTTAAATACCTCAATAAATGGAAAGAAATCCCATGTTCATCTATCAGAGAACTTAATAGTGTTAAAATGGCCATACCCCAACCCCTGCAAGTGATCCACATAATCAATAAAATTCCCATCAAAATCTCATTAGCCTTTTGCAAAAACTTATATTATTCAAAATCCACAAGCAATTTTAAGCACTCCAAATAGCCAAAATAACCATGATAAACAACAGAGCTGGAGGACTCAGTTCTGAACTTTAAAACTGAGTACAAAGCTACAATAATCGTAAGAATGAAGAGCTGCCATTAGGACTGACATGTGGGTCAATGAGATAGAACAGTCTAAAAATACATCCATACATCTGTGGCCAGTTGATTTTCAACAAGGGTGCCAGAATCATTCTAAAGGGAAGGAATAATCTCTTCAATAAATGGTACTATTACCTGGAAACAGAAAAGAATGAACTGGAACCTCGCTCAAACCACAGAAAAAATTAACATAAAAATGAATCAAAGACCTAAATGTAAGAGTTAAAGCTATAAAACTACTAGAAGAAAACATGGGAATGAGTCTACATAACCCTGGGTTTGGCAGTGGAATCTCAGATATGACACCAAGAGCACAAGCAACAGAAGAAAAAACAGATAAAACTGGATTTCATCAAAATTACATTTTTGCGCATCAAAGCATATTCCCAAGAAAATGAAAAGAGGAGAGCCTACTTTAGAATAGAAGAAAAAATGCAAGTCATAAATATGATAAGGGTCTCTTTTTCCTGAACATATAAAGAAACTTTACAGTACAACAACCAAAAACAAACCACCATCTCCCCACAAAGGACTTGGGTAGGCATTTCTCCAAAGATAAACAAATATCCAACCAGCCCATGAAATGATGTTTAAACATACACGTTCAACAAGTCACTAGAGAAATGAAAATCAAAACCACTAGAGAAATTTACACCCACCAGGATGCTCATCATAATCACAGCCACAACAACAAAGAAAATATCAAGTGTCGGCAAGGATATGGATAAGCTAGACTCTTCATACACTGCGGACAGAATGTAAAATGGAGCAGTCATTGTTTAAAACAGTTTGGAGATTCCTTAAGAAGTGAAACAAGGAATTAATATTAATATATAAGACAGCAATTCCATTCACCTGTATATATTTAAAATAATTTTTAAACGTATCACCAAAAGCTTGTACACAAATGTCCACAAAAGTACTATTTTCGATCACCCAAAGGTAGAAACATCCCAAATACCCATCGACTGATGATTGGATAAACAAAATATGATATATTCATACAATGAAGCACTATTCATGCATAAATGAAATTCATGCTACATAACATAGATGAACCTCATAAAAAGTCACACAGTATATAATTCTATTGATATATCCTGAATAGTTAAATGCATGGAAATAGAGGCAAACTGGTGATTGCCG
Organism: Bubalus bubalis; assembly: GCF_019923935.1. NCBI lineage: Eukaryota > Metazoa > Chordata > Mammalia > Artiodactyla > Bovidae > Bubalus > Bubalus bubalis. Next base: position 54,153,825 of record NC_059178.1, on the reverse strand, counting down.
GGGGCTGAGGGAGTATGAAATAGATAGTGATTGAGTATGGAATAGGGTTTTCCTTTGGGGTGATGAAAATGTTTTGGAACTGGACAGGTATAACAGCTGCACAACACTATCAGTGTACTTAATTCTACTGAATGATACTTTAAAATGATTAAGTTTATACTAATATGATTTTGCTTCAATAACATATTCTTTCTTAGAAAAAAAAAAACTAATATGGCGATCAGCACTGAGGAGATAATGATAAAAATGACACAAATTCTTCCCTGTGAGGGAAAAATTTTAACCAAGTAAACCTCAGAGAAACAATTACAAAATGGGCATAGTTCATATGTGGGGTTGGAGAGTAGGGAAATGCATCCTTGGAAAATGACCACGAGTTGAATCAACACCATATGTTGCCCTTTGGCACAGTTGAGAAGGCAGCAAGTTCCTGGGTCAGATAGTCTTTGACCCTTCAAATAGCCAGCCATCATGATATATCTCCAATGATCTTATACAAGTGAACTGGCTTTGGTGGTGAGTGCCATACCTTCCAAAGCATCAGAGGTCTTTAAAAATTCCAAATTGCCTCCTGAACTTGATCCTTGATTAGCGCAGCCATTTCTCTGAAGTCATCTAAAATTATCTTAAAACTTGCATTTTTAATTCCCTGCTTACTATCCTTCCTGGCTTGCTTTACAGGTTGCAAGAAACAGATACAGATTCAACTTTTTCCAGCTTAGGAAGAGTAACCCCTGACCTAACCAGAGCTGTGGAGAACTGGGTCCCCCAGTATTAATAATAACAATTACACACACTTCTATAGTACGCTACTTGTATCACTTTTCCAAACAAATGACTTACATGATTTAACTCATTTACTCATCACTCCAACACTATTTTGCAGAGGAGACTAGAGATCAAAGAGGAGATAAATATCCCCAGGTCACATTGCTAGGAAGTGCTGGATCTGGGTTTCAAGCTGACACAGTCCTGCTTTAGAATCCATACACTTAACCAAGATGTAAAGATTCTTACAAGATCTGTTAAAGCCTCTGTATTCAGGAGATAGTCAAATTTCACATTCAGACACTAAAGTCGTTTTTTAAATACAGAGATGATTTAAAATCAACATGTGAAAATCATCTTCTTAACTCAATAGATTCTGTATAATCTTTTATTTTGAAAGAAATTAATTCAGGCCCTGAACTTACTGATGCATTCATTATGAGGTAGACTATTTACACCAAATGAAAATAATCTGAGCCATCTCCATTATTTTGAAATAAAATAAGTGTGAAATATCATTCATTCCCTCCCCCCATTTGTTTGTATGTTAATTCAATACATACCTCTAAGCAGTGGCTATGGGTCAGCCTTGTGCTGAGAATGTAGTGAGAAATACTAGAAGTGATCTTTAACCTCATGGAATTCACAATTAGTGAGACAAACACTAAAACAATATTCATATAGATGTATAATGTAAGATTATAATAGTTATTATGCGAGGAAAATGGAAGTGGCTTCAAAATAATGATCGGCATGTAAAAAAAAATCAAATGGAAATTAAATTTCTATTGCTGAAAAATAATTTGCCAAGCCTATTAAGAATCCTGAAAGATACTTAAAAATAAGAAGCCCATAAAAGATAATTCCAAATAATTTTGTTAATATTCATAAGATGAGCAAATTTATCCCATTTTAGGGAACAAACATAAATCAAAATAACATTAATGGTGAAATGTAATAAAAATAAAACATAAGTAAAGAAAGCCTGATTAATTACGCAAGGATTGTACACAATTCAGGATTATCCAAATCCTCTGATCCCTTATTTTGTTCCCTTACTCCATCTCTGCATATTTTAATCCCCAGCTTAAACCGTTACCTCCTTTCCAAAGTATCATTCTGAACTCTGCCCTCCTTCCAGCCAGCACAATTTGTTCTTTTCTCTCAATATCTAAAATACTTGACTGTGTCTTTTTTAAGGCACTCAAAACATTTGGTGTTGCACTGTGGGTATCAGGGTTTTAGCTCTACCTGAACCATCTCTTTGTACCACAGAACACCTGGAGTGCTTTTCACAGGCTGTTGAGTGAACAATTATTCTGCTATCCCCTGGTGGTTGATATTTCTATTATAAAAAAGAATAACAGATTTGTAGCTACGTTTATTGCTACACCATCCAATGCATAGTCTAGTGAACCAAACAATATAATTCACTGACTCAGAAATAACTTGCAAATTTAAGCTACCTACATTAACCAAATTTGAATGAGTCACTAGGGGTAGGTTTGGTATGGCTCTAAGATTTTTTTACAAGATATACATTTCAAAACAAGCAATTCATCTTAAGTTGTACAATAGATGTTATGTACAAGATGCCCTATTGAATTTATTTGCTTTTGTCTTCTAATGCCATCATTGAAAAAATGTTTCAAAAAGCAAAAAGGAATTGAGATCCTGAAACACCTACCACAAAAAAGTACAAGGAACAGAACGACATAATTTTCAGTTTCAAAAATTAAAGACAGGGTGGTCCGTGGTTAAGACTGTGCTCTCAACCCAGGGGGTCCAGGTTCCATCTCTGGTAAAGGAACTAGACCTTGCATGCCCCAACTAAGAGCCCAAGTGTGGAAAACAAAGATTCTTTTGTTTGCATGCACTGAACTAAGAACCAGAGGAGTCAAATAGATTTTTTTTTTTTTAAATAAGCACAACTACAACAGAATATTTGGCATACTTTTACACTATTTTTGACAGTAACACAGTATTATAACAATAACTGCAATGAAATGATACTTTAATTTCACTTGGTATTGATATAAGGTTGGGGTTTTTTTTGGTCTGCTATTAGTTCTGATTTAATATAAATAAAAAAAAAAATACACAGAATTTACCAGGAATAGAAAGTACAGAGAACTGATTTTAAAAGTTGAATCTTCATGTTTTTTTTTTCTATTGTAAATTCAAAGCTTACAGTAGTCAATTAAAAAAAAAAAAAAAAAAACTAGCACATTGAGAAATAGTGGGATTTGAAATATCCCAAGAAGCTGCTGAATTTCACTACCCACTCGCTCAGTACTCTCAACTATATAACGAACGGTTGTTTTTCTCTTTAAAGACTTCAATTTTACACGATCATTTTTTGTTTCATGTTCAGCGTTTTTCATAGGCAAGGCAAGCAAAATACATGTGTTTAGTAAGAATGGACCTTCGAGGAGAAAAACGCAATTTTTTTACAGAAAGTGAGGATAATAGAGAAACCAAATTCTGCTCCTCAGAAGCAGTAAATGTTTGAAGACAGTGAAACTGTCTATAGGCGTTCTCAATGAAAAAGCCTGTAGCCAGAGAAATAAAATCAGCTACATTTTCACTACATTTATTTAAATGTAGCTCAAGTTATTGTTCAAGTGTGAAAGTACTGTAGCAAGGAGCTACTCCCACGGAGGCAATAAGTCAAAAGAAAGGCATACATCCTTTTGTTGCGCTTCCCAGAAAGTGCACGGTTTAAAAATGGAAGGTTTGAGGCATTCCAGCCTCCAGCAGGTCTATTTGCGCCATTTTTCTAGCAGCACCTGCTCATTTCACGTCTGTGTCAGTTCAGTTGCTCAGTCGTGTCCGACCCTTTGCGATCCCATGAATCACAGCACGCCAGGCCTCCCTGTCCATCACCAACTCCCGGAGTTCACCCAGACTCACGTCCATCGAATCAGTGATGCCATGCAGCCATCTCATACTCTGTCGTCCCCTTCTCTTCCTGCCCCCAATCCCCCCCAGCATCAGAGTCTTTTCCACTGAGCCAACTCTTCGCATGAGGTGGCCAAAGTACTGGAGTTTCAGCTTTAGCATCATTCCTTCCAAAGAACACCCAGGGCTGATCTTCAGAATGGCGCTCAGCCTTCTTCACAGTCCAACTCTCATATCCATACATGACCACAGGAAAAACCATAGCCTTGACTAGACGCGCCTTTGTTGGCAAAGTAATGTCGCTGCTTTTCAATATGCTATCTAGGTTGGTCATAACTTTCCTTCCAAGGAGTAAGTGTCTTTTAATTTCATGGCTGCAGTCACGATCTGCAGTGATTTTGGAGCCCCAAAACATAAAGTCTGACACTGTTTCCACTGTTTCCCCATCTCTTTCCCATGAAGTGATGGGACCGGATGCCATGATCTTCGTTTTCTGAATGTTGAGCTTTAAGTCAACTTTTTCACTCTCCCCTTTCACTTTCATCAAGAGGCTTTTGAGTTCCTCTTCACTTTCTGCCAGAAGGGTGGTGTCATCTGCATATCTGAGGTTATTGATATTTCTCCCGGCAATCTTGATTCCAGCTTGTGCTTCTTCCAGCCTGGTGTTTGTCATGATGTACTCGGCATAGAAGTTAAATAAACAGGGTGACAATATACAGCCTTGATGTACTCCTTTTCCTATTTGGAACCAGTCTGTTGTTCCATGTCCAGTTCTAACTGTTGCCTCCTGACCTGCATACAGGTTTCTCAAGAGGCAGATCAGGTGGTCTGGTATTCCCATCTCTTTCATAATTTCCCACAGTTTCTTGTGATCCACACAGTCCAAGGCTTTGGCATAGTCAATAAAGCAGAAATAGATGTTTTTCTGGAACTCTCTTGCTTTTCCCATGATCCAGCGGATGTTGGCAATTTGATCTCTTGTTCCTCTGCCTTTTGTAAAACCAGCTTGAACATCACGAACTTCACAGTTCACATATTGCTGAAGCCTGGCTTGGAGAATTGTGAGCATTACTTTACTAGTGTGTGAGATGAGTGCAATTGTGCAGTAGTTTGAGCATTCTTTGGCATTTCCTTTCTTTGAGATTGGAATGAAAACTGCCCTTTTCCAGTCCTGTGGCCACTGCTGAGCTTTCCAAATTTGCTGGCATATTGAATGCAGCACTTTCACAGCATCACCTTTCAGGATTTGAAAGAGCTCAACTGGAATTCCATCACCTCCACTAGCTCTGTTTGTAGTGATGCTTTCTACGGCCCACTTGACTTCACATTCCATTCTGGCTCTAGGTGAGTGATCACACCATCGTGATTATCTGGGTTGTGAAGATCTTTTTTGTATAGTTCTTCTGTATATTCTTGCCACCTCTTCTTAATATCTTCTGCTTCTGTTAGGTCCATACAATTTCTGTCCTTTATCGAGCCCATCTTTGCATGAAATGTTCCCTTGGTATCTCTAATTTTCTTGAAGAGATCTCTAGTCTTTCGCATTCTGTTGTTTTCCTTTATTTCTTTGCACTGATCACTGAGAAAGGCTTTCTTATCTCTTTTTGCTATTCTTTGGAACTCTGGCTCCAGAATCACTGCAGATGGTGACTGCAGCCATGAAATTAAAAGACGCTTGCTCCTTGGGAGAAAAGTTATGACCAACCTAGATAGCATATTGAAAGGCAGAGACATTACTTTGCCAACAAAGGTCCATCTAGTCAAGGCTATGGTTTTTCCAGTGGTCATGTATGGATGTGAGAGTTGGACTGTGAAGAAAGCTGAGCGCCGAAGAATTGATGCTTTTGAACTGTGGTGTTGGAGAAGACTCTTGAGAGTCCCTTGGACTGCAAGAAGATCCAACCAGTCCATTCTAAAGTAGATCAGCCCTGGGTGTTCTTTGGAAGGAATGATGCTAAAGCTGAAACTCCAGTACTTTGGCCACCTCATGTGAAGAGTTGGAAAAGACTCTGGAAAAGACATTGGAAAAGACTCTGATGCTGGGAGGGATTGGGGGCAGGAGAAGAAGGGGACGACAGAGGATGAGATGGCTGGATGGCATCACCGACTTGATGGACGTGAGTTTGAGTGAACTCCGGGAGATGGTGATGGACAGGGAGGCCTGGAGTGATGCGATTCATGGGGTCGCAAAGAGTCGGACACAACTGAGCGACTGAACTGAAATGAACAAGTTAGAATAGTATGCAGAAACCAGGAAGGAGAAGAGAACCGTGTGTTGACTTTATCAATTTTCATAGCAGAGAATAAAGAGATATGATCTTAAATTATCTTAAATATTATCTATAAATCTAAAGAAAAAGCACATATAAACAAAGAGAAGTTTTACCTCAGAGGGATGAAACTGAAAGAGAGGAAAAAATTCTAATGTAAAAATATATCTATAAAATTTTTCTTGAATGCAGTAATATATATTCTCTGAAAATAAAAACAAACATAATAAATTGGAAATAATTTAGGGAAAAAAGAAACAAACAAAAGTACTTTTCAATACATTCATTAAAGTACAAAGATAACACTTAATGCTATTCTGCATCCTGAACTTCTTACCACATCATCATCAATCCTGACTTACTGAAACAAAGCCCCAGTTCAAGACCCATCTCTGCAAGGAATTCCTTCCCACTTGTCTGAAATCTACTGGAAACTGTCTCTATCCCTATAAGCACAGAACAGACAAGTGCAGTACTGTTGCCAGCAGTCAGTATTTAATTAGCCAAACTGTGAATAAGATTCATTTTTACATTCTGAAATCTTGCTGAAATACAGCAATATGTGTATCTGCTCCCTCTTGTCTCAAAAGAGTATTATATTAAGAACAATGAGCTTAAAGTTTCACCCTTCTCACTCAGTTTATCTATGGGTTTGCTATCTTTTTATATATTCAGAATAACTGCAATATTAAAATTGTTCAATTTAACAAGTTTTAGGAAAATTTTCACTAAAATTTTAATTACAATTAAATTGTAATGTATTTAAAAATTTTTAAATCTCTTTTTCTTGGGTTATTATAACTTATATAGTTTCTTATAATTTAATGACCGTGGTTTACAGAAACAATGCTTAAAGGCAGGATGCTGTTTATAATGAAGTAAAATTAAAAATAAGATAGAAATTATTCTGTTTTGTAAGATATTAACTTAAAAGAAAACTGGATAAAGGGCATACAGAATTCTCTGTACTATTTTTTGTAACTTTCATGTAAAATTATCTCAAATAAAAAAGTTACAAATTATATAACTTTGATGCAACAATTCCACTTCTAAGACATTATCCAGGAGGTAAGGGGAATCCAACAGTAGCAAATATGTTAAACTAATTATATAATATCCACAAATCATAGCCATTGAAAATTGAATATATATACTATATTGTGAATATATAATATCCACAAATCATACTCACTGAAAATTGAAAACTGAAAATTTATTATGGGAAAGTAAAAATTATCTTGAAGTGCGAGCAGCAGTCCTACTGTTTGCTGTGCTGTAATAAAAGTTCTGCCCTATATTTTATAATCTATATTCCCTACTGTATATAAGCCATAGTCTCTATATTTTATAAGCTAATCATTAGTGCAGTACAAAGCAGAATAATCTAAAGGCTGGGCTTCCCAGATGGCACTAGTGGTAAAGACCCCACTGGCCAGTGAAGGAGACGTAAGAGATGTGGGTTAAGTCTCTGAGTCAGAAAGATCCCCTGGAGAAGGAAATGGAAACCCACTCCAGTATTCTCTCTCTTTTTTTAAATATATTTATTTATTTGGCTGTGCCAGGTCTTACTTGTGGCATGTGGGATCAAACCCAGGTCCATCTACATTGGGAGCATGGAATCTTAGCCACTGGACCACCAGGGAAGTCCCCACTCCAGTATTCTTGCCTAGAAAATCCTACAAACAGAGGAGATTGGTGGGCTACAATCCATGGGGTTGCAAAGAGTAGGACATGACTGAGAGACTAGGCACTAAGTCAGAATCAAGTAAGTGCAGGAGCTGGAAATCAAATCCATTCAGTCGTTCACCAGTTAACACTTATGTGTCTCCTTCTCAGAGTCAACCATTGGACTGAGCACCGTGGGGGCTTGGGGGGTGGTGATGGGCAAGACAGGCAAGGTCCCTGTCCTACAGGGGCCTATGGGGATGAGTTTCCTCTATTTCATTATTTGTTAATAGTATAAATGGGCTTCCCTGGTGGGTCATGGGGAAAGAAACTGCCTGCAATGCAGGAGTTGCAGGTTCGATCCATGGGTCAGGAAGATACCCTGGAGGGGGGCATGGCAACCCACTCCAGTATTCTTGCCTGGAGAATCCCATGGACAGAGGAGCCTGGTGGACTACAGCCCATGGGATCGCAAAGAGTCAGACAGGACTGAAGCAACTTGAGCACACACATACAATAGTATAGACATGGCATCACAGTATTTAGTAAATGGTCCATATTTTAGTCGTGCTCATTTTCTCACAGAAATTTAGACCCAAGTGTTCTCTATAAGAACACAAAATGTTTTAAGAAATTATCACTGGTATTTATGTTCACCAATCTACAAAATGTTAATGTAAAAGTTCATAATTGCTTACTTCTCACTAGAAATTAAGGTTTTTAAGTTGAGAGCTCTAATTTAAGCATGTAACTAAAACAAAAGGAATAATATGGAAACACTTCAATACTCAGTAGGAAGTAGGATATGTGTTTGCAATAAAGGAGGTATGAGAAAACAAAAAAAGAAATTTGAACTCAAGATGTTTTTTAAGGTAGTCTGAAAGTACACCTTTGAGCTTTCATTTCCATATGCGTAACATTAAGGCATTGAAATATCATGTCTAAAGGTCATTTTTAATTGCATTTCCAATATTAAGTCAAGGAAAAGGAATTAAGGTCTCAGTGAAGTTTCTGATGCAACTTAATAACAAATCCCAAAATGCAAATGACAAAAGATTAAAAATCCTGGACAACTTTGGAGAGGAAGTATTCATATTAAGTTTGTTGGAGGCAGAGAGTAAGATCAAAGCTCATTACACACAAGTGAACAGTGGGGAGAGAACAGGGAGCCCAGATACAACCCCAGAGATAGAGAAACTTTGTGTATAAAAACAGTGCACTGAACCTGAAAGGAAAAGGACAGACTATTTAACAATAGTGATGAGAATACTGGCTAAATATTTAGAAACCTGATCGTTATCTCACACTAAGAATTATTCCAGGTGAACTGACAAACCTACACCTGAAAATTAAAATAGAGAATGGTTAGAATAAAATGTAGACGAATATCTTTATGATATATACTAGGTCAGGGAAGAAATTCTCCAAAAATAAAAAAAGGTAAGTATGGATGTGACAGTTGGACTTCGAAGAAAGCTGAACACCAAGGAATTGATGCTTTTGAACTGTGGTGTTGGAGAAGACCCTTCAGAGTCCCTTGGACTGCAAGGAGATCCAACCAGTCCATCTGAAGGAGATCAGCCCTGGGATTTCTTTGGAAGGAATGACGCTAAAGCTGAAACTCCAATACTTTGGCCACCTCATGCGAAGAGCTGACTCATTGGAAAAGACTCTGATGCTGGGAGGGATTGGGGGCAGGAGGAGAAGAAGATTGGGGCAGCCAACTCAGAGGATGAGCTGGCTGGATGGCATCACTGACTCTATGGACATGAGTTTGAGTAAACTCTGGGAGTTGGTGATGGACAGGGAGGCCTGGTGTGCTGCAATTCATGGGGTTGCAAAGAGTCAGACATGACTGAGCGACTGAACTGAACTGACTGACTGAAGTATGTATTTCTAGCTACAGTATGCTAAAGGCCAAATAATCTTAAAGATAGTCTTGCCCAATGCCTTAGAATATAGACAGAAATACAATCAAGGGGGACACAATCAGAAAATCAAGTATATATCTAGTAAGTAAATAAGTGAAAGTCGCTCAGTCATGTCTGACTCTTTGCAACCCCATGGACTATAGTCCATGGAATTCTCCAGGTCAGAATACTGGAGTAGGTAGCCTTTCCCTTCTTCAGAGGATATTCCCAACCCAGAGATTGAATGCAGACCTCCCACATGGGCAGGCGGGTTCTTTACCAGCTGAGCCATGTATCTAGTAGTATAGCTTAATTTTCTGATTGTCCCCCTGACTTTAATACTTTATGTGATTTCTTATATTTTAATTCAGAATCATTTTGTATCTGATTACAGATGGTTAAAGGATGCCATTTTTTATAATTCTTGCTTAAAAATAAGAAATTGCATTAATGACGATTTAATGAATAAAATAAAATATTGTAAAATAAATTCAAATTTTCTTACATTGACCCAGAGGGATGGTGTGGAGAGGGAGGAGGGAGGAGGGTTCAGGATGGGGAGCATATGTATACCTGTGGCGGATTCGTTTTGATGTTTGGCAAAACTAATACAGTGTTTCAGGTTGAAAAATAAAATAAAATAAAATAAATAAATAAAATAAATAAATAAATATCTTACAAAATAAGCATAATTGTATGATAACTGTAAACTAATTTCACAAGCAAATAAATTGAAAAGCAGGAAAAAGTAATATAAAAAAATAGGAGCAAAGCACTATAAACAATTGAAAACAAAGAGAGGGAAAACCACATATTGTTTAGAAATTATGGAAAAGGCTTTGTAAATGAGGTGCCTTTTTAAATTGTCTTAGGGCTTCCCTGGTGGTTAAGGGTTAGGAATTTGCCTGCAAATGCAGGGGACACAGCTGCTATCCGTGGCTGAGGAGGATCCCACATGCCTTGCAGTAGTGGGGGGCATGTGCCACAACTACTGAGCCCAGGCTCTGGAGCCCGCGCACTGAAATGAAGCGGGGCCTCCACGCACCACAGCTAGAGAAACCCCACACGCAGCAACAAAGACCCAGTGCAGCCAGAAATAAACAACACGCTTTTAAAATGTATTTTAAAAAAGTTAAATGGTCTTAAGGACAGGTAGCACTCTGACAAGCCATGACCGTGAGAGCTGGGCAAAAGTTACATAGCATGTTACACACAAAGTGTATACAATCAACAGACAACACAGAAATACAAAGGATCATAAGAGACTACTATCAACAATTATATGCCAATAAAATGGACAACATGGAAGAAATGGACAAATTCTTAGAAAAGTACAACTTTCCAAAACTTGACCAGGAAGAAATAGAAAATCTTAACAGACCCATCACAAGCACGGAAATTGAAACTGTAATCAAAAATCTTCCAGCAAACAAAAGCCCAGGTCCAGACAGCTTCACAGCTGAATTCTACCAAAAATTTAGAGAAGAGCTAACACCTATCCTGCTCAAACTCTTCCAGAAAATTGCAGAGGAAGGTAAACTTCCAAACTCATTTTATGAGGCCACCATCACCCTAATACCAAAACCTGACAAAGATCCCACAAAAAAAGAAAACTACAGGCCAATATCACTGATGAACATAGATGCAAAAATCCTTAACAAAATTCTAGCAATCAGAATCCAACAACATATTAAAAAGATCATACACCAGGACCAAGTGGGCTTTATCCCAGGGATGCAAGGATTCTTCAATATCTGCAAATCAATCAATGTAATACACCACATTAACAAATTGAAAAATAAAAAGCCATAGGATTATCTCAATAGATGCAGAGAAAGCCTTTGACAAAATTCAACATCCATTTATGATAAAAACTCTCCAGAAAGCAGGAATAGAAGGAACATACCTCAACATAATAAAAGCTATATTGACAAACCCACAGCAAACATTATCCTCAATGGTGAAAAATTGAAAGCATTTCCTCTAAAGTCAGGAACAAGACAAGGGTGCCCACTTTCACCATTACTATTCAACATAGTTTTGGAAGTTTTGGCCACAGCAATCAGAGCAGAAAAAGAAATAAAAGGAATCCAAATTGGAAAAGAAGAAGTAAAACTCTCACTATTGCAGATGACATGATCCTCTACATAGAAAACCCTAAAGACTCCACCAGAAAATTACTAGAACTAATCAATGACTATAGTAAAGTTGCAGGATATAAAATCAACACACAGAAATCCCTTGCATTCCTATACACTAATAATGAGAAAACAGAAAGAGAAATTAAGGAAACAATTCCATTCACCATTGCAATGGAAAGAATAAAATACTTAGGAATCTATCTACCTAAAGAAACTAAAGACCTATATATAGAAAACTATAAAACACTGGTGAAAGAAATCAAAGAGGACACTAACAGATGGAGAAATATACCATGTTCATGGATTGGAGGAATCAATATAGTGAAAATGAGTATACTACCCAAAGCAATCTATAGATTCAATGCAATACCTATCAAGCTACAAACGGTATTCTTCACAGAGCTAGAACAAATAATTTCACAATTTGTATGGAAATACAAAAAACCTCAAATAGCCAAAGCGATCTTGAGAAAGAAGAATGGAACTGGAGGAATCAACCTACCTGACTTCAGGCTCTATTACAAAGCCACAGTTATCAAGACAGTATGGTACTGGCACAAAGACAGAAATATAGATCAATGGAACAAAATAGAAAGCCCAGAGATAAATCCACGCACATATGGACACCTTATCTTTGACAAAGGGGGTAAGAATATACAATGGATTAAAGACAATCTCTTTAACAAGTGGTGCTGGGAAAACTGGTCAACCACTTGTAAAAGAATGAAACTAGAACACTTTCTAACACCGTACACAAAAATAAACTCAAAATGGATTAAAGATCTCAATGTAAGACCAGAAACTATAAAACTCCTGGAGGAGAACATAGGCAAAACACTCTCCGACATACATCACAGCAGGATCCTCTATGACCCACCTCCCAGAATATTGGAAATAAAAGCAAAAATAAACATATGGGACCTAATTAAACTTAAAAGCTTCTGCACATCAAAGGAAACTAGTAGCAAGGTGAAAAGGCAGCCTTCAGAATGGGAGAAAATAATAGCAAATGAAGCAACTGACAAACAAGTAATCTCAAAAATATACAAGCAACTCCTACAGCTCAACTCCAGAAAAATAAATGACCCAATCAAAAAATGGGCCAAAGAACTAAATAGACATTTCTCCAAAGAAGACATACAGATGGCTCACAAACACATGAAAAGATGCTCTACATCACTCATTATCAGAGAAATGCAAATCAAAACCACTATGAGGTACCATTTCACGCCAGTCAGATTGGCTGCAATCCAAAAGCCTACAAGCAATAAATGCTGGAGAGGGTGTGGAGAAAAGGGAACCCTCTTACACTGTTGGTAGGAATGCAAACTAGTATAGCCACTATGGAGAACAGTGTGGAGATTCCTTAAAAAATTGGAAATAGAACTGCCAGCAATCCCACTGCTGGGCATACACACTGAGGAAACCAGAAGGGAAAGAGACACGTGTACCCCAATGTTCATTGCAGCACTGTTTATAATAGCCAGGACATGGAAGCAACCTAGATGTCCATCAGCAGATGAATGGATAAGAAAGTTGTGGTACATATACACAATGGAGTATTACTCGGCCATTAAAAAGAATATATTTGAATCAGTTCTAATGAAGTGGATGAAACTGGAGCCTATTATACAGAGTGAAGTAAGCCAGAAAGAAAAACACCAATACAGTATACTAATGCATATATATGGAATTTAGAAAGATGGTAACAATAACCCTGTGTATGAGACAGCAAAGAGACACTGATGTATAGATCAGTCTTATGGACTCTGCGGGAGAGGGAGAGGGTGGGATGATTTGGGAGAATGGCATTGAAACGTGTGTAATATCATGTATGAAACGAGTCGCCAGTCCAGGTTCGATGCACGATACTGGATGCTTGGGGCTGGTGCACTGGGACGACCCAGGGGGAGGGTGTGGGGAGGGGGAAGGGAGGGGGGTTCAGGATGGGGGGCACGGGTGTACCTGTGGCAGATTCATTTCGATGTTTGGCGGAGCTAATACAATATTGTAAGTTTAAAAATAAAATAAAATTAAACAAACAAACAAACAAAACAAAAAAAAAAACAAAGTGTACACAATCAAGAGGCCAGAAGTGGGAAAACCCACCCATTTTCTAACACACAAAAGGCACCATGACAGCAATGCTCTTCTCTTATTTTTACTGCCTATCCTGGCTCTTTGTTGCATTTTTGGGCTTGATTTCTATACAGCATCCCCACTTCCAATACTGATCATACCAACTCACATCTCAAATGCACAATTATTATTGTATTACTCACCTGCCTAAAACTCCTCTTCTGAAAAATCAATGAATATACATCACGGTCGTAACTTACTATAACTTTAAATACCTTTTAAAATCCCCACTCCAGCACACTTTACACACAAGTGGTGCTGGGTCACTCGTGGTTCACACACAAAGATATTCCGTGACCTTTGCCCTGCCCAGGTTACTCCGTTATTCACCCAATCCTTCCTCCACACCTACTTGATGAGCCTGCCTCATTCATCAGAACTAACTCAGTCACCTCCACGGTGGGACCTTCTGGGTTCTCGGTAGCAAAACTCCCTCCTATCTTCTTCACCATCTTCCCCTGCAAAAGGTGCATGTGACTCTCCATGGCAACTGTGTGTTTCACCTTGACCCCCTTATTAAATGTGCTCCTGGAAGGCAAGATTCGTGCTCGTTGCTTTGATGTGTCCCTGGGCACCTACACAGTGTCTGCACAGAGCAAGACCTCAACCCATTCAATATTCAATTAGATCCAAGATACACAAAAACAATACTTTTCCTCCAAGTCAGTACCAACCACTTAGAAAAAGTCATTGAAGAAGATTTCATTCAAGGCAGTAACAAAACCTTTAAAGTGCATTAAGAGTAAATACAACAAAATGTTGGAAATATATGCAGACATGAAAAATTGGACCTGTTTAACAAGCTCATGGATAAGAATATGCAATAAATGAAGATGAAAAAATTGGCTCACCATACAGAAAGCAATAGATTACCAATGTAAAGCCTAAAATGAGGATTAACTGCAGGTTGATTAAAGATGGAGAGATATACATAAATACATGAAAGCAACCGACTAAAATAGAAAAATGGCAGTTTTATATTATCATGTGGAGTAAATTCTTAAATACACAAAAAGTATAAGCCATAAAGAAAATAAATTTGATTTCATTAAAATGTAAAATATCAGGAAGACACAAGAGACTATAAGCAAATTTAAAGGCAAGTCATAACGTGAGACAAGATAATTGTATAGTTTATTAGCTGCATTTGAATAGTGTTCAAAATACAATAAGAACCCTTGTGAACCATTAAGGAAAAAAACCACATAGAAAAATGGGCAGTGGAATTAAAGAGATAGTTCATAAACCAGGAACATCAACTGGCCAACAAACATATGAAAACATGTTCAAACTGTAGAGAATATGTAACTTTCACACACCCACTTCCCCATGGGAGGAAAAAGTCTCACCTGAAAATACCAAGTGTTGGTGAGGAAGCAGGGCAGAGGATATCAAACTCAGGAGAGAATATATCTGGATGGATCATCTGGGAACAATTTGGCAAAATCTAGTTTGTGTCGATCTCACTCAAGTATTCTTGCCTAGAAAATTCCATGGACAGAGGAACCTGGTCGCCTACAGTCTATGGGGTTTCAAAGAGTCAGACACTACTGAGCAACTGAGCATACACAAGCCCAGAAAATCCACCTCTAACTATATAACCTAGAAAAAAATGAATTGATAGAGATCTGATATAGATATATGATGGAATATTACTCAGCCATAAAAAGAAATGAAATTAGGCCATTTGTAGAGATGTGGATGAACCCAGAGTGTGTCATACAGAGTGAAGTCAGTAAGAGAAAAACAAGTATCATATATTAATGCACGTATGTGGAATCTAGAAAAATGGTACAGATGAACCTAGTTCCGAAGCAGGAATAGAGACACAGACATAGAGAATGGATGTGTGGAAGTCAAGGGAAGGGTGGGATGAACTGGGAGATTAAGATTGACATACATACATTACCACGTGTATAACAGACAGCTAGTAGGAAGCTGCTGTCTAGCACAGGGAGCTCAGCTCAGTGCCACGTGATGACCTGGAGGGGTGGGATGGGGGAGCAGACAAGAGGCTCAGGAAGGAGGCAATATATGTGTACATATAGCTGGTTCATTTTGTTGCATATCAGAAACTTTCACAACATTGTAAAGCAACTATATGCCAATAATAATAAAAACAATTTGCACAATTGTACTAGGAAATACAAATTGTGTGATATTTATACCAAGGAACAGTGTACAGAAGTAAAACTGAATAAACAGGAACTCCATCAAAATGACTAAAATCTCAAAAACAATCTTGAGCAAAGAGAAATATTTTTCAGGAAGTTACAGAGTGTATGATTCCAATCATGCAAAGCTGAAACTATGCAAAGCAATAGTATTATTCAAATAAATTTCAAAATGTAATAAATTTAGAAAAACTATGTATAGCATTATAAACTTAAGTGTACTTCTGAAGTTACTGTGTTGGGATACAAAGTGAAAGTCGCTCAGTCATGTCCAAGTCTTTGTGACTCCATGGACTATACATTCCATGGAATCCTCCAGGCCAGAATACTGGAGTGGGTAGCCTTTCCCTTCTCCAGGGGATCTTCCCAACCCAGGGATCGAACCCAGGTCTCCCGCATGGTAGGCGGATTCTTTACCAGCTGAGCCACAAGGGAAGCCCGTGTTGGGATACAAAAGGGGCCTTGAATTGACCCATTTTATTTCTACTTTTAAAAAACTGAAGTAAATATGACAAAATATTATTTTTAAGACAGTTATATGTACTCTGCTTGACTTTTTCATAATTTAAAGAAATATGGCAATAGCTATTACTTCTAAGGATGTAATATAATAAGTTCTCTCATTTCATTGGAACAACTGGAGCAATTATTTGTGAGCAAACTGAAAACATCTAGCCAAGTGAAAATGCACATATTTTAAAAACTGCAATTCTACTTTGAACCACACTCCTTGGAGAAACTTGGATATATGGGATCAGGAAGAATTATATAAGTGTATTTGTTGAAGTATGGTTTATAATAGCAAAAACAGCAAAACCTCAGTGATGTCCATTAACAGAGGAAGTGTAGTTTATGTATATAATACAGGACTATACAACCAATGAAATAAACTAAATCTATGTAGTAACGTGGATAAATATTGAATACAGTTGTTCAGTGTGTCAAAAGCAAAAGGTTCAAATGGGTCTTCAACTCTCAACATTTTTTCTATCTTAAAAAATTTGAAACAAAAAAATACAGGATTAGATTGGTAAAATATGGGTAGTCTGCATGTGTTGAAACGTTTGTAGTATGATTCCATGTAGCTTCCAGTATGTTGGAAACATTATGTAATTAAAAAAACTAAATGAAACAATAGTAGATATTGTCAATAGCTTTGAATTATAAGTTTTAGTTTAATTACTACTCTAGGTAATGAGAACCCTGGGAATATTTAAGAGGGGGGAATTATATGTTTCAAACTGAAATTTAGGAAAATTAATCTGGCAGAAGTACAAGGAAAATTGAGCTGGCAATAAAAAGAACCATTGGAAAATCTCACCAACATTTAAGCCTGAAGTTAAAAAAGCAGAATTTCAACTAGAAAGATACCATAGAAGACAAAGACATCCCCAGTCAGCACCAGTAAGATATGGCATTTGGTTGTCTGCAGTGACTCAGAGAAATGGAAGAGCCATTATCATCTCCGAGATCTGATACTGAGTCATTTTGAAAAGACTGACAGTGTTACCAGAAATATCTACTTATACATGTTTCTATATGACAAAGTGGCTGGTTTGAGGAAAAAATACAGTATGTTCTACATAGACTCATTGCATTGGGGGTGCAGTATGGGTAATAAAAGCAGGAAAGTTTTCATAAAAATTTGGGCATGCCAATCTGGAGATTGGAAATGAGATTAAAGTTTAAAATATCTACTTTAGATAAATCTTTTGAGAAATAGGAATAAAACCATACTGCATGCTAAGTTCGGAGAAGGCAATGACACCCCACTCCAGTACTCTTGCCTGGCAAATCCCATGGATGGAGGAGCCTGGTAGGCTGCAGTCCATGGGGTCGCCAAGAGTCGGACACAACTGAGCAATTTCACTTTCACTTTTCACTTTCATGCATTGGAGAAGGAAATGGCAACCTACTCCAGTGTACTTGCCTGGAGAATCCCAGGGATGGTGGAACCTGGTGGGCTGCCATCTATGGGGTCGCACAGAGTTGGACACGACTGAAGTGACTTAGCAGCAGCAGCAGCAGCATGCAAGTTGCTTCCGTCATTTCTGACTTTTTGAGACCCTATGGACTGTAGCCCACCAGACTCCTCAGTCTGTGGGATTCTCCAGGCAAGAATATTGGAGTGGGTTGCTGTTTCCTCCTCCAGGATATCTTCCCGACCCAGGGATCAAACCCACATCTCCTATGTCTCCCACATTGGCAGGCGGGTTCTTTACCACTAGTACCACCTGGTAAGCCCAAAACTGTAGGGCTCAAGACTAAATAAGGATTCTAAAATAGGCTGAGTTTAAGAAACAGATGATTTCCCCTTGAAAATTAGTTTGTGTACTTTGCATGAGTGAAATGAAGTCACTCAGTCATGTCCGACACTTTGCAACCCCATGGACTATAGCCTACCAGGCTCCTCTGTCCATGGGATTTTCCAGGCAATAGTACTAGAGTGGATTGCCATTTCCTTCTCCAGGGGATCTTCCCAACCCAGGGATTGAACCCGAGTCTCCCGCATTGTAGACAGATGTTTTACCCTCTGGGCCACCAGGGAAGTCCAAGTACTTTGCATGGATGATAATAAAAAAATTTTAAAACTGAAAAAAAAAAAAGAAAAGAAACATGATTGAGAGAAGTCTTACAATGGTGAGTGCTGGGAGGCTGGGAGGAGGAGCAGAAGCCAGTGAAAGCTGAAGATGTGGCCGAAAAGGCAGAGGGAGTCACCAGTTCAGGGCGATCTCGCCTTCCACACGGACGTGACAGCAGGTATCAGGTGACAGCAGACAGCAAGATCAGGTATATGTAATGGCAAGTCCAGAAGTGGAGGGCTTTCTAGGTTATACTACCTGTGCTTCTATTAACTGAAACAAATCGGACAGTTGGAAAAAAAAAAAACCAAAATATTGAATGACAGAGAAGAGCTAGTCATCAAAGTCCATCAAAGCTCAGCACTCCAGGTAAGGAAGCATGGCAGCCCAATGCAGGTGCAGCCAAGGTGTGATCACCCTGGCAACCTTCACTCTGGTTACCACGCCTTCACTCACATCAATCCGCGTGTGTCATTTTGCCAGACTAAAATGTCTAAAACACCTTTCATCAAGTAACTGCTCTGGATTAAAATCCTGCTGCGTTCCCACTGTTTATCAAATAAAAAATCCAGTGAAGTGTGTTGCCGAAAGCAAAGAAAGAAGTACTGTTCCAAAGAGGTGAAATGTATTAAATACTCCAAAAGGATGGTATTTCTTCATTGTGGCAAGTCAAGTCAGTGCTTATTATTTAGAAACATTAATGTCAATAGATGAAATAGTGTGCGGTCTATTGCATACCTGCACTTTGAATATTTTATCTTATTTACAGCTAACAGTAACCCTATAGAATAGTCTTTGCACATGAAAATCAATTTACAGATGAGATACAGAGTTGGAAAGTCAACGGACTCAACAAAAGGTCTTTCCAGAGCTTCTCCTCTCCATGACTCTATGCTAATCCTCGAAGCCTGGAACTCTTGAATTGAGGCTTAAATCTTGTGAATAACCTGAAATACTGAGATTTCCTCAAGCAGAGGTTGTGGAGAATTGTTTCAGGGACCAAAAGAATGTAATCATTGCTAGAAGAGGGGGATCCATCAATTTCATCTAAGTCATAAAGTGATATGTCAGAAAAGTGAAAATCAAGGAAATGGAAGAAGACCTATTTCAGAATTATGCTTTTGCATATAGGACTATTTTTTATGACGGTTTTCATGTTTAACAATAAACAGTGTGAAAGTTGCTCAGTCGTGTCTGACTCTTTGCGGACCCGATGGACTATACAGTCCATGGAATATTACAGTCCAGTATTCTCCAGGCCAGAATACTGGAGTAGGTAGCCATTCCCTTCTCCTGGGTATCTTCCCAACCCAGGGATTGAACCCAAGTCTCCTGCATTGCAGGCTGATTCTTTACCAGCTGAACTACCAGGGAAGCCCTTAACAATAAAGACAAGGGTGAAAATTTCACAATTCTCAAACACATTTAAAGTGATGCACACACCAAAATTTCAAGGCTGGAAGATTACATGCAGCTCAAGGAAAGTGGTAACAAGATCTGAGGACCCACTGGAGACATTACCTTTGAGATTAGGAATTCAGACTCAGTGGAGACAAAGTATTAGAACAGAGACATTGAATGGCTCTCGTCTACATTGGGAGGAAATCTACACAAAATAGGAGTTTCATAATTTGTACAGGTCATAAAGAAAAAGTATCGTTCGTTCAGCCGTGTTCTGACTCTTTGTTACCCCCGTGGACTGCAGCCTTCCAGTTCGGTCTGTCCAAGGCGTTTCCTAGGCAAGCATACGGGAGTGGGTTGCCATTTCCTCCCCCAGGGAATCTTTCCGTGTCTCCAGCACTGGCAGGTGGATTCTCTACCACTGAGCCACCAGGGAAGCCCAAAGAAAATACACATACTATGTTCTAATCAAGGATGCCACATCGGAGGGGAGCCTCTACTGGGGTGAGAGTGAAAGGCATTGTCATCAAAATGTGTGCAGTGGTTAGCACTGGTATTCTGAGAAGAAACTAGAAATGACTGTAAAAGAATGACACTTTTGGACACATGGCATTTTATCTTACCTCGCTTAAAATCTTCCTGTAGAGAATAAAGATGGTATCTAATCTTCCCAGTGAAGAATGTCTCTGCTCTGTGGGGTTCTGAGATGAGTAAGACCCAATGTTATTTTAATGGGGGACCATACAGAAAAGCATGTTTCAAAATGTAAAATGCTGTAAAAATACAAGTTGTTGGTATGACTTTTAATGGAAAATTCCTTTTGCTCAAAAAGTTATCACAAGGTTCTAACTCATATAACTATTTGAAATTTCACAACCAATATTAAAAATCAATATACACACAAAGCATATTCAAAATAGCAACTGAAACAAATAATACAACACAATATAAGAAATACATGTGATGTTGTAGAGCTGCATTTTTTTTTTTTTAATTTTGGTAGCCTTTAAACAAAACTTATTCTTTCCAAAAAACAAATGCACTTTGTGGGGGTTTGTTGTTACATGGTGTGTTTTTGGAGAAGCTAAATTTTAGTGCTTTCTCAAAGACTTTTCAGAAAGGGTCTTTAGATGAAGTTAAAAAATATTACAGAAAAATGAAGCACAGGGTAACATCTTTTAGGTAAGATTAAGGCATATGCTAGCTGATATATTGCTTACTACAGCCTTTGTATTGCAATTCAATTGATATTCCTAAGGCTAATTACGAACAGGAAAATTACAAAGTGCCTTCAAGACAGCAGTGCCAATACTACTTTTGTGTCAATCAAAACCCTGGTAGTGCAGTTCTGAATAAACTTATCTAAAAATTTAACAAAGATGTATTGACGGCCTGTCTTTGTGCCAGGCCAGGCCAGCCTGATATTGGGTCTTACTCATCTCAGAACCCTGCAGAGCAGAGCCCACTACTAGACTTGCAGGTTGTTCAGTCGCTAAGTCGTGTCTGGCTCTTTCTGACCCCATACATCCTCCTTTAGCATGCTAGTCCCCTATGATGAAAAGGACATCTTGTGTGTGTGTGTGTGTGTGTGTGTGTGTGTGTGTGTTAGCTCTAGAAGGTCTTGGAGGTCTTCATAGAACTGTTGGACTTCGTCTTCTTCAGCATTAGCGGCTGTAGCACAGAGTGGGATTATTGTGATGTTGAATGGTTTGCCTTAGAAACGAACAGAGATCATTATGTCATTTTTGAGATTGCATTTCAGACGGCATTTCAGACTCTTCTATTGACTGTGAGGGCCGCTCTACTTCTTCTAAGGGATTCTTGCCCACAGTAGTAGATATAATGGTCCCATGACTTGAAGGCATTGATGAAATTTTTCTTTTCCTTCTTTTTACTGCTTCATCTTGATATATTTCATATTAATATATCCTTAGTTAATATATATTTAAAAATAATCTTGATCTTTTTAATTGAAAAAATGTACCAAATAGGTTACAGATTCTAATTACATAGAAAAATGATTATTTCCTTCACCACTGATTCTGAATCCGGTATGCTTCAGGTGTCATACTATTTTTCGAAAGTAATCTTACGGTTCCCCCTTCACGTCTTATCCAGCTACTGAAATTAACCTGTCATCAGACAGCATAATAACTGAAACTGTTCCTAGATGCTTTATTTCGGACTTCATTTACTTTGTATTCTGGGCAGTTTTATTATCATTTAAAAAGGAGCTGCAATGAGGTATTATCTTGGGAATCAAAATAGCTAATGGCACTTTTTGGACGGGAATGTAGCCAAGTGGTCTCTTACTGGAGATATAAAAAGAAATTCCATTGAAATTGTTGCTGACTTTTATCTTCCTCTAAGTAATGGCATTTTTCTAAAATTTGGACAAGGTGGCTCACTTCGAGTTCAGAAGCAAAGGCAGAGAAGTTTTCATTGCTCTTTGATTCCACAGTCAATGGAGTATTCAAGCCGCTTGCCTCCTAGTAATTAAGGTGTCCTGTGGGCAAACCTAACTCATATAGGCCTCCTTCACAGAGAATACTCACTTGCAACTGCAAAATAATCAACATTTGTATTTTTCACAAATCAAAGAGAAAGGAAGTCTACTTCAAACTAAATAAGCTTCTGCACAGCAAAAGAAACCGTCAACAAAATAAAAAGGCAACCTATGAAATAAGAGAAAATATTTGCCAATCATTTATCTGATAAGGGGTTAATATCCAAAATAAAACCTTAACAACACTATTACAAATGGGCAGAGGACTTAAACAGATATTTCCCAAGAAGACAGATAGATGTTATACAAATGAAATCACACAGCATATAACCTTTGGGGATTTTTTTTTTCTCACTCAATATAATTCTCTCAAGATTCATCTTTAGGGGGTAACAAGAGTTTAATCTTTTTTATTGCTGAGTAGTATTACATGATAAAGCACGCCGGCTATGACAGACCACACAGAAGCACGGCCAAGAGGAGCTACCCCTCGCCCAAGGTCAGGGGCGGCGACCGAGACTGCCAGGCTGTGTTGGCACAGGAGCTACCCCAAGTCCGAGGTCAGGGGCAGCGGCCAAGATGAGCTACCCCACACCCGAGGTCAGGGATGGCAGCACAGAGGAGCTACCACACTTCCAAGGAGCAGCGGCTGTGGTGGCACAGGAGGGCTGAGAGGAGCTACTCCACGTTCAAGGTCAGGAGGGGTGGCCAAGAGGAGCTACCCCTCGTCCAAGGTAAGAGAAACCCAAATAAGACAGTAGGTGTTGCGAGAGGGCATCAGAGGGCAGACACACTGAAACCATAATCACAGAAATCTAGCCAATCTGATCATATGGACCACAGCCTAGTCTAACTCAATGAAATTAAGCCATGCCCTGTGGGGCTACCCAAGACGGGCAGGTCATGGTGGAGAGGTCTGACAGAATGTGGTCCACTGGAGAAGTGAATGGCAAACCACTTCAGTATTCTTGCCTTAACCCCATGAACAGTATGAAAAGGCAAAATGATAGGATACTGAAAGGGGAACTCCCCAGGTTGGTAGGTGCCCAATATGCTACTGGAGATCAGTGGAGAAATAACTCCAGAAAGAATGAAGGGATGGAGCCAAAGCAAAAACAATACCCAGCTGTGGATGTGACTGGTGATAGAAGCAAGGTCTGATGCTATAAAGAGCAATATTGCATAGGAACCTGAAACGTCATGTCCATGAATCAAGGCAAATTGAAAGTGGTCAAACAGGAGATGGCAAGAGTGAACGTTGACATTCTAGGAATCAGTGAACTAAAATGGACTGGAATGGGTGAATTTAACTCAGATGACCGTTATATCCACTACTGTGGGCAGGAATCCCTTAGAAGAAATGGAGTAGCCATCATGGTCAACAAAAGAGTCCAAAATGCAGTACTTGGATGCAAAAACGACAGAATGATCTCTGCTCATTTCCAAGGCAAACCATTCAATATTATGGTAATCCAAGCCTATGCCCCAACCAAAACGCTGAAGAAGTTGAAGTCGAACGGTTCTACAAGACCTTTTAGAACTAACACCCAAAAAAGATGTCCTTTTCATTATAGGGGACTGGAATGCAAAAGTAGGAAGTCAAGAAATACCTGGAGTAACAGGCAAATTTGGCCTTGGAGTACGGAATGAAGCAGGGCAAAGGCCAATAGAGTTTTGCCAAGAGAACGCACTGGTCATAGCAAACACCCTCTTCCAACAACACAAGAGAAGACTCTACACATGGACATCACCAGATGGTCAACACCAAAATCAGATTGATTATATTCTTGGCAGCCAAAGATGGAGAAGCTCTATACAGTCAGCAAAAACAAGACCAGGAGCTGACTGTGGCTCAGATCATGAACTCCTTATTGCCAAATTCAGACTGAAATTGAAGAAAGTGGGGAAAACCACAAGACCATTCAGGTATGACCTAAATCAAGTCCCTTATGATTTTACAGTGGAAGTGAGAAATAGATTTAAGGGACTAGATCTGATAGACAGAGTGCCTGATGAACTATGGATGGAGGTTCCTCAGAGATCAATGCAAAGAAATAGAGGAAAACAACAGAATGGGAAAGACTAGAGATCTCTTCAAGAAAATTAGAGATACCAAGGGAACATTTCATGCAAAGATGGGCTCGATAAAGGACAGAAATTGTATGGACCTAACAGAAGCAGAAGATATTAAGAAGAGGTGGCAAAAATACACAAAAGAACTGTACAGAAAAGAGCTTCACAACCAATATAATCATGATGGTGTGATCATTCACCTAGAGCCAGATATCCTGGAATATGAAGTCAAGTGGGACTTAGAAAGCATCACTATGAACAATGCTAGTGGAGGTGATGAAATTCCAGTGGAGCTATTTCAAATCCTGAAAGATGATGCTGTGAAAGTGCTGCACTCAATATGCCAGCAAATTTGGAAAACTCAGCAGTGGCCACAGGACTGGAAAAGGTCCGTTTTCATTCCAATCCCCCAAAAAGGCAATGCCAAAGAATGCTCAAACTACCGCACAATTGCACTCATCTCACACACTAGTAAAGTAATGCTCAAAATTCTCCAAGCCAGGCTTCAGCAGTACGCGAACCGTGAACTTCCAGATGTTCAAGCTGGTTTTAGAAAAGGCAGAGGAACCAGAGATCAAATTGCCAACATCTGCTGGATCATGGAAAAAGCAAGAGAGTTCCAGAAAAACATCTATTTCTGCCCTACTGTGCCAAAGCCTTTGACTCTGTGGATCACAACAAACTGTGGAAAATTCTGAAAGAGATGGGAATGCCAGGCCACCTGACCTGCCTCTTGAGAAACCTATATGCAGGTCAGGAAGCAACAGTTAGAACGGGACCAGGAACAACAAACTGGTTCCAAATTGGGAAAAAAGAACATCAAGGCTGTATATTGTCACCCTGCTTATTTAATTTATATGCAGAGTACATAATAAGAAACGCTGGGCTGGAAGAAGCACAAGCTGGAATCAAGAATGCCAGGAGAAATATCAATAACCTCAGATATGCCGATGACACCACCCTTCTGGCAGAAAGTGAAGAGGAACTCAAAAGCCTCTTGATGAAAGTAAAGTGGAGAGTGAAAAAGTTGGCTTAAAGCTCAACATGCGGAAAACTAAGATCATGGCATCTGGTCCCATCACTGCATGGAAAATAGATGGGGAAAACAGTGGAAACAGTGTCAGACTTTAATTTTGGGGGCCCCAAAATCACTGCAGATGGTGATTGCAGCCATGAAATTAAAAGACGCTTACTTCTTGGAAGGAAAGTTGTGACCAACCTAGATAGCATATTCAAAAGCATAGATATTACTTTGCCAACAAAGGTGCGTCTAGTCAAGGCTATGGTTTTTCCAGTGGCCATGTATGGATGTGAGAGTTGGACTGTGAAGAAGGCTGAGCGCCGAAGAATTGATGCTTTTGAACTGTAGTGTTGGAGAAGACTCTTGAGAGTCCCTTGGACTGCAAGGAGATCCAACCAGTCCATCCTAAAGGAGATCAGTCCTGGGTGTTCATTGGAAGGACTGATGCTGAAGCTGAAACTCCAGTACTTTGGCCGCTTCATGAGAAGAGCTGACTCATTGGAAAAGACCCTGATGCTGGGAGGGATTAGGGGCAGGAGGTGAAGGGGACGACAGAGGATGAGATGGCTGGATGGCATCACTGACTCAATGGAAATGAGTCTGAGTGAACTCCGGGAGTTGTTGATGGACAGGGAGGCCTGGCGCGCTGCGATTCATGGGGTCGCAAAGAGTCGGACATGACTTAGCGACTGAACTGAACCTAACTGAGTATTACATGATGAGGATGTCCTACAGTTTAACCATTTATCCAATGATGGGTATCTGGCTTGTTTTCAGTTTGGGGATATTTAAAATAAAGCTGCTATGAACATTTGTATGGTTTTCATGTGAACAAAAGTCTTCATTTCCCTGGGATAGATTACTGATGGTACTGCTGATGGCCATATGGCCACTGTATAGTTTAAGAAACTGCCACATTGTTTTCAAGAGTGTCTGAACCAAACAACCTCCCCAACAGCAGTGTATGAGTTATTCAGGTTTTCTGTCTCCTGCCAGTATTAGGTGTTGTCACTGTTTTTCATTTTAGCCTTTCCAATAGGTATTTACTGATAACTCAAGACGCTTTCACTTTTCACTTTCATGCATTGGAGAAGGAAAATGCAACCCACTCCAGTGTTCTTGCCTGGAGAGTCCCAGGGACGGCAGAGCCTGGTGGGCTGCTGTCTATAGGGTTGCACAGAGTCGGACACGACTGAAGCGACTTAGCAGTAGCAGCAGTAGCATGAAGTTTTTAATTTGCATCTCACTAATGGCTAACAATGTTGACATCTGTTCATGTGTTTATCAACTTTTGTGAAGTATCAGTTCATGTTTTTTGCCTATTTCCTAACTGAATTGTTGTTTTTAAAATTTAACTTAGAGTTTTAAGAGCTTTTAATTCACGTTTTCTGTTAGAGACATGTAGTTTGTTAATTATTCCTCCCCCCATAGCTTTTTAAAATTCTCTTAACAGGCTCTTTCATAAAGCAAGTTTTCATTGTGATGAAGTTAATTTATCAAGTTTTCCTTTTAAGGGTCACACTTTTGTGTCAAGTCTAAGAACTCTTTGCCTAGTCCTAGTTCCCAAAGATTTTATGTTTTGTTTCAAATTTCATACTTTTACTTTTCACACTTAAATCACTAATCTATTTTGAGCTATAAGGTGTGAGGTTTATGTTGAGATTCATTTATTTTGCCTATGGATGTCCAATTTTTCCCAGCACATTTGTTTGAAAGATATCCTTTGTTCATCAAATTTGTATCTTTGTCAAAAATTTGTTGGGTATATTAGAAAATATTTTTCTTCATTATATGGTCTAAATGTATGCTTCTGTTGAAGCTCCTAAACTTCTCTATGGATGAGCAGAGTAATTCACTAAATATGCTCTAAATGTCCTCGCTAGGAGTGACTACAGCAGAAAATGAATTCTAGCATCTACACGTTGCTAAGGACAATTACTTAATAATCAATGCTCTAAAAATTAGTTACTTTAGAATATATTTAGCATATATTGGATTTAGTATATTTTAAAATTTAATTGCATCACTTCCAATAATGCTGGCTTATTTGTTGGGTGTCTTAGTTGCTACTAGTTGTGATCAAAGCTGACGCTGGCTGATTCAGATGGGAAAACATTTATTTAATATTTTATTACCTCAAATCAGGAAGAGCAGGCTAGAGAACCAAGTAAAAACCCCTGTATTCATAGTTGAATAGAAAATAGTGAGCTGGAAGGACGGTCGGTAGTAAACCTCTATCTTGAATCTCTGAGACACAAAACTATGGCAAAAGAAGGAAAAAACCAAAAGGCACAGGACATGTGGAACAAACGATTTAACATGCGAGGGGAAAGAACAGACAGAATTACTGTGTGAAAAAGTAATGGTAGATCATCTCTCAGAGCTGCAGGAAGACATGAAGCCATGGAATAAGCAGCACTATCCACCCCCAAATAATGAACAGAATAAACACTGCACCTCCACGTTTCATAGCAAACCATCTGAAAACCAGGAAAAGAGGAAGTTACAAAGGGCCAGAAGAAAAAAGACCAATCCTTTTCAAAAGGTAACAGGATGCCTGAGAGCCGACTTCTCAATGCAAACAATAATAGGTTGAAGAACGGGTTCTTCTCCGTGCTGAGGAGAAAAAAACAAATACGTCAGTGATTCTCAGTCAGAGCTAGCCACTAGAATTATCAGTGTCTTTCCAAGACACTAAAACTCACTCCATTTGGTCTCCTTGCCAAAAGTCCTACTTGACTGCAATCCTTTCTATACACCCAAGATTCGTGGATGTTGCTAATTTGAGAATGAACATTTAACCTTTCGTCTAAACACATTAGTGACTTTCCAGACTCTCAGCGTAGTGCAAGCCCCTTTAGTCTGGTCCTTTATGTCAATGTTCCATACCCATCCTGGGGATGCCAATATACAGTCCCTCCCAAGTACTGAGAACCATTTTTTTGGTTAAGGGCTAAGTAATGTACAGATTTCAGCAAAGTATCAGGGTGCAACAGTATGTGTGTTAAGTAGCCTTTGGAGTTGTAAACAGTTGCTATGTTCTAAACGTACAGAAGAGTACATTTCATACTTATTCATAAATTTGGTACCTTAAAGTTATACATCATGATTTGTAACTGGATGTACTTTTATTCGAGGCTCCCCTGAAAGGTCCATCTAGTCAAAGCTATGGTTTTTCCAGTAGTCATGTATGGATGTGAGAGTTGGACTATAAAGAAAGCTGAGTGCTGAAGAATTGATGCTTTTGAATTGTAGTGTTGGAGAAGACTCTGGAGAGTTTCTTAGACAGAAGGAGATCCAACCAGTTCATCCTACAGGAACTCAGTCCTGAATATTCATTGGAAGGACTGATGCTGAAGCTGAAACTCCAATACTTTGGCCACCTGATGCAAAGAACCGACTCATTGGAAAAGACGCTGACGCTGGGAAAGACTGAGGGCAGGAGGAGAAGGGGACAACAGAGGATGAGATGGTTGGATGGCATCACCGACTCAATGGACATGAGTTTGGGTAAGCTCTGGGAATGGGTGATGGACAGGGAAGCCTGGTGTGCTGCAGTCCATGGGGTTGCAAAGAGTCAGACACGACTGAGCGACTGAACTGAACTGAACTGATGGTTCAGATGGTAAAGAATCTGTCTGCAATGCAGGAGACCTGGATTAAATCCCTGGATCAGGAAGGTCCCCTGGAGAAGGGAATGGCTATCCACTCCAGTATTCTTGCCTGGAGAATCCCATGGACAGAGGAGCTATAGTCCATGGGGTCACAAAGAGTTGGACACGACTGAGCAACTAACACTTTTGGGGACTTCCCTGGTGGTTCAGACAGTTACAAAGCTAATACTTAAAAGATTCCAAAGTGTAATAAAGTCAATAAAAGCATCAGTAAAATGACATGGATCCTTTCTACAGAACAGTCCCTAGGGTCTTTAAAGCACTCAGAGAGACATAATTCCTTTTTCCTAGTAAGTTAAATGAAAGGCATAGCTTTTTAGGCAAGTTCAAATATGTCAAAAGTATTTTTTCATTTTTTTTCTTGAATAACATGTGAAAAGTTTTACTAGACTTATATAGACAGAGATATAGAATTTTCTCTTACTGGCCGTCACCCTTTAAAAGTTGTAATTTTTAAAAGACACACTAAAATTCAATTTTAAATACCAAACATTTTTCCAAATAAAAGTATAATGTGAAGATGTAACAATTTATATAATAAATATAAGACATTTTATGAACATTTTATTCTCCTGGAGTAGGGCTAGGTGCCTTTACATATTTAGGGAAGATAGCAATTCAACACTAACTAATGAGGGCTAACAACCCGTTTGGAAATATATACATATTCTACTTAATATACAACATAAATTATATATATGCATGTATTTAAGTATGTGTACATATGTACTTTCATAGACATATACACATGCATATTTTAAAGGTTAGTGAATGGTAAAAAAATGTATTTCATATTTACAAAAAAATCAAGAGAAAAATAACTATACATGTTTACACATGTAATACATCATATATTTAAACATTTACAAATATAACTGAGAATGGCATATAGCCAATTTTAAAAATTAGGAAACTAAGAAAAGGAACATCATTTAAGTATGCATAGTTCAATTCCTGCCACTTAAAAGCTGCTGCTGCTGCTGCTGCTAAGTCGCTTCAGTTGTGTCCAACTCTGTGCGACCCCATAGACGGCAGCCCACCAGGCTCCGCCATCCCTGGGATTCTCCAGGCAAGAACACTGGAGTGGGTTGCCATTTCCTTCTCCAGTGCATGAAAGTGAAAGGTGAAAGTGAAGTCGCTCAGTCGTGTCCGACTCTTAGCGACCCCATGGGCTGCAGCCTACCAGGCTCCTCTGTCCATGGGATTTTCCAAGCAAGAGTACTGGACTGGGGTGCCATTGCCTTCTCCGCACTTAAAAGCAGCTGGCTACAAAAATAAACAAATAACTGACCCCAGTCTCTTAGATAGCATTCACAGTATATTTCAGTGCTGTCTGATGTTAAAGACATTGGGCAGGTTCTTGCTGAATAACCGTGTCACCCATTGATTTGCCAGATCCCAGTAAATGTGCATTATTTTTTAGTTGTGTTTTTCTTTAAATAAACTCACTTTCCATTGGGTTAGTTCAAACATAAGCTTTTATATAACAACCTTAAATAAAAGACCATTTTTCATAAATAAAGGTAATGATAAAATAAACAGATTTAAATATTTTTAAAGCATTTTAAACTCTACCAGAACAGTGTCAGTTTTTGAAATTTGTTTTCTTTTCTTAAAAGGAGAGATCATCTGGGTTTTAGATGGTACAATGGAAATAAAATCATGGCCATTTAAAGTGGACTAAAGAAATATCAGTATAGAGACTGCTGATTGTGGCATAGATTCTCTTACTACATAGCAGTTTTTCTAGCTTTACTGAGATATAATTACATATAATATTGTATAAGTTTAAGGTGTACATCATAATGATTTCATATGTATATACAGTGATCTGATCAATGCAATAAGTTTGTGTGCTCAGTCACTCGTCATGTCCTACTCTGGGCGACCCCATGGACTATAGTCTGCCAGGCTTCTCTGTCCATGGAAATTTTCCAGGCAAAAATACTGGAGTGGGTTGCCATTTCCTTCTCTAATTCACATGGCTTATTATGATCCAACTGGAACAACACATTAGAATAAAAATACTTCAAGACAATGGAAACTATTTCAAATACATAGACTTCAGATTAAACTTTTTTTTTTTTTTTACATTATTTTATACTCATCCACGATGTCAACATTTACAGAACACCTCTGAAATACTCTTAAGGAAACTGGGAATGTAAAACTTATAGAGATAGTGACCACTGTTTGGTTACCCTAGGTACAATTTATTTTGGTCATCTGGAAGATCTCCCGGAGTGCTGAGCATAATCTTTGTTATCTGAGGGAACATCATCTTCTAAAGTTCACCTTGCCAGCAGTCATGTATAAACTTATCAAGACAAAAGCTGAGATGTGAACTCTCATATCTCACCCCTGATTTAATGACTTCCCCCAGGTATTGCATGGGCATAATCATTTCATATCAAAATCCAGCAAAATGTTTTGGTTTGGTTTTTACAGTTAGGCTTACTTTTATTTTCTGTGCTTTCTGGCTTAAAGGTTTGAAAATGCAAAAAACAAACAAACAAACAAAAAAACAAACCCAAAAACTTAGTCATGCCCATATGCATAGGTAGGAATGTTTTTTTTTAAAAGAAAAAAAAAATCTCACTAATGCAGATAACAGAGTTTCTTAGGATAGCTAAAATGTCATATACACAAACATATGGCTGCAAAGCAATTAATATAGAGAAACTGAATAGATGGTATACAAGACCATTTTCTACTATAAAATTCTAAGAACAAGTGAGACTTGTAGACAGATAGAGAAATAAGTGGCATGTACACCTAACATTAAACATATATATAACATAAAAACCTGAATATAGCACAGAGAGCTCAGCTCTGTGTTCTGTGATGACCTAGATGGGTAGAACTGGGGGGAAGAGAGGTCCAAGAGGGAGGAGATATATGTATACGTATAGCTGACTCACTTCATTGTATAGCAAACAATAACACAACAATGTAAAGCAATTAAACTCCAACAAAAAATGTAGAGCTAAAATAATTGGAATTTTATACATTCTAAATCCATATTTAATGAGAATGAGATAAATAATAAATCATCATGTATATAACAGATCCACTTCAGAAAGCAAAATGCCTAACATACACAATACTCACAAATGAGTAAGGATTTAAAGGTATACCCAATACAACTTCCACATCTTAAATCCTTAGATTGAGAACTCATACCTGTGGTAATGATCCATAAAGTTCTTTCAAGCTTTTGAATGGTCAAATTATTTTGCCTGTATTTTATGTTAAATATATTTATTATATCAAAACTAAGATCATGGCATCTGGTCCCATCACTTCATGGGAAATAGATAGGGAAACAGTGGAAACAGTGTCAGACTTTATTTTGGGGGCCCCAAAATCACTGCAGATGGTGATTGCAGCCATGAAATTAAAAGACGCTTACTCCTTGGATGGAAAGTTGTGACCAACCTAGATAGCATATTGAAAAGCAGAGATATTACTTTGCCAACAAAGGTGCGTCTAGTCAAGGCTATGGTTTTTCCAGTGGTCATGTATGGATGTGAGAGTTGGACTATAAAGAAAGCTGAGCACAGAAGATTTGATGCTTTTGAACGGTGGTGTTGGAGAAGACTCTTGAGAGTCCCTTGGACTGCAAGGAGATCCAACCAGTCCATTCTAAAGGAGATCAGTCCTGGGTGTTCATTGGAAGGACTGATGCTGAAGCTGAAACTCCAATACTTTGGCCACCTCATGCGAAGAGTTGACTCATCAGGAAAAGACTCTGATGCTGGGAGGGATTGGGGGCAGGAGGAGAAGGGGACGACAGAGGATGAGATGGCTGGATGGCATCATTGACTTGATGGACATGAGTTTGGGTGAACTCCAGGAGTTGGTGATGGACAGGAAGGCCTGGCATGCTGTGATTCATGGGGTCGCAAAGAGTCGGACATGACTGAGCAACTGAACTGAACTGAACTGAATTCTTGGCAAACTACTAATGCATTTCATACACTACATAATCTCTTTTCACAAAATACTTTCTAGAGATTTGGGAGTCCAGAAAAAATTTTAAATGCTCTGCTGCTGTTAAGTTGCTTCAGTCATGTCTGACTCTGTGCGACCCCATAGACGGCAGCCCACCAGGCTCCCCCATCCCTGGGATTCTTCAGGCAAGAAGACTGGAGTGGGTTGCCATTTCCTTCTCCAATGCATGAAAGTGAAAAGTGAAAGTGAAGTCACTCAGCATTGTCTGACTCTTGGCGACCCCATGGACTGCAGCCCACCAGGCTCCTCCATCCATGATATTTTCCAGGCAAGAGTACTGGAGTGGGTTGCCATTGCCTCCTCCTTTAAATGCTCTAGGGACCAAAAATATGCAAATGCACACACAAAGGTTGCCATTTGTATTAATGAGGGAGATTTATAAAGGGATAAATTTTCAGAAAACATGTCTCATGAAAACCTACTCTGTTCCATCATCAGGTAAAAGCTATTTGTAAAAGGACAGGAAAACCCAGAAGAGTTTGCAAGAAGCAGACAAGTAATCATCAGACTAGGAATGGGGGTGTCTTGAGGGTTTAATCCAGGAGGGAAAGTAGGCAAGGGACAGACAAATCCATGATCGGTTGTTAGAACAAATGGAGACCCTGCAGAAGAGAAAACCCTCAACAGATGATGAGCTCATCAAGCTGCTGCTCATCAGAGACTCCAGAAGTGCGCTCTACTTTCACCTGCTTCCTCTACAGCTGGGTGGGGACACAGTGATTACCCTAGGTCCCCACATATGAACCTTCAAGTTGCAAAGTTTCAAAGACGCCAGTGTGCCCCTGTGTGCCAGCTGTTGTACGGCACTACTCTACTTTTCAAGGTACTGTAATGTAAGGTTAAAAATGTTTTCTCTTTTGTGTGTTCTTTATGTATTATTTGTGTGAAAAGTATTATAAACCTATCACCATACAGTAGTATATAGCCGATTATATTAGCTGGGTACCGAGGCTAACTCTGTTGGACTTAGGAACAAACTGGACTTACCAGCACTGTCAGAATGGACCTCATTCTTACATAGGGGGCTTGCTGTATTCCTGATCTAATACACCATGAGTAGTGGTGATGTAGAAGATGCTGTCGGAGAAGGCAATGGCAACCCACTCCAGTACACTTGCCTGGAAAATCCCATGGACAGAGGGGCCTGGTGGGCTGCAGTCCATGGGGTCGCTTAGGAGTCAGACACGACTGAGCGACTTCACTTTCACTTTTCACTTTCATGCATTGGAGAAGGAAATGGCAACCCACACCAGTGTTCTTGGCTGGAGAATCCCAGGGACGGGAAGCCTGGTGGGCTTCCGTCTATGGGGTCGCACAGAGTCGGACACGACTGAAGTGACTTAGCAGTAGCAGCAGCAGCAGCAGAAGATGCTGTGCTGTGCTAAGTCACTTCAGTCGTGTTCAACTCTCTGCAACCCTATGAACTGTAGCCCACCATGCTCCTCTATCCATGGGATTCTCCAGGCAAGAATACTGGAGTGAGTTGCCATGCCCTCCTCAAGGGAATCTTCCCCACCCAGGGATCAAACCCGTGTCACTATACGTCTCCTGCATCGGCAGGTGGGTTCTTCACCACTAGCGCCACCTGGGAAGCCCCACTTACGGGTAATAATAACCCTGACTTAATACAACCTGACTCTGGAATATTCATACACACACACCCAGTGTACACAAGCTGACAAACAATAGATGCTGCATAATTATTTAACCATTTGTTGAATGTGTAATACCACCCTATCCTGAGACACCCCTTCAATACCCACACATACCAAGCCAACCTCTCACCTGACTACTAAGAACTAGAAAAAAGCTGCATAAAATACTATCTGTGAACACCTGCCTGTGAATACGCACGTTGATGTATTTGAATAAAATTCCTTGAGAACAACGACATGAGAGCCTAGAGACAGTCACGTTTCAGAATCACGGTAGCCTATTTGCAGTCTGGAGCTTGTGCACTTTTGACAGTGATGGCAATGATGTGATGTCATTCCACTATGCTGCATTTACTGCTGCTATATTTTTAGAGTCAATAAGCTAAGTATAAAGTGACTAAGTTTCAGTGATTGTGTTCTATCTGCAAACCAAGAATAGCTTGGGTATTTTGTAATATATGCCTTGTCGATTAAACTTAACCCGTTAGAGGTCAGAAGAAAAACATAATCAAGGCTAAGAAATAAACAATACTGACCAACATGCGTTTGCTTTGTTTATTTTTATTAGAGTTTTTAAGTACTCTTTTCTTTAATAAGAAAACACTGGCCACCATGGTATCCTGTGAATTATAACATTAATCATGCAACAGATAAAATGGTGAGAAGAACTAAACTACTGTAAAGGCTTTTAAATCCTGCAAAATGAAAATATAGAGAAAATATATTTCATATGTATTACAATGAAAAATAATACAGAATTTAAAGAAATGGTTCTTTATGAGTCATGTCATTGTATTTTTAATAATTGAACACCTTTAAAGATACAATGATTTAACAAGCATATTTTTAAAGGGCAAAAGTAAAATTCAGGAAAATGACTCTATTTTTTTCCTCAAAATTATTTTCCTAAATGGAAGAAAAACTGATTGAGTGAAGACAAATTTCAAAGCAAGCAAAAAAAGTGTTTAACATTTACCACTTCCTCCAACTATTTGGCTGAAGAACTATCCACAACAGGTAGCACTAGTTTCTATTAAAAGACACATGGCAGGGGCCCTTTCAAACACCGACCCGGAAGCACCTCTGGAAAAGTTGCCCCATAGGGTAGAGGGCGGAAGTGCTTTTCTGCCCTCATTCAGCGTAACAATAAGCACTAACTTGTGAGGAGTAAAGGGCATATTAAACATTTTATCTCAAAATATATTTTCATGTCATCCTTTTTATCTCTGATATGATTGGACTCATACCTAGCCCTTCTCCCTCCCCTTAGAATACTATAAAACTTGTTTCCTGAAAGCATGCCTTCTACCCATAGTAAATCAAATATCTGTGCATATTTAATTAGATTTCTATTTTGAAACTTAACCCATAAAAGAACTATTATGTATCTGCTGAGTTAAAAATATTTTGCTTACAAAAGTTCATAGTTCTGAGTCCATAACATTAGGAATATATATTATTAACTATGAAAACGAATGCTTGGATAATTCCTGTATCTCTGATTTTGGGGTATGATTATACGTTTTCATTTTTAAGACGCACAATATTCACTTAGTGTTTTAACTATCTTAAGGGACCCATTTAAAACTTACTAAGCTTTACAGAATCACATGTGTGAAGTTGTGTCATTTGAACTCCCTCTTTTGAATATTGCCATATTCTGAATAGAAAAGTTTCTAAAGTTTAATAATATTTTCCAAAACAATCAAGGCTAATGTAGCTTAATATTTTGATTTACTATTAAAACCAAGCAAAACTGTTTCAACACCAACCTGTGAAATTCATATTTCTCAAGCAGAAATGGAACACAAAAGGAGGTCCTCTGAACATAAACATGCTTTTACTGTTTTCTGGGTCCTTTACACAGGCATGGTTCTACACAGTGAGTGTGGAAACAGATGCTTTGGAAAGGAAATGAACATTGGCACCCATCTTTACGGGGGGAACTGTGTCTGCTGAACCAAGAGGACATTTCAAAGGCTGCAAATGTCAGTTACCCAAGAAGCCTTCAATACCCTTCTCCTGGATCCTATCTTATAATTAAGTAGCAAATTCGGTTTTAACTGTAGGAAGTCCTGGAAAGGTCTGACGGGGGAGGAATCCTACAGACTCCAAGGCCAAGTGCGCAAGGAGGTGATTTCTCAGCGTTCTGCTTATTCTGATTTTCACATACAGGGTAACTGTGCAACCAGATGCCCGTCTCCCCGAGGGGCTGAAATCACCCATCAGCTTATAGCCTGTGAGGTGTCAGACACAATGGAAATTTCAAGGAGAGGAGCTAGAGTGCTGAGCAGGCACCCTGTGGGAGAGCAAAGGGCGTCAAAGGTCAAGTTCCTGAAACCCTTCTCGTCCGGCCCACCCCCACGCTCTAGCTCGGCTGATGGCTCTGGGGGCCACAGATGGAAGCACCGTGTCCCGGCCGTGCGCAGCTTTTCCAGGGGGGTTCTTCCTTCCCTCTCCGGGAAAGAACGCGTTCCTCTACCCAGAGGAGCCCCGAAACCTGGCCGAGCCTCTTCCCCAAGGTGGGACGCCAGGCTGGGGGGGAGGGTCGTCACCCAGCTCTATGCTCCCCACTTGGACAGATCTGCTGGGGCTCGAGAAGGGGTCCCGTGTGTCCTTGGGGGTACCGTCCGCATCTCGAAAGTGAAGCCAGCAGGGGCAGCACCCACAGGCAAGTCAGCCCGGCCCCTTCCTCCGCCCCGCCCCCCCCCCCCCCCCCCCAGGCACCTGCGCCCACCCACTGGCCACGCAGCGGCTCCCGGGTGCGGGCGATCCTTCTTTTAGGGACTCTGCCCTTCCTTAGTTTTCCAACGATCTATTAAATATCTAGCATCTATCTTCTCTCTCTCTCTCTTTTTTTTTTCTTTTCCTTTCCTTCCCCTCCTTCCTTCCCTTTTAATGAGAAAATAAACGAAGTCTCTCTCCTTCCCTCCCTCTCCAAGTTAAGAGTGCTCATCTCTTCAGCAGAGAAAGCAGGGAATGTTCTCGGTCAAGGCCGCGTAGCCCCAGCATCCCGGAGCTCCGCAGAACTGGAACTCGGAGAAGAGTGAGGCGGAGAGACATCCAGGGAATCGGGAAAACCGGCACCCTGGCCTCCGCACATGGAGCGTCCCTCGCACCCTGGACTGGCCCGGCCCGGTGGGTGTCAGGACTCAACTCCACGTCGCGCTCCCCCGAGGAGGCCCCCCCAGCCCGGCGCTCCGACCCTGCCGCTCCGCACCCACACCCCCACGTCCGCCCAGTCGGGTCAGTGCTCCGCGCAGGTGACCGCCCCCTCTCCGGCTCCCTCCAGTCCACATCCCGGGTCCTCTACCACCGTCTACGCGTTCCTCTTACCTCCTCCTCCGGTCACTAGTGAAGTTTTTACAACCCTCAAAGATCTACACTGTCTCTCTCTCAAATCGGGCAGAGCATCTTTCAACAGAGCGTGAGCAGGTCTCCAGAAACTTTTCGGCCGCCGAGGCACCGGGGTCAGCGACCGTGAGCACACCCCTGGCGCGCATAGCCGGGCGCAGGTCCACCTGTCCCGGTGCACCCCGAGCCGGGGAGCCTGCCCGCCGGCAGCCGCAAAACTCGCCGGCTCGCCCCGCAGAGCCGCGGGGCGCTAGCCGGGCATCGAAAGAGAAATTGGAAATGGGCTGGGGCAGCGGGGACTGGGAAGCGGTGACGATTCTGGATACACACTCACAGGAGCGTGTGTCCACGCCCTGCACACCGAGCGATTGTACCCCGAAGGCGCACACTTCCCGAGATCAGAGCCCTGTGGATGCTCTGAATGTAACCCCCACTCCGGGGCGCATCCATCTCGGAACTGATCATCTTTTCGCCTAGGCGACTTCTCAGTCTGGGTCTGA
Organism: Bubalus bubalis; assembly: GCF_019923935.1. Lineage (NCBI taxonomy): Eukaryota > Metazoa > Chordata > Mammalia > Artiodactyla > Bovidae > Bubalus > Bubalus bubalis. The sequence goes on along the minus strand of NC_059178.1, from coordinate 54,115,077 downwards.
ACCAGCGCCGCGCACGGGAGGATGCGGATCCGGGTGCTCCCGGCGCCCTCGCCCCATCTCCGAGACCCCCCCCCCCCCCCCCACCCCACCCCGGGGCAGGTGCGGGCCCCCAGCCCGGCCGAGCAACAAGCGGGCCGTGCGCGGGGGAGCCGGGTCCCTGTCCGCCTCCGTCCCCGCGTGGGTCACCTCTCCCCGCCCCCCACCGCCAGCCGCGCCAAACGGGCGCCGGGGACGAGAAAGCCGCGCGGGCGACTCACCCCCAGCTTCCTGCTGCGGATTTTCACGTAGCCCTGCTTGACTATGTCGTTAAAGTTGGAGGCCATGGTCGGCGCGCTCGGCTTCCCCGGGTCGAGACCGCCGCCGTCCGCCGCGGGGTCCGCGCAGGTCTCGCATGCAGCCGGCCGCCCCCGAGCTCCCGCCGCCGGGGACGCGGGCGGGGTGGCGGGGCGACCGCGGGCGGGGAGCGAAGGCGGCCCGGCGCTGCGAGCCGCGCGCGCCCTCCGCGTCCCGGTCCTCACCTCCGCCCCCGCCGCGCGCCGCCGCCGCCGCCCCCGGCCAGCACCCTCGGGCCGGCGGCTCCCTCGGCGGCGCGGCGCCGGCCGGAGCGCACCCGCGCCGGGGAGGGGCGGGCCGGGGGGGCGGGCCGACTCGCCCGCGCGCCTCCCTCCCCGCGGCCCGCGCGGCGGCGGAGCCCGGAGACGCTCGCCAGACGCGCTCCATCACTCGCGGCTCCGGCGCCGCGCTCCTCCTGCCGCCCCGCGCCCCGCTCCCACCCCGGCAGCCCGGGCCCGCTGCGCTCTCCCCGGGCGCGGGGTTCTTCCCCGGGCTCTGGCTCTCCACGCCCCGGGCCGCACCCCGGGGACCCCGGGGCGGAGGTGGGGGGGGTATGCTCCCCGGAAGATAGGCCAAGGAGGTGAGAGCGAAACAATTGTTTATTTCGAGGGCCGTGTTTACAGTGCGATTTGATTCCTGCCGCACACACTCGCGTGCCCGGTCTGCGCCCCGTTAGGAAGTGTAAAATCGAGCCCTTCCCGGTGCACACAAAGAGACCGATCGTGCGCATGTGTCTAGTCCCTCGGCTGCTGGGGAGACTGGAGCGATCAGGCGAGGCGCCGGCCGCCGACGTCCTCTCCCGAAGAGGCGCTGGCCCTGGGCTGGAGTGATGTGTGCCCGCGTTTTCCTGAACTGTGGCTAAAAGCGGCTCGTGGCTCCCCGTCTTCTAGAGGAAATGGAGACCACAGCTGCTCCCAGTGGATGCAAATGATTCATTGAAACGTTCCACTCAACAAAGCAACGAAGAACTTTGTCCCCTTAATGTAGGAACACATGACATTCAAGTCGGCTCTTCTCTGTTGTAAAAGAAATCTTAAGCAAAAAATTCTGTTTGATAAGATTGGAGGGAAAAGGACGGAGTATCAAATGCTGGCTGGAGGGAATATAAGGATTTGTGCTAGAGGAAAGGATATTTAATACCTTAGCAGGTAAGGATGTTTCTAAGTAAGGAAAAAATGTGTCAAGATTGAAAATTTTCTAAGTGACTCATTTATAGTCAATATTGAATATAGCCTCAAAAGATCGTGTTTCCTTCTGCTTATTTGGGTGAGCAGTATTTTTCCAAGTTCTAAAATAAATTTTCTTAGCTCTATTGGGAACATAATTGTAAGAGAGAAAGGAAACTACTTGATTGAGGGGAGAAAAATACTAAAATTTGCAGGATAAACTAACATGCCCTTCACCCTACTAAATGGATGCCCCAAGGGTGATTTTTGTCCAGACATTAGCAAGAGTCTCCATCTAAAACCGTTATAACCCAGTGGAAACTCTAACTTATCTAAACAGCCGACTATTCCTATCTGCTCATCTATGTAGCCAACACTGCTTGAAGAAACAATCATGCAGAGGACCAGGTGCTAAGCAGGTCTCAATATATCCAATCACATGGCAATATTTCTTGGGCTGTCACTCTGGAATGAGCTCAAATTCTGACCTTTCCAGAAAACTTGCATAAACTCCCTATTGACTCCATGTGATTCCCCTTTTCCAAACACCTGGAGCATGTGCGTAGTCCTCAGGAGCTAAATCTCTTCAGCTGTGTTGGACTCGTTGTGACCCCATGAACTGTGCTCCTCTGTCCATGGGATTCTCCAGGCAAGCATACTGGAGTGGGTTGCCATTTCCTTCTCCAGGGGATCTTCCCAACCCAGGGATTGAACCCACATCTCTTAGGTCTTCCGCATGGACAGGCAGCTGCTTTACCACTAGTGCCACCTGGGAAGTCCCATGTGCTTCTGTTTTCCTATACTACATGGCTATTATTGGTTTCCTTTATCTGAAGACTGTTTTAGATTTGCAGATACTTTAAATACATTCAGTCCTCTTTGCAACCCAAGGAGATTTGCCATTTAACAGATGAGGAAACTGAAGCTTGGAGATGTTCAGTTTCAGAGGCACAATTTCAAGACAGGTTTTGTGTTCACAATAATATCCCTGACCACTAACTTCCACCATCATTTATATAGTAATTGGTTTCCACAAATTGATTGCAAGCTGTTTGAAGTCAGGGATTAATTTTGTCTCAGCAACAATCTTAGGGCATACTCAAGGATAAGATAAAGGTGGTAGCTCTGGCTTTTAAAGATTATGGAAAGATGATGCCTTTGTTCATACGCTTATGTAGGTCTCTGCTACTGCTGCTGCTAAGTCGCTTCAGTCTTGTCCGACTCTGTGCGACCCCATAGACGGCAGCCCACCAGGCTCCCCCGTCCCTGGGATTCTCCAGGCAAGAACACTGGAGTGGGTTGCCATTTCCTTCTCCAATGCATGAAAGTGAAAAGTGAAAGTGAAGTCGCTCAGTCGTGTCCGACTCCTAGCGACCCCATGGACTGCAGCCTACCAGGCTCCTCTATCCATGGGATTTTCCAGGCAAGAGTACTGGAGTGGGGTGCCATTGCCTTTTCCGATGTAGGTCTCTATAATGCCCTAATATGATTTAACTATTTTCCTGTATTTACTTTTGATTCTTAGATAGCTGGTATAGTAGTTTGTGTGTGTGTGTATATGTGAGTGTGTGTCTACAACAAAATTTCCTCCCCCTCTTTTTAAACTGTTTGTTTGCCTCCTGAAAACACTAGGCTATGCTGTATAAATTTGTCATGTAAATTTTTCCAGATATGGATTGTTTGCTTGTATTCTCATGGCATCATTTATTTTAGTCACCTAAGTCTCAAACTATTAATGTGACTTAGACATTTGAGTACATTCTTCTTTTTATTTTCAAGAATAATTTATGAGGTGTTGTATATATCCTACTGAATCACATCAAGGGTAACAAAATGTCTGATGCTCCCATTTATTGGAGAAATCAAGTCTTGTCAGCCTGATCCATATATTACAAAATTTCCTTCAAACTTCCAGTTAATGGCTTTGCAGCCTCTGATGATCACAGTTTAGATATATTCTTACAGATTGCAACGCTGTGATTTTTCTTATTTGATTTCATTCCTGCATTTATGAATTCTTTTCTTACAAAACTTTCCTTTGCAAACTACAGGACTGCCCTGAAATAGATTCCTTGTAAGAAAGGCAGGGACGATGCTTGATTCTTAACCTTTATCAACCTTTTTTTTTTTTCCCAGAAATATTGACTAGATTATAACAAACACAAAAGGAAACTCTGCTCCTTTTAGAATACCATCAAAGATGGTGTTTTGTGTATGTGATATGTCAACCCAACACAGTGCAAATTCTTTTCACTGTTTGAATTCCTCTATCCTTGACCAAAAGGAGCTGCTTCAGTAAAGGCTTTTTGTGTTTCTGTCAGTTTCCCATGAACCTTAATAGCTTTGCTGTGATCAATCACAAGATATCTCAGGCTCATCTTGCACATTTCCAACTCAGGACCTGGAATCCATTATGTCTTCTAGGAACCTTTGTTCCTTTTAATGGGAAATGAAATTCATTTCCCATAATCTGGTTACCAGCTTGTTCTTTTTGCTACTGATTCTATGCTTTTCAGTTATTGAGAAATGAAACACTTTTCTTTTAGGAATAAATCTTAAAAGAGAAAAATTCTCAGGTTATACAAATATTTCCAGTTCAAATGAATGTTGACAGATTCGATATTTAAGGATTGCTTCTTTTCTTATGTGAAATATTTACAGATTTCCAAATTCAAACCTACCAAACAAGGTGCATTGAGAGATAATAGCTCTCATTTCTGTCCCTTCCTTCTGTTTTCTACTTCTCTTTTTAGGAAGCCATTTTTATTAGTTTGGGGTTTATCTTTCCATTGTTATTTTTGGCTATATAAGACACATGTGTGCTCCTATTTCTATTATTAGTTACCAAAAATTGCATACTGTTCACAGTTTTATCACTATAGTACACATCCTCTAAACCGGGACCTCAAGATCCCCATCTCTTGGCCTGATGGGTCCATGTAATCCACCATCTGAGTCTGGGCTGGATATTTTGATTAACTTCTAGTGGATGGAATGGCAGAAGTGATGGTATGTCCTTCCTAGATTAAGTTATAAAAGACTGTGGCTTCTCTCTTGGGTGATCTTGGTTGGAGGCTCGCCCTTGGGGAAACCAGCTGCCACAATGTAAAGCAATCCTATGAAGAGGCCTGTGTCAATAAACCTGGAAGTCGACCTTCTCAGGCTTTCCAACAGCCAAGGTGACCTACCTCACAGGTGGATTCTCCCTCAGTGAAGCCTTTAAAGACACCACCCAGGCTGACAATTGGAGAAAGACCCAAAGACAATCAGCCACCTAAGTTGCTACTGAAAGTGAAAGTGAAGTTCCTCAGTCATGTCCGACTCTTTGCAACCCCATGGACTGTAGCCTACCAGGCTCCTCCATCCATGGGATTTTCCAGGCAAGAATACTGGAGTGGGTTGCCATTGCTACTAGCTGTTTCTAAATAAAAGAAGTAGTAAGATAACAAATGCTTGTCTCCATCTGCTAATTCAGGGGGTAAGTTATTATTGGTATGCATAAATGGATAAATAAAACAGATTTTGTTACCTGGAAATAGGGTGCAGCCTTAAACCAAAACTGTATAATTGGGGAATGGTTTTGAAATCCATCACTGATCTTGAGGAGGGTATTGGTGAAAGCTTTAAGTAACTTGCACACACTGTTTGCAAAATTTTGGAGACTAAAGACACTGTGAGTGAGATCTTACAATAAAGTAAGGAAAATAATTGGAAATAAGAGGACGGATCTTTCTGGTTAGGTAGTGGAAGGAAACTTAGCAATATACCTTTTTGCAACTATATGGAAACTAGGAAAATATACCTCATAAACTGTGTCATCAAGATAAGATTCCCAGGCAAAGTATTGGTGGAGCAGCCTCTTTCTTCTTCCTATTTAGTAAAATGAGAGAGGAGAGAGATAAATTGAAGAAAGGACCATTAATGAAAAAGGAGCCAAGAACTGATGTTTTTTAATGTTCTCAGCCTTTCCAAGCCAAAATAGTGCCAAAATTAAGAAAGGGCTTTTGAACAAAGATCTAATCTTGGGCACTACTGTGAAAATTTTCTCTAAAGATACAGCCAAGGATATGACTGTAAAATATGTATCTTTTAAGATTTCAGAAAATTAATGATTTTAATCACTTCCTTGGCTGTATCTTTAAGCCAAATTTTTTGGCAGTGTCCTGGATGAGATCCAATAAAGAGATTCACAAGAAACCCACAAAGCTCTTAAAAGAGCTATATATGCAGGAACAGTAACAGACAAAGATAATACAGAATGAGAGGCACTTGGACTCAGAAAACAAAACAAAAAGCTACCTTTCATGAAAAAGTAAATATGATTGATTACTCGGAGGCAGGAATTAAGTGTCTAGAAAGAAGAGTCAAGAATTCTGGAGAAGTATTAGCAGATGGTGATTGCAGCCATGAAATTAAAAGACGCTTACTCCTTGGAGGGAAAGTTAAGACCAACCTAGACAGCATATTAAAAAACAGAGACATTACTTTGCCAACAAAGGTGCGTCTAGTCAAGGCTATGGTTTTTCCTGTGGTCATATATGGATGTGAGAGTTGGACTGTGAAGAAAGCTGAGTGCAGAAGAATTGATGCTTTTGAACTGTGGTGTTGGAGAAGACTCTTGAGAGTCCCTTGGACTGCAAGGAGATCCAACCAGTCCATCCTAAAGGAGATCAGTACTGAATATTCACTGGAAGGACTGATGCTGAAGCTGGAACTCCAATACTTTGGCCACCTGATGTGAAGAGTTGACTCATTGGAAAAGACCCTGATGCTGGGAGGGATTGGGGGCAGGAGGAGAAGGGGACAACAGAGGATGAGATGGCTGGATGGCATCACCGACTCGATGGACATGAGTTTGAGTGAACTCCAGGAGTTGGTGATGGACAGGGAGGCCTGGCGTGCTGTGATTCATGGGGTTGCAAAGAGTCGGACACGACTGAGGGACTGAACTGAACTGAACTGCTTCCTTGATCTTCAGGGCTAATCTAGGAGCTTCCATCATTTTCTCATTTGGATTTCAGAATTGTTAGCAGCCACGATTCTGCATGCTTTTTTCTGCCTCTTTTTGAGCAGGAATATGTATAGTAGTTGTACTGTACTTGTTCCACCATTACATGTTGGAACTGTGGGAGGCAGATTCTTTGTGTTTTTAGATTCAAAGGTCTACAGTTTGAAATCCACATTTGAGAAACTGCCTGAGGTACCACACTTGAAGACCCACACTGACAACAGCACCTGTTTCATATGACAAGATTTGGTACTTTGAACTCATATTCTAAATAGATGAGAATCTGAGGGGTCTTAGGAGAAGGCAATGGTACCCCACTCCAGTATTCTTGCCTGGAAAATCCCATGGACGGAGGAGCATGGTAGGCTGTAGTCCATGGGGTTGCAAGGAGTTGGACATGACTGAGCGACTTCACTTTCACTTTTCACTTTCATGCATTGGAGAAGGAAATGGCAACCCACTCCAGTGTTCTTGCCTGGAGAATCCCAGGGGCGGAGGAGCCTGGTGGGCTGCCGTCTCTGGGGTTGCACAGAGTTGGACACGAGTGAAGCGACTTAGCAGCAGCAGCAGCAGGAAATGTAAACATATTTTGTATGTGAGGGACATGAATCCCTGGGATCCAAAGGGCAGATTGTAGTTGGCAGCTTCGAAAAGGGGTCACAGAGATCCCCACTTCCTTGTAATATCCTCTCCTTCAGTGTGGGCTGGACTTGTTGGATGAAGCCAAGCAAACACGGTAGGGCAGGAGTGATGAGATGTCACTTTCCAGATTAGGTTATCAAAACAACACAGGCATCTTATCGCATTCTCTCAGGGATCTCTCCCCATCTTTAAGGGGCAAAATGAACAGTCCTCTTCTTCAGTGGTGCCCTCTGAAAGTAGTAAGAATCCATGTAAAAACCTGAAATACTAGAAATATAAAATACACCACAGCTTTTCATATTATTTTATGAATAATGTTTTAATGAATCTGGTTTTCCCTTGACTTTAGGATGTTTTGTATATCAGGGGGAAAAGGCTGAGTTAAGCTGGCCTTCTTCCCTTGTATCATAAAGTGTTCCAAGGATGTAGCTTCTCAATGCATTCATCTTAACACATTCTGTGATTGACTTACTAAACTGGTTCTGGTACCTGTTCCCCTGTGAAGCTGGGCGTGGGGAGGGGAGGGCGCCACACCTGCTTGAAATACTCAGGACACCAGGTGGGTGTCCTGCTATCTAACTCACTTCTGACACGGTCTACCCAGAGACGGCATCGATATTCTGAGGGTTAAGAAATCTGACTTTTACCAGACTGCACCCCTTCCTTCCCTCTGCCCACCTCCAGACTCCAGTCACAAGTCTAAGCAGTTACCTCTACCTCTGACTGACTGCATAGACATCAGAGGTTTCCAAGCCCCCCACCACCCCGCCCCTTCTCTGGTTTGATTTTGGTTCATTTGCTAAAGTGGCTCACAGAGCTCAGAGAAACATTTTACTTACTAGGTTATTGGTTTATTCCATGGCCTCTATGAGTTCACACTGCTCTCCCACCACCTCCATGTGTTCACCTACCTGGAGGCTCTCCAAATCTCATCATTTGGAGTTTTAATCGAGGCTCTATTTGCATAGGTGGGCTTCCCAGGTGGCGCTAGTGGTAAAGAACTGCCTGCCAATGCAGGAGCTAGAGGAGACATGGGTTTGATCCCTGGGTCCAGAAGATCCCCTGGAGGAGGAAATGGTAACCCACTCCAGTATTCCTGCCAGGATAATCCTATGGACAGAGGAGCCTGGTGGGCCACAGTCCATGGGCTAGAAAAGAGTTGGACATGACTGAATAACAGAGCACGCACACACTCACATTACATAAGCATGAGTAATTAAATCATAAACTTTAATTGACTCGACCTCCAGCCCCTCTCTCTGGTCCCTGGGAGGTCAAGAGGGTGAGGCTGAAAATCCAAAACTCCAATCACAGGATTGGTTCTCCCAACAACCAGCCTCCAACCTTAGGTGACTTCTGGGGATTCCAAAGTCATCTCATTGACATCACTAAAGAAACTATGACCTCTTGACCTCTTAGGAATTTCCAAGGGTTTTAGAATCTTTGCACTAGAACCAAGTAGAAGACCAAATATACATTTCTTAAGTCACAGTATCAGTCCTACTGGGTCTCCTTCTTTTCTAATATTTGAACTTCTTCATGTTCATACTGTTAGAATTCCTCTTCTGGTTTATTTTTATTCTATTCCCAATAGGCTTTGCCTTTCAAAGAGGACTAAGGACTGAGGCCCAGGTCACTTACTCCACTTACACATTTTGTTGTTGTTGTTTAGTCAATAAATCGTGTCCAGCTCTTTTGTGACCCCATGGACTGTAGCCTGCTAGGCTCCTCTATCCACGGCATTTCTCAGACAAGAATACTGGAGTGGGTTGCCATTTCCTCCTGCAGGAGATTTTCCCAGCTCAGGGATTGAACCCTGGTCTCCTGCATTGGCAGATATATTCTTTACTGCTGAGCCACCAGGGAAGCCCGATTTATATGATGCAACATCACAAATATCTTCATGATTTTAAATTAATATATTTGTTATATATACAGCTGAAAAAAGTATCTTTGATATTTGCATTTCTAGTCCATTTCTTCTTTCTAATAGTTTGAGTTCCTTTCTTTTGATTATGTTTACAAGATGTAACATTAAACATCATAATTGATGCTTTTGAACTGTGGTGTTGAAGACTCTTGAGAGTCTCTTGGACTGCAAGGAGATCAAAGCAGTCAATCCTAAAGGAAATCAGTCCTGAATATTCATTGGAAGGACTGATGCTGAAGCTGAAACTCCAATACTTTGGCTACCTGATGCAAAGAACTGACTCATTTGAAAAGACCCTGATGCTGGGAAAGATTGAAGGTGGGAGGAGAAGGGGATGACAGAGGATGAGATGGTTGGATGGCATCATCGACTTGATGGATATGAGTTTGAGCAAGCTCTGGGAGTTGGTGATGGACAGGGAAGCCTGGCATGCTGTAGTCCATGGAGTTGCAAAGAATCAGACACAACTGAGCAACTGAACTGAACGGAACAAGATATAGGTCTATTCTTTTCTGATTAATTATCTGTTGTTTTTAGTAATAAGTTCCATTCATTTTGGAGCTTCCCTGGTGGCTCAGAAGTTAAAGCATCTGCCTGCAATGCAGGAGACCCGGGTTCGATTCCTAGGTCGGGAAGATCCCCTGGAGAAGGAAATGGCAATCCACAACAGCACTCTTGCCTGGAAAATCCCATGGATGGAGGAGCCTGATAGGCTACAGTCCATGGGGTCACAAAGAGTAGGACACGACTGAGCGACTTTGCTTTCACTTTCCATTCATTTTAGTTTTTGCTTACCTTTAACATATAGCTTAAAAAATAGGCCAAAAGATTTTATAAATTCAATAACTATATTCCAGCTATATGTAGTCATAGTCCTATTCCTAGAGTCAGCCATATTTTAAAAGTCTTATGTTTAGTTATTTGAGGGTTACTCCAAATTAAGTGAAAGCTTGCCCTACTGTTTATTTCTCAATTTCAGAATTTATCTGGTATCAATTTTTTTCAAGGATTAATGCTTTTTTCCCATATCTAGAATTATACTGTGAGAATCATTGATCTTGTAGAACTACATATTTGATCAATTGTTTAAGTTACCTAATCATCATTATTTTTATGAGAGGTTTAGTCACACATTTGATAATTTGAGAAACAATAATCTTGTAAAGTATCAGAATGTAAGTAATATAGCTAATAATGTTAATAAGTTCGTAGGTGCCTGTGGTGCTGGAGAAGGCTCCTGTGAGTCTCTTGCACAGTGAGATCAAACCAGGCAATCCTAAAGGAAATCAACCCTGAATAGTCATTGGAAGGACTGATGCTGAAGCGGAAGTTCCAATTCTTTAGCCACCTGATGCAAAGAGCTGACTCAGTGGAAAAGACCTTGATGCTGAGAAAGATTGAAGACAAAAGGAGAAAGGGATGGCAGATGATGAGATGGTTAAATAGCACCATAGACTCAATGGACATGAATTTGAGCAAACTCCAGGGGATAATGGAAGACAAAGGATACGGTTGTACTTCAGTCTGTGGGGTCGAAAAAAGCTGGACACACTTAGGGACTGAACAAAAAGAATAATCTAAGTTTAAAACTTCCACTGGGTGTGGCTGAATATTTCCCCAGGTGGTCTGACCAATCATTTTTGCACCGAACTCTGTCTTTAAGGGAAAGTTCACTGAAGATGCCTGCACATAAAGGATGAGCAGTGAGTTATCCTTACCCCTTACAGAATTCAGAAAGGAATGTTATCTTCTAAGGAGTTACATGGTTGGGGTCAAAACAAAAACATGATCCTTATGGTTGAGCACATGTTCTGCCATTGGGGAGGTCTGGTGAAGGCATCCTGCAGCTGCACCCTTAGAGAGGAGGGAAGAGGCCCAAATAGCTAGAGAAAAATTTTATGTTTAAATTTTTCTTATCTTGCCTTAAAATAGGATTTTTTTCCCCTCAACACAATCCCTTATAAAAGAAAAACATGAACAGGAATAATAGGTGGGATGCTCCTATATTGGAGTTCCACAACCCCGAGGTTGACTGCCCACTAGGACTAGAGAGATACTATCCTTGCAAATCTGTCTAGTTCAAGATAAACACTCAACATTCCCATCTCTACTAGTTTCTTAACAAATCTTTGATGCTAGTCTTACATATGATGTTCAGCTTCTCTGTTTTTCAAAAACATCATTAATCTTTGCCACTCACATTTCATCTCTGAAACCTTATTTGTTGGAGAAATAGCAAGAGCATCAGAGCAAGACAAATGATAACTTCCATGAGCCTCAGTTTTTTGGCAATTAACCAAGGTGAATATCAATGATTTAGAGATGTCTGTTAACATTAGGTGATATGATGTCCCTGGTACAGTGCCCATCACATAGTTTATATTAAAATGAATATCAACTGTCCTCTTCTGTCTTAAATAATTGTTTTGGTATAAGGGTTTAGCCTTTCTGTATTTCTAGGGACATTATATCTTGAATCACAGATAATCAATGTCATCTAAATGTATCACAACTGTCCTTCATTATTTTTCAACTTGAAGAGACAATTAAACTTGTTTTAGAAAAAAATAGCTTATTTACTTCAAACTAATGACCAGTCCAAATATATATATATATATATATATATATATATATATATATGTATATATACACATTCATTGGAAAAAACCCTCATGCTGTGAAAGATTGAGGGCAGGAGGAGAAGGGGGCAACAGAGAATGAGATGGTTAAATGGCATCACTGACTCAATGGACATGAGTTTGAGCAAACTCAGGGAGATAGTGAAGGACAGGAAAGCCTGGTGTGCTGCAGTCCATGGGGTTACAAAGAGTCACACATGACTTAGCAACTGAACGACAACAATGATCTTAAGTTTCTTTAGTAAAATTAAAGTGGGTATCCAATGCAAACAAAATGTTCCGTATAATCAGTTTGATGATCAAATGACAGATGAAAGCAGCATAACTTTAAAGCATATTATAAATACAAATTGCATTATCTATAACTCCATTCACTACAAATCATTTGAAAAATATTTAGAAGTTAAAAGAAAAAGAACATTTACTTCAACAAAGACTGCACTTAACTCTCTAAAGCAGACTTAGATAAATATCACAGATATTTGCTTGTTCATGGTGTGAAAAAAATTCAGCATACAGCGTGGCAGCCTACCCCAACCTTTTTGGCATCAGGACTGGTATTGTGGAAGACAATTTTTCCGTGGACTGGGGTGGGGGGAGGGTGGTTTCAGGATGATTCAAGAATATTACATTTATTGTGCATTTTATTTCTGTCATTATTACATCAGCTTCACCTCAGAACATCAGGCATTAGATCCAGGCATTAGGTTCGGAACCCCAGCAGTGAGGAATATAGAGAACCATTTAAATAAATAGAAGCAGTTACTGAATTAAAGTATGCAAAAGCGACTCATAAAGGGTACTTACCACACATTTTTAAATAAAAAGAATATTGATTCTAAATAAAGAGACAGCGTGTTGTATAAAAATAGAGCTGGATAAATTAAGAATGTACATGAAAGATAGAAGCTTAAACCTTCCTCTGAAAGAACAAGTCAGAATCATCAGAAAAGAAACTCAAATCAGTGACAAGAAGTTTATTCTTAAGGAGCATTTAAAAAGTGAATAGGAAAAAGACAATGGGAGGAATTGTTCTGTTCCTCTGAGGATACGCCAGCATATACTAAGGCTGAATGATGGCTCTCTGGCTTAGTGAGTCATAGGAGATTTTATAGACCACGGGGACCAGGCAAGGCTCTGGGTCAGTTGTGACTCAGAGAGGCAATTTCTCACCAAGTTTCACAAACCCTAGTGATTCATCAGTGTCTTCCTTCTTCAATCCCTTCTCATTACCACGGCAATTCATACAACTCAAGGGAGTCAGAAAAGGTGTCAGTTTATCTTCTATTCCCTGAATTTCAAATATCCATTGGAGCAAGTTCCAATCAGAACACAGTTGTAAATATCAGGTGCATAATGTCATTTAATTCAGGCAAAGCGAGAAAAACAGGATCACTGGAAAATGTCTGTGGAACTATCTGACTGCTTAAAAATATGTTGCATTTATGCTGTAATATCAGATCCCACTCCCCAGGTGGCTCATTGGTAAAGAATCTGCCTGCCAATGCAGGAGACACAGGAGGCGGGGTTTGATGCCGGGGTCAGGAAGATCCCCTGGAGGAGGAAATGGCAACCTACTCCAGTATTATTGCCTGGGAAATCTCATGGACAGAGGAGCCTGGCAGTCTACACTCCATGAGGGTGCAAAAAGTTAGACATGACTGAGTGGCTGAATACTCATCAGATCCATGGCAGATAATTAAGATAAGAAACTAGAACACTTCCTAACACCATACACAAAAATAAACTCAAAATGGATTAAAGATCTCAACGTAAGACCAGAAACTATAAAACTCCTAGAGGAGAACATAGGCAAAACACTCTCTGACATACATCACAGCAGGATCCTCTATGACCCACCTCCCAGAATATTGGAAATAAAAGCAAAAATAAACAAATGGGACCTAATTAACCTTAAAAGCTTCTGCACATCAAAGGAAACTATTAGCAAGGTGAAAAGACAGCCTTCAGAATGGGAGAAGATAATAGCAAATGAAGCAACTGACAAACAACTAATCTCGAGAATATACAAGCAACTCCTACAGCTCAACTCCAGAAAAATAAATGATCCAATCAAAAAATGGGCCAAAGAACTAAATAGACATTTCTCCAAAGAAGACATACAGATGGCTAACAAACACATGAAAAGATGCTCCACATCACTCATTATCAGAGAAATGCAAATCAAAACCACTATGAGGTACCATTTCACACCAGTCAGAATGGCTGCGATCCAAAACTCTACAAGTAATAAATGCTGGAGAGGGTGTGGAGAAAAGGGAACCCTCTTACACTGTTGGTGGGAATGCAAACTAGTACAGCCACTATGGAGAACAGTGTGGAGATTCCTTAAAAAACTGGAAATAGAACTGCCTTATGATCCAGCAATCCCACTGCTGGGCATACACACTGAGGAAACCAGAAGGGAAAGAGACACGTGTACCCCAATGTTCATCGCAGCACTGTTTATAATAGCCAGGACATGGAAGCAACCTAGATGTCCATCAGCAGATGAATGGATAAGAAAGCTGTGGTACATATACACAATGGAGTATTATTCAGCCATGAAAAAGAATACATTTGAATCAGTTCTAATGAGGTGGATGAAACTGGAGCCTATTATACAGAGTGAAGTAAGCCAGAAAGAAAAACACCAATACAGTATACTAACGCATATATATGGAATTTAGAAAGATGGTAACAATAACCCTGTGTACGAGACAGCAAAACAGACACTGATGTATAGAACAGTCTTATGGACTCTGTGGGAGAGGGAGAGGGTGGGAAGATTTGGGAGAATGGCATTGAAACATGTAAAAGATCATGTATGAAATGAGTTGCCAGTCCAGGTTCGATGCATGATACTGGATGCTTGGGGCTGGTGCACTGGGACGACCCAGAGGGATGGAATGGGGAGGGAGGAGGGAGGAGGGTTCAGGATGGGGAACACATGTATACCTGTGGCGGATTCATTTTGATATTTGGCAAAACTAATACAGTTATGTAAAGTTTAAAAATAAAATAAAATTAAAAAAAAAAAGAACAAATGCAAAGCTTTCTGCTTACTTGAGTTCACTTCAGTACTATTTGAATATTAGATCTCCTTAAGATTAATTGCCAGGAGAAATATCAATAACCTCAGATATGCAGATGACACCACCCTTATGGCAGAAAGTGAGGAGGAACTAAAAAGCCTCTTGATGAAAGTGAAAGTGTAGAGTGAAAAAGTTGGCCTAAAGCTCAACATTCAGAAAACGAAGATCATGGCATCCGGTCCCATCACTTCATGGGAAATAGATGGGGAAACAGTGGAAACAGTGTCAGACTTCATTTTTTCGGGCTCCAAAATCACCGCAGATGGTGACTGCAGCCATGAAATGAAAAGACGCTTACTCCTTGGAAGAAAAGTTATGACGAACCTAGATAGCATATTGAAAAGCAAAGACATTACTTTGCCAACAAAGGTTCATCTAGTCAAGGCTATGGTTTTTCCAGTGGTCATGTATGGATGTGAGAGTTGACTGTGAAGAAAGCTGAGCGCTGAAGAATTGATGCTTTTTTTTTTTTTTTGATTCTCTTTAATTTTATTTTATTTTTGAACTTTGGATGGGGAACACATGTATACCTGTGGCGGATTCATTATGATATTTGGCATAACTAGAATTGATGCTTTTGAACTGTGGTGTTGGAGAAGACTACTGAGAGTCCCTTGGACTGCAAGGAGATCCAACCAGTCCATTCTGAAGGAGATGAGCCCTGGGATTTCTTTGGAAGGAATGATGCTAAAGCTGAAACTCCAGTACTTTGGCCACCTCATGTGAAGAGTTGACTCATTGGAAAAGACTCTGATGCTGGGAGGGATTGGGGGCAGGAGGAGAAGGGGACGACAGAGGATGAGATGGCTGGATGGCATCACTGACTCGATGGACATGAGTCTGAGTGAACTCCGGGAGTTGGTGATGGACAGGGAGGCCTGGCGTGCTGCGATTCATGGGATCACAAAGAGTCGGACACGACTGAGCGACTGAACTGAACTGAACTGAAGATTAATTTATGTCTTTATCATAGCAGTTCTCTGAAACTGAAAGGAGATTAAAAATAGCCTACACAACAAAGATAGAAGATAAAATAGATGGCAAGGAACCACAAAATGGAGAATTGTTTTTAAAATACATAAAGATTAACACCAAGAAATGATGGCTTTGAAAGTGAAAATTTGGAAAGTTTCACTAACTATATGTCATACTTTATTATATCTTATAAGCCCACAATATATTCATGAGATGTTTGTAATTCAAATGTGACTATTTTCTAGGTAATGTTAAATGTCTCAATTTAAAAAATGTAAAAATGTATAACAGCACTATATGAAAAAAAACTATCAAATTTTAATGGACCTGTAAAAGGCAGACGGAAATAAATAACATTTTACAATTTGTAGTAATAGCTGTATGTTAATTGTAAAGCACTAGTCAAATTCCAACCACAACTTTTTTTTTAAAACAACTACTCAGTTCGAAGTGTATTTTGGTCAAAGAAGTAGTTAAAGTTCAGTAGATTAATTAAAATATGTAATAAAGGTACATGATAAGAAAATACTATGGGCCATATACTCAGAGTTTACCAAGATATAAATTCATGGTAGTAAATTATATCATTATTAAAAATAAAGGATAAATTGAATGGAATGTATTGAGTGTACTTTGTAAGTAAGCCTTCATTAATCCTTACAGATACCCTGAAAGGTATTTATCACTCTAAAGATTAAAAAAAACTCAAGTGCAGAGGGGTTAAAGTAAACTGCTGCAAATACAGTTTCTATATATTTTATCTGTCTGGATTAGGAACTTGCAATTTTTACTGCTGTAATTTTCTCAAGAATAGAAATAAATAAACTATTTAACAACAATATATTTTCAGTGAAATAAAATAGAAGGATTGTTATGCTAGTTATAAGTACATGCAAATTAAAAAATAGCTAATAGTAATAGTAATATTGATGAGTCCGGGAGTGACTCATTAGTATTTCTGAAAATACTGATCTAATCATCAAAGAAGGTAAATTATAAATACAATTGAAAATGAAAGAACAAAATATGTAATGATTTTTAAATGTAAAGAAAATAGTGTTACATATAAAGTTATGCTGAACAATTTAATGAATGGAAACACATCCTTAAAGATAGAATCAAAACTGTTTTTAAGGTTAACAGTTTTAATAGTGTTAGTCGCTTAGTCATGTCCAACTCTGCCACCCCATGGACTATAGCTTGCCAGTTTCTTCAGTCCATGGAATACTCCAGGCCAGAATACTGAAGTGGGTAGCCATTCCCTTCTCCAGGGGATCTTCCTGACCCAGGGACTGAACCCAGGTCTCCTGTATTGCAGGCAGATTCTTTACCATCTGAGACAGCAGATTCATTCACAGTTCAACAAATTAATTAAGCTATTAATTAAAACAGCAGTTATACTCTGGGCATTGTCCTAAGCACAAAGCCTATGTCTGTGAATATTACACAGACATGACCATAATGAGACATCACCTCATGCCTGTTAGAATGGCTACTATGAAAAAACAAACAAACAAGAAATAACAAATGTTGGCAAGAATACAGAGAAAAGGGAACCCTTGTGCACAGTTGATAGGAATGTAAATTGGTAAAGCCATTATGAAAACAGTATGGAGGTTCCTCAAAATATTAAACCTAGAACTTCCATTGTTGTTGTTGTTCAGTTGCTAAGTTGTGTCCAATTCTGTGACCCTATGGACTGCAACATGCCAGGTTTCCCCATCCTTCACTATCTCCTGGAGTTTGCTCAAATTATTGTCCATTGAGTTGGTGATACTATCCAACCATCTCATCCTTTGCTGCCCTCTTCTACCATTTCTGAGTATTTATCTGAAGAAAATAAAAACACTAACCAGAAAAGATAAAGGCACCCCCATGTTCCAGCAGCTTTATTTATAATAGATGAGATATGGAAACAACCTAAATGTCTGTTAGTAGGTGAATGAATACAGAAATTGTGAGATACATACATATAAATATGAGTATTATTCAGTCATTAAAAGTAGTGAAATCTAGCCATGTGCAGTGACACAGTGGGGCCTCCAGGTACTATGCTAAGTGAAATAAGTCAGATGTAGAAACACAAACCCTGTATGTTTTTACTTACATGTGGATTCTCAGAAAGAAAAACAAACAGTACATTCATAGATATGGAGAATGGATAGGTAGTTGCCCTGGGTGAAGGATGGGAGAAATGGATGAAATTTTTTGTTGTTTTTGTTTAAATAAGTTGAATATAAAATTAAATTAAAAAGAGAGACCAACCTAGCTCAAGCCCTCATCTTTTTAAGTACGATATGAAGGAATAAGAGCTTCCCTGGTGGCTCAGTGGTAAAAAAGCTTCCTGCAATGCAGGAGATCCAGATTCAATCCCTGGTTTGGGAAGGTATGCTGGAGAAGGGAATGGCCATGCACTCCAGTATTCCTGCCTGGAGAATTCCATGGACAGAGGAACCTGGCAGGCTACAGTCCGTGGGGTCACAAAGAGTCGGACACGACTGAGCGACTAACCTCCTGAAGCAATAAACTAATCATCATGGATGACACTGAAAAAATTAAAATTAAATTCCAGTCATTGTTTGCTGAAACCAATAAATACCTAAGACCTGATCATTTCTTGGTACATTAAAGAACAGGTTATTCATATATTGCATAGTGTGCTAGAGAAAATAACTAAAAAAGTGTTCAGATTAATTTTACATAGCTATGAGAACATTCATCCAATATGGAAAATAATGGTAAGAAAAATAATTCAAGTGAAACTCATGGTGAGATTGGGCATTCTGTCTGCAATCTGCCCCAATCAGCTCTAGTGTTGTCGTTGACCTTCCAATATGGGTCCTTTTAGCTTCTGTCAGTTGGAGATCAAGTTTGGTGCAGAAGCCAAGGAAAGGTATACTCTCTGATGAAAATGTGAGCCCAAGCTCCAGAACACATGCTCTCTGGAACAGGTGGTGGGCGGGGCTACTTTGTGGTGAATCTCAACAGTTCTCACGGGACTGGTACAGTTCACATCCAGATCGGCGTGCTGGGTGCAGTGTCTCTGCACTGGCAGCCGCCATCTTGAGCTGACCGGATGTCCTGTGAAGCGCTTCTGCCCACCGCCGGCAGCTGAGGTGTCGGGCGCCATTTTGCTCCATTTTGCTCCAGGTCTGAAAGGCCCGGTGTGAGTCCTCTGCTTGCCGCATTCTTGGAGCCAGTGAAACCTGACTAAGCACAAAGGAAAACAAGGCTAGACTTTATTACCCAGATTCTATTTTTATCTCCCGAGCATTGTTCATGGGTTTGACTGGTGACACTGTCCCTTGGGGAGATTCCTCATTGTGGACAGTTTTGATAGAAGGGATCTTCCCACCAGGGGATCCTTCCCACCTCTCAAGGAACATCACGGTTCCCAGACCCATCTGCCAGGGTTCTGGATCCTGGAAGGACAAGCACAGGCTGCATCTGGGCCATGAGGCATTCTCTCTGGGAATCTTGTGTCTTGGCCTCAGAACAAGCTCGCTTCTCTTGTGTGCCTGGCTGTGACTGGCTGTCTCTCCATTAGAGCTCCTTTGGCTCCTGTCCTACAAGTCCAATTTCATCCTTCTGACCATTCTGTGTGTCCCCAGTAGTCACCAGTCAAGGTCTTCCTAGTTTAAGATGGCTTGTGTAACTTGCACATAATACCAGCTAGCAAGATAGGAACATAAAATTTTCAATGAATATTCTAACAGTGAAATTAAAATGAAGTTATAAAATTAAGATGTTGAACTTACTTCTTTCCTCTAAGAAGCTTAAGAATGGGTTAAGAGGAAATTCTCAGTAAAATAGAATAGGCACATAGACATTTCATTAAAATGTGAAAATCTATTTGGTAAAATTCAATATCTACACATTTACTAAAAACTCTTCATAATATGGGGCTTCACTTGTGGTTCAGCTGGTAAAGAATCCGCCTGCAATGCGGGAGACCTGGGTTCAATCCCTGAGTTGGGGAGATTCCCCTGGAGAAGGGAATGGCTACCCACTCCAGCACTCCGGCCTGGAGAATCTCATGGACTGTATAATCCATGGGGTTGCAAAGAGTCAGACATGACTGAGCCATTTTCACTTTCTTCATAATAGGAGCATTCGTTTATTTATGTAACAAAGTCTTTCCTTATTTTGTAATTTTTCCCAATTTTTTTAACTAATTTTTTTTTGGGTATAGTCACATTACAATGTTGTGTTAGTTTCTGCTGTACAGTAAAGTGAATCAGTTATATGTATACATGCGTGTATGGGTGCTAAGTCACTTTAGTTGTGTCTGACTCTTTGTGACCCCATGGATTGCAGAATACCAGGCTGTGGTTCTCCAGGCAAAAATACTGGAGTGAGTTGCAATGCCCTCCTCCAGGGGATCTTCCCAACCCAGGGATCAAACCCACATCTCTATGTCCCCTGCATTGGCAGGCAGATTCTTTACCAGTAGTGCCACCTGGGAAGCCCTTATCAGTTCAGTTCAGTTGCTCAGTCATGTCTGACTCTTTGTGACCCCATAGACTGCAGGAAACCAGGCCTCCCAGAGCTTGCTCAAACTCCCAGAGCTTGCTCAAACTCATGTCCATTGAGTTAGTGATGCCATCTGTGCTGCTATAGGAAGCCCTATACTTATACATATATTCCCTCTTTTTGGATTTCCTTCCCATTTAGGTCACCACAGAGCATTGAATTCCCTGTGCTATATCATGGGTTGTCATTTGTTCATCTATTTTATACATCAGTTCAGTTCAGTTCAGTTCAGTCGCTCAGTCGTGTCTGACTCTTTGCAACCCCATGAATTACAGCACGCCAGGCCTCCCTGTCCATCACCAACTCCCGGAGTTCACTCAAACTCAGGTCCATCGAGTCAGAGATGCCATCCAGCCATCTCAGCCTCTGTCGTCCCTTTCTCCTCCTGCCCCCAATCCCTCCAGCATCACAGTCTTTTCCAATGAGTCAACTCTTTGCATGAGGTGGCAAAGTACTGGAGTTTCAGCTTTAGCATCATTCCTTCCAAAGAAATCCCAGGGCTGCTCTCCTTCAGAATGGACTGGTTGGATCTTCTTGCAGTCCAAGGGACTCTCAAGAGTCTTCTCCAACACCACAGTTCAAAAGCATCAATAGTATTGTATAAATGTCAATTCCAATCTCTCAATCCATTCTACTTCCCCTTACCCCCTCATATCCTTATGTTTACTATATCTCTATTTCTGCTTTGCAAATAAGTTTATCTCTATAATTTTTCTAGATTCCACATATAAGTGTTGTTATATGGTATTTGCTTTTCTCTGATTTACTACTTCACTCTGACAGCCTCTAGGTCCATCCACATCTCTGAAAATAGCACAGTTTCAGTTTTTTTTTTAATTGTCCTTCTTTTATGGCTGAGTAATAGTCCACTGTATGTATGTACTACATTTTTATCCATTCCTCTGTTGATGGACATCTAGGTTGCTTCCATGTCCTGCCTATTATAAATAGTGCTGCAATGAACATTGGGGTGCATGTCTTTTTGAATTATGGTTTTCTCCAGGTATATATCCAGAAGTGGGAGCTCTGGGTCATATGGTAATTCTATTTTTAGTTTTTTAAAGGAACCTCCATACTGTTCATATGGCTGTACAAAATTTGCATTCCCCCCAACAGTGTATGAGGGTTCCTTCTTCTCCACACCCTCTCCAGCAATTATTGTTGTAGATTTTTTTATGATGGCTATTCTGACTGATGTGAGGTGATACCTCTATGGGGGCAAGGACACTGACAGCAGAAGCCTCAGGAAAATATTATTATGACTATTTTGTTTGTTTTTTGTTACCAACATTTTTCACAATAAAAACAATTGTAGAAAATCCAGAAAACAGGAGATTATCAGAAGATTAATTTACATAAACCTTTTAAAGCAGTTGGGACAATATATGTGGTTCTATTAGCTTAGATAGCAATACCTTAAATGCCTTAAGGTCACAAAAGTATCATCGTGCAAGACCCCAGGATCCTAAACCCAGCTGACTCCAAGGCTTCTGCTTGTAGGGCAAGCTTGTTACACTCAGACTAACTGCATTCCAAATACTGCATGGAAATCATTTGATTGATATGATGAATCACTTAATTGTTGTCTCATTGCCCATAGTATCCATGCTAACCTTTCTTTTTTTTTTTTATGAATTCTGTTGGTATTTCTGGCATATTCTATGTTCATTTTATCCTTCAGTCATTCATTTATTCATTCAACAAATATTTATGGAGCACTTATAATGGGATGGGGTATTCTAGACACTTGGCAAAACAGTGGTGAACAAGACAGACAAGAACTTCTGCCCTTCTGGAACTGAAATTTTAGTGAAAATAAAAAAGAAAACAAAGTACTGTAGTGTTTTAGGTTGTGAAAACCCTAAATTTAACTCTAAACAGAAGGAAGCAAAGCATTCAACACATTTCTTCCAATATCTTTACAGGAGTTGCTAGATGGTTCTTGCTGGAGGCACGGAATAGGTACCACATTTATGTTATAGAAGAGAAATTAGACTCACAGAGATTAGATCGCTGTGGCAGGATACCTGACTTGTGGGGCATTTAGCACCAAGCATCTAAGAGTAGAGTCTGGGCTAAACCATACCTGCATTATCCCAAACTCAGCCTTTCCTCACATAGGGTAAATCTGAATTGTCTTTAGGAATAGGTTCTTATCGGGCAAGGAAGAAGAACAGATCTTAAGAATTATGAGGACATTTTCCTCATGTCTGTGGAGTAATGAAATACTGTAGCTGATGTCTGGAGAATCATTACTGAAGATATGGAAAGTAACTGTGTATCAACGTGATTCATCCAATTCAAAGATATGCTTTTGTCTTAGATGACAATCTGTACTGTAAATAATCCAGCGACTGCTCTCTCCTGGGGCCTCAACTAAAATAATATATCTTCTTGAGGCTGTTTCTTTTTTTTTTTTTTTCCTGGCATCTCCATGTTTTCAGACAAAAGTCAATAAATAATTTCTTTATCCTTGATAATAAAAGTAATTAATATTATATTATTGAAAATGCATTCAGTTCAGTTCAGTTGCTCAGTCATGTCCGACTCTTTGTGACCCTGTGGACTGCAGCACGCCAGGCTTCCCTGAGAGTCACCAACTCCCAAAGCTTGCTCAAACTCATGTCCACTGAGTCAGTGATGCCATCAAACCATCTCATCCTCTATCATGTCCTTCTCCTCCTGCCTTCAATCTTTTCCAGCATCAGGGTCTTTTCAAATGAGTCAGTTCTTCACATCAGGTGGGCAAAGTATTGGAGCTTCAGCTTCAGCATATGTCCTTCCAATATTCAGGACTGATTTCCTTTAGGATAGACTGGTTGGATCTCCTTCCAGTCAGAGACTCTCAAGGGTCTTCTCCAATACCACAGTTCAAAAACATCAATTATTTGGGATAGAAAATGCATAGATTTAATATTTTCTAATGTAAACACTGAATTACATATCCAATGTAATAAACTGAGCACTCCATTATTATAAAGACAATTTCTGATATGCATTTCCATATATACAGTTTAGCACATATTAATTTGAATATGGTAAATACTCAATAAAAATTAATATGTGGGGTGAATCAATAATACATTTTATAATTAGGAAAATAAGAGATAAAAAGGAAATATCAAATGTGACTGGAATCCTTTTAAGAATCAGAACATTTTGAGGATAAATGTTGGACTTTAATTTCTTGTTTTTATGTGAAGCTGAAAATTGACAAAGTTTTAGAATAAAGTGAACAAAACAACTTGGCTTCCTGGTACACGGGTTAACGTCAAATACATTGATTCTGCTCTAGGGCCAGATGACTCTTGTGAAGATTATAAAAAGGATATATTTTCCATGAGTTTTATTGATTTCTTGACAAGGAATTTAAGCTTAAGAGGAGGGGGAGAAAAAAATGGTCGGATATATCTGTAATATGGATAGGATGCAGGAAATCTTGTCTGTCAAGGGATAAAGAAAGTCAATAAAAGGAAGCCTCAGCAGTTCTTGGGAGAAATTATTATAAAGCATATCAGAAATCATGTTCATGACTTTGGATGGCACAACATATGGGTCAGAGATAGCCTGAACTTGAGATTTAAATATGAGTAGAAAAATGCAATCACAAGGTATTACAGGATCCCGAGAGCTAGAATATAGGCATGTAGAAATGTACATCATACAAAAGGAACATGTCTGATAGAATGTTCCAGTTATTGATTGCCATGGATAGAAATGCATCTAACTATGCACGCCTTCATATGCCTAAGAATATAAGCATGGTGGGCTACATGTGAGTGAGGAAGAGAGAAAGGAAGAGACAAAGAAATGAGAAGAAGTCAGAAAGAGAGAGAGACAGAGAGGGAAGAAGGAAGAGAGAGACTGCAGGAGAAAGAGAATAAAGGAACCAGGGAAGAACAGAAGAAGAGAAAGCTAGAGAAAAGGAGAAGGGGTCCAGAGGGAGACAGGGAGGGAAAGAGGAAGGCAGGGAAAAGGGAGAAAGAGAGAGAGGTACTAAAGCTATTTTCCTCAGATGGAAAAGAATAGGTGATCTAAACAGCTCCTGTTTGTGTCTCCAATAACAGATTGTGATATGGAAGGCTATATTTTCAAAGATATGTTCAGATGAGTTCTTCTACTAAAGTCAGAATTATGATTATCTTCAAGTAGTTGGAGTGAGTGTTTGAAAAGGAGATTTGAATTTTTATGGTCTTCAAGAATAAAGCTGGGATACAGAGGTGGAATGCATAAGAAAGGATTTTTTTTTTCTTCATTCACTGCAGTCATTCAGAAATAGTTCTTTCTGAGCTATTCAGGCGGAGAAGGGAATGGCACCCCACTCCAGTACTCCTGCCTGGAAAATCCCATGGATGGAGGAGCCTGGAAGGCTGCAGTCCATGGGGTCGCTGAGGGTCGGACATGACTGAGCAACTTCACTTTCACTTTTCACTTTCATGCGTTGGAGAAGGAAATGGCAACCCACTCCAGTGTTCTTGCCTGGAGAATCCCAGGGACGGCGGAGCCTGGTGGGCTGCCATCTGTGGGGTCACACGGAGTCGGACACGACTGAAGTGACTTAGCAGCAGCAGTAGCAACAGAGCTATTCAGGAAGAGTGTATCCTATTTCATGGGATCATATTTTGCCACCAGGGGAAGTTTCAAGAGACTCTTATTTTATTTCCTGAATTACTTTATAATAAATAACTTATCTTATCATTTCTATTCTGGGGGAAAAAAAACTTTTTAATTTTGTTTTTGTTCTCAGGTTAATCATGTAGGAAAAGATAATGAACCCTTATTGAAGGGGTGAGGATGGCAGGGTAGAAAAACCTCAAACCATCTGTCACTTGAGTGCCTGTTTTCCTCAGATCTTTCACCTGCACCTTCTCATTCAATTATCCCTGATATAAGAAAAGTGTTATTATTCCGAACCACTTGATAGGCAAGCTAAATCTGGATAAAGCAACCCGATCAAGATCTCAACTTGTTTACTTGACTACACACTGCTTACTTTTCTCCACGGCACACTGCCTCTTTAAGCAGAATAACTCTGGGGGAAATGAGGTGCATGTGAACCCCCACCTCATGATATCATGAAGTCCAGAACTCTTTAGAGACATTTTGCAGGCAGAAACAAAAAGAGCTGTCTTTCATTGTCTTTTCGCTCACTGATTCCTGGGAAGAACCACTAAGATAACTTACTCCACCAGACTTCTGTTGCATATGTGAATGGTTCTTCTGTCTCCAGCGATGAGGGACTTTGAAATCCATCTTTGAACTTATCTAGAGACTTTTTGATTAGAGATATCAAGGGAACATTTCATGCACAGATGGGCACAATAAAGGACAGAAATGGTAGGGACCTAACAGAAGCAGAAGATATTAAGAACAGGTGGCAAGAATACACAGAAGAACTGTACAAAAAAGAACTTCATGATCCAGATAATCACGATGGTGTGATCACTCACCTGGAGCCAGACATCCTGGAATGTGAAGTCAAATGGGCCTTAGGAAGCATCACTATGAACAAAGCTAGTGGAGGTGATGGAATTCCAGTTGAGCTATTTCAAATCCTGAAAGATGACGCTGTGAAAGTGCTGCACTCAATATGCCAGCAAATTTGGAAAACTCAGCAGTGGTCACAGGACTGGAAAAGGTCAGTTTTCATTCCAATCCCCCCAAAAAGGCAATGCCAAAGAATGCTCAAACTACCGCACAATTGCACTCATCTCACACGCTAGTAAAGTAATGCTCAAAATTCTCCAAGCCAGGCATCAGCAATACGTGAACCGTGAACTTCCAGATGTTCAAGCTGGTTTTAAAAAAAGCAGAGGAACCAGAGATCAAAGTGCCAACATCTTCTGGATCATCAAAAAAGCAAGAGAGTTCCAGAAAAACATCTATTTCTGCTTTATTGACTATGCCAAAGCCTTTGACTGGATCACAACAAACCATAGAAAATTCTGAAAGAGATGGGAATACCAGACCACTTGACCTGACTCTTGAAAACCTATATGCAGGTCAGGAAGCAACAGTTAGAACTGGATATGGAACAAAAGACTGGTTCTAAATAGGAAAAGGAGTACGTTAAGGCTGTATATTGTCACCCTGCTTATTTAACTTATATGCAGAGTACATCATGAGAAACGCTGGGCTGAAGGAAGCACAAGCTGGAATCAAGATTGCCGGGAGAAATATCAGTAACCTCAGATATGCAGATGACCCTTGTGGCAGAAAGTGAAAGAGGAGAGTGAAAAAGTTGGCTTAAAGCTCAACATTAAGAAAACTAAGATCATGGCATCTGGTCCCATCACTTCATGGGAAATAGATGGGGAAATAGTGGAAACAGTGTCAGACTTAATTTTTTTGGGCTCCAAAATCACTGTAGATGGTGACTGCAGCCATGAAATTAAAAGATGCTTACTCCTTGGAAGGAAAGTTATGCCCAACCTAGATAGCATATTCAAAAGCAGAGACATTACTTTGCCAACAAAGGTCCATCTAGTCAAGGCTATGGTTTTTCCAGTGGTCATGTATGAATGTGAGAGTTGGACTGTGAAGAAAGTTGAGTGCTGAAGAATTGATGCTTTTGAACTGTGGTGTTGGAGAAGACTCTTGAGAGTCCCTTGGACTGCAAGGAGATCCAGCCAGCCTATCCTAAAGGAGATCAATCCTGGGTGTTCATTGGAAGGACTGATGTTGAGGCTGAAGCTCCAATACTTTGGCCACCTGATGTGAAGAGCTGACTCATTTGAAAAGACCCTGATGCTGGGAAAGACTGAGGGCAGGAGAAGAAGGGAACAACAGAGGATGAGATGGTTGAATGGCATCCCCGACTCAATGGACATGGGTTTGGGTGGACTCTAGGAGTTGGTGATGGACAGGGAGGCCTGGCATGCTGCGGTTCATGGGGTCGCAAAGAGTCAGACAGGACTGAGCGACTGAACTGAACTGAAGAGACTTTTTGTGTGTGTGAGAAATCATGAAGCTCACTGCGCTTTTCATATTTTTTTTGAATGTGACCTCCTAGTAAAACTTCAGGAGAAGGAAATTCCAACCCACTCCAGTACTCTTGCCTGGAAACTCCCATGGGTGGAGGAGCCTGGTAGGCTGCAGTCCATGGGGTTCCTAATGGTCAGACACGACTGAGCGACTTCACTTTCACTTTTCACTTTCATGCATTGGAGAAGGAAATGGCAACCCGCTCCAGTGTTCTTGCCTGGAGACTCCCAGGGACAGGGAAGCCTGGTGGGCTGCTGTCTATGGGTTTGCACAGAGTCAGACACTACTGAAGCGACTTAGCAGCAGCAGCAGCAGTAGTACTTCATCATAATACTTAATTATAGAACAGTATAAGTGTAGCATGGGTTTTTGGAACCAGACAAAAGAAAGAACAGGCATTAGCAGCTGCACATTTGGGAAAATTTTAGAGAAGTAGATGTGACATTAAGTGTGACACAGGCATCAATGTTGTCTGATTGGAGTGGAGATTTAAAAACAGTATTTCCAGGTTCTCGAGGTATGAAGATTAGAAAATTTAAGATGCCAAAGTAGAGTATCAGTAAGCTAGGACAGTAAGAAGAAATGGAAAGTCTGGTGATGGTGGAGGGCAGCTGACATAGCTTCTTCCTATTATATTTTTCATTGACTTAAAAATTTTTTTATCTATAAGTGAATTCTGTGATTTTTAATTAGCATAATAAAATGGTGCTTGAATATTCTGTCATATAATAGGGATTCGGTAAACTTTTATTTAGCTTAACCTTTATTCCATGACTTATATAGACTTAAATAGACTTAAATATTTGCATGTGGATAATTCTTATACCTAGGCATTAAATTATAGTATAAAAACAGTGCTTTAATGTTGCTAAGTATTTAAGTGTTCTCTGAAGGTTGTTTCTGAAAGCCTATTACTGCTTTCTTTAGGAGAGCAGTAAATTGTGAATACTTTTAGCCTTGTTGTTCTTCCAAATGAAAATATGATAAAAAGGAGTAAGGCATTCCATCTTTTGGTTTATGATGAAGGTTAGGATTTGTCCTTTGGCTGGAGTCAATGTGGAAAATAAATTCTAGATGCCACTTGGCTTTAAAAAATTGTTTCTGCAGTATACTTTCTTATGCAACTCCTGCTGTACCGGAAATGGAAGAGTCATGTTAAGGTAAAAAACACTGGAATGTGTGTGTAAGGGACTGGGTGGTAGAAATGTGGGGTTATTCAATGCCTATTCTTTACAAGGAAAGCTGTG
The DNA here is from genome assembly GCF_019923935.1 of Bubalus bubalis. Lineage (NCBI taxonomy): Eukaryota > Metazoa > Chordata > Mammalia > Artiodactyla > Bovidae > Bubalus > Bubalus bubalis. The sequence goes on along the minus strand of NC_059178.1, from coordinate 54,086,525 downwards.
ACAAACCTAGACAGTGTATTAAAAAGCAGAGACATCGTATAAAAAAGCAGAGACAGAACTTATGGTTTTTCCAGCAGTCATGTATGGGTATGACAGACCATAAGGAAGTGTGAGCACTGAAGAATTGATGCTTTCAAATTGTGATGTTGGAGAAGACTCTTGAGAGTTCCTTGGATAGCAAAGAGATCAAACCAGTGTATCCTAAAGGGAACCAACCCTGAATATTCACTGGAAAGACTGATGTTGAAGCCGAAGCTCCAATACTTTGGCCACCTGATGCAAAGAAAAGATCCTGAGGCTGGGAAAAGTTGAAGGCAAAAGGAGAAGGAGTTAGCCAGTGGTGAGATGATTAGGTTGTATCACTGACTCAGTGGACATGAATCTGAGCAAACTCTGGGAATTGGTGAAGGACAGGGAAGCCTGGCATGCTGCAGTCCATGGGGTTGCAAAAGTCGGACATGAATTAGTGACTGAACAATAACAACAATCCAACTGAAAGTTCAGGAGAGGTCCTGAAATAAAAGGACTCTCAGATCAGAAAAAACTGTGAAGTAGGTGTTTATACTTACACAAGTATTCAAACAATGTGCCACTTGAAGTCATATGTTCATCGGTCTCTGAGTCTATGCCCGCCCAATCTATACAAAGCCCCTTGCATCAGGAACCCACCAGAACATAAGCACTATTCACCAAAGGTGATGTAACAAAGTCAAAATATTCATTATAGGAAAAATATTTGAGTGTAGGGAATTTCTCATAATAGCCTTTAAATCATGTGCCTGACCATACTGGATGGCAGACATTATTTCCATAAACATTAATGTTACCCATCTTTGTGTTCTGTAATTATATACAGTAATATCCATATATGTTGGATGAAAGTCCTAGGACCAAAATTGAAAAGGACTAAGAAATGAAAATCAAATCAGTCGATCCTAAAGGAAATCAACCCTGAATATTCATTGGAAGAAGTGATGCTGAAGCTGAAGCTCCAATACACTGGCCGCCTGATGAGAAGACCGAGATCATTGGGAAAGACTCAGATGCTGGAAAAGATTGAAGGCAAAAGAAGAAGAGGGCAGCAGAGTATGAGTTGGTAGGATAGCATCACTGACTATGAATCTGAGCAAAGTCTGGGAGATAGTGAAGGACAGGGAAGCCTAGCATTTCGCAGTGCATGGAGTAGCAAAGAGTTGGACTTGACTTAGGGACTGAATAACAGAGAAATGGAAGCAATTGAATGTAAGACTTGAGGGGTCCTAGAGAAAGAGATCAGATGTTAGAAATAGGAAGAGTGTGAAAGAGTCCATGGTCATTACCAAGCACACTTCCTGGGTTATTCTTCTGATCTCTCCTTTTGCTATCTGTGAATAACTTGCCCATGCATCGTCTTTCTTAAAATCTGGGAGGTTCTTCCTTATCTGTGATCCTCAGTGGTCTAGTCTGAAGTCCATCATGGAGAAATTTCTCATAGGGGCTGGTGCAGGCATAAGACAAAGAATAACTGAAAATTAAAGTCATGTCTTTGTAAAGATCTGTAATTTCTGTGGCAATACAACTTCCTCAAGTTTTGGCGGTGTTCATGTCTATTTGCTTTCAATGCACTCTACATGAAGTTAATCCTACATGTAGTTTTGAAAATTGATGACTCACCTCTTTTATTTACTGGGACTTTTGTTTGCACCTCTCTCTCCCCCTCAGTTTAATGGCAATTACCTTGAGGCCATGGGAAATAATAGACTTGGAGAACAATTAATTAGTTTGGTATCATTGGACTGGCTTGTAGACAATTGTCTCTCTTGTATCTTGGGTTACATGTGCAGTTGGCTTTTCCAGTCCTGGAAAGCTGCAAATTATTGGGCTCTCAACCATTTTAAGTGGGAGTCCATAGCACAGAGAGCAACCTTTAGTGAAATTATATTCTTTTATTTTTCTCAATATTTGGTCAACTGTCATCTCAGCATGTCTCCTGATACCTTGTTAAAAGCATTAAGAAGCAGTCAAGGTATATCAATGTTGTGATTTTTTTTTTTTTTGCCTACCCTGATAGCAACAGACTTATTAGGCAAAGTTTATGCTCACAAATTCTCAATTTAGCTCTATCAGAAATTCATTTGAACTTGTCCCTTACCCTCATATTCCATTATGTACCATGTCTAACATATTTTAATTTCTAATTACTTCTCAAATGCAATAATAATTTCCTATCTCCCTGTAACCATGTGGACAAGCTGTTTAGAAGACTGCTGACTGGAGGCAGAAATCATTTAGAAAATAAATTATTTTTTTTGACAGACAAACTATATTCAAATAATAATCAAGGAATGACTATATATCATAAATGTGTGGCTAGTCAAAAGTACATCTGCATTAGTTATTTCCCAAGGCTGATATTCAGCTGTGTGAAATAGAAGAATAATACACTAATTTGCAAAAAATATATTCTTAAATTGATAGATTCTGTAATTTCTTTTATTTAGATCCTAAGAATGTCTACTAATGTCTTCTTGTATGAGCTATGGCAGTGAAGATAAATAGGGTTTTCTCTTTGTTCTTTAGGACATAAACACTGATTTGTTCATTTAACAAATATTTACTCACGTGTATTGTTTGTTCTGTATCCACGCTGTGTTGCATCCTGAGAATACATTAGGAAAGACAGATATGGAGACAGAGTCTGATAGAAAGATGGATTTTAAAGTGATGACAACCCATGTGAATTTATAATTATGAAATCAGAAAGGTGTTGTTTAAAACAGAGGATGCTTTACATGAAGGAACAAAGCAGAGAGATCTTTGTCAGACTGGGTTATCAGAGCAGACTTCTCCAAGAGACTGCTGTTTAAAGCACTTTATCTGCTTATTTAACTTCACATTCTTGTATTTTATGGGCATGCTTTCGGAATCCATTTATTAGAAATGAGCAAATGAGATATATTCTAAACAGGTTAAATAGAAATTTCAGGTTAACCACTTCACCTAAAAATTTCAGATGAGTCCTAAAATATCAGGAACTTATTTCAAAATATTTTCATAATCCAAATAATTGAAAGCAACTTTTATCATTTTTCATTATACTTTTCTCTTTGATTCTTTCTTTGCTTACCCCTAACCAAGTGAAATCTTATTGTTTTGTGTAATATTTCAGAAATCATATCACTCCTCTGCTTAAAGTCCTCCAATACTTTACTTTGAACTCAGAGTCAACCCAAATCCCTTCTTTTGGGCTACAAAATCTCTTGTGTGATTTGTGTCCATCTCCCTCCAATCATACTGCGCTGTTTCCTCTCATATGCTGCTCCAAGAAATGTGATCAACACTTGGGAAAACTGTTGAAGAAAGCAATTTGGATGAATATATTAAAATTAAAATTTAAAATCACTCTGACCCACTGTTTGTCATTTATGGAAATATAGACATGCTGGTACTGGTAACAGAGACTTTGTACATGGAGGTTTTTTTCAATTGGAGGACAATTGTTTTACAAGATTGTGGTGGTCTCTGCCATACATCAAAGTGAATCCGTCATAATTATGTATATTATCCCCTCCTTCTTGATCCTCTTTACTCCCCTATTCCTCCCTTCCAGGTTGTTACAGAGTGCCAGGCTGGCTCCCTGTGTTATACAGCAGAGCTCACTAGTTATCTATTTCACACATGATAGTATATATATGTCAATGTTACCTTCTCAGTTTGTCCTACCCTCTCTTTCCTGCGCTATGTCGACCAGGCCTTTCTCTATGTCTACATCTTAGTTTCTTCTCTGCAAATAGGTTCATCAGTACTATTTTTGTAGATTCCTTATATATGTGTTGTGTGTATGCATGCGTGTCGCTTGCATACATATACATACATGTATATATGTATGTCGCTTCAGTCATGTTGGACTCTTTGCAACCTCATGGACTGTGGCCTGCCAGGCTCCTCTGTCCATGGGATTCCCCAGGCAAGAATATTGGAGTGGGTCGCCATGCCCTCCTCCAGGGGATCTTCCTGACCCAGGAACTGAACCCGTGTCTCTTATGTCTCCTGCACTGGCAGATGGGTTCTTTACTACTAGAACCACCAGGAAGCCCTGTATATGCCTTAATATACTCTATTTGTTGTACATGGAGGTTTAATGCAGAAGTTCTTTGTTACAGTAAAAATCAGTTAACAAACCCTGAAAACCATCTTAATGTTCATCAGTTTGTGAAAGACCTTGGAAAGTCATTTTAAGGAAACCTTTGTTGCCAACTACTAAGACATATTTGGTATTGATTTTAGAATGCATTTTTTCAGGTATCTGGGAATAAATTTGTCAGGAAAGACCCGATGCTGAATGTTAGAGTGGAGTTGTAACAGTGCAGATGAGAAAATGCCTCTGGTTGGTTCACATCAACTAGACGTACGGCTTTGTTCCTCTTCCTGAGTCTCCCTGTGAGCCAGGCTGAGTGTGAGCTAGTGAAGAGGTTAATATTCATCCAAGCTTGAGCTTGAGGAGAAAAGACATGGAGAGAAAGATGAGAGAAGGAAGATAAAAATCTTAAGAAATAACCTGAGTCAAAGAAAGTTAGCTGAGTAAGAGAGACATGCTTCAAAGCAGCTTAAATATATTATCCTTTATTAAGAAAAGACCCCAATGCTGGGAAAGATCGAAGGCAGAAGGACAAGAGGGCAACAGAGGATGAGATGGTTGGATGGCATCACCAACTCAATGGACATGAACTGGGGAAAACTCTGGGAGATGGTGAGGGACAGGGAAGCCTGGCGTGCTGCAATCCATGGGGTCTTGAAGAGTCAGATGCGACTTGGTGACTAAACAACAATATATTAAGAAATGTGAAAGGAAAGAAGAAAGTAAAATATGGTTTAAAGTTCTTTATGTGGTAAATCATGGATAACTAGATGAAACCAGGATTACAGTTTGGATGAAATATAAATGGGGTAGATTATGCGTAAGTATATAGTTAGCTAATATAGTAACTTTATTACCAGCAACTTGTTCTTTTCTTCATAAATTTGAATATGTAAAATGAAGTTTTTATGGGGGCATTCAGTTACTGATTCTGGCAAAGGGTTGTACATCATCAAATTTGATAATGCATAGTGACAGGATACATAGTAAGGTTAAAATTGGAGTTTAGAAAACTATCATAGCAATTCTATAGATAAATAAAGGGCAGACGGATGGAAGAGCCTTATTTTATTGTGAGTTCAACTTAGTGTTTAGAAAATCAGGTCAGAATAGTAGCTCAGAGAGACTGATTTTTGCCGTGGAGCTCTCTGTCAGCTTTGTTTGGAGGCTGCTAGACACTTCTCACAATATTTGTGCTGACAGTTTTCAAAGGCTTCAGCTGATTTTTAAGCTGGGAAAGTTCAACTCTCTCTAGACTTTTCAAAAGTCAGGCTCATCTGTACTTACAGATATACCCCTGTATTCCACAACTGAGTTTTCAGTGTAGTTGTTAAGAAATAACTACTTATTCATAGCTGTTTTTTAGAATTTCAAGGTAAAGGACGACAAGTGGTGTCTTTTTAATTAACAATGTTGTTAAATATATTAACAGAGATTAGAATTGAAGGCACATAAAAATAACTCAAAGATGATTCTTTAGCCAATTATGGAAAGTACTAACTTCCATTCTGGAACTAGCTTTACTGATGCAAAAATTTGATTTAGAATGTATGCTTTTTGAAAAATAAAATACTTAGGGCAGTATTGCCTTAATATGGTGAAAGAAAATTATCTCTGGTTGCAGATGACATGATCTTATAGGTAGAAAATCTTAAAGACTCCACAAAACAAAAATAAACTATTATAATTAATAAACAAATTCAGTAAGGTTGCAGAGTACAAAATGAATATACAAAAATCAGTTAATTTCTGTACATTAACAACACATTATCTGGAAAAAAATATAAATATGAATAAAATTAAACAGGGAGTGAAAGATTTCTGCACTGAAAACTATAAACCATAGATGAAAGAAAAATTTAAAAGATAAAAATAAATGGAAAGATATCCCATGTTCATAGACTTAAATAATTAATATTAGTAAAGTGTCCATTCATCCATAGATTCAATGCAATTCTTATCCAAATCTCAATGGCATTTTCTACAGAAATAAAAAAGAAAGCCTAAAACTCACATGAAACTACAAAATACCACGAATAGTTAAAACAACTTTGAGACAGAGCAAAGCTGGAGGCATCACACATCCTGATTCAAAAATATATTGCAAAACTACAGTAATTTAAAACAGTACTTTATTGGCATAAAGACAAACATACAAACCAATGGAGCATCTGGATGGTCTAGAGCCATTTCACTGTCCAAAAAAAAAAAAAAAAAAAAAAGTTCAGGGCATAAAATAAAGAAATTGATCAGTTCAGTTGCTCAGTCATGCCTGACTCTTTGGAACCCCATGGACTGCAGCACGCCAGGCCTCCCTGTCCATCACCAACTCCTGGAGTTTACTCAAACTCATGTCCATTGAGTCAGTGATGCCCTCCAACCATCTCATCCTCTGTCATCCCCTTCTCCTCTCACCTTCAATCTTTCCCAGCATCAGGGTCTTTTCAAATGAGTCAGCTCTTCACACCAGGTGGCCAAAGTATTGGAGTTTCAGCTTCAACATCAGTCCTTCCAATGAACATTCAGGACTGATTTCCTTTAGGATGGACTGGCTGGATCTCCCTGCAGTCCAAGGGACTCTCAAGAGTCTTCTCCAACACCACAGTTCAAAAGCATCAATTCTTCAGCACTCAGCTTTCTTTATAGTCCAACTCTCACATCCATACATGACCACTGGAAAAACCATAGCCTTGACTAGACGCACCTTTGTTGGCAAAGTAATGTCTCTGCTTTTTAATATGCTGCCTCACTTTCCTTCCAAGGAGTAAGTGTCTTTTAATTTCATGGCTGCAATCACCACCTGCAGTGATTTTGGAACCCCCCAAAATAAAGTCTGCCACTGTTTTCACTGTTTCTCCATCTATTTGCCATGAAGTGATCGGACTGGATGCCATGATCTTAGTTTTCTGAATGTTGAACTTTAAGCCAACTTTTTCACTCTCCTCTTTCACTTTCATCAAGAGGCTCTTTAGTTCTTCTTCACTTTCTGCCATAAGGGTGGTGTCATCTGCATATCTGAGGTTATTGATATTTCTCCCAGCAATCTTGATTCCAGCCTGTGCTTCATCCAGCCCAGCATTTCTCATGATGTACCCTGCATAT